>NC_080405.1:2465000-3692500 GCF_030265065.1 Corythoichthys intestinalis | reverse complement strand
AGACTAGAGTAGCCTGGTTTTATTTCTTAAGGCTGGGGTCCCTAACCGCCGGTATCGGTCCGTGGCGCATTTGCTACCGGGCCGCACAGAAATAATAATTTATTAACGACTGCATTTTTGCCAAATTAACTTTGGCATGTGCCCCTTAACACACCAATATCCCTGTCTACTCTAGATATAATACTACTGGATAGAATGTTGTCATAGAAATCCATTGATATGACTGATAGCACTACATCTTGTTTTGTATATCTATGTGCGCTTGTCCTCGATAATGATGTATGACGTAGGGCGGGAGCATTACATTTGTTCCCGGAAATAATTAGCCTCCCACACTAGAATGACTGAAAACCAGAGGTATTTTGACAGATTTTTTTACGGGGAAAAGGGCACCTGACAAGCCAGGAGATGAGCCTACAACCTCGAAGAAAACAAGATCTATGCTACTTCCCGATCGCTAAAGACCTACGAACTGCGAGGGAGTGGATTCGTGACCCGTATGTGAATAAACCGAGCATGTCTATGCAACAGGAATATCAGTTTATAGAGATAGAAAATCACGGTGAACTTAAACGTACATTTGAGACAACAACTCTAACGAGGTTCTGGATTAAAGTTATTTCGGAATATCCTGACATCGCTAGGAGAGCACTGAAAACTGTGCCATAATTTCCAACATCATATCTTTGTGAAGCGGGCTTCTCTCACTGTCCCATCTCGGGACCATCTCATCTCAACGAAACAAGCTTAGGCCTCCCACTGATTCAGCGGGTGAGTTGTATTTTCCCTGCACTTAACACGGCGGGGCTAAAAACAAATGTTATTTTATATTTGCTGTATTTTTCAGGCGCGCATTGCCGGTGTTCTGACAAATTTGGCATGCGCGTAACGTTAAAAATGACCGCGAATGCAGCGATTCCAAAGTACACACTACAATTTTTCTTTAAAGAAAGGAATATTAACTTATGTTTGCCATGTTAGCTGCACACAACAATTGCACGCCGCTCTCTCACTTAACGACTTGGCACTGTCGTTAAGCATTAATTTACGCCATTTTCGTGTTGCACATGTATGTTTATGATGTAAATAGTTTTTTAGCACCGTTGGACAACATTGACAGTCCAACTGAATATAAAAGAGGGCTTTTTTCACCGCCACAAAAGCTTTGGGTGCAACATTTTGTAAAGGTGCAAAATTTGACAGAACACCGGTCCGTGAAAAAAAAAGACCCAAATCACACTGCTACGTGGTGCAAAAAAGGTTGGGGACCCCTGTCTTAAGGGTTTTAATGTTTTCGGATTTTATGTCTTATTGTTTTATCTACTGTTTTGACTTTTATCGCGATGTATTGTTTTAGTTTTCTTTATTAATTTCCTTGTATAACACTTTCCTGCCTTTTATTTATCATGCACTATATTCATCATTGTTGTAAAGCACTTTGAGGACCTATAAGAATATATTTGATCTTTGCAAGAGATCTTATGCAATGTTGCTTCAGCCTTTAGAGGTCTGTGATGAATGATGATCACACACTAAATGTAACTCATAGCATAGCATTCGCATTAGCATAAACTTAAGCGTGGCGAGTGTCGTCTAAATTTCTCGGACAAATCTTTTTACATACAGTTAGTGGCGCCCAGGAGAGTATAATCAAATGAAAATGTGCTGTTTTCCTGCTGATTGTGTGTTATCATCATGAAGTTGGCATTGACGCTGCAATATGGGCTTGTCTGTCAATCACAAATACAGGCTTCACTATTCACAAAGTTATGTACAACAACCACCTATAGACCCTACCCATGTGATGTCACAACTCCGCCCTCCTGACTGGTGCCGCCCAATTGTCCGTCAACACATCGTGTTTACCTGTTACGGCTACGTACATTCCTCCTATTTACGGTGTGTTTTTCTGCTCGTTAACATTAATCATCAAAATGGTGAAGGCGTGTGTGGCGGTCGGTTGCAGTAACAGAGAAGATAGACGGAGAGACTTGAAGTTCTACCGGATTCCGAGAGACCCGGAGAGGAGAGAGCGAGATGGGCTGCTGCAATTCGACGAGAAAACTGGGTTCCAAACGATTACCACAGATTATGTAGTAGTCATTTTATATCTGGTAAGATGCTTTTAATATATATTTAGAGGGTTTTGGGCTGACAACCACAATTAAGATCATTGCTAGGCTAATCGCCGACAACATACACGTATGTATGTAGTGAGAGTGCTATCGCTAAACCATATAAACATTAAAAGCCCTAGCTCCATTGACAAATGACATGAAATACATTAGACTTGACAGTGGATGTTAGCAAGAACAAAAGATTTTGAATTGAAAATTTTGTAACTCACCTTTCCAAGCACAAGATAGATTCCTGCCGAATTTTCGTGGATGAGGACCTGTTTCACCCAACCAGCAACGAAGTATTTATAAGCCTCCAAGCTCTTAAAGTTTTTCAAACTTTCGTGAGAATAGGCTGATTTTGTGTGGACAAGATAGTTGTAAATATCAGGGTAGCTAGCAGATGTCAGGCAAATACGGCGAAGACAGCGGGTCGAAAAACATCGATTTAGGCATCAAATATGGATCTGGCGAATGGATAAACTGAAGCTTTTCCACATAACGCCTTTTATGCAACGCATCCAGTGAGCTTACGGCATCCGAAAGCACCGGGTCTTCCATGAAATGCATTATAAATTGCTCGATCAATTGAGACCATTGATAATACAGACACAAAATGACGGACAAGGGGGCGGAACAATACAGCGATCACGTGATTTTGTGACGTCGGTGGGTAGGGTCTATAAGTTTATAAGGATTCAATTACCAGAACCAAAACACTCCACTACTCCAGAATATTCACTGTTAGTCAAGAAAACTCCAAAACTCTCTTCTCTCTCCTCAACAATATCACCTAACCCAGTGCTTCTCAATTATTTTCTGTTACGCCCCCCCAAGGAAGACGTAAATGTTTCGCGCCCCCACCAACTCTGCCGCCACGGTAAATAGTATCATTTGTCTATAATATTACTATTATAAGTACGCCTCTGCCTCACATTGTCATTTTTTTTCTATTACAGAAAATAACAGATCAACTTATAAAGTATAACTTTATCAACATTGTTTTGTTTTTAACAGAAAAGACAACGCGCATCAATTTGCCTGAATTAAAAAAAAAAAAAAGTCACATCCAAACTGTAAAAATACACTCAAGGTACATTTTTAACATTTGATACTGAAAAATAAAATCAGTAAATAATAACAAATTCAAATTGATTGGAAACATTAACTCATGAGGACAATATGCCAAAAAATTTGACCGAAAAAACAAAACTGAATAGAGGGGGGGTCTTTGGACAAAAGGACAGTTTTTATTTTCGCTGCTCGATGCTCATAGCATCACCTCCAGTTTGCAATAGTGTGGGGTTATTTTCCACTGAGCATGCTAACAGTGCTCACTGGTTTACTGATATAACACTGACAAAGCGGGACAATTGTTGGCAATATTCGGCACGTTTTCGCTGAAAAACAACCAAGCGGCTTATCAATGAGATTGGGGTCTAATGTCTTTAAGTGGCGTCTTAATTGATTTGGCTTCCAGCTATCCGCTATAATCATTTTTAGACACAGTAAACAGTGTTCTTTCCTCGCCTACCACCATATTAAATGTCAAAGCCAAAAGGCAAACGGCCCGAAAAAAGCGCATTCTCGGCGGCCGAGGGAGAACCGTAGGTGACGGCGGTCGTCGTGACGATCCCAAGCCGAAAATGGCACGTCTCGGGCGGACACGTGAGAACCGGAGAAGACAGTGGATCGCTGCGTGAGTCCGGTCGGAAAACGGCTTTCGAAAACGGCGCACAGCTCCTCATATCTCTCCTCTGTGTGCTCTTGCTTACTTCAAAAATACTGCGCGCACTTTGAAAATGAGAGTGCCACTGCCACCCACTGAGTGGATGCGCAAGTACACTTTATTCTAGTATGCCAAAAGAAAAAAAAAAGCATGTTCCCCGAGGTCACATGCGCCACTCCTGGCATCGCTCTGCGCCCCCCTGGGGGGGCGCGCCCCACTATTTGAGAAGTACTGACCTAACCCCAAGACTCCCTCCCCTCTCATTGTAACACATCATCCCTCTGCTACTCCATCATGAGATTCTTCACCGAAAAAGTGAAGAACATCCACCAGGACCTTGGATCAACCCCTCATCCTAGCATCTCAGCTGACTGGCACCCACCCTCACACCCATTCTCCTCCTTCCACCTCCCCTCCCTCTGTGATCACTGAACTCATCTGGAAATCCAAATTAGCCACCTGCCAACTAGACCCCATACCTGCTCAAATGTTTAAAGCTTGCTCCCCCTCCCTTGTCCAGCTCATCTCTGCCATCATCCACTCACCTCTGAAATTGTCCCTACTTCTTTCAAAACCGCTGCTAGTACTCCAGTTCTTAAAACATCTGGTGCCAACGGCTCTAATTTCAACAACTTCTGCCCCATGTCTAACCTACCTTTCACCTCCAAAATCCTCAAAAGAACAGTTGCCTCCCATTTCCATTCTCACCTACCCCACAATAACCTCTCTCAACAGATCCAGTTTTCGCCCACTCCACAGCACTGAAACAGCAAGAATCAAAATAACCAATGACCACCTCATGGCAGTTGATTCTAGACTCCTCACCATCCTCATCCTCCTGGACCTATCTGCAGCTTTTGATACCATCAGTCACATCACCCTCCTCCACCAGCTATCCACCATTGGCATCACTCAAACCCAGTTGAACTGGTTGTCATCCTTTCTGGATGCACTCAATATATCCAACACAAGACCCTTAAATCTATCCTCTCCGCCGTTACCCCTAGTTGTGCCCCATGGCTCTGTCCTCAGGCCCCTGGTGTTCATCATCTACCTCCTTCCCGTTGGCAACATTTTTTTGTGAATTCAACATCCACTGTTACGCCAATGACGCCCAGCTCTACCTCACCTCCAAACCCTCTTCCTCTCTCCCGCCCACCTTCCTGACCGACTATATCACGGAAATAAAAAATTGGTTCACTCACAATTTCCTGAAACTAAACAGCAATAAAACCTGAGATGCTCTTAATTGGCGCCAAATCCACCATAGCTTATCCCTTACCATCGACAACTCAACTGTTTCAACCTCCTCCCAAGTCTAGAGCCTGGGTGTCATCCTGGACAGTACTTTCTTTTCAATCCCACATCAATATGATTACTGCCCACTTCCATGCCCATTATTTTTATTGTTACTGCTTTTATGTCGGTTTAGTATTTTAAATCTTTCTTAAATGTTCTACAGTTTTTTTCCCCCCTTTAATTATTTATATTGTTTTTTAACCTTAAGTCAGTCTAAACGTTTTTTAAATGATTGTACGGTCACCTTGAGTGGCAGAAAGGAGCCTCAAATACAAACTGGAACTCCTTCTGCTAATACCCATCATCAGTCCTGGTGCATCTATAACCTGTCCGTCCTGGGAGTGAATCTCTCCTGTGGTCCTCCCCAAGGTTTCTCTTTTCCCACTGGGTTTTTGGAGTTCTTCTTTGCAGCCGTGGAGGGTCTAAGGATGGGGGATGCCCAGGACATGAACTCATCTCATTCATCTACTGTATCTGACTTTGTATCAAATTGACTCTGTAAAGCCCTCTGAGACACCTTGTTGTGATATAGGGCTATACAAATAAAACTGAATTGAATTGAAATAAAATGTATTATTATTATTATTATTAATGTTCATTTGAAATTGTTGAAAACCTTTATTTATTTGTGGACGAAAACTACATTTTACAGACGAATACAGTTTGAGTTTCAATCGTCGAAAACTAGATGAAGACCATTTTGAAATGACTAAAATATGACTAAGCCATATAAGTATTTTCGTCCAAAGGACTCAGACGAAAATTAAAAGGGCTGCCATGAACAACACTGATTGAACGCAATCAATTTTGAGCAGGTGAACACAACAAGTGGTAACACTTTACAATAAGGTTCCTTTAATTAACATTAGTTAATGCATTTTTAGACAATAACTAATGTTTAAGTAACATTACAATAATTAATATAATAGCTTATCTAACATTTATTAGTATATTAATTAACATGCGTTATAGCATTAGTTAATGCATAACCAGACAGTAACAAATGGTTAGGTAAAATTAAAAATGTACATAGGCATATAAAGGGTTAGGGTTTGTTAACTTAAGCATTTATAATTTCTTAGTTAAGGGACGCATGCGCTACACTTTACAATAAGGGTCCAAAAAGCATTCAGTAATGGTTAATAAAGGTTAAAGGGGGGGAACTTAAGCACTTATAATTTCTTAGTTAAGGGACACAAGTGCTACACTTTACGATAAGGGTCCAAAAACATTCAGTCATGATTAATTAAGGTTAAGTAATACTTATGAGGTACGTTCATGTGAAATAATACCATACTTAAGGTTAGGTTAGCAGCACCCAAGGACTCACAGAGCAATGTTTCTCATTATAAAATAACAATCACCTACTAGTACCAGTATACATTAATAATTATTTATTAATGCACTAATGCATTAACTAATGTTAATTAATATATTACTAAATGTTAAATAAGGGATTATATGAATTATTGTAATGTTACTTAAACATTACTTATTGTCTTGAAATGCATTAACTAATGCATTAACTCATGTTAATTAATATATTAATACATGTTAGATAAGGGATTAAAAACATTATTGTAATGTTACTTGTTCTACCCTCGCTGGCAAAGTAAATTTATTTGCATGCACATTCTGTAGATAGTTTGAGATTTAATATAACTTTATTTAAAACGCTCACGTTAAAGCATCCTGTTCCTTTAAGAGATTGCTTGCTTCAGACTGGTCACGTGATCTCACACCAGAAGTGGTTAGAGTTAATAGCATTCACCCGTGTCCTCCCACGCTCTGTGGACACGTAGCAATTATATACATCCCATGCACACGTGGCATCGTCGGTATGTATTTTTTATGTTTGTTAAATATATTAGTTTCAATATTTCTAAGCATTATCACGAAATATGTATGTTGAGAAACGTAAGAGTAAGTACATGCTTTTCATTGTCGTAGCACTTGTTGCTTACTAGGTGTAATACGCGCCACCTTGTGGCCATATCGAGTTATTCATAGTCTTGTGATTCATTCTTCATTTCTTGTCTAATGCTGCCATCATGCGGTCATTTCGTTTCATTTCAAGCTGCAATTCAATGCATATCATTTGTTACGTTTTTATTGAGAACATATTTGTTGTTTACAATGATGACACCTACCTGACAGTTGCAATTTAGACAGATATTCACATCTATTCATTATTTAATCAATTGTATATTATTTGGGAGTGCATAAGATCATTTAATTCATTTTCACTGACTACGCAATTGTTTTTGTATTCTGTCAGTTTCACCATTCCAATTGTCAATAAACCTGGAGTCAGCTGGTCAAACTGGTCTTCAGAGTCGTGATGAGCAGAAGGTGTTGAGCTTACTGCCTTCGTGTACAGCACGCACATAGGAGGGCAGGACAGTGAAACGACGGCTTCATTGCAAGAGATAACATAGTTCTACGTTGGACACAGACAATGGAACATAACGAAGGATCAGTAGCAAACAAATCCTACACGTCATCTTCCACCAGCTCATCTACTGGCAGTGCAGCTGCCCGTGCACATGCTAAAGCAGAGGCGGCGAAGGCGGGACTTGCTTTTGCAGACCAGGAGATGGCTCTACAAGTGGAAAAGGCGCAACTGGAGAGTGCTCGACAAGTGGAAAAGGTGCAACTGGAAGCAAAAATGGCAAAACTGTCGCTAGAAAGAGAAGTAGCTGCTGCCGTGGCTGAAGCAGAGACTTTAGAAGCGGCCGTTGAAGGCAGTGAGCAATCTAGCATTAAGCTTCCACATGATGAGACCCTTGTCAATGTTCTTGAACGGACAAAAAGGTACGTCACCGACCAGTCAAGAGAACACTCAATCACATGACTGCAAGAACACGTTCAGGATGAAACAAGTCAGCTTCACCCGAGCTCGCTGGTCACTCTTGACAAGACTGGTCCGCTACATACAGAGTCACCTATGACACCACATCTTCATTCTCAGGACAAAAGTGAGCATCGATGTGCTCTTCCAGTGTCTGGGAACTCTATCACAGCGCCAGGGCTCAAGACAGAGAATGGACACGTCGACGCTGACATCGCCCGTACAGCATCATATAGGCTAACAGCTCAACAGCCACAAGTTACCCCAGCAACGTATCTAAACCGTGGAAATACACGCAGGTCTCACAATGCCTATCCCCTGCTCGGTAACCAGAGTCCTCCACGTCCCTGCACGCCGAGTCATTCAGCCCGTCAGGACCAATCAAGCATGAACGACGTCAAGTTTTTCGCCCGTCGTGAGCTGGTTACAACAGGCATGACTCAATTCAACGACCAACCAGAGAGCTACAGAGCTTGGCAGCGATCCTTTCAAGATGCAGTGGCGGGACTCGACCTGACCTTCAGTGAGGAGATGGACCTACTGGTCAAATGGCTTGGGAAAGATTCAGCAGAGCATGCAAAACGTATCAGGGCTGTCAACACTAATCATCCCAGACGAGGTCTGCAGATGATATGGGACAGACTGGACGCTTGCTATGGCGCTCCAGAAGTAGTTGAAGAAGCACTCTTTCGACGCATCGACAGATTCCCAAAGGTCACCAACAGAGATTACGGGAAACTTCATGAGTTCAGCGACCTTCTGATGGAACTACAGGCAGCGAAGGAAGACGGAACCCTCCTAGGCCTTCATTACCTCGACACAGCCAGAGGACTAAGCCCCTTGGTCCAGAAGCTACCATTTAGCCTACAAGAAAAGTGGCTATCTCTCGGATCCGATTACAAACAGCGCCATCAGGTGTCATTCCCTCCATTTGAAGTATTCGTCAATTTAGTTTCCTACCAAGCTAAAATTAGGAATGATCCTAGTTTCAACTTCGACTGTCAAATCGAGACTCCTAAAGCAGTCGTGACTTCCAAACCTTTCAGACAGAGGGAAATCTCAGTCCACAAAACCAACGTCTACACTGCGGAACCCAACACTGGAATTGAGAACTTGGAACGTTACAGCCCATTCACAAAAGGCCCCATTCATTACAGAAATGTCGTGCCTTCCGAGAGAAACCCATCGAGGAGAGGAAAGCATTCCTCAAAGAGCATCACATCTGCTATAAATGTTGCATGTCAAACAAACACATGGCAAAGGACTGCAAATATATAGCCACATGCATCGAATATGGGAGTGAGAAACATAACTCTGCTCTTCATCCCGGACCAGCAACGCAGATCGTGGAGCCACACCCCCCAACAGAGCATGGCGGGGAGCCACCTGTTTCAGAATCATCCGAGGTCACAACAAGCTGCACCGAAGTCTGCGGTGACAATGACAGCGACAGGTCATGCTCAAAAATCTGTCTCATCAAGATCTACCCTGTCAACCGTCGAGAGAAAGCGATGTCAGTCTATGCAATCATCGACGAACACAGCAACAGATCCTTAGCCTGTTAAGAATTTTTCGACAGTTTCAACATACAAGGACCCTGCTCTCCATACTCTCTCCGCACCTGCTCGGGAGTGACCGAAACCATGGGAAGAAGAGCTTCGGGTTACCAAATTGAGTCTATGGACGGCAAGGTTAGTCTTCCGCTACCATGTCTCGTCGAATGCAACGACATCCCCAACAATAGATCGGAGATCCCAACTCCCAACGCTGCCTACAACCATCCCCACCTGAAATCAATCGCTCATCTCATCCCAAGTCTTGACACGAGCGCACCCATCATGCTTCTCCTTGGGCGGGATATCATCACAGCTCACAAGGTCCGCAAGCAGGTGAACGGCCCTCGAGATGCGCCCCACGCCCAGAAGCTCGACCTTGGATGGGTGATCGTCGGGAATGTTTGTTTGGGAAGTGTCCACAAACAAGAGACAGTAAATGCCCTGTATACGAGGACGTCGGAGGAAGAACGTCCCTCCATTTTCGAACCCTGCCCAAACGTCTTTCGGGTGAAAGAGAGGTACAGTCAGCTCCAGAGCACCGAGCATCCTAAGCCACAGTCTACAGAGAAATTCAACTATAGCAGTGAAGCTAAGCAGTTTGGCTTCACAGTGTTCGAACAAACAAAAGATGATAATAAGATGGCTCCATCTATCAACGATCTTTCGTTCCTGAAAATCATGGAGCAGAACTTAAAGAAGGATAAAAACAACAGCTGGGTTGCGCCGCTACCGTTTAAGTCACCAAGGCCTCATCTTCCTGACAACAAGATCCAGGCTCTGAACCGACTCTCATCATTGAGACGCAGTCTCGAAAGGAAGCCGGTAGTAAAAGAGCATTATCTTGCCTTCATGGATAAAGTGTTCCAGAACGAACATGCAGAAGTGGCACCCCCTCTGAGAGAAGGAGAAGAGCACTGGTACCTGCCGACCTTCGGGGTATACCACCCAAAGAAACCCAACCACATCTGTGTTGTCTTTGACTCTAGTGCACAGTATGGAGGAGTCTCCTTGAACAATGTCTTACTTACCGGGCCTGACCTCAATAACACCCTGATCGGAGTCCTCCTCAGGTTTCGGAAAGAAGCTGTGGCAGTGACGGTGGACATCGAACAAATGTTCCACTGTTTCCTTGTCAGAGAAGAAGACCGCAACTTTCTGAGGTTTCTGTGGTTCAGAGACAACAACCCGTCCAAAGACTGTTAGGTTTTGTGTTTGTTTTCTCCTAGTGTGACTTGTCCCTGTGATTGCCCATTGATTTCACCTGATGTGCCTTCTCCTAGACTATCCTCCTGTGCTCACCTGTTCCTTGTTGTCTTGTTACCCCTTGTCTGCTTGTGTGTATATAAGCTCCCATTTTTTGTTCACTCCTTTGTTGCGTCATTGTCAATGTCTGTCTCAAAGTCAAGACCTCTCCAAGCCTTCGTGTACCAGTCCCTCCGTTTAAGTAAGTTTTGTTTAGAACCTTGCCTTTTGATCCCCAGTCCTTTTGTTTGTACCTTGTGCTTTTGTTAGTTATAATTAAAACCATTTTTTGAGTTCTCTGCCACCTGCCTTGCGTTGTTGTTTCCTTGCATTTGGGTCCACACAACCTGCCTGCCCGTGCGCTCCCTGACAGAATGACGCAACCAATCCTGGACCCAGCGGGAAAGATTCATTTTCGGCCACCGCGCCGACACCCTCAATCCACCCACAGACCACAACACATTTTTTTGGATTCTGATTTTTCAGACTTTGAGGAGGATCACAATTTATATGACCTCCTCTATTCTGATTCTGACTCCGACCCAGATTTTTTTCCCATGCCCTTTTCTTCACCCTCTCGGTTTTTTTCAGGCCTCCCTCATTCCATACCACCCAGTCTGTCCAAGAACACTGTCCAAAAGCCTCGGCGATCTCGTCCACGCCGACGTCGTGGGCACGTCTTGACGGCTCGGCTTCCCGAGGCTCCCCGCAGTCAAGTTCCTCCCGCGCCAGCTCCCCGCAGTCAAGTTCCTCCCGCGCCGGCTCCCCGCAGTCAAGTTCCTCCCGCGCCGGCTCCCCGCAGTCAAGTGCCTCCGGCGCCGGCTCCCCGCAGTCAAGTGCCTCCGGCGCCGGCTCCCCGCAGTCAAGTGCCTCCCGCGCCGGCTCCCCGCAGTCAAGTGCCTCCGGCGCCGGCTCCCCGCAGTCAAGTGCCTCCGGCGCCGGCTCCCCGCAGTCAAGTGCCTCCCGCGCCGGCTCCCCGCAGTCTTGTGCCCGCGCCGGCTCCCCGCAGTCAAGTTCCTCCCGCGCCGGCTCCCCGCAGTCAAGTTCCTCCCGCGCCGGCTCCCCGCCGTCAAGTTCCTCCAGCGCCGGCTCCCCGCCGTCAAGTTCCTCCAGCGCCGGCTCCCCGCAGTCAAGTTCCTCCAGCGCCGGCTCCCCGCAGTCAAGTTCCTCCCGCGCCGACTCCCCGCAGTCAAGTGGCTCCCGCGCCGACTCCCCGCAGTCAAGTGGCTCCCGCGCCGACTCCCCGCAGTCAAGTGGCTCCCGCGCCGACTCCCCGCAGTCTTGTGCCCACGCCGACTCCCCGCAGTCAAGTGCCTCCCGCGCCGACTCCCCGCAGTCAAGTGCCTCCCGCGCCGACTCCCCGCAGTCTTGTTCTCCCGCCAGCAGTCTCCTGCGACCCCGCTGCTGTTCCGCCAGCAGTCTCCTGCGACCCCGCTGCTGTTCCGCCAGCAGTCTCCTGCGACCCCGCTGCTGTTCCGCCAGCAGTCTCCTGCGACTCCGCTGCTGTCCCGCCAGCAGACTCCTGCGACTCCGCTGCTGTCCCGCCAGCAGACTCCTGCGACTCCGCTGCTGTCCCGCCAGCAGACTCCTGCGACTCCGCTGCTGTCCCGCCAGCAGACTCCTGCGACTCCGCTGCTGTTCCGCCAGCAGTCTCCTGCGACTCCGCTGCTGTTCCGCCAGCAGTCTCCTGCGACTCCGCTGCTGTTCCGCCAGCAGTCTCCTGCGACTCCGCTGCTGTTCCGCCAGCAGTTTCCTGCGACTCCGCTGCTGTTCCGCCAGCAGTCTCCTGCGACCCCGCTGCTGTTCCGCCAGCAGTCTCCTGCGACCCCGCTGCTGTTCCGCCAGCAGTCTCCTGCGACCCCGCTGCTGTTCCGCCAGCAGTCTCCTGCGACCCCGCTGCTGTTCCGCCAGCAGTCTCCTGCGACCCCGCTGCTGTTCCGCCAGCAGTCTCCTGCGACTCCGCTGCTGTCCCGCCAGCAGACGACTCCGCTGCTGTCCCGCCAGCAGACGACTCCGCTGCTGTCCCGCCAGCAGGCGACTCCGCTGCTGTCCCGCCAGCAGGCGACTCCGCTGCTGTCCCGCCAGCAGGCGACTCCGCTGCTGTCCCGCCAGCAGACGACTCCGCTGCTGTCCCGCCAGCAGACTCCTGCGATTCCGCTGCTGTCCCGCCAGCAGACTCCTGCGATTCCGCTGCTGTCCCGCCAGCAGACTCCTGCGACTCCGCTGCTGTCCCGCCAGCAGACTCCTGCGACTCCGCTGCTGTCCCGCCAGCAGACGACTCCGCTGCTGTCCCGCCAGCAGACGACTCCGCTGCTGTCCCGCCAGCAGGCGACTCCGCTGCTGTCCCGCCAGCAGGCGACTCCGCTGCTGTCCCGCCAGCAGGCGACTCCGCTGCTGTCCCGCCAGCAGACGACTCCGCTGCTGTCCCGCCAGCAGACTCCTGCGATTCCGCTGCTGTCCCGCCAGCAGACTCCTGCGATTCCGCTGCTGTCCCGCCAGCAGACTCCTGCGACTCCGCTGCTGTCCCGCCAGCAGACTCCTGCGACTCCGCTGCTGTCCCGCCAGCAGACGACACCGCTGCTGTCCCGCCAGCAGACAACACCGCTGCTGTCCCGCCAGCAGACGACACTGCTGCTGTCCCGCCAGCAGACGCCGAAGTTCCTGGCCCTCGCCCCGACGATGCTGCTCCCCGCTTCTTGCCACGGCTTGGCGGCATGAAGGACCGAGCACTGCCTCGTCTGGGACGCCCACCTGATCGGCCCGTACGGTCGCCCAACGTCTGGCGCCCTGGACGCCCTCCAGATCGACCCTTGCGGTCAACCCATGTCTGGCGTCCTGGACGCCCGCCTGACTGGCCCTGACGGGCTGGTGTTGCTCCCTTCCCCGAGCAACCTTCTGACTTTTTGTTTCTTCAGGACGTCTGGGATCCGTCCCTTGAGGGGGGGGTACTGTTAGGTTTTGTGTTTGTTTTCTCCTAGTGTGACTTGTCCCTGTGATTGCCCATTGATTTCACCTGATGTGCCTTCTCCTAGACTATCCTCCTGTGCTCACCTGTTCCTTGTTGTCTCGTTACCCCTTGTCTGCTTGTGTGTATATAAGCTCCCATTTTTTGTTCACTCCTTTGTTGCGTCATTGTCAATGTCTGTCTGTCTCAAAGTCAAGACCTCTCCAAGCCTTCGTGTACCAGTCCCTCCGTTTAAGTAAGTTTTGTTTAGAACCTTGCCTTTTGATCCCCAGTCCTTTTGTTTGTACCTTGTGCTTTTGTTAGTTATAATTAAAACCATTTTTTGAGTTCTCTGCCACCTGCCTTGCGTTGTTGTTTCCTTGCATTTGGGTCCACACAACCTGCCTGCCCGTGCGCTCCCTGACAAAGACATCATCGATTACCGTATGAGGGTTCATGTCTTTGGAAACAGTCCCTCCCCTGCGGTGGCCATCTACTCCCTGCGGCAGAGCGTAAGATAGAGCGACCCAGATGTCAGACAGTTCATCAACCGCGACTTCTATGTGGACGATGGCTTGAAGTCGTTCTCTACAGTGGATGCAGCAGTGGACCTGCTCAAGAGGGCACAAGTGAGTCTTTCAGAATCAAACTTGCGACTACATAAAATTGCCTCAAACAGAATAGAAGTGCTGGAAGCCTTCCCATCGCAAGACCATGCGAAGGACTTCAAAGATCTCAACCTCGTCTCCGACATTCTTTCTATGCAGCGTAGTCTGGGCTTGAACTGGGACCTCATGTCCGACACCGTCAGATTCAAGTTATGTGATATGGAGAAGCCCTTCACACGACGAGGTGTGCTGTCGACTGTGAACAGTATCTATGATCCTCTTGGGTTCATTGCCCCAGTCACCATTCAGGGCAAAGCCATCCTCAGGGAGTTAACGAAAGATCACGGTGACTGGGACAGTCCCCTCCCACGAGAGATGGAAGAGAAGTGGAACACATGGCGATCGTCTTTGGACAGCCTCAGCACTCTCCAGATACCTCGAACTTACACGATGACATCTCTTTCAGAAATGCAGAAAGAGTTGTGCGTGTTTTGTGATGCCTCAACCATGGCAATCGGTGCTGTGGCCTACCTCAGACTGTCAGATAAAGAGGGCAACATCCATGTGGGCTTCATCATGGGAAAAGCTAAGCTCACCCCAAGACTCGAGCTCTGCGCAGCTGTCCTTGCAGTGGAACTCGCCGAGATTGTATCTTCAGAGATCGACATTCAACTTGACAACACTACCTTTTACACCGACAGCAAGGTAGTCCTAGGATATATCCAGAACGAGACAAGACGCTTCTATGTCTACGTCAGCAACAGAGTCCTGCGGATAAGAAGTTCTTCTCGCCCCGAGCAGTGGCACTATGTTTCTACAGAACTGAACCCTGCAGACATCGCCACAAGGTCAGTTACTGCTGCACGGCTCGCACAAACTAGCTGGCTGTGTGGACCCATGTTTTTGAAACAACCCATAAACATCCCACAAGTAAAAGACAACTTTGAGCTCGTCGAACCTTCATCAGATCCAGACGTCCGTCCCCTGGTATCTTCAATGAGCACAACCGTGGTGAACAAACAACTTGGATCACAGTGCTTCTCCAAGTTTTCTTGTTGGAAGTCGTTGATTCACGCTGTTGCTCGTCTAACTCACATTGCACAGGTCTTCAAGAAGAAGCCTCCAACTCAACCGAGTGACTGCAAGGGCTGGCACTACTGCAAGGGAAAAATCTCCGTCAGTAAACTCCTGCTGTCTAAAAGAAAAATCATCAAAGTTGTTCAAGAGGAGATCTATGCTCGTGAGTGTGCCTGCCTGCAAAGGGAACAGAATCTCCCAAAAGACAGCCCTCTCAAAGCTCTGAACCCCTTCATCGATGTCAACGGCCTTCTGAGAGTTGGAGGTCGCGTCAAAGAAGCTCAACTCGAGCAAGAGGAGGTACATCCCCTCATCATCCCTGGTAGACATCACATTGCAACACTCCTGGTACGCCATTACCATGAGGAAACCCGACATCAAGGACAACTGTTCACTGAAGGTGCCACACGTGCTGCCGGTTTCTGGTTAGTGGGTGGCAAAAGGCGTGTGATCCATGGATGTGTCACTTGCCGTAGACTTCGTGGCACTCCCCAAATACAGAAGATGGCTGATCTACCTGCAGATCGCCTCTCTACTGAAGCCCATTCACGAACGTTGGGATCGATGCGTTTGGTCCATGGACTGTGTCTTCGCGCCGTACAAGAGGTGGCCTGGCCCAGAGTAAACGGTGGGCGGTGTTGTTTACCTGCTTGAGCGTACGAGCTGTCCACATCGAGGTAATCGAATCCCTTGATACTTCGAGCTTCATCAATGCCCTCAGGCGTTTCTTTGCTGTGAGGGGCCCCGTCAAACTCATCCGGTCAGATCGAGGAACCAACTTCATCAGCGCTTGTAAGGAGTTGATGATTCCTTCAAACATAGGAAATTCTCCAGTTGAGACCTTCCTCCAAGACCAAGGTTGCTCATGGGAGTTCAACGTCCCACATGCCTCTCACATGGGTGGTTCATGGGAGAGGATGATCGGGATAGCACGCAGAATCCTGGATTCGATGCTGCTACAACGAGGAGCTTCAAACCTCACCCATGAAATGCTCACCACGCTGATGGCAGAGGTTGCTGCCATCATTAACTCCAGACCGCTGGTTCCAGCGTCAACTGATCCGGACGATCCACTCATCCTCACGCCTGCAACTCTCCTCACCCAGAAAGTTGGTCTTCCTTCAGTCCCAGTGGGAGACACAAGGACCTTCACAAGTCTCAGTGGCGCCAAGTACAACACCTCGCTCAAGCCTTTTGGAACAGATGGAGGAAGCAGTACCTGGCAACGCTCCAACCGCGGAGGAAGTGGCAAGTTCCGACACCGGACATCAAACCCGGGAGCATCGTCCTCATCAGAGATGGATGGCCAGCTTGGAAGAAACGAGTGGCCCTTGGGTCTGGTGACTCAAGTCTTCCCCAGCAAAGACAGTAAGACTCGAAAGCTTGAGGTTAAAGTCTCCAGGAAAGATGGGACTAGACTCTACCACCGTCCCATTACTGAGACAGTCCTCCTCCTCGCTCCTGACAAGTTCAATAAGGTTAGGTAGTGACATTCAAGAATGCCAGGCGGGAAGTGTTCTGCCCTCGCTGGCAAAGTAAATTTATTTGCATGCACATTCTGTAGATAGTTTGAGATTTAATATAACTTTATTTAAAACGCTCACGTTAAAGCATCCTGTTCCTTTAAGAGATTGCTTGCTTCAGACTGGTCACGTGATCTCACACCAGAAGTGGTTAGAGTTAATAGCATTCACCCGTGTCCTCCCACGCTCTGTGGACACGTAGCAATTATATACATCCCATGCACACGTGGCATCGTCGGTATGTATTTTTTATGTTTGTTAAATATATTAGTTTCAATATTTCTAAGCTTTATCACGAAATATGTATGTTGAGAAACGTAAGAGTAAGTACATGCTTTTCATTGTCTTAGCACTTGTTGCTTACTAGGTGTAATACGCGCCACCTTGTGGCCATATCGAGTTATTCATAGTCTTGTGATTCATTCTTCATTTCTTGTCAAATGCTGCCATCATGCGGTCATTTCGTTTCATTTCAAGCTGCAATTCAATGCATATCATTTGTAACGTTTCTATTGAGAACATATTTGTTGTTTACAATGATGACAGCTACTTGACAGTTGCAATTTAGACAGATATTCACATCTATTCATTATTTAGTCAATTGTATATTATTTGGGAGTGCATAAGATCATTTAATTCATTTTCATTGACTACGCAATTGTTTTTGTATTCTGTCAGTTTCACCATTCCAATTGTCAATAAACCTGGAGTCAGCTGGTCAAACTGGTCTTCAGAGTCGTGATGAGCGGAAGGTGTTGAGCTTAGTGCCTTCGTGTACAGCACGCACATAGGAGGGCAGGACATTACTTAAACATTAGTCATTATCTAAAAATGCATTAACTAATGTAAATTAAGGGACCCTTATTGTAAAGTGTTACCGGTATATTTTTAGAAATAATTTAGACACTGCACTTTAACACATTAATGGAAAAAAGCTTTTAAAAAAAAAAAAAAAAAAAAAAATCACCTGAAAGGTACATAACTATACTCCAAACACTTCACCAAAATAATTATGATATCCATTGAGTAATACAGATAGACATACAGTAGACATGATTTAAAATTTCAGAGCCTACATATAGACTGAGTCTATTTAATAGTTATTTAAACAATGACTGAAACTTGGGTGACCAATCTCTAAATAAAAAACTAAAATCGCTGGGTTAACTGGGTTAAAGAAAAGTTACATGACGTTGAGATGTCTACTACATTTCTTATCCCCCCCCCTTTTTTTTTTTTTTTTTTTTTTTAAACTTGTTCGGTAACACTTTACAATAAGGGTCCCTTAATTAACATTAGTTAATGCATTTTTAGACAATAACTAATGTTTAGGTAACATTAAAATAATTTAATTGCTTATCTAACATTTATTAATATATTAATTAACATAAGTTGAAGCATTAGTTAATGCATCAGTCAATCCATAACCAGACAGTAACAAATGGTTTGGTAAAATTAAAAATGTATATAGGCCTATATTGGGTTAGGCTTTAGGGTTAGGGTTTGTTAACTTTAGCATTTATAATTGTTAGGTTTTGTGTTGGGTTTTCTCCGAGTGTGACTTGTCTCTGTGATTGCCCATTGATTTCACCTGTTGTGCCTTCTCCTAGTGTATCCTGCAATCTGCATCCGACTGTGCTACCCAGCTGTTCCTCGTTGTCTCGTTACCCCTTGTCTGTGCGTGTGTATATAAGCACCCAGTGTCTTGTCACTCCTTGTTGCGTCGTTGTCAATGTCCATGTGCACATCTGAGTCGATTTCCGTCAGTTTTCTCCAAGCCCTCGCGCTCCCCTGAGTAAGTTTTTGATAGTAACCTGTGTTTTGTTCTTCTGTGTTTTTTTGGGATCTCCACATTATTTGTTG
The DNA here is from genome assembly GCF_030265065.1 of Corythoichthys intestinalis. Classification (NCBI taxonomy): domain Eukaryota; kingdom Metazoa; phylum Chordata; class Actinopteri; order Syngnathiformes; family Syngnathidae; genus Corythoichthys; species Corythoichthys intestinalis. Next base: position 3,673,691 of record NC_080405.1, on the reverse strand, counting down.
ATATTTTCATTTTTTGCTTGCCTTAATTAAATCATTTTTGCACCATCTACCTGCCTCGCCTCCCTTTCCCTGCATTTGTGTCCACTTTGCCTGCCCGCGTTCCTGACAATAATTTCTTAGTTAAGGGACACATAAGCTACACTTTACAATAATTTCATATTATTATCAGGGGTGAAAGTGGGCCAGAACAGTCAGGAACGCAGTTCCGGTATAAGATTAAGGGCCGGAATGCTGTTTCGGTACACGGTGCTTTGATTCTGAAAATATGACAGCAACTGTCAAAAGGCTATGTAGAAAAACTAATGCTAAGCTGCCACACATGTACACCTGTCAAGTTGTACGGTTTTGACGTAATTTGTACAAGTGAGCGCTGATTTTTAATGTGTGACTAGTGATGAAGAGAGTAGTCAACTAGATATTAACATTGGAAAATAGAAATAAAGTAAGACAGGTTACCACCTGACTAAGAAAAAGGAGATAGAACTCAGTGGCTGTACTTCCCCAAGCATTATAGCTTCTAGTCCACCTTAGACTGAACTGTGAGTCTAATCCAACTTCAACTAACCTGACCATAAACTTTGTTGAATAGGAACGTTTTTAATCTAATCTTAAATGTGCAGACTGTCGCGGCTTCATTAATATTAGCTGGAAGCTGATTCCATAAAACAGGCTTGGTGGTTAAAGGCTCTAGCTCGGACAGTACTTTTAGAAACCCTGGGAACTACCAGTAGACCTGCATTCTGAGAGCGGAGTGTTCTGTTGGGGCGGTATGAAACCAGAGCATCGGTGAGATTAGATGGCCCCAACCCATTAATGGTCTTAAATGTAAGAAGGAGGATTTTAAATTTAATTCTAAACTCGACTGGAAGCCAGTGAAGGGCCTGGAGCACAGGGGTGATGTGCTCTCTTCTATTAGTTCCTGTTAAAAGTGTTGCTGCTGCGTTTTGGACAAGCTGAAGACCTTTTAGAGAACTTTTAGGACAAGCTGCAAGTAGGGAGTTACAGTAATCCAATCTAGATGTAACGAATGCGTGAATTAATTTTTCTGCATCGTTTTTAGATAAAATATTTCTCATTTTGGCTATGTTGCGCAGGTGAAAAAAGGCCGTTCTGCAGGTTTGTTTAATGTGAGCTTTAAACGATAAGTCAGGGTCCAATAGAACTCCTAGGTTTTTAGCTGTGGTGCTGTAGGCTACACTTACTTTTTCTAGAGTGACTATCTGGGCCACCGGCCACTTTATTAGGTACACCTGTCCAACTGCTCGTTAACACTTAATTTCTAATCAGCCAATCACATGGCGGCAACTCAGTGCATTTAGGCATGTAGACATGGTTTAAGACAATCTCCTGCAGTTCAAACTGAGCATCAGTATGGGGAAGAAAGGTGATTTGAGTGACTTTGAACGTAGCATGGTTGTTGGTGCCAGAAGGGCTGGTCTGAGTATTTCAGAAACTGCTGATCTACTTGGATTTTCACGCACAACCATCTCTAGGGTTTACAGAGAATGGTCCGAAAAAGAAAAAATATCCAGTGAGCGGCAGTTCTGTGGGCGGAAATGCCTTGTTGATGCCAGAGGTCAGAGGAGAATGACCAGACTGGTTCGAGCTGATAGAAAGGCAACAGTCACTAAAATAACCACCCATTACAACCAAGGTAGGCAGAACAGCATCTCTGAACACACAGTACGTCGAACTTTGAGGCAGATGAGCTACAGCAGCAGAAGACCACGCCGGATGCCACTCCTTTCAGCTAAGAACAGGAAACTGAGGCTACAATTTGCACAAGCTCATCGAAATTGGACAATAGAAGATTGGAAAAACGTTGCCTGGTCTGATGAGTCTCAATTTCTGCTGGATTTCTGCCGATTTCTGATTTCGGATGGTAGGGTCAGAATTTGGCGTCAACAACATGAAAGCATGGATCCATCCTGTCTTGTATCAACGGTTCAGCCTGGTGCTGGTGGTGTGGGGAATATTTTCTTGGCACTGTTTGGGCCCCTTGGTACCAAGTGAGCATCGTGGGAACGCCACAGCCAACCTGAGTATTGTTGCTGACCATGTCCATCCCTTTATGACCACAATGTACCCAACTTCTGATTGCTACTTTCAGCAGGATAATGCGCCATGTCATAAAGCTGGAATCATCTCAGACTGGTTTCTTGAACATGACAATGAGTTCACTTTACTCAAATGGCCTCCACAGTCACCGGATCTCAATCCAATCGAGCATCTTTGGGATGTGGTGGAACGGGAGATTCGCATCATGGATGTGCAGCCGACAAATCTGCACCAACTGTGTGATGCCATCTGTCAATATGGACCAAACTCTCTGAGGAATGCTTCCAGCACCTTGTTGAATCTATGCCACGAAGAATTGAGGCAGTTCTGAAGGCAAAAGGGGGTCCAACCCATTACTAGCATGGTGTACTTAATAAAGTGGCCGGTATATATATATATATATATATATATATATATATATATATATATATATATATTTGTAGCAGCTGGATAGCTCAGTGGTAATAGCGCTGACTTTGGTACCCCCCAGCATCCAGATTGGGTACCAAGCAAGAGCAGCGGAAGAGAAGATCATGAAGTCCTGGGGGAACTCAACTACCTCCTAGCTGCCAAGGCTATCAAACAAAGTACCAACAGAATCTCTGCTGGAGGATGTAAACACAGCACTGCTGAACATCCCCACCGTAAACATCACTGAGACCAATCAGCTGATATATGCAACAGCATCAGTCATCCTAGAGTCACTTGGCTACAAGATAAGCAGCGCCAGTAGCCAGAAGGAGTCTCCATGGAAACAAAGGCTAGAGGAAAAAATCGGAACAACATGGAGAGAAATTAGCCTCCTAACAGAGCTCAACAAAGGCATGAAACCTAAGAAACAACTGCCCAAGAAATACAGCAAGCTGTCCACAGCTGAGGCACTGGAGACTGCTAAGCAAAAGCTCACAGCCCAAGCTAGCCACCTAAAGAGGTACACAGGAGAAGTAGAGGCCAGGAGAATAAACACTATGTTCTCCAATAATCCAGCTAAGGTCTACTCTCAGTGGCAGGGTACCAAGACCAAGGCTGAGAATGAACAAAACTGGAAGAGTATCTCGGAAAAAGAGGCGTCTCACAACACTAACGCCCAATGGCTGAAAGACCTGCAGTCAGAACATCGCAACATCCCAGAACAAAACCCAGTACTCATCACAACAGCAGACATCCAGACAAGACTGTCCAAGATGAAGAACTGGACAGCTCCAGGCCCCGACAAGATTCTATCCTACTGGCTTAAGAAGCTAACTGCACTCAATGAATGCCTAGCAGCACAAATGAACCAGCTGCTGAGGTTTGAGACCCTCCCAGAGTGGCTAACCCAAGGTCGGACAGTCCTCATCATGAAGGACCCCCAGAAGGGGACAGTACCATCCAACTACTGGCCTATCACCTAGCACCACATGGAAGCTCCTATCAGGCATCATAGCGGCTAAAATGAGCAGGCACATGGAGCAATACATGCACAGGGCACAGAAAGGGATTGGCAATAACACCAGGGGAGCCGAGCACCAACTACTGGTGGATAGGGCAGTCGCCAGGGACTGCAAAGCTAGGAGCACCAACCTGTGCACTGCCTGGATTGGCTACAAGAGAGCCTATGACTCAATGCCACACACATTGATACTGGAATGCTTGAATCTGTATAACATCAACAGGACACTAAGGACCTTCCTCCAGAACTCGATGGGGCTGTGGAAGACAACTCTAGAAGCCAACTCGAAGCCAGTTGCATATGTGAGCATCAAATGTGGTATCTACCAAGGAGATGCTCTGTCAGCATGGGTGCTGTTCTGCATAGGCCTAAACCCCCTCAGCCAGATCATCACCAAGAGTGGTTTCGGGTAGTTCTGAAGTGGAACAACCATCAGTCACCTCCTCTACATGGATGACATCAAGCTGTATGCCAAGAACGCGCGTGACATCGACTCCCCGATCCACCTCACGAGAATATACAGCAATGACATCGGGATGTCATTCGGACTAGATAAGTGTGGGCAAATGGTATCCAGAAGAAGGAAGGTGATCTCAACTGAAGGGGCTGAACTACCTGAAGGCAACATAAGATGTGCAGGACAGCTACAAGTACCTGGGGATCCCACAGGCAAATGGACACCATGAGGAAGCAACTAGAAGGTCTGCCACAACCAAATACCTACAGAGGGTGAGGCAGGTCCTCAAGAGTCAGCTGAATGGCAAGAATAAGATCCTGGCCATTAACAGCAATGCCCTACCAGTAATCAGATACCCTAATGGCATCGTATCCTGGCCACTGGAAGAGATGGAGGCTCCTTACAATGCACGGAGGGTTTCACCCTAAGTCCAGAATCTGTAGGCTCTACACAAAGCGGAAAGAGGGAGGCCGAGGACTGGTGAGCATCAGAGCCACGATCCAGGAGGAAACTACATCCCTCCAAGAGTACATCATGAAAATGGCCCCCAGTGATGACCTGCTTGGTGAATGCCTCAGGCAACAGAAGCCCAATAAGGAGGAAGACCCTGAGGAGCTATCATGGATGGACAAGCCCTTGCATGGTGTGTACCACTGACAAATTGAGGAGGTAGCTGACATGGGGAAAACATACCAGTGGCTGGAAAAGGCCGGACTGAAAGACAACACGGAGGCACTGATCATGGCAGCACAAGAACAGGCCCTTAACACAAGAGTAATAGAGGCTGGGGTCTATCACACCAGACAGGACCCCAGGTGCAGGCTATGCAAAGAGGCCCCTGAGACAGTCCAGCACATCACAGCAGGATGTAAGATGCTAGCAGGCAAGGCATACATGGAACAACATAACCAGGTAGCAGGCATAGTGTACAGGAACATATGTGCCGAGTACGGACTGGAGACCCCAGAGTCAAGGTGGGCGACACCTCCGAAGGTGGTCGAGATAAACCGAACCAAGATCCTGATGGCCAACCAGCCTGACATAGTGGTGGTGGATAAACATCAGAAGACAGCAGTAGTGATAGATGTAGCAATCCCGAGCGATAGCAACATCAGGAAAAAAGAACATGAAAAGCTGGAGAAATATATATGGTTGAAGGAAGAGTTGGAGAAAATGTGGGGAGTGAAGGCAAGAGTTGTGCCAGCAGTGACACTAGGGGCAGTAACCCCCAAGATGGGTGCATGGCTCCAACAGATACCAGGAACAACATCCGACGTCTCCATTCAGAAGAGCGCAATCCTAGGGACAGCTAAGATCCTGCGCAGGACCCTCAAGCTCCCAAGCCTCTGGTAGAGGACCCAAGCTTGAAAGGAGAGAGCATATTGCCTGGGTGGGCTAGACGACGATTTAATTTTTTTTTTTTATATACGATCATAACTAACGTTCAATATTTAGTATAGTATATGTTAAATATTAAGCTCCTGAGACCCAAGCTTTTCTATTTTTGTTTTTGTATTTTCAATACATATTTCTAGGGGTGGCTAAGTCTTGTTCCCGTAAGTCTCAATCCAGCCTGTTTTCCAGGTTTCCCTCCTACAACATGCATGAATCAAATAATCAGGGTCGACAGTTAAGAGTCTTTAGGAGATGGGAACAAATTTTCCAGGATGTTGACGTTGATTACTTCAACTTGATTACTTCACTGTCAGCGATTATGTCGTCTACTGGAGATATTGCCTCCAGCTGATGCGTGGGTAGCGCAACAATATCGGGAAGAGTCCCACCGTCGTCAGCCATTAGTCGTCCTCTAAACCATCTTTCGCGAAAATGAAAACATTTTTATTAGATTCAATGTCTGAATCGCTGAAGAAAAATTGTCAGACAAATCGCTCTCTACAGTGATTGTACGTTCTGCTGCGTAAATTCACACTTCCGCCTGTGACATAACAGCTGCTAGCAAAGAATGTTTAGCCACACTGTTGAAATGGTCGAGTGTCTTCGCAACTAATCTTGGCACCGACATTCTCTCTACTTGAGTGTGTCTAATTACACCCAGTCATGCATGAATCCCATCAGACGTTTAATAGTCCTGCAGACAAGTGGAAATGCTGTGCGGGGGCCGCCCCAGGGCCACGGCCCCTCCCAGCCAAATGGGGGGTTGAGTTAGCTCAGACCATCCCTCCTCCCGCAGCTCCAGCAAAAGGGCTGTCATCATCCCCAGAGTGGTCCCTCACACCATCCGCGCCCCCATTAACCCCAGGCCCTGGGGCAACAAAAACAGCCCAAATAATGATGCTCCTTCTACCATCCTTCTCTTAGGTAAGGGATGAGGGGACGCACCGCCGAACTAGCCACCGCCACAACCCCGCAACTGACACGGCACATCGCGGGACCCCCACGGGCCACTTGTGCCTGGGGTAGGACAGGCTCCCAACGACCATCCGCTGACCCACCACTATTCACCCAGCTACCTGCGCCGGGGCCCAAGGAGGATACCCTTGAGAAAAGAGAGACAGAAGCAGCAGAGTGCTGAGAAGCCGCCGCATCTCCGCAACCGGCAGCCCAAGCGAAGAGGAGGCCACGCCCCGGGAGCCATGCCATGGAGGAAAGTGTGCGACCCACCGACCGCCATATTACTCTGGGTGCCAGGTCCCCGACTGGCAGTCATCAAAGCACGGGTTTGTACCCCGAAAGCGTTGTCACATAGTTACATGACCCAAGCACTGCTTCGATGCAAGCCGACTACAGTGGTATAAAAAAGTATCTGAACCTTTTGGAATTTCTCACATTTCTGCATAAAATCATAATCAAATGTGATGTGATCTGATCTTTGTCAAAATCACACAGATGAAAATACAGTGTCAGCTTTGACTAAAACCACCCAAACATTAATAGGTTCATATTTTAATGTGGATAGCATGCCAACGATGACAGAAGGGGGAAAAATAGGTAAGTGAACTCTCTGCCTAAGGAAACTGAAAGAGCAATTGAAACCAATCTTTAACAAACATTTTAAGTCAGGTGTGTGCCGAATCACTGATGAGTGGTTTAAAGCTGCCCTGCTCACTATAAAACACACACCTGGTAAGAAATGTCTTGGTGAGAAGCATGGTCTGGTGTGCATCATGGCTCAGTCAAAAGAGCTGGCTGAAGACCTGCGATCGAGGATTGTTGATTTGTATAAAGCTGGGAAAGGATACAAAACCATCTCTAAAAGTCTGGATGTTCATCAATTGACAGTCAGAGAAGTTGTCTACAAATGACGAGAGTTTGGCACTGTTGCTTCTCTCCCAAGGAGTGGCCGTCCACCAAAGATGACGCCAAGAGTTCAGCGCAGAATACTCAGGGAGGTAAAAAAATAACCCTAGAGTGTCTGCTAAAGACTTACAGAAATGACTGACATAGTCCAATATCTCTGTGCACCAGAGGTTGCGCTAGACATTTTCATTGTCTGTCATTTTGACTGACAGGGTCATAAAAATACGGTCATAATCTATTTTTACCCGTCACTTATATTTTTAAAATGATAATGATGACATATTCAATAGTATTTAGTTTTCATTCATTTTTAATTAATATTGTAACGCTTGCTTGGCGACGAAAAATTAGACACGGAAGTCGTGGTATTTTTCTCCCCCTTTTTACTCTGCTTACCGCCAACAACACCAACAAAACAACAACTCCACCCCTAAAGAAAAAGAGGCAACTATATAGACCCCAATCACCAACGTCACACAATGATCTTAATTGTGGTTGTCAGCCCAAAATCTTCTAAATATATATTAAATGCATCTTACCAGATATAAAATGACTACTACATAGTCTGTGGTAATCGTTTGGTGCCCAGATTTCTTGTCGAATTACAGCAGTCCATCTCGCTCTCCTCTTCGGGTCTCTCAGAATACGGTAGAACTTCAAGTGTCTCCGTCTGTCTTCTCTGTTACTGCAACCAACTGCCACACACGCCTTCACCATTTTGATTATTAATGTTAACGAGCATAAAAACACGCCGTAATAGGAGGCATGTACGTAGCGGTAATGTGTAAACACGACGAGCTGACGGACAATATGTAGGCTCCAGTCAGGGGGGGCGGAGTTGTGACATCATGTGATTGATACACAGGCGGCAATCTAGTCCACCAATTGGATGACGCGCTGGCACACCGGGTGCACCAATAAGAACCTTGCGTTGATGTGTCAATCACGGTGCCGCCGCCAGACCCTGGTGACGCTACAATATTCTGACAGAATAGCCAACGAAGTCATGCATTAAGAGAGACAATAGCTAATTAATATGCTCACTCGCCACCCTGTGGTCTGGGGTGTGAATTGCAACCTGTCAAAATGACGGACAGACTTCAGTTTTTTCCGTCACTGTTTTAAAAAAACGGTCAACGACGGAAAATGTTCGGTTAACGCGACCCCTGCTGTGCACACTTCAATTATACATATAAAACTATGGCGAAGAATTTTGTTCATGGGAGGACTCCACGGAGGAAGCCACTGCTATCAAAAAAAAAAAAAAAACATTGTTGCTCGTTTCATGTTCGTAAAAAGGCACTTGAACACTCCACAGAGGTTTTGGCAAAATATGTTGTGGACTGATGAAACCAAAGTTAAATTGTTTGGGAGTAACACACAATGTGATGTGTGGAGGAAAAATAGAACAGCTCACCAACATCAACACCTCATCCCCACCGTAAAGCATGGTGGAGGGAACATCATGATTTGGCCTGTTTTGCTGCTCCACGGCCTGGACAACTTGCAATTATAAATTGAAAAATGAATTCAAAAGTTTATCAGGATGTTTTGCAGGAAAACCTCAGGCCATCTGTCAGACAATTGAGGCTAAAAAGAGGATGAATGCTGCAACAAGACAATGATCCAAAACACAAAAGTAATTCAACTTCAGAATGGTTTCAGAAGAACAAAATTCACGTTCTGGAGTGGCCAAGTCAAAGTCAAAAATTATTGCTGCCAAAGGAGGGGGGGGGGCACAAAATATTAAATGTGTTGGTTCACTTACTTCTTTTCCCCCCTTCTGTCATTGCTTGCATACTATCCTCATTAAAATATGAAAACCTATAAATGTTTGGGTGGTTTTAGTTCAAGCAGACACTGTTTTTTCATCTGTGTGATTTTCACAAAGATCAGATCATATTTGATGGTGATTTTATGCAGAAATGAAATTCCAAAAGTTTCAGATACTTTTTAATTCCACTGTAACTACACGCACACTAAGAAAGTGTCACACATTGTTAACATATGACTGCAACTGTTTTTGTCTCGTTTCAGCTCGTCAGACAAAAACTTGCATTGGTGTCGTTATATTTTAGTCTCCCAAGCAGAGGTTGCGCTAGACTTTTTCGTTGTCTGTCATTTTGACTGACAGGGTCATAAAAATCCGGTCATAATCTATTTTTACCCGTCACTTAAATTTTTTAAATGATGATAATGACATTGTGGTGACCCTTTGTTTGGCATAATTCACCTTCCGTACTTGTGTGTCCATTTGGCTGAGTGCGTTACCGGCTACGACAGTCACGTGACAGAGACACTTGAGAGCCGCACGCGGTCCCCTCACTATCCACCCGCTCTCGCTATATGATTGGCCAAAGAGTCGAAATGCTCTCCCGTGAAATGCCTGTTTAAAAATTTTCCCGTTGTTACTTCTTGCGTTCGCTTATAAGTGCCAATTTAAAAAGGAAAAGCGATGGATGATACTACACAGAGAGCGTATTATTAACAAATGTTAAAGTTGTATAATCATATAGCGAGAATAAGGAACGTCACTGACAAGCGCAGGCCCCCGCGAGTGGATAGTGAGGGGAATAGGATAGTGCGCCTACAGCTAACAAGACTCTTAACATTGCATACCGCTTCAACATATTCAATAGTATTTTGTTTTCATTCATTTTAAATTAATATTCTGTCCGAACAAGCTTAACAGAGAATCCACACCGTGCCATCACACATCAAGCAGATGAATATGTAACTTTTTCTCCGCAGTGACAAAAACAGCTGACTGTGGCCCCAGTAGGTAGGTAGCCTACCATATGTAGCATATGGAACAATGAAATTAACAGTTCACCTGCTGTGGCCTGAACATAGTCTCACACTTTCCTCCTGGTGCGCATGGACTTAAATTGCGTGCCCGCTTGTGCAGTCCCTGTTTTTTCACCTCTTTTATCAACACCATCGTCGTTTTGGGGCTTTTTGAAGAAACTTCGGACACTCAGTTGCCTTGACATTTTTCAGCGTAAGGCCAACGACGTCATGCATCAAGAGAGACAATAGCTAATTAATATGCTCACTCTCCACCCTGTGGTCTGGGGTTTGAATTGCAACCGGTCAAAATGACAGATGGACTTCAGTTTTTTCCGTCACCGTTTTAAAAAATCGGTCAACGACAGAAAATATTCGGTTAACGCGACCCCTGCTCCCAAGACACGTTATCATCTCGTCATGAAAAAATTGTTCGTCCACGAAATACTTCATTATCGTCATCGAAAACAACAATGCTTCAAATTAATAGACAACCCGCTAAACCACTTGTGACACCCTTGTTCTCCTACTTGGCAGCATGAGAACGACTTCCAGGTCCACGGCAATTTAGATACTTGAGATGTTACTACATGTTCTGTCTCTTTGAAATCAATTTGTTTTACCCACCTAGTCCTATGCTCAATGACAGTCAGTGACAGTGACTCCTTGTCATGTATTTTTGAGCTAATCAGCCAGTCACTGCCTTATCTCGCATTAACTTTGTTACAACAGAGACACATTGTTAATGATGCTGCTAATTGAATGAAATGGCCATACTAACAAGCATAAAACCTCCCTCTCGCATTATGGTAATTAGCAACACATTGGCTTAATTACAACAGTAGAAACATGTAGGGGTGTGTCGTGACTGATAATTGCCTGGACTAAGCGGAATTTATGGTAATTGGCTGTTGAAGCACTATCTGAAATGACTAGAAACACAGAGACCGGTGGGGAACTGAGCTGTTGCAGGGCTAATTAAGAGTAGGCTCTAGCCGAGACAGTGTCTTTGTTTATCTACTGTTGATAATGAAGGGTCCTTATTCTCTGTTGTCCAACGTAATACTATCTGCCTGTTGGGACAGTGTTTAAAAATGCAATTATGATATGCATATGACCTATATGGACATTATATTTATAATTAACATTTACAGTACACATGTTTTTGTTTTTTTAGGGAGGGCCCCTTTTACTATTCCTTTCTAGCCACGATTTTGCAGTTTCACCTTCTCTTTTCTTTTATTAATCAGGCTCTTCATTTCATTTTTTACTGTTAAAATACTGAAGATGGCATTAGTTAGAATCTCACATTATACGGAATATGGTCAGATGAAATGAACATTCACATGACCGTTTCCTTCACAATTGACTTTTTCTAAATGAAAAACCTTTTGTACTTAAAAATGTAAAAATGTATGAGATTTAATGTGCATCTATGGAGATTTTTTATTCAGAAAATAATTTAATGTTCAAATGGATACTTATAGACATGATTCAGAATGGCGGCTTTACCTCTGGTCCTGCACCAACCCACAAACCATGCCACTACCACCACCATCAACACGCTTATATGGAAGGAGGAAGTTATTAGGTTATTATCTTTCCACACCATAAAATGTGAATAACTTAAAGCATTTGTGCAATTAATAACCCACTCATAAATCTAAATATTCCCCATTAATATGATTTTATATTATGCACACACATACACAGTGACCGTCAGGGTGTCTGAGAGCAGGGAAAATGATAAAGCCATCAGAGAATGTTCTGGATGAACTGAGGCAAACGTCCGTTCATAATGTGTCTATGCTCGTGTGTGTGCGTGTCCCATTGGAGTGTGTTCTGCATGGTAGCTTTATGCATCAGCAGACCAAGGCTTTCTGCATTTTAATGTTGACGGTCCATAGCAGTCGTATGTGCCGGTTAAATCAATGCTATATGCACTAACCTCTAACAGTTCAACACACATTACTGTAATCATTTATGCCTTGATGCCTAGTACTAGATAGAGCAAAGTGTAGTTAGTTAAGCAACTTACTGTCATTGCTCAGCTCGCTGTCAAAGGCCAGAGCTTATTCACATTTGTTTTTGAAGCATACTAAAGGATTTTCATGGATAAAAACCATAGTGTTTGCCATTATTTTCTTATTCAGAGTATTTTATATACAGTCCCTGACAAAAGTCTTGTCGCTTATCCATTTTGTAGAAACAATTGCTGATAACTTGACTAATAACTATTCAATTGGTTTCAGAAATGGCTCCTATGAAAACTAAGATCGACACAAGTAATGTTAAATGTACAAAAATATATTTGTTTCACTGAAAAAAGATGTATCATTAAATGAAGACATGAAGGTCAGATTTTTGCAAGACAAAAGTTTTGTCGTCTACAAAAAGTAGTGTGAAAATTGAACAAAAAATTTACTTCAAATCAGAGGTTGCGCTAGACTTTTTCGTTGTCTGTCATTTTGACTGACAGTGTCATAAAAATCCGGTCATAATCTATTCTTACCCGTCACTTACATTTTTAAAATGATAATAATGACATATTCAATAGTATTTAGTTTTCATTCATTTTTAATTAATATTCTGTCCGAACAAGCTTAACAAGAGGCAAACAGACAGCGGAGTGCACCAATCAGCGACGGGCAGACGTGCCGTTAGCAAAGCAACGAGGGCAGGACGAGGGACTTGCGCGCGGAAGTAAACATATGAGGAGAACGGAGTTTATTCAACATGGCTAGCACAAGACAGACTGTTGTCAATGTCTCGTTTCGATGTGTTTTAGCTCATTTAAAACTGAATTTACCGCGGATTGGAACATATTGTCGGCTCTCCCGCCATCCGTGTTGTTGCAAAGGCGACTTTCGGCGCGCAAGAGTGACGTTGCTCGTGAAGAACACGTCACGCAAATAAACAAATGTGATTTGTCGATTGATTTTGTACCTACTCGAGAGGCTGTGTCCCAGACTTTTCTCTCAGTGTTTGAAAAATACAGGGAGAACAGTCTGGCCGTCCCAGGCAAACACTCAGTTGTCTTGACATTTTTCCGAGTAAGGCCAACGACGTCATGCATCAAGAGAGACAATAGCTAATTAATATGCTCACTCGCCACCCTGTGGTCTGGTGTGTGAATTGCAACCTGTCAAAATGACGGATGGACTTCAGTTTTTTCCGTCACCGTTTTAAAAAACCTGTCAACGACGGAAAATATTCGGTTAACGCGACCCCTGCTTCAAATACAAAAATATGTTACATAACATAAGCGAATTAAGTAGTGGTGCTGTGAGATCCAAATTTAATATTTTGTATGACTTCCATGGCTTGAAGGACTGCATCCATGCAGTTCGGCGAGGATTCATACAACATATTGATGAAGTCATCAGTAACATCAAAGAAAGCAGTCTTGCATGCCTCCCAGAGTTCATCAACATTCTTATCTTCCATGCTTCCTCTTTCATCCTACCCCAGACATGCTCAATGATGTCCATGTCTGGTGACTGGGCTGGCCAGTCCTGGAGGATCCTGATCTTCTTTGCCTTGAGGAACATAGTGGTAGAGAATGAAGTATGCGATGGAGCACCATCCTGCTGCACAATTTACCCCTTTTTATGGTTAGGAATGTAAGAGGCAGCTAAGATTTGTTGATATTTGAGGCAATTTATGTTGCCTTCCACCCTGCAGACTGTTTTCTGAGTGAATCTCAGATCCATGCGGGCTCCAGTGGGTCCCCTGCAATATTTGCGGCTACTGTGGTGTAATTCAATTAAAGATTCATCTGAAAAATCCACCTTATGCCACAAAACTGTGAAGTTTGGTGGTGGCAAAATTATAGTCTGGGGTCATATCCAGTATGTGGGTGTGCAAGAGATCTGCAGGATAGAAGGCAACATAAATAGTCTGAAATATCAACACATCTTAGCTGCCTCTTACATTCCTAACCATCAAAAGGGACAAATTCTGCAGCAGGATGGTGCTCCATCGCATACTTTAATCTCTATCTCAAAGTTCCTCAAGGCAAAGAAGATCATGATCCTCCAGGACTGGTCAGCCCAGTCACCAGACATGAACAGGATGAAAGAGGAAGCATGGAAGATGAAACCCAAGAATGTTGATGAACTCTGGCAGGCATGCAAGACTGCTTTCTTTGATGTTCCTGATGACTTGTATGAATCCTTGCCGAACCGCATGGATGCAGTCCTTCAAGCCCATGGAAGTCATACAAAATATTACATTTGGATCTCACAGCACCAGGACTTAATTCGCTTGTTATGTAACATTTTTGTATTTGAAGTACATTTTTCATTCAATTTTCACACTACTTTCTGTAGGCGACAAAACTCTTGTCTTGCCAAAATTTGACCTTTATGTCTTCATTAAATGATAAATCTTTTTTCAGTGAAACAAATATATTTTTGTACATTCAACATCATTTGGGAGGGTCTTAGCTTTCATATGAGCCATTTCTGAAACCAATTGAATAATTAAAAGTCAGGTTATTAGGAATTGTTTCTACAAAATGTATAAGCGACAAGACTTTTGGACTGTATACATATACATATATATGGCGGAAAACACAGACAAGACTGAAAAAGCAGTTTCTGCTCTTGCACTCCTCTTTAAAGGGTATGTCAACCCCTGAGGAAATGTTAATATTCCATCATTTATCCATAAACGCATGCCTTTTGTATTCATATCATGCCACTTCGTGTAATTACACACAAGAAAATGAGAGAAATTTGGATCGACTGTCAAGCTAAAACGACCGGCGCCTGAGATCTGGCAGATTGTGTGCGTGACGTCATTACAAGTGAAGAGAGTGCCACCGGCCACTAGAGGGGCAGCGCCTGTCTACATCAATATAATTCCTTCTAGTGAGGGGAGAATTAGGGGTGTTTTGAGCTGTTTACGCTGTTGCATTGTGTTCGTCCTGCACATATTCTAGGTTCCCTCATGAAGAAACACCCCTCGTTGTCAATAAAAGCGAATTCAGAATTGACAGTGAGGGGTGTTTCTTCAACAAGAAAAAGGCTCAGTGCTTTAATACTGAATGGTGGCGATGATGGCAGACAATTTCGTTTCTAGTTTCAGCGACGAATCCGACGTAGAAGGACGTAACGAATGTTCATCTAATGGTGACGAGGAGAGTTACGAAGCTTTAATTGGTGTTTTAGGTTACCAATTTGAGACCAAACGAACGCCAATGCAGCGTAATGAAACGGTCATTGAGGGGAGCAATGACACTTATGAAACATCGGCAGCAGATCGTGTGGGAAACACCGAATGATTTGTTTTGCATTTCTTTTTGTGAAGCTGATACACCGTGACCGCAAAATAATGTATAGAATAATTATCATTTATTGTGCTATCATAGCTTTTCGCTCTGCCAACAGACACAAATATCAATGGGATCAGAGGATTTGTTCTATATATTTTACGAGCGATAATTTATACATGTGTCCAGTCCTGTATCCAATGCGTGATATTTTTTTATTATAAAAGAGTACTCACTCTGGCCATTTCGAGCTTGGCTGCTCCCCTCCTTTGCTTAGCCATAGCCTCCTTTGCCAGTCATCGTCCTCTTTCTTGATATCTCGGGACATTTAGGTGGCTGCGCGTATGGTGGACACCGCATCTGCTTTGAGCAGCAATCTTTTAGCAAAACCCGATTTCACTTGTCCATAGTTCGAGAAGCTTTCAGGTGGAAAATGCGCTCCACAGAAAACAATGCCGGAGGCTCGGTCTAGAAAATTAGCCCTCCTTGCACGGACGAACTTTACCCATTGTCTGCGTAGTCTAGCTTTTTTTTCGCGTTCGGGAACTCATGGATACTATATTCCAATAAATAGCTATTTGTACACCACATAGCACAGCAGTTTTGAACCATTTTAGTGATGTTTTGGTCAAAAAAACCCGAACGCTACTCTCTCGTCAATAAAAAACAATGGCACCTGGCTCCGCCTCGACTTTCATTCACTTGTAGTGACGTCCCCGCCCCATTCGGCTGTTTCTGGAACACTTTCGGAAATGATCGTCATTTTCGATCTATTTTCGATAATTGCTCATTAATGTGATTGATTTTTTTGTTAACTTTATCAATATTTGTTATCTTGGCACATAACGGTTCTATTGATGTCTCACACCCCCTTTGCGTTTTCATACCCTTTAAAATAAACTGCTTTATTTTACGTCAAAAGAACTGTTGTGTGATAGAACAATATGTCTATATGCTGCCATAGCAGATTCATGGCGCATTCAGCCCCCGAACTATTTGTAATTTATTCCTTTTACCCTGGAAACCCTCATTTACAGACGTCGCGCAACCGCTTTTGTTTCAACCCAGCCATAAAAAGGTAAGTAATTATATTTATTAATTAAAATGGTTGTCATTTTTAGCTTAGAATCATTAATTGATGTCTAACATTTCATTTGAAAAAAAAAAAAAAAACGACTTTAAAAATTATTCACTCGCATATTTTAAACTTTAAACCAATTACGTCACAATAAAAAAAAATGGCGTCTGTAAAAAAGTCACGGATATCTACCTCATAGCTATCGATTAATTTTTTTGTTACTGTCGCATTTTCCCCAATATGTTAGATGATAAATACTCGATCCAAACAAAGAACAACTGAAATTTAAAAAAAAGAAAAAAAAAAACATTTAAAAGAGTAAATATATGAAAAAGAACATCTCAACCACTCCTTGATCTCTGCGATTTCTGCATCACGACCCTTGTTGTATTATCATGTTTCACCCATAAAATCCCCCAAAAATCTGGCTGTGGCCAATCACATCTGTGTCTTGACTCTCGATGATACATGCTACATGGAGTTTTTGGATCGAAACAAGGTAAGTATGCGATAATATCTCGTTAAAGTCATGGCGTCTTTAATTCTGCTCTCGCGTGCTCTTGCCTCCAGTTAGGGTTTTGCTGTTTAAAAAATTGTTTTTTTTTTGTTTTGTTTTTTTAAAAAGGATGTATCACATGTGCATGTAGGACAAATTTGAAACTTTGGTCAAATTGGGGGTTTCAGGACGGAACTTCAACTTCGTGTGATACATCATTGGAAAGCTTAAAATCTCAATTTTCTGGGGGAAGAAAAATTTTGAACTGGAGGGCATTTAAAAAAAAAAAAAAAAGAAACAGCAAAACCCTAACTGGAGGTGAGAGCATGAGAGAGCAGAATTAAAGACGCAATGATTTTAACGAGATATCGCGTACTTACCCTGTTTCGATCCCAAAACTCAATGTAGCATGTACAGTTGTGGTCAAAAGTTTACATACACTTGAGAAGAACATAATGTCATGGCTCTCTCGAGTTTCCAGTTATTTCTACAACTCTGATTTTTCTCTGATAGAGTGATTGGAACAGATACTTCTTTGTCACAAAAAAACATTCATGAAATTTGGTTCTTTTATGACTTTATTATGGGTGAACAGAAAAAAGTGATCAAATTTGCTGGGTCAAAAATACATACAGCAGCGCTATTACTTGGTAACATGTTCCTGGGCCATTATCACTTCAATTAGGCGCTTTTGGTAGCCATCCACAAGCTTTTGGCAAGCTTCTGCTTGAATTTTTGACCACTACAGAATTGGTGCAGTTCAGTTAAATTTGATGGCTTTATGACATGGACTTGTTTCTTCAGCATTGTCCACAAGTTCTCAATGGGGTTTAAGTCAGGACTTTGGGAAGGCCATTCGAAAACCTTAACTCTAGCCTGATTTAGCCATTCCATTACCACTTTTGATGTGTGTTTGGGGTCATTGTCCTGTTGGAACACCCAACTGCGCCCAAGACCCAATCTTCGGGCTGATGACGTTAGGTTATTTTGAAGAAATTGAAGGTAATCCTCCTTCTTCATTATCCCATTTACTCTCTGTGACGCACCAGTTCCATTGGCAGCAAAACAGCCCCACAGCATAATACTACCACCACCGTGCTTGACGGTAGGCATGGTGTACTTGGGGTTAAAGGCCTCACCTTTTCTCATCCAAACATATTGCTGGGCATTGTGGCCAAACAGCTCGATTTTTGTTTCGTCTGACCACAGAACTTTCCTCCAGAAGGTCTTATCTTTGTCCATGTGATCAGCAGCAAACTTCAGTCGAGCCTTAAGGTGCCGCTTTTGGAGCAAGGGCTTCCTTCTTGCACGGCAGCCTCTCAGTCCATGGAGATGCAAAACACGCTTGACTGTGGACACTGACACCTGTGTTCCAGCAGCTTCTAATTCTTGACAGATCTGCTTTTTGGTGATTCTCGGTTGAATCTTCACCCTCCTGACCAATTTTCTCTCAGCAGCAGTTGATAGCTTGCATTTTCTTCCTGATTGTGGCAGTGACAAAACAGTGCCATGTACTTTATACTTACAAACAATTGTTTGCACTGTTGCTCTTGGGACCTGCAGCTGCTTTAAATTGGCTCCAAGTGACTTTCCTGACTTGTTCAAGTCAATGATTGTTCAAGTCAATAATCACTCACAAGAAATTACTAATTCGTGTTGCTGTATGTATATTTTTGACCCAGCAGATTTGATCACTTTTTCTGTTAACCCATAATAAAGTCACAAAAGAACCAAACTTCATGAATGTTTTTTGTGACAAAGAAGTATCTGTTCCAATCACTCTATCGGAGAAAAATCTGAGTTGTAGAAATAACTGGAAACTCAAGAGAGCCATGACATTATGTTCTTCACAAGTGTATGTAAACTTTTGACCACAACTGTATCACCAAGTGTCAAGACGCTGCTGTGAATGGCCACAGCCGTATTTTTTTTGGGAATTTTGTGGGCGAAACTTTTATGGGTATTACAAGGGTCGCGATGCAGAAATTGCAGACATCAAGGAGTGGTCAAGATTTTCCTTTTCATATATTTACCCTTTTAGACTTTTTTTTTTTCAATTTTTCTTAGGCTCGATTATTTATCATCTAACATAAAGCATGTAAAATGGCTGGCACAAATCAAAAAC
Source organism: Corythoichthys intestinalis (assembly GCF_030265065.1). NCBI lineage: Eukaryota > Metazoa > Chordata > Actinopteri > Syngnathiformes > Syngnathidae > Corythoichthys > Corythoichthys intestinalis. Next base: position 3,654,725 of record NC_080405.1, on the reverse strand, counting down.
ATAGATGATTTCCAGACGAACATGCACGGCACTATGATCAGAAGAAGAGAGCAGCATTAACAGGGGTGCACGTAATTTATACGCAGCTGCTGATGCACAATACAAATCACATACATAGGTGTAACATCATGTGCATCATGACGCACCTGTGAGGTAAGATGCCCCCCCCCCAACAAAAAAATATACCATGTTGGCCCGAATATAAGACAGCCCTGATTAAGACGACCCCCTCTTTTTCAAAACTGAAGTTTGAAAAAAGACTTTTTGAACACCAAATTAATTTTTATACAGAAAATAATTACAGTACATCCGAAACAAATGATTATAACAATGTATTTGAGAGAAAAAGCATGTTATTTTGCCTCATTCAAATCTTAATATCTCAACATTTAAATATGTAAACTAAAGTGCAATCACATTCGTAAATGAATGGCTTCTGGTTTTTGAAATGTAAATAAACCAATCTATTGTGATAAAACAACAAAATTGCAATAACTGCATTAACCATCAAAGTGAAGTCTAACTGTAACTGTAGTCTTGAAACAAATCTGAATAAGGAAAAACATTGCAATAAAATAAATGAAACTGGTTAAACTTGAGTAGCTAAGATCTGTCTTGACAGAACATCGCTTCAATGATATCTGGCGCCATCTAGTGTCGTGAATGGGTATAATGTGTAGACCGCGAATATAAGACGACCCCCTCTTTTTCAGTCTTATTTCAATGCAAAAAACATCGTCTTATATTCGGGCCAATACGGTATATACATATGTATTTAATATATTAAGCGACTTCTTTGATATTTCAACGTAAAGAAAGGCAAACCTATTGAAGCTAGAACAAGAGCTGAACAAGAGTTTTTTTTTTCTGAAAAGTGGCTCCAAGACGTGCCATGGCTTGAAGCTAACAATGTGTGCGCTGAAATGCGGTGCAAGATTTGCCGCTCACTGCCAGAACTCGCTGATAAAACGTGCGTTTCGTCAAGAATTTTAGCTGTCCTTCATTATACAAACATGAAAAGAGCAGCAAGCACATGAATATAGCGCAAGCTATCGCTAATAAACATGCTAGCCGAGAAGAATTAGCCAATCGGTCTCTCTAGTGTTGGAGACACAGAAGAGGACGTCGAGAAAGTTTCTGGTACTTATCGAATGGTCTCAAGCAAACACGATCTCCTGGTACTCGTCTGAGTAATCCATGAAAAAAATTATGTACACCCATGTCTCAGTAAAATATAATTTTTTTCCTCTTAAAGATTTTTATTTCTAATGGAGTCAACACTTTCCTCTGGTGCCTGGTGCAGTTTTAATGTGACAATTAAATAATTTCCCTCATGGCCTGAAAGGAATATACTATAGTCTCTTTTTAAGATTTAACATAAATGCGACGGAACCATTTTACATCACCTCAGTGCGACTAAACATATAGAACAAACAACATACAGAACCAACATGTCATTTCACTCAGTTCAGTTAAGGATTGCAATATGTGTTCTATAATGCTTTTGACTAAAGCCATTGCTGGTTTCATTTTTTTTTCCACTGAAGGGACCCAGCTCATATGTAAGATTCCCTGTTAACCCAACAGTTCAAGAGTGCTCCAGATAGCTTCTGAATAACTATCTGGATTCATTAATGGCATAACACACATTCAAAGTCTGTTTTTGTTAAATTGTTTGAATTGGTGTCTATACAGTATCTCATCTGCTGGGATTCCCCAAAAATTCAGTGTGCAGAAATTGCACTGATCCATTTGCAGTGTATCATATCCTAGTGTGACAGACTATAACCTTCGCTCTCCTAATCCCTTCAAACTATCTCTACCTTTGTCTTTTTCCATTTATCGGTCTACTAATCAGTTCATCTTTCACCAGGTCTTTCACCAGATCTCTGCATTTAAAAACGATCATTGTTGATCAGCGGATATCAGTGTCCTTCACAAAGATTCACTACAAGTTTATAGGACCCTCTAAGTAAACATTTGCTTGCAAAAAATAAACACCTTTATTAGAATTTTATTGATTTAGTCCTTTTATAAATAAAGATACCGTATGTCTATGAGGACTCAAAATATTAATATTATTTAAGCCTCAAGTGGGTGGCTTTCATCAGCCTCCAGCATTTTCTGATGCCTTTGTCATTTCTGACCTGATACGATCATGTTATCTTTCCCCCAAATGAACACAATCTGTGTGCCCTTCAATGACACGCAGTGGCTAAATGTGAGTGTACTTCGGTGTAACGGAGGTCACAAAGAGTTTCATATATTTGAAACAATTGAACTCAGTCTGGTAGCATGAAACAAGGATGCCAATGTACTTAAGTCAACATCTATTGCGGTAGCCTCTGTTTTTAAAAATGTAACCCATTTTGACTCTCAAGGGAAACTAACACTGTCAAATTTTAATTTGTGCTCTACATATACAGATATGCAGGAAATGTGGGCTATCAGCGGGAGGTCGTTCACACAAGCCTTTGTACAGTCTAAATCAGGGGTCCCCAACCTTTTTTGCACCACGGACCAGTGTGATTTGGGTCTTTTTCTCACGGGCCGGTGTTCTGTCAAATTTTGCACCCTTATCAAATTTTGCTCCCAAAGCATTTTTGTGGCAGTGAAAAAGCCCTCTTTTATATTCAGTTGAACTCTTTTCTACATGTCCGTCCATGATCAAACGTAAGTTAATATTCCTTTCTTTAAAGAGAGTTTGTTGTGTTTTCTTTGGAATCGCTGCATTCGCAGCCATTTTTAACGTTACGCGCATGCAAAAATTGTCAGAACACCAGCAATATGCGGCAGACACATACAGCAAATATAAAATAATATTTGTTTTTTAGCCCCGTCGTGTTAAGTGCAGGGAAAATATAACTCGCCCGCTGATCAGTGGGAGGCCTGAGCTTGTTTCGTTGAGACGTGATGGTCCCATCTAGGTGTGATGGGAGAGTGAGAGAAGCCCGCTTCACAAAGATACGATGTTGGAAGTTGTAGCACAGTTTTCAGTGCTCTCGTAGTGATGTCAGGATATTCCGGAATGACTTTAATCCAGAACCTCGGTAGAGTTGTTGTCTCAAATGAAAAGTACGTTTAAGGTCGCCGTCAATTGCAATCTCCACAAGCTGATCCTCCTGTTGCACAGACATGCTCGAATCACTCGGTTTATTCACAAACGGGTCACGAATCCACTCCTTCGCAGTTCATGGGTCTGTAGTGATTGGGAAGCAGCTTAGATTTCGTTTTTTTTCTTGGGTGTAGGCTCATCTTCTGGCTCGTCGGGTGCCCTTTTCCCTGTAAAGAATTTGTCCAAAGACGTCTTTTTTTCAGTTATTCTAGTGTTGGGGCTAATTATTTCCGGGAACAAATGTGATGCGCCCGCCCTACGTCATTTGTTATTATCGAGGACAAGCGCACATAGATATACAAAACAAGATGTACTGCTAGCAGTCCAATCAATTTCGATGACAACATTCTATCCTGTAGTATTATATTTAGAGTAGACAGGGATATTGGTGTCTTAATGGGCACAGGTCAAAGTTAATTTGGCCAGAATGCAGTCGTTAATAGATTATTATTTCTATGCGGCCTGGTAGCAAATGCGCCACGGACCGGTACCAGTCCGCAGCCCGGCGGTTGGGAACCCCTGCTCTAAATGTATGTTGTATAATCAAAATAACTCGAATGAAAATAAAATACATTTTTTAAATGGTGATTTTATTTGCTTATTTTTTTTTTTTTAACCTGTCTTCTTCAGCTGCTTGACACGGAGAATGGGAATCTGAGTGTCTGATTGGTATGAAGTTTTAATCGATCACTGATATAATCCCATTGTGAGTAAAGATGCACCAATACTGATACCAGTATTGGCGGGGCGGGGGCCGATCCAGCACTAAAATGGTGGTATCGGTATTGGTGACTACCAACAAATAGGCCGCCGATACCATTTACGGGTCAAATATTATAACACTTGACCGCAGCCTTCTTTCTCTTGACGCTCACTACACTTTTCTGATCACTTTGCATGCCAAGCAGCTATCGCTTTTGACCTGCTCCAGACCAATGAGAGTGGGCCAGTAGTTGCTCTTGACCAATGCCGGGGCAGCTTTTGCATTTGGAGGAAAAACAAAACAGGAGAAATCGCAGCAGTCTGGAAATATTTCAGCAAAGAAATTCCGTCCAGTACAATTAATGGCTGCATACAAGATATGCGGCCTGAAATTTTCGAGAGGTGGAGTTAAATCGGACAGTTTCAATACTTCGAACCTGATAAAACATGTGAACAAACACAAAGAGTTTGAAGCTGCAACAGCAGGACTGCTATCCAGAGAAAGGGGGCTGAACCGGAGCAACAATCCTTGGTCAGTTCACTTGATCTACTTTTCTTTTACTGTCTTTTACTGAAAGAAATGCCGCAGTAATTTGAGACCTGTTTCAAAAGTAAGGGACGCCCCCCTCGCGGCCAAAGCTGTATAGGCGACGACAAAAAGGGACATTCCCAAAACTCCTAAAATGCATAGAAATATATTTATACTGTATATTCTGTTTTGGTTCAATACGGAACGCAACTTTTAATTCCCAATTCGGAACAATTCCTTTTTGTTTTTATGTTCTTTATTTGTGACTTCCAATTCAACTGTTCATCCAGTATTACACCTAAAATTTTAGTCTGTTACTCGCTCAATTTCGCTATTGTCTATATCTTTTCTTCAGTTTTTGTCTATTTCCAAATAAGATATATTTAGTTTTTTCCATATTTATTGATAATTTGTTTAGCCTGAACCAGTGATTCAGATATGTTAATTCAGTCATTACCTCATGCATCAGATTCTTTACTAAATTTCCTGAGCATAGGATGTTGGTGTCATCTGCAAAGAGAATTAAAAAAATTTTTTTTTAGATGTCATACATAGGTCATTGATAAATAGTGTAAAGAATTTTGGACCCAATACAGAGCCCTGTGATACTCCAACTGTAATGTCCGATAATGATCATCTGTAATCACCAATCAATACGTACTGTTTGCGATTTTCCATGTAACTTTTTAACCATTCCAGAACAATGCCTCTAAACCCGTATCTTTCCATTTTCCCAAGTAATAAATCATGGTTAATTGTATCGAAAGTCTTTTTTAAATCCACAAAAACACCAACTACGTGATTACTTTTGTCAATACAACTAGATATTTCTTCAATGAGGTCAAGCAATGCAAGTGCAGTTGATCTTTGTTCTCTGAACCCATACTGGCTGTCCGACAAAATACTGAATTTTTCCAAGAAAATTTTAAGTCTCTTTTCAAATAGTTTCTCCAGTACATTTGAGAACTGGCACAATAAAGACACCGGGCGATAATTGGAATATAATTTGCTATCACCTGATTTATAAAGTGAAATGACTTTGACTGTTTTCATTTTCTGTGGAAAAACTCCAGTACTAAAAGAGAGTTTGCAGATGTAGGTTAGTGGATTTACGAGACTATGAATTACATTTTTTACAATCATCATGTCAATTGCATTGCAATCAGTTGAAGTCTTGTTTTTTAATATATTTACTGTATCAATAACCTCCTTGTTTTCCACCTTGCTTAGAAATACTGAATTTGGATTTCTTGAGATATTTTTAAAAACAGTTGGATCAATGATCTGATTTCCGCCAATATTCGCAGCCAGCTTCTCCCCAACACTTACAAAATAGTCATTGAATCTCTCAACTATGTCTTGCGTCTTGCTAATGTGTTTGTCCTCACTAAGGATAATGTTTGGATAGTCTTGATTAGTTGTAGTGTTCTTGATTAAATTATTAATTAATTTCCACATACCCTTTATGTTATCTTTTTGTTTTTCTAACTTTTTAGTATAATAGTCTTTTTTAGATAATTGCAATATCCTCTTTAATTCCATCAAGAGGAAAATCGATTCCTTTTTCTGCGGTGATCCAAGTTTCTGAAACTGCTATGACACCAAAGTGTCTTTTTAACTTATTTAAATAAGTTTTAATGTGTTGGTAATTAGCATACAAACTTCTTGTATTAAAATGGAGTATTGACAGTCCATCCTCTTGAGCAAATGATCTTTTAAACTGACTGTCTGTATATTAGCAACATTTGTTGCATAACTGGTCCAAAAAATTCAAATCAGGATCAATGTCTTCATGTATGTTCATTTTAAAGCGTGTTCAGTGGATTATGACCTGTGGTTACCTGAGGGTGGCGCTGTGTTGTTAATACTTATCCAACTCCTCAATGTTTTTGATGACAAGCACCTTGGCATTTTCCTGAGCTCCATTCAGCTTAATAAAGACTTTGCAGTTTGCAGTCCATGTTGATTGAATTTTTCTTTGTCTTCTCAAGATTCGTGCTCTTCTGGCAATGTCCGCGTTTTTCTTTGTGCAGTGCACTTTCACGTAGACATTTGTTCCTTTGAGCATTTTTCCTTGTTTGAGCAACGCATTTTTGGACTTCCTGTTGACAGAGCGGATTATGATCGTCGGTTTAGCATCATTTCTTCTTCTGGAGAGACGATGACAGGCCTCGATCTCAGATCGACTGATGGCGATGCCTTTGTTGGTGAAGAAGGCGATCACCTGTTGCTCCAACGATTCTGCCTCGCTATCGGTTGGTTCTCCCCCGTTCGCAGCGGCTTCTGGTGTCACGGCGCGGGCGTACAAACGGGGCCTGATCTCCAACCCGCTCACGATGGCATCGTTCATGCGGGAATATTGCTCGAGATCATCCAAGTGGCTCTCCAGTATGGCAATTTTCTGATCTTTCTCCTTGTTCTGTCTTTGCAACTCTTTTATGTTGCCCATAAGTTCCAGTATTTGCTTCTGTTGAGCTGATATAGTGGCGACGTCGTGGGTTAAAAAGCTCAGTGATTTCTGGATTTCCATCACCTCTGCGTTTGAGCGATCCCCACCTAGATTTGCTTTATGCGCCATGTCAGTAGTTGTTGCTTAGCTGTTAGCTTAATTAGCTGTTTGCAGACGGCAGCGGTGTACTTTCGCCGGTAAATCTACTGAACAGACAAGCGTTGATCCTTCATGACCGAAATGCCACACAAAGTTCTGCCACTTGTGTTAACCGTATCAGAAAATCAGTAGTTCTCCTTGAGTGATTTTAGATTCCGATTCACGCTGCGTCCACACGGTTCTCAAACACCGTGCAACCAGTTTGGTGTGTGATCATTCAGTTCATTCATTGTATGTTTACTTTCTTACTGTTGGGCTAGTATTATACATGTTTTAATTTCATGAATTTAGCACTATTTTGGCCTTTGAGAGCCAAAGGTTCATTTGACTATTGTCACCCATACCAGGTATGCAGTAAAAAGTTCTACTGGATTCACTTTCCACATTGGTACCTCTACATACGAAGTTAATTCATTAGAGGACCTTGTTTGTGAATCGAAATGGTCGTAGTTCAAGCAAGATTTTCCCATAAAATACATTATAATTCCTTTAATTCGTTCCACAGCCCAAAATCCTACACTAAATCCTTAATAAATATTGCTTCTACGATTACAAATGACAATTACACATTGCAAAACACATAAATCATTAATACAAAAAGGAATAATGAAATAATAATAATTCCTGTATAAATGTAACTAATCGGGTTCTAATGTGCCGGACGTTTGTTGCTGTACCTGACGCACCGCGTGGCTGACTTGAGAGTGAGATAGAGAGTGTGATTCTATTTTACTTCCTCTTTTAATGTTTTGTTTTTGCCGTCAACTGGAGCAGACAGTATGCGTGTTGTGTTGCACAAGTTCTGAAATAAATTGTGCGAAAGCGCTGCGGTTCGCGGGGACGGGGTCCCCTCGCCCCGTGGCGGCCCTCACCTTCGTTGTTGGGAAGACCCTCCGGGTAAGCGTCACCATTTTCCCTTCACCACCTGCACTGACCTTCTTGAAACCTGTGTTGATTTCTCTCACAAGAAAATCCGACGTGCACCCGTCTGCGGCACTTTCATGTCGTGGTATTTCGAGCATGTCGTCGTCCTGCCCTGGCAGGGCAGGACCCCCACCCAGAGTGACTGACACCCTGCCGACCCACCGGCAGTCAGCCAGCGACCCACGCCAGGGCCCAAGGACAGGGTTCCTGCGGGGTCTTAAAAAGTCTTAAAAGCATTGAATTTATGAATTGGTAAATAATACCTTAAAAGGTATTGAAAAAATATTGAGGTTTCATATCTAGGTTTTAAAATTTATGATGTATAACTTCTTGTGTCTTGTTTCTCCTCAAAAGTGTCATTTTGATTAAATGACGTAGCCTAGATAAATAAACGGGGCAGAACAGCCAATCATTGAGAACACAACGCAGCCACTGTTCAAAATCGTCAATTGCAAGCATTGGATTATGGGATATCGTGTAGTTCTTTTGACTTGCTAAACCAAGTCAAAACAGCGTTGGGTCACTGAAAGATGACTACAAATATGTCTGCTTCTTCAATTTAGTACACAGGTATACAGATCGATGTCTCCCTCGCTACTGCACGCTCCCAGTGACTTTCATTCACGTCCTGTCCTGACCGTGAGATTCCCGCTTGAATCCCTTGTCACGACGGGAGTCCCCAAAAAATGTCATGCGCTACACTACACAGACTCAACTTTTTTTTTTTTTTTTTACACCTAGCCATTCATTTCATATTAGAGAGATAAGGACATAAAACAAACTCCCTTCATTGCTGGCGTTTTCCATATGCCTGTTTAATCCAGCTAGCTGCTCACAAAGCTGAAGAGACAGACGCTAAAGACAGCCAGCAAGCTCCATCTCCATCCTAGCCTCTTATCTTGAGTTTGGTCCAAGGCCCGACCTCCAGTCTTTCTAAATAAAGTTGCGGAATTGTTTGAACGCCTGCAGGAGCTGACATTGGCCACTGGGTAAGGCGTCTCCGGCTTCAAAACAGAACGATTGTCCACAGAGCCCCATTATAACACAACCAATTTCACCACCAAAAAAAATAAAAAACCTGTCAAACAATGTACAAACTTTGAATTTGAACTGTATGTACAAATGGAGATCAAAATGTACAAAAGTCAACATGTAAAATGAAAATTTTACTTATGAAATGAAAATCTTTAACAAAACAGAAAAGAAAATTTTTATGTATTGTAAGCTTTGTTGATTAGTTGAACGTGAGACAAAAAAAATACAATCAACTGTTCTACGAGTGTTTTGGCTTATTTGTTTTTTGCAAGAGATTTTTTTGCAGATTTGCTTCCAGTGTCACGGAGCGAGGGCAGACGAGCGGTGTGGACCCAAAAGCAAAGAAACAAATGCGAAACAAGGCAGGAAGGCAAGGCGGGGTGGCAGTGAACAGGTGGGTGACACAGGAGGATGCAGATTGGAGGATACACTAGGAGCAGGAACAACAGGTGAAATCAATGGGCAATCACAGGGACACGCTAGGAGGTAACCAACACAAAACATAACATCCAGTAACTACACTGCAAATTTATAATATCTTAATGAGATTGTTTTTCTTGACTCTAGTCCAATAAATTTCTCCATCTTATTTTGAGTGTCAAATACTAGTTAACAGATGAATCTGTCAGATTGTTCCACTTACTTTAAGTAAATGCAGTGGTACCTCGACATACGATAGCTTCGACAGACAATCTTTTCAACACCCGACGTAAAATTTGACTCGCCATTTATTTCTACATTCAAAGACATGCTCAAAATACGACGATTTATGACAGCGCCGCAGTTTCTTTGTTTTCCTGTACGACGAACGCACGGCAGATTTTCTTGTGAGAAAAATCAACACGGGTTCCAAGAAGGTTAGTGCAGGTGGTGAAAAAAGGGAAAATGTGATGCTAACCATTGAAATGAAAATGAAAATAATAGGAAAATATTAGCGTGGTGTGCGCATTCATGAACTGGCTCGACAATGCGCCTGTAGAATGTCTACGAACGGTCGTCTCTAACCTCTGCTCACCTGTCTTTATAAGTTAAAGTGACAATTATTATTGTGATAACATCGCCAAAGAAATCGCCATCTGAACAGGTTTTTAATCATTTATTTCAGAACTTGTGCAACACAACACGCCTTCTGTCCGCCGCAGTTGACGCCAACAACAACAGAACATTAAAAGAGAAAGTAAAATCTCTACTGCACTTTTCTCACTCAGCCACGTCACATCAGCCACGCGGTGCGGTCAGGCCCAGCAAAACACATCCGCCATATTGGAACCCAGGTTGTTACATTATTGCAGGAATTATATGTATTATTAGGGCCTGAGCACTAAGCGTGCGAAGGCCCTATTGTTTTGCAAAGGATTATTAATTTTTTTTTTTTTTTCAGGGCAAATGAAAACGGCCAATTTGGAGGCCTGAACATGCACGAAAAGTCACCAAAATTTGCACCTACGTGCGGAAAATTGTAAATTTCGATAATTTTTCAACGTTGCAAAAAAATGTAACAAAATGGCTCAGTGGCGCCCCCTTGAAATTTTAAAATTCGCCTATAACATTAGGGTCCGTCAGCGTAGAGCAATGAAATTTGGGGAGTCTATACCTTGTCCAAAACCGCTCCAAAAAAGCATTGGCACCCATATTCCAAACCCAACAGGAAATCAGTTATTTTGGATCGAATATGAAATTTTTATCGATTTACAGGGTGCACATTTGAGACCTTATCGCCGAGGGAGTTAGTTGGATCATCTTCAAAATTGGTGAGACTGTTCATGAGACATATGAGATCTTAAGTTTTGAAAATGGTGCGTTTTCATTCACGGGTCTGACCTGGGCGTGGTGCCAAAGTCGGCCATTTTTTCGGCAAAATGACAAATTCAGTAAATGACTAATAGTTCCTTGACACAACGTTCAATCTTTTTCATATCTGGCATGTATGTGCGGTATCCCACCCTTAACACAAGTGCATTGAAACATTACTCATTAGGCCTAGCGCCCCCTAGTGAGAACAGGAAATGCCTTTTTTTACGAGACAGGCTCCTCCTCCAAGGGAAAAAAATCTGTTGACCTCAAACCTGTTTTAGGGGAGCCTCAAGACATGTGTTCAGGTGCCTGATGAAAAATATTGAGTTTTTGTTGAAGCGGAGAGGTCCAAACTGGAAGAGAAAATGACCGTCAACAATTTGTCTCGCCAAAAACTTTGAACTCGGCAGATATACAACATATCTGCGCCAAACTTCCCGTGTTTGTTGAGAGTCATACCCTGAAGGTTCTTGTAGGGGTCATTTGCATCAACTCTACAGTGCCAACTAGTGGCGACAGAAAGAAGTTTTAAAAAAGGCCTTTCCTATTGGGTTTTTTCAACATAGAGCGAGGAAATTTGGGAAGTAGATACCTTATGCAAAACTGCTCCAAAAAGTCTCTTGCACCCATATTCCAAATCCAAAGGGAAATCGGGTATTTTGGATCGAATGTGAAATTTTCATGGGTTCACAGTAGGAGTTTACATTTGGAGGCTTGAATATGCACAAAAACTCACCAAAATTTGCACATACATGCAGCTTTGGATAACGTTCGATAATCTTGCAATGTTACGAAAAAATAAACAAAATGGCTCAGTGGCGCCCCCTTGAATTTTTCAAAAAGGCCTCTCTATTTAGGTTTTTTAACATAGATTGATGAAATTCGGAGAGTCAAAACCTTGTGCAAAACTGCTCCAAAAAGTCTCTTGCACATACATTCCAAATCGCACAGGAAATCGGGTATTTTGGATTGAATGTGAAATTTTTATCGATTTACAGTGTGCACATTTGAGACCTTGGCACGGAGGGAATTAGTTTGATCATCCTCAAAATTTGCGAGACTGTTCATGAGACATATGAAATCTTAATTTATCAAAATGGTGTGTTTTCATTCACAGGCCTGACCTAGGCGAGGTGCCAAAGTCGTCCATTTTTTCGGCTAAACAACAAATTCGGATAATGACTGATAACTCCCTCATACAACCTTCAATCTCTTTTAAATCTGGCATGTGTGTGAGGTATCCCAGCCTTAACAGGACTGGATTGAAATATTACCAATTGTGCCTGGCGCCTCCTAGTGGGAACAGGAAATGCACTTTTTTACGGGACACTCTCCTTCTCTAAGGGAAAAAAAAATCAACCTCAAACCTGCATAAGGGAAGCCTTATGACGTGTTGAGATGGCTGATGAAAATTATTGAGGTTTGGGTAAAGCAGAAGGGTCCAAAAGGAAAGTGATTATGACTGTCATCATTTTCTCTCTCCACATATTTTGAACAGTCATAACTTGGGAGATGTACAGGGGGGCTGTCTGCCACCACCCCGACCTGCATGCCGTCCGAGTTTGCGTGGCGTCCGAGTTGCGCCAAACTGCGAGGGCCCGTTCAGTCCTGCTTGCAGGCCTAGTTAGTATTATTATTCCAATTTCTAATGATAATTTATGTGTTTTGCTATGTATAATTGCCGTTTATAATAGCACCAGCAGTATTTATTAAGGATTTAACTAAGTTTTTGGGCTGTGGAATGAATTAATGGAATAATAATGTATTCTTATGGGAAAATCCTGCTGGACATACAACAGTTTCGACAAACAAACAAGGTCCTGGAACGAATGAACTTCGTATGTCGAGGTACCACTGTATTAGTATTTGTTCTCATTAAGCCCATACATCTAAAAGTTGGTCAGTTTTCACCCGAATCAAGTAAAAATTGTTTTCAAATAATGTTCTGAACGATATCTATTCTTGAATTAAGAACATTTCTACATTTCAAAGCCGTTTTTCTTATTTCAAGAAATCTAAGTAAGTAAAATTTACTTGAAGCACTGGCAGATAATTTCCTTTATTTCTAGTAGATTTACATTTAAAACAAGGAAATTTAACTATATATTTACTACATGAGATTTTTTTTTTTTTACTTTTGAAAGTATATAAATTTTCAGACTAATTAAATAAATTATTGGGGGGAAAAAATTGTGCTGCGGAAGGATATTTTCGATATTGCTTACCAAAACTGGAGAGTCTAAGGTACACACCACACTCATTAGGCCTAGCGCCCCCTAGTGAGAACAGGAAATGCCTTTTTTTACGAGACAGGTTCCTCCTCCAAGGGAAAAAAATCTGTTGACCTCAAACCTGCATCAGGGGAGCCTTAAGACCTGTGTTCAGGTGCCTGATGAAAAATATTGAGGTTTCGTTGAGGCGGAGGGGTCCAAACAGGAAAGTGAAAATGAACGTCAACAATTTGTCACGCAAAAAACTTTGAACAGTCATAACTCGGCAGATATACAACATATCTGCGCCAAACTTCCCGTGTTTGTTGAGAGTCATACCCTGAAGGTTCTTGTAGGGGTCATTTGCATCAACTCTACAGTGCCAACTAGTGGCGACAGAAAGAAGTTTTAAAAAAGGCCTTTCCTATTGGGTTTTTTCAACATAGAGCAAGGAAATTTGGGGAGTAGATACCTTATGCAAAACTGCTCCAAAAAGTCTCTTGCACCCGTATTCCAAATCCAACAGGAAATCGGGTATTTTGGATCGAATGTGAAATTTTCATGTGTTCACAGTAGGAGTTTACATTTGGAGGCTTGAATATGCACAAAAACTCGTAAAAATTTGCACATACATACGGCTTTGGATAACGTTCGATAATCTTGCAATGTTACGAAAAAATGTAACAAAATGCCTCAGTGGCGCCCCCTTGAATTTTTCAAAAAGGCGTTTCCTATTAAGTTTTTTTAACATAGAGTGATGAAATTTGGGGAGTCGATACCTTGTGCAAAACTGCTCCAAAAAGTCTCTTGCACCCGTATTCCAAATCCAACAGGAAATCGGGTATTTTGGATCGAATGTGAAATTTTTATCGGTTCACAGTAGGAATTTACATTTGGAGGCTTGAACATGCACGAAAACTCACAAAAATTTGGACATACATGCGGCTTTGCATAACGTTCAATAATCTTGCAACAATACGAAAACATGTAACAAAATGGCTCAGTGGCGCCCCCTTGAAATTTCCAAAAAGGCCTCTCTATTTAGGTTTTTTCAACGTAGAAGGATGAAATTAGGAGAGTCGATACCTTGTACAAAACTGCTCCAAAAAGTCTCTTGCATGCGTATTCCAAACCCAACAGGAAATCGGGTATTTTGGATTGAATATGAAATTTTTATCGATTTACAGTGTGCACATTTTACACCTTGGCACCTAGGGAATTAGTTTGATCATTCTCAAAATTGGCGAGACTGTTCATGAGGCACATGAAATCTTAAGTTATCAAAATGGTGTGTTTTCATTCACGGGCCTGACATGGGCGGGGTGCCAAAGTCGGCCATTTTTTCGCCAAAACACCGAATTTGGAAAATGACTGATAACTCCCTCATACAACCTTCAATCTATTTTAAATCTGGCATGTGTGTGAGGTATACCAGCCTGAGCAGGACTGGATTGAAAATTTACCATTTGTGCCTGGCGCCTCCTAGTGGGAACAGGAAATGCCCTTTTTTACTGGACACACTCCTCCTCTAAAGGGAAAAAATCAATCTACTTCAAACCTGCATAAGGGAAGCCTTAAGACCTGTCTTCAGGTGCCTGATGAAGAATATTGAAGTTTCGTTGAAGCGGAGGGGTCCAAACAGCAAAGTGAAAATGACTGTCAACAATTTTTCTCTCCAAAAACTTTGAACAGTCATAACTCGGCAGATATACAACATATCTGCGCCAAACTTCCCGTGCTTGTTGAGAGTCATACCCTGAAGGGCCTTGTAGGGGTCATTTGCATCAACCCTCCAGCGCCAACTAGTGGCAATAGAAAGTCACTCGTTTTTCCAATACATGTCCAGTTCTTTTCAGGTCGGTCATTGTAGTTTCAAGACCTATTAAAATGCTTATTTATGGCCCATGTCCACGTGTCTCTGTCTGTTGCCGTGACGACCCTTTTTTTCGCCATTTAAAGGATTTTTTTTTTTTTCAGAGACTCAGGCAGCTTATAGAGCCACAATATTTGGCACACTTGGTCGAATTGGCCCAGTTAGAAGATTCATTTTGGTTTTGAATAAGGGCTTGGCTGCACAGCTCAGTAGTGGCTCCTTTTTTGTAGTACTCTCTCCAATAGGGGTTTTTATCTCTTGGGTGTGGTAATGTAAATAGGCGACTTTCGAGCATGTTAGGTTCTAATGAGATGATTAGAGAGGAGGATCTGCCACCACCCTGACCTGCACACAGTCCGAGTTGCGTGACGTCCGAGTTGCGCTAGATTGCGAGGGCCCGTTCAGTCCTGCTTGCAGGCCTAGTTATTATTATTAGGGCCCGAGCACTAGACGTGCGAAGGCCCTATTGTTTTGCAAAGGATTATTATTATTAGGGCCCGAGCACTAGACGTGCGAAGGCCCTATTGTTGTGCAAAGGATTATTATTATTATTATTATTATTATTAGGGCCCGAGCACTAAGCGTGCGAAGGCCCTATTGTTTTGCAAAGGATTATTATTATATTTTTTTTTATTTATTTATTTTTTTTTCAGGGCAAATGAAAACGGCCAATTTGGAGGCCTGAACATGCACGAAAAGTCACCAAAATTTGCACATACGTCCAGAAAATTGTAAATTTCGATAATTTTGCAACGTTGCAAAAAAATATAACAAAATGGCTCAGTGGCGCCCCCTTGAAATTTTAAAATTGGCCTATAACATTAGGGTATGTCAGCGTAGAGCAATGAAATTTGGGGGGTCTATACCTTGTCCAAAACCGCTCCAAAAAAGCATTTACACGCATATTCCAAACCCAACAGGAAATCGGTTATTTTGGATCAAATATGAAATTTTTATCGATTCACAGGGTGCACATTTGAGACCTTTTCGCCGAGGGAGTTAGTTGGATCATCTTCAAAATTGGTGAGACTGTTCAGGAGACATATGAAATCTTAAGGTTTGAAAATGGTGCGTTTTCATTCACGGGTCTGACCTGGGCGTGGTGCCAAGTCGACCATTTTTTCCGCAAAATGACAAATTCAGTAAATGACTAATAATTCCTTGACACAACGTTCAATCTTTTTCATATTTGGCATGTATGTGTGGTATCCCACCCTTAACACGAGTGCATTGAAATATTACCCATTTGGTCTAGCGCCCCCTAGTGAGAACAGGAAATGCCTTTTTTTACGAGACAGGTTCCTCCTCCAAGGGAAAAAAATCTGTTGACCTCAAACCTGCATCAGGGGAGCCTTAAGACCTGTGTTCAGGTGCCTGATGAAAAATATTGAGGTTTCGTTGAGGCGGAGGGGTCCAAACAGGAAAGTGAAAATGAATGTCAACAATTTGTCACGCAAAAAACTTTGAACAGTCATAACTCGGCAGATATACAACATATCTGCGCCAAACTTCCCGTGTTTGTTGAGAGTCATACCCTGAAGGTTCTTGTAGGGGTCATTTGCATCAACTCTACAGTGCCAACTAGTGGCGACAGAAAGAAGTTTTAAAAAAGGCCTTTCCTATTGGGTTTTTTCAACATAGAGCAAGGAAGGCTCAGTGGCGCCCCCTTGAATTTTTCAAAAAGGCCTCTCTATTTAGGTTTTTTTAACATAGATTGATGAAATTCGGAGAGTCAAAACCTTGTGCAAAACTGCTCCAAAAAGTCTCTTGCACATACATTCCAAATCGCACAGGAAATCGGGTATTTTGGATTGAATGTGAAATTTTTATCGATTTACAGTGTGCACATTTGAGACCTTGGCACGGAGGGAATTAGTTTGATCATCCTCAAAATTTGCGAGACTGTTCATGAGACATGTGAAATCTTAATTTATCAAAATGGTGTGTTTTCATTCACAGGCCTGACCTAGGCGAGGTGCCAAAGTCGTCCATTTTTTCGGCTAAACAACAAATTCGGATAATGACTGATAACTCCCTCATACAACCTTCAATCTATTTTAAATCTGGCATGTGTGTGAGGTATACCAGCCTGAGCAGGACTGGATTGAAAATTTACCATTTGTGCCTGGCGCCTCCTAGTGGGAACAGGAAATGCCCTTTTTTACTGGACACACTCCTCCTCTAAAGGGAAAAAATCAATCTACTTCAAACCTGCATAAGGGAAGCCTTAAGACCTGTCTTCAGGTGCCTGATGAAGAATATTGAAGTTTCGTTGAAGCGGAGGGGTCCAAACAGCAAAGTGAAAATGACTGTCAACAATTTTTCTCTCCAAAAACTTTGAACAGTCATAACTCGGCAGATATACAACATATCTGCGCCAAACTTCCCGTGCTTGTTGAGAGTCATACCCTGAAGGGCCTTGTAGGGGTCATTTGCATCAACCCTCCAGCGCCAACTAGTGGCAATAGAAAGTCACTCGTTTTTCCAATACATGTCCAGTTCTTTTCAGGTCGGTCATTGTAGTTTCAAGACCTATTAAAATGCTTATTTACGGCCCATGTCCACGTGTCTCTGTCTGTTGCCGTGACGACCCTTTTTTTCGCCATTTAAAGGAATTTTTTTTTTTTCTGAGACTCAGGCAGCTTATAGAGCCACAATATTTGGCACACTTGGTCGAATTGGCCCAGTTAGAAGATTCATTTTGGTTTTGAATAAGGGCTTGGCTGCACAGCTCAGTAGTGGCTCCTTTTTTGTAGTACTCTCTCCAATAGGGGTTTTTATCTCTTGGGTGTGGTAATGTAAATAGGCGACTTTCGTGCATGTTAGGTTCTAATGAGATGATTAGAGAGGAGGATCTGCCACCACCCTGACCTGCACACAGTTCGAGTTGCGTGACGTCCGAGTTGCGCTAGATTGCGAGGGCCCGTTCAGTCCTGCTTGCAGGCCTAGTTATTATTAGGGCCCGAGCACTAGACGTGCGAAGGCCCTATTGTTTTGCAAAGGATTATTATTATTATTAGGGCCCGAGCACTAGACGTGCGAAGGCCCTATTGTTTTGCAAAGGATTATTATTATTATTATTATTATTATTAGGGCCCGAAAACTAGACGTGCGAAGGCCCTATTGTTTTGCAAAGGATTATTATTATTATTATTATTATTATTATTAGGGCCCGAGCACTAGGCGTGCGAAGGCCCTATTGTAATGCAAAGGATTATTATTATTATTATTATTATTATTATTATTAGGGCCCGAGCACTAAGCGTGCGAAGGCCCTATTGTTTTGCAAAGGATTATTATTTTTTTATTTTTTTTTATTTTTCAGGGCAAATGAAAACGGCCAATTTGGAGGCCTGAACATGCACGAAAAGTCACCAAAATTTGCACATACGTCCGGAAAATTGTAAATTTCGATAATTTTGCAACGTTGCAAAAAAATATAACAAAATGGCTCAGTGGCGCCCCCTTGAAATTTTAAAATTGGCCTATAACATTAGGGTCTGTCAGCGTAGAGCAATGAAATTTGGGGGGTCTATACCTTGTCCAAAACCGCTCCAAAAAAGCATTTACACGCATATTCCAAACCCAACAGGAAATCGGTTATTTTGGATCAAATATGAAATTTTTATCGATTTACAGGGTGCACATTTGAGACCTTTTCGCCGAAGGAGTTTGTTGGATCATCTTCAAAATTGGTGAGACTGTTCAGGAGACATATGAAATCTTAAGTTTTGAAAATGGTGCGTTTTCATTCACGGGTCTGACCTGGGCGTGGTGCCAAAGTCGACCATTTTTTCGGCAAAATGACAAATTCAGTAAATGACTTATAGTTCCTTGACACAACGTTCAATCTTTTTCATATTTGGCATGTATGTGTGGTATCCCACCCTTAACACGAGTGCATTGAAATATTACCCATTAGGTCTAGCGCCCCCTAGTGAGAACAGGAAATGCCTTTTTTTACGAGACAGGTTCCTCCTCCAAGGGAAAAAAATCTGTTGACCTCAAACCTGCATCAGGGGAGCCTTAAGACCTGTGTTCAGGTGCCTGATGAAAAATATTGAGGTTTCGTTGAGGCGGAGGGGTCCAAACAGGAAAGTGAAAATGAACGTCAACAATTTGTCACGCAAAAAACTTTGAACAGTCATAACTCGGCAGATATACAACATATCTGCGCCAAACTTCCCGTGTTTGTTGAGAGTCATACCCTGAAGGTTCTTGTAGGGGTCATTTGCATCAACTCTACAGTGCCAACTAGTGGCGACAGAAAGAAGTTTTAAAAAAGGCCTTTCCTATTGGGTTTTTTCAACATAGAGCAAGGAAATTTGGGGAGTAGATACCTTATGCAAAACTGCTCCAAAAAGTCTCTTGCACCCATATTCCAAATCCAACAGGAAATCGGGTATTTTGGATCGAATGTGAAATTTTCATGGGTTCACAGTAGGAGTTTACATTTGGAGGCTTGAATATGCACAAAAACTCGTAAAAATTTGCACATACATGCGGCTTTAGATAACGTTCGATAATCTTGCAATGTTACGAAAAAATGTAGCAAAATGCCTCAGTGGCGCCCCCTTGAATTTTTCAAAAAGGCGTTTCCTATTAGGTTTTTTTAACAGAGAGTGATGAAATTTGGGGAGTCGATACCTTGTGCAAAACTGCTCCAAAAAGTCTCTTGCACCCGTATTCCAAATCCAACAGGAAATCGGGTATTTTGGATCGAATGTGAAATTTTTAT
The DNA here is from genome assembly GCF_030265065.1 of Corythoichthys intestinalis. Lineage (NCBI taxonomy): Eukaryota > Metazoa > Chordata > Actinopteri > Syngnathiformes > Syngnathidae > Corythoichthys > Corythoichthys intestinalis. The sequence goes on along the minus strand of NC_080405.1, from coordinate 3,635,197 downwards.
CGGTTCACAGTAGGAGTTTACATTTGGAGGCTTGAACATGCACGAAAACTCACAAAAATTTGGACATACATGTGGCTTTGCATAACGTTCAATAATCTTGCAACGTTACGAAAACATGTAACAAAATGGCTCAGTGGCGCCCCCTTGAAATTTTCAAAAAGGCCTCTCCATTTAGGTTTTTTCAACGTAGAGCGATGAAATTCGGAGAGTCGATACCTTGTACAAAACTGCTCCAAAAAGTCTCTTGCATGCATATTCCAAACCCAACAGGAAATCGGGTATTTTTGATTGAATGTGAAATTTTTATCGATTTACAGTGTGCACATTTTACACCTTGGCACCTAGGGAATTAGTTTGATCATTCTCAAAATTGGCGAGACTGTTCATGAGGCATATGAAATCTTAAGTTATCAAAATGGTGTGTTTTCATTCACGGGCCTGACCTGGGCGGGGTGCCAAAGTCGGCCATTTTTTCGGCAAAATGACAAATTCAGTAAATGACTAATAGTTCCTTCACACAACGTTCAATCTTTTTCATATCTGGCATGTATGTGCGACATCCCACCCTTAACATGAGTGCATTGAAATATTACCCATTAGGCCTAGCGCCCCCTAGTGAGAACAGGAAATGCCTTTTTTTACGAGACAGGTTCCTCCTCCAAGGAAAAAAAATCTGTTGACCTCAAACCTGCATAAGGGAAGGCTTAAGACCTGTCTTCAGGTGCCTGATGAAAAATATTGAAGTTTCGTTGAAGCGGAGGGGTCCAAACAGGAAAGTCAAAATGACTGTCAACAATTTTTCTCTCCAAAAACTTTGAACAGTCATAACTCGGCAGATATACAACATATCTGCGCCAAACTTCCCGTGCTTGTTGAGAGTCATACCCTGAAGGGCCTTATAGAGATCATTTGCATCAACCCTACAGCGCCAACTAGTGGCAATAGAAAGTCACTTGTTTTTCCAATACATGTCCAGTTCTTTTCAGGTTGGTCATTGTAATTTGAAGACCTATTGTAATACTTATTTACGGCCCATGTCCACGTGTCTCTGTCTGTTGCCGTGATGACCCTTTATTCGCCATTTAAAGGAAATATTTTTTTTCAAAGACTCAGGCAGCTTATATAGCCACAATATTTGGCACACTTCGTCGAATTGGCCCAGTTAGAAGATTAATTTTGGTTTTGAATAAGGGCTTGGCTGCACAGCTCAGTAGTGGCTCCTTTTTTGTAGTACTCTCTCCAATAGGGGTTTTTATCTCTTGGGTGTGGGAATGTAAATAGGCGACTTTCGAGCATGTTAGGTTCTAATGAGATGATTAGAGAGGAGCATCTGCCACCACCCTGACCTGCACACAGTCCGAGTTGCGTGACGTCCGAGTTGCGCTAGATTGCGAGGGCCCGTTCAGTCCTGCTTGCAGGCCTAGTTATTATTATTCTTTTTTCATGGCAAATGAAAATGGCCAATTTGGAGGCCTGAACATGCACGAAAAGTCACCAAAATTTGCACATACGTGCAGATTCGCGTAAATTTCGATAATCTTGCGTCGTTTTGAAAAAATGTCAAAAAATGGCTCAGTGGCGCCCCCTTGACCCTTAAAATTTTCAAAAAGGCCTCTCCTCTCAGGTTTTCAATGTAGAGCAATGAAATTTGGGGAGTAGATACCTTATGCCTAACTGCTCAAAAAAGCCTCTTGCACCCATATTCCAAATCCAACAGGAAATCGGTTATTTTGGATCGAATCTGAAATTTTTTTGGTTCACAGTTGGAGTTCACATTTGGAGGCTTGAACATGCACGAAAACTCACCAAAATGTGCACATATGTTCAACTTTGCGTAAATTTTGATAATCTTTGAAAAAAATTAACAAAAAGGCTCAGTGGCGCCCCCTTGAAATTTTCAAAAAGGCCTGTCCTATTAGGTTTTTTCAACGTAGAATGATGAAATTTGGTGAGTCGATACATTGTGTAAAACTGCTCCAAAAAGTCTCTTGCACCCATATTCCAAATCCAACAGGAAGTCGGAAATTTTGGATCAAATTCGAAATTTTATCGATTTACATTTGAGACCTTGTCGCTGAAGAAAATAGTTGGATCGTCTTCAAAATTGGTCAGACTATTCAGGAGACATATGAGATCTTAAGTTTTCAAAATGGTGAGTTTTCATCCAAGGGTCTGGCCTGGGCGTAGTCCCAAAGTTGGCCATTTTTAGGCAAAATACCAAATTCAGAAAATGATTAAAAACTCCGTGATACAACGTTCAATCTTTTTCATTTCTAGCATGTATATGAGATATCCCAGCCTGAACACGACTGCATTGAAATATTACTCATTAGGCCTGGCGCCCCCTAGTGGGAACAGGAAATGGCATTCTTTACGAGAGAGGCTCCTCCTCCAAGGGAAAAAAATCTATTGACCTCAAACCTGTTTCAGGGGAGCCTCAAGACATGTGTTCAGGTGCCTGATGAAAAATATTGAGGTTTCGTTGAAGTGGAGAGGTCCAAACTGGAAGTGAAAATGACCGTCAACAATTTGTCTCGCCAAAAATTTTGAACAGTCATAACTCGGCAGATATGCAACATATCTGCGCCAAACTTTCCGTGTTTGTTGAGAGTCATACCCTGAAGGTTCTTGTAGGGGTCATTTGCATCAACTCTACAGTGCCAACTAGTGGCGACAGAAAGTAGTTATAAAAAAGGCCTTTCCTATTGGGTTTTTTCAACATAGAGCGAGGAAATTTGGGGAGTAGATACCTTATGCAAAACTGCTCCAAAAAGTCTCTTGCACCCATATTCCAAATCCAACAGGAAATCGGGTATTTTGGATCGAATGTGAAATTTTCATGGGTTCACAGTAAGAGTTTACATTTTGAGGCTTGAATATGCATAAAAACTCACCAAAATTTGCACATACATGCGGCTTTGCATAACGTTCAATAATCTTGCAACGTTACGAAAACATGTAACAAAATGGCTCAGTGGCGCCCCCTTGAAATTTTCAAAAAGGCCTCTCCATTTAGGTTTTTTCAACGTAGAGGGATGAAATTCGGAGAGTCGATACCTTGTACAAAACTGCTCAAAAAAGTCTCTTGCATGCGTATTCCAAACCCAACAGGAAATCGGGTATTTTGGATTGAATGTGAAATTTTTATCGATTTACAGTGTGCACATTTTACACCTTGGCACCTAGGGAATTAGTTTGATCATTCTCAAAATTGGCGAGACGGTTCATGAGGCATATGAAATCTTAAGTTATCAAAATGGTGTGTTTTCATTCACTGGCCTGACCTGGGCGGGGTGCCAAAGTCGGCCATTTTTTCGCCAAAACACCAAATTCGGAAAATGACTGATAACTCCCTCATACAACGTTCAATCTATTTTAAATCTGGCATGTGTGTGAGGTATACCAGCCTGAGCAGGACTGGATTGAAAATTTACCATTTTGTGCCTGGCGCCTCCTAGTGGGAACAGGAAATGCCCTTTTTTACGGGACACACTCCTCCACTAAAAGGAAAAAATCAATCTACCTCAAACCTGCATAAGGGAAGCCTTAAGACCTGTTTTCAGGTGCCTGATGAAAAATATTGAAGTTTCGTTGAAGCGGAAGGGTCCAAACAGGAAAGTGAAAATGACTGTTAACAATTTTTCTCTCCAAAAACTTTGAACAGTCATAACTTGGCAGATATACAACATATCTGCGCCAAACTTCCCGTGCTTGTTGAGAGTCATACCCTGAAGGGCCTTGTAGGGGTCATTTGCATCAACCCTACAGCGCCAACTAGTGGCAATAGAAAGTCACTCGTGTTTCCAATACATGTCCAGCTCTTTTCAGGTTGGTCATTGTAGTTTCAAGACCTATTAAAATACTTATTTACGGCCAATGTCCACGTGTCTCTGTCTGTTGCCGTGACGACCCTTTGTTCGCCATTTAAAGGAAATATTTTTTTTCAGAGACTCAGGCAGCTTATAGAGCCACAATATTTGGCACACTTCGTCGAATTGGCCCAGTTAGAAGATTAATTTTGGTTTTGAATAAGGGCTTGGCTGCACAGCTCAGTAGTGGCTCCTTTTTTGTAGTACTCTCTCCAATAGGAGTTTTTATCTCTTGGGTGTGGGAATGTAAATAGGCGACTTTCGAGCATGTTAGGTTCTAATGAGATGATTAGAGTGGAGGATCTGCCACCACCCTGACCTGCACACAGTCCGAGTTGCGTGACGTCCGAGTTACGCTAGATTGCGAGGGCCCGTTCAGTCCTGCTTGCAGGCCTAGTTATTATTATTATTCTTCTTTTTTCAGGGCAAATGAAAATGGCCAATTTGGAGGCCTGAACATGCACGAAAAGTCACCAAAATTTGCACACACGTGCGGCTTTGCGTAAAATTCGATAATCTTGTGTCGTTTTGAAAAAATGTCAAAAAATGGCTCAGTGGCGCCCCCTTGACCCTTAAAATTTTCAAAAAGGCCTCTCCTCTCAGGTTTTCAACGTAGAGCAATGAAATTTGGGGAGTAGATACCTTATGCCTAACTGTTCAAAAAAGCCTCTTGCACCCATATTCCAAATCCAACAGGAAATCGGATATTTTGGATCAAATGTGAAATTTTTATCGGTTCACAGTTGGAGTTTACATTTGGAGGCCTGAACATGCACGAAAACTCACCAAAATTTGCACATACATGCAACTTTGCGTAAATTTTGATAATCTACAAAAAAATTTAACAAAATGGCTCAGTGGCGCCCCCTTGAAATTTTCAAAAAGGCCTTTCCTATTTGGTTTTTTCAACGTAGAACAATGAAATTTGGCGAGTCGATACATTGTGCAAAACTGCTCCAAAAAGTCTCTTGCACCCATATTCCAAACCCAACAGGAAGCCGGAAATTTTGGATCAAATGTGAAATTTTATCGATTTACATTTGAGACCTTGTCGCTGAAGAAAATAGTTGGATCGTCTTCAAAATTGGTCAGACTATTCAGGAGACATATGAGATCTTAAGTTTTCAAAATGGTGTGTTTTCATTCAAGGGTCTGGCCTGGGCGTGGTCCCAAAGTCGGCCATTTTTGGGCAAAATACCAAATTCAGAAAATGATTAAAAACTCCGTGATACAACGTTCAATCTTTTTCATTTCTAGCATGTATATGACATATCCCAGCCTGAACACGACTGCATTGAAATATTACCCATTAGGCCTGGCGCCCCCTAGTGGGAACAGGAAATGGCCTTCTTTACGAGACAGGCTCCTCCTCCAAGGGAAAAAAATCTATTGACCTCAAACCTGTTTCAGGGGAGCCTCAAGACATGTGTTCAGGTCCCTGATGAAAAATATTGAGGTTTCGTTGAAGCGGAGAGGTCCAAACTGGAAGTGAAAATGACCGTCAACAATTGGTCTCGCCCAAAATTTTGAACAGTCATAACTCGGCAGATATGCAACATATCTGCGCCAAACTTTCCGTGTTTGTTGAGAGTCATACCCTGAAGGTTCTTGTAGGGGTCATTTGCATCAACTCTACAGTGCCAACTAGTGGCGACAGAAAGAAGTTTTAAAAAAGGCCTTTCCTATTGGGTTTTTTCAACATAGAGCAAGGAAATTTGGGGAGTAGATACCTTATGCAAAACTGCTCCAAAAAGTCTCTTGCACCCATATTCCAAATCCAACAGGAAATCGGGTATTTTGGATCGAATGTGAAATTTTCATGGGTTCACAGTAAGAGTTTACATTTGGAGGCTTGAATATGCATAAAAACTCACCAAAATTTGCACATACATGCGGCTTTGTATAACGTTCGATAATCTTGCAACGTTACGAAACAATTTAAGAAAATGGCTCAGTGGCGCCCCCTTGAAATTTTCAAAAAGGCCTCTCCATTTAGGTTTTTCTAACATAGAGTGATGAAATTTGGAGAGTCAAAACTTTGTGCAAAACTGCTCCAAAAAGTCTCTTGCACACATATTCCAAATCCTACAGGAAATCGGGTATTTTGGATTGAATGTGAACTTTTTATCGGTTTACAGTGTGCACATTTTACACCTTGGCACCTAGGGAATTAGTTTGATCATTCTCAAAATTGGTGAGACTGTTCATGAGGCATATGAAATCTTAAGTTATAAAAATGGTGTGTTTTCATTCACGGGCCTGACCTGGGCGGGGCGCCAAATTCTTCCATTTTTTCGCCAAAACACCGAATTCGGAAAATGACTGATAACTCCCTCATACAACGTTCAATCTATTTTAAATCTGGCATGTGTGTGAGGTATACTAGCCTGAGCAGGACTGGATTGAAAATTTACCAATTGTGCCTGGCGCCTCCTAGTGGGAACAGGAAATGCCCTTTTTTACGGGACACACTCCTCCTCTAAAGGAAAAAATCAATCTACCTCAAACCTGCATAAGGGAAACCTTAAGACCTGTCTTCAGGTGCCTGATGAAAAATATTGAAGTTTCGTTGAAGCGGAGGGGTCCAAACAGGAAAGTGAAAATGACTGTCAACAATTTTTCTCTCCAAAAACTTTGAACAGTCATAACTCGGCAGATATACAAGATATCTGCGCCAAACTTCCCGTGCTTGTTGAGAGTCATACCCTGAAGGGCCTTGTAGGGGTCATTTGCATCAACCCTACAGCGCCAACTAGTGGCGATAGAAAGTCACTCGTTTTTCCAAAACATGTCCAGTTCTTTTCATGTTGGTCATTGTAGTTTCAAGACCTATTAAAATACTTTTTTACGGCCCATGTCCACGTGTCTCTGTCTGTTGCCGTGACGACCCTTTGTTCGCCATTTAAAGGAAATATTTTTTTTCAGAGACTCAGGGAGCTTATAGAGCCACAATAGTTGGCACACTTGGTCGAATTGGCCCAGTTAGAAGATTAATTTTGGTTTTGAATAAGGGCTTGGCTGCACAGCTCAGTAGTGGCTCCTTTTTTGTAGTACTCTCTCCAATAGGGGTTTTTATCTCTTGGGTGTGGGAATGTAAACAGGCGACTTTCGAGCATGTTAGGTTCTAATGAGATGATTAGAGAGGAGGATCTGCCACCACCCTGACCTGCACACAGTCCGAGTTGCGTGACGTCCGAGTTGCGCTAGATTGCGAGGGCCCGTTCAGTCCTGCTTGCAGGCCTAGTTATTAGGGCCCGAGCACTGAGCGTGCGAAGGCCCTATTGTTTTGCAAAGGATTATTATTATTATTATTATTATTATTCTTTTTTCAGGGCAAATGAAAATGGCCAATTTGGAGGCCTGAACATGCACGAAAAGTCACCAAAATTTGCACATACGTGCGGCTTTGCGTAAATTTCGATAATCTTGTGTCGTTTTGAAAAAATGTCAAAAAATGGCTCAGTGGCGCCCCCTTGACCCTTAAAATTTTCAAAAAGGCCTCTCCTCTCAGGTTTTCAACGTAGAGCAATGAAATTTGGGGAGTAGATACCTTATGCCTAACTGTTCAAAAAAGCCTCTTGCACCCATATTCCAAATCCAACAGGAAATCGGATATTTTGGATCAAATGTGAAATTTTTATCGGTTCACAGTTGGAGTCTACATTTGGAGGCCTGAACATGCACGAAAACTCACCAAAATTTGCACATACATGCAACTTTGCGTAAATTTTGATAATCTACAAAAAAATTTAACAAAATGGCTCAGTGGCGCCCCCTTGAAATTTTCAAAAAGGCCTTTCCTATTAGGTTTTTTCAACGTAGAACGATGAAATTTGGCGAGTCGATACATTGTGCAAAACTGCTCCAAAAAGTCTCTTGCACCCATATTCCAAACCCAACAGGAAGCCGGAAATTTTGGATCAAATGTGAAATTTTATCGATTTACATTTGAGACCTTGTCGCTGAAGAAAATAGTTGGATCGTCTTCAAAATTGGTCAGACTATTCAGGAGACATATGAGATCTTAAGTTTTCAAAATGGTGAGTTTTCACTCAAGGGTCTGACCTGGGCGTGGTCCCAAAGTTGGCCATTTTTAGGCAAAATACCAAATTCAGAAAATGATTAAAAACTCCGTGATACAACGTTCAATCTTTTTCATTTCTAGCATGTATATGAGATATCCCAGCCTGAACACGAATGCATTGAAATATTACCCATTAGGCCTGGCGCCCCCTAGTGGGAACAGGAAATGGCCTTCTTTACGAGACAGGCTCCTCCTCCAAGGGAAAAAAATCTATTGACCTCAAACCTGTTTCAGGGGAGCCTCAAGACATGTGTTCCGGTCCCTGATGAAAAATATTGAGGTTTTGTAGAAGCGGAGAGGTCCAAACTGGAAGTGAAAATGACCGTCAACAATTTGTCTCGCCAAAAACTTTGAACAGTCATAACTCGGCAGATATACAACATATCTGCGCCAAACTTTCCGTGTTTGTTGAGAGTCATACCCTGAAGGTTCTTGTAGGGGTCATTTGCATCAACTCTACAGTGCCAACTAGTGGCGACAGAAAGAAGTTTTAAAAAAGGCCTTTCCTATTGGGTTTTTTCAACATAGAGCAAGGAAATTTGGGGAGTAGATACCTTATGCAAAACTGCTCCAAAAAGTCTCTTGCACCCATATTCCAAATCCAACAGGAAATCGGGTATTTTGGATCGAATGTGAAATTTTTATCGGTTCACAGTAGGAGTTTCCATTTGGAGGCTTCAACATGCACGAAAACTCACAAAAATTTGGACATACATGCAGCTTTCCATAACGTTCAATAATCTTGCAACGTTACGAAAACATGTAACAAAATGGCTCAGTGGCGCCCCCTTGAAATTTTCAAAAAGGCCTCTCCATTTAGTTTTTTTCAACGTAGAGGGATGAATTTCGGAGAGTGGATACCTTGTACAAAACTGCTCAAAAAAGTCTCTTGCATGCGTATTCCAAACCCAACAGGAAATCGGGTATTTTGGATTGAATGTGAAATTTTTATCGATTTACAGTGTGCACATTTGAGACCTTGGCACCTAGGGAATTAGTTTGATCATTCTCAAAATTGGCGAGACCGTTCATGAGGCATATGAAATCTTAAGTTATCAAAATGGTGTGTTTTCATTCACGGGCCTGACCTAGGCGGGGTGCCAAAGTCGGCCATTTTTTCGCCAAAACACCAAATTCGGAAAATGACTGATAACTCCCTCATACAACGTTCAATCTATTTTAAATCTGGCATGTGTGTGAGGTATACCAGCCTGAGCAGGACTGGATTGAACATTTACCATTTGTGCCTGGCGCCTCCTAGTGGGAACAGGAAAAGCCCTTTTTTACGGGACACACTCCTCCTCTAAAAGGAAAAAATCAATCTACCTCAAACCTGCATAAGGGAAGCCTTAAGACCTGTCTTCAGGTGCCTGATGAAAAATATTGAAGTTTCGTTAAAGCGGAAGGGTCCAAACAGGAAAGTGAAAATGACTGTTAACAATTTTTCTCTCCAAAAACTTTGAACAGTCATAACTCGGCAGATATACAAGATATCTGCGCCAAACTTCCCGTGCTTGTTGAGAGTCATACCCTGAAGGGCCTTGTAGGGGTCATTTGCATCAACCCTACAGCGCCAACTAGTGGCAATAGAAAGTCACTCGTTTTTCCAATACATGTCCAGCTCTTTTCAGGTTGGTCATTGTGGTTTCAAGACCTATTAAAATACTTATTTACGGCCAATGTCCACGTGTCTCTGTCTGTTGCCGTGACGACCCTTTGTTCGCCATTTAAAGGAAATATTTTTTTTCAGAGACTCAGACAGCTTATAGAGCCACAATATTTGGCACACTTGGTCGAATTGGCCCAGTCAGAAGATTAATTTTGGTTTTGAATAAGGGCTTGGCTGCACAGCTCAGTAGTGGCTCCTTTTTTGTAGTACTCTCTCCAATAGGAGTTTTTATCTCTTGGGTGTGGGAATGTAAATAGGCGACTTTCGAGCATGTTAGGTTCTAATGAGATGATTAGAGAGGAGGATCTGCTACCACCCTGACCTGCACACAGTCCGAGTTGCGTGACATCCGAGTTGCGCTAGATTGCGAGGGCCCGTTCAGTCCTGCTTGCAGGCCTAGTTATTATTATTCTTTTTTCATGGCAAATGAAAATGGCCAATTTGGAGGCCTGAACATGCACGAAAAGTCACCAAAATTTGCAAATACGTGCAGATTTGCGTAAATTTCTATAATCTTGCGTCGTTTTGAAAAAATGTCAAAAAATGGCTCAGTGGCGCCCCCTTGACCCTTAAAATTTTCAAAAAGGCCTCTCCTCTCAGGTTTTCAACGTAGAGCAATGAAATTTGGGGAGTAGATACCTTATGCCTAACTGCTCAAAAAAGCCTCTTGCACCCATATTCCAAATCCAACAGGAAATCGGGTATTTTGGATCGAATGTGAAATTTTTTCGGTTCACAGTTGGAGTTCACATTTGGAGGCTTGAACATGCACGAAAACTCACCAAAATTTGCACATATGTTCAACTTTGCGTAAATTTTGATAATCTATGAAAAAAAAATAACAAAAAGGCTCAGTGGCGCCCCCTTGAAATTTTCAAAAAGGCCTTTCCTATGAGGTTTTTTCAACGTAGAACGATGAAATTTTGTGAGTCGATACATTGTGTAAAACTGCTCCAAAAAGTGTCTTGCACCTATATTCCAAATCCAACAGGAAGTCGGAAATTTTGGATCAAATGTGAAATTTTATCGATTTACATTTGAGACCTTGTCGCTGAAGAAAATAGTTGGATCGTCTTCAAAATTGGTCAGACTATTCAGGAGACATATGAGATCTTAAGTTTTCAAAATGGTGAGTTTTCATCCAAGGGTCTGGCCTGGGCGTGGTCCCAAAGTCGGCCATTTTTGGGCAAAACACCAAATTCAGAAAATGATTAAAAACTCCGTGATACAACGTTCAATCTTTTTCATTTCTAGCAAGTATATGAGATATCCCAGCCTGAACACGACTGCATTGAAATATTACCCATTAGGCCTGGCGCCCCCTAGTGGAAACAGGAAATGGCCTTCTTTACGAGACAGGCTCCTCCTCCAAGGGAAAAAAATCTATTGACCTCAAACCTGTTTCAGGGGAGCCTCAAGACATGTGTTCAGGTGCCTAATGAAAAATATTGAGGTTTTGTAGAAGCGGAGAGGTCCAAACTGGAAGTGAAAATGACCGTCAACAATTTGTCTCGCCAAAAACTTTGAACAGTCATAACTCGGTAGATATACAACATATCTGCGCCAAACTTCCCGTGTTTGTTGAAAGTCCTACCCTGAAGGTTCGTGTAGGGGTCATTTGCATCAACTCTACAGTGCCAACTAGTGGCGACAGAAAGAAGTTTTAAAAAAGGACTTTCCTATTGGGTTTTTTCAACATAGAGCGAGGAAATTTGGGGAGTAGATACCTTATGCAAAACTGCTCCAAAAAGTCTCTTGCACCAGTATTCCAAATCCAACAGGAAATCGGGTATTTTGGATCGTATGTGAAATTTTTATCGGTTCACAGAAGGAGTTTACATTTGGAGGCTTGAACATGCATGAAAACTCACAAAACTTCGGACATACATGTGGCTTTGCATAACGTTCAATAATCTTGCAACGTTACGAAAACATGTAACAAAATGGCTCAGTGGCGCCCCCTTGAAATTTTCAAAAAGGCCTCTCCATTTAGGTTTTTTCAACGTAGAGGGATGAAATTCGGAGAGTCGATACCTTGTACAAAACTGCTCCAAAAAGTCTCTTGCATGCATATTCCAAACCCAACATGAAATCGGGTATTTTGGATTGAATGTGAACTTTTTATCGATTTACAGTGTGCACATTTTACACCTTGGCACCTAGGGAATTAGTTTGATCATTCTCAAAATTGGCGAGACTGTTCATGAGGCATATGAAATCTTAAGTTATCAAAATGGTGTGTTTTCATTCACGGGCCTGACCTGGGCGGGGTTCCAAAGTCGGCCATTTTTTCGGCAAAATGACAAATTCAGTAAATGACTAATAGTTCCTTGACACAACGTTAAATCTTTTTCATATTTGGCATCTATGTGCGGTATCCCACCCTTAACACGAGTGCATTGAAATATTACCCATTAGGCCTAGCGACCTCTAGTGAGAACAGGAAATGTCTTTTTTACGAGACAGGTTCCTCCTCCAAGGGAAAAAAATCTGTTGACCTCAAACCTGCATCAGGGGAGCCTTAAGACCTGTGTTCAGGTGCCTTATGAAAAATATTGAGGTTTCGTTGAGGCGGAGGGGTCCAAACAGGAAAGTGAAAATGACCGTCAACAATTTGTCACGCAAAAAACTTTGAACAGTCAGCAGATAAACAACATATCTGCTCCAAACGTCCCGTGCTTGTTGAGAGTCATACCCTGAAGGGTCTTGTAGGGGTCATTTACATCAACTCTACAGTGCCAACTAGTGGCGACAGAAAGGAGTTTTAAAAAAGGCCTTTCCTATTGGGTTTTTTTCAACGTAGAGCAATGAAATTTGGGGAGTCCATACTTTATGCAAAACTGCTCCAAAAAGTCTCTTGCACCCATTTTCCAAATCCAACAGAAAATCGGGTATTTTGGATCGAATGTGAAATTTTTATCCATTTGTAGTACAGTTTACATTTGGAGGCCTGAACATGCACGAAAACTCACCAAATTTTGCATATACATGCGGCTTTGCGTGTATTTCGATAATCTTGTGACGTTACAAAAAAATGTAACAAAAGGGCTCAGTGGCGCCCCCTTTAATTTTTCAAAAAGGCATTTCCTATTAGGTTTTTTTAACGTAGAGAAATGAAATTTGGGGAGTCGATACCTTGTGCAAAACTGCTCCAAAAAGTCTCTTGAACCCATATTCCAAACCCAACAGAAAATCGGGTATTTTGGATCGAATGTGAAATTTTTATCAATTAACGGTGCACATTTGAGACCTTGTCACAGAGGGAGTTTGTTGGATCATCTTCAAAATTGGTGAGACTATTCAGGAGACATCGGAGATCTACAATTTTCAGAATGGTGCGTTTTCATTCATGGGTCTGACCTGGGCGTGGTGCCAAAGTCGGCCATTTTTTCGGCAAAATGACAAATTCAGTAAAAGACTAATAGCTCCTTGACACAACGTTCAATCTTTTTCATATCTGGCATGTATGTGCTGGATCCCACCCTTAACATGAGTGCATTGAAACATTACCCATTAGGCCTAGCGCCCCCTAGTGGGAACAGGAAATGCCTTTTTTTACTAAACAGGCTCCTCCTCCAAGGAAAAAAATATATTCACCTGAAACCTGCATCAGGGGAGCCATAAGACATGTGTTCAGGTGCCTGATGAAAAATACTGAGGTTTGGTTGAAGCAGAAGAGTCCAACAGGAGAAGTGAAAATGACTGAAGCCATTTCGTCTCACCACAAGTTTTGAACGGTCATAACTTCTACAACATATCTGCGCCAAACATCTCGTGCTTGTTGAGTCATACTCTGAAGGGTCCTGTAGGGGTCATTTGCATCAACCCTACAGCGCCAACTAGTGGCAATAGAAAGTCACTCATTTTTCTAATATATGTCCAGGTCTTTTCGGGTTGATCAGTGAAGTTTCAAGACCTTTTGAAATACTTATTTCACGGCCCATGTCCACATATTTCTGTCTGTTGCCGTGACGACCCTTTATTCACTCCTTTTTTGTAGTACTCTCCCCGATAGGGGTTTTTATCTCTTAGGTGTGTGAATGTAAAGAGGCGACTTTCGAGCATGTTAGGTTCTAATGAGATGATTAGGACGATCTGCCACCACCCTGACCTGCACACTGTCAGAGTTGCGTGACGTCCGAGTTGCGCTAGATTGCGAGGACCCGTTCAGTCCTGATTGCAGGCCTAGTATCGTATTGAATTTAGATAACTCGATTTGAAAATCTTTCAATGTGTTTTAAATGTTTTCGAGCAGATGCTGCAATTTGTTTATCCCCCTTTTTTCTCATGTTGTTCTATTCATTTTCAAATATGGATAGTGCCAGATGGGAGCAAAACTTCCATCCCTGTCCAGCAGGCTTTCAAAGTTGATGCTATCATTTGATTTTTGCAGAAACTATGTCGCTTAACAATGAAGCTGGTAAATGGGAGGGATGACAGTTTGATATTTTTACAGTGTATCTGTTCTAACGCCAACCACGATTTTTGATTTAGGGTATAACCACTTCAGGACATCATACTTACTTATCATAATTAGGGCCCGAGCACTAAGGGTGCCAAGGCCCTATTGTTTTGCAAAGGATTATCATGAGGGCCCGAGCACTAAGCGTGCAAAGGCCCTATTGTTTTGCAAAGGATTATTATTATTATTATTATTATTAGGACCCAAGCACTAAGCGTGTGAAGGCCCTATTGTTTTGCAAATTATTATTATTATTTTTTTTTTTTTCAGGGCAAATGAAAATGGCCAATTTGGAGGCCTGAACATGCACGAAAAGTCACCAAAATTTGCACATACGTGCGGAAAATTGTAAATTTTGATAATTTTGCAATGTTGCAAAAAAATGTAACAAAATGGCGCCCCCTTGAAATTTTAAAATTGGCCTATAACATTAGGGTCTGTCAGCGTACAGCAAGGAAATTTGGGGAGTCTATACCTTGTCCAAAACCGCTCCAAAAAAGCATTTACACTCATATTCTAAACTCAACAGGAAATCGGTTATTTTGGATCGAATATGAAATTTTTATCGATTTACAGGGTGCACATTGGAGACCTTTTCGCCGAGGGAGTTAGTTGGATCATCTTCAAAATTGGTGAGACTGTTCAGGAGACATATGAGATCTTAAGTTTTTAAAATGGTGCGTTTTCATTCACGGGTCTGACCTGGGCGTGATGCCAAAGTCGGCCATTTTTTCGGCAAAATGACAAATTCAGTAAATGACTAATAGTTCCTTGACACAACGTTCAATCTTTTTCATATCTGGCATGTATGTGCGGTATCCCACCCTTAACACGAGTGCATTGAAATATTACCCATTAGGCCAAGCGTCCCCTAGTGGGAACAGGAAATGCCTTTTTTTACTAAACAGCCTCCTCCTCCAAGGAAAAAAAATGTATTCACCTGAAACCTGCATCAGGGGAGCCATAAGACATGTGTTCAGGTGCCTGATGAAAAATACTGAGGTTTGGTTGAAGCAGAAGAGTCCAACAGGAGAAGTGAAAATGACTGAAGCCATTTCGTCTCACCACAAGTTTTGAACAGTCATAACTTCTACAACACATCTGCACCAAACATCCCGTGCTTGTTGAGTCATACTCTAAAGGGTCCTGTAGGGGTCATTTGCATCAACACTATAGCGCCAACTGGTGGCAATAGAAAGTCACTCATTTTTCTAATATATGTCCAGTTCTTTTCAGGTTGGTCATTGTAGTTTCAAGACTTTTTGAAATACTTACTTTTGAAATACTTACTTTACGGCCCATGTCCACACGTCTCTGTCTGTTGCCATGACGGCCCTTTATTCGCTCCTTTTTTGTAGTACTCTCTCCAATAGGGGTTTTTATCTCTTAGGTGTGTGAATGTAAAGAGGCAACTTTCGAGCATGTTAGGTTCTAATGAGATGATTAGAGAGGACGATCTGCCACCACCCTGACCTGCACACTGTCCGAGTTGCATGACGTCCGAGTTGCGCTAGATTGCGAGGGCCCGTTCAGTCCTGCTTGCAGGCCTAGTTGGTATTGTATTTGGTTTGCTAAAAAAAAAAAAAAAAAAAATGTTGGAAATTAGGCGAGTCTAGCCCCCATTCTGTTTTAGTTTTCTGCAGCTCACAGAGGCTAATTCTGTTTTTCATATTGTTGAGGTACAATTTTGTGGCAGTTAAACATAAACTTTGAAACCAATTTTGAGTCGGTTTGAAGGGGATCCTTGAAAACAAATAATACCTTTATGGCAGGGCTGTTCCTGACCAATTCGGTGCCCTAGGCAACATATTTGACCCCCCCCCTTTTCACCACATATATTTAAACACTCACACTGAAAAAGCACGTTATCGCTTCGTAATTTGTTATACAAAAAAAATTTAAAAAAAAAAAGACAGCGAACAAGTGCAGAAATGAAAAGAAAAATGCTCTAATAACTATTCAAAAGCACCAATAAAAACAAAACACAAATGCATTAAATAAATTACAGTCGTTATTACAATATTATTAACACCCACCAACACAAACCTATATAAAGACGCACGGAACACTTTAAAATGGAACTTTTTTTTTCACCTTTACCTATAACCTTACTCACCTTGTCTTCACCGATGCAATAGCATCTATTGCACTTTCATATGACAGTTGTTTTGGAAGGTGCACCTTTCTCCTGGACTTGGTGGGCTTGGACTTGGTGCTGATGTGGATACGTTCACTGTAAAAGATGGCCCAGGATGTAGAGAGGTAAAAGGAAAATATTTCAGAAGAGCATCTACAAAGAGAAGAAAGTAGAAAGTTACAGTATATTAGTCAAATAGCTGCCGATTGTGAAACCAGCCTGACATAACCATAATAGCGCCTAAATTCTTGCAGCCTACTGTACCTGTCTATTGGATCCGGCCACCATCTTTGATGGGCGTCGTTAAAAGAAAATAATTTCTTGAAGCACGGCAACTACACAGGACTATCCAATAATAATGAAGTAAATAATATATGATTTATCCAATAATAATGAAGTAAATAATATATGATATATAGAACAAATAATAAATTGAATGTGTTTTACATGAATGTGATCACCATTTTAATGAATTAATGACACATTTAAAAACAAATGTTTGCATTTAAATCCATGGCACTTTTAGTCCCCCATACCACAGAACTTTTAAATCATTAATTGCATATTTAATGGTGTATTTATTAAATTAACCTTGGCACTTTTAGACAAGGCAAATTTATTTGAAAAGCACACTTTAACACAAGGTAAAAGTGGTTCACATCACATGAAAGTAAGCAAGACAATTTTAGTCCCCCATAGACTTTGTCCAAATTTCTCAAAAATTGGAGGGGGAGTAAATTTATGTAGGTAGTGATAGTGATTGGTTTGACATGCACCCCCCTCTGTGTATTTGATTTTCACAAGTGCTAATACATTGTTGAGTTCTGTCAAATTCTTGTGTGTTTCCGCATTGCAATTGAAGTCATCGTTTGTGAGACTGAAATTTCCGAGGGCACAAAAACGCACCTCGTGTGTTTGGAGGGGAGAGAAAAAGAGAGCATGGTTGTGAATTTGTGGACGCGACAACAAAGAAAAATAAATGTTGAAATCTCAAAAGATACACTGGTAGACTTCTTCCTTGTGTCGAGCTGCAACACATTACTGAAACTAATCAACAGCTGGCTGAATACTGAAAATATTTCTAAAACAACAGCCTGGCTAATTATACAGTATAATTTTGCTTTAGCACTAAGTCATATAAACTATGTAAATAACCGCTAGCTTGCAGTTCACTAAGTCTACGTGCTTATGCTGTTGAAAAAAATCATCACAACAAACCTCTGTTTTTCTTCACGTTTATGGTCTCTTCTTTCTTTTTCTTCTGACCCAGAGGGCTTTTGTCTAGGGAGCACCAAAACCCCCTGGTACTGCTAGTGTTAGGATAGGCTGTGAAGCTCAGTCATTCGGGAGGGATTTAGGGTCAAGCCGCTACTGCTCCGCGCTGTTGTGGCTCGGACATCTGGTTCGGATGCCTCCCAGGCGCCTCCCTGGAGGGGTGTTCCGAGCATGTGCCACCAGCGGGAGGCCCCAGGGACGACCCAGAACACGCTGGAGAGACTATGTCTCTCGGCTGGTTTGGGAATGCATTGGGATCCCGTCGGAGGGGCTGGTTGAAGTGGCTGGGGGAGAGGGAAGCTTGGGCTTCCCTGCTAAAGCTGCCGCCCCTGCGACCCGACCCCAGATTAAGCGGTAGATAATGAATGGACGGTTGGAATTTTTAAAGTATTGTAATTTTTGAATCGTTGACTTACCTGTTTTTTTACCACCAGGACACCCACCTAGCCAAGTCCCCAAATCATCCTGTTTAGAAGAAGCCACCTGCCACAGCCATTGCCTGACCCATCAACCCGCCCGCCAGCTGCACAATTCTTCGTCTTTGTTGGATAAAATCCCTTCATCTCCATCTACTTCCTGGTTGCACTTTGGTCCGCATCGGCTTCACCTACCCTGCCTTGACCTAATCATCTGGCCATAGAAAATTGGATCAAGCAACCGCCAACAGCTTCCAAGAAGCCCTCAGACACTGATGGATGGAGAAACCGAGGCTTTTGAGACAATTTCCCTAAATTGATTCACTGCAATAGAGCTCTACCTGCTGGATAAACCTGCGCAAGTTTCTTTTGAAAACTAATGTTTTAAATACATTCCATGCAGTCATTCATTGAGCTTCAGCGTTACATATTTTCAATAGAATTCAGTGGTTGTGGTCTGTCTCTTTCAACCTTGGGATTGTGTTGTCATTAAGTGTGATTTACACCATTGGTCCCCAATCTTTTTTGCGCCACGGACCGGCATAATGTTGGCCTATTTTTTCACGGACCAGCAATGTGTGCCAGAAAATGACAGTAAATAGAAAATAAAATGACGGGGCAAAAAAAAAAAACAAAAAAAAACAAACATTCAATGCAGGGAAAATGTACCTCACGATACGCTGAATCAATCTTTTTGAACAGCGCCCTCTCCTAAAAAGTTGAAGGCAAATATCCTCGGTCGCAAGCCTAATGAGTTATTCTCCATTTGTGAAAGGTTTCTTGACTTTAGCACTATAGTTCGCCATGCGGTACGATACTCTCAATGCATTCGCTTTTGTTGTCTGGTTTGCTAGACTTGGTTGTAGGCTCCTCTTCTGGCTCAGTAGGTGGCCTTTTTCCCCGTAAAAAAGCTTTCCAAAGACGTCGCCACTCGCAAAACATAGCCCATAGAAGCTAACGTTACTGTTTGTTTTGACTGAACCCCCCCAGTGATGGTGGCCAATCACTAGAGGGCGACGTACGCAAATCTGTACTTGGATTAGTCAAGAAACTCAGGCCAGATTGCAGTCTTTAAGAAATTATTTATCAATCCTCTGCTGCCACAGACTGGTACCGGTCCCCAGCCCAATGATTGTGAATCCCTGCTCAGTTGCTGAGCTTATTACATGACCGCAAAAAGATGACACATCATCAGATTTAGACAAGAACACTATTAACCATTATCCGTCCAAAGAGCAAGAGCGCCCTCTAATGGAGTCAAAACATTGTGACTTCCGAATGGTACAATGGAGTCATGTGTTTACTGTTGCGACAGCTCATTGGTGAAACGGGTAGCGCTACTGTCGGCATCTCTCACAAAAATAAAGTCAATATTTAGAATAAAGAGGGAAAATGTAATGACTCTAGTATAGGCCAAAGTAGCAGAGTAAGAGTAGTGTTTCTTCTTCACAAATCTACTCAAGTAAAAGTAAAACGTCTTATCTGGTAAAACTACTCTAACAAGTACAATTTTCGCCAAAAGTTACTCAAGTAAATGTAACACGTTACTACTAGAGTTGTTCCGATCATGTTATTTTGCTCCCGATCCGATCCCAATCGTTTTAGTTTGAGTATCTGCCGATCCCGATATTTCCCGATCCGATTGCTTTTTTTTGCTCCCGATTTAATTCCAATCATTCCCGATAATTTTTCCCGATCATATATATTTTGGCAATGCATTAAGAAAAAAATGAATAAAACTCGGACAAATAAATACATTCAACATACAGTACATAAGTAATGTATTTGTTTATTATGACAATAAATCCTCAAGATGGAAGACTTGTGACTTTGTATATTGTGACTAAATATTGCCATCTAGTGTATTTGTTGAGCTTTCAGTAAATGATACTGAAGGCCATGCCCAATGCATGATGGGAAGTGGAACCATGACAAGTGAAACCACGACTGTGCGTAGTGCTACCAATTCATATATCTTCTCTGCGATGGGATATAATTCAAGGTGTTAAGAAACAGATCAATTATTACCTTGCTTCCCCACATTGCTTCCCACGATATTTCTAATTGTAGGGAGAGGGATTGTAAGGCTTTAGCCAATTAAAATAAGGCTCTAAAGGCTGCCAATATTCACTCGACTCATTTTACGCTGCCTTTTAGCTCTCTATATTGGCAAAACGCGTCATTACAAATGGTGCATTACAATGCGTGAGTGGGTCGTGCAGCTCATGCATTAATTGCATTAAATATTTTAACGTGATACATTTTTTTAAAAATTAATTACTGCCGATATTGGGGTAAATTTGATAACCCTACCTTAAGCCTAAACTAAAGACTCTGGATAAGTGCAACATATTATGTCTGTAACGTTAAATACAATTAGAAAACGATTTGATTTAAAAAATTTATATATTAAAAAAAGGCATGGCCGATATTTTTTTGCCGATTCCGATACGTTGAAAATGACATGATCGGACCCCCGATCGATCGGGACATCTCTAGTTACTCCCCACCTCTGCATATGTTCAATAGAATTTAGTGGATTTTATCAATCATTTTCAACCGTGGGACTGGGTTGTCATGAAGTGTGATTTACATACTGTACCGTAATTTTCGGACTACGAGCCGCTGCTTTTTTTCCCCTCATTTTGGGTCCTGCGGCGTGTGCAATGATGTGGCCAATTTGTGTATTTAAATAATGCGGACCCATGGAAATGTAGTCCAGTCAATACACATACACAAAGTAGGCTATGTGCCAACTAAACATTTTTATAAATTACTATCGCGACAACTGTCCTTGACAAATTGTTATTCCCATTCAATTGATATTCTCATTCAGTGTTCTAGATTGCACACAAACAATAATCGAAATAAACTGACAAACTATTCAACCAGCATGTTTCCAAACGTAGAAGTTCAAAACCACGTTTCTCATAATGCCTAGTGTGGCTTAGCTTACTGATAGCTCGCTGAGGCAAAAATCAAACTTTGCTATAAAAGTTTACAATCATCGGCAGCGCAACGATGCAACACCAAACGGGATTTTACAGTCAAAGCTCCGACAGAAGTCAACAGTTGCCATTATTTACGTATTTATCGTAAAAAACTTAACAACTGGGCAGACATTGTGGCAAAATCGTCAACCCAGTAAATGGCGGTAATGCCTCATGTCGTGATAAGGGTAAACTGCCAACAAAAACAAGAAGAACTACTCCTTCCCTCCCTACTACTAGGAGCCATGTCATCGCAGGCAGGCGCTGCCACCCAGCGGCCGGACGGATTCTCTTCAAATTGGTCCCGTGAAAAATCATAAAAACCGGACATTTTTATGAATTTATAAAACCCGCCCAGACGACTAGGATACGTTTGTCTGGGCAAAAGAGGACGTTTGGTCACCCTATGGTAGATATCACATGTACGCAGGGCCGGAGTGGGACTCATTTTCGGCCCTGAAATTTCATGCCTCAGACCGGCCCACTCATTTAAAATTATGTCATTATGCATACTTGTGTTAAGTTCAGTGTTCTCTAATGCATACACGTGTTAAGTTCAGTGTTTTTTTAAAGCCGTGTACTGTAATTCTGTGTATTCCAATTCAGTGCAGGTCATGGTTGTTTAACAAGGTGGCTTTATTTTAACAAGTGCAACACAACATATTTTGAACAAATTTAAAAATGGATTTTAAAAAAAACTATATTAAATGATACATTTGAAAAATAAATTAGGCCTGTCAAATGATTAAAATTTTTGATCGAGTTAATTACAGCTTAAAAATTAATCGTAATTAATCGCAATTCAAACCATCTATAAAATATGCCATATTTTTCTGTAAATTATTGTTGGAATGGAAAGATGAGACAAGATGGATATATACATTCAACATAAGGTACATAAGGACTGTATTTGTTTATTATAACAATAAATCAACAAGATGGCATTAACATTATTAACATTCTGTTAAAGCGATCCATGGATAGAAAGACTTGTAGTTCTTAAAAGATAAATGTTAGTACAAGTTATAGAAATTTTATATTAAAACCCCTCTTAATGTTTTCGTTTTAATAAAATTTGTAAAATTTTCAATCAAAAAATAAACTAGTAGCCCGCCATTGTTGATGTCAATAATTACGTACACAATGCTCATGGGTGCTGAAGCCTATAAAATCAGTCGCACCCAAACGCCAGCGGAGGGCGGCAAAACTCCATAAAGCACAATTAACAAGTGGGCATGTCATTGTACTGTCATTTAAATCTGTCTGAGCAGGGCATGTGCGTTAATTGCGTCAAATATTTTAACGTGATTCATTAAAAAAATTAATTACCGCCCGTTAACGCGATAATTTTGGCAGCCCCAAAATAAATGAATAAATAAGACCTTTTCTGCAACATCAAATATTAACAAAATGAGTGCTTACAGATAAAACAAACATAGCAACATAACAATATGAAAAATAAAGAATACGTATTGCACATTGTAACAACTTCTAATGATACTATTATCCATTTTCCATTTCCACTTTAAAAACGCCACGTAATTGATTATATTAATTCTAATGTTCACTCGCTGAACGACATGGCAATCCTACCTTCCAGCTCTGCACCTGTGGTGTGTTCATTATGGCTAATGCTTGCTGCTACATATCCCTTGTGAGGTGCTACAAGAAGCCAAAGTTTCCACAATTACATATTGTCGTATCACACGGTGCAAGTTGCATTTTATTCGCCATCTGGCCTTACCACTTTCGTTGTAATCCTCTGTAGTTTGAGGCAGCAAGGTCGTTGCATGAAAAAAATTAGCTATTTTCGCGCATTTTGCCGATTCTTTCACGAGTGCTTTTCTCTTTTTAATTCTTATTTTTCAGCGCCACCCTTACTCTTTTTATCCATCCGAGCACCGAGATAGCAGCTAATTTGGCTCAATACAGACTACAATTAGGGGGCGGAGCTGCATGCTGTATTTTTCGTCTGCACACGTGAGGATGAGTCTGGAAAAAAAAATAATACTGTTTTTTTTTTTTTAAGACGGCCCACAGGGACAGCGGTAACAGAATGTAAGTTATACTCAGTGACACTGTCATAAATAAATACCAAACAAAAAATGATAACAGTGTAAAATTTTATTTTATTTTTTTAATAAAACGCGGACCGGCCCATCTGGCCGGCCGGCCCTTCTGGAATCGTCCAGAAGCTCCCGATTAGTCACTCCGGGCCTGCATGTACGTATATACAACTAGATGCGAAATGACAGACTCTATGGCGTTAGCACATGCATAGAGAACTATATGCGAAATGATAGGCTCGCCGGGGTTAATAAACAGCTGCCATCTTAAGGCAGTAAACTTCTCTGGATGGCTCTGTTGTAGAGAACTTTCCTAGCAAACCTAAGTAACTTTTTATCTAAAATACTCCTAAATCGGCAAAATCTTGACATGAATCTATCTTTAAACGATGAAACAGTTTTAAAACTGTTCACATGTCAAAAGTAGACAGAAGGGAACTAACGCAATAACGGGAGCAATTTTAACAACTTTTACGGTTGATTCACAACATTAAATGACTTCCAAACATAGCAAAGGTTACTATCTAGTTGTCGCAATATCCGCAATATTAAGGTAAAGAATTGGGCTAGGGCCAGTTGTCCCAAAAACCTTTTAAACTTCACAAGGTGTGACCTATGTTTGGTTTTTTTTAGTTTGTTTTTTTGAATGAAAAAAAACAACTAAATAAAACATGAAAAGTAACACCAATTACTTTGCCAAGAAACTAATTACTCTTACTTTCAGGTAACTGAGTTACTAACTCAATTGCTTTTTGGGAGAAGTAATTTGTAACTGTAATTAATTACTTTTTTAAAGTAAGTTTAACAACACTGGTTGTATGTCTATATTTGTATCTGTTCTAAACAACTAAATACATGTACCTATCTAGTGTATAACTAACTATATGGTATTAGTACGCGACAGGACTCCTGTATCACACATACATTTATGGTATTTTTGTTATGGTAATGATGTGTTTTGATTTCTGAACAACAATTGAAACTGTTTAGCATTGTTTTACTTGCGCGCCCTTACCACATGTTTTACGGTAGCATATGGATTTATGTCTGTTTTTGAGTCATTTCCACCACGCACGAACAGAAACAGAAACAATTATGGGCTTTTACAGTATTTTACACTATTTTATTTGTGCTATCTATTACCCCATTAGCTCTCAGGCCATTTGTTATGTCTTCTATTGTGACGTTTGTTTCTACTTATTATTCTTTAGGATTGATTTTGGTTTTGTTCATTTCAGGATAAGCAACAACGTTTATATGTCTTTGATCACACATAGCTTAATAGTTTTATCTTTTTTATTCACTCCCATATTTTAAACTTTTAAACAAATTACGTCACAATGAAAAAAATGGATGATCCCGACTGAAACTGTTTTCTTTGATTGAAGCAATCTTTTTTGTGTTTGAGCCATATTATGGGTAGGACATTGGTGTCTAAATCATTCAATCCTAATAAAAGTTGCTTCAATCAAAAAAACTATTTTTAATCAAAGAAAAAAATCTTTTGCAAAAATATATTTATTTTTAATTTTTTTTATATTTGAAATATATATTTTTTATTGAAGTGTCACTTTTTTTGAAAAGCAAAAAGTTTTAAACTTTTTTTTTTTTGGTGGAAAAAGTTTTGAATGCACTTTTTTTCGATTAAATCATTTTGACACAAAGATGCAACTTCCCCGCTACTTCCGACATGTTTGAGTGGGAGAAGACTACGCCATTGGCATAAAAGCATGAAGCAAGAATAATGGCCACCAGGGCTCCATCCAGCCATCGGACTCTGCTCGAGTCCAAGCCGAAAATAGGGCACCGGTACGGGGGTGTGACATCGGAATCTCACCGGAGTGCCCGTGACGGTACGGTGCCCTGCTGCTTAATGTGATTCAACACGGGGAACTTCACCCGCTACCCTGACATGACGGTTGGCAATCGGGGTCAAACTCGAGTGTCGCGACGCGCTGATACGGGAGTGGCCGGCGAGTGGCCCGACACTAGCCTGCCCAGTGAGCGAGTGGACTACTGAAAAAAAGTGCCTTCAAAACTTTTTCCACTTAAAAAAAAAAAAAAGAATTTAAAACGTTTTGCTTTTCAAAAAAATTATGCTTTAATAAAATATATAAAATAAAAATATATATATTAAAAAAAAAAAAAATTCCAAATGATTTTTTTCTTTGATTAAAAAGTTTTTTTTTTGTGATTGAAGCAACTTTTATTGGGATTGAATGATTTAGACACAAATGTCCAACCCATAATATGGCTCACACAAAAAAGGATTGCTTCGATCAAAGAAAACAGTTTCAATGAAAAATGAAGTGTTCAAATGCGAATTTCTGAGTCTCAAATATTTTTTCACATTCACAACCTTTTTTTCTACAATTGAATTTTTTAAAGTGATTTTTCTTATGAAAATATATATTTTTTTCTTTGAAGCAACTTTCTTTGAAAAGAGGTAAGTAACCGATTAAATCTTGTTAAAATCTTTGTTGTTTTGAAAAAAATTTTTTTTCAAAATGCCCACCTGTTCGAAAATTTTCTTCCCCTCAGAAAATTGAGATTTCAAGCTTTCCAATGATGTATCACACATGCATATCGGACAATTTTAAAATTTGGCCAAATTGGGGGTCTCAGAGCGGAGCTTCAAGTCACCTGAGTGTTTTCCGCCATAACCATAATATAAAATGTATCATACGAAAGGTCGAGGAAGGGACAAAATCTTATCAAATGCACCTGCGGCTCTCTCGGGGATTCAGTCCGGTCCAGCCAGCTTTTCATAGTTCTTTGATTACTAAATGTATTTAACTCAGGTGATTATTGCGTTCTTATTGTTCCTGAATCGTGTGTCGTCATTTCCTGTTCATTATGAGAAAGAACATGTCAAAAAAGAAAATCGACTTTTTTTCTCCTTCACTTGTCATTAGGATTTGCATTCTATATTCAATGCTCATTCCTTGGTATATGGCGCCCTCTATTGGTTTTGACAATGGTTCGAAGTAAAGGAACGTACTTTATTTTGAAGATGATAAAACCATTTTATTTTATTATTTTAAGGAAATAAATAATTAGTCTAACATAGGTGAATAAAAATAAGTCCAAATGTGCACTATAACATGGAAGATGTTCTGAACCTCCCATCCAGCAAATCACATAAACCATATCAACTCTCTCCTTTTCCTTAAAGAGCTGATCAATTTTCCATTGCATTGTCCTTTTTTAATCACATTAATTCAACAAGTTGTATCTGTTTTTTTCTTTTTTTGTTGTTGTCTTGCAGAAACCACGTGAATGGCACACAGATTCAAAATAATTGTTTTAGTATTCGTAGGTATTTGGCTCTGAGTTTTGGTCTATTATTTTCCCTCATTTCCTCACATCTGGATGCAAAACCTCAATTTTAACTACTTAAGAACAGAGAATGTACATTCAAATTGCAGATAATGTATAAATTGACATATTTTTTAAAATAATAACCCTAAATAAACCCTATCATCCATTAAGAGAAATAAGTGCAAATGATTTACGTAATGCACAGTGAAATATATTTTAAAAATAACACTAACACTTACTTTTTTTCAAATATAAGGAAATAAATAAGTAGCCGAACACAAATGAACAAAAACATGTCCAAAGTGCACATTAACATGGAACATGTTCTGAATGTTCTGAGAGCTCACTATCCTTTCCGATCATATGTCAGTATGTCAGCCAGTTGAACGGACAACTGAGTCCAGGGTGGTTTGCTGCTGCGTGCATCCGCACATCGACACGATTCATCACCTGATACAGTGCTGCTGCTAGGGAGAACTCTGTGGGATAAATAAATGATAAATATCGGTGGAAACGGATGACGCTACACAAGCACTTTATTATGCTTGATGTTAACACTTGTGCATATAAATCTTATGTTAGTACAGTAGATTGTTTTCTTTTGGCAGGTTTTTTGTTTTAACATGGGGTTTCTACAGTTGACATATTTTCGAGATCAAAGTACCATTCCGCCCCGTTTAATATATATACATACATACAGTACATACATACTGTACATACAGTGCCTTGCAAAAGTATTCGGCCCCCTTGAATCTTGCAACCTTTCGCCACATTTCAGGCTTCAAACATAAAGATATGAAATTTAATTTTTTTGTCAAGAATCAACAACAAGTGGGACACAATGGTGAAGTGGAACAACATTTATTGGATAATTTTTATTTAATTTCAATATGTTGGCTTGCACAGTGCTGCTTGAGATGTTTAAAGCTTGGGAAATCTTTTTGTATCCAAATCCGGCTTTAAACTTCTCCACAACAGTATCTTGGACCTGCCTGGTGTGTTCCTTGGTTTTCATAATGCTCTCTGCACTTTAAACAGAACCCTGAGACTATCACAGAGCAGGTGCATTTATACAGAGACTTGATTACACACAGGTGGATTTTATTTATCATCATCGGTCATTTAGGACAACATTGGATCATTCAGAGATCCTCACTGAACTTCTGGAGCGAGTTTGCTGCACTGAAAGTAAAGAGGCCGAATAATATTGCACGCCCCACTTTTCAGTTTTGTATTTGTTAAAAAAGTTTAAATTATCCAATAAATTTTGTTCCACTTCACGATTGTGTCCCACTTGTTGTTGATTCTTGACAAAAAATTAAAATTTTATATCTTTATATTTGAAGCCTGAAATGTGGCGAAAGGTTGCAAGGTTCAAGGGGGCCGAATACTTTTGCAAGGCACTGTAAATACATACATACATACATACATACATGCATATATACAGTCCCTGAAAAAAGTCTTGTCGCTTATCCATTTTGTAGAAACAATTGCTACTAACCTGACTTTTAATTATTCATTTGGTTTCAGAAATGGCTCATATGAAAGTTAAGACCCTCCAAAATGATGCTGAATGTACAAAAATATATTTGTTCCACAGAAAAAAGATGTATCATTTAATGAAGACATAAAGGTCAAATTTTGGCAAGACAAAAGTTTTGTCGCCTACAGAAAGTAGAGTGAAAACTGAACAAAAAAAGTACTTCAAATACAAAATTATGTTACATAACATAAGCGAATTAAGTAGTGGTGCTGTGAGATCAAAATGTAATATTTTGTATGACTTCCATGCGGTTCGGCAAGGATTCATACAATTTATTGATGAAGTCATCAGGAACATCAAAGAAAGAAGTCTTGCATGTCTCCCAGAGTTAATCAACATTCTTGGGTTTCGTCTTCCATGCTTCCTCTTTCATCCTACTTTAGACATGCTCAATGATGTTCATGTCTGGTGACTGGGCTGGTCAGTCCTAGAGGAAATTGATCTTCTTTGCCTTGAAGAATTTTGAGGTAGAGATTGATGTATGCGATGGAGCACCATCCTGCTGCAGAATTTGTCCCTTTTTATGGTTAGGAATGTAAGAGGCAGCTAAGATTTGTTGATATTTCAGACTATTTATGTTGCCTTCCACCCTGAAGATCTCTCGCACACCCTCATACTGGATGTAACCCCAGACCATGATTTTGGTAAAGATGTAACCACCAAACCCCTCCTTGAGTCATCACCTTATCGTGGTGGAGGGGTTTGAGTGTCCCAATGATCCTAGGAGCTATGCTGTCTGAGGTTTTAAGCCCCTGGCAGGGTCACCCATGGCAAACACGTCCTAGGTGAGGGGCCAGACAAAGCATGGCTTAAAAGACCCCTTATGATGAAGAACAGGCAGGTCCTGACTGTTGTTTGTGCATACGCACCAAACAGCAATTCAGACCCCCCCCCCCCTTTTTGGAGTCCTTGGAGGGTGTGCTGGAGAGCGGCCCCTCTGGGGACTCCCTCGTTCTGCTGGGGGACTTCAACGCTCATGTGGGTAATGACAGTGAGACCTGGAGGGGCGTGATTGGTAGGAACGCCCCCCCCCCCCAATCAGAATCCGAGTGGTGTTCTGTTATTGGACTTCTGTTCTCGTCACGGATTGTCCATAACAAAGACCATGTTCAAACATAGGGGTGTCCATATGTGCACTTGGCACCAGGACACCCTAGGCCGCAGTTCGATGATCGACTTTGTAATCGTGTCATCGGACTTGCGGCCGCATGTTTTGGACACTCGGGTGAAGAGAGGGGCGGAGCTGTCAACTGATCACCACCTGGTGGTGTGTTGGCTCCGATGGCGGGGGAAGACACTGGACAGATTTGGCAGCCCCAAACATATTGTGAGGGTCTTTTGGGAACGTCTGGCAGAATCCCCTGTCAGAAAGAGGTTCAACACCCACCTCCCGCAGAACCTCTCCCTTGTCCCAGGGGAGGTGGGGGACATTGAGTCCGAGTGGACCATGTTCCGCACCTCCATTGTTGAGGCGGCCGATCGGAGCTGTGGCCATAAGGTGGTTGGTGCCTGTCGTGGCGGCAATCCCCAAACCCGCTGGTGGACACCAGCGGTAAGGGATGCTGTCAAGCTGAAGAAGGAGGCCTACTGGGCCTTTCTGGCCTGTGGGACTCCGGAGGCAGCCGACAGGTACCGGCTGGCCAAGCGGACTGCAGCTACGGCGGTCGCCGAGGCAAAAACTCGGGCATGGGAGGATTTTTGCGAGGCAATGGAAAACGACTTCCGGACAGCGTCAAGGAAATTCTGTTCCACCATTCGGCGTCTGTGGAGTGGAAAGCAGTGCACCATTAACTCTGTATATAGTGGAGATGGGGTACTGCTTACCTCGACTCGGGACGTTGTGAGTCGGTGGAGAGAATACTTCGAAGACCTCCTCAATTCCACCGACACGCCTTTCTTTGAGGAAGCAGAGTCTGAGAACTCTGGGCTGGGCTCCACTATCTCTGGGATTGAAATCACTGAGGTGGTTGGAAAGCTCTTCGGTGGCAAAGCCCCAGGGGTAGATGAGATCCGCCTGGAGTTCCTAAAGGCTCTGGCTGTTGTGGGGCTGTCGTGGCTGACACGCCTCTACAACATTGCGTGGATCTCGGGGACAGTGCCTCTGGATTGGCAGACCGGGGTGGTGGTCCCCCTTTTTAAGAAGGGGGACCGGAGGCTGTGTTCCAATTATAGAGGAATCACACTCCTCAGCCTCCCCGGTAAAGTCTATTCAGGGGTGCTGGAGAGGAGGGTCCATTGGGAAGTCGAATCTCGGATTCAGGAGGAGCAGTGTGGTTTTCGTCCCAGCCGTGGAACAGTGGACCAGCTCTACACCCTTGGCAGGATCCTCGAGGGTGCATGGGAGTTTGCTCAACCAGTCTACATGTGTTTTGTGGATTTGGAGAAGGCCTTTGACCGTGTGCCTAGGGTAGTCCTGTGGAGGGTGCTCCGGGAGTACAGGGTAACGAGCTGTAAGGCTGTTTGGTCCCTGTACGACCGGTGTCAGAGTCTGGTCCGCATTGCCAGCAGTAAGTCGAATTCGTTCCAAGTGAGGGTTGGACTCCGCCAAGGCTGCCCTTTGTCACCGATTCTGTTCATAATTTTTATGGACAGAATTTCTAGGCGCAGCCGAAGCGTTGAGGGTGTCCGGTTTGGTGGCCTCAGCATTGCATCTCTGCTTTTTGCAGATGACGTAATGCTGTTGGCTTCATCAAGCCGCGACCTCCAACTCTCACTGGAGCGGTTCGCAGCCGAGTGTGAAGCGGTTGGGATGTAGATCAGCACCTCCAAATCCGAGACCATGGTCCTCAGCCAGAAAAGGGTGGTGTGCCCTCTCCGGGTCGGGGATGAGATCCTGCCCCAAGTGGAGGAGTTCAAGTATCTTGGGGTCTTGTTCACAAGTGAGGGTAGAAGGGAGCAGGAAATTGACAGGTGGATCGGTGCAGCATCTGCAGCGATGCAGACTCTGCACTAGTCCGTTGTGGTGAAGAAAGAGCTGAGCCAAAAGGCAAAGCTTTCGATTTACCATTCAATCTACGTTCCTACCCTCACCTATGGTCATGAGCTGTGGGTCGTGACCTAAAGAACAATATCCTGGATACAAGCGGCTGAAATGATTTTCCTCCGCAGGGTGTCCGGGTTCTCCCTTAGAGATAGGGTGAGAAGTCTGATCATCCGGGAGGGACTCGGTGTCGAGCCGCTACTCCTCCGCGTTGAGAGGAGCCAGTTGAGGTGGCCCGGGCATCTGGTTCGGATGCGTCCTGGACGCCTCCCAGGAGAGGTTTTCTGGGCATGTCCCACTGGCGGGAGGCCCCAGGGACGACCCAGGACATGCTGGAGTGACTATGTCTGGCCTGGGAACGTCTTGGGATACCGCCGGAGGAGCTGGTTGAAGTGGCTGGGGTGAGGGAAGTCTGGCCTTCCCTTCTAAAGCTGCTGCCCCCGCGACCCGACCCCGGTTTATGCGGTAGATAATGGATGGTAACCACCAAACTTCACTGTTTTCTGAGTGAATCTCGGGTCCATGTGGGCTCCAGTAGGTCTCCTGCAATATTTGTGGCGACTGTGGTGTAATCCAATGGAAGATTCATTTGAAAAGTACAGCTTTTGCCACTTTTCCAGCATCCATCCTGTGGGCAAATGCTACACGTTTTTTTAATTGTCTACACCCCGAGAGATAAATAGTCTGAAATATCAACAAATCTTAGCTGCCTCTTACATTCCTAACCATAAAAAGGGACAAATTCTGCAGCAGGATGGTGCTCCATCGCATACTTCAATGTCTACCTCAAAGTTCCTCAAGGCAAAGAAGATCAAGATCTTCCAGGACTGGCCAGCCCAGTCACCAGACATGAACAGGATGAAAGAGGAAGCATGGAAGACGAAACCCAAGAATGTTGATGAACTCTGGGAGGCATGCAAGACTGCTTTCTTTGATGTTCCTGATGACTTCATCAATAAATTGTATGAATCCTTGCCGAACCGCATGGAAGTCATACAAAATATTAAATTTGGATCTCACAGCACCACTACTTAATTCGGTTACAGTATGTTATGTAACATATTTTTGTGTTTGAAGTTCATCTTTTGTTCAATTTTCACTCTACTTTCTGTGGCGACAAAACTTTTGTCTTGCCAAAATTTGACCTTTATGTCTTCATTAAAAGGTAAATCTTTTTTCTGTGGAACAAATATATTTAAGCAACAAGACTTTTGTCAGGGACTGTACAGTATATAGTGATAGGTATATCCGCTGGACTGAGAGACAGCACAGAGGTGCTTATCATGGCAGCGCAAGAGATGACCTTGAGCACCGGCGCAATAAAGGCCCAGATATACCACATCAGGCAGGATCCCAGGTGCAGGCTGTGCAAAGAGGCCCCTGAAACGGTCCAGTACATAAAAGCAGGGTGTAAGATACTGGCAGGAAAAGAATACATCAAACGCCATAATCAAGTAGCTGGTATGGTGTACAGAAACATCTGTGCAGAATATGGACTGGAGACCCCTAGACTGCAAGGGGGAACACTTCCCAAGGTGGTGGAAAATGAGAGGCCTAAGATCCTGTGGGACTTACAGATACAGACTGATAAAATGGATGTGGCCAACTGACCGGATGTCATGATCGTGGATAAGCAGCAAAAGACATCCATTGGATGTAGCCATCCCCAACGATGGCAATATCAGGAAAAAGGAACACGAGAAAGTAGAGAAATACCAAGGACTCAAGCGAGAGCTGGAAGGTGAAAGCAACTGTGGTGCCCGTGGTCATAGGAGCACTAGGGGCCGTGTCTCCCATACTAGAGAACTGGCTCCAGCAGATACCTGAAAAACATAATACAAGTTCGTCCAGAAGATGTCCTAGGAACAGCAAAGATACTGCGCAGGACCCTCAAACTCCCAGGCCTCTGGTAGAGGACCCAAGCCTGAGATGAACAGCCACCCACCCTACCAGGGGACATGGGGGGGGGAGTGAGGAAAGAGTGGTGAAAATGGGCCGGAACGGTCCAGAACGTCGTTCCGTTATACGGTGCTTTGATCCCGAAAATATGACAGCAACTGTCAAACCCAATGTAGAAAAAAAAAAAAAAAAACTGCCAGGCTGCCACACACGCATCTGATCTCCAAGAAAACAATCTACCAACATTAGTTTTACATTCATGGGCACAAAACCCCGAAGCAGGGATGTGAGATGGCAAGGACAGGATGTTAAACAATTTATTTAATACAGGACCGGGGTGTCCTTGGTGTGACGAGCCTGGGGAAGGTATCCGTAGACGAGAGGCGTAGGCAAGATCCTAGGACAAAGCAAAAAGGTCGATGATCAGATAAGTGTACTTGGTAATATTCACAATGTGAGCAATCAGTAGCCACGTTTACATGCTGACTTTTATTCATACCGATTCAAATCATTCCGAATGGAAATTTCACATCAGCTGTTTACATGTCACTTCATCTATTCCGATCCAGCGTTTACATGTGACTGCCTTTATTCCGAAAGGACGTTTGACAACTGCCGTCTGACATGCACAGATTAATCAAAACAAAGCGTCACGTTGCAAAACATGGAGATCGATCGTCAGATCAGCTGCTGTTTTAACTTTTCGAGTAGAAACAAAACTTCAGAATGATACGCCGTTCATTTAAAAAGTTGTGTGGGTGCGCTGTGCGTGTGCTTGGAGCCATGTTGCAAGTGACGTTACTTACGTCACCAAGTGACGTCACCACGTCAGTACAGAGCATGCGCAGAAAGAACGCAACCAGACACCATTCCGCTTCCCTGTTTACATGATATAATTTTATTTCTAATCGGTTTGGGAAAAGGAATATTCCACCCCTGTGAATCGGAATGAAATTCCATTCGGTTTGGGCCTCTTCATTCCGAATGAGGTGTTTATATGGAACACATTTATTCGGTTTGAACAAATATTCCGATTGTAATTGGAATATTTGGCTCCATGTAAATGTGGCAAATGACAATAGACTGAAAGAGACGATCCAGCGACGTGGTGGAGCTCTAGCTGGCTTATGTAGGCTGTTTTTGATGATTGTTGACACCTGCCGTTGCTCCACTCGTCAGGTGCCTGTCCTGTAATGGGATGACAGACACACCCACATACTTGCCATGCCCGGGGTCTGAAAGTCAGATTTACATACACAAGTGTTAACAACAAGCACAATAAAGTGGTTCCGTTTCCACCGATATTCATTATTTATTTATTCCACGGACGGCACGGAGCTTCCCCAGCTGCTGCAGTTAACCCCTTTAACACCGGACGTGTCGGTGGTGACAAGTTTACGCATATCATCTTTGAAGCCTCGTCACGCTGTAATTACGTCACCTATGTGCCACTGGTTGGTCTCGTTTGAAAGTGCAGAAGTTGAGGTCCACACCCATTTTACTTGAAGTCAACTGACCAAGTAAAACGGGATATAATGTCATTTTAGTTAGGTATAGTTTTATTGCATTCATAAATAAACATTAAACACTGGACTATGTGTTTAAAGCACCATGAAAGACTACATATCCCAGGAGCCATTGTGAGGTCGCAAAGGATGGACGTAATATGAAAATTTTTAATAATTTGCCGAGCGAGGCCCCACCTAATGAGAGGGAGGCGAGGTAGGGAGCGATAGCCAGTAGGATTGAGGGAGTGACTTTGAATCGTGCGGAATGAATCAAAAATGATATTCAACGCAAGCAAATGCATAATTTTAATTATTTCATCAACTCAAGGAAGAGGATGGGCCAGATTTGTCGTTGTTTTCTTCGGATGGTTCACCGCGTGAGAAGTGACAGCAGCATGCAAACGGCAGAAGAGTGGGCTGTTTGACGTAGTGTGTGGCGTCGCCATCCATATGTCTTGTTCAAGGGGGAAAATTGAACCTAACTCATTTGCTCCCAGAAACGTATAATACATTTTATTTTTAAATGCTTCACTGTCCCAAAAACGTATTTATACGTCTTTTGTGTTTTTTTGTTTTTTTGTTTTTTTTATAATAAGAAGCATATATAGCTTCCGCTCTATCTGAAAAACAAGGAACAATGCTCCAAACGCATTTTAAAGCAATAAAACTGGCCACTGGAGGGCAGTAGCGCATTTTGTAAGACCAGGCTACCCGATTCAACAGCAGTGAATGGCCGGGCAGCATGGTCGGAGCGCTGGCGGCATGATGCCAGGCGGCGCTCCGACCGAACAAAACAACCGAGAGGACACCTGGGAGGCCAGACGCTGTAAGACCGAGCAAAACGAGTGAGACCCCCAGTGCAGCGGCTCGCCGAGCAGACCCCGCAGAAACGCAAAAATAATTAATCTCTGTGAGACAGACAACGATGAGGGAAAAGTTTACCCGGCTGACGTGGCGACAACGGCGTCATCTCAGCGAGAAACCGTCATCTCTCAGTAGTCACGTGTGAATAAATTGTTACTTTGCCATCAAAAGCTCTATTTGTCTGGTTGTTCATGGTATTTTGTAAAAGGAAAACATTATTCAGATGTTTGGAATGTAACTAATGCAAAAAATAGCTTTGTTAAAGTCAAAGTTATTTTTGAAATGTATGCGTTTACAAAAAGCACATTTTCTCCGTTTTTTTCATCAGAAATTGGAAAATTGCTCAAACTAAGCTTTTTTCTAATGCTGATTTCTAAAGAATGGAAAAAGGTATGAACTTAATTTTTTTTTCTGCTGAAAGAACAGCTTTTGATCTTTCTTGTTTATATAGCAATAGAACAGAATTTTCTGAGGGCCTTGCATAATCAGTTAAAATCCAGAAAAACGGCCGGGAGCGAAGGGCCTTGCTCTGGTGAAAATGGCTGGGAGTGAATGAGTTAACTAGTTTATTGTCAATATTTTTGAAAAGATTATTATATTATTATTATCATATTTGATTTTTCCCCCCACTATCAATTTTTTAAATTTGTTTATACTGTAGATGTGTGTGTTGAATATTTATCCTAGTTGAAAAAATATTATCAAGCTTCAAAACAGTTCGTCAAGCATGTTTGGTTGTCAATCGGACATCAGTATTACAAATTCTGACAAAATATTTTGGGATTTTTTTTTCTTTTTGGGTCCAAAATGTTCATTATAATTGGTCAGTGAAGGGAACAACAGTTTGGACATGAAGATTATGGTGCCCTGAAAAAAAGGACGCAACCAGGCCATTGTGAACAATTTTTTCTTTGTACTATCAAGGCAACATCAAAGGCATGCAAATTTGGAAAAATTGGTCCAGGTGTTAAAGGGTTAACTGAGTCTGACGAGCTGCGACGACATGCACATGCGCGCAAAAAAAACAAGCTGCCTTGGACTCAGTTGTCTGTTCAGTTGGCTGACATACTTGTCTATCTTATTGTTTTAATAAGTAGACGAGGCGTTGTAATCATGCCAACTTCTTTAATAAACACTTTCAGTTTGACCCGCGCCAGTCGCGCAGTTTAGACCGAACTTTCTTCAACATAACATAACATAACATAACATAACATAACATAACATAACATAACATAACATAACATAACATAACATAACATAACATAACATAACATAACATAACATAACATAACAAGGGCTGTCAAAATTATCGCGTTAACGGGCGGTAATTAATTTTTAAAATTAATCACGTTAAAATATTTGACGCAATTAACGCACATGTCCCGCTCAGACAGATTTAAATGACAGTAGAGTGAAATGCCCACTTGTTAATTGTGTTTTATGGAGTTTTGCCGCCCTCTGCTGGCGCTTGTGTGCGACTGATTTTATAGGCTTGCAGCACCCATGAGCATTGTGTAAGTAATTATTGACATCAACAATGGCGGGCTACTAGTTTATTTTTTGATTGAAAATTTTACAAATTTTATTAAAACGAAAACATTGAGGGGTTTTAATGTAAAATTTCTATAATTTGTACTTACATTTATCTTTTAAGAACTACAAGTCTTTCTATCCATGGATCGCTTTAACAGAATGTTAATAATGTTAATGCCATCTTGTTGATTTATTGTTATAATAAACAAATACAGTCCTTATGTACCATATGTTGAATGTATATATCCATCTTGTGTCTTATCTTTCCATTCCAACAATTTATTTCACAGAATATATATATAACTTACATAAAAATATGGCATATTTTATAGATGGTTTGAATTGCGATTAATTAA
Organism: Corythoichthys intestinalis; assembly: GCF_030265065.1. Lineage (NCBI taxonomy): Eukaryota > Metazoa > Chordata > Actinopteri > Syngnathiformes > Syngnathidae > Corythoichthys > Corythoichthys intestinalis. Next base: position 3,598,225 of record NC_080405.1, on the reverse strand, counting down.
TTTTTAAGCTGTAATTAACTCGATTAAAATTTTTAATCGTTTGACAGCCCTAAACATAACATAACATAACATAACATAACATAACATAACATAACATAACATAACATAACATAACATAACATAACATAACATAACATAACATAACATAACATAACATAACATAACATAACATAACATAACATAGAAAATAGCCTATACCATCCGGCGGGCATGCGGCACGCCGGAGGTGGTACGCAGTCAAGCCGGAGCACTGACGCGGCCGGTATACGTTGAACAATAGGATATAATGGGAACGGATTGGCTCCGGCGCTATTTTTTGCCGGAGTCGGAACGCAAACGCAACGATCACGCATGCGGTGTACTTGGGCCTTATTTTCTATTTTTGCCGGACACGCATCCGGCAAAATGGGCGGAGCTGGGCCTGGACGTAACAACCCAGGTGCCTAATCACGGTTTAAACACGAGCGAAGATGGATGATGAGCGCTTCATCATGGAGGTGGAAACCCACAAAATAATTTATGATGCAGCAGATCCTTTCAATAAGGACAATATAAAAAAGGAAGCTGCAAGGTGTCCTATTATGTGTGTTTTTCTGTCCCGATCTCATCATGATGCAGTCATGTCTGTCTCTTAATTCCAGATTAACTAAAATATAATGCAAAGAAAATATGTGCTCTCTCTCTGCTTCTCTGATGAATATAGACTCCGTGTGTTTTTCGTTGTTTTAAATGGCACACTATCGCGCGCGATCACGCGAGAGCTCACGGGGGAGGGGGGGGACGAGGTTGGCGGACCGCAGCCGTGCAGCAGCCGGTATGATTTGCCTGTTTTTGACGGACTGCGTGGCACGCAGGCAACACTGAACCGGAACGCAAACGCAACGATCACGCATGCGGTGTACTTGGGCCTTAACTCTTTACACCACAATACTGACATGTGATCAGCAGAAATAGTTAACTCTGATTGGTTCAATGCACGTTTCCTGGAACAGAAAAAAAAAAGCACAAGAACAAAGCTTGTTAAATTGATGAGATAAAAAAGGGCAATGCAACAGAAAATTGATCAGCTCTCTAAGAGAAAGGAGGAAGAGGCTTATTTATTTAATCTACTGTACATCATTTAATTTGACCCGTCAGGTGTCATTGAAATTCTCACTGGAGGTAAAAGAACTATGAATGAACATGTGTGGAACAATGCACTAAGCAAAAACATATGAAATAACTAAAAACATGTATAATATTCTTGTATCTCCAAAGTAGACTCCCTTTGCTCTGATTATTTTTTTGTGCTGGCCATTCTCTTGATTAGCTTCAAGAGGGAGTCACCTAGAATGGTTTTTGACTTCACAGGTATGCCTTTTTAGGGTTTATTAGTCGAATGTATTGCTTTATCAATGGAGTTGGGGCCTTCATTGTCATGCGTTGAATGAGGGGCGTCCGAACTTTTGGCCTTTAGCCTACTGTATCTTATTTTTTTTGTTAAAAAACGAAAAGTAAGTGTTTATATTAGCTTGAATTTTAATGTACATCTAATGTTGTTAAGTAATTAAAATTGAGGTTTTGCATTTATATGTGAGGAAATGTGGGGGTGGGGAATTTGGAGATGGAGGTTGGGGTTACTGTTGTTTTGTTAACTTTTATTTTGCAAAACATTGAAAAAATACAATTTTGAATTTAAAATCGCTTTTTTGTTTGTATCTGTTATGGGAATAACTGGGCCAAAAGCAGTTTTATCTTCATTTCAGTGGTTTTAGGAGGTTTGACCAAAAACAAAACAAAGACAAAGAAGACCTACATGTCTGGGAGTTCTGGCAAGAAATTATAGCCACTTTCACACACACACACACACACACACACACACACACACACACACACACACACACACACACACACACACACACACACACACACACATACACACACACACACACACACACACACACATATATATATATATATATATATACTCACTGGCCACTTTATTAGGTACACCTGTCCAACTGCTCGTTAACACTTAATTTCTAATCAGCCAATCACATGACGGCAACTCATTGCATTTAAGCATGTAGACATGGTTTAAGACAGGCAGTTCAAACCGAGCATCAGTATGGGGAATAAAGGTGATTCGAGTGACTTTGAACGTGGCATGGTTGTTGGTGCCAGAAGGGCTGGTCTGAGTATTTCAGAAACTGCTGATCTACTGGGATTTTCACGCACAACCATCTCTAGGGTTTACAGAGAATGGTCCGAAAAAGAAAAAATATCCAGTGGGCGGAAATGCCTTGTTGATGCCAGAGTTCAGAGGAGAATGGCCAGACTGGTTCGAGCTGATAGAAAGGCAACAGTGACTCAAATAACCACCCGTTACAACGGCGTCAACAACATGAAAGCATGGATCCATCCTGCCATGTATCAACGGTTCAGGCTGGTGGTGGTGGTGTAATGGTGTGGGGAATATTTTCTTGGCACTCTTTGGGCCCCTTGGTACCAATTGAGCATCGTTGGAACGCCACAGCCAACCTGAGTATTGTTGCTGACCATGTCCATCCGTTTATGACCACAATGTACCCAACCTCTGATGGCTCCAATAGAGCATCTTTAGGATGTGGTGGAACGGGAGATTCGCATCATGGATGTGCAGCCGACAAATCTGCACCAACTGTTTGATGCCATCATGTCAATATGGACCAAACTCTCTGAGGAATGCTTCCAGCACCTTGTTGAATCTATGCCACGAAGAATTGAGGCAGTTCTGAAGGCAAAAGGGGGTCCAACCCATTACTAGCATGCTGTAGCTAACAAAGTGGCCGGTGAATGTATCTCTCTCTCTCTCTCTCTCTCTCTCTCTCTCTCTCTCTCTCTCTCTCTCTCTCTCTCTCTCTCTCTCTCTCTCTCTCTCTCTCTCTCTCTCTCTCTCTCTCTCTATCTATCTATCTATCTATCTATATAATAAAGTCTATTTTGAATATTTGATATGACATAGTTAGAGGCTTGAATAAGTCCATTAGTCATAACAACAGAATTTTTTATGCATGCCCAGTTTTTACACAATGGCAGTTTTCTGAATCAAACTAAATTCTTGTGATTTTGTCCAAAGTATGGCTTTTCCTTTGAAGTGTGATAGTCATTTCTGAATATTTTTCCCTTTCAAACACTCAAAATGTTCAGTGGCATCAGACCTATCTACACATATATAGTTTTTTTTAATTTTTTTTTATTTTTTAATGCCCCCTCTGGACATTAGTAGCAGTATTATTCTAATAGCAAAACTCAATCTGCTGTGTATATACACAGTGTATATGTATATATATATGTATGTGTGTATGTATATATATATATATATATATGTATATGTATATATATAAATATATAAGTATAAATAAGTATTTAGTCAACCACCAATTGTGCAAGTTCTCCTACTTGAAAAGATTAGTGAGGCCTGTAATTGTCAACATGGGTAAACCTCAACCATGAGAGACAGAATGTGGGGGGGGGGAAACAACAGAAAATCACATTGTTTGATTTTTAAAGAATCTATTTCCAAATTAGATTGGAAAATAAGTATTTGGTCACCTACAAACAAGCAAGATTTCTGGCTGTCAAAGAGGTCTAACTTCTTCTAACGAGGTCTTACGAGGCCCCACTTATTACCTGTATTAAGAGCACCTGTTTTAACTTATTATCGGTAAATAAGACACCTGTCCACAAACTCAGTCACACTCCAAACTCCACTATGGCCAAGACCAAAGAAGTGTCGAAGGACACCAGAGACAAAATTGTAGACGTGCACCAGGCTGGGAAGACTGAATCTGCAATAGGTAAAACGCTTGGTGTAAAGAAATCAACTGTGGGAGCAATTATTAGAAAATGGAAGACATACAAGACCACTGATAATCTCCCTCGATCTGGGGCTCTATGCAAGATCTCACCCCGTGGCGTCAAAATGATAACAAGAACGGTGAGCAAAAATCCCAGAACCACGCGGGGGGACCTAGTGAATGATCAACAGAGAGCTGGGACCACAGTAACAAAGGCTACTATCAGTAACACAATGCGCCGCCAGGGACTCAAATCCTGCAATGCCAGACGTGTCCCCCTGCTGAAGCCAGTACACGTCCAGGCCCGTCTGCGGTTCGCTAGAGAGCATTTGGATGATCCAGAAGAGGACTGGGAGAATGTGTTATGGTCAGATGAAACCAAAATATAACTTTTTGGTAGAAACACAGGTTCTCGTGTTTGGAGGAGAAAGAATACTGAATTGCATCCGAAGAACAACATACCCACTGTGAAGCATGGGGGTAGAAACATCATGCTTTGGGGTTTTTTTTCTACAAAGGGACCAAGACGACTGATCTTTGTAAAGGAAAGAATGAATGGGGCCATGTATCGAGAGATTTTGAGTGAAAATCTCCTTCCATCAGCATGGGCATTGAAGATGAGAAGTGGCTGGGTCTTTCAGCATGACAATGATCCCAAACACACAGCCAGGGCAACAAAGGAGTGGCTTCGTAAGAAGCATTTCAAGGTCCTGGGGTGGCCTAGCAGGTCTCCAGATCTCAACCCCTTAAAAAATCTGTGGAGGGAGTTGAAAGTCCGTGTTGCCCAGCGACAGCCCCAAAACATCATTGCTCTAGAGGAGATCTGCATGGAGGATTGGGCCAAAATACCAGCAACAGTGTGTGAAAAGCTTGTGAAGAGTTACAGAAAACATTTGGCCTCCGTTATTGCCAACAAAGGGTACATGAGATGAACTTTTGGTATTGACCAAATATTTATTGTACACCATGATTTGCAAATAAATTCTTTAAAAATCAAAATATATGATTTTCAGTTTTTTTTTCCACATTCTGTCCCTCATGTTTGAGGTTTACCCCTGTTGACAATTACAGGCCTCTCTATTTATTTTTTTTAACCTGTCCTGTTCAGCTGTTTGACACGGAGAATGGAAGTCTAAGTTCCCGGATAGTCTGAACAGTTTTAATGTTTCACATTGAGAGTCTGACATACTCCCTTTGTGATCATTCAACATACCTTATTTATTATGACAAAACAGGGAACAGGAAGAGGTTATGGGGGAACAGAGGAAAAGAAACACAAAAGAAGAAAGAGAAGAACGACAAGAAATACATTGAACGCCTAACTACACTAACTACTAATATGTTGGTGCTATCGTCAGCTAAATGTATTTCCGGTTGACACCGTGTGGGGGGCCTGTTCACCAAGGAAAGAGGGGGAAGAAGGTGGGGAAAGTCTATAAGCTAAGAGATAGAAAGAGGTAGAGTGTACACAAATCATCTCTGTGATCAACAACTGTAACAGTAATCGTGTGACTGCCCCAAGCCAAGATCTCCTATTTTAATACATACATTGCACTACCCTCCCCTCACAATCCCATCACGGTGCTAGGTTATGGCTGCTAGCGGGGAACCATGCAGCCACAGTAATAGGTTGGTAGGTGGGTCCCACACGTTTTTCTATGGCATGGCTCCCGAGGCGTGGCCTCCTCTCTGCCTGGGCTGCCGGCCGCGGAAGTGGGGGGAGGTCGGGGCTCCGGTCTCGCGTCATCCCACGGTGGCTCCTCAGGGTTCTCCTGCCTCCGCCTTCCCCTCTCTTCTCTAACTGCCCTGTGCTCAGCCGCGGATCGCTGGCTGGATGGCGGTGTATCCGCTGGATGTTGCCTGCTACGGCGGGGGACCCTGCCCTGCCCTGGGCTTGGTGGGCCGCTGGGGGCCCCGTGGCGTGCCGTGTCAGCTGGGGTGCTGCGGCGGCGGCTCGTGGCCCGGGTGGGCGGACGGAGTTGGGGACGAGCGTGGGGTTGGTGGTGCGTCCCCCTTGCCATCCCCGAGGGCTGGTAGATGGGCGCGTGGGTGGCCCCAGGGACCACCCTGGATTCCGGGGGGGCGGTTGGGGACGAGGGCTCCTTTGCTGGGCTGCGGAAGGAGGGATGGGCTGTGCTGACCCCCCCACCCCCCCGGGCCCGCTCTCCCTCCCCGGGCCGGCTGGGTGGGGGCTGTGGCCCTGTGTCGGCGCCCACGTGGTGTCTCCACTCATCTGCGTGGCTGCTGTGTGCCCGGCGGGGCTCGCGTGCGGCTGAATGTTATTGGGCGCGCTCGGGCGGGGGGTACCGGTGCCGGGATTGGAGATGGGGAGGCGTAGGGTCGGTCGCCAACGGACTTACACTTGGGAGGGATTCACACGATTACAGGCCTCTCTAATTTTTTCAAGTGGGAGAACTTGCACAATTAGTGGTTGATTAAATACTTATTTGCCCGACTGTATATATACCGCATAGTTAGTTTTGCTATTAGGATAATACTGCTATTATTGTCCATAGGGGACATTAAAAAACTACATATGTGTAGATAGGTCTGATGCCACTGAACATTTTGAGTGTTTGAAAGGGAAAAATATTCATAAATGACTTAGTTATCACACTTCAAAGGAAAAGCCATACTATGGACAAAACCACAAGAATTTAGTCAAAATAAAATAACGCCCGGGGGTAAAAAACATTTAAAAAAAAAAAAAAAAAAAAAAAAAGCTCTCCTGTCCAAATTTTTTCTTCCCCTAGAAAATTGAGATTTTAAGCTTTCCAATGATGTATCACACATGCATATCAGACAATTTTGAAATCTGGCCAAATTGGGAGTCTCAAAGCTGAACTTCAAGTCACTTGAGTGTTTTCCGCTATATATATATATGACCGCTAGAGGTACTCGCACCACCGGAAAGGCTCACTTTTTTATAATATGAATGTTAGCAAATCACCACAATAAATGCCGTTTGGAAAAAAAATACAGTAGATGGGAGGAGGGAAAAAATATACCATTAAAGACATACGGTGGCCGAGAGGCGTCAGGGGAAATGCAAAGTCCAAACACATTGCAAATAGAAAAAAGCACAAACCCCAATTGCAAACGCTTTGCAAAAGAAAAAAATAGCATATGTGCTTTGTGACCACCTCCATGAAGTTGGCCCCCCCATCAATTGAGGTTTGTGCTTTTGCAAACTTGCAGTCGTGCTTTGGCAAGTGGGAGTCGTGTTGTGCAAGCTTGCATTTTTCTTTTGCAAAGCGTTTGCGATTGGGGCTCGTGTTTTTTTCTATTTGCATTCAGTCCAAACAGGACTGCATTTCGCCTGACACCTCTCGGCCACACATCACTGAGAAGCCTGAAATTACAAACACAGCAGCAACATAGTGAAAATCCAATGACAAAAGTTTTTCTTTTTTTCATCTACTTCTGTAAACATGAATATTCAAGCATCCAGCATTATGATTGTACAATTAACGAAAGCAGCGATTCCAACCACCGGGCCGTGGACCACAACCGGTCCGTGGTGCAGTTGCTACCAGGCCGCAGAGAAATAATAAATCATTAGTTAATTACCGCAATCGGGCCAGTGTCTCTTGACACATAAATATGCCTGTCTACTCTATTGACTAATCCTTGCAGAGATTTGTGTACGTCGCCATCTAGTGTTTGGCTGCCATTACTGGGATGTTTTTTCACCTGTAGCAGCCCAGCGTCAGTCAATGTAAACAGTAACGTTAGCTGTTGTTGGCCGTGATGTCTTTGGACAGCTTTTTCACAGAGAAAAGGCCACCTGCTGAGCCAGAAGAGGAGCCGACAACCAAGTCCAGTCTGTATAATATGTGGCTAAAAGCTAGCAAACGAGGCAACAAAAGTGAATGCACTGAGAGCATCATACCTCGTGGCGAACCTTACTAAAGCCAAGAAACATTTCACGATTGGAGATGAACTCATTATGCCTGCGACCAGGGGCAACGTATAGTGGTGAAAAGTGAGACTGATTCTAAGGGCCCATGCCCTGATGGGGGCCCACAAAGAAAATTAGGACATTAGCTAATCGTTTACAAATTTAAATATTTATCATTATAATTTTAATAGGAATAAAACGAAGGGTTTTGTTTTTTTGTTTTGTTTTTGGCAAAAAGTAAACACCCAGAGAGCATATGTATTGCCAGCCACCACCCCCCACCCGAACCCCCATTAAATGGTTTGGTCCGCCCTTCCTTCGATCAGAACGTGAGCAGCGGTGCGCACTTACACCAGTCAATGACTCGAAGCGCGCAGAGCGCGATAGTTTAGAAGTGTTTTCAAAACAAAAATCGGGTTTTCAAAAGAGGAAAGAAAAGAAAGCAAAACAAGAGATAGGTAGAAAAGGCTAACAGGATGTGACAAAGTACTTCACAAAAGAAAGTTGGTGTCTTGTGTCAGTGTAGTGCTGAAAATTAACTTGTTATCTTAGCTCCGAAGCGAGGTCCCAGCTCATGCTGTAAGAAATATGGGATTTTCCAGGCCTCAATGAGCGACGTGCACCTATTCAAAAACATGAATTCCAAATAATGACGGCATTTTTTGGTATCCTACAGATGATGAAAGTTGGTGTCAATTGAATTTAGTTTGTTAACAAGGGAACTCGTTTCAGAGCGGTAGCCTATAGTGGAGATCGCGAGTTTCCAGATGGGGCTAAGCAGGGGTGAAAGTGGCTAGAATTTCTTGCCGGAACTCCCCAATTGAAGGTCGCCACGGAGCCGGAAATTTTATTTATTTTTCATTCAAAATTGTATTTTTTCAATGAATTGCAGAATAAAAGTAAAAAAAAAAATAACAGCAATAACTCCAACCTCCATCTCCTAATTTTTATTTTCCCTCATTTCCTCACATACTAAATGCCAAATCTCAATTTTAACTACTTAAGAACATAGGATATATATTAAAATTGAAGTTAATGTAAACATTTACCTTTATTATTTTTTTAAATAATAAAGATATAAGTAACATACATTCAGAAAAATAAGTACAAATGACTTATATTATGCAGAGTGAAATGGAATATATCTTGAAGATTGCTCAAACATTGACTTTTTTAAATCATAAGGAAATGAATAAGTAGCCTAACATAAATGAACAAATATAAGTCCAAAGTGCACATTGACAGCTAAGATGTTATGAACCTCCCCATCAGAGCAAATAAAACTAAATATTATAAATAAGCCTCCTCAACTCTTTCGTTGCTCTGAAAGATTTGATCCATTTTATGTTGCATTGCCCTTTTTTTTATCGCATCAATTTAACAAGCTTTTTTTTTTTTTTTTTTTTTGCTGTTCCAGAAAACATGCACATTTGAACCAATCAGAGCTTACCATCTCTGCTGATCACATGTGAGTTTGTGTGTCAGCCAATTGAACAGATAAATGAGTCCAGGCGTTTTGCTTTGCTGTGTGCATTTGCACATTGACATGACTAATCATCGTCAGACTCAGATAACAGCAGCAGCTGGGGAAACCTCCATGCCGTCCGTGGAATAAAATCAATAATAAATATTGGTGGAAACTGATTACGCTATACAAGCACTTTATTATGCTTGTTGTTAAAACTTGTGTATGTAAATCTGATGTTGGTAGTTTTCTTCCTGCAGCTGAAATGCATGTGTGGCAGCTTAGCATTTTTTTTTTTTTTTTTTACATAGCGTTTTGACAGTTGCCGTCATATTTTCGGAATCAAAGCACCGTGTACCGGAACAGCATTCCGGCCCTGAATCTTATACCGGAACTGCGTTCTGGCCCTGAATCTTATACCGGAACTGCGTTCCTGACCGTTCTGGCCCACTTTCACCCCTGGGGCTAAGCCTACTCCATAATAAAATACTGTAATATTTTGCTAGCTAGTGTTTGCTCCACTTTTAGCTTACCTTTAATCAGTACAGCAGGCAAATCCTTAGCAATGTCTTCATACTAAAACAGCTGAATACTGTAATGTATACTGTAGTCAAGGGTGTAGGTTTGGTCTCAACATTGTTAGGGATGATATTACAGCATAACCTGCATGTACACTTTTTGCTCAGGATGGGACATTAATAGTACCAAACAGATTGGGTGAACGGGGGTCAGGGCTACATTTCTCACGAATATGAACCTAATTAATTGATATACTAAATCAGGGGTGCTCATGACGTTGATCACGATCAACCAGTCAATCACAAAGCTAGTGTGGGTAGCTCGCCCCCCCCCCCAAATACTTTTTTTTTTTTTTTTTTAAATGTACATAATTAATTATGATTGTTGTGTGGATGTTGTGTTGTGTGAGCTACGTACGAGGTTATGCAGCACCCCTCTCTCTCTAAGCAGCTTCTTGCTTACGTTTTTCTCGTTCCATACAGTTGCCAGCAGAGGTTACTACATTTCTCACAGTTTATTTAATGTTAACAGTAGAAATCACACAGAGAAGGACACTTCTCTCGAAGCAGCTTCCTACTTGAGTTTTGCAGGTTAGCAAGTTCACACAGATTAATGTTGTGCTAACACTGATGATTGTTGGACATACAGTAGCAAAATTAATTGTATGTTCCTCACTTCCAAAACAATGATGTCTTTTTACATTTCTAACAGTGGCTGCTGCTGGCTGAAAAAAAAACTTCTCATATCTCTAATATCTAATGTGGGTGTGTGTGAGGGTTAAATCATCAGCCAATCAAATGTGCGTTTAGGTGGGAAAAATGGACCGGAACATTCAGCAAGTGAAAAGATGTACATGTAAACCTGAACATAATAAAAATAATTCACGTAATAATGGTGGGGTCAATTACAACAACTAAAACATATGGGAAGAGGGTTAGTAAAAGATGGCCTTCAGTACATTTCTTATAGATGACATCAGTCTCTTCATTATTACTCTATATGCTGTATGTCTACATAAATATATTTCATTAATTACTAATTATATATTAATTAATGCAGAAAATGCACAAATTAGTGTGTTTCACCAGAATGCAGGAAATTACGTAGTTGATACTCTAAATGTGTCTGTGTGTCCCGGCACTGGTGGTGGGGCCCAAAATCAGTGGCAGCGCCCCTGCCTGCGACCAATACTGTTTGCCGTCAAGTTTTAGGAGAGGCTACTGTTAAAAAAGGTTGATTCGGCATATGGTGTCTTTTTTGCAAACAAACAAAGTGAAGAAATGACGCTTATGCAAATTTGGTGGCTGTTTTTTCCCCCCGGTCATTCTTGAGTTCGTTGAGACGTTTGCGTTTGTTGTATTTTGGCCTGTCTCGAACACCGTACGAACAACATTCCGTATCAGACGGGGGCGATAGTGCAGCAAAACCCTTGTTTGCCAGCAGCAAGTCCCCACCTACCGTCAGTGTACTCTTCTGCTAATCGATCATGTTAAAATACGTTTGTACTTTAAATGTTTTCATTCCAGTTTCATAAGCGAGCCTATTTTTCTTCCTGATTGTCATCGGTTTTGTGTCGTGAGCAACCGTTGAGGCTACGTCCTCTCTCTGCCAAGGTATTTGTTATCATTGACATGTCATTCGTAAAAGTGCATTTTCTGTGCTATTATGAAGTAATTGTGTTATTTTCAACATTTGAAAATTTAACCTTAAGTAATCCGTTATTGTCGGTTGTATTTTTTAAAGTGTTGTTTGGAATTTTAGGATGGCAAGTTTGCAGTGGGAGCTTCCCACGGAGCTATGCTGTCGACCGATGGCTTTTGTAGCTCTGACTGGTTTGGATGTAGTGTACAACGCTGTGCACCGCGCTATTTGGGATGTGTTCAGTGCCAATCGGCGTGCTGACCGAGTACCAATCTCTTTCAAAATTCTTCCTGGAGATCATGAGTATCCCAAGTGTCGAACTAAGGTTTGCCAAGGAAACCAGTTCATTTTCGACTGACATCGTACAGACCAAGGCACTCGATAGTGCACTGCATGATTACTATTATTTTCTTCTTCCCCGTAGCGAACGTCGTATGAGTGGTATATTCCTAAAGGGATCTTGAAAACATCCTGGATGAACAAGCACCTGAATGAAACACCGGCCCTGGTTGTAGTCTTCTACGAATTGGATTGGGATGACCCACAGTGGAGAGAGAAACAATCTGAATGTGCTACAAAGGTCGAGATTGTTAGGTAAAGTTTTTCTTTATTTCATCTACTTCTGTGAACATGAATTATTTAGCATTGCCTGCCTTGAACAATTTTGCTCGACGTCAAATCGAATTGCATGTCTATGGTAAAAAAAAAATATATATATGTAACGTGGCCTATGATGCATTGTTTTACATAATAACTGTACTATAGTGTGCATTATACAATGAATTGAAGATTTATTCTTCATGTATGATATCTTAAACGTATGGAGGACCAGTAGTGCAAAAATTGAATAAATAAATACGCAATGAAATAAATGATTCATGAAATAAATGATTAAATATGTCACTAATTTTTATTAATTTCATGATTGATTTATTTCTATTTTTATATATTTATGTCACTATTTAAATTTTATTTATTCATTTCAATGTTGATTTATTTCGATTTATATTTATTTCAATTTTTATTAAATTGTATTTAATTATTTCAACGTTTACTTCCATTTTTACTTATTCAACATTATTCCTTTCTTTCCATTTTTACTAATTTCATTTTTTTTTTAAAACATTTATTTAACTTTTTATTTATTTCATTCTCGCACTCTTGTTCTCCTTGTACTGCATGAAATAATTTTATCCGTCATTGGCTCATCAAACTCAGTGGGCAGGCATGGACTAGGTGGGGTTTGAGTTGATCTAGTCGAGCTAGAAACTCAGGTTGCCAACTGCCTGAAAAAAATAAGGGACATCTCATTGGTAGAGCCGGCCAGCCCGATAAGTGGCACCCTTTCATTATTTTTTTTTTTTGTATGTGAAAAGTGATTTAAAAAAAAAAAAAAACATTTTAATTATACAGGTAGTTCCTGGGTTACAACGTACCCGACTTACGTGATTTCAACTTTCCAATGCCGGAGTCTTTTCGCCGTTTTTTCGCCAGTTGTTTTTTTGTTGTTGTTGTTTTACTCATTATAGTAGTAGTTTATTGTACAGTGGGGCAAATGAGTATTTAGTTAACCACTAATTGTGCAAGTTCTCCCACTTGAAAATATTAGAGAGGCCTGTAATTTTCAACATGGGTAAACCTCAACCATGAGAGACAGAATGTGGAGAAAAAAAAAAACCCAGAAAATCACATTGTTTGATTTTTAAAGATTTTATTTGCAAATAATGGTGGAAAATAAGTATTTGGTCAATACCAAAAGTTCATCTCAACACTGTTATGTACCCAGTGGTGTTACCAGGATGCTAGGTGTGGGTGGGCATTAGTCTTACCTGGGGGGGTGGCAAAAAAAAAGCTACAACGCTCAAGTAGGTCGGAATCAAGCGTAGGGCTACTGCATCTTAAAACACGTTGTTTTGTTTTCTCCTTGAGATAACTGTTGTTGTGATTTGGTCTAAACAAATAAAAGTTGATTTGATTTTATTTTACTCAGAACACATCCATAACTGTACAGTATGGACATGCAGGTGACAATGTTCTTTTTAGGTAACATATTGTGGTTCCTCTGTTTTATTATTATTACTATAGTTATTCTTTGTTCCGCAGCCCCTGTGAGCTCAATTTGACCCCCTTAGAATGCTTCAAAAAGCACCAAAATCGGCAGGCAGGTCAAGACAGGTGCAATCTTTGATATAGTGCAAATACAAATTCCAAATACACTATGTAGCGCCCCCTAGCAGTCATTCTTTGTCCCGCCGACGCTTTGAGCCCTACTTTGACCCCCTCAGAATGCTTCAAAACTCACCAAACTCAACAGCTAGCTATAAGACTACATAAACTAATTTATTGCTTAAAATAAATTCATTAAGTTTAATTACCAGCTAGCTATTTTCTTATTTCAAGAAATCTGAGTAAAATTTACTTGAAGTACTGGCCTATAATTGCACTTGTTTCTAGTAGATCTACACTGAAAACAAGGGAATTTAACTCGTTTCAAGGAGGTGTGTTTTCTCAGAGTACCCTTGTCTTTGGACTGGCACCACGATGTACATGAAGTCCATTGCCATCACTTCCTTTAGGCAACTGCCCATTTAAGTATGCCGCAACACTCTCCTTGTCGTGGGTCCAACACTGCAACATCCGCATAGACACAAAGCTCTCGTGCATTGGGACATTCCACCTCCATCACCACTTGCATGAACTTTCTGGTTACCTTCTTTGCCCCCCTTTTGGGCTAGACCATCTTCCCTCTCTGTCAACATACTATTTACCTTCTTCCTGCAATATACTTCCTTCTCTACTGGAGCGGCCTCTTATAGGTCGCGCACACATCAACTGTCACAGCAGGGAGGAGAAAGATTAATTGCAAGTGTTTTACGTCATAATTACCTTCCACGTTCAATTGACAGCCTACTGGCTCCCTCGCCGCTGCATCTGCTGATCTGAAGTTTCCTTTTTTAAGTCTGTAAACAGCCCTTCAGTATTGTCAGTCCAGTCAATAGTCATAGTAGTCACACTTGCGTTGGCCATTATTAGGTTTTGCAAAATTCTAGTCCTTACAAAAAGTCGCGAATGAAACTCCGGGATTCACCACAGAGATCCAGAAAAGAGAATAAGTCTTTAACATTGGTCAGTCTGGGATATGTCAGAAGGGAGAAACAGTGTGAGGAATTCATGGTGAGCTCCTCATCAAAATCATGTCTTAAAAATGTCACCTATCGTCTACAACACTGGAGTTTCTTCCTGGACACCTTGAACCCCAAGTCACCAAGAAAGTATAACACGCCGTGGGTCGCTTTCAAACAGTTTTTAGTCAATTTTCTATCAAAATCGAAGTGTTAGTGGCAGAGCCCAATTCTTCCAAGACACTTACACTTCCACAGCCCCTTGAGCTTTTTGTAACACCCTTGGTCACCTCCTGTTTACAGGGGTGCGGGGCACATTAATAAAAGCATTCAGATCTACCTTAACTGTAACAGGAGTCATCTTGGTGCAGTCCAATGTTGGCAGGTCCTTCGGACCACAGTGAGTCCAGCAGCAAGTTCAATAGCTGTTTGGCGTCCTGGTGGTCCGAAAGGTCACTGCCCTGAAAACGTATCTACATCGTATGTTCCAACACCTCCACATCCACCACAGTAACCTGTATACAAAAAACATTAAGTGCTCTGAGAAGAAATCAAATTGGGTATTTAAATCATGTGCAATCTGTTGCCAAATGGCATTGTCACACTGTGGGTTCCAGTTCTCGGGCTTCATGTCTTTGTACTATATGCTAGTGAGGTGTGTGGACAAGATTTTTAACATCTCCTGTAACACTCACTCTATTCTTGTGTCCAGGTGGTTGCTACCACTATCCCTAGCTTGCCTTTATAGATGTCGGTGCAAGTAAGCGTTCAACTATCACTCTAAATTTATTTAAATGCTTACTGAAAAGCCAACTCGGTGTTCCTATGTTTAAAGTGTGAGATGGAAGGGATCGAACGGAGGGCCGTTTGAGGCAAGAGAGTCATCTCAGAGCTACCACCTCAGGAAGGCCGAGTGGACGCCGCCTTCGTCCTCGTTTTATGGTTGGAGTCAGAACCACTTTATGTCAGCTGTTGCTTGGGGTCATTCTTGTAGCACCATGTCCCAGTCCCATCTTAGAACAGTCGATTCTGGCTGCAAAGAATGGTTGTTCTCATTTAGGCGAGTATATCTCTGCCCAACAAGTTCACTTGAGTTCCACCCTTTGTCCGGACAAGCTGATGTTTCTGTCTCTGTCCAGCAATTTGAGTCTTCAATGGCGAGGAAATTGGCAGCACTAGCATTGGAATGACCATATTGTTCACCTTCATGGGCATAGGGGCCTTGTCTTGCCTTCCTCTCCAGGCCCTCGTGGAAACGCTTATCGGTAGTCCGACCAGTTCTCGTCATAGTAGTACAGGGTGCCGGGCCACGTCCTCCTTTGCTCATGGAGTCCGTAGCGGTCTCTTCAGAGTGAGGCCTCTCTGGGTCTTGCTGGTGTTTGCTGCTGCATCTGTGGGGGAGCAGTACATTTTCGGTAGCAGTGTCCATGTGACCACTTTGAAGGAACTTTGGCCTGGTGTCTGATGACTTTTCCTCCGCCTCCTTTGGGGAAGCCCCTACTATGACCCCCCCCCCCCCCCCCCCCCCCCCGACTCCTCGTCGGTGCCTATGCCATCCACATTTGGTTCACGATCTCAGCCATTCTGTTTTTCTTCCCTTCCTGTTTGATATCCAAGACTACTCATCTAACTGGTGTAAACTGCAACTTCAGGAGCCGTTCCTGCATGTATCTTACTTTATCGTAGGATTTGTGGTGTCTGTTAAACAAAATTTTAAATTGTGAGTTAAGCGATGATTAAAATAACTATCACCGTCCTCTAATCGGACCCGGTGCTCAGTAAAATTTGTTTCCAACTTCGGCTGTTAGCGTATCTAATAAAGCAATGCGATAAATCACAAGCATATCAAAGCGCCATCTATCTAAATACTCATGTATTAGTCGAGGTGAGAACTGGGATCCATTGGAGGTTGGAAGTTAGGGGGCTTCTGCAGTCAGTGTGGAGGATGAGAACATGTCTTGGACGACAGCGAACACTAGAGTGGCAAAAAAAGGCAAAAAAATGTCAAGCTCAACATTATCTAAACCAAAACGGGACACAAAGTTATCCGATTGGTGAAAAGAAATGAAAGAAGCGCATATAAGTCTCACTACAACGCCGCACGCCATCAATTAATTGTTTTAGCGCCAAGGAAACACACTTCTCCTCCGAGGCCACTTCCAGCAGTCGTGTCTGCAAAAAAATTCAAAATCTTTCAATAACAATTATTAGTCAATTAACCCTTTAAGGTCTGGGCCTATTTTGTCTGATTTTGCATGCCTTTGAAGTTGCCTTTTTATTTCAAAGAAAGAATTGTTTACGATGGCCTGGTTTGGTCCCTTTTTTTGTGACACCTTGAACTTCATGTCCAAACTGTTGTTTCCTTCACTGACCAATTATAAATCATCATTTTGGGCCCAAAAAGACCAAAAATTCCAAAATCGTTTTGTCAAAATTTTTAATTTTGATGTCCAATTGACAACCAAACATGCGTAACGAACCGTTTTGAAACTTTTTAATATTTATTCAACATGTTAGGATGAACATTCAACCAAAAAAATTTAGAATAAATAGTCTTATATTTGACAATTCAACATAAACAACAGGTATAGCCATAGGCGTTTTTTGCCTTTATATATGCTCTGTTCAAAACAGGTTATATACAGCAGACCGAACAGTGAAAAAATATATACCATCTAACACAAAAAGTGTTTAGAGGCCATCTCTTTATGAGTTTAGGTATTGCGGCCCATCACCTGATGAAAACTATGTACACACAATCAAGCTTCTTGAACACACATCTATACACACAAATTGAGAAGACTGATTGTGGGAAAAAAAAAATATATATATAACATTGGGAAAAAAAGTATTTTCAAAAATATTTTCAATACACAAGTTAAAATTTTTTCAGGCATGCCACTCCGAAAAGCAGTTTCGTCCTGGAATTCAACACAGGGCGACATCACACAGCCCACACTTCCATGGGGTGTCGGTCCTCTTTCCACCCTTCCATTTTCATTTCACTTTACTTTCATTGTCACTATAAATGTACATGAAAAAAAGTCAGTATTTATGAAAATAATAAAGTACAAAATAAAAATATATACAGCAATAAATAATAATGGAAATCTATATGTATGACAATAGAAAGAATACCTTAGCTGAATATGTGCTACATCCCTAATCGTCATACAGAAAGAAGATCACCACAATTATAAATTCCTGCCTTGGATACACACAGTGCACGTACGACTTTGATCTGATATGCACATTTTATTATTATATACACAAACACACACTTATATTACATCAAAATTAACTTTGTCTTGCAATATCAAAAGAAACTTTCAAAAGAAACTTTTTCAGCATAAAAAAAAAAAAAAGTGAGTTTGCTTACCTCTGCTCATCGATGGCGTCACCCACGTGTTCAAATCCGTCACTATCTTCACTCGAGGACTCTTCCGAAGAAGACGATGATGACGAATTTGGACCATCCTCTTCCTCAAGTTGATCAAATAGCACAATTGCTTGCGCTAAATTTAGTTTTCCGTCCATTCTCAAAGTCACACAAAGTCGCTGCTCGATCCAAACGGCCGTCGCTCGCCACCTCGCTGCTTCAGAACACTCCTCCCTCTCGTTCGGTGGAACCTTGCACGGCAGTTATATTTATTTAAAAAACGCATTTTGTGCTTCCACTGTGACTTCGAAAGGGTTCGTTTGATTTGTGTTTTTTTCATGGAGCTTCCGTTTTGAAAAAGGACAAGAAATGATGGAAATATAGACGTAAACAAATGATCCATGCAGCGTTTTAATGTTTTTTTGAGAGGACAATAAAACTATAAAACTTAAATGACAATATCTCACGTTTTAGTTGGTCGATTGACTTCAAATAATAACGAGAGTAAACCGCAACTTCCGCACTTTAAAACGAGACCAACCAACAGCATGTGGGTGACGTAATTAAAACGTGAGGGCGCTTCAAAGACGACGTGCGCTGAGGACGCGCCGGCGCGTCCTTCGACTCTCAAGGGTTAACCCACCTTGTTGACTTGGGATCATGAGGTAATTTCCAGGAGTTATGGTATATCTAGTCAGGCTCTTAATTCTAATTGTAGTCTGCGATCTTGTCTGGACTTGGTCATGGGGTGGGGCTGATAGGCCTTTGCCATCTGCTCTCAGTCGCTGTCAGTTAGGGAAAGGGGTGAAGATGTGTTTCCGTCGGCTTCCTTGACGTCGGTCATGGTTGTCATCAAACTCTTGAGTCAGACTCATTACGATGGAGGTGACCTGGGAATGTCTTTTGTCAATGATGGAGTTCAGTTCCTCTCGCCACATAGTCGGCCAAGTCTGTCTTTGTGTCGTCTGGTTGGGGGCTGGGACTCCGCCGGCCCCCCTTTCTCACTGCCCCTCTCAAGGATTCTTCCTGTTGTCTTACATTCTGATACTTAAAACAATTCTATTCTACTGCACTATAGCTGCTGGCAGCTACAATTTCCTCTATTTTCATTCTTTAATTTTACATCAGTTTGTATTTTAACCAAGCGTAATCAATTTAGTGTCTTGAGTTGAATACCTTCACGGAATTTTTGCTTTAGAATCCCCTCACACCTATATTTGTACTCGACTCATGTTTACTTCTCATTTTTTAATACCTACCTATTTATAATATACCTCCTTTGCTTTTTAACTAAGTTGGGCCTCTGCCATAGTATCTATTCCATTCTAGTTTAAATATAATAGCTGTACTGTTTCTTGTTTCTCTTTCACATCTGTAGTCAGGACCAAAGTTACTTTGTATCTTTTTACAAATATCAGCTCTTGGTGGCCATACAAAAGCTGTATTTGATGCAACCAATGTCCAACAAAATGTGGAATCCCTTGGTCCTAACACACATATGTATCAGTTTTCTTTAATCCAATCCTTAAACAGTTTTTTAGTTTACCATTTCTTGACTTCTACTCTTGTTCTAATTCTTTTATATCTATGAATTTTAGCATATTAATCTGCTTCTTTAGTTAGCACTAACTCAAACTCTGCGCTCTACTCTGCACATCTGACTCCCTCCCTTCTCCTGTTCTGGCCACTTTCCAGAGCAGGGTGAGGAAAACTCTCACATACACACAACAACCTATTTTTTAGCATGAGGAGTAGGCCACATGCAAACATCAAAATGTAACAATGTATAAAAAACAAATACGAGTTCACGTATTTGTAAAATTATTCCAACATTAAATTTCCGGTCTGAAAATACAAAACATACTGCATCCTACACTTCACTCTTTTAAATGTATTTTCCACCTACTACATTTTGCACTACTCCTTCTGTTTCACTATTTGCTTCTGCCTCAATTCCTGACAACAACAGAATTTTCAATTTCGATCCACAAATCCTCCAATGATTTTTGATAGCCACTAGGATACTTATCACATTCATTACTTCGACAATCCCCTAACCAATTCACACTCCACTGTGTTACTGGTGCACTCATTTCTGCATTCGTCATTAAATACACACTTATGTAATTTTTATTTTTTATTTTTACTTTTTTTTTTTTTTACTTTTTCTAAATGTTCTTATCAAAACCGGTTTTTGGGGGTCCCAAAAATCCCCAACGTATACCGAAACGTTACAGTGCTCAGCCGCGTCCGGCCTCGCGTCAGTTACGACGAGATGCTCTTTACTTTATTCTTCCAGGTCCCTTGTTACCCTGGCATAAATCAACAATACTTAATTCAATGCACAAAAATCCCTACCTATTAAAGGACAACAGAACAATTGTACCATAAGTCTCCCAACAAATTAGGCAGAATTCGAGCATTATGCAAACAGGTTTCTGCTTACCTCTTTTTTTTTTTTTTCTTAAGTTGGTGCACCAACGGAGACCACAGTCCAACTGAATCCTTGTCCGCTCCTCTGTCCTTCTACCTGAAGTCCTTTATCGATCACGCCGGGGTCACCATTTAAAGGAACCTGTGTTTTAAATTACCTGTTAAATGATTAATCCTCAAGGTTCCATTCGTGTTCGTTTTCTTTAAAGGACTCCAATAACGACGACATGTTCAAAGTCAACAATTTATTGCCCTAAGTTACTGACAGAGGAGTTCTAAGCAGCATGCTGGGTCAGTGAACTACTCCTGGTCCTAGCCCAAAAAAGATCGGAGTAGACTGACAAAGTCTTTCCGGCTTGCCCAGTATTTTATACATGTGAGTGAAGAACTGAGGATGTGAGTTCATGTGATTAGAGTCATTATGTCCATGGAAATCCCGGTCATTATTGTCACATGTGATGAATGATAACCAAAGACGTCTGCTGTCGATATGGCCGGACTGCTGGACACCCCACGTTGTCGTACGGCCTGAAGACTGTTGCCCTTTGTTGTCCTCTGGTCCTAGGGAGCTTCCAAAGCGAATGGCCTTCCTATGGCCCATTGACCTTTTGCTGCTACCTCCCTCCTGACCTCCAGTCACGAGTCCCAAGTAGTCTCTTGTCAAAAGGCCCCTGTGCCTAGAGAAACAGTCTTAACATCCTTGTAGCAATTACATTTCATTGTTTCATTCTTTTAATTTGTTATTAAACATCAGCTATTTAATTTCACTTCCCTTCAGAAGCCACTCCTTTGTTGCCCTGGCTGTGTGTTTGGGATCATTGTCATGCTGAAAGACCCAGCCACTTCTCATCTTCAATGCCCCTGCTGATGGAAGGAGATTTTCACTCAAAATCTCTCGATACATGGCCCCATTAATTCTTTCCTTTACAAAGATCAGTCGTCTTGGTCCCTTTGTAGAAAAACAGCCCCAAAGCATGATGTTTCCACCCCCATGCTTCACAGTGAGTATGGTGTTTTTCGTATATAATTCAGTATTCTTTCTCCTCCAAACACGACCGCCTGTGTTTCTACCAAAAAGTTCTATTTTGGTTTCATCTGACCATAACACATTCTCCCAGTCCTCTTCTGGATCATCCAAATGCTCTCTAGCGAACCGCAGACGGGCCTGGACGTGTACTTTCTTCAGCTGGGGGACACGTCTGGCAGTGCAGGATTTGAGTCCCTGGCGGCGCATTGCGTTACTGATAGTAGCCTTTGTTACTGTGGTCCCAGCTCTCTGTAGGTCATTCACTAGGTCCCACTGTGGTTCTGGGATTTTTGCTCACCGTTCTTGTTATCATTTTGACGCCACGGGGTGAGATCTTGCATGGAGCCCCAGATTGAGGGAGATTATCAGTGGTCTTGTATGTCTTCCATTTTCTAATAATTGCTCCCACAGTTGATTTCTTTACACCAAGCGTTTTACCTATTGCAGATTCAGTCTTCCCAGCCTGGTGCGGGTCTACAATTTTGTCTCTGGTGTCCTTCAACAGCTCTTTGGTCTTGGCCATAGTGGAGTTTGGAGTGTGACGGACTGGGGTTGTGGACAGGTGTCTTTTATAACAATAATGAGTTAAAACAGGTGCCATTAATACAGGTAATGAGTGGAGCCTCATTAGACCTCGTTAGAAGAAGTTGAACTTCTTTGACAGCCAGAAATCTTGCTTGTTTCTAGGTGACTAAATACTTATTTTCCACTCTAATTTGGAAATAATTTCTTTAAAAATCAAACAATGTGATTTTCTGTTTTTTTTTCTCTCCACATTCTGTCTCTCATGGTTGAGGTTTACCCATGTTGACAATTACAGGCTTCTCTAATCTATTCAAGTAGGAGAACTTGCACAATTGGTGGTTGACTAAACACTTATTTGCCCCACTGTATATGGTATACAGAATATAGTAGTTTTTTTTAGGTAAAGGGCAATTTTAAACATACATGAGAAAACATTTCGCCTAATATTGAACAATTTTCAGACTATCATTGTCTTTATTTTCGATATAAATTGTTGAAAACATCCAACAATTGCATCGCAGATGTGACTACAAAAAAAAAAAAAAAAACCCCAAGACATTTATGGCTTTCACTCTAAAAGCTTCTAGATCTTATAAAAAAAAAAAAAATCATATTTCTTACCTTATGTCGGTATGCTTGATAACATACATCACTTTAAAGTGGGTGTTTTTCCCATGTGTTTTAATTGAATTTCCATTTGTGTCAAGCTAGTTTTAAGTTCTAGTTACGTTTTAAATTAGTCTAAAATGTAAGCCCTGATAGGATTTGGAGCATGATACCTGCTGTATTGGAGCACATTGGGCACCAGTGCTACTAGGTGTTTTATTCAACAATGACTATACTGACAGTTAGCTTTATTATGTTTTTATTTTACACCCTCATCACTCTACGGCGCTGTGTTTTTACAGATTGAATAAAACCTGTATGTAAGACACGTTAGCCACGCATCGACAGTGGTCATAAGTAATAGAAACCTAGCCCTCTGCAGGGCTAACGTTATGTTAGCAAGATACAGTAACGTTAATCTTATTTATTCGCGCTGAGAAGTCTCCTGCTTTAAGATGGCGGCTGTTTACTAACGCCGGCAATTCTGTCATTTCGCATCTAGTTCTATATACATCTGCCAATGCCGCTGAGTCTGTCATGTCGCATCTAGTTCCATTTACATGTGATATCTATGAGACGCATCGGATGCTACCTGCTGTCACAGTTGCATCATGCGGGTGTAGTTTGTAGAAACGTTGGCATAGTTTATTGCTTCTTCCTCGACAGACGTGATGTCAGTGCGTGGTCCTGCATTCAAAATAGTTTGGGCAACACGTGATGCTTAGAGCTGGCAAAATGAAACGATTCCTCGAGGCGAGTAAAATCACTTGGATCAATTTTTAAACTTGAGTTACTCGAGTATTTGTTTCAGCTCTAATAATTTAACGCTTAAAGTCCTGAGCCTTTGTGCGCGTGTGTGTTTGGGTGTGTGTATGTTTTTGGCATAAAAAAAAAATAAGCGCAAACTTTTTTTTTTTTTAACAATTCAGGCGCAGAAATAAGAAGAAATAAGACACTTTTTTTATTTTGATATTAAAACGGGACAAAGCGTGTCCCTTGAAAGCTCAATGAGGGACGCGTACTTTTATTTCTGAATACCGGACGATTCCGTTTTTCAAGGGACAGTTGGCTACCCGAGTTGAAACATACAAGAAATTCGTCTCTGGTAATTTAAGCCACTCTAGGGCCTATTACTGCAAATAAGCTGTATTAAAATTTATAGAGCAGGGGTGCTTAACTTGGGTTCGAACAAAGGTTTGGTAAGTAAGTCTAAGGGGTTCGGGGAATGCTTCAGGCATCTCTAAAGATAAAGATATTAAAGAAAATTTTTTTTGACCTGACAGCCTGCCAAATTGTTAAAAAATTTGAACGGGAATTCGGCTACAGTAAACAGAAGCTTGTTAGCTTATATACATCAGTTTTAAATTTAAAAAAACTTGCTTCATCATCTAACTCCTAAAGATTCGGTAGCTTTAGCAAGGTTAAGAACCACTGTTGCTAGTTTTTAGACGTAAAGATAAAATAGGAGATTTATTCCGCAATAAAAAATGTCCAAAGTGCAGTAATACAGTTACCACAGTAGATGCAAAATGATACAGCCATTGAGCAGTGTCCGTTAGTGTGGTCGCACTGCTGTGACCAAAAATGTGCAAATAATGCATAGGTGTTGTGTCATATGAGGTATCCTTTCATGCTGTCGTCCCCGATCTTGCGGACCAAGTGGGGGTGCTGTATTGCAAATCAAATGATAATAGTGATGTCACTGTGTATGTAACTTATTTCAACATTTAAAGTAACGTTGTCAGTTTGTCCCTAATTGAGCCTCCGATTAGTGGTCCCCCTCCAAAGGTCAAAAGCTGGCTATCAGTTTTTGAGATGTCTTCCAATCTATCAAAAAGAAGCCTGTAACTTGGCTCTCAGCTCCCCGCTGATAGTTTTAGCAATGCAATCATCCGTGTGCCAACCTTCATGAGAATGATACCCACTCCTAACACCCACTCCAAACCATTTCAGTAAATTGAATATTCTCAGAGTAGGAAGGCATAGGGTGTGCATGCTTAGCTTTTTGAAAGGCAAAGAGAAAAATATTACACAGAGCTTGCCGGTGTTCGTCATTGAGTCCGTCCCGCCACCTAACCAGGGCCTCGGCTAGCATGTGTATTAGCGATAGCTTGCGCTAAATTTATGTGCTTTCTGCTCTTTTCCTATTTGTCCAATAAAAAAATAGAAATTGCTATAAATCCATTTTTCAAATAGTATTGTCTAATAAAAATGTTCTTTTTCATGGAAATCGTATGCTCTTATGTTCATCACTGGGCCATTTATCATTCAACATTTTTTTTTACAAAGATGTCTGTCTTAGGGGTGTCCCCGAGCCCATCACAGGATTGGAAATCGGGCCATTTCTCAGAGGTTCGGAATCGGGTGAAAAGGTTCGGGTTTTTAATTTTAAAAATTTATATACCGTATTTTTCGGACTATACATTGCACCTGAGTATAAGTCGCAACTGCCAAAAAATGCACAATGAAAAGGAAAAAAAACATATATAAGTCGCACCGGAGAATAAGTCGCATTTTTGGGGGGAAATTTATTTGGTAGAATCCAGCACCAAGAACAGACATGTCATCTTGAAAGGCAATTTAAAATACAATAGAGAACAACAGGCTGACTAGGTGTACGGTATGCTAACATTACATGACGCTAGAAGTCGGATCAGTTAACTTGATTTCCTTGCCCGAGCCCGAAAACCCCCCAAATTTTATTTTCTGTAGGCACGATCCCGAAAAAAAAACAACAAAATTTTATGTTTTATTTGTGAGGACTCAGGAGAAGGAAGAAATGCGATGCGTGGTTGCGTTTTGTGTAATCACGTTTGTGACGATGCCGGTGCGTATATGCATAATGATAACAAATTAAAGCCAGTCTTTTGTCACGAATTCTCCCAGTTAAACAAGACTGTAAGATGGATATTCAATAAACATTTATCTTTTATATTTGCGTGTCTATTCTAACAGGCAGTTAGTTGATTTTACATTTATTTTAATCTCCTCAAGTTGGCAGAAAAAAAGTTTCCTCAATGTTTAAATAGTCTACATAATTTTATGATCATTATAAATGCATTTATACAACGAAATAACGCTGGAAAAGTTTGTTAGATATATTTGTCCCATCAGACCAAAGCGCCACATTCGTTTACATTCAGCGAAGCCGACACAGGTTTTCGTATAGCAACAATCAATTTGAATCTCTTCAATATCCCACTCCAACTGCTGCTGTTTGCTTTTCAATTCCCCTGTCTTTAGTTTGTTTTTCACTCCTATAGCTGCTCCATATCGAAAAGGAAATACTAGGATGGTCGCGGAGGGCGCCAGGGCGCTGGAGGGAAAGATTGAAAAGAGAAGGGGGCCACTGCGTTCACGTGCACAGGCATGCACAGCGTCTTCCCTGTTTTATCCAAATCATTTATTTTATTTAACATCCATACATCGTTTTAGTATAAATATATGAATATATATTTATTAGGGCTGTCAAACGATTAAAATTTTTAATCGAGTTAATTACAGCTTAAAAATTAAATAATCGTAATTAATCGCAATTCAAACCATCTATAAAATATGCCATATTTTTCTGTAAATTATATATATATTCTGTAAAATAAATTGTTGGAATGGAAAGATAAGACACAAGATGGATATATACATTCAACACACGGTACATAAGGACTGTAGTGGGCATTTCACTACTGTCATTTAAATCTGTCTATGCTGTCCTCACTCCGAAGCGTCTACTTTTTCCAAAGCTAGACAACTAGTGAACGACGCCTTAATAATCAGCCTTCTTCCTTTTTCATCTGATTTATTAATAAAATGGCCTCAAACCATTGTCCTCTTTAGACTGTCGTAAAACTACAAAAAAAAGTACACAAGCATTGCATTAGCAACAACGTTAGCTTAGCACACTATACAGGTTCGCTAAACATAAACAAAAAGCGTCTCATACAAAAAATATAACATTTTGCTTACTAACATAATATGTACATTCTTTACAACAACCATACTTACGGACAAATCCTGTCCAAGGATCATATAAGCACAGTATTACAACGTAGGCGTCAGCCCGAGATGTCGTGCAGCCATATTGAACTGGCAAGAAAACGATAAACCATGTCGCAAAACGACCACAAGAGTTCACTGTTAGACAGCACAAAAGGCCTTGCTGTAAAATTTACCAAAAGGCAGAATACTGTCTGAGTGGGACATGTGCGTTAATTGCGTCAAATATTTTAATGTGATTAATTTAAAAAATTAATTACCGCGCGTTAACGCGATAATTTTGACAGCCCTAACATTTATTTTAAAAAAAGATGGCAAGTGAGAAGTCGGCCTGACCCGACCGTAAATAATCACACATAAGTTGCTCCAGAGTATAAGACGCACCCTCTGCCAAACTATGAAAAAAAACTGCGACTTATGGTCCGAAAAATGTGGTACATATTTAAAATTTTTTATGGCTAAAAAGTAACAAAATAATCCAGAAATAAAATGACGTTGCCAAAAGAAACGACATTTTTTACTCCACAACACTCCTGGAAAAGTGGAAGAAGGTGTACTGTAAACAGTACTGTACTGTAACATGTTTGGAACTTTTGTTACAGAAAAAAAAGTTGTTGTTTTTTTGTATCGGCAGATTCTCAAGGTCAGATGACTCTGACTCAGGTGCGAAAATACGCGACCGGGACATGCCTAGTGTGTTTTTTACTCATTTGCTAACTTGTGGGTTGGAATTTTGACGATCAAGTGGCCACGATATAACCAAGAGATTCCAGTCAATTTTCAAAATAAAAGAGTATTCCAACTCTGATAATAAAAACAAAAGAAATAACTAATCATTTCTTGGGCGGCCCACGGACCGCTATCAATTGATCCATGGACCGGGACCATTGCTGTTATTTAAGAGAGGGACTATGTATTTGCAAAATTGAACCAAAATGCTTTGCAGTACACTGCTTGATGCTGTCCAAGTCTTGTCTTGATTAAAGCATGAGGCATTTGCCCAACAAGGACCACAGTAAACAAACAAAGTAGTAGAAGTAGTACCAACACAGGTGACCATCCCTAATCTTGAGTGCTGTGCAATGTGGTTCTCTAAGCCATTTATCATTGTCTTATATTTTAGGTCCAGTCTTCAGAGCAGGAATACTAAGGTGGCCGTAGTTTTAATTCAAAGGAAAACACCTCTGCCTCCAGGTAAATGACTTCTTTGTGTGTGATATGATGTGCAGTATGAACTCCTGTTTGTTGTATTTTTTTTGTACAGGATTCCCGCGGGTGCTTAAAAAGTTTGAAAATGTCTTAAATTTAAAATCCGGATAAACAAGGGCTTAAATTGTCTTAAATTTAAAGGAAAATTGCAGTAAGTATATCATTTCCTGACGATGCTTTTAATGCCAGGAAAATCACTGAAATGTGTCGTAAAATTCTAATGGTGTGTATTTATCTTATTAATGGGTGTGCACTAAATACGTGAGTTTGGGACATCAGCGACTTGAGCTGTCGCCGTGATGCCATTTTCTGGTTATTCGCGGTTGAAGAGGTGAGTGGGAAAGAGATGAGGAAGTATAAATTTAATCACATTGAAAAGGTGATATCTAGCGGTACTTTGTAGTCCAAAAGGTTATCGATGGGCTCCCACCAGGAATTGATATATAAAAAAAACAATAACAACAGTTTGCTACCAAAATCTTCCATTCGAATAGTGTCCATGTTAGCTCACTGGCTGCCATGGTCTGCACGAGACATCCAATTCATTTTGACTGGATTGGACGTCTAGCGCCGTCAATGGCACTGCAACTACAGCTTTCAGATCTGGTATTTTGTGGACATTCAAAGGTCATTTCCTGGTCATTTTATGGCATTTACAAGTTACTTTATGTTGATTTTGAAACACTTCCTATTCATTTGGGGACGTTCTTGACTCAATTCCTTTTCAGTAACCCAAAATCTACAGGCAGTGGTCTGTGAATGCCCCAAAATCAACAGGAACTGACCTGTAAATGCCTCAACAGGAAAAGGAATTGACTGAAAATCAACAGGAAATGACATAAAAAATTAACCCGTTGCCTGGCATTGGCGGCCACTTACGACCATAGACGTCCAATCCGTTTGAAGTGTGAGGGGTGGCAGTGAATGAACGAATGTTTTTTCACTGCCACCCTCCCACTTCAAATGGATTGGACACCTACTAGTGATAAACTCATGCCAGTTCACAGCAGAAGGATGACAATAACTAGTTATTCTGTTTATTGGTTGTTTTATAGAATGTCTTAAAATTATTTCCTGACCCATGTAATTGTTCTCCATTTCGTGACATTATTATCCTGAACCTTGTATCACAAATCATATCATGAGGTACCCACGGGAGGTTCCCAACCCTGGTGCAAAGTCTTCAAAAAGACTTTTCAGTCAGGGACAATCGGGGTCAAAGCCATCGAGACACACATGAGAGGAGAAAAACACGGGTCACAGTAAAATAAAATGTTTTTTTCTTCATCCGAAATTGTTGCAACATGATTTGGTCTTAAATTATATTTTTAAAAATGTCTTAAAAAGCATTAAATTAGACTTTTAAAAGGGTGCAAGAGCCCTGTTGTAGCATTCAGGACCTTGATATCATCACGTTATCTGAAATTACGCACCATAGGTAATTCATAAGAGACGTCCCGATCCGATCACATGATTGGAATTCAAGCCGATCGCATCATTTTTCAGAGGTTAGGGTGGAGAAAGTCGGAGTTTTTTGAAAAATTATTACAAATTATAAGAGCTACAAAGCAACAAAATAATCCAAAGGTACAAAGATAATGAAAATATATTCCAAATGAAATTGTCCCTTCTTCCCTAGAGTGGATTTTATCTGCATAATTATTTAAACTTTACATATCAACAGCTACTGGGAAAAAAATAGTTGACAGTGCTTACTTGATGTGAAATGAACCGTCATTTCTAAAACTGTATTTACAAAAAGTGTCCTCCTAAAGCTTTGTGTCAATGTTTGTTACTCATATTTTCTTGTTTTGCATAGGAGAAGACTTGGTAGCATCTGAAAGAGCTGCAGCTATTTGTCATGCCTGTGATCTATCCGGAAAGAGTCTGTTTGTTCTGCCACATACTGACCACCTGGTTGGTTACATAATAAGGTAATGATAAGAAAAGATTTATTATATGATATTTGATGTTCCAGTGCTGTACAGCGCGAGCGTTTTGCTTGCATTTGCGCCTAAAAATAATTTGTTGCAAGTAGAGAAAAAAAGAATAGGGGCAAGAGTGCGAGCACAGATTTTACCCCTTTAATTCGTGTTTTTAATAGAGAGCGATTCGAGAGGAAATTGGCGAGAGAACTGTAGCAGGAGATGCTTTCTGGGTCTTGTCCAAAGATATGCCGACAGCGAGTGTGAGCAGCGACACTGCTAGCAAGATTTACAAATTTCGAGCAGATAGGCTCAAACGCTTCCTTTGGCTAGCGCTAAAAGACAGACTTAAGTTCTAAATGAAGCCAATTGTATTGTTTGTATTATTTGGTGATGAGACGTTACTACTTTGCACGGAGCCATAAAGCTAGCTAGTTAGTTAGTTAGCTAATCAGTGTTTGTCTTGTGTTTTGGAGAAGCATATTAGCACTTGAGTTATTGGTAGATAATAAAGTTGTCTCATTTCTTTTCATAAAGAAAACACCCGCCTAAACCCATTCATACAACAGTCTTAACACAAACTCCCATTCCAACTGTAAATTGTCATACAATAGAGTGTGCTCTGAAATTTGATTTGGATTGTATTTATGAGAAACTGTTTGATAAAGAAAACTGATTCATCACAGTCTGCCTCCTCCTCATTTGATTTTGTTGTTTAGTTTGTTTAAAGAAGATAAGTGATTAATTGATACAATTTATTGACTAGTTTGAGTAGAGATATGTGGACGTCGCTCTCTAGCTGTGGCCATCATTGCTGGAGTGTTAACAACACATGTGAGTAGCAGCCCAGCATCAATCAATACAGAGGCTTGATTTCTGCAAAGAAACTTGAAGCACATGATGGCAGTCTGCAGAAAAAGGATTGAATCCAACAAATATGTGAAGTATGTTAATGGAAAGTACACCCTTAAAGGGAACCTCGTACTTAGACTGGTGTGCTCTAATAAGCCACACTTGTTATCTTTTACTAAAATATGTTATTATAAAAACATAAAATATTTCCATTGATTAAAAAAATCTATTATATTAATTAATTAATATCAATACTCATATTAACGTTTATCTTTTAAGGACTGCGAGACTTTCTATCGGTGGATCCCTTTAAAGAACCAGCATCTGGATTTGGCTACTATTATGGAGTCCAAATTGCAATTCATTGTTTAAACAAAACAAACTGTTAATTCCTTGTATGGATTCCAAATGAATAGGTTATCATAGATGTGCCGTACAATCAGAAATGGGCTGAAGACCACATCTGCCATGTGAAGAAGGTTTACTTTGAGCACTTGCTACCAGCAATTGCAACCAGAATATCATATGGAGTCATGACAGTGTGTGGACTCAAGTGAAGCACCATTCTGGACTTTAATTAATGTGAAAAAAAAAAAAAAAAAATCAGGTTCAAGTATTATTTTATTCCATGTTGTTCATTGTTCAAACATTTATTTCATGTCATTCAAAGAAAAAGTCATTTTTTCATTTCATGTTTGATCACTCATATCTCCTCTGCCATATCCCACAAATATGCATCACCTTCTTGCTCATGAATTTCCATTTCCGATTCTTCTCATTCAGTTTCCTCCCGGATTAACTGAGGTTGCAAATGACAAAACTCACACAAATAGCTACGATCTCATCAACATGTAGTAACCTACCAGAGATTACATTACTCAAAATTAAAAAAAAAAAAAAAAAACATTCTGTTTCTCCTATTAGCTCTCGCCACATGAATTCTGACATTTGATAAGCGACACATTTGTATAACTTCATGGTCAGGAAGTTATTTACAGCCATGTGTAAATGCGGCAATGGCCAAAGTACTCCTGGAGGCAAACAGTTGTGAGTGATCTATGAGATCTGAATGCTGGCATCACACTTCTGCAGATGAATATTTTCCAGGTTGTTGAGATCCTCTTCTGCATAAGTAGATTCAGTAGCACAAGTAGTAACCTTCGGGGTGTTGACCGTGTGGGGTGCGAGACATCTTCGTTTGGGTGGGGCACTGACAGATGTCTCTATCCCCTGTGTAAAGAAACAGAGGAAAAAAATATGACATTCTTTTTGAAATGGCCTTTCTTGCTTCTTGCCTATCCCATAATGTTTTTGCCCCTATGCCCGAGATTGGAATATGCCAGGAAAAGGAATACAATACAGGTGTAATACTGGGTATGGGTGCCCTTTAGTTGATCTGCCATCAATTAAATGTATTCCTCACACCTTGAACAATAATACAAACAGTAAATACAGTAAGTGTACCCAACAATACACCATTAAATGCCAATTCCCACTGGCCCAAATAATGAAAGATGAAAAATCTCTCTCTCTCAAGATATTTTTCCCCATTCAAAGGCTTTCTAGGTAACCAACTAAGTTACCGGCAAGCAGGATAGCCCAACTAGCTGGCTAATGACGTTAGCCTATATGTTAGATGCCCTCATTGAGAAATACAATTTGTAGTGTTGGACAATTATGTGATCCATTGTTTTTTAACAAATAAACATCTGCACATACTGCATTTCCTCAGTTTTTATTCATTTGATTAATATGAAGCACACAGTAGTTGAGTACCTGCGTTTACAACTACTGCTAGTGTGCTCAATACTAAAGAACACTCAATGATCCAACTGCAACAAGATTCAATTTTATTCACCAAAACTCATTTTGCTGTTTTGATTTGGAACAAAGTCCTTTCTGTTGATATTTTCACCCACTTTTTCCTAACTTCTCTGTCTTCTGCATGTCCAGGAAATCGATGCAAACTATCTGGCAACATACATGGGCAGAGAACACTTTCTTCTTCCAGTCTCGGATTTTCGTGCGATTGTTGGCACAGTTGATGATGGAATATGTATGCTCACTCGACATGAAAATATATGTATACACAAAAAGAAAATTGGTCTAATTCCGCTGACGAAGTCCGTAAGCCGTGAAGTAAGCTGCTGTGGGCAGGGAGGCGGCACACTCCTGCAATGGCGGACGGGGTACTTCCGGTAGTTTTGATCGTATTAGTCAAAATCAGTGCTTTGTCCACAAGAAAAAAATGTCAATTAGCAGCCCTTTTTTATTATTTGAATGGACAGAACCTTTGTGTGATTTGTGTACTGGGGAATTCTTTTTATGTTCTATACTCACAACCTTTATTACAAACTTTATGTACTTAAAACAGTTCAGTTGTAGACTACTGTTATGTCAGGAATAGGGGTGTAACAAAATATTGATGGTGCTGGACGCCCACTGCATTGAGACTACTGGGAAGGGCGAATGAATGTTATTTGAAACGAGCATTCGCAGTCATTTTTTCAGATTTTTGGGGCATTTACAGGTCACTTTCTGTTCGGGCCGTTTATGTTGTCGACCCCTGTAAAATTAACAACATTGCTTACGGCCATACTACCCTTAAAACGCTCAATCTCTGAAACTAATCCCGTATCCTGAGCTTCACCAATCAGGCTGTGCAAACGTGTTTTGAACTGACTATATCCACGTGTCGAAGTATTGAGGCGATCACCATTCGACGGTATGCTGTGCTAGTTGACATTTACAGTGCTGCTCAAAAGTTTGTGAACCCCCTCAACATTTTGGAATTTTCTATTATTTCAACCTGATTTCCTAATTTAATCAGAACTGTTATTTTTTATATGAAATAACAGGTATAGCTTAATCAATTCAGTAGTTTTTTTTTTTGTTTTTTTAACAGTTGTGTTGTCGAGACTAAATTAAAAAGAGTTTTCATCAACTGATGTAGGTGCAAAAGTTAGTGAACCCTGAGCTGCATTGCTTAGAACAAGCAGCAGGTGGGACAAATTGGTGGCTAAATTAACCGCTGAAATGGACCAATGAAGTGAGAGATGTTTAGGGAAGAAATTGCGCATCACTGATTGAAACAGAGATAAAACCAGGTCACTTCAGTCTTACCAGGTGAACCCATACAGGTCAATCATGCCGAGAGGAAGAGAGATCTCAGAGGACCTCAAGAAGAGGGTAGTGACAGCACATTTGTCTGGGGAAAGCTATAAAGTCATCTCAAACAAACTTGAGCTTCATCGTTCCACCGTGAGGCAGATCATCTACAAATGGAGGGCCCTGAAAAAGACTACAACCCTGCCTAGAAGTGGACGACCGTGTAAAATATCAGAAAGAGCCATAAGAAAAATGAAGATTCAGGTAAAAGCCAACCCAAACATAACATCTCGGGATTTGCAAACCTCTCTTGCTGCATCTGGGACACATGTGCATGCTTCCACAATAAGAAGAAAACTCAATCAACATGGCTTTCATGGAAGGGTTGCTAGGAAGAAGCCTCTGCTCACAAAAAAGAACAAAGCTGCCCGTCTCAACTTTGCCAGAGAGCACCTAGAGAAACCTGAAGCTTTCTGGAAGTCCATTCTGTGGACAGATGAGTCCAAAATTGAACTGTTTGGTCACAACCAAAACCGCCATGTCTGGCGAAAAGTCAACACTGCATACCACCAAAAAAACCTTCTCCCAACAGTGAAGCATGGAGGTGGGAATGTCAAGATCTGGGCTTGCTTTTCATCCTCAGGACCTGGACAACTCCACATAGTCCAGGGAATCATGAATTCTGAGGGATATTGTCAAATCCTAGAACATAACCTGACGCCATCTGTTTTGAAGTTAAAGCTTGGCAGAAGGTGGATCATGCAACATGATAATGATCCAAAGCATTCCAGCAATACAACCAAGGAATGGCTGAAAAAGAAGAAGATTCGTGTTCTGGACTGGCCCAGTCAAAGTCCTGACCTAAATCCCATTGAAATGCTGTGGCGGGACCTGAAGCGAGCAGTTCATGCCAGACGCCCATCAAACCTCTCTCAACTGACTGCGTTCTGCAAGGAAGAATGGGCAAAAATCCCCCAAAGTAGATGTGAGAGGCTGATTAGCCACTACAGAAACCGTTTGGTTGAGGTAATCTCTGCAAAAGGAGGCGCAATATCCTATTAACTGAAGGGGTTCACATACTTTTGCACACATGATATCTGAGTTTTTCTTAAATCAACCACTTTTGTTAAATAAAGAATGACAATATAACTATTTCTTTTGTTTCAGTCCATTATTTGGAATGTCAGTATTGTGGATTTGGGTATAACTTAACATTTAATAAGGTTATTTTAGTTTTTTTTTTTACAAAAAATCTGACCATCGCTGTGGGGTTCACAAACTTTCGAGCAGCACTGTATGTTATCGATGATATTAACGGATGACTCAATTATCTTTTTTGAAGTCTTGCATTTCCTTAAAAAATGGTTCATTTCCCTTCCACCACTTATCTCTTAACAGATGCTCACGTCGTTGCTGGCCGCCATGTTTCCAATTAAGGAGCCGGGACTAGCCGTGGCCCGGTACCATCCTCATAATTTTTTTTTTTTTTTTACTCTTTCCATTCAGCAGTCGAAAGGCCCCAAATCTAGGAAGTTACTTTCACCAAGTATTCACATTTATGTGTTTTAATTATGGCGTTGGTAGCACATCCTCGATGCTGCCATTTCTGCATTCACCACAACCAGAATTCTCTAGGAGACAGACAGACTTGCCGGTTGCTATTGTTTGGTTTACATTCCTGGGTGATATTACTAAAAACCTTTGTTCACCAATTTGGTATATTTTTATCTCTTCCTGTTCTTTTTGAAGAAGTATCCTTTATGCAGCGGAGGAGTTGCTTTATGCTGTATTAATATATTTCTTTGTTTAATATTTTGTCTTCAAAGAGCTTTTTGTTGATATTTTGGTTAAACAGTCATTTGAATTTGTCTGATTTTTTTTTTTTTTAGGTTGGAGAATGCCTTTTATGAACATGCTCAGACCTACTATTACAACGAAATTCGTCGTGTTAAATCGCACAAGGAGTTTCTAAACAAGACAACACATCAGGTACGTGATAGGAAGCAAAGCTTCCTTGGCTATAGAATGTCTGTAAAGTAGGGATGTCCCAATCCGATGACTTGATTGGGAATCGGGCCAATTGCACCATTTTTCAGAGGATCAGAATTGGATGAAAAGGATTGGGTTTTTAATTGAAAGAATATATTTGTTTTTCTGCTTCATGCTCGTATAGAGCCACAGAGTCTCACCCTCCTTTATGCTGCTTTTCTCACCATTGCAGTTGCCGTTTGGTACTTAAAGTAACAATGATTGACAGATTTGTAGCCTTGATATGGTAGAGAAGGCTTGGTAGCTCTACCATCAAAGGCACAAATGTGTTAATCATCATTTAGTCAATCTTCGTTGTCGAAAGGCTTTTCTCTGCAGCGTGAGCGTCAAATCGTGAGTGAATTTGAGTGAACTCGCTTAATAAAGCTTTTGATAATGTCAAGTATTTTCCTGCATTAGTGTTGTTTAAAAATAATTCACATTATGAAGGCGGCACAAGGAATAGTGGTTAGCACGTGGTTGATCCACAGAGGAAAAAAGCAGACCGGCTGATTGACGAAGACAAAGATAACAGGAAGCAGCAGTAGGGAGGAAAAACACGTCCGCCCTCGACGGAGGCAGAAAGAACAAACCATCATCCTGCCGGTGTTCGGGGTTATTTCTGCCTTTCGGGTTCATTTCTCTACATGTGTCGACTAATCCCATCTCATTTATCCAAGTTGTCCGGTTTGTTCATTAATGTGTTTTGTTAGCCTGGTACACCAGACTCACCACTGTTCCAGCTATTGAGTCTGGCCACCATTCAGAGGATAAAATTTCTAGGACGGAGCAAGCCATGGCAAACAGACAGCGGAGTGGATCAATCAGCGACGGGCGGACGTGACGTTAGTAAAACGACGAGGGACTTGCGCTCGGAAGTAGACATACGAGGAGAGCGGAGTTTATTCGTCATGGCTAGCGCGAGACAGACTGTTGTCAATGACTTGTCTCGATGTGTTTTTGGTCATTTAAAACTGATTTTTCCATGGATTGGAACATATTCTCGGCTCTCCTGTTCGCCATCTGTGTTGTTTCCGACGCGAAGGAGTGACGTTACTCGTTAAGAACACATCACGCGGATAAACTAATCTGATTGGACAGTTGATTTTGTGCTTGCTCGAGAGGCCGTTAATGGGATGGGTCCCAGACTATTCTCACAGTGTTTGAAAAATACAGGGAGAACCGTCTGGCCGTACCAGGCAAGTGTTTTGTAGATTTATTGATGAGTCCAGTTGTGGGTTCGATCGAACCCAGGTTAAGAACCGCTGCTCTAAAGGCATTAATGTTACGCCACAATGTTGGAGCAATCAAAATGAAATGGCAATATCACACAAATTGTCCTGGTAAAAAGTACCATTTCTAAAACGAGTAAAAAATGATTTGAAACAAGATTTGCTTATAACAACTTAAAATTAAAACAATTCTGCCAGTGGAACAAACAAATATTTAGGATATTTTGTACTAGAATAATTAGACCAGTGTTTTTCAACCTTTTCCGAGTCACGGCACAAATCTCGCGGCACACCATCAACTAAAAATGTTCCAACATTACTGTCTGTACAGTATATTTAATAATGAAATAATTTCTCAATAATTATACTTAGTGTGAAATTTGAGCCTGTTTAGATGAACACAAAGTCGATATCATGGCAGGAATCTTCTTCGACAGCTCTCAGCCTCTCTGTTTTTATTTTTATTTTTTTTACAACAGTTAGGCTTAAAAAGCTTAAAATTATCAGACAGGGACTGTCTTTAACCGCATCAGGGCCGAGCATCTCAGTGACAATGGCTTTGCATGCAGGTTGTATTAATGTCTCTGCCACAGTGTGGGACTTTTTGGATTTAGCAACAAGTTAACTGGCTCTGAGGGCTTTCTCGTGTACCTTTAGGTTTTCTCAAAAAAGTTAGTTTCTCTGTGTTTTCACGAAGGCGAACAAAGTAGTACATCGCTTTGTTTTGAAGCGATGGGTGTTTCGTTTGGAGATGTTTAAGCGTGCTTGGCACCATGACTACTTTTTCACATTTAAGAACTGCTCTGAATTCTAGCCATCATCCACCTTGCTGTGTGTTGGAATAAAACACGGGAAGGATCGATGGTCATCACTTATGGATAAAATGGAAAGGACACTTTCGTGTATATCAACACTTGACAAGTCTAATCAAATGATTTACAGTAGACATGCTGAGGTCCACATTGTCGCGAAGAGCAAGGTGGCTCGAAATCTGAGCAGTTCTTGAACGCGAGACAAGAGCAAAGCCTCGCTCATCTGCACACGACGGCAAATTTCTACATACTCCTTCCTTCCGAATGCAACTACGCCCAACGACGTAAAAAAAAAAAAATAGCGATATTGGATCATTTCTCGCGGCATTCCTGGCGATCTTTCACGGCACACTGGTTGAAAAACACTGAATTAGACAAATATTCTTGCTAATGCTACGAGTTTCTGCAGTGTGGCATCACATCGCTGTCCAAGGTGATGAAATTTTGTATGCCATATAGAGCATGTTGAGCTGAACATAAAATTATTGCGTGTCTCTAAATCAGATTAACAAATATATACAGTATATGAATTTTTAATGTTAAAATATGGCCATTTCTTGGGTCCAAACAAACTGGCCTTACTGTTTTGGTTTTGACACAAGCAACTCCAAACCAATGCCAAAAGGTTCTAAAGGGGTGGGGCGGGGAGGCCTATTTCATGAGGCAATAAAGATTGAAAAATATGGGTGTGGCTATGCCAAAAAATTTGAGTAATTACTTTACCCTGTTTGGCCAGACACAGGTCAAAGTTGAATTCATTTGATTGATCTGCCACTATAACTTTTATATTTACCATTACCCCAAACAAGTTGCGTGGGAGCAAGGGCACGTTAAGACCTGCACTAACAGTGTGACAATATCTCGATACAGCGATATATCGCAATATTTTGCAACCCGATTGGTTATCGATATGCTCCCGCCAAGTATCGATACTTTTATTTGACATATTGGCCATACAATGGAGTATGAATGCTGGAAACTGCTCTGTTTGTTGAGCAATAACTTGGCAACCCACTAGGGGCGCTCATGAGTGACAGTGGAGGTCAAGTGCGCACAAGTCGTATAGAGAAGAAAAGATGAAGCTCCAAGTGGGTTTAAAAAAATAAAAAGCTCAGTGAGAACGGTGGAGGAAAAAGTGAGAAAATATTGCTACAAATCACACGTGTGGACACACTTTAGATTTTACACCAACAAGAAAGTTCTTCACTGCTTCGCTTTTATCACTTGAGGTAAGGAAGTTTTGCAATGTAATTGACTTTTTAATTAACATGTACTATTTTGATGACATTTGGTGTTAAATAATATAAAATAAACCAGAACCCTAAACTCGATGAAAAGGAATATCGAACAAGCCTACATGAATTTACTGATTTATTTGATATTATTTGAGTACCACTTTCCATCCAGTTTACTACACAAACTGTTGTCACAACCATTTTGATACAATGAGCTATAAAAATGGTTTGAATAACTTGCAAGATATATAAGGTGATGTGCATGATAATTAATGTAACCTACATATTCAAAATAGGTAATTATTGCATTTTTAATTTCTATACATTCAATTCATATTTTTTTAATTTACTCAATACTTCCATCGCACGCACGCATGCACGCACGCACGCACGCACACACACACACACACACAAATCAGGATTGAAACTCAAAAGCTATTAAGTAGCTAATATTTTTTGTTTTATTGTGTTGTTTCCAAGGTGAGGAAGAATGAGTGCGACATCAGATTGAGGAAGTGCTCAAACCAATGCGTACAATGGCAACAAAGTTCATATTCGAAAAAAAATACCTACCAATTTTATCATTGCCCCACTCCAAGCTCAACTGCTGACAGACACCTACAGCTCTGTTAATTATTTTTTAAAAGATTTAAAACTATAAAGAAATTAAGGGTGCCATTCATCATGATCCCTCCAAGAGATATCAGTGGTTGTGGTGTGTTTCCTGTATATGTGCAGGTACACAATTTGTAGTAGATGTATATTTTACAGCAATGTTGCACAAAAAAGGTGTCACTGTTTAATAAATGACTTAAACAGTATTTCTTTTCTATTTTGAAACATCTTTTTTTTTTCTTTTCGTTTCAACAGTTGTATCGTAGAATATCATGTATCAAATTTCTGACCAGTATATCGATAATCGCTGTATCGTGATATCGTGAGATAATCGTTATCGTGTGCCTTGTATCGCAAATCGTATCGTATCGTGAGGTGCCCTGAGATTCCCACTCATAACCTGCACGCAAGCCGAGTATGTA
Organism: Corythoichthys intestinalis; assembly: GCF_030265065.1. Classification (NCBI taxonomy): domain Eukaryota; kingdom Metazoa; phylum Chordata; class Actinopteri; order Syngnathiformes; family Syngnathidae; genus Corythoichthys; species Corythoichthys intestinalis. The sequence continues at coordinate 3,558,358 of NC_080405.1, read as the reverse complement.
GTTTGTATTGTATTTTATGTGATTGTTCTATCCTCTGGCATACTGTAACCTTCAAATCCTTTAAATAAACCACGTTGTACTTTTTCCCTTATAATTTCTACTTCCTGTTTCTAGTTGCTGTTTGTGCGACACCAGTTCAAAATTGCTTTCTTCAGTGAGCTGAAACAAGACTCCCAGAATGCGTTGAAGTAAGTACATAATTGGCAAGTATTTGAGTGGAGTGTCAAGTTCAAATATGAATCCTTAGGTAGACATTTATAATACCCAAAATAAGGAGAGAAGGCACTCAATTTAGTTGAAAAGCTTGCAAGGAGAAGGAGGAAGCTATATAATGGACTACAAAGTACAGCTTCCGCAATCGTTCTAAAAAACTCCTCCTTCGCCTCTCTTTTTATTTGGGATGGCCCTAGCAACAAGAGAGGTGCCAGCCATAAAAGGATGGGGAGCAAAGCAGGCGACACTTCTATGAATTTGTTTGGCTATGTGTATGCATGTAGGTGGGATTAATACATGTGTGTATATGTGCACATTCCAGCAAAGCAAAACGTTCTTGTTGTTGCCTCTTGCCCTTGGGAAGGCAAGAGTCTTCAAGGATTCTTCAAGAAAAACATTCCTTCTAAGCACAATAAGCAAAGCATTTCTGCATTGCGAGCAGCAAAAGCATTTCTTCATTGCGAGCAGCTATTGATTAGAGCAGTTATATAATAAACATCTCAATAACTATCACATCAAATACGTTTCATGAAGCAATATCATTTGTCAAGTAATAAATTGCAACAATATGATTTCTTAAATGTCCCAGACAGTTTAGATCTAAATGTCCGTGGCCTGTCCTTGAAGTCGACCTGTGAAACCAGGGCTGGTTTAAACTGGACAGAATGACAAGGCAGTTTTATCAAGAACTAAACATGTCTATAGTTATCAATCACTAAAATGTCTTTTTACTGAAATCAATCATACAACATACTATTATAGCAATCGATACTTTATTGTGAGCCTTCATTGGTAAAAGCAAATATTTAATAACCATTTAATAATTATCTTATCATGGAGTGTGACTAACTTTTTTTTTTTTTTTCTTTGCCCGCAGGCACTACAGAACGGCCTATAGTCTTGTCCACGAGCTACGAGCCCATGAGTCAAATATGTTGGAGATTAAAACCTTGGCAGGATTCATCAACTACAAGGTATTTTTCTTTTATTTTTTAGTTTGTGTTGCATACATATTCTGTGTATGCTGTTTCAGTTTTTATTAGTTTCAGGCCTCCAGAGTGGCTGAGCTAGCGCGAGTCATCGGCTGGCGAACATGGTGTGCGACAAGCCGCCAGTCGTCGGCCGAGTGGCCTTCTCGGTTGACATGTTGTTTTTTATTGGCATGCTGAAATGGTGTTTTTGACTCGCACTAGTTTAGCCATTCCGGAGCCCTAGAACTAAAAAATAACTTGCAAACAAAATGGAATTTGTTGAAATCTACTCCACCAACTAACTAAAGCCCTGCTAACTCAAAGATTAAGCCTAATGTAAAAAATCCTGAACTTCGCTTTAAGCTTCGTTTCCATTGCGATTGCTATTCTTTGCTGAACCTAAGAGAAACAACTTTTTTGGGGCTATAATCTGAAAAAAGGAGCGCAAAAATGGCTAAGATACTCCCAGCTCACAAACACTGACAAGCACTATGCACCAGCTAACAGAAAACTGTAGTGCCGGGGACGTAAAGGCGGACGAGACACGGGTGTCATAAAGTTGGAACGATCTAGGTCGAGGACATTGTAACCCGAGGACTCCCTGTATTTTGAATGCAAGTACATATGAAGTAGAAATGGCTGATTGAAGGCTTACATCACAGGTACACAGATGTACTTTATCTGCCAAATGGGTTTTTAACTCATTTGCTCCCGGAAACGTATAAATACGTTCTATTTTTAAATGCTTCACTGTCCCAAAAACGTATTTCTACGTCTTTTGCGTTTTTTTTTTGATAAGACGCATATATACCTTCCACTGTATCTGAAAAACAAAGAACAACACTCCAAGCCCATTTTAAAGCAATAAAACTGGCCACTGGAGGGCAGTAGCGCATTTTGCAAGACCAGGCTACCCGATTCAACAGCAGTGAACGGCCGGGCAGCATGGTCTGAGCGCTGGCGGCACGATACCAGGCGGCGCTCCGACCGAACAAAACAACAAGCGGATGCCTGGAAGGCCAGGCGTTGGACGACTGCGCAAAACGAGTGAGACCCTCAGTAAAGCGGCTCGCCAAGCAGACCCCGCAGAAACGCAAAAATAATCCATCTTTATGAGACAGACAACGATGAGGGAAAAGTTTACATGGCTGACGTGGCGACAACGGCGTCATCTCGGCGACAAACCGTCATCTCTCAGTAGTCATGTGTGAATAAATTGCTACTTTGCAATCAAAAGCTCTATTTGGCTGGTTGTTCATGTTATTTTGTAAAAGGAAAACATTATTCAGATGCTTGGGATGTCACTGAAGCAAAAAATAGCCGCGTTAAAGTCAAACTCATGTTTGAAATGTATGCGTTTACAAAAAGCTCATTTTCTCCATTTTTTCATCAGAAATTGGAAAATTGCTCAAACTAAGCTATTTTCTAATGCTGATTTCTAAAGAATGGAAAAAGATATGAACTTAATTTTTTTTTCTGCTGAAAGAAGAGAGTCTAATCTTTCTTTTGGTGGGTTCCATGTTTATATAGCAATGGAACAGAATTTTGTGTGGGCCTTGCAAAATCAGTCAAAATCCGGAAAAAACGGCCGGGAGCGAAGGGCCTTGCTCTGGTGAAAATGGCTGGGAGTGAATGAGTTAATATGCTGCTAACACTTTTTTTCCTGTTCTTTAGGTGTGTCGTCTTTGTTTCCAGCACAATACTCCACTTGATGCTATTTCACAGTTCAGAAAGCACATTGATCTTTGTAAAAAGAAGATTGGGAGTGCTGAACTCGCTTTTGAGCATGCTGCATGGATGGCAAAACAGTGAGTTATACAGAAACACACAAATATATTTGAAATGTGTAAATGTTTCGTTATAGTCATCGTTGACGAAAACAATGTTTAGAACTCATTCGGTTATCTTTTATCTTGTTTTATGTTATGGCGCGATAGGCGACACCAATGTGTTGGGTGGCTGGTAGGTAGAGATGGGACGCTCCAGCCTTCCTGCTCGAATCTGATTCGAGCAAATGAAGTAGAGGCGTGTCAAAGCACTGTTCCGAAAACGGCGTTCAGCGAGCCAAAAATCACTTGACCACTGCTGACGATGCCTCAAACGTCACAGATGTGTCAGCGAATCACATTGTTTCCACAGGAAAAAAAACTTAATGGGAGCCCGCCCGCTCAATCGGTGGGAACGCAATAAAAAGTGGCAAAATAACGCAGTTATGCAGCGGTTTATTCGCGAGTGCTACAAACATTTGCTCATTTTCAAGTCAGGAGTGAGAATATCATTATCAATTTAATTTCATTAAATTCACATTGTTATACACTAAATAGTGGAATAGATTTAGATATTTTGAATGGATACAAATACGACACAACAACCCTCCCAGAAATTATTCATCCTTTCGTTCATTCATTTTCCATGCCGCTTTTCCTCATGAGGGTCGCGGAGGTGCTGGAGCCTATCCCAGCTAATTAAGGGCAGTAGGCAGGACTGAACTGGTTGCCAGCCAATCGCAGGGCACAAGGAGACATACAGCCATTCACGCACACACTTATACCTACGGACAATTTGGAGCACAGGTGTCAAACCGATTCCAGAAAGAGCCAAGTGGGTGCAGGTTTGCTTTCCAACCAATGAAGAGGACACCTTTTCACCAATTAGATCTTTTACATGTGTAATCAGTTAAACTTTGTCAGGTGCTGCTTGTTTCAGCAGGAAGTTCATTGATTAAACTCTCTGCGTTGTATCGGTTGGAACAAAATCCAGCACCTACTTGGCCCTTTCTGGAATCGGTTTGACACCTGTGATTTAGAGTGTTCAATCAGCCTACTACGCATGTTTTTGTGATGTGGGAGGAAACCGGAGTTCCCGGAGAAAAACCTCGCAGGCACACGGGGAGAACATGCAAACACCACACAAGGAAGGCCGGAGCCCGTGATTGAACCCTTGATCTCAGGGCTGTGAGAACTTTACTGTAGTATATATTGTAATACAAAAAACTAACAATAGAGTTACTCCCCAACATCTAGGACTTACAAGACTAGCACTGTCGTGTATTACAAATTCTGCTTTGAACACATCTTCACAGACAAAGCAATGACACAGGCTTAAAAAGGTCAACTTTAATCACACTTAATGACAACACGATCCCACGGTTGAAAGAGATAGACGGCATCCACTTAGATACATTGAAGTTATTTAATGCTGAGGCAATTTAACAACTTTAGTTTTAAAAAGAAACATGCACTGTTTATCTAGTAGATAGAGCTCTTGCAGTGTGTCAAACGCCTTGAAACAGTGATTCAATTTAGGGCAGTTGTCTCAAAAGTGGGAAAGCCTCGGTTTCTCCATCCTTACTGGCAGGTGTGATGAGTCAGTAAATGGCTGTAGTAGGTAGTAGGGGTGGGCGATATGGCCTTAAATACGTATCACGATAAATGGAGCAGATTTACCTCGATAACGATAAATGACGATAAAGTCGCCCAAGCAGACTGTTGTATAATTTGAAAATCTGAATCAATGCATGAAATACAGATTAACAGTTTCTTGTTGATTTAGTTACCAGCATTCAATTTGATATATTTAACAATTGTACATGCAGTCTAGACATTAGGTTTATAAAAATGTATTGTAAACAATAAGAATTCAAGTATGAGCATTTATAACAGCGTGTATGGCTTGAACAATCTACATTGTCAAAATCCATATGCCTGTGCAAACATGTCATTGTAAGACAAATGACTTGCAGCTTGAACAGTTCACTTCAAAAAGACAATTTATTGTTAATGGCTGCTGTGACATAATTATTCAATACAAGTGTTTACTTTATGGTTTCAGCCCCCCCCCCCAAGTGCATTTTTTAATAAATGCAGGCATACATGAACCCCCAAACAGACAGACAGACACACATTAAAGCTATATTGATCTTCTGCAAATGAAACACTTAAGATTTTATGATAGCAATAATGACACAGAATTAAGCACATACAGAAAAATAGCTGGGGCCATTTCTCGGTCATATTACAAGTTTCACCGTTGGATTGTGCTTAATGCTGAATGCTTTACCATCACAAAAGCTATCAGAGAAATCACACACGGTCAGATACAAAATAACGCGACATAGTAATTGCTAGATGCAGTCCGTGCACAATCCACTGATTAAGTTCAGCCGTTTTGACAAGGTTAGAGCCGCTATCCGACTCCATCACGTTCATTTGTAGCGTTAGCCGCTAGCGGCCGCTAGCGTTAGGCGCTAGCGTTAGCCTGTGGCCTGGCTACCAGTAGAAAGCAATGAAAGCACCATCTCCGGAAATCGTGAGAACAAGGGAGTACAGCGGGTGAAAGCCCGTCTGGATGCCACCAAGAGTCTATTAAATGTCGGGTGAAAGTTTGGCGAACCTCCCTTAAGCCACACTCCACCACGTTTTGCTTGTAGCATTAGCTGCTAGCGTTAGCTTGCCGGGCTTCTGTTTGATTGGCTTCCTGATGATCACGTGACTCCCTACGTGAGTACATTCACTGCTTTCTTAAAGGGGAATGAACATAGGCGAACAACACAGAGTCAAAGCGGGATGAAAAGAGTATTTTCTTGTTTTATTAATTTACCGAATTTACCGACATGGTCAAAATTACGTCGGTCATCGTGAAGAATTTCGGTGACGGTAAATTTTCGGTTTACCGCCCAGCTCTAGTAGGTAGCTTCGTTCAAACAGGAGACTTAGCTGGATAGGTTTCCTGTAGGCAAAGACCAGAATTAGTCAAGGGCTTCAACTACAAAAAACTACAGGCTTATTTGGCGCATTTACCAATGTTGACAGACAGAATCATCTGGCACCTGCTTGCCCAGGCCGTGCCTTAACATCAGTGTTGATTGCTGAAGAGCTGCAGGTGTACACCCAACCTGCCAAGAACGAACTAATGCCACAGGTCAAAACAGAAAGTGTTAGAGACATAAAAGTAAAAGTAGAGGCGAACTGGGCAAGGACCAACACATTTTATTCTTTTTTTTTGTCTTTATCAGGGTGTTATGACGGTTAAAAAAAGAGTAAAAAGTGTGTTCAATGATGCTGCTGATAATAAAAAGCTGTTATTTGTTCAGAGACACCACCATTATACTCTGCTATTTTTTATTATATTTTGGTGTTCTTTCACATGGATTTGTGGTACTAGATATTAATGATAGTCATGTCTTGAATGCATCTTGTCCGTCTGTGCAGCCGAGTCACGGTTAGGAAAATAGCTTGCCCGCACGCGAGACTGCATGGGAGAAATAAACGTAAATGCTTGAAAGACAACGTTTTGACCCTGTTTTTGCCTCAGAGCTGCAACAATGAAATATGTCTTTAAGCAGAGAAAAATCTGACACTAAGTGGCTTATACTGTTGGTCACATAACTAGGACTGTCCCAAACGACAAATTTTCTCCCGATTAGTCAGCCGACTATTTTTACGATTAGTCGACTAATCTAATAATTAAATTTTTTTTTTTTTTTTTTTTTTTTTTTACTAATTTAGCAATGAGATTTTTGTTGACGCTTATCAATTCACAAAAAACATATTGGAACACTCAAATCATTTATTAAAGTACAAATAAACACGTAAATAACAATAATAAATCACAAATAAACAATGAGTTCAAATGCTGATAGAATTAACTAGTGTAGCATCCCGATTGAAAAGATGGTCTCTTAAACTGATGGTTTACAACTTTTATTCCATCCTTGATGTAAACACACTGTAAGAGCTACGGTGCACACAAATAAAGCAACACAATTAGAAATTAACAAAAACTTTTCAACTTTTTCCTTTTAAACCTTATTTATATATCAATGACTTGCCTATATGAATTGCCTTTACCTTATTACCTTATCATTGACAATCTCTCCCTTGATTGCAATCACTGTATATACTGTATATATTTATGACCTTTTAACCTTATATAATTTTCTATACCATAAAGTAAACCATAACATGAAATCATGAAATAAACCTTTCAATTAGCATTAAGAACAATACTAATAGCACTTATAGGCCCATTGTCAATGAAACATTATTATTTAGTAAGGCGACAGCACCCTCTGGTGTACAAAAAATGAAAAAAAAAAAAAGAAAAAAATTACAAACTGCGTGAAGGCGCTTGAGGTATTTATTCACGGCCGACGTGCAGCCAAGCTTGGCACTGAAGAGACAGGACAGAAGAGTGTACTCTCCTTTGTTTCTTTGAAATAAGTCAATGTTTTGGACACTCTGGTGCGCTTTTTTTGGCTTTGTGCCGCTTTCCCCGCTTGCAAACAGAGCATCCGACATTCTAACTTTCCACGCATATATTTTTTTAACCCTTCATTAACCGTCGACGGGCTGCTGTGCTCGTCAACGAATTTACGTCATCGATGACGTCGACTATGTCAACTAGTCGGGACAGCTCTACACATAACTAATAGCAAGTGATAAACAGCGACTAATAGTGGAACTGTCTTACTGTTAAGTTGCATCAATGTGTTGTGATGTTATTTCCAGTGTACCTTCTTAATCTAATTAAAACATTTCACATACTAACATGACTTGATATGAGTTTCATATTAAACCGGAAGTCGGCGTAGCCAACACCGAATAGAATTAGCCCCTCACAGTGGAATTTCATTAGTTTTTGTTACTTTCTGTTGAATGGCAATCTTAAGTGACTTCATATTCAAGATTCAAGGTCAACTATGAATTGGTGCAGAAACGACCACCAGGAAGCTTGTCAATGACTTTGTTTTAGAGCCCTACTTCAGCAACACAAAGATGAAGGTCATAACTTCAAAACTGTGCTGTTTCAAAATATGTGCAGACACCTCCAGATTAACAAGACCAGGACTAGCCACCACCCATCTTCTAATGGCCGAATTGAACGGTTCAATATGACCCAATACGATCAATATAAATGCAGTTCTTTCCCTTCCCCAAATTACTGGATTCTAATGGATTAAACCTTTTGGATGTACAGCGTCACTTGTAGCTAAATGTCTCTAAAATAAACAAGCATACAGACGTGTTCTCTTAGGGCAGTACTTCTCAAATAGTGGGGCGCGCCCCCTCAGGGGGGCGCAAAGCGATGCCAGGGGTAGCGCATGTGACCTCGGGGAACATGCTTCTTCTTTTTTTTTTTTTTTTTTGCCGTACTTGAATAAAGTGTACTTGCATATCCACTCAGTGGGTGGCAGTGGCGCTCTCCTTTTCAGATTGCGCACAGTATTTTTGAACTAAGCAAGAGCACAGTGCACACGGAAAAGAGATATGAAGAGCTGTGCACTGTTTTCGAAAGCCATTTTTCGGCCGGATTCACGTAGCGACCCACTTCTCCGGTTCTCACGTGTCCGCCCGAGAAGGGCCATTTTCGGCTTGGGATCATCATGACGACTGCCCTCACCTACGTTTCTCCCTTGGCCGCCGAGAACGCGCTTTTTTCTGGCCGTTCGCCTTTTGGCTTTGACTTTTAATACAGTGGGAGATGAGGAAAGACCACTGTTTACTGTGTCTAAAAACGGTTATGGCGGACAGCCGGAAGCCAAATCAAATAAGACGCCACTTAAAGACATTAGACCCCAATTTCATTGATAAGCCGCTTGATTATTTTTCAGCGAAAACATGCCGAATATTGCCAACAATCGTCCCGCTCTGTCAGTGTTATATCAGTAAACCAGTGAGGACTGTTAGCATGCGCAGTGCAAAATAACCCAACACTATTGCAAAGGAGGTGATACTATGAGCGGCAAAAATCAAAACTGTCCTTCTGTCCAAAGACACTTTTTTTTCTTCTTCTATTCAGTTTTGTTTTTTCGGTCAGATTTTTTGGCATATTGTCCTCATGAGTTAATGTTTCTAATCAAATTGAATTTGGTTTTATGCTCTGATTTTATTACATTTTATTTTTCAGTATCAAAGGGTCAAAAATGTACCTTGAGTGTATTTTTACAGTTTGGATGTGACTTTCTTTTAAATTCAGGCAAATTGTTACACGTTAAGTCTTTTCTTTTGCAAACAAAACAATGTTTATAAAGTTATACTTTATTCTAAGCTGATCTGTTACTTTTTTCTCTAATAGAAAAAAAGGACACAATGTTAGGCAGAGGCGTACTCATAATTTATAGACAAATGATACTATTTACAGTGGGGGCAGAGAGTTTGGGGGGGCGTTACAGAAAATAATTGAGAAGCACTGTCATAGGGTAAGATCAAGCTAACGCCAGAGGCTGACTAGCCAGCTGTCTCGCCTAAGGTCCACATAGAGGCAAGAACATTATAAAAGTGCATATCAAAGTTGTAGTTACTGTTATTGAATATTATATCTTACTAGGACGTCATCGCAGTAAGTCTAAGTATAGCTGTTTCATTAACAAAAGTTGGTCCACTTCATGTCTTCGTTCACACTCGTTAAGTGTGCTAAGATTATAGGGATGCTTCCTCTTTTTAAATAAACATAGCGTCTTTAAATTATTTTGTTTTTATTTTTCCTGTAACATTTTGTGAGCGACAACTTAGTGTCCCAACCGTTGCTGTAAGTCTGGAGGATGTAAAAGGTTTTTGTGTGTTTTCAGGTTTCAGTCTTTTGGTGAGCTGTTTGATGATGCAATAAAATCAGGTCTGGCGGCTATCCAGACACAGAACCCGGGTTTCTACTTCCAGCAGGCTGCCTATTACAGCCAGGAAAGAAAGCGACTTGCACTTCAGCTTTGTCAGGTGAGTTTGTACTTCTGTAGAAACTAAACATGTCCCGATCACGTCATTTTCAAAGTATCGGAATCGGCAAAAAAATATTGGACATGCCTTTTTTTAATATATATATATTTTTTAATTAAATCATTTTCTAATTGTATTTAACGTTACAGACAAAATGTCTTACAGTCATCCAGAGTCTTTAGTTTTGGCTTAAAGTAGGGCTGTCAAATTTATCGCGTTAACGGCGGTAATTAATTTTTAAAAAAATTAATCACGTTAAAATATTTAACGCAATTAACACATGCGCTGCACGACCCACTCACGCATTGAGCTAAAAGGCAGCGTAAAATGAGTAGAGTGAATTTTGGCAGTCTTTGGAGCCTTTTTTTCATTGGCTAAAGCCTTACAATCCCTCTCCCTACAATTAGAAATATCATGGGAAGCAATGTGGGGAAGAAAGGTAGTAGTTGATCTTTTTCTTTACACCCTATGTTATTTCCCAACGCAGAGAAGAAATATCAATTGGTGCCACTACACACAGTCATGGTTGCACTTCCCATCATGCGTTTGGGCAGAACAGTTAAATGGCTACAGTATCATTTACTGAAAGCTCAACAAATACACTAGATGGCAATATTTAGTCACACTATACAAAGTCACATTTATCCTTTAAGAATTACAAGTCTTTCTATCCGTGGATCCCTCTCACAGAAAGAATGTTAATAATGTAAATGCCATCTTGAGGATTTATTGTCATAATAAACAAATACAGTACTTATGTACTGTATGTTGAATGTATATATTCGTCAGAGTTTTATTCATTTTTTTCTTAATGCATTGCCAAAATGTATATGATCGGGAAAAATTATCGGGAATGATTGGAATTGAATCGGGAGCAAAAAAAAAGCAATCGGATGGGGAAATATCCGGATCGGCAGATACTCAAACTAAAACGATCGGGATCGGATCGGGAGAAAAAAAACATGATCGGAACAACCCTAGTACTAGAAACATGAGCTATGAATGTGAGGAATCTTCCATGAGCTTTTTTTCCCCATTTAATGTGGCCCCCTTCGAATGGGGCTTATATGTGTGAACTGATTCCCCACTACAAGTGTGTGTGTGGGTGTGTGTGTGTGCGGGCGTGTGTGTGTGTGTATGCGTTCTATCATTCCATATAAAATTTAAATACAGAACTAAATGGGGATTATTAATGCCTGTTATTTGTGTCCTTTTTTTGGAAATCCAAATATGATTACCCTGGAATGACAAACAGCTGGCATGTGAAATTTGTTTTGATGCTTCTGTACATGCAGGTCACTTTGCTGTGCGCATCTTGGACTGTGAATTAGTGCGCATGCGTGACACTTGAGCACGCTCAATGGCCAAAGGCAGTCTGAACGGGCACGCCAAAAAAACAGATATGACAAAAAATCGGATATGGGCATTAAGACCTGCGGTATGAACGTAGCCTTAGTTTAACCCTTTAAGGTCCTTGCATGCCTTTAATGCTGCCCTTATATTTCCAAGAAATTGTTGACAATTTGGTTCCTGTTTTCAGGACACCTTGAACTTTACGTCCAAACTGTTGTTTCTTCACTGACCAATTATAAATCAACATTTTGGGACCAAAAAGACAATACATTCTTTATTTTTTTCTTTATTTTTTTTTTGGGGGGGTCAAAATTTGTAATATTGATGTCAATGAATCGTTTTGAACCTTGGTAATATTTATTTAACATGTTAGGATGAACATTCAACCCCCCCCCCCCAAAAATGAAACAGTTTTATATTTGATAGTTCAACATAAACAGCAGGTATAGTCATAGATGATTTTGGCCTTTTTTACATGCTCTGGTCAAACAGGTTATGTACGTAGAGTACATTGCAAAACTGAAAAATTATATACCATCTAACACAAAAGGGTTTGGAGGACATCTCTTTGTGAGTTTAGGTATTGCACCGATCACCTAATGAAAACTAAACACACGATCAAGCTTCTTGAACACACATTTATATGCACAAATTGATGAGACTGGTGGTGAATTAAAAAAAATTTTTTTTTAATATGTAGGCTGAGCCAGTGTTGATTGACTTCTGCTGCGCTGACATCTCATCAATCTTCCATGCTGACCCCTTCTCCTCTTTCCAGTGGGGCAGTGGGTGTAGATCGCTTATTATCACATATTTTACCCATGTACAGTACATGCAAACATGGAAAAAACTCATTAAAATAACATAATATATGCAGATGTACAGTAAATAATAACGATAATAGAAATATATATTCACCATAGTCACAATAGTCACTGAATATCTGCTACATCCCTAATCTTCATATTGAATAAATAACAACCTCAATAGTAAAGTAAGGTTTCTTACCTCTGCTCGTCGATAACGTCGCCCACGTGTTCAAATCCGTCACTCTCTTCACTCACGGCTCATCCGAAGAAGACAATGACAAATTTGGTCCATCCTCTTCCTTGAGTTGATGAAAAAGCGCAATTGCTCGCGTTAAATGTAGTTTTTGATTCATTAAGAAAGTCACACAAAGTCTCTCGCTCAATCAAACCGGGCTCGCTACCTCGCTACTCGCCAACCTCCCTCTCATTCGGTAGATCCTCGCTAGGGCTCGGCAGTATATTTATAATTTTTGCATAGTGTGCTTCCATTGTGACCTCAGAAGGGCTCCTTGGATATGTGGCGCTTTCGGTTTTAAAAAAGGACAAGAAATGATGGAAATATGGACATAAACAAATGATCCATGCAGCGTTTTAATGTTTATTTGCGAGAACAATAAATCTATAAAACTTACATGACATTATCTCACGTTTTACATGGTCGATGGACTTCAATTAAAAACGAGAGTAAATCTCAAATTCCACACTTTCAAACGAGACCAGCCAGCACATGGGTGATGTAATTACAATGTGAAGAGGCTTCAAAGACGACATGCGCTGAGGACATGTGGGCGCATCCTGTGACTTTCAAAGGTTAACAATGATTGACACATGTGTGCCTTTGATCGTAGAGCTACCGAGCTTCCCTGGCAAGATAAAAGCTACAAACCTGTCAATCATCGTTAACTTTGAGTACCAAACGCAAGCACAGTATTGCTGCACTGCTTAGCAGGAGGGAGGAACCACGTGATTGATAACACAGGAGTGATCATAGGACTCAGTCGTCATTTTACAAAAAGGGGGAAATGTTGTCGAATTAGTTGATAATGTCGACTTTAAATAAGAAGTCTCACGTGAACAACAAATACAAAAACCATGACGATACACCAGGCTCGCTACTTTTCCAGCTGCTGGAGGTTGTCCTGAAACTACAGCTGTTCCGTTTTAGCCTTTTTGGAACGAGCAGTTCCATATATTCCGCTGTTATGACCAGTTAAAAAAGTCTTCCGATAACAACAAATTGCTAAACAGTCTTCTGGATCTCATACCTTTTCTGGCACAGACCGAGGACAACCGTGAGGTATGAAAATTGGCTTGTTTCTTGTTTCTAACAAAGCTGTACATATCATGGGTCACGTTAAGGGAATACCTCTTAGAAGATTCAAATTGCTGCTTATATTTTTACATTGGAAAAAATTCAGAGGAGTGTGTAAAAGTTGAATTTCCACGATTAGCTGATCTTTCACGCTGCCAGTTTAACAGATGGAAAATTTCATTAGATATTGTTTTTTTTGGTTTTAGGCAGAAGCAAAGGATATATCCTTCGACCCACTGGAGTTGCTGAGCGGAGGACTGGACTACTATGGCCAGAGACCATGGAGACAAGGACAACAGAGTAGGCGAATTATATACTGTACAGCAGGGGTGTCAAACTCAAATTCATAGGGGGCCAAAATTTTAAATTGAACAAAGCCGCGGGCGAAGGTTGAACAAATGAACCTTTTAATATGGAACCAAACAAGTTTTGATTTAACAGTGAATATTGAACAAGCAAGGTTTATATAACTTAAAATTACAGGCGAATTAAAATTTGGCCCGCTGGCCAGAGTTTGACACCTATGCTGTACAGCCTGCACCATATAATATTACTTTATTTGAGTTAGCTGGAACTTGCTTCAAAGAATATCACCCATTTAAAATTATACAGTGGTACGTCAACATACGCCTGCTTCGACCAAGTGCGTAGGTTTGGTTTCAATATTGGTAGGGACGATATAACAGCATAAGCTGCATGTATACTTTTTGCTGGGGACAGGACATTACACACTACATTTCTCACCAATAAGAATCTAATTAATTGATAAGCTAAATGATTAATGCAAAATAAATCTGTATTGACTTGTACTAACTTTCTCACTGCAAATTTTACAATATAACGTCTTAATCTGATCATTTTTCTTAAATCTAGTCAAATATTTTTTTTCCTACTTGTTTTGAGTTTTAAAGGCTAGTTAGCAGATAAATGCATCAGATTCTTCCACTTACTTTTAGTAAATATTACCATTTGTTCTTATTACGCCCGTGCATCTAAAAGTTGGTAATTTTTCACCTAAACCAAGAAAAAAATGCTTTCAAATAATGTTTTGAACACTATCTATTCTTGAATTAAGAACATTTCTGATAAACACGTTTTTTGAAAATTAAATATACGAACTTTTTGTTCCAAATAAGTTCTTTTCAGCTAGCAATTTTTATTTCAAGAAATCGGAGTAAAATTTACTTGAAGCACTGGCAGATAATTTCACTTATTTCTAGTAGATTTACACTGAAAACAAGAGAATTTTTTTTTTCTTCTCAGTTTTAAGGAGGTGGGTTTTTGCAGTGCATGCGTATTGGTTCAGGTGATACACAATTCGACTGTACCTTTTGTTTTCAAAAACTAAAGACATATTTTGAAAACGTCCAGAATAAATATCTGGATTCTATTATCAAATTTAAATTGCATTATTTGAACTCAAATTATATTAACATACACAAGAAATACAAACTTGATAATCATCTCTTAAGTATCCAGGAAAGCAACAAGAAAAACATTTTTCTTTTTACCACTCAAAACTGTCTAATTAAATTAAATATAACAAGTCATGGAATAACAAAAATGTAGGCTTCCTTCAGGATTAACACTAATGTTTTTGTCCACAAGCAGAGTTGTTAATCTTACTTTAAAAAAGTAATTAATTACAGTTACAAATTACTTCTCCCAAAAAGTAATTGTGTTAGTAACTCAGTTACCTGCATGTAAGAGTTACTATAGTTACTTGGCAAAGTACCTGGTGATAATTTTCATGTTTTTTTTTCTCTCCAAAAAAAAACAGGTCACACAATGTGAAGTTTAAAGGGTTTTTAGGACAATTGGCCCTAGCCCAATTCTTTACCCTAAACTTAACTAGATACAGGGGTATTGCGGATATTGCGATAACTAGATAGTAAACTTTGCTATGTGTGGAAGTCATTTAATGCTGCGAATCAACCGTTAAAATTGTTAAAATTGCTCCCTTTATTGCATTAGTTCCCTTCTGTCTACTTTCGACATGTGTAAGTTTTAAAACAATTTTATCATTTAAAGATAGATTTAAGTCAAGATTTTGACGATTGAGGAGCATTTTAGATAAAAAGTTACTTAGGTTCGTTAGGAAGGTTCTCTACACCAGAGCCTTCCTGAAAAGTCTACTGCTTTAAGATGGCGGCTGTTTACTAACGCCTCTAGTACTTCATACATGTTGGTAATGCTGCTGTGTCATTTGCATCTAGTTCTATATATATGTGATATCTACCGTAGCATCATGTGGGCGCAGTTTGTAGGCTATCAGCTACAGTCAGGTATTATTGGAGCCACCTAGCATCCCGTTAGCAACGGCGTCACAACTCCTTTGCCTCCTCCGCACTCCTGCTCTGGTCTCTCGTCTCCGTGAGCCCGTCTGTCTGACTTTTCTCGCGTCATTCAACCAACATAGTAACACATAGTAACGCACGCCTTTCCTGCCTCAGTGACGGTAACGGCGTTGCCAAGAGGAGGAAAGTAATTAATTACATTACTCACGACAGAAAAAAATAACGACGTTAGTAACGCCGTTATATTCAAACGCCGTTATTAACAACACTGTCCACAAGCACAACCAAACCCAACAAAAAATGAAAGCTCCTTTGGGCTGCTTTAAGACCACATAAGTAAAATGAAAACTAAAACTGGGGAGAAGGGTGTAAACCTTGGTTCACTACATTTCTTACAGCTGAGCAGGGTTTATTATATTTCTCACAGTTTAATTATCGTTAACATAGTGGAAAACACATACAGGAGGACACTTCTACTGTACCTAAGCAGCTTACTGAACTTGCTAACCTGAGTAGGTTAACAAGTTCACACTGTTTATCGTCATGGTAATGCCAACTCTATTACTTTCATTACTTACAGTGGCTGCTGGCCGGAAAAAAAAAAAAAATCTAATATCCCTCCTCTTCGAAGCAGGCGGAGGAGGGCATGCCGACATGCCACGTAATTCTGAACTGTGAGAGTGCACGCGTGTATTTGTGCGTCGGGGGTTGGTCAAGTCATCAGCCAGTCGAACGTGCGTTTGAGAAAAAAAATGGAGCGGTACATTCAGCAATTGAAAAAGGGGTAAATGTAAGTCTGAACATAATCAAAATAATTCATTTAATAATGGTTGGGTCAATTCTATCGTTACAACATATGGGAAGACAATCTAAATGACCTATATAGCTTAACAGATAATATAATGCAAATAAGGTTGCTTAAAAGTTGATGGGGACAATTTGAGCATCCTGAAAAGTCGGTAGGTAGTGTTTTGTCCCTTCCGTCACAATGGAAACCTATGCCCTTGGCCTCGACATACGATGCTTTCGACATCCGATGTAAAATTTGACTCGTCATTTGTCTGGACATAAAACGACATGCTCAAAATACGACGATTTATGGCAGCGTCGCAATTTCATTTTTTTCCGCCAAGACGGGCACACGGTAGATTTTCTTGTGAGAGAAAGGAACATGGGTCCCAAGAAGGTTAGTGCAGGTAAAAGGTGACACTTACCATTGAAATTAAGAATGAAAATGACCGAAAAATATGAGCCTGCTGTGCGCGTCAGTGAACTGACTCGCCAATACGGCCGTCATATGCCTACGATCTCGAGGATGACTGTCATTATTATTATTATTATTGTAACACTGAGAAGGAAGTTGCCAGCTTTTTAATAATTTATTTCAGAACTTGTGCAACATAACATGGCTACTGTCTGCTGTAGCCGACGCCAACAACACCAGAACATGAAAAGAGAAAGTCAAAACTGTTGTGCGCCTGTCACTCTCTTGCCAGTCACACGAAACTCCAAATAGTATTACCGGAGAAGACTGCACTGCCATACGTTCCACTGACATTTGTCATGCAAACCGCAATTTATTAACTTTTTTTTTTTTTGTAAGTAACTAATCCAAGCTTTAGTTTGTATGATCACGTGCTTGCAATTTTAGGTATTGATCCTCCTGACCAAGACAAAGAAAAGAAAGGAATTCTGACATTACAGCTATACGAAAGGGATTTTCATCATTCCGTAAGTACATGTTAACATTCACATTCAATGTATCAAGTTGTTGTGGATGCGTTTTAAAAATGCTAATTGATTTGTTTGTACAGGAGCTGATAATAACTCTTCTTAGCAACGCTGTTGCACAGTTTAAAAAATACAAATGCCCACGAATGAAAAGTCATCTGAGTAAGTAACTTGTTCTTCCAACTGTAACTAATACCATGTAAGTAATCACAAATTTGCATCGCTTCCAAACCTAGCGTCCCCAGTACGTCGATCACGATTGACTAGTGGATTTAGAGCTGTCCCGACTAGTAGACGTTGTTGACGTCATCGATGACGTAAATGCGTCGACGGGCAAAACATACCGTCGACGGGTAATGACGGGTTAAAAAAAAATTAAATGCGGATAAAGTTTAGAATGGCAGGCGCTCGCGATACAAGCGGTTGTTACTGGCACCCCCAAGGGGGCCGCTGTTATTTCAATGTGACCGGCATTTTCAGATTGAGCAAAGAGGAAGAAAGTGGGCGAGCGAGCGAGAGAGAGGGAGCGAGATCGGCGAGTTGGAAAAGTGCGCGGGCCGGGTAGCGCCGAGTTGAGTGGCTTCATCCCCCACGTTTTTAATTTGGTCAATAAAAGTATCCTTTAAGAGCCATCCGATGCCTCTCGGTGTTTTTTATGCACGCCGCCGCCTTCCCAAGGAGGAAATCGGACGAACCCAGACGAACCGACAACAACGAGCCAAGTGAATCGCCGGTTAGGAGTTGAAAACACCGCCAATTTCCAAAAAGGGCAGAGATGGTTACACGTGAAAGCGGCATAAAGCCAAAAAAGCCGACCAGAATAACCAGAGCCTGGAATTATTTCAAGGAAAATATGGAGGGTGCCACTGTGTGTACTCTTTGCTAAGCTGAGCTCGCATGCCACGGTAGCACATCGGCTATGAACGAACACTTGAAGCGCCGTCACCCAAGTATAATTTTCGAAGAAAACAAGAAACAACAAGCTAGCGGATTGTAAGTCCATACAACTCTCTAACGATTTTTTAAATGGAAGTTGCCTTTATGTGCGTCATATCAACGCACATTTTATTTAATAAAATAATTAATATAATTATATATTTTTTAAAATTATTATTAAATTCATTAATAATAATAATAATAATAAATAATAATACCTCAAACTTGTATAGCGCTTTTTAAGGACACTCAAAGACGCTTTGCATAACATAACACAAAGACAGAATTAAGAATTAAGAGGTGGGAAAAGCTAGTTTGAACAGGTGGGTTTTAAGGAGTGATTTGAAGTTTTGTAATGAGTCCGAGTTCCTGATGGGTTTTGGGAGTGAGTTCCAGAGTGAGGGAGCAGCAGCGAAGGCTCGGTCCCCCAAGGTTCGGAGCTTAGTGCGAGTGATGGGTGTGAGGAGATTGGAGTTGGCAGAACGTAGGCGGTGGGAGGGACAGTGCTGTTGTAGAAGGTCAGTGAGGTAGGAAGGGGCCAGGTTATGGAGGGACTTGTAGGTGAGGAGGAGGAGTTTGTACTGAATCTGGTCTGAGATTGGAAGCCAGTGAAGCTGTTGGAGGATGGGGGTGATGTGCTCTCTGGAGTGGGTGTGGGCGAGGAGGCGGGCGGCAGAGTTCTGGACGTATTGCAGCTTTTGGAGATGAGAAGATGGAAGACCATAGAGGAGGCTATTGCAGTAGTCGAGTCTGGATGTGATGAAGGCGTGAATGAGTATTTCAGCTGTGGCTTGGGAGAGGGAGGGACGGATGCAGGCGATGTTGCGGAGATGAAAGAAGGAGATTTTAGTGAGGTGGCTGATGTGTGATTGGTATGACAGTGTTGAGTCCATTATGATGCCAAGATTACGTACGGAGGTGGAGGGGGTGACAGGGTGACCATCAATGAGGAGAGTGCGGTTCTGTACAGAGGGGAGGAGAGCTTTGGGTCCGGTGATGAGAAATTCTGTTTTGTTACTATTGAGTTTGAGAAAGTTATTGTCCATCCAGGTTTTTATGTCGGACAGGCAGTTTGAGATTTGAGAGAGAATGACAGGGGTGATGGATTTAGCTGAAATGTAAAGTTGAGTGTCATCTGCATAGCAGTGGAAATTGAGTCCATGGTGGCGAATGATTTGACTGAGGGGAAGCATATAGATTATGAAGAGGAGGGGGCCGAGGACCGAACCTTGGGGGACACCATGGGTGACTGGAGAGGTGTGGGATTTATGGTTATTGATGGAGACGAAGTGGTGACGATCGGAGAGATAGGAGGTGAACCAGAGGAGTGCAGTGCCAGATATCCCTATTGACTGAAGACGGTGGAGGAGGATGTTGTGGTCAATGGTGTCAAATGTGGCAGAAAGGTCGAGGAGGAGGAGGATGGAGATGTACCCAGAGTCAGCGGCAAGGAGAAGATCATTGGTTACTTTGATGAGAGCTGTTTCAGTACTATGGTGTGCATGGAATCCAGATTGAAATGTTTCAAACATATGGGAGGAGTGGAGATGGTGCTGAAGTTGGGTTATGACGGATCGTTCCAGAATTTTTGAGAGAAGTGGGGGATTGGAAATGGGTCTGAAATTGTCCAGGTTGTCGGGGTTAAGGCCAGGTTTTGTGTGTGTGATGGTGGCGAGTTTGAGTGGGGAGGGGACTGAGCCAGTGGTGAGAGAGGTGTTTATGATGTTAATGATAAGAGGAATGAGAGTGGGAATACAGGTTTTAAGAAGAGAAGATGGTATGGGGTCGAGATTGCAGCTGGAGAAATTCATGGTTGAGATGAGTTTGAAGATGTCAGAGGGAGGAAGAGGAGAAAAGGAGGGAAAGCTGTGAGATGTTAGAGGTGGACTGTTAAGATCTGAGGAAAGAGAACTGAAGGAAGTGGATGCAAGTGAACTGTGTATAGTTTGGATTTTTGCATGAAAAGATGACAGAAAGTTATTGCATTTGTCTGTTGTGAATGTGGCAGTGATATTGTCCTTGGGTTTGGTGAGTTTTGCGAAAGTGGAGAATAAGGTACGGGGGTTGGAAGAGTGAATAATTTGAGAATAGAAATTGGAACGGGCTGTTTTGAGTGCCGAGTTGTAAATATTGACAATGTGTTTGTAGGCTTGGGCATGAACTGTGAGACCGGTTTTTCTGTAGAGGCGTTCAAGTTGTCTGCGTTGCTTCTTAAAAATGTGGAGATCCGGGGTATACCAAGGGGCAGAGGTGGAGAAGGAGACTGTTGCTGTTTTGAGAGGGGCTAATCGGTTGAGGCAGGAGGAGAGTGTGTGGTTGTAGAAGTTGACTAGATCCGAAGCAGTAGAGTCTGAGGGGAGGGAGGAGCTGGTAATGGCATCAGATAAGGTGGAGGAGACAGAATCGGGGGGGAGTGATTTCAGATTACGGAAGGTTATTGTTCGTGCGTGGTTGTTAGTGGGGGTAGGGATAGAAATGTCCAGGGTTATGGCCAGATGATCTGAAATTGTGAGGTCAGTCAATGACAGGTTATGGATGGTGAGGGAGGGTGTGGAGCAAACCAGGTCCAGAATGTGGCCATGTTTGTGTGTGGGTGAAGTGATATGTTGGGTGAGATTGAGGCAGTTTAAAATGTCCAAAAAGTCAGATGAAAATTTGTGTGTGGGGGAGTCGACGTGGATATTGAAATCTCCGAGGAGCAGAATGGACGGGGACATGGAGGACAGCTGGGTGACCAAATTGGTGAAGTCAGACAGAAATGAGGGACAGTTTTTAGGTGGGCGATAGACTACAGCAACAGTGAGTGATTGAGAACCGGGAAATCTGAAAGCTAAATGTTCAAATGAGGATACAGCTGGGATGGAGATGGGGCGGAGAGTGAAGTCACAGCGGTGGATGACAGCAATGCCTCTGCCTCATTTTTCCAAGCGGGCTTTTTCAAAGTAAGTGTATCCAGGTGGGGTGGTTTGGTTAAGTGCAAAGTAATCCATGGGTTTGTGCCAGGTTTCAGTGAGACAGAGTAAATCCAGGTTATTGTCCATTATGAATTCGTTGAGGAGGAGGCTTTTATTATTAAGTGACCTTGTGTTGAATAGAGCTGTTTTGAGAGGCTTTTGTTGTGAAGTCCTTGTGACGGAAGTTGGAACAGGCAGAAGGTTGTATTGAGTCATGTGACGAGTGCGCGGATGACGTATGCGTAAGTTGTTGTTGAGCCGGTATCCAGGAGAGTGAGAGCTGCGGTCGGACCAAAGAGAGGGAATGCTGTTTTCGGTGGTGAAGTTGTAGTAAAGTTTTCGACGGGAGCCTCGATGGATGTACGGGCGACGGCGGAGAAGGCAGTGTTTGTTTCAGAGTTGTAATAATGTCCGGCGAAAGAGGTGCGTGGTGGTTGAGTCCGAGGAGCTGCGAGGACATGTACCTGAGAGCCATAGTCGGAGCCGGAGATGGCAGAAGCCGCTGAGAGGCCAGGAGAGACAGGCAAAAACGGTGAGAAAAACCCGTTCATACAAGCTTTTTGGTGCAAACCCAGAGTGCGGAGTGAGAAGCGGCAGCCAAAAGCGCGCCAGCGTCCTCCCAGCTCCACGTCATGAGGGCCAATGTTAAGATTGGATCATGGAAGCTCCCACTTAGGGAAAATATATACATATATCCTGTATATACATAATATAAAAATATATATATATATATATGGAAACACCACTGGCCTGCTTACTGTAATCCATGACTGCACTAATGTTAGTTATTTAATATTATAAAGTTTTACATACAGTAGTATGCTATAAAATTAGAAATCAGAAACTAACTCATGCTAATGCTGCCAGAGTTGGTTCTACTGCAGAGGTGTCCAAACCCTTTAAAAAAAAAAAAAATTTTTTTTTTGACTACTTGGGAGTGAGCTACAAAGGTTTTTTTCTTCTTCTCAATTTACTTGTTCTTGTTGAAAACACCAGCAAATATGTCTACTCTTCCGTTATCCGTGGACGGATCAGAAAACAATTTGGTTGAAATATTCCAGGATTTTTTTTCTCGGACTTCATCAAGAAATGTTAGCTCTAATATGTTGTTCCGTCAGGGGGCCGTAGTTCATTTAAACATCTTATTGTTTATGAAAAAGACTGCCTACACTGGAATCAGTTATGCTTTAACTTGTCTGTTTGTTTTTTGTGTGTGTTTTTTTCCTAGTGGTGCAAATGGGAGAGGAATACTATCATGCTCAAGATTATGCCAAAGCCCTTAAGTATGTTTGATGGACAAGCCATTATCTAAGGCGAACCTTTTGTAAATCTGATAAAGTATGGTACTGGATGTAAATCAGTTTGTTTGTTTGTCTTTTTTTTAAGACTGTTGGACTATGTGATGTGTGACTATCGCACAGAGCGTTGGTGTGGAATCCAGACAGCCATATTAACCACAGCTCTGCATTGTGCCTATCTGATGGCCAGTGTTAAAGATTACATCATATCCTGCATGGAGCTACTGGGCAGAGGTAAGCAATGTTCTTATTGACTAATCCGAGTAGACATTTATGGACATTGCCCTCTAGTGATGGCCGTCATTGATGGAGTGTTAACAGACCTTAGTAGCAGCCCAGCATCAATCAATGCAGAGGCTTGATTTTTGCAAAGAAACTTGAAGCACATGATGACAGTCTGCAGAAGATGATTGAATCAAACAAATATGATGTGAAGCTCAGCATGTTAATGGAAGGTGCACCCTTAAAGAACCACCATCTGGATTAGGCTACTTTTATGAAGTCCAAATTGCAATGCATTGTGCAAGCAAAACAAATTGTAAATTCCTTGGATGGATCCCAAATGAAAAGGTTATCATAGATGTGCTATACAATACAGTGCCATACAGTGGACTGAAGACACATCTGCCATCTGAGGAAGGTTTACTTTGAGCACCTGCTACCAGCAATTGCAACCAGAATATCAAATGGAGTCATGACAGTGTGTGGACTGAAGTGAAGTACCAGTCTGGCTTTAATTAACGTGAACTTGGAAACAAAAAAAATCAGGTTAAAGTGTTATTTTATTTGATGCTGTTCACTGTTGTAGCATGGATTACATGTCATTAAAGAAGTCTTTTCATTTCATGTTTGATCACTCAAATCTCTGCCATATCCCACAAATATGCATCACCTTCTTGCTCATGAATTTCCATATCCAATTTGTCTCCTTCAGTTTCCTCCTGGCTTTACTGAGGTTGCAAATTACAAAACACTGCATAAATAGCTACGATCTCATCAAAATGTCAACATGTAACCTACCAGACATTACCTCACTCAAAATTTCAACAACCTTTATTCTCCGATTAGCTCTTGCCACATAAATTGTGACATTTGATAAGCGACGCATTGTGTAACTTCATGCACAGGATGTTCTTTACAGCCACCTGTAAATGCAGGAATGGCCAAAGTAACTCCTGGAAACAAACAGTTGTGGTCTGTGAGATCTACATGCTGGCATCACACTTTTGCAGATGAATATTTTCCAGGGTGTTTTGCTCCTTTTCTGCATGAGTAAATTCAGCAGCACAACTGTTAACCTTCGAGGCGATGAATGTGTGGGGTGCGACACATCTTTGTTTGGGCGGAGCACAGACAGATGTATCTATACCCTGTGTAAAGCGACAGAAGCAAAAAATATATTCTTTTTGAAATAGCCTTTCTTGATTCTTGTCCATCCTTGCCCCGCTGCCCGAGAAAGGAATATGCCAGGAAAAGGAATACAATACAGGTGCATTACTGGGTAGGGGTGCCCTTTAGTTGGTTTGCCATCAATTAAATGTATTCATCACACCTTGAACAATAATAATAACAGTAAATACAGTAAGTGAACCCAACAATACACCATTAAATGCCAATTCCCACTGGCCCAGATAAACAAAAAAATAATGAGACATGAAAAATCTCTGTCAAAATATTCCCCATTCAAACGCTTTCCAGGTAACCAGCTAAGTTTCCAGCAAGCAGGATAGCCCAACTAGCTAATGATGTTAGCCTGTACGTTAGTTGCCCACATTGAGAAATACAATTTGTAGCGTTAGGCAACTATGAGATTGTGCTTTTCAACAAATAAACATCTGCACATGCTGCATCTTCTCGGTTATTATTCATTCGATTAACTTTGAAGCACACAGTAGCTGACTACCTGCGTTTAGAACTACTGCTGGTGGCTACTGCTAGTGTGCTAAATAATAAAGAACACTTAATGAGACGATCCAATTGCAACGAGATTCACATTTATTAACCAAAACTCACCCTGCTGTTGTGATTTTAACAAAGTCCTTTCTGTTGATATTTTCACCCACTTTTTCCTAACTTCTTGGTTCTCTGCGTGTCCAGGTAATCCATGCGAACTGTTTGGCAACATACACGGGGAGTCTTGATGCAGTGAACACTTTCTTTTTCCATTGCAGCATTTTTGTACTATTGTTGACACAGTTGATGACGGAACATGTCTGTTCACTCGACATCATGAAAATATATGTATACACAAAAAGAAAATCGGCCAAATTCCGCAAACAGTAAAGTAAGCTGCTGTTAGCTGTGTGCTTTTGGCGGGGTGGCGGACGTTGTACTGCCGGTTGTTTTGCTCGGATTAGTCAATACACAATACTGAACCCATGGTATTATAACTGATTTCAAATTCAAGCTCCCAAGAACAAAAATGTTTTTTTGATATGTGTTTGTTTCGCGAAAACATTAAAATATGTGTCATTGTAGTCGATTTGGGTTCATTTATGTTTCTGGTTGTGTTATTAGTAGGGTTGTTCCGATCATATTTTTTGCTCCCGATCCGATCCCGATCGTTTTAGTTTGAATATCTGCTGATCCCGATATTTCCCAATCCGATTGCTTTTTTTTGCTCCCGATTCAATTCCAATCATTCCCGATAATTTTTCCCGATCATATACATTTTGGCAATGCATTAAAAAAAAAAAGACTAAAACTCGGACGAATATATACATTCAACATACAGTACATAAGTACTCTATTTGTTTATTATGACAATAAATCCTCAAGATGGCATTTACATTATTAACATTCTTTCTGTGAGAAGGAGCCACGGATAGAAATACTTGTAATTCTTAAAGGATAAATGTGACTTTGTATATTGTGACTAAACATTGCCATCTAGTGTATTTGTTGAGCTTTCGGTAAATGATACTGTAGCCATTTAACTGTTCTGCCCAAATGCATGATGGGAAGTGCAACCATGACTGTGCGTAGTGGCACCAATTGATATATCTTCTCTGCGTTGGGAAATAACATATGGTATAAAGAAAAAGATCAACTACTACCTTTTTTCCCCACATTGCTTACCCACGATATTTCTAATTGTTGAGAGAGGGATTTTAAGGCTTTAGCCAATGAAAAAAAGGCTCCAAAGATTCCAAAATTCACTCTACTCATTTTACGCTGCCTTTTAGCTCAATGCGTGAGTGGGTCGTGCAGCGCATGCGTTAATTGCGTTAAATATTTTAACGTGATTAATTTTTAAAAAAATTAATTACCGCCGTTAACGCGATAAATTTGACAGCCCTACTTTAAGCCAAAACTAAAGACTCTGGATGACTGTAAGACATTTTGTCTGTAACGTTAAATACAATTAGAAAATGATTTAATTAAAAAATATATATATATTAAAAAAAGGCATGTCCGATATTTTTTTGCCGATTCCGATACTTTGTAAATGACGTGATCGGATGCCGATCGATTGGGACATCTTTAGTTATTAGTGTTTCGGGTTGGTGCTTGCCACAAAGTTGAAAACGGGTAAATGCTGACGCCACACTTCAGTTTGTTACGTGCCGACTTTACACCAAAATAATAAAGGTTATAAACATCATTTCAGTGCAAAACTCCCTGGTCATGTGACCCATTGACTCAAAATCTGTGTGGGATGATAGCACTCCACTGGCTGCATGAGTTAGCCTCCGCCTCTTGTTTGTACATTATATATGATTATAGAATTATTTGCACAAGATTCATGTTTTTGCAATGTTTTGCTGCACTTTTCATTCAGCAATTCCTTCAATAAATATTATGCAAAAAAATATATAAATAAAAAAATCAATGTTATTCATGCTATTCAAGCAAATTTTTCTTTTTCGCGATTATTGGGATCAATAACTGACGTGTTGACCTGGGCCAGTGTTTTTTACAGTGGGGCCAGTGAACTTCGAAAGTCACTAATTTCCCTTATTGTCTAAAACCTGGTAATTATGTTATTTATATACAGAAGTGTTTTTCATTTTTGTCTTTGCAGGCTGTGTGAATGTGTATGGGATATGTTATCCTCAGTTGGGCTGTGAAATATGACCTCTTTGTGGTCATCATGTTTGAATTTTTAAAAGTAAAAAAACAATTGAAATATTGGGGGGGGGGGGAATAAATAATCCTACCAATAATCTAAGATGTGCCGAGTTAAAATCAATCGGAGAAATACATTCACTAGTTAGGGTGAGTCGCCAGCCGACAAGGAAGGATTCACAGTATCGAAATGTGTAAAACCCAAAGTGATGTCTACCTCTGGCCGAGCTATCACCATCAGATCCTGTGGTCTTTTCCCACAGCGGAGAGTAGCAGCAAAAACTGGCCAGTGATGGTTTTCAAATAAAGAATAAATGAGTGCTCTCGTTTTAAGTTTTGTGAAAACGGAACCTGTAAATGTTATATGTAGTGTTCCTTTGTTTTTTGGAAAGATTTTATATAAACAGTATGTCTTCTCTTTCAGCTTCAACACTGAAGAAGGAGCAGAAGTCTAGGATTGAGCAGAATCTGATACAAGTTCTGAAGGTATTTCAGATGTACACAATTTTCAACTATTTAATTTTGTTGGAGTAAAATTATAGTTTAGTGTGGGTATGTGTTTTTTAATTTTGTAATTTATTTTTTAAAATTAAAAACCCGATCCTTTTCGGTCGAGCAATTGTCTTTGTGGATGTTGTCAATGTATTACCAAATGATATATTTCTTTGACGGTGTGCTTATACGTTGAGAAAAGTAGCCCTCCATCACTACGGTCATGGTAACATAAACCAACTTGGACCTCCTATCACGGCTCTTTTAATCATCATTACTAGGTGTTGGCATTATTACATTAAAAACATATTTCATTAAAATTAAAGATAAGATATCCCTTCTGCAGAGGACTCGTCGCCTGCCACGTAAAGTTCTTCCCAATGGGAAGCGGGATTCTGGCGACCCGAAGTGGGAGTGCGTTTTGTGCTAGTCAATATTTTTGATTAAGTTGCAGTACCATTTTTCGCCATCAATCCTACATTGTGTACCTTTAATGAAGTAGTGGTCGGTGATACAGTAGCAGTGGTATATGGAAGTACCACCACATTGGAAGCTGCAATACTTTGCATTGAAGACAAATCTAATGTATTACCATTATTATGAGTTTGTTTGTGGACTGAGCGAGGTTCTGATGTGGAGTTTATATGAATATTAAAGTCACCTAAAAGTATTGCATTATCAGCATAAGTTACCAAACCTGCAATAAACTCATCTAAGAAGCCCGAGTATGGGCCAGGGGTGTGGTAGATAACAATAACAACAACAAAAACCCAGACAATTTGGTCTTTTCCTTCAAAAGTCACAATTTTATTTTTCAAATGAGTTGCACAATGAATAGAAAATACAGTCAAGTCATTGACAAGGTTAGAAATAAGGAATTTTATTTGAAATTATCATTTTCTCCTTTAAACTTTGCTTTCATCAAAGAACGCTCGCTTAGCAACAATTACAGCTTTGCAGACCTATGGCATCCTAGCTGTTAATTTGTTGAGGGAATCTGGATAAACTTCACTCCACGCATCCAGAAGCATCTCCCACAAGTTGGATTGGCTTGATGGGCATTACTTGTGTACCAAATTGTCAAGATGCTCCCACAACAGCTCAATAGGTTTGAGATCTGTTGACTATGGTGACCACTCCTTTACAGATAGAATACCAGCTGCCTGCATCTTTCCAAAATAGTTCTTGCACAATTTGGAGGTGTGCTTTGGGTCATTGTCATGTTGTAGGATGAAATTGACTCCAAACAATGGGGTGATAGCCTTCCTTATTTAAAATCCTGTTGACCTTGTACAAATCTCCCACTTTACCATCACCAAAGCAACCCCAGACCAACACATTACCTTCACCATGGTTGACAGATGACATCAGGCACTCATCCAGCATATTTTCAGTTGTTCTGCATCTCACAAATGTTCTTCTATTTGATCCAAAGTCCAAACATCTCATACTATTATTTGTCTGTCCGTAACACTTTTTTCCAATCTTCCTCTGTCCAATGTCTCTGTTATTTTGCCCATATTAATCATTTCCTTTTATTAGCCTGTCTCAGATATTGCTTTTGTTTTTACCACGCTGCCCTAAAAGCCAGCATCCCGGAGTCGTCTCTTCACTGTCGACATTGACACTGGCGTTTTATGGGTACTATTTAATGAAGCTGCTAGATGAGGACCTGCGAGGCATCTATTTCTCAAACTAGAGACTCTTATGTACTTGTCTTCTTGCTCGGTCGGGCAGCGGGGCCTCCCACTTCTCTTTCTACTCTGGTTAGATTTGTTTGTGCTGCTCTCTGAAGGGAGTGGTACACAGTGTTATAGGAAATCTTCAATTTCTTGGCTATTTCTCTTCAATTCAATTTTATTTGTATAGCCCTTGATCACAACAACGTTGTCTCAAAGGGCTTTGCAGAGGCAATATGATACACAATCAGAAACAGTATATGAAGAAACAAAGATGAATAAATAAATTCAAGTCCTGGGTTTCCCCCATCCTTAGACCCTCCATGTCGGCAAGGAAAAACTCCAAAAACTCCTCAGTCTTCGGGAGAAAAATGAGAAACCTTGGGGAGTACCACAGTATCAATAGCCTTCATTTCTAAGAACAGATTATCATGTTTCATGTCAAAGTTGTCTTTTTCTGGCCATTTTGAGTGTTTAATCAAACCCACAAAGGTGATGCTCCAGATCACCAACTAGCTCAAAGGAAGATCCGTTTTATAGCTTCTCTAACCACCTAAACTGTTTTGAGCTGTGCCAACATAATTGCACAAGGTTTTCTAATCATTTATTATCCTTCTAAGGCAACTAGCAAGCACATTGTACCATTAGAACACTGGAGTGATGGAGTAAATGGGCCTCTTTACAAAACTACGTAGATATTGCATTAAAACCCGACGTTTCCAGCTAGAGTAGTCATTTACCACATTAATAATGTATAGAATGTTTTCTGATTAGTTTAATGTTATTTCCATTGGAAAACTGTGCTTTTCTTTCAAAAAGGTGAGTCTGACCCCAAACTTTTGAACGGTAGTGTATTTACTGTATATATATATACAGTGCCTTGCAAAAGTATTCAGCCCCCTTGAACCTTGCAACCTTTCGCCACATTTCAGGCTTCAAACATAAAGATATAAAATTTTAATTTTTTGTGAAGAATCAACAAGTGGGACACAATCGTGAAGTGGAACAAAATTTATTGGATAATTTAAACTTTTTTAACAAATAAAAAACTGAAAAGTGGGGCGTGCAATATTATTCGGCCCCCTTACGTTAATACTTTGTAGCGCCACCTTTTGCTCCAATTACAGCTGCAAGTCGCTTGGGGTATGTTTCTATCAGTTTTGCACATCGAGAGACTGACATTCTTGCCTATTCTTCCTTGCAAAACAGCTCGAGCTCAGTGAGGTTGGATTGAGAGTGTTTATGAACAGCAGTCTTCAGCTCTTTCCACAGATTCTCGATTGGATTCAGGTCTGGACTTTGACTTGGCAATTCTAACACCTGGATACGTTTATTTTTGAACCATTCCATTGTAGATTTGGCTTTATGTTTTGGATCATTGTCCTGTTGGAAGATAAATCTCCGTCCCAGTCTCAGGTCTTGTGCAGATACCAACAGGTTTTCCTCCAGAATGTTCCTGTATTTGGCTGAATCCATTTTCCCGTCAGTTTTAACCATCTTCCCTGTACCTGCTGAAGAAAAGCAGGCCCAAACCATGATGCTGCCACCACCATGTTTGACAGTGGGGATGGTGTGTTCAGGGTGATGAGCTGTGTTGCTTTTTACGCCAAGCATATCGTTTTGTATTGTGGCCAAAAAGCTCAATTTTGGTTTCATCTGACCAGAGCACCTTCTTCCCCATGTTTGGTGTGTCTCCCAGGTGGCTTGTGGCAAACTTTAAACGAGACTTTTTATGGATATCTTTGAGAAATGGCTTTCTTCTTGCCACTCTTCCATAAAGGCCAGATATGTGCAGTGTGTGACTGATTGTTGTCCTATGGACAGACTCTCCCACCTCAGCTGTAGATCTCTGCAGTTCATCCAGTGTGATCATGGGCCTCTTTGCTGCATCTCTGATCAGTTTTCTCCTTGTTTGAGAAGAAAGTTTGGAAGGACGGCCGGGTCTTGGTAGATTTGCAGTGGTCTGATGGTCCTTCCATTTCAATATGATGGCTTGCACAGTGCTCCTTGAGATGTTTAAAGCTTGGGAAATCTTTTTGTATCCAAATTCGGCTTTAAACTTCTCCACAACAGTATCTCGGACCTGCCTGGTGTGTTCCTTGGTTTTCATAATGCTCTCTGCACTTTAAACAGAACCCTGAGACTATCACAGAGCAGGTGCATTTATACGGAGACTTGATTACACACAGTTGGATTCTATTTATCATCATCGGATCATTCAGAGATCCTCACTGAACTTCTGGAGTGAGTTTGCTGCACTGAAAGTAAAGGGGCCGAATAATATTGCACGCCCCACTTTTCAGTTTTTTATTTGTTAAAAAAGTTTAAATTATCCAATAAATGTTGTTCCACTTCACGATTGTGTCCCACTTGTTGTTGATTCTTGACAAAAAAATTAAATTTCATATCTTTATGTTTGAAGCCTGAAATGTGGCGAAAGGTTGCAAGCTTCAAGGAGGCCGAATACTTTTACAATGCACTGTGTATATATATATATATATGTGTATATATATATATATATATATATATATATATATATATATATATATATTTATAAATAACAACAATTTTTGTTTCATTAGAACAAGATACCTGATGCTGAGCCTCAGTGTGATCAGGTTTCAGCTAATGCAGCATGGTCACGATGGAATGAATGCATTGCTTCTGGTGGTGCAAATGAATTAACTATTGATGTGCAGGACTACATACCATTCAGTAAGTAAAAACACGCACAGTGACCAAATTAAACAGATTATACTGTGCCAAAGTATGTTTACATTCAGGGAATCATTGAATCATGACAGTTCTGTTTATACTATATGTATACACTATGTTTACTACCATCTATCCTAAACATATGCTAATGCAGTAACAAATTAATAATTACAGTAAATATTTACGTGTAAAACGTTTTTAGCAAATAAATACTCATTCAATTATTATCCATACCAGTTGATTGTGGGCAAGGGGCTGGATACATGTAAAGTTGTGGTTGATTTTTGATGATGGAAGTGCTTTTTTGACGACAGATTCTTAAACCGCTGTGCAAACCAGTTTATTATGCCATTTTACTGTGGGCAAAAAGGTATATATGTAAAGTAGAGAAGGGCGGTATACCAAAAATTTACTGTGACCGAGATGATTCACGATGACCGACTTAATTTTAACCATGTCAGTAAATTTGTTTTTTTTAATGAAACGAGAAAATAAGTCCTTTCAGCCCGCTTTGATTATGTGTTGTTAGGCTATGTTCCTTCCCCTTTAACTCATTCACTCCTAGCCATTTTCACAGGGGCACCCCTTTTCGCTCCCGGCCGTTTTACTGGATTTTGACTGATTTTGCAAGGCCCACAGAAAATTCTGTTCTACTGCTATATCAGTGCTTCTGAATTATTTTCTGTTACGCCCCCCCAAGGAAGACGTAAATGTTTCGCGCCCCCCCCAAACTCTCTGCCGCCACTGTAAATAGTATCATTTGTCCATAAAATTACTATTATAAATACGCATCTGCCTAACATTGTGTCCTTTTTTTCTAATAAAGAAAAAAGGAACATAGATCAACTTATAATAAAGTATAACCTTATTAACATTGTTTTGTTTGTAACAGAGAAGACTTGACGCGCATCAATTAGCCTGAATTTTAAAAAAAGTAACATCCAAACTGTAAAAAATACACTCAAGGTACATTTTTGACCATTTGATACAGAAAAATAAAATGTAATAAAATCAGTAAATAATAAAAAATTAAGATTGATTAGAAACATTCACTCATGAGGACAATATGCCAAAAAATTTGACCGAAAAAACAAAACTGAATAAAAGAAAAAAAGAGTGTCCTTGGACAGAAGGACAGTTTTTATTTTTGCTGCTCACAGTATTTACCTTCTTTGAAATGGTGTGGGCTTATTTTGTAATGAGCATGCTAACAATGCTCACTGGTTTACTGATATAACACTGACAAAGCAGGACGGTTGTTGGCAATATTCGGCACGTTCTAAAAGGCAAACGGCACGAAAAAAGTGCATTCTCGGCGGCCGAGGTAGAACCGTAGGTGAGGGCGGTCGTCGTGACGATCCCAAGCCGAAAATGGCACTTCTTGGGCGGCGACGTGAGAACCGGACAAGACAGTGGGTCGCTGCGTGAGTGTGTCCGCTCGGAAAACGGCTTGCGAAAACGGCGGCGGGACACTGCTCTTTATACCCGTTTTCTGTGTGTGTGTGCTTAGTGCTCTTCCTTAGTTCAAAAATACTGCGTGCACTCTGAAAATGAGAGCGCCACTGCCACCCACTGAGTGGATGTGCAAGTACACTTTATTCCAGTACGGCAAAAAAAAAAAAAAAAAAAAAAAAAAAACATTTTCCCTGAGGTCACATGCGCCAACCCTGGCATCGCTCTGCGCCCCCCCAGGGGGGCGCGCCCCACTATTTGAGAAGTACTGTGCTATATAAACATGGAACCCACCAAAAGAAAGATTAGACTCTCTTCTTTCAGCAGAAAAAAGGTAGTTAATATCTTTTACCATTCTTTAGAAATCAGCATTAGAAAATAGCTTTGTTTGAGCAATTTTCCAATTTCTGATGAAAAAAATTGAGCTTTTTGTAAAAGCATACATTTCAAACATAACTTTGACTTTAACACAGCTATTTTTCGCTTTTGTGACATGCCAAATATCTGAATAATGTTTTCGTTCTACAAAATAAACAAATGACAAGACAAATAGAGCTTTTGATTGCAAAGTAACAATTTATTTACACATAACTAAACTATTGAACTCTTGAACTATTTGCGCACATAACAACATGGAAGGCTCTCGGCTGCTTCCGGTTGAATGAGGTGGCTCCCAGTAATCTGATGAGACCGGACCGGACCAAGATGTGGCCATCACCGTCTGTCTCATCAAGCTATTTTTTTGAATCCTTCTTTGACGATGGTTTCGTTTTCTTTTCAAAACACTCCTCCAGTGTCGTTTGCCTTTTTTTCCCGATTGTTCTCCACCTTTTTCTCATGCGTCTTCACAAGATCCCTCCAATTTCTGTTTCCTGACTATTTTTCTTCACTTCCTTTCTTGGCCCTAGATGAGTTCTTACAAAATGCGCTACTGCCCTCCAGTGGCCAGTTTTATTGCTTTAAAATGGGTTTTGGGCATTGTGCATTGCAGTTTAGGTGCATCAGGACCTGGAGATGCCTCTTGTAAAAAAAAACCCATAAAAGACACATACAGTAAATGGGTTTTTGGGACACTGAAACAATTAAAAATAGAACGTGTTTATACGTTTTTCGGAGCAAATGAGTTAAGAAAGTACCGCCAGTGTGCTTACGTGTGAAGTCACGTGGTTATCATAAAATCAAACAAACAAGCACGTTGTTATCAGCCAGTATGCTAACGCTACAAGTGAACTTTAATTTGTATTTAATGCATTTATTCAACTTTTCAAATTATATAACAGTCTGCTTGGGCAAATTTTTCATTACTGAAATCAATCTGTTCAATTTACCGTGATAAGTACTTAAGGCCATATCGCCCAGCTCTAATATAAAGGGTGGGGACACTGCCGGCCGTAAAATCCCGGTGTTTTATTATTTCATGTAATTGTTGTCTCCCTATGTCTGACACGGGAGTCAAACTGGAATTTAAAGTAGGAATTGGACATCAAATGCAGAGGAAAGTTTCTTTGAGCCTGTTGTGTGCTAGCCAATCGCAACTGTGGCGATACGTCCAACTCTGAATGAAACTAACGTTTGTGGGGTTACACTCATGTGCAAAGACAGACTGTGTTGGGCATTTTCACAATGACTGCATTGCTCGGCATTAAGCTCGGTCTATAATAGCCTTATCCGATATTATGGGGTAGCCCATAATATCAGCCGATGAAAGCGTTTTAAAATGATATTGGATATTATCTACATCGTTTTTAATTATCTGTTTTGGTCCACCATACATATGGCAGTGCTGTCATGTCCACTATTTGCCTGCCTGTGGTGTTTTGAAGCCCCCTGTTGGCGCTGAGGTGTAATTTGTTGTTTAAGGTTCCAGCACTTTCTGCTGATGTCGTCATATGTCGACACGAGCTCATTGCGAATAGGGAGAACTAAATGGACGACCTAACGCAGTGGACTCCAAACTATTCCACATAGGGCCGCAGTGGGCGCAGGATTTCATTCCAACAAAACAAGACAATACCTATGCACCAAGCTGCATTCACACCGGCCGCGAAATAACGCTTGACAACGCGTGACGCGCGCGTTGCCGTCGTCAAGAGCATTCACACCGAGGTCTCGAGAAGTCAGCCCGCGAGACTGAACTACTTCCGGTTCAGTCCTTGTTGTGTATCCGGTGACATCATTAACACGCATCGGTGAAAATGGCATAGAGAAGATGTCGATGATCGTGAGACTTGCTGCTCTATATTTACTGATAAAAGTTCGCCGAAGGAGAGGGCAACGCCGGCGCAGGATGTGGGTTCACAGCAAAATTCGACAGCACTGCCAGCTCGGTGAATACCACCGGCTCTTCAACGAACTGCGCCTGGATGAAAGCCGATTTCAGCTGTACAAAGCATCTTGTGTTCTTCACAATTACATTAGGAAATCCACACCAGGAACAGCTGAAACACCAAATGCCAAAGCTAATGTTGATTGCCATCCTCTCCCTGATGTTAGCAGACTTTCTGCCAACAACGCAACGTGAGGGGCCATTGCAGTGCGGGAAGCATTCACCGTATATTTCACCAATTAAGTTGCATTACAGTAACATTGCTTATAAAGTTTTAATCAATACCCCGCATGGACTACATTTACCATGCCTGCATTTTCTGTAATGGCGTGCCCTTTTATTAAAATTCACTTGTACTGGCAACTCTTGTTCTGTGTGTGCAGTAATTAGAGCCTGGAAAAGACAAAACATGGTGCTGTAGTTGGCAGTTGTATGATATTGATTTCAACATGCAAGTTAATGATGTGATGTTAGATAGTATTTGTAAATTTCTTTGTGTATTAATCGATGACAAGATCTGCTGGAACCCCTACATTAGCTATGTCCGAGCCAATCTATGACCAAGTATTTCATTTCTTGCTAAGGCCTGTCATATCTTGAACACACAATCATTACAAACTCTATACAATTCATTACATTGCTTGCGTTTAACCACCTGTTTGAAAACTAAGAGTTTAGGTATATAAAAATGTTTGTGTGGATAAATAATATTGTAATCAACTATTTATGTACTTATGACAGTCAGCTAATTTGTTGGTGCAGGGGGGTTGGATTTTCTAAGTTTACATTTCATACTACTCCTTTATTCATTTTTTAGTTGATGCCTGATGTTTAATGCTCATATAAATAGAAATAGAAATTATGGTATAATAAATGAAAACCTAAATTGTAACTAAGTATGAGTTTAGCTGTACAATACCTAACTAGGTAACAAATGAAGTAGGAATGAATACAATTTTGAAAAGAAAAAGTTTTTTATAACAAACCTATGTACATAGAAGAATGCAAAAACCTCCTATGTAAGCCATTTTTTCAACTACACTGCGAATCATTTAAGTCTGATTGTAATTTGACTCCTTTGATACACCATACATAATAAACCAGACTGCAAGAGATCAATTCGATGCTGATTTAACTATAATTCCCCACTGCAAAATACACACAGTACAATAGCTGTAGAAGAAAAAATTCACACAGTAAAAAAATTAAAAGAAAATAACGACTCAGAGCTCCCGTGTGCCTTCACAAACTCAAACACAAGCTGATGCAACTTTAATCGAAGCTGTTGCTGCTTCATATTTGGAAGTGTGTCGATAAGCTCTTGAATTGCCAGAAAACAGTGGTTTATTTTGTGGGATGGTGCATTGTTTCCGTGGAATTTGATGGCTTGTAGAATCTCATTCTTCTGGTCTCCCACGGTGTCTCCCGCCTTTCGCTTTTTACCTGTATTAAAAAAAGAGGTGGTTCATGCCATTACAACAAAATCCTGGCATCTCCAACACAAACATCAGTTACGTCGATTAATAAACTTTATACATACCACTCCGCCTTTGTGGTGTGACTGCCAGGGTGAAAGAGGAGGGGTCCTCAGCTAACTGTGGAAGAGGAGTACCACAGAGCTCAATGGCTGGCGTTTCTGCAATGTGACACATGGCTGGTGTGCAGTCTGTCAGCGTGCTTCCCAAGGCAGGTGTTCCAGGAGGCCAGTCCATTGAGGATGTAGTCGCAGGACAGATAGGCTCTATGCAAGGAGTAGACTCCCCCATCAAACTCTGTTGTTCGTCTTGGCTCATGTTTAAAAAAAGAAAATTAATTAAATAGATATTGGTAAATAAAAAAATAATAATAAAAAAAACCCCATAGTAATAATGCTGCATTAGTCACAGTGTCATATAGGGGGCATGGCATTCCTATGAGCAGATATGACAAGTTTTTTTAATTGCTTCCATACCGCACAGAAACCTTACATGCACATGCAATCGAAACTTAATGCACATGCAAATGAACCGAAATTGGTAGAGGTCTTTCTCGATGCTACAAATTTATCAAGGAACGCCATCAATGTCGTGCATACCCACGTCCGCCGGCGCCGAACCAGCTGCTGCTCCGCTAGATAATTGTAAACAAATAAAGCACAGCACTTTTCCCGTTTTGTCCAAGTTGTAGTACGTTGTTGGCTTTAAGTACTGTAGCCCGTAATTTAGCGTTTGCTACCTTTTTTTTGCATTAGCTGCGGCATTAAGTACTTACCAGAAGCATTGAGCGCATCGCTTCTTTCCCTCCAGGCAGCGTCCTTCTTGTTCCGGTCTTTCTGTGTTGGCAACGTCGGGTTGTAAAGGACAGTATGGTCACTCATAGCAATTATCAATGCGCCTTCCATTTTCTGAGTAGTTCGAAATGTTTGGACTTGTGGTCACCTGATGTGGCCGCAGGTGATGTGGGGGCAGCTAAAGTCACGTGAATGAGAAAACGTATTCGATTGGCTGCTTCCCCCTCGACGCCAAACTCTGTCGGAGAAAGTTCAACCAAACCATCTCCTTGCGGCGCGTTAAATTTGACGCGCGACAGTCGATTTGGCGACATCGCGATGCCCCGACGTGTGACGCGAGACAGCTATTTGCGCGTTTACATTGACTTTCAATGGAAACCCGACGCGCAACAAGCAAATGACGCGGCCGGTGTGAATGTAGCTTTAGAAGTGTAATCAGTTGATTGCAGTCAGGTGCTGCTTGTTTTAGCAGAAACTTAATTGATTAAACTGTCAGTACTCGATCGGTTGGAACACAAACCAGGACCCACAGCGGCCCTTGAGGACCGGTTTAGAGACCCCTGACCTAACGTCTGCAGCCAGTGTATGTTAGCAGTTCTTGCCATCTCACCACACTGTTTATGCTTAATACAAGCATTGCTTGTCAGTTATATTCTTCCTTTTTTTAATATTCAGGAGCGTTGTGTGGAATATTGGAGATGTGTATATTCCTTTTGTTTGCAATTGTAGTAAAATGTGGTTACATTATTTCATTGCTTGCAAGCTGTACTGCCACTGGCTATTCAAATTAACACGGGGTGTATATTTTGTGTCAATAATATGAAATAGTCACAAATAAAGCAAAGTTTTTTTTTTTTTCAAGTGTTGCAAAAAAGTATCTGTGCTTTTGTCAGGAGAAAGATGACTACAGTAAAGCCAATACAACTAGGGCTGCAACTATCGATTATTTTAGCAGTCGATTAATCGATGAACTAGTTAGTTCGAATAATCGAGTAATCGGATAAGGAACATAAAAAAATTAAAATACCTGAAATAAATAAATGAGGATCTAAAAACAACAAATGAACAATTGGCTAACTTACATAGCAAATGTCCGCTAGCTTAAATGCTATAAAATGCTAACTTAAAAAAAAAAATAAAAATTTTTTTAACCATGCTTTTAACAAATGGTTCAAACATATATGCCCACAAAAACGGCTAAAGATACCTATAAATTAAATTACGAATGAATTAAAAAAAAAAAATTACCTCAAACAAAAACTTAGCTTATGTTGGTTTTAACAGGGAACAGCTGGATTCAGCCATGTGAAATGAGGCAGACAAGAGGGCAGTGTATCCACCCAAATCAATAAAACTAAATTCAAACACTTTCAAAACAAAACCATTACAATCCCACTTCAATTAAACGAATACTTGAAGCAGCAAAGTTTAATTCAAATCTTTTTTTCTAATCGAATACTCGAGTTAATCGATTAATCGTTGCAGCACTAAATACAACCTTATTTCAGCATCAGACTTAATTCTTTAGAGCCTGATTTGTTTGCTATCTGTTGATTTGTGTACCCGCGCACACATTGCGGACAGAATAAGTGCCTTATTGGCACTTTGCACTTGATCCACAAAACTGATAATTGCACTATTATGATTTCAGCAGTAACTAAAGTGGTGCAATATAGGCACGTTTTCCATAACTTAAATTGAAGTTGCTCTCTTCCTTTTCAAAGAATGTTTATTTGGAAAACCCTGGAAGTTGTTACAGTTATCATTATTAAAGCATCTAGTGGGGCATCACAATACAGTCCACGACCGCATAAATCAATTTTTTGAGTTGGACAATATCGGGATATCGGTTAAAAAGACATTATCGGACAACTCTAGCCTCTAGCCATCCAACAGCAGCTCTTACAGCGAATCATGAATGAAACCCAGCAATCCGTGAAGCTGTATGCCGCCATGATCATAACCAATACCTATGGCTCCACTCAGCTCTCCGTCTGGTTGGAGAGCTGGAACCTGGAAGAAGGGACTATTTTTGCCCCAACACAAGCTGTACCCACAGAGTTCTACATACAGTATTTGGTGTGATATTCATTTTTTTTTTTTTTTTTATACTTGTCAAACCCTTTCAAACCACATGAAAGCAGCTTTATTTTAAATGCTTTGCAGTAAAAGTGTTGTAACTTCATTTAAACTTAAGTTCATGACATTAAAATGTAGGCATATACAGTGGAGGTCAGAGCTTCATGCAGTGTGCAAAAAACAATTTCAATGTCTGAAGTTAAAGCAGACTAAACCTCTCCCGTTTCAGGTCAGTCAAGATTACTGAAATCATTAAATGACGATGACTCTCGCGAAACAAGGCTGAAGCACCATTCATTGTTTCACCAGCAGATGCTCTGCCCAGTGGCGCCTCCAGAAATTTTTCATAGGGGTGGCCAGATGGGGCCACTTAAAATCTTGGGGTGGCACACCAAAACAAAAAGCCATAATTTCAGGTTTTCATTATGAAGGTCCCTCCGGATCTTGCCACGAGCACGACACGAAGTT
This sequence comes from Corythoichthys intestinalis, assembly GCF_030265065.1. NCBI lineage: Eukaryota > Metazoa > Chordata > Actinopteri > Syngnathiformes > Syngnathidae > Corythoichthys > Corythoichthys intestinalis. The sequence goes on along the minus strand of NC_080405.1, from coordinate 3,518,225 downwards.
TGATTAAAAATCAGGGTTTAATTCGCTCTTGACAACTCTTGACAAGCCTTGGCAACCCATTAAAAATGGTCAAATGCATACACAATAAAAAATACACTTAAGAAAAAATACAGAGATCATACCTGTAAACCCGAGGCCGTTGGCAATATTACAAATAGAGACTTAGGCCCTTACAAATTGGTGACTAATCTTGCAACGTTCTATATAGCGTGCAATATGAAACAATAATAAAACTCAATTTTTAAAATAATATGAATTTATTTATAATATTGTAACATATAACCTGGTGCAATCAAAGAACAATCAATATCATCAGCAATATCATGATTACTAAAATTTAACAGTGACTTTTGTTATACAGTGATACCTCAGCTCACGAACATAATTGGTTCCCAGAAAGTGTGCGTGAGGCGAAAAGTTCGTCTTCCGAACATTTATTTCCCATAAGAAACCATTAAAATGAGAATAATCCGTTCCCAGGTCCCCATAAAACATAATTTTCTACTAAATAAGCCTTAAAACTACACAAAAATATACCTTATTTTATGTATAATAAGTGTGCTATTGTATTATAATTAAAGAAATAAACTGTACTGTATAATAAAGTTGTTTTATTTACCTTTGCGATGGTATGGGAGTGGGAGGAGTGGGAGGAGGAGGGAGGGAGTTACTGTTTGGAAGGAGAGTGTTACCGGCAAAGTGCGCAGTTAGCGTAGACTCCACTGCTGTGCCCCCCACATGCTTTTGGTTGTTAATAAAAGTGCCCACAAAAAGCCATCCGACGCCTCTGGGTGTTTGTATGCACGCCGCCTCCTTTCTGGAGAGGAAATCGGGCGAACCGAAGACAACCGACGACAACGAGCCAACGTGACTCGCCGGTCCACTTCTCACGACGGTGGGAAGCTGAAAGCACCGCCAATTACCAGTCGAGGGCGAATTGGTAACACGAGTCACCTTCCATAAGGACTGTATGTAACTCTTTTTCGGTCCCATAATAGCAAAAGTACACTCAATATGGTCCAAAATGTCTATCAAACACAAACCACGTCCGCACTCAACGAAAGGGAGGGGACGAACTGGGACGCCGTGAGCGTGCGTCAGCTTCTCGTGGCGCTGTCCGACCGCGTGGCTTGGTTCGTCCGCCGAAAACTAGTTCGCCAGCAGAGACTATATGCTCGCGAATTTAATGTTCTTGAGGCGAAAAGTTCGTGAGCTTAAGCGTTCGTGAGCCGAGGTATCACTGTAATTGTATGTGGCACTTTTGGCAATTTCTATCATGTCTTAATGGCTGCACTTCATGGCACTTCAGCTCGCAATTCAGTTTGACGTGAAGGTAGTTTGTTAGTGTGTGCAATTATAAATTAAAAGGTCACTTGATAAAATTATCTTACCGATGCAATCTTCGAGTCAGGGAACATTTCTTTTGCTAATTCTGAGAAGTGATCAGCAATAGTTGCAGGAAAATTGTGTTCGGCAACAAATTGGCAGAATGAAATCTCGGCTTTCGTCACTTTTCATTCTGCAGACTTCATCTATATGACCGGTGTTGGTAATCTTACTTTTAAAAAATAATTAATAAGTTACAAATTACTTCTCCCAAAATGTAATTGCGTTAGTAACTCAGTTACGTGAAGGTAAGAGTAGTTAGTTACTTGGCAAGGTAACTGGTGTTACCTTTCATATTTTTTTTCATTAAAAAACAAAAAACACAAACATAGTAACCTTTGCTATGTTTGGAAACCGTTTAATGTTGTGAATCAACTGTTGAAGTTGTTAAAATTGCTACCGTTTTTGCATTAGTTCCCTTCTGTCTACTTTCGACATGTTAAAGTTTTAAAACTGTTTCATCATTTAAAGATCGATTCAAGTCAAGATTTTGCCGATTTAGGAGTGTTAAAGTTAACTTAATTTCGCTAGGAAGGTTCACTACAACAGAGCCTTTCTGAGAAGTCTACTGCTTCAAAATGGCGGCTGTTTATTAATACTGCCGCATTTTGCATGTAGTTCTATAAGCATTTGATATCTAGGCGTAGATTGTAGGCTGTCGGCTACAGTCAGGAAATATTGGAGCCACCTAGCCTAGCATCGCGTTTGCTACATCGTCAAAACACTCTTCTCTCAGTGTCTCACTTTTCTCGAGTCATTCAACCAACGTAGTAACGGGGACGCACATTGTCTCGGTGTGGAAACGGTGACAAAATCTGAACGGAGAAAATAAAACGTAATTCACGAAAAACGCACAGATTTTGAATGTACGGCGTACACATTTAAAAATTGGTGCTCACAAATTACACCGAAACCGTACAACTTGACAGGTATGAGAGACAATTTCAAATTAAATAAAGAAAGTACACAAACCTCTTGGGCTCACATCCACAAGGAGCTAAAAAGTTCTTCTTCAAACTTGTTAATGCACCCTTAATGCAGTCTTCTTAGGAGTTTGAACAACAACAACAAAAAAGTAACACGGAGTTCGCTACCGTCGACCTCTTGCTCGCCTTTTCCGTCTCTCTCGCTTAAGGATTGCGTCAGCCAAAAAGCATCGAGTTGAACAGTTATGCTTTAATTAATTTCCTATTTACAATCGCCACCAGATGGCAGAAAGGTGCATGTGCAAATAAAATGAAAGAGAATATGAGAAGGTCACGGCTACTGATATACTTTGGTGTATTGTGTACCAACAATCTAACGATATACTGGCAAGTGGGGTGGCCAGTGGGGTGGCCAACAAATTTATAGGGGTGGCCGTAGCCACCCCTGGCCACCCCTTGGTGGCGCCACTGGCTCTGCCTTGTCTGTCACGTCATCAGCACTTTACATTCTTCTTTGTTCCCTTTAATTCGTACCCTTTTTGGTCAATATTAGTTGGTTTATTATAGAGCTGTCCCGACTAGTCGACGTAGTCGACGTCATCGATGACGTAAATCCGTCGACGAGCACAACATCCCGTTGACGGTTAATGAAGGGTTAAAAAAATATATGCGGGGAAAGTTCAGAATGTCGGATGCTCTGTATGCAAGTGGGGAAAGCGGCACAAAGCCAAAAAAAAGCGCACCAGATTGTCCAAAACATTGACTTATTTCAAAGAAACAAAGGAGGGTACACTCTTCTGTCCTGTCTCTTCAATGCCAAGCTTGGTTGTACTAATAAACATCTCAAGCGCCGACACCCAGTTTGTAAAACATTTTTTTGTTTTTTCATTTTTTGTACACCAGAGGGTGCTGTCGCCTTACTAAATAATAATGTTTTATTGACAATGGGCCTATAAGTGCTATTAGTATTGTTCTTAATGCTAACTGAAAGGTTTATTTCATGTTATGGTTTATTTTATGGTATAGGAAATGATATAAGGTTAAACGGTCATAAATATATACAGTATATACAGTGATTGCACTCAAGGGAGAGATTGTCAATGATAAGGTAATAAATTAAGGTAAAGGCAATTCATTGATATATAAATAAGGTTTAAAAGGAAAAAGGTGAAAAGTTTTTGTTAATTTCTAATTGTGTTGTTTTATTTTTGTGCACCGTAACTCTTACGGTGTGATTCCATCAAGGATGGAATAAAAGTTGTAAACCATCAGTTTAAGAGACCATCTTTTCAATCGGGATGCTACACTAGTTAATTCTATCAGCATTTGAACTCATTGTTTATTTGTGATTTATTATTGTTATTTACGTGTTTATTTGTACTTTAATCAATAATTGAAGTGTTCCAATATGTTTTTTGTGAATTGATAAGCATCAACAAAAATGTCATTGCTAAATTAGTAAACAAAAAAACAAAAAACTTTTTTTTTTAAATTATTAGATTAGTCGACTAATCGTAAAAATAGTCGGCTGACTAATCGGGAGAAAATTAGTCGTTTGGGACAGCTCTTGTTTATTATTACAACTAATTTGCTCAAGTGGGAGCTGCTTGTTCTTTTCCATGTGTGCCGTGCGGGGCCATTCTCTCTCTCGCTCTCTCTCAAAATGTCGTGTTGGATATATTGTGCTTGTCTGTCACCTTTGTAAAATAAATGTTGCATGTAAACTGAATTTGTCAAGAAATATCCTTTCTGCCTAGTACAATGTAAGGCCAAATTCGAGTCTCCCAGTTTCCATGTGGATGAAGTCATCCAACTCCGGGTGTTTGTGAGAGCTGACTGTCCTCATCCTGTGTCATTCACCAAGCTGGCTGTCAGCCTCAGCAATCAGGTACACAGAGCCAGATTGGACCAGCTACCTGGTTAAAAGCAATAGTAATATTTTAGTATAACTTGATGTGAAATATTGTTGTTTTAAGAATGGAAAAATACAAATCATCATTTTTTACAACGATGGGCATGGAGAAATTAATGTGTAAACATAGAAAATGACACAGTCCAAGGCGCTGACATTTTGGAACGAATGTGAAGTCAGATACACCCAAGTTATTTTGTGCCAGAAGTAACAGAGAGGCAGGATGTCAAAACGCCAGAGAAGTCTGACGGGTAATATACTTGGGCCACGAGGCAAATTAAAATGGCAAATGACACTCCTTTGTCGGAGCGATAAGTCTTTTCTCAAATGACTTAATTGGATGCCAGTTTGAGTCGAGCCGAGACAATTACTATACCTCTTCTGGTGTTGCTTTATCTTTTTTTCCATTTTAGATGCGGAGGAAGTCTTTGGTCGGACAAAACAGAACACCATGTAGCTTTCTCGTGGCTTTTGTTTGCTCCTAATATTATAAATATCCTCCATCCTTCCTTTACAATCGAAATCTGAACACTGTGGCATTTTGAAAATGCCTTCTCCTTTTTCTTGATGTTGTTTTCCCCAGTAAAATCTGTGTAAGAGAAGATTTATATACTACACAACTGAGTGGCAGCGCAGCAAAAAGTAGTCACACCAAATTAAAGCATGGCAAGACAGTAGGACCTACAACAACACGAGTTAGACAAAATTTATTGTTTTTGTTACACTAGAATCGGTGTATATAAAACTATATAAGTGAAGACTCGAATGTAAACAACAATGCCATCACAATAGCGTAGGAAGTTTTGGGTGTATCTGACGTCCCAATCCACGGTGGACTATCTGACATATTTTCATTTAATTGGCTGAAACACTATAATTTTTAAAAAATGGAATCTCACGGCGATGTTGCCCACTTCCAGAAAATAGTGACATTTATTGATGTTTTTCCTTCACAATGAAAAATGGAAATGTTATTTTAATTAGCTAAGAATTTTCAGGAAACCTTTGAAGGTGTTTTGATTTATTTGCCATATTAGGGTGTGACACCCCCCCCCCCCCCCACTATTGAAAATTGTTACGATATTACAAATATTTCAGACACTGAAATTTGAATTTTATCCATTATCCATTTGCCTTAAATATCCAAAATGACAAGAAACATAAGCTTGCAAGATTTAAAGCTATATCTTATATATATCTCTATAGACAGGTTTCACTTTCTGCAAGGATTGACACAAGTACAGTGGGGAGAACAAGTATTTGATACACTGCCAATGGGTTTTCCCCCATTGGCAGTGTATCAAATACTTGTTCTCCCCACTGTATAAGGTTTGGGCATCTCAAAGGTGTGTGTGTGTATATATATGTATATATATATATATATGTATATTATATATATAATATATTTATATGTGTGTGTATATATATATGGATGTACTTAAACACTTCAGAAAACTATGTTTGTATCAAGAGCATTCAATTGAAATCATACGGAGGGATCAGGAGACAGTGACATAGGTTTTTTACGGTGGCCGAGAGGTGTCAGGCGAAATGCAAAGTCCAAACACTTCGCAAATAGAAAAAGCATGAACCCCAATTCCAAACGCTTTGCAAAAGATAAAATGCAAGAATGCAAACTACCACAACACGATCCCCAATTCCTAAAGCGCGATCGCAAATTGGCAAAAGCATGAACCCCAATTGCCACAACACGGCCGCAAATGGCTCGCAGCACGAATGCAAATTGCCACAACACAATCCCCAATTCCTAAAGCGCAACTGCAAATTGGCAAAAGCAAGAACGCCAATTGCCACAACACGACCGCAAAAGGCTCGCAGCACGACCGCAAAAGGCTTGCAAGACAATTGCAAAGACGATGACCCAGAAGTAAAAAAAAATATTATAAATAAATAAAAAGACGACACTTTGTATATTGCTATATGTGCTTTGTGACCATCTCTACTGGCCTCCGTAGAGTTGCCCCCCCCATCAGACACAAATTTATACAAAAATGATGTTAATAGTTTGTGCTGCAACGGTTTTGTAGATACAGTATTATGCTTTTATCGAGATAATTATTACGAGTGGGGACGTCACTCGTAGGTTTTTCTAAGCTTAGCTCCTGCAGCTAATGGCGCGTACCAACTCGCTCAATAACAGAGGGGTGTCCTAACAAGGCTAGCACGAACGTAGCGCAAATTTGGGTCCATTTTGCAGTAATTTGGGGGCTTAGAGGGATGTCATCACTCGAAATTAATATCTCATGCCCCCCAATTTACTGCAAAATGGACCCAAATTTGTTTGAGCTATGTTCGTGCTAGCCTTGTTAGGACACCCCTCTGTTATTGAGAGAGTTGGTACGCTCCATTAGCTGCGGGAGCTAAGCTAAGAAAAAGCTACGAGTGACGTTCCCACTCATAATTAATATCTCAATAAAAGCATGATACTGTATCTACAAAACCGTTGCAGCACAAACAATTCACATCATTTTATATAAATTTGCGTCTGATGGGGGGGCGGAGGCCCGTAGAGATGGTCACAAAGCACATATAGCAATATACAAAGTGTCGTCTTTTTTATTATTATTATCATTATTATTTTAACTTCTGGGTCATCGTCTTTGCAATTGCCTTGCAAGCCTTTTGCGGTCGTGCTGCGAACCATTTGCTGTCGTGTTGTGGCAATTGGCGGTCGTGCTTTTGCCAATTTGCAATGTGCGCTTTAGGAATTGGGGATTGTGTTGTGGCAATTTGCATTCGTGCTGCGAGCCATTTGCTGCCGTGTTGTGGCAATTGGGGTTTGTGCTTTTGCCAATTTGCGATCGCGCTTTAGGAATTGGAGATCGTGTTGTGTCAGTTTGCATTCGTGCTTTTTATCTTTTGCAAAGCATTTGCAATTGGGGTTCGTGCTTTTTCTATTTGCAATTTGCAAAGTGTTTGGACTTTGCATTTCACCGGACACCTCTCGGCCACCGTAGTTTTTAGCTCTTGTAGTAGGCTGGAATAGCTAGAAAAGGTGTTTGACTCAAATTTTAAAAATATCTGTTAAACAGGCATTATCGTAATTTGTTAAAATAATAAGAGGATTCAATTGAAATCATATGGAAGGATCAGGAGACAGTGGCATAGAAGGTTTTTAGCTCTTGTAGTAAGCTGGAATAGCTAGAAAAGGTGTTTGACTCAAATTTTAAAAAGATCTGTTAAACAGGCATTATTGTTATTTGTTAGGATAATACAGTGATCCCTCCATTTTCATGGTTAATGGGGACCATAACCCCCGCGAAAAGTGAAAAACGGCTAAGTAGGCTTTATCATGTCTTTGGCTTTGTCATGTAGCTCCAATCATGAGCAAATATTTATTAGCGAATTAGCGAATGTTATTTTATATTATCTTTTTTTTTTGTATGCTTCATTTGCGTGTAAAAATTTCCCCTATGGCAAGCAGCCAATCAGCTCACGAGATGAAGCCACTCTTATAGGCGGTCTCATCGTTAGGAGAGGCTGCAATGGTGCTCATTGGCTCTCTGTGTCAATCTCGCAGCAGGAACCAATCGCACGCCTTGCATGAGTGCTCGTTGGTATGTACAAATCTCCTGAGTCATTTCTGCCCCTCTGCCCCGCTGCAAAACAATGTCTCCTGCGCCTCAAAACGATACGATGCATCTTTTTAAAAATTTTATTCCTTTATAAATACATTTTAAATCCCCACGATGCACTGAATCTGCGAAAAGTAAACCGCGAAGACGAGAGGGATCACTGTAATTTCAAGATTTATTAATACAAATACCATGAAAAATGTTTCCCCAACTTAACATGGAAAATGGCACCTCCAGGATGAAAGTTTTTGCCATTTCTGTGTTTTATAGGAGTACAATTCCTCGTGTGTTCTGGATACATCAAATCAGGAGACCAAAACACTTCTCCCAGGCAAAACCAAATGCTACAATTTCAACTTTGTGGCAAAGACCAAAGATGTTGGTAAAAAAATTGAGGTAAGAATACTGAATGAGAACATTGTGTCAAAGCACTTTTACTACCTTGAAGACCATTTGCCATTCCCTTTTACTCTTGTCAGAGTAGACGTGATATTATTTTGTTGTTGTCATTGTTGTTGGAAAGTCAACAAGGATATACATACACATACACATAATAATTTTCTCATACCTGAGTAAATATATGTAGGTATATTAACTAGATGCGCGAGTCTGTTCATAAGGCCTACCTGATCCAGCGCTGCGGAACCTCTGGTGAACACCAGGGTTTCTCGAACTTTGCCCACGGGCGCGGCGCGAGGCGTGCGCCTCCATCCAGGGCAGGAAGCGTGCGGGCAGCGCTGCTGCCCCAGACCAAGCCAGCGGCTTTCTGGCTGGCTCTTGAGCAGCCGGCCTACCCTCGGGTAGGCGCGTCTGTACATGCGTTTACTTCCTGTTCTACGCTTCCTCTGCCAAAATAAAAGCCTGAATCACAAAAGTCAACATTTAAAAAAGAAAGAAAAAAAAAAAACGAGGCACAGGCGTTGTAAATTCGAAATCGCTTAAGTCAAGTCCATCGTAACTTTGGGACTACCTGTATTACTGAGGCCGGTCTGAGACCTCACCAAAGAGGTGGTCTCGGTTCGCCACGCAGACCGTGGTGGGGTACGCTATAAGTGTGAAAGCGACTGCACAGTGGTCTGGACTGTAGCTGAAATCACCTTTTTGCACGTAATAGGATTCCGCAACAAGTAAATGTTGTTTGGTTAGAATCACAGCCTGTGGTTAGCAGTACGTCGGCTAATATGAGTCGAGGAGCGGAATGTCTACTGTCCTTGTAAAATTAACATGGGATCAAAGGCTTCTAATGCTCCAAATTTCCTACAAACACTTTTAGTTGGAAAAAAAAATCATTATGAGCACTTTTACAGTTCTCTGGAGCACCATGAACTTTTGCTTCCTTATTTTACCGTGTTACCCTGCCCAGACTGCTTTGGCCAATGATCGAATGAGCTTTCCGCATGTGTAGTTTTGTTGTCAAATTCTGGGTCACTTGCTCAAGTTGCAATGTGGAATCAAAAAAGTCCAGGCCAAATGTATTTTGGTGCGGACCAAAGAAAAGTGAACTATGGCCTTTCCTGGTGTGAATACGCCCTTAGAAGTTCCGACTCAATGTAGTTGGCTTCACCTCAACGCACAGCTCGGGCTGTGGTACCACTCCTCCTTTGGGGTGTTGGACACTCTTCCACTCTTGAGTTACCTACGGTGAGAGGCGACGAGCAAGTGTGGGCATACTTATTGACCCCCCTCCCTCCCCCCAACTTGGTGCTTGTACATCGGGTAGACAAGACGGTAGCCTCCCTCCGACTTTGGGTGGGGGGGACGGGTCCTGACTGTAGTTTGTGCCTACGCACCAAACAGCAGCTCATAGTACTCACCCCTTTTTTAGAGTCCTTGGAAGGGTTGCTGGAGAGTGCTCCTTCTTGGGACCCACTCATTCTGCTGGGATTCTTCAATGCTCATGTGGGCGATCACAGTGATCACAGAGATCTGTCGGGGTATGATTGGGAAGAACCCGCACCTAACCCCCCAAGATCAGAACCCGACCGAGCGGCGTTCTAGTGTTGGACTTCTGCACTAGTCTTGGATTGTCAATAATAAACACCATTTTGAGGCATAAGGGTGTTGAAGAATTAAAAATAGATTTTCTCTTTTTACAGGTTTATTCTCTTAATGTGCAGATGACAACACACAATACAGGAACAAAAAGAAAGCAATAATCACCTAAGATAAATAAACTTATTAAGGAAAGAATAATTAAAAGCTGGCCGGCCAGGACACATTTCCCCGAGAGCCCCAGATGCCTTTGAGAAGATCTGCCCCAAACTCTCGATGCATACTTTTTTGTTTAATTTCCATCGCAAACTTACTAGGCAGTTGTGTTATCTGTTTATGACCTTGCTCCAGAGAAGAAGCTGAGAGCAGCAATCAGTATCTTATAAAGGCAGAAGGACAAAACAATATAGAAATTAATATACCAAGTACAATAAACAAACGTATGGGAAAAAATATCTCTACATTGTCCATGTGTGCACTTGGCATCAGGACATCCTAGGCCGTAGTTGAATGATTGACTTTGTAGTCGTGTCATCTAGGGCTGTCCCAAACGACTAATTTTCTCCCGATTAGTCAGCAGACTATTTTTACGATTAGTCGACTAATCTTATAATTTTTTTGAAAATTTTTTTTATAACTAATTTAGCAATTAAATTTTTGTTGACGCTTATCAATTCACAAAAAGATTTTGGAACACTTAAATTCTTTATTGAAGTACAAATAAACAGATAAATAATAATAAATCACAAATAAACAATGACTTCAAATGCTGATAGAATTAACTTGTGCAAAAGAATGGAATGTAAACAGATTCAGAACACTGACTTCTCCTTTCCAACATGATTCAAAACAATTCTTTAAAAAATACCGAGCATTAATATTATAGTATACTGTAGTACTATATATAATAGTATTATAATAATTTTTCATTGCCAATCAGACTTTTCATAAAGTGTGTCATTTTAAAGGTATTCTTAGTGTAGAATCTGAAGTATGTGGGATTAACTCCAGAAATCGTTATTTATATGACGAACATGATATTCTTTTATTTTGAAATGCTCACCGGAAGTACATTCGCTAAACCGCTAATTTAAGCTTTACACTCCGCAAAAAAGCACTTTTTGTGATTGCATGTGGTGTCAGTAATAGATTTTTTTCCTTTTGCAAATGCTGTTAACCAGCGATTTTTCCTGTTTGAAGTGTCACCTTTTAACTGCAAGTTTTGGAGAAGGCTGCCTGTTTTATAGCTGGCTAAAGTAGGTCGTCTTTTTTCCCCATTCACCTCAGTGTAGCAATGCTAACGTATATAGTGTTTAATATAGATGTGTTTTCTTATTTTGTATGTCTGAACTTTAATTCTACAGCGTGTTGATGAGAGAAAAGAACTACAGTCTCATTTGCCATCCGCACGCACGCACAAATGGACGCACGCACGCGTGCGGAGCGATAAAACGCAGCCGTGAAAATGACCGCCCTCATTTTTATTTACCATGCGATAAATGTACTCATTGCATATCGCGACAGGCTTAGCAACTTTAATAATATGTCATTAGTTAGTTACATGGACTTCAATTCAATTCAATTCAATTTTATTTGTATAGCCCTCAATCACAACAGAAGTCTCAAAGGGCTTTACAGAGGCAATATGATACACAATTAGAAATGAAGCAACAAAGATGAATAGATACAGTTCAAGTCCTGGGTATCCCCTATCCTTAAGACCCTCCATGCCGGCAAGGAAAAACTCCAAAAACTCCAGAGTCAATTGGGAGAAAAATGAGAAACCTTGGGGAGTACCACAGTCAGGAGAGATCCACTCCCAGGACGGATAGACAGGAACCCCAGAACTGCTAATGGGAATTAGCAAGCGAAGTTATAGTCCGTAAAAATACAGTGGAGTAAAGGAGCAAGAAGAGGTCCCTCTAGTCAGATGAGACGGGGGTAGCAGCGAGGACGTCTATCCAGCCAGGGGTCCGGACAGTCAGGAGGCTGCAGCTGAAAAATAGCCCCTCCCCAGAGGGGAGGGGGGAAAGGGGACACCGGGTGACTAGTGATGAAGAGACTAGACAACTAGATATTAACATTGGAAAATAGAAATAAAGTAAGACAAGTGGTAGGTAGAGTAAGAAAAGGAGATAGAACTCAGCAGCTGTACTGCCCCCAGCATTATAGCTTCTAGTGCAGCTTAGACTAAACTGTGATTCTACTCCGACTTCAACTAGCCTAACCATAAGCTTTGTCGAATAGGAACGTTTTTAATCTAATCTTAAATGTGCAGACTGTCTCGGCTTCTTTAATACTAGCTGGAAGCTGATTCCATAAAACAGGGGCTTGGTGGCTAAAGGCTCTAGCTCCGACAGTACTTTTATAAACCCTGGGAACTACCAGTAGACCTGCATTCTGAGATCAGAGTGTTCTGTTGGGGCGGTATGGAACCAGAGCATCGGTGAGATAAGATGGCCCCAACCCATTAATGGTCTTAAATGTAAGAAGGAGTATTTTAAATTTAATTCTAAACTCGACTGGAAGCCAGTGAAGTGCCTGGAGCACAGGGGTGATGTGCTCTCTTCAATTGGTTCCTGTTAAAAGTCTTGCTGCTGCGTTTTGGACTAGCTGAAGACCTTTTAGAGAGCTTTTCGGACAAGCTGCAAGTAGGGAGTTACAGTAATCCAATCTCGATGTAACGAACGCGTGAATTAACATACAGTTGTGTGTCGTCAGCGTAACAATGAAAGTTAATGCTATGTTTTCTGATGATATTACCTAGAGGAAGCATATACAGTGAAAACAAGATGGGCCCGAGGACAGATCCTTGCGGCACACCATAACTAACTCTAGAGTACGATGATGATTGCTGGTTTACATTGACAAACTGGTACCTATTAGATAAATATGATTTAAACCAGCAGAGGGCTGCTCCTCTAATGCCTATGTCACATTCTAATCTCTGCAATAAGATATTATGGTCGATTGTGTCAAAGGCTGCACTCAGGTCCAACAGAACCAGGATCGAGACTAATCCAATGTCAGCGGCAAGTAACAAGTCATTAGTTACTTTAACTAATGCGGTTTCAGTGCTATGATGAGCTCGAAAGCCAGACTGGAACTGTTCAAATAAACTATTGTCCTGTAGGTGCTGACAGAGCTGTTTAATTACCACTCTTTCAAGGACTTTGGAGAGAAATGGTAAGTTAGAAATAGGTCTATAATTGGCCAAAATATCAGGATCAAGAGTAGGTTTTTTCAAGAGCGGTTTAATAACTGCATATTTAAAGGACTGCGGCACGTAGCCTGTAACTAATGAGGTATTTATTATATTTAAGATAGTGTCAATAGTTAGAGGCAGGGTCTCTTTAAGAAGTTTGGTTGGAATTGGGTCGAGGAGGCACGTTGATGGTTTGGAGGACATTATAATTGAAATTACATCAATTTGGTCTACAGTGGTAAAGTTATTTAATATTTTAGAGGGGTTTATAGGAGATTCCGAATTCTTTGTCTGCACTTTATCAGACCTAATAACTGGAAGTGATTCATTTATTTTATTTCTAATAGTTGCGATTTTATTGATAAAAAATTTTAGGAAGTCATCACAGCTAAGGGTGGTTGGGATATAAGGTTCTATTGAGCTGTGACTGTTTGTCAGCCTTGCTACAGTGCTGAACAGAAACCTAGGATTATTTTTGTTTTCCTCTATTAAGGATGAGTAATATCTGGTTTTAGCCGTACGCAAGGCCTGCTTATATGTCACTAAGCTGTGTTTCCAGGCAGAGAGGGTGTGCTCTGTGTTGGAACGGCGCCAAAGTCTTTCTAATTTACGTGTCGATTGTTTAAGAGAGGAGAGACTTACAATCTGTCGTTATCATTCACGGCCGACGTGCAGCCAAGCTTGGCATTGAAGAGACAGAACACAACAGTGTACCCTCCTTTGTTTCTTTAAAAATAAGGCAATGTTTTGGACTCTCTGGTGCGCTTTTTTTTTGGCTTTGTGCCTGCCGCTTTCCCTGCTTGCATACCAAGCGTCCGACATTCTGAACTTTCCACGCATATATTTTTTTAACCCTTCATTACGAGCACAACATCCCGTCGACGGATTTACGTCATCGATGACGTCGACTATGTCGACTAGTCGGGACAGCTCTCGTGTCATCGGACTTGCGACTGCATTTTCTTGGACACTCGTGTGAAGAGAGGAGCAGAGCTGTCAACGAAACACCACCTGGGGGTGAGTTGGCGCTAATAGTGGGGGAAGATTTGAAATGGTGAGCCGAATACGTTGAAGACCTCCTCAACTCCACCAACATGCCTTCCCATGAGGAATTACAGCCCGGGGACTCTGAGGTGGGGCCTCGTATTTCTGGGGTTGGAGTCAGTGAAGTGGTTAAAAAGCTCCTCTGTGGCAAAGACCATTGCTAAAAGAGAAAGGAAACAAATAATCCTGAGCCATCGTTGAAAGTTAATTTTCTTGCTGACATGCAACCGACTAAATTAACAATGACATATCAATTGTGCATGTTCCTGAACCACTCAGCTGCAGCTTAACCCAAACTACACCTGTCTGCTGATAAACGTCTCGACACACTGAGGAAAGTTGGTGCCAAAAGCAGTTCTCACACTTTGAGAGATTAGATCCGCCTGAGTTTCTAAAGGCCATGGATGTTGTGGGCCTGACTTGTTGACACGCCTCTGCAACATCAGGTGGACATCGGGGAAAGTCCCTGTATTATGGCACACGGGTATTTGGCCCTCTTTCTAAAAAGGTGGACCGGATGGTATGTTCCAATTGTAGGGGGATCACACTCCTCAGCCTCCCTGGGAAAGTCTTTTCAGGGATACTGGAGAGGATGGTCCGTCGGGAAGTCAAATCTTTGGTTTGCACGCTGGCTGCGGAGCACCCTCAGCAGGGTTCTCTGGGCGTCATGGGAATTCGCCCAAACAGTCTACATGTGGTTTGTGGAATTGGAGAAGGTGTTCGACAGTTTCAACTGGGAAGTCCTTTTGGGGGTGCTCTGCGAGTGTGGACCAATGGAACAAACTTCTGATCGTTTCCATATATGAAGGATGTTAGAGTTTGGTCCTTGTAGCCAACAGTAAGTATAATACAGGTCCAGTGAGGGTTGGACTCTGCCAAGCTTGACTTTTTACCGATTCAGTTCATAACTTTTATGGACTGAATATCCGGGCACAGCCGAGGCTTTGAGGGGATCCGGTTTGGTGACATCAGTACTGCATCTCTGCTTTTCACAGATGATGTCTTTCTGTTGGCTTCATTAGGCTGCGATCTTAAACTCGCACTAGAGCGGTTCGCCACGGAGTATGAAGCAGTCGGGATGAGATTTAGTACCTGCATCTGAGACCATGGTCCTTAGTCAGGAAAAGGTGGGCTGTCCTTTTTCAAGTGGAGAAGTTTAAGTATCTCAGGGTCTTGTTCACAAGCAAGGGGAGCCTGGAGCCGGAGATCAACAGGCCGATTAGTTCAGCGTCTGCAGTGATGCGGATTCTGTATCGGTCTGTCGTGGTAAAGGAGCTGAGCTGAAAGGTGAATCTTTCAATATACCGGTTAGGATTAGGGATGTCCGGGCTTCCCTGCTGAAGCTTCTGCCCCCGCGACTCGACTACAGATGAGCGGGAGAAAATGGATGGATAGACATTGAAAACGACTGCTGGTGATTGTGTTTGAATTTTTTTCTAGAGGAGATTGTTTGATTTATTATTTTATTTTATTGCTGTCCCTCAGATGACAGGTATAGAGGTCATGCTTGGCAGTTACAGCGGTCGCCGTGTGTTGCTGAGATGGAGAGGGGCGGGAGGGGATGCAGCCACAACCCACGAGTTCCTGCAGTTGAACAAGGCATCATGTTGGCATGAGGCCGAAGAAGACCTAGATTTGGAAAGTGTGAGCATCCTACAAAATACAATGTAAGACTGACATTTTGCTTTCCTCCCTTTTTGAAATCATCACTCCACACCAGGGGTGGCCAACCCTGGTCCTCGAGAGCCGCAATCCAGCTTGTTTTCCGTGTCTCCCTCCTTTAACACACCTGAATCAAATGATCAGCTCATCAGAAAGCTCTGCAGTTGCCTGATAACAATCCTGATAATTTGATTCAGGTGTGTTGGAGGAGGGAGACATGGAAAACAAGCTGGATTGCGGCTCTCGAGGGCCAGGGTTGGCCACCCTTGCTCTACACAATACAATGTACTTATTCTAATTATCTGTTGTGATCTGAATGTTTTGTCCAGGATTATCTCCAGAATTCCAAAGATCTCTGTAGAGCTGAGCCATCGGCCTCCTGCTCTCAGCAATGAAATGTACTGTATTCACCTTACTGTACAATCACTGGAGGAGGGTGTAGCTCAGGATATGAAACTGACTGCAGGACTCAAACCTGGTAAACGTATACAAATACTTACGTTCCCCAAAGTGTACAGAAATATCCTAAGTCAATAAATGGAAACATTTCATGAAATTAACCAATGGAATTCAGGTATTGCTTTTGAATTTTGGTCCAAAATACATATTGGTCCAAAATATATATTTTTTGAAATAAACTCATGAAGCTTTACTTAACAAAAATTATGCAACTGCAAGACCAAGATCTGTTCTTTAATGAGCATGACAATTGTCTTCTAACTTGTAATCAGTCTGTCTGCCTCTTAGAAGTGACAAGAAGCCAATATGTCGTTTACAGCCCTTTAAAAAATACTCTGTCTTTTGGACCAAATACTTAATAATACTTTTTAATATATTTTATTTTTAAATCAACTGCAGTTAGGCCTGTCACTAAAGATGTCGATCGATCGGGTCCGATCACGTCATTTTCAAAGTATCGGAATCGGCAAAAAAATATCGGACATGCCTTTTTATATATATATATATATATATATATATATATATATATATATATTTAATTAAATCGTTTTCTAATTGTATTTAACATTACAGACAAAATGTCTTACACCCATCCAGAGTTTTTAGTTTTGGCTTAAAGTAGGGCTATCAAATTTATCGCGTTAACGGCGGTAATTAATTTTTTAAAAGTTAATTGTAATTAATTTTTTAAAAATTAATTACGTTCAAATATTTAACGCAATTAACGCATGCGCTGCACGACCCACTCACGCATTGACCTAAAAGGCAGCGTAAAATGAGTAGAGTGAATTTTGGCATTCTTTGGAGCCTTTTTTTAATTGGCTAAAGCCTTAAAATCCCTCTCTCAACAATTAGAAATATCGTGGGTAAGCAATGTGGGGAAGAAAGGTAGCAGTTGATCTTTTTCTTTACACCATATGTTATTTCCCAACGCAGAGAAGATATATCAATTGGTGCCACTACACACAGTCATGGTTGCACTTCCCATCATGCATTTGGGCAGAACAGTTAAATGGCTACAGTATCATTTACTGAAAGCTCAACAAATACACTAGATGGCAATATTTAGTCAGAATATACAAAGTCACATTTATCCTTTAAGAATTACAAGTCTTTCTATCCGTGGATCCCTCTCACAGAAAGAATGTTAATAATGTAAATGCCATCTTGAGGATTTATTGTCATAATAAACAAATACAGTACTTATGTACTGTATGTTGAATGTATATATTCGTCCGAGTTTCATTCATTTTTTTCTTAATGCTTTGCCAAAATGTATATGATCGGGAAAAATTATCGGGAATGATTGGAATTAAATCGGGAGCAAAAAAAAAAAAAAGCAATCGGATCGGGAAGTATTGGGATCGGCAGATACTCAAACTAAAATGATCGGGATCGGATCGGGAGCGAGAAAACATGATTGGAACAACCCTATCTGTCACGACAACAAATTTTAGTGGGTGATAAATTCTCATAAATTATTGGGATATGCGATATTATTGCGCCCCTCCCCCCCCCAATTTTTTTTTTTACCAATTTACAATAACACAGTAAGAATATATATATATTAATAACACTAAGTAATATTAAGTACACCCATTTAAACGCAATAAACGTTTACTCTTAAATTCAGAAATACTTTTTAAGAAATCACAACTAAAAACCATAGACCAGGGGTCGGGAACCTTTTTGGCTGAGAGAGCCATAAACACCACATTTTTAAAAAATGTAATTCCATGAGAGCCATGCAATATTTTTAAAACTAAAAATACGAGTAATATGTGCATTTTATGTAATTTCAACATTTTTAAAGTACAAGAAGTCTGAATTCTTTTTAATAACATTGTTATGCTGTTGCTAATCAATGATGAGTATTTCTTACCATTAATGCGACTTCTGGTGCTGCATGGTGTTGCTGATGGCTTTGTAGTCTGGTTGATACTTGATGAGGTTAAGCGTCATGCAGGCATTAAGAAACTTAGGTTGCGTCTCTTTTCATGTTCACGAAGAAACGACACGAATCCTCTGTTTTTTCCAACCATACACGGAGCACCATCAGTGCACACCAAAACAAGTTTGTCCATTGGTAGATTTTTTTCTTTAGCGAACTCAATGAAGGACTTGAATAAATCCTCCCCTCTTGTTGTCCCTTGCATAGCCAAAACTGGCAGACTTTCCTCATGTAGTGTGTCACCGACAACATACCTTGTGATCACGCTGAACTGTGATAAGTTGCTTACGTCCGTTGACTCATTCAAAGCGAGTGAAAAAAATGGAGCCGAATTTATGTCCTTCATGCGTTGCCTCAATTTGATTTGACATCATGTTGGTACGATCGTGAACAGTTCTTGCTGACAGGGGCATGTCTTTTATCCGTTTAATGATCTTGTCTGTATCCGAAAAGATGTCAAAAAGTTCATTGGCAACATCAAGCATGAATGCTTTGGCGTACTCCCCATCTTTGAATGGCTTCCCGTTTCTCACAATTGCTAAAGCGCCAGCAAAGCTAGCCGAATTCCAGTCACCTTGTTTGGTCCAAACACGGAGTTGCTACTGACTAGTTTGCACTCTTTTAAGAAGCTCTTGACATGCTTTTTGAAGTTGTAGTAACACAAACAATTGCACTTCAACAACAACAGAGAAAAATAGATTAACCCTTTAAGGTCTGGGCCTGTTTTGTCTGATTTTGCATGCCTTTGAAGTTGCCTTTATATTTCAAAGAAAGAATTGTTTACGATGGCCTGGTTTGGTCCCTTTTTTTGTGACACCTTGAACTTCATGTCCAAACCGTTGTTTCCTTTACTGACCAATTATAAATCATCATTTTGGGCCCAAAAAGACCAAAAATTCCAAAATCGTTTTGTCAAAATTTTTAATATTGATGTCCAATTGACAACCAAACATGCGTAACGAACCGTTTTGAAACTTTGTAATATTTATTCAACATGTTAGGATGAACATTCAACACAAAAAAATTTAGAATAAATAGTCTTATATTTGACAATTCAACATAAACAACAGGTATAGCCATAGGCGTTTTTTGCCTTTATACATGCTCTAGTCAAAACAGGTTATATACAGCAGACCAAACAGTGAAGAACAGTGAAAAAATATACCATCTAACACAAAAACTGTTTAGAGGCCATCTCTTTATGAGTTTAGGTATTGCGGCCCATCACCTGATGAAAACTATGTTCACACAATCAAGCTTCTTGAACACACATTTATATACACAAATTGAGAAGACTGATTGTGGGGAAAAAATATATATATATAACATTGGAAAAAAAAGTATTTTCAAAAATATTTACAATAAACAAGTTACATTTTTTTCAGGCATGCCACCCAGAAAAGCAGTTTCGTCCTGGAATTAGACACAGGGCTACATCACACAGCCCACACTTCCATGGGGTGTCGGTCCTCTTTCCACCCTTCCACCCTTCCATTTTCATTTCACTTTACTTTCATTGTCACTATAGATGTACGTGAAAAAAAGTCAGTATTTATGAAAATAATAAAATATAAAATAAAAATATATGCAGTAATAAATAATAATGGAAATCTATATGTATGACAATAGAAAGAATACCATAGCTGAATATGTGCTACATCCCTAATCTTCATATAGAAAGAAGAACACCACAAATTATAAATTCCTGCCTGGGATACACACAGTGCACGTACGACTTTGATCTGATATGCACATTTTATTATTATATACACAAACACACACTTATATTGCATCAAAATTAACTTTGTCTTGCAATATCAAAAGAAACTTTCAAAAGAAACTTTTTCAGCAAAAAAAAAAAAAAACGGCCGTCGCTCGCCACCTCGCTGCTTCAGAACACTCCTCCCTCTCGTTCGGTGGAACCTTGCACGGCAGTTATATTTATAAAAAAAACACATTTTGTGCTTCCACTGTGACTTCGAAAGGGTTCGTTTGATTTGTGTTTTTTTTCATGGAGCTTCCGTTTTGAAAAAGGACAAGAAATGATGGAAATATAGACATAAACAAATGATCCATGCAGCGTTTTAATGTTTTTTTGAGAGGACAATAAAACTAAAACTTAAATGACAATATCTCACGTTTTAGTTGGTCGATTGACTTCAAATAATAACGAGAGTAAACCGCAACTTCCGCACTTTAAAACGAGACCAACCAACGGCATGTGGGTGACGCAATTAAAACGTGAGAGCGCTTCAAAGACGACGTGCGCTGAGGACGCACCGGCGCATCCTTCGACTCTCAAGGGTTAAGTAGCAGTAACAAAAATTTGGCTTCACTAAGACTAGGTTTATACTACAGGTCTTAATGCACAAATCGGATTTTTTGTCATACGTGATTTTTTGGCGTGCTCGTTCAGACTGCCCTTGTCCATGGAGCCTGTTCAAGTATCATGCATACGCACGAATTCGCAGTCCGAGATGCGCTCAGCAAAGTGACCCGCGTGCGCAGAAGCATCAAAAAAAAATTACACATGCTAGCTGTATGACTTTCCAGGATGATCATATTTTGATTTCCAAAAAGATGGCACAAATAACAGACAATAATCCCCGTTCAGTCTTTTATTCAAAGTTTATAAGGACTGATAGAAAGCATGCACGCACGCACATAAGCCTTGACTTGTGTGCGTGACATGCCGTGGGTGTGTCAATTTGCCCCGTCTCGGCCATGTAAGCAATACTGAAATATTGCTCATTCGGCATATAGAATGAAAATCGAAAATTGTCAGGCTTATCCTTTTCTTCATCATTTTTTATGACTGTGGTCAAGCCTGCTTCGTGCATAAAAGCAGAGTTCAAGCTAGAAGCTAATGCACAGCTACATCGCTCCCGTCCCGCCTGCTGCTTTCGCTTTGTTGACGTCATTGCTGCATGAATTCCGATTCGGGAGACTTAAAGGTTCAGACCGCCAGCCATATTCTGGAAAAATGTGGCCCATATCAGATTTAGACCACATACGAAAGTGACCCGGATCGGATTTGAAATGGTCCACTTCTGTGCGACTTGTCACGTTCAGACCGTCAAGTTAATGCTTCACTTGAGTCGGAAAAACACGAAAAAATCGGATTCGTAGACCTGCAGTATGAACCTAGCCTTAAGTGTCAAACAACATGAAACAGAGGTAAAACGGTCTAATTTCTTCAGCAATGTAGCGGACTACACTTTCCGTGAGGGAACGCCATTTTGCGAGCGCTCGTTCGTATTTCTCAAATCAAGCGATTACCTCTGTAATTGTCGATTGGCGTGATGAGGTAGGCTCCACTTTTTGTGATGCAGTCTTCATACCCAGCAGTGAAAACTAAGAGGGTGATAGTTTTTCAAATGAGCATTTAGATTTGTTGTGTTTGGCCCTCTTTGTTGAAACAACCTCCAAACACATTATGCAGACTGGTTCGTCCTTTTTGGTTGCCTCGCCATTTTCATTGGTTTAAAATCAAAATATTCCCACACCGGGCTGTGGTGTTTGGCTTGGAAATCAGGATTTTCTGTCCCTTTTCTGCTCGCTCATTGCTGTACGCTGACAGTGGACTCGGCCCCGCCTCCCTCCACTGAATGATGGTCACGCAAACTCAAATGTATAAAACGAACAAACCCAGGTGTCAATAAAACAGAGTGAATCCTCGTCACAGCATATTGCGCTGTTGGTAACAAGGAAGCTGAACTTTTAAAAGCACGTCCGCCACACATCTGCCACACGCGCGCGCATGCACGCACACACACACGCTCAAACGCACGTGAGGCAACTATCGCAGCGGGAAAATTACCGCCTTCATTTTCATTTACCGTGCGATAAATGGAATTATTGCATATCGCGACAGGCTTAACTGCAGTATTAGTTGTAACTTTATTAATGCTTCTATATGGTTGTTTTTAGGACAAGATGCCAATTTAAGTCAGACCACACATGTGACATTTGATAACTCCAAGGCTTGTGATTATACTTCAACTCCTCTGCTCCCTGACATACTTCTGGGGAATCTGGAACCAGGCGAAAAGGTTAACATACTTTCATTTGGGTGATGGAAGTAAACTCATTTGAGATATATTGACTTAAAGCCAGAGGTTCATATACACTATGCAAAAGACACATTTCATTTTTTTTTTTTTGTCTCAATGTTCGCAGCCAAATCAGTCAAAACCTCTCCGTCAGCATAGCCGAAAATATTTAAATTTCATTAAATGCCACAATATTGAGAGAGAATTTCTTCAAGAATTTCATATCAATTTCTTGGACGTCAAAAGATTACATGCAAAAAGAACCAAACATTTACAGAACATGGAGTTCAGATGATAAAGTCATGGCTTTGGAAGCTCCTAATAGGTAAACTGACAATGTCAGTTAATTGACGGAACACCCCGGGATGTATTTTAGGCCACACGCCAAACACACTGCTGAGTTGTTTGACCCAAGTCAAATCATGCACTTCAATGGAAATGCTAAAAAAATGTATGTAAACTTTTGACTTCGAAGAACATAATTTCTGTAAACCTGACTGACCTGAAACGGCAGATGTTTATTCTGATATGACTTCAGAGAGTGAGATAAAAAAAAAAAAAAAATCAATAAATAAATGTATGTTTTTGCACAGTCTATGTAAAGTTCTGGCTTCAACTACATGTACACATGCACCCACACATACTGAAAACATTTGGGTTTCAAATATAAAAATGAATATGAAGCAAAAATTCTGGCTTTCATTTTGTGGTTTTTCCATCAAGCTGTGTTAACCAACCCAAGAAAGATGACCTTTTCTTTGAACCCACCGTTTTCCAAGTGATCAAAAGTACCGGAAGAGGCATAATTAAATTAACTAGAGTTGTCCGAGAATGATTTTTTTTAACCGATAAATGATACCTCAAAATTGTCCAACTCCAAAAATTAGATTCATCGACTCAACATATTATGGCTAATTGTGTTGTGATGCACCACTGGATGTTTTAATAATGATGACTCTAACAATTTCAAGGTTTTCTAAATAAATATTCTGTGAAAAATAAGAGGCCTACTTCAACTAACCCCTAACCCTGCTCCACTATATTATACAACTCAAAATAGTGCAAGTAGATCACGCTCTCATTCAAATCTCTCAATTGTTTCAGGAACAAAATTGTTAGGAACATCTTATATTAGATGAACTATAACAGATTGTGTCAAATGCATGAAAATGATTGCCTTTGAATTAAATCGGACTTTGTTATACAGTGATCCTTCGCTACTTTGCGGTTCACGTTTCATGAATTTTGTGCATTGATAAGTAGTCATCAATAAATAAAAATGAAAATATACACGTTTTCATGTTGAGTTATGAGAGAAACATGACTTGGGCTTTGTACATACCAATGTACCATACAAGGTGCGTTATTAGTTCCTGCCGCTAGATTCACAAACAATAGAACCAATGAGAGTGGATTTAATCCCATGAGGTGATTGGCTGTGCAACATTGCAGCCTCCCCTGTAGAGATCTGTAGCTAATTTTATTTGAGTGTCTTATTTTTATCTGATTGGTATCTGATTTTATCTGTGCTTCTGTTTGTTTTTGCTTTTACTCTTTTATTCTTTTTTATTTTTTATTTTTTAATGTGCACTTTGAGATTTGTTTTTCAAATGTAAAGTGCGTTATAAATAAAATGTATTATTATTAGAGATCAACAAACAAAAGAACCAATGAGAGTGGCTTTATCCTTATTAGCTGCACACATCGCACCAGTAGCCTAGCTTATTCCGTTGTTGTATCTCGCTGCTCTGAAGTCTCGTCCACAATGTTGACTGTCTCACAATTTTGTGTTGGCCTGTGTTTTTTTTGGCAGCCCTTTTAATTTTAAGAAGTTACATCTTGAAAAATGTATGCAAACTATTTTAATCAAAGCCAGGTTCACGCCTTCCTTCGTCCTGCCTTTGACTGGGGAGGACGTGTTTCACCTCTTCTCCTGTGCTCTGCTATCCTTGTCAGTTTACTTTGTCAGCTTTTTTTGTATTTTTACTCTGTCAACCAGCTGCTGCTGACTCTCAACTTGAAACATGGATTTAATTAGTTGGTCCCTTAGCACTATTAACAAGATTTTTTCAACAAACCACAGCGCTCCAGGAGAGCCGTCTTGCCGGCAGGGTACCCGCGGGTTATTAAAAGTATTAAAAAAGCATTGAATTTAGTTTTCCATTATTAAAGGTATTAAAAGTATTAAATTAGCTGTTGTAGGTCTGGAATTTTTTCACCGTGGTCTTAATTTTCAAGAACATCTCAGTGCAACCTAAATTATATCCGTGACGAAGTTGTTGTTGTTGTTTTTTTTTTTAAATATATAACGAAGATGACGGATAGAATTTTTACGATGCACTGCTTTACAAATCGAAATGCAACTCGTGCGTGCCAAACCACCACAACCGGCAAAACGGAGAATCCACCCACCTCTGCATCGGGAATGCGTGGAACGAAAACCCTGCAGGCAGAAGTATTGTGGATTCTGAACACCAAAACAGACCACCATTCATATACTTAATTGGTGATCTGTTTAGGATATTACGTCATTTTTGGTCGGCATCGGCTGTCACAATGTTGGTCATATTGCGTTTTGTTCCAGAGGGAGCGTTCCCGATGTTTTAACGGTCTTTTGTAACAAATTTTAGTGGGCAGAAAAAAACGCACATTTTCTTAATGTTTAAATAGTCTACATATTTTTATGATTATAAATGCATTTACACAATGAAATAACGGGGGAAAAGTTTGTTAAACATAATGTTGGTCAAATCGTGTTTTTTTCCGGAGGGAGCTTTCCCGACTTTGTAACTGCAGTCAATTTAAGCTCATCAAGACTTTAAGACAGAGGTAAAATCGGGCCTAAAAAATTCAGCCCGACCCTAACTGGTCCGCGGGTGTTTTACGAAATTCTCAGCAACAATTTCCGGATCGCAACATATAATCAATCCGGATCGCAACGGATACTGCTTATAATCAATTACAGTATCACATGGAAATTTCGTAGCAAGTTCTTTTATACGAAGTGATCGAGATCACACTTTCATGGAAGATGAAAGAAACTTCGTAACAGGTTCGCAGTGAGTAGAATAACAGGCACACTTTTGCGTCATAGACGACGTTTATTGATTAGAAATTGTAAATAAATGAAGAAAACAAAAGAGCTACACAAAGCAGTTAACTACGCAAAGCAGTTAACGGTTACAAAGCTTAACGGTTCACAAAGCAGTTAACTACACAAAGCAATTAACGGTTCAGTTCTTGATATTCAATGGCGCTAGATATGGATTAGTTGTCGAAGCTAACACAGATATCTTCGCACCAAAGCACAATGAGTTCCTTTCTGATATTGAAATCAAGCTCTTACCGTGTCGACAATGAACGGAGGGCCGCACAACGTTCCTGGTTTGAGCGAAAGGAAACTCCGGGCGAGCGACTACGCGTGAGTCCTACGATTCCGACCCTCTAGACCCTAAAGATCCTACCTCCTAAAGAACCCCATAAGATCCTCAGTGCAATCTCTTTTTATAGGCAGATGTCACGTCATCTCAGGAGACACACTGCCTGTCCAATCATGGTTAGGCTCTTTGTTTTCGTGTCCAATCAGGGTTAGGCTCATCATTGTTGTGTAACAATGATGGAATAAGGAACTTACGGTGCTTTAGTACACAATTGTACTTTCATACATATATACTTTGTTATATATACGTGTTTTTAATCATGATTGAACCAGTGCGGGTCACAAAAAGGTCACGGGTGTTTTTTCTCCTTACAGCGGGTATAGCCCGACCCGCGTTTTTGTGATAACATTTGTGACGATGTCTGCATAAAAGCCTGTCTTTTGTAACGAATTCTCAGTTGGCAGAAAAAAACCCTCCACATTTTCTTAATGTTTAAATAGACTACATATTTTTATGATCATTATAAATTTATTTACACAACGAAATAACGCTGGAAAAGTTTGTTAAATATAAATAAACTAGGGCTGTCAAAATTATTGTGTTAAGGGGAGTTAATTTATTTCTTAAATTAATCACGTTAAAATATTTGACGCAATTATCGCAGATGCCCCGCTCAGAGATATTTAAATGACAGTACACAGTGAAACGCTCACTTGTTGTGTTTTATGGAGTCTTGCCGCCCTCTGCTGGCGCTTGGGTGCGACTATTTTATAGGCTTCAGCATCCATGAGCATTGTGTAAGTAATTATTGACATCAACAATGGCAAGCTACTAGTTTATTTTTTGATTGAAAATTTTACAAATTTTATTAAAACGAAAACATTAAGAGGGGTTTTAATATAAAATTTCTCTAACTTGTACTAACATTTTTCTTTTAAGAACTACAAGTCTTTCTATCCATGGATCGCTTTAACAGAATGTTAATAATGTTAATGCCATCTTGTTGATTTATTGTTATAATAAACAAATAGTCCTTATGTACCGTATGTTGAATGTATATATCCATTTTGTGTCTTATCTTTCCATTCCAACAATAATTTACAGAAAAATATGGCATATTTTATAGATGGTTTGAATTGCGATTAATCGCGATTAATTACGATTAATTAATTTTTAAGCTGTAATTAACTCGATTAAAAATTTTAATCGTTTGACAGCCCTAAAATAAACAGGTGCGGTTTTGCGGACTCGCAGAGGGGAAGATTAAAAAGGGCGTATGGGCACGCTCTGGCGCTGCAATGATCATACAGCGCCTTCTTTTTTTAATCCAAATTATTTATTTTATAACAAGTATTCCTTAGTTTGTCATTCATACATCGTTAATATATAGTTATTTCAAAACGTTAGCGAGAAAGAATCCTGGTCCGGCCTGACATAATAATTGACATTTTAATTTTGGTCATGTTTTCAGTTTAATTTAGCTGTTTCCAGCTTGCTATGTTTATAATTGCAATGTTTGTTTACCGCTTTTCCTCTTACTGCGAAGAGGGAGGAAGTTACATCGGCCGCCGCTATGATATTTAAGTCATCAGCCATCTGCTGTGACCCGGGAATTTAACGCCTGCTTTCACGCACACTGCTTCCCATGTCAGTCGACACGGGAAATTGTTTTCACACACAACTGCTGCATGGTTAAGTCCCGCGATATTCCCGTTGTTTTGGAGTCTGTGAAAGGGGCTCAAGTTAGATCCAGAAACTTTAGGTTGCAGTTTATGGGTCATGCGAAGGCAGTGGACCTGCGTAAACATTTCGGTTTGCCTTTCGAATGAATGTGAATTTTGCCGTTTTAACTCAAGAGTTAGCCATGTTCACTGGGGTCTTGGCAGGTGCACTAGCGGCTAGCCTGTTACAGAAGATGGATGATCTGAGTCCTGTCCTCCTCCTCTTTTTGTCTTAAAAAAATTCTGACAGACTTTATAATGTTACTTTAAATGTGTTTTAATTGTATCTTCAATATACAGTATTTGCATTCTTTTGTCAAACACTTAGTAATTGAGGTTAAAGTTGATGTTCAGTTCTTTATTTAATATGATTCAATATGATCTAAATAATGGGTGCAAGAAAAGTATTAATTTTCAGTTGAAATGGCATTAAAAAAGGTCTTAAAAGTCTTGAATTTAGATTTATCAATTCTGGGGGGACCCTGTGCCCAGCAGGGACCTTTGCGGTGGGCTACGTGTGAGATTCATGGAAGCACTGGCAGTCCGCCTGTCTCACAGTGCTATCGGTGGAAGATGTTGAGGATATCTGGCTGATTGGTATGATGGTCGACGAAGTCCTCCTGTTTGGCTTGGCCGGGGTCCTACTGTACCGGAAAGTTTCCAAGATGGCAGCTTTCAGGGAAATTGGCAAATTGACCACTGATCTAATGGCGCTACTCAAGACTTCGTAGGACCGCTTGGAGGCCCGGATTGGGACCTTATTCACGGTCTGGCATGGCAGGAGAAAGGAGGATTCCATCAGAAACCCAGTTTACGGAGTTGTCTCGTTGGACCGCTAATGTTGGTAGGGACTTGGGAAACCTGTGATCCAGACTACGCCTTGGTGATTTATTCAAAGCTTCGTAGGACAGGTTTAAGGCCCGGATTAGAACATTAATCTGCACTTGCACGGCTCAATCCGGGGAGGGATGGAGACTAATGGAGAACATCGCGTTCCAACTGGTGGAATTGTCGAGACTAACTGCGACTGTCGGGAGAGACTTGCGGGAAGTGAGGGTCTGCCCTTCGCCTTGATGAGCGCAACTGACTGAGGACAACTGCACTTTTTTGGACATGCTAAATTCAGATTTTGTTTAATTTTGTCTTAAAATCTCCCTATCTAACCCCCCCCATAGCTGTAGAAAGTGGATTGACAAGCATCATATCAAACTTAATAGATTACGAGTGGGAGTCCTGTAAATTCGTAAGCGAGTTACAGCTTGTAACCAACTACACTGCGACTGTGACGCAGTTGGTAGTGTCAGACGTCTTGGGACCGAGGGTTCATTTCCTTCAACTGCTATATAAGTATTCTTCATATACCGTTTACGCACAGTGGAAGTCTCCTTGGGCAAGACATTTAACCCTAAATTGTGGGTCCGACGCCGCCTTGCATGGCAGCCATTGGAGTATGGATGTGTGCATTGACAGGCACTATATAGTCACCTTTGCTTGCTTGCTTGCTTTGTTTTGGCAATATAGTGTAATTACATGATTATCTAGTTAAAAGGTCATGCCAACCTATGTTATTTTATTTTCTTGCAGCATATTTATTGAACCTTTGTTTTTAAGTTCGACAGATGTGTGTATGTAACATCGCTGACAACTGGACCAAGGGTGTTCCTGTTCTACATTGCTTACAGCATTGAAGTAAAAGTGGCTGGGCAAACAATGGTGTGCAACTGTCAGAAGGTAAAAAGAAAAGTAATATTTTAAACGGTCAAAGCAGAATGTATTTTCTTTTTCAAATTGTTTACTCTTGTGTTTTCCAGGATGAAACGGTCACTATTGAGACATTAGTCCCATTTGAAGTTTCTTCGAACTTAATGTCCACCAAGGTATGTCCCTTTTGGATAAAATCACATTTGATGCAGTGCTGTTTTGGGCAGCCCTTTTAATGTTCATTTTCGTCGTGTCGACGAAAATACATAGTAGTCTTAGTCATATTTTAGTCATTTCAAAATGTGTTCGTTTTTATCTAGTTTTAGTCAATGGTTAATCAAAATGTTGTCGTCTGTAAAATTCAAAATTTTTTGTCCATAATAAAGAAACAAAGTAAAAAGGTTTCCAACAATTTTGCATAAATATTGACAGATGAGCACCTATTATAGCATCTACAACACAGACACCAACTGGGGGTTTACCAGTTGTTTTATTTGCAACCGGAAGCACTGAGCACTACCACTGTAAGCCGTAGCAGATGCCATAAACTAAAACAACACAACAACAGCGAGGGTTGGTGTGGGGCGCAGGACATGTCACGTGAGTGACACGACCCCAAACACTGCTACGATGCAGGCTGACTACACGTACAATAAAAAATTGTCACACGTTGTGAACATCTTACAGAATCTATGGCGCATTTTCGCCTCGTTGTCGTCTGATCGGACGAAAACTGACATTCGTCTCATTATGTTTTGTTGCCCAAAACACGTTTTTAGCTCGTTATTGCCTCGTCATCGTCATGAAATAATTGTTCGTGGACAAAATATTTTCGCTACTGTTATTGTTGACGAAAACAACATTGATCAGTCAAATTTCTCTAAAGCAGTTGGCATTCTTGTTTTTAAAAATGGCTGCTATGAAATGGGTAAAATTGTCCATTTATTGGGAGAGTTTGTTTTTCTTAAAAAAAAAAAAATGTGCTCTGCAGTTTGAGCTTCTGGAGCAAGTAGCAGTGGACCTTCCCTTTCTGATGTTAACAGAGATCCAGTCATCATCCCCCTGGCCCCTGCTTTTGGCTTCGTCATCTCTGGAGAGTGTCACAGTAACAAACCCGCAACACCATGAGTCCCAGCTGCAGGATGGTACATTATTTTGTATTTTGATACCATACATTGGGTTTAGAGATATTGTTCATGCTGTATTAGGAAGTTTATGTTATGAAATAAATGTTTTTACATTTGTGCAGAACAGTTTTACCTAGGGCAGGTTTCTAACAGGATAGATCAGAACAGCTGCCAGCTTCAGCCTGAATTTCAAATGGATGACCGAAAATTTTCACGTTGGGCTGGAAATCAAAGTGTGATTTTCATCCAAAAATACATTTATGTTATGACCTTCTTCTTTTCCTTTTGGCTTTTCCGTTCAGGGGTTGCCACGGCGAATCAGTTGGCTCCATCTAACCCTGCCCTCTGCATCCTCTACTCTCACACCAACTACCTTCATGTTCTCATTCATTTCAATCATAAACGTCCTCTTTGGTCTCCCTACAGACCTCCTGCCTGGCATATGGAAATTCAGCATCCTTTTGCTAATTTACTCACTATCTCTCCTCTAGACATGCCCAAATATTAATAAAGAGTGTTAATAAAATTTTGTATCGGCAGATTTGTGAATTAATTGCATTTGGTGTAGAAGATAGCCAGTTGAGGGCATGTGCGCTTTTCGTCACAGCCTTCGACCTGTGAAGCACACTAAAGCTTGTTTTAACTGCAGCCTCTCGTAAAAGCTCAGAGCAAATATCTATGATTGCACACAGGATCAGTTCTTCTGAGTGGTTTCTTAGCCTTAGCAGTACGGCGAGGCGTAAACCTGTGCTTGAAGTAGCGCCGCTAGAATTGTCTGTTAAAACAAGTTGTTTGTCTTGATCAAAGGCTTCTTTTCTAGCTCCAATTTTACCCTTCACTTTTACAAAGAGCTTTCAAAGGCGTTTGGTTTTCACACATTTGCTTGTTTGTAGGCTTATATTTGGAGGAATGTACCATATGACTGAGACAAGTGTCATGTTGTGTCAAAGGAAACGGCCAGTGTTACGTTGGAGGAAAACTCAGGCAATTTTCAAGATAAAAGACGTTTCAAACTCTACAGTGTACCACAAACGTGAGCACACCCCTCGCATTTCTGCAGATATTTAAGTATATCTTTTCATGGGACAACACTGACAAAATGACACTTTGACACAGTAAAAAGTAGTCTGTGCAGCCTATATATTAGATTTGGTTTATTTTCTGGCAGCATGGTGGCTGAGTGGTTAGCACATCCGCCTTACATTTCTGAGATCAAGGGTTCAATCCCGGGCTCCTGCCTTCATGTGTGGAGTTTGCATGTTCTTCGTGCCTGCGTGGGTATCCTCCGGGAACTCCGGTTTCCTCCCACATCCCAAAGACATGCATGGTAGGCTGATTGAACACTATAAATTGTCCGTAGGTAGGAGTGTAGGTGTGTGCGTGAATGGTTGTATGTCTCATTGTGCCCTGCGACTGGCTGGCAACCAGGTCAAGGTGTACCCTGCCTTCTACCCGTAGTTAGCTGGAATAGGCTCCAGTCTCGTGAGGAAAAGCGGCATGGACATTTGAATGAATGATTTCCCCTCAAAATAACTCAAAATATAGCCATTAATATCTAAACCCCTGGCAAAAAAAGTGAGTACACCCTTTTGAAAAAAACTTACATCCCTAAATGTCCAAATTGAGTACTGCTTGTTATTTTCCCTCCAAAATGTCATGTGACTCATTACAGGAGTGCTGTCAGCATTGCTGCAGAGATTGAAGAGGTGGGGGGTCAGCCTGTTAGTGCTCAGACATGGCTGCCACCCCAGGAGGAAGCCTCTTCTGAATACGGTACACAAACAGTTTGCTGAAGACACGTCAACAAAGCACATGGATTACTGGAACTATGTCTGATGAGACGGGAGGGCTTTCTTGTGTACCTTCTTCTTCAGAAGAGGCTTCCTCCTGGGATGACAGCCATGCACACCAATCAATCTGTGCAGAAATGCTGACAGCACTCCTGTAACGAGTCACATGAAAATGACAAGCAGTACTCAATTTGGGCATTAAGGGATGTACGTTTTTTTCAAAGGGGTGTACTCACTTTTGTTGCCAGGGGTTTAAGTATTAATGGCTATATTTTTAGTTATTTTGAGGGAAAATAACTATTATATAAGCTGCACACAGACTACTTTTCATTTTGTCAAAGTGTCATTTTGTCAGTGTTGTCCCATGAAAAGATAAGCTTAAATATCTGCAAAAATGCGAAGGATGTACTCACTTTTGTGATACACTGTAATAATAGTTGCGGAAATTATGAGTTGTTACATCTTTTTTTCCTTGGGCGGGGTCCGATGTTTGGGGATCACTCGTCTAAAGAGTATCACTGCAGACACAGCTTATTCTGTTTTGCAACACTTGGGTCACCTGGATTCTAACACAAGGGAAATGGTACATGCATGAAGTTTCAAGAAGCTGAAATCAGAAGATCATAAAGATGCTTTAAAGGACATGACAAATACTTAATAAAGATCGCTGAACCCTCACCTGAGTGCATTTTAAAAAAAATCATTTTAAGGCATTAGTTTTACTTTGTGCTACTGTGTTCAGTGATCCTGCGGAAAGACGAGAGTGCAAGTGAATGTTTCTCTCTTCGGTGTGCACCACTTGGGAACAAGAATAATTCTGTGGCGACCGGACAGTACGTCATATCATGGAGAAGGTACATGTACCCCAACCCTTTTTATATCGAAATGGTCTTGATGAAAGCAGAATTGTTTTTCTTGCTCTTCATTTAAGGAAAAATAATTATAATAAGTAGCACAATGTTGATGAATGAATTGAAATAATAAAAATTTTATACTTCTTAATTGTTCATTGCAATTCTCTTGAAGATATTCTTCCGGCCCAGATCGTCCTCTTATCAGTACAACAGTTACTCTGCCGCAGGCCTTTCTGGAGCCTGTCCCACTTCACATCCATGCTGGTGAGTGTACAAAAATGATACTGTCCCAAACTTTATTCAAGATGTCAGAAATAGAGATGAAAGTCAGAAATGGAGATGAAGTTGATTTACTGCTAAACTCGTATTTTATTGTTAGTGTGCTGCAGGCTAGTAACAATGGAGTGTGGACTACCTTTGTGCTTGAGAATTGTATTGCAGCTATCGATTGTTTCAGTAATCAATTAATCTGTGGTTTAATTAGTTCGATTAATTGAGTAATAAACCGCAGATAACAAAATGTGTTTCCGAATAATTTTAGGAGATGTAAAACAAAGAAACTAGTGTTAATGCTTGCAACGCTGTTGTTTTTGGCAGCCCTTTTAATTTTCATCTTCGTTTCATGGACGAAAAACTAATCATTTGAAAATGTGTTGGTCTTTCTCTAGTTTTCGTCAACGAATACTCCTTTTCGTCTAGTTTTAGTCGAATCAAAACATTTTCATCTGTAAATATTCAAAGGTTTCGAATCAAAAAATAGATTTTAAAAAATTAAGGTTTCCAACCATTTTTAATGAACGGACGGGCACATATTGTAGCGTCTACAAGGACAACACTAACTTTGTGAGGGTTTTCCTGTGGTTTTATCTGCACCCGGAAGCACGGAGCACAACTACTGTTAGCTGTAGCCGATGCCAATAAAACAAAAGCAACACAACAGTTTAAGATGACCAATGCTATGTTAAAGTTCATGCTAATGCTATGTTAACGCTACGAGTTACACTGAGTGTGTAATGATCACTCAGCACAGACCTTTAAACGCTAAAGCAACATTGCACCTTCTCTGTTGCTAAGATATCAAATCTTACCATGTGTTTAAAAAAAAAAAGCAAGCCTCGAGCACAGAAGAAGAACCTAATTGTTTGTCTTTGGTTGTCCTTTAGTAGTTAACCGCCAGTCCCCGGTGACGGTCACGGTGGGAGCGCAAGAAAGACATGTCACATGAGTAACACGGTCATTGTGAAGATATGACGGAAACGATGGCGCATTTTCATCTTATTCTCGTCATGTTGGACGAAAACTGGCATTCGTCTCACAATTTTTTAGTCTCCCAAGACATGATTTTAGCTTGTTATAGTCATCGTTGACGAAAACAATGGCTTGCTATAACATTTATTTTGACCTGCACATCCATTGGCACAAAGACGGTACTTTCAAAAGAGCAATACCTGAGCGTAAACAGTAAAACTGTATAAAAAAAAAAAATAAATGAAAATGAATGAAGTAATGTTTTCTGTAAGCAATGGCAGTATATTAATGAGCAACCATTAATTGATTTGCTACTTTTTTTAAAAATATCTGCTGTCTTTTGTCCACCCACAAAACTCAGGCTTCCACAGTTTATGAATCATTTTAATACACCTGTCCTCACTAAATGTGACGCTATTCAGCAAGACCGACAGCAAGCAAGACAATTAGTGGATTTGAAGTTCTTTACTTGACTTTCTTCACTTTTTCCACAGTTTGATTATTTGTAAATCTGCAACACAAATACGTGTACAATAATGAGCAAAATGACACACATTTCGACAATAAAACAAAGCCACAC
The DNA here is from genome assembly GCF_030265065.1 of Corythoichthys intestinalis. NCBI lineage: Eukaryota > Metazoa > Chordata > Actinopteri > Syngnathiformes > Syngnathidae > Corythoichthys > Corythoichthys intestinalis. The sequence goes on along the minus strand of NC_080405.1, from coordinate 3,483,639 downwards.
ACAATCAAACAACCGATGATTTCTTCAAACTTTTTGCGCTAATCAACACTTAAAAACTTAACTTATCAAAGAGCTGTTCTCAATCTTGGGATCTGTGCCCTTAAAGGGTATTAAAACACTAAGGGGCTGTGAGATATCAATAGAACCGTTATGTGGCAAGATAACAAATATTAATAAAGTTAACAAAAAAAGAAATCACATTCACGAGCAGTTATCGAAAATAGATAAAAAATTACGAACATTTCCGAAAGTATTCCGGAAACAGCCGAATGGGACGGAGACGTCATAACAAGGAAACAAAAGGTTGAGGCAGGTGCCATCGTTGTTTATCGACGAGAGAGTTGCGTTCGTGTTTTATCAAAATATCGCTAAAATGGTTCAAACCTGTCATGCTATGTGGTGTACAAATAGCGATGTGTTGCAATGTAGTACCCATGAGTTCCCGAACGCGAGAAAAAGAGCTGGACTACGCAGACAATGAGTAAAGTTTGTCAGTGCTAAAAGGGCTAATTTTGCAGACCCAGCCTCTGGCACGGTTTTGTGTGGTGCACATTTTACACCTGAAAGCTATACGAACTATGGACAAATGAAATCAGGTTTTGCTAAGAAATTGCTGCTGAAAGCAGATGCGGTGCCCACCTACACGCGCAGCCACCTAAATGTACCGAAATATCAAGAAAGAGGATGATGACTGGCTCTGACGAGACCACCCCAGGCTAACCAAAGGAGCAGAGCAGCGAAGCTCGAAATGGCCAGACTGAGTACTTTTTTATAACAAAAAACATATCACGCATTGGATATAGGACTGGACACATGTATGAATTATCGCTCGTAAAATATTTAGAGCAAATCCGCTAATCCCATTCATATTTGTGTCGGTTGGCAGAGCGAAAACCGATGCACAATAAATGATAATTATTCTATGCATTACTTTATTTTGCGTTCACAGTGTATCAGCATCACAAAAAGAAATGCAAAACAAACCATTCGGTGTTTCCCACACGATCTGTTGTTGCCGGTGTTTCAGCAGTGTGATTGCTCCCCTCAATGATCCTTTCATTAGGCTGCATTGGCTTTCGTTTGAGCTCAAATTGATAACCCAAAACACCAAAGAAAGGTTCATAACTCTCCTCGTCACCATTAGAAGAATGTTCGTTACGCCGGATTCGTCGCTGCAACTAGAAACAAAATTGTCCGCCATCATCGCCGCCATTCAGTACTAAGCACTGAGCCGGTTGTTTCCTTGTAGTGACGTCACGCACAAAATATGCTAGATTTCAGGAATCTCGGGGGCGGGTCGTTATAGCTTGACAATCGATCCAAATTTCTATCATTTTCTTGGTGTTGCGATGTGTGTATTTACACGAAGTGGCATGATATGAATCCAAAAGGCATGCGTTTATGGATAAATGATGGAATATTAGCATTTCCCCAGGTGTTGTCATACTTTTTAATGAGAATTGCAGCCATTTGAACTCTTTCTTGCATCACTTCTCCAAAGAACAGACAAACAGACAGGTGCTTTTAATTGACAGGATTTAATGTAATCAAGTGTGAAACTGCAATCATATAATAATGTACAAGAAAGCTATTCAGTAAAGAATAAAACAGGCAGTGTCCACCAAATCACAACATACAGACACGATAGGCATAGAATAGGCCAAAGCTAGTCAAAGGTAACAGACTTCAATAAGCATCTCTAAATGGCAAGAATGAACCCCACAAAACTGCAGCAACAGTCACACACATAGCTACCGACATTTTTATAAACATTTAAACTTACGTTTCCACTCAAAGGGCTGGAAATGAGAGGATGGCTTCAGATTCTATGGCACAAAAAAATCAATATTACTGGCCAAATGGCTTCACTCAGAGATGTTGTTTTCGTCTCGCCACCTACTGGCTGATTCTAAAACGGCTTGTGGAACTCGCGCCCTCTGGCCAGCTGGATAAATAAATGTTAGGTGCAGGTGGAAGTAATTGAAGCTGCTGTACTCAAGTAGGTCCAGCTGCGGCCCGCAGTACTCACACAGGGGGCGTGGTTGGCAGAGGACGAACGCTTGTTCTGATTGGTCCTTGAAAGCAAGGGACAGGAGCTAGCTATATTTAGAACTAGATATAATAATCCTTTAAAGTGCCTATGACAGGATAAAATGTCTTAAATAGCATTATTATGTGAATTAGAATCATATTTTAAGATGATTCGACTATATACAACAATTTGGAAAAGCGCAGATGACCAGGAATTAGTCTTTTAATCTGCTGTTTAGCCACACCTGTCATTATAGCGTTCTAGCGTCCCCAGCTGGAGGATGACGTCGGCATGGTCACGATTTTATCTGATTTAGAATTCAGCCCATTGAGGGGGTATTATTCAAAATGTGGAAAATGTGACGAAGAGAGCTGCAAAATGTCAGTGTTTCAATCTCTCCATTCTAATAATTTTACAGGATATTGTTTTGATCTAAGTATTTTCCCCAATTGCTAAATAAATGGTGTGGCCATGACAAATAACAGTCTTGTGCTGAATGTAATATGAAATATTAAAAATGCATTTATTCAGTAGACACGGCAAAATTACTCCATATTGGTCAAAACTGTCGGCTTCGCTTCATAATGGTCAAAACTGTCGACTTCTTGCCACCGGAGTTAGTCCGGCTTTTGTCATTTCCCTGCTCCGGCTTCGGAGAGCATAAACAAACCAAGTGTCGTGACAGCTAGCCGACTTGCTAACCCGAACTGAGCAGTGTTTTAAAGTCTTATTCTCGCCTATCGGAGCAAAAAACCACACAAAACTATCCCGGATCATATCACACGACGGCGGAGTTGTCGATTGTCTTCACCGATTGGCAACCCCCCCGGCGGCGAGCAAGTGGCAGCTCGTTGTTCCCCTGCTGCGGGCAGGAGATTTGGTTTGCCGGCGAAGCAGCTAGAGAATGACCGCCGGACAAACCGGCCGACGTCGGAGGAGCATGTAGCTGCCCGAGCCCAACCTCAGGATAAGGTTGTCCCGATCCGATATTTGAATCGGATCGACCGCCGATATGCACAAAAAATTGCGCATCGGTATCGGATCGGCCGACACGGAAATATTCCGATCCAGACTCCCGATCTAAGTCCGGTCCGGGTTTACCAGCGCACCGATTTACATAATCCATTCCAGTTTTTGCTTTGGTTTACCTAAAATCCGGTCTGCATTTTATGGCACACCCGTCTCCCAATTTACCTCTGTGGTATCTCATACATTATGACTGCAATGTAAATTTAAAGTTTATCGGTAAAAATGTCAGCTGTGTGGGATCATTTTACCTTAAAGGACGACAAAGACGAAGAGGCAGAGTGCAACATATGCTACAATAAAGTCAAGCGTGGTGGTAAAGCTGTATGAAGTTTTACTACAACCAATCTAATCAAGCATTTAGCGAAATACCACCATAAACAATTTAAAGAGTACGTTAAGAAAACCGAAGACAAAAAGAAAGGTCCTACGCAACTGGCAGAAACTTTTGCTATGCGTGACAAACTGGCACTCGACATTCCCAAAGCCCAGGGAATAACAAGAGTCATTGCCGAAGAATTCATTCTGGATGACGAGCCATTATCTGTCGTGGGTAAAGACGCACCATCCAACACTTAGAACCACGGTACAATATGCCCAGCCGTCATTACATCCTTGAGTGAGCCTTGAGCGATTCGGCCGTGGAAGATTCGAGAACGATTCACAAAAATCCAAATTCCGATTATTGAAATATGTCAAGTATAGCGGAACTAATACGCAGTGCCGTCTTCGGGACGCAGTGAGGAATGTACTGCATTGCGTCCCGAGAGTAAACATCATGCTCGTCATAGACCTGGGTAATGCCAATGCTCAACTCACGGCTTCGGCTCAACTCATGCCGCTAGATAAAAAACACAAGAGTACCTGACTGCAGCTGACAGCCGCTACAAACTACGTCAACATCATTTTACTGTAGATAATAGATATCATATGTAAATAGAACTAGATGCAAAATGACATACTCGATGGTGTTAGCAACACATGTTTTGAAAACTAGATGCGAAATGACAGTCTTGTTGGCGTTAGTAAACAGGCGCCATCTTAAAGCAGGAGACTTCCCTAGTAGGCTGCTTTAGCGAACCTTCCAAGCAAACCTAATTAACTTTTTATCTAAAATACTCCTAAATCGGCAAAATCTTGACTTGAATCTATCTTCAAAACAGTTTTAAAACTTTCACATGTCGAAAGTAGACAGAAGGGAAATTATGGAATAACGGGAGCAATTTTAACAACTTTAATAGTTGATTCGCAACATTAAATTAATTGAATGTAGTTTAAAGCTGCTGATACAGAATGGGGAATTGAGCATTTCATTTACTGTTTTAATTTACTGTTTCGCTTATTTAAACCTGAGAGGCTTTTTGTGCAATTTTTGTAACTAATGCTTGAAACATTAAAAGCATCTAATAGCTTGGGGGGTTTGTGGGATTTTCCACTGAGGTTGTTTGTTAGTTTTGCTTTTTCAAGACAGACAGCACGTTTTACTGATTGACTATGCCATTTCTGTTTGTTATTTATAAGGTTTTGTGTTTATCACTGAATTAACAGGTCAGTTTCTTGTTACCAACCATTGTGTGCAATTCAAACTCACCTAGTTGATATCAACAGTACTAAAACCCTTTTCAACATGAGTCTGACAACTAAGTAAGGAGGCTAAATAACTTTAATACATGCTCAGACAGGTCGGTATCAGGATCGGCCTGTATCGGTATCAGATCACAACTGCAAAACAATATCAGTATCGGATTGGAAGTGTAAAAACCTGGATCGGGACATCCCTACCTGAGGATAGTGGTTTATTGCCTGTGTTCTGCCAAATTTTGCATCCTTATAATATTTTGCTCCCAAAGCTCTTTTACATTCAGTTGGACTCATCCACAGGTGCTAAATAAACAAGTAACATCATAAGCATACATGTTCAACACGAATATGGTGTAAATTAATGCTTAACGACACGGCGTAGACGTGAACAGTGAGAGAGCGGTGTGCAGTTGTTGTGTGCAGCTAACATGGCAGGATGTGTCTGAGGAGAACTTTTCTACATGTCCGCCCATGATCAAGTTGTAAGTTCTGATGGGGTGCAAAATTTGACAGAACACTGGGCACACGAAGAGGGGAATAAGCGGAATAAGCGCTCTCCTGGCTGGCAAGCAAAGAGAACCAAGAGGGGGGGGGGGGGGGGGGGTTGACAAGCCGCCGGTTGTCGGCCGAGTGGCATTCTCGTTGTCAGCCACAAAATGCAAGCCACCGCCACATTAAAACGTGTGCCATGATCCCAGTGTTTGACATAATACGAAACAAGATGGTTACTCACTTCCTCGTATGTCCAATGGTCCCACAGTTGTCTGACTTGTTTTGGCCAATCTCGGGGTGGGGGTTTTGAAACCCAAAAAGGCTCACACGCCTCTCACTGGTACAGCAACAAAACAATGCAGCACATTTGGCTGGCGTGATGCGAAAAATAAACAAATTAATAGTTTAATACGCAAAATCAGCTGAATCCGCAGTCAATCTGCATGCTATAAAGCAGTGGTCCCCAACCTTTTTTAACCACTGACTGGTGTAATATGGGCCTTTTTTTCACGGACCGGCAACGTGTGCAGAAAATGACAGTAAATATAAAATAACACGATGGGGCTAAAAATGAATATTAAGTGCAGGGAAACTGTCACTCACCATACGCTGAATCCACTTTTTTTTTTTAACAGCGACCTCTCCTAACACTTGATGGCAAATATCCGTGGTCGCAAGCATAATGAGGTTTCTTGGCTTTAGCTATACGGTTTGCCATGAGGTACGATGCGTTCAGTGCATTCGCTTTGGTTGCCTCGTTTTCTAGCTTTTAGCCACATATTATGCAGAATGGACTTGGTTGTAGGCTCCTCTTCTGTCTCAACAGGTGGCCTTTTCCCCATAAAAAAGTTCTCCAAAGACGTCGCCGTCCGCAGCACACAGTTAACAGCAGCTAAAGTTACTATTTACATTGACAGACGCTGTGCTGCTATAGGTGTGCAAACACTAGGGATGTCCCGATCCAGGTTTTTGCACTTCCGATCCGACACCAATATTGTTTTGCACTTCCGATCCGATACCGATACTGGCCGATACCGATACGACCTATCTGAGCATGTGTTAAAGTTATTTAGCCTCCTTACTTAGTTGTCAGACTCATGTTGAAAAAGGTTTTAGTACTCTTGATAACAACTAGCCAGCTGAATTAGGTGAGTTTAAAGAGCATACGACACCAGAAAAAAAGTCTTAAATGGCATTATTATGTGAATTAGAATCATATTTTGAGACGATTCGACCATATACAACAATTTAGCAAAGCGCAGATGACGAGAAATTAGTCTTTTAATCTGCCGGTTAGCCACGCCTACAATTATAGGGCTTTAGCGTCCCCAACAGGTGGATGACGTCAGCGGTAGACTAGGCTCATCGGTTTTACTATTCAGCCCATTGAGGGAGAATTGTTCAGAACGAGGAAAACGAGACGAAGAGAGCTGCAAAATGTCATTGTTTCAGTCTCTCTACTCCCAATATTTTTACAGGATATTCTTTTTATCCAAGTATTTTCCCCAATAGCTATATAAATGGCTTGAGAAGGATCAGTCAGCCCGTCGAGGGGGAACTATTCACAATGAGGAAAACGCGACGAAAAGAGCGGCAAAATGTCATTGTTTCTGTCTCTTTACTTCAATATTTTTACAGGATATTCTTTTTATCCAAGTATTTTTCCCCAATAGCTATATAAATGGCTTGAGAAGGACCAGTCAGCCCGTCGAGGGGGAACTATTCACAATGAGGAAAACGCGACGAAGAGAGCGGCAAAATGTCATTGTTTCTGTCTCTTTACTTCAATATTTTTACAGGATATTCTTTTTACCCAAGTACTTTCCCCAATTGCTAAATAAATGGCATGGTCATGACAAATAACTTGTGCTAAATGGAATATAAAATAATAAAAATCCATTTATTCAAGACGACATGGCAAAATTACTCCATAATGGTCAAAACAGTTGACTTTACCTTTACTGTCACACCTGCCGAACGATATTTTATGACACCTAAATCGGACATATGTCATTTCCCTTCCCCGGCTTCGGAGAATGTAAACAGACCAGAAGGAGTGACAGCTAGCCGACATGCTAACCCGAACCGAGGGATGTTTCAAAGTCTTCGAAGTGGAAAATCACACATAACTAGCCTGGATTATTTGACATGACGACCCGGTTGTCGAGTTTCTTTGCGGATCGGCAAACCGCCCGGCGGAGAGCAATTTACAGTTCGTTCCCTGGAGGAGGGTGGCTGGAATTGTTGTGTAGCTAACGTGCTAACAGCTAACTGCTAATAAGCGTGAGGATAGCTTTTTACATGCCTATCAATGATCAAACGTAAGTAGTCCTTTATTTAAAGGAATTTTATAGTGTTTACTTTGTAATCACTGTATTCGTATTTGACATAATACAAAACAAGATGTTTACTCACTTCCTTATAAGTCCAATGGTCCCACAGTAAATATCCACGGTAAATGGGAACCTTTTGAAACTCCAAAAAGGCGCATACGCCTCTCCCGCATACAGAATGATTTTTCTGCAGCCGTTTGGCTGGCGTGATGCAAAAAATAAAAGTATTAATCCGCAAAATCAGCTGAATCCTTCGTCCTCATACACAACAGTACACTGTAGCGTGAAGAGGACGTCTTCTACCGTACACGTCACAGCGCCCTCCTCCTCAATGCGAGACCGAAGCCGGAAGTCACTCATTTTCCTGGCGCGGGATTCAAAAAACTAAATAAATATAGCGATCGCTTCCACACACATCCAAGCGGTCCATATCATTCAGGAGCATAAAATACCGCGTGTATTATGAAATAAACATGCTTTTTCGTGTCACAAGCACTTTAAATAACACACTACGGTTGGTAACAAGAAACTGACCTGTTTATTCAGTGACAAACACAAAACATTATAAATAACAAACAGAAATGGCATAGTCAGTCAGTAATGTAGAAATAATAATAATAATTAATAATAATAATATTGTAGACTGTCTTAAAAAAGCAAAACACACCAATAACCTCAGTGGAAAATCCCACAAATCCCCCAAGCTATTAGATGCTTTTAATGTTTTGTGCATTAGTTACAAAAATTGTATGAAAAGCCTCTCAGGTTTAAATAAACGACTATTTCAGTATCAAGTTAACATTTTAAAACAGTAAATAAAATACTCAAGTCCCCATTCTGTATCAGCAGCTTTAAACTACATTCAATTCATTTAATTTTGCGAATCAACTGTTAAAGTTGTTAAAATTGCTCCCGTTATTCCATAATTTCTCTTCTGTTTTCTTTTGACATGTGAAAGTTTTAAAACTGTTTTGAAGATATTCAAGTCAAGATTTTGCCGATTTAGGAGTATTTTAGATAAAAAGTTAATTAGGTTCGCTTGGAAGGTTCACAACAGCCTGCTAGGGAAGTCTTCTGCTTTAAGATGGCGGCTGTTTACTAACGCATCTGGTTTTCAATACTTCAATGTTGCTAAAGCAGTCGAGTCTGTCATTTTGCATCTAGTTCTATATACATATGTTATCTATTATCGGCAGTAAAACGACGTTGACGTAGTTTGTATCGGCTGTCAGCAGCAGTCAGGTATTCTTGTGTTTTTTATCCAGCGGCATGAGTTGAGCTAATGCTGTGAGTTGAGCACTGGCATTACCCGGGTCTATGAGAAGCATTATGTTTACTCTCTGGACGCAATGTGGTCAGTTTCTCATTGCGTCCCGAAGACCGCGCTGTGTATTAGTTCCGCTTTACTTGACATATTTTAATAATTGGAATTTGGATGTTTGTGAATCGTTCTCGAATCTTCCACGGCCGAATCGCTCAAGGAAGTAATGACGGCTGGGCATGTTGTACCGTGGTTCTAAGTGTTGGATGGTGCGTCTTTACTCACGTGAGATAATGGCTCGTCATCCAGAATGAATTCTTCGGCAATGACTCTTGTTATTCCCTGGGCTTTGGGACTGTCGAGTGCCAGTTTGTCACGCATAGCAACAGTTTCTGCCAGTGTTAGTTGCGTAGGACCTTTCTTTTTGTCTTTTTGTCTTTTCTTAACATACTCCTCATATTGTTTGTGGTGGTATTTCGCTAAATGCTTGATTAGGTTGGTTGTATTAAAACTTCTTACAGCTTTACCACTACGCTTGACTTTATTGTGGCATATGTTGCACTCTGCCTCTTCGTCTTTGTCGTCCTTTAAGGTGAAATGACGGTAATGTAAATGTAGTGTGTTGAAGGTGTGCCGTAAAATGCGGACCGGATTTTAGGGAAACCAAAGCAACAACTGGAATGGATTATGTAACTCGGTGCGCTGGAAAACCTGGACCGGAGAGTCAAAAAAAAAAAAAACTGGATCGGAAGTCTGGATCGGAATTTTTTCCGTGTTCCGATCCGATGCGCATTTTTTTGCCCATATTGGCGTCCGATCCGATCCAAATATCGGATCGGGACATCTCTAGCAAACACACCAGTAATTGCGGCCAACGACTAGATGGTGATCTACACAAAGCTTTACTTGGATTAGCCAACTCTGGTCCTTGAGGGCCCCTATCCAGCTTGTCTTCCATTTCTCCCTCCTCCAACACACCTGACTCAAATAATCAGGATCGTTATCAGGCTCCTGCAGAGCTTACTTATGAGCTGATCATTTGATTCAGGTGTTTTAAAGGAAGGAGGCATGGAAGACAAGCTGGACCAGAGTTGGCTACCCCTGGTCTATAGAGTAGACAGGGATATTGATGTGTCAAGGCCACAGTCAGAGGCCAGATTGCGGTCGTTAACGAATGATTTATTATGTCGCCGCGGCCCGGTACCAAATGCACCATGGACCGCTACCGGTCCATGGCCCGGTGGTCGGGGATCACAGCTATAAAGCAATGCTGTATTGTGACATGCTGACCCAGGTGACGTCACATTGGCATTCCTCCTCAAAACAGGAAGTTTATTCATTTTAATGGTGCGGGATTCAAAATATTAAATCAATAAAATGATCGCTTACACGCACATCCAAACGTTTCGTTCATTTTGCGTGAAATATGAAATGAACATGCTTTTTTCTGTTGTAGGCACCGTTCTGACAAGTTTCAATTATACGCTGGTTTAGAAATTTTTCAGCGCGCACTCACCATGTGTCGATGTCAGCCGGCAGAATCAGACAGAACGACGTGGCCGCTGGTGATCCAAGGTGTCAAATTGTCAATGAACATGGTCAAGCTAATCGTGGTCATTCAGTCCAAAGTCATGTCAGGAGGTCAAATAACGAAACATAAAATGCGATATTGGCATCTTCAAACTTTCAAACAATCAAACAAATCTATATACGCACAACTCTGCGGTAATCTATAACATACACGTGCGTTTGCGTTGCGTGCATGCTTATGTATGCGGTTGAAAGCTATATCCGCCAGCGTTCCACACCTGTTCTGAGTAAGTCATTGATTTATACACGCATAGTGGTGACGTCATCGCCCATATTGGCGGTACTGCCACATTACAACACTCAACATAAAAACTGCTCCAGCAGGCACTTTAAAGTCTTATAGTTTCTACTAGAGCTGTGAAAAAATATCCCCTGGCGATATATCACCATCTTTTACGTCACGATCCGAGTTTTGATACTTTTTTACGAGTATTGATACTTCTGATTGCGCCAATGCTGAGCCAACCACAGGCCAACAATCTAGAGATGTCCCGATCCGCTTACTCTCCGTCCTGCTGATTTTCTTGTCGCAATGCGTGCTAGATTGCTTGACGATGAGTTGACAGCTGTTGAGGCTTTGATGTTGCCATAGAACCCTAAGAGCGCTATTCTTGAAAGACGCTGCATCGTTGAGCTTGTTTAAACTCTTGCGGTAGTGTGGGTGAAAATTCATTGTGTGTAATAAGGGAGTACCAAAAAATCGATTATTAGATGCATCACGATTCGACATGTGACAATTCGATTACGATTCATAAAGGTTCAAAAACGATGATTTTCCCTAATAATTTAATGACAGCCGCTCGTAGCGGAACGAAATTCAAGACACGTCTGGCGCCCGGACACTTTAACGGACGCACTTACAACGTTGTGATGGATGCTGCCGGTGAGCGAGAGATTTATTCCTTTTCAAAAGACTGGAAAATGAATTTGTGTATGAGACAGGCAGGTATGAGATAGGCGGTCGCGCTTATGTGCGCAAGGTATTTTTTAGAGCGAGAGAGGAAGAGAGAGTTCGTTGCTCCTTGTCTTTCAGCTGTGCAGCAGTAGTTTCAAGTCATGTAAACTGAAAAATGTCCTGATTGTGTTACTAACACCCGTGTGCGTCTATAAGAGTTGAGTACATGAACCCTCTTGTACTGTTTAGCCTTTATTCAGGCATGAAAATCTCTCACCTTTCGGCGGAATTCGCCGTTTTGAAGTAAAAAAGGTGATCTACGTGAATTGTATAGATCCGAGGAGAAACTTTTTAGGGGGGTGGGGGTTGGGAGTAGGCATTTGCCGGTTACTGGTGTCACTGTTTACCATGGTATGAAAATGTCGCGGTTTCAAAACCACTAAAATAATCTGTCACACCGTAGAACGGGATTCGCTATAATTTTTCATGTGTCAAAAATGCAGCCAAAAGTGGTGCGGCAGCGCTCACCCCTTCTGCTGTTTGTTGCTTTGTGTGTCAGTGAAGCTATTCCAGCAAACCCAAAAACAAAACACAAGGCGTACTTTTCTTCAATTTATTGAGCTCTCAAATTGTGGAAACTGAAATATACAAAATGAATACTTTAAAACGTTGTACAATAGTAGTTTTCCATGTGTGAGTAGCTTCAACAGATTAGCACCATGAAAAAGTTGCCTATACGAAACACATTTTCCTTTCAAATTCAAAATACGAACTAATTAAAAACTTAAAAGAGACGAATGTTAGCCTAGGCTTAGCTGGGTGATCAACTTCGTTGAGATTGTAAGTCTCACAGCCGCTGAGTGAGAAAAGGTTGAAGTGGAAAAAAGGATAGCGTCAAAGATCGCTAATTGCGACAGATGATCCTGCCTTAAGCACAAATTCACGTTCGCTGGATGAGGAGAGGTCTCACTCCCAATATTTTTTTCAGATGAATGCATTTGCAGGATATTGGATTTGGTGAATAATGGTTTTAAATCATTTTCATATTTTGCGGTATAACAAAGTTACTGCCGTTTGTTGCAGCTTGCGTCGAACACTGCCAGAGCTAGCCAAATCTCCGGTGAAAAAATAGCTCCCATTAAGTTAGCGTCAAGCTTGTGTATTTAACGGTAATATAAAAGAAAAAAACGCAAGCTTCTTTCTAATATCGCTGTAATTCTATTTCAGGGACGTGTGGCGCCTTTTTTTCAGTGCGACATTCGTGCACAGTGTTGAACACCTAACTCGTTTAGCTTCAAAGTAAACTTTGTTTCTAAATAAAACATAGCCAGCACAAGGTCTATGTGTCTGTGATGCCTCCTGCAGATTACTGAAACACGGTGTGTTTCGACAGACCTCAATATTTTGTTGGGTTGTACAGTGTACCGGTGTTCGGCAATTCCTTGTTATGCGGTGAAACGTCCAACACAATGTTCAGCGTGCTTGTGCAAACATTCGCACGCATGCGCACATCAGTTAAAAGCAGCGAGTACTCACTATTTTTGTTTTTATTGAGTTTTTTATTACCTTTTCATTCCCTCAAAACCACTTTTTGCATGTATTACCCTCCCATACTTTTAACCATTGTGTTTTTTTGTGGTAGCTTTAAAGCAGTTGACCACATTAGTCATGTAGCGTATTTAAACTGTCCTTATTTGATATAACTACATGTAAGTCTTTCTTAAGGCATTTTTTTAGTACGTTCTGCCTGTATGCATCTAAACAAAACAAGTTGAGAGCACACGGTAGTACTTTGGGTGTCAAATTCGCCTCATATACAGTAGGACGTTTAACCGATGTAGACAACGCCAGGACATATGTCCTCCACACCCTTCTCACCTTTTTAACCTCTGACCCATTTTCATGCCTGTTTATTGTTGTTGTTTTTGAGATGTTAACAGTTAGCGCTGAGCGCTAAGCTAAATAGCTAATTCGCTCAAGTGTATTTTATATACAGAACGTGTAAAACCATGATTAAGTACAGCGGTAACACTACAAACATGCGAAATAGTACATAAATCTGTGAAAACAAAGTATATTGGTTAAAAGAAGTCTTGTTTCTAAAGACACTTTGTGGAACTCGTTCCACCTGTGTAAATTTTATTGTATTGTTGAGAGAAATAAGTACTCCCTTTAAAATGGTTGTTTTTCCACTTTCTTGTAAAAAAATTACATAAATAAATAAAAAAGCGGCTTAAGGGCAGTTTTTTGTTTTATGAGCATGTAACCATCGCTCCTGTATAATCATCAGGATATTTAAATACATAATTGACATAAATTTGTTTGGCTACTTTATTAATTAGTAATGTACGATGCATCGATAATCGTGATAACCGTGATCATCGTCGATGCTGTGATCATCGTTCAATAATCGAATCGTAGCACCTTGAATCGTAATCGAATCGAATCGTGAGGTGGCTAAGATAGCACACCCCTAGTGTGTAAGTGCAGCAACGTGAGCGGATTTGAGTGGACTGACTCAGTTAGGCATTTGATAGAGACAACTATTTTTCTACGTTATTCTTGTTTAGGGTTAGGGTTTAGGCAATACGTATCGGATCGCCACACAGGTATCGGGATACGGATCATATCATGACAAAAGCAGATCGTCCCAGCCCTAGTTTCTACCTCAGTCTCACGCATAATGCTTTGTAGAAATGTTTCTGTGTAATGGATTGATCGAATGCCATCCAGTCTTTTCTGTAATGTGTTGTCTTCATTTTGATATAGATATCCCTCCCTTTGGGAGAGTCCGAGAGTCCCTTCCCATTTGTTTCCACATAGAAAACAGAACAAATCTGGTACAGGAGGCCCAGATAACTGTTGAACCATCTGATTCCTTCATGTTTTCTGGACTAAAACAGGTAAGAACGCTCTCCAGATGATGTCATCAGAAAAATCTCATCAAGAAAGCTATATTTTATACTACTATATAATATACTTATTGATGGTGAACTTATGTTATTATTATTATTTTTTGCTAGCGAAAATCCTTCTAAGTATAATGCTTAACGTGAGTGAAATGTATATCAGCATCATGAAATAGTTAACTGTATCATTGAGGTCACCACAGTGGATGAGTGGTTAGCAAGTCTGCCTTTTACACTGCCTGTTCCCCCCAAAAAACATCACCACAAAAAAACGGTCATACACTGTAATATTTCATTGGGTCGCCTTTAGCTTTGTTTGCGGCAAGCATTTGCAGTGGCACTGTTTCGATAACCTTCTACAATGTCGTAAGATTTATTACCATCCAGTGTTGCGTTCATTGTTTCCCCAAGATCTGGCATTGATGATGGTAGAGTCGGACAGCAACCCAAAGCCTTCTCCAGCACATCGCAAAGATTCAGACTGAGGTTGAGGTCTGGACTCTGCAGTGGCCAATCCATGTGTGAAAATGATGTCTCGTGCACCCTTGAACCTGTGTTTTACAATTTGAGCCTGATGAATGCTGGCTTGGTCGTCTTGGAGTATGCCCATGCCATCAGGGAAGAAAAAATCCATTTATGGAATAGCCTGGTCATTCATTATATTCAGGTAGACTACTGACCTCATTTTTGAGGACATACTGTTGCTGAACCTAGAGCCAACCAACCGCAGCAACCCCAGATCATAACACTGCCCCCACAGGCTTGCGCAGTAGGCACAAGGTGTCACTTGATCTGCCTCCCTTCGTACCCTGAAAATTATTCAATTAAATCAATACTCTTCAGACCACATGACCTACAGTGCCTTGCAAAAGTATTCGGCCCCCTTGAATCTTGCAACCTTTCGCCACATTTCAGGCTTCAAACATAAAGATATGAAATTTAATTTGTTTGTCAAGAATCAACAACAAGTGGGACACAATCGTGAAGTGGAACAACATTTATTGGATAATTTAAACTTTTTTAACAAATAAAAAACTAAAAAGTGGGGCGTGCAATATTATTCGGCCCCTTTACTTTCAGTGCAGCAAACTCACTCCAGAAGTTCAGTGAGGATCTCTGAATGATCCAATGTTGTCCTAAATGACCGATGATGATAAATAGAATCCACCTGTGTGTAATCAAGTCTCCGTATAAATGCACCTGCTCTGTGATAGTCTCAAGGTTCTGTTTAAAGTGCAGAGAGCATTATGAAAACCAAGGAACACACCAGGCAGGTCCGAGATACTGTTGTGGAGAAGTTTAAAGCCGGATTTGGATACAAAAAGATTTCCCAAGCTTTAAACATCTCAAGGAGCACTGTGCAAGCCATCATATTGAAATGGAAGGACCATCAGACCACTGCAAATCTACCAAGACCGGGCCGTCCTTCCAAACTTTCTTCTCAAACAAGGAGAAAACCGATCAGAGATGCAGCCAAGAGGCCCATGATCACTCTGGATGAACTGCAGAGATCTACAGCTGAGGTGGGAGAGTCTGTCCATAGGACAACAATCAGTCGTACACTGCACAAATCTGGCCTTTATGGAAGAGTGGCAAGAAGAAAGCCATTTCTCAAAGATATCCATAAAAAGTCTCGTTTAAAGTTTGCTACAAGCCACCTGGGAGACACACCAAACATGTGGAAGAAGGTGCTCTGGTCAGATGAAACCAAAATTGAACTTTTTGGCCACAATGCAAAATGATATGTTTGGCGTAAAAGCAACACAGCTCATCACCCTGAACACACCATCCCCACTGTCAAACATGGTGGTGGCAGCATCATGGTTTGGGCCTGCTTTTCTTCAGCAGGGACAGGGAAGATGGTTAAAATTGACGGGAAGATGGATGCAGCCAAATACAGGAACATTCTGGAAGAAAACCTGTTGGTATCTGCACAAGACCTGAGACTGGGACGGAGATTTATCTTCCAACAGGACAATGATCCAAAACATAAAGCCAAATCTACAATGGTATGGTTAAAAAATAAACGTATCCAGGTGTTAGAATGGCCAAGTCAAAGTCCAGACCTGAATCCAATCGAGAATCTGTGGAAAGAGCTGAAGACTGCTGTTCACAAACACTCTCCATCCAACCTCACTGAGCTCGAGCTGTTTTGCAAGGAAGAATGGGCAAGAATGTCAGTCTCTCGATGTGCAAAACTGATAGAAACATACCCCAAACGACTTGCAGCTGTAATTGGAGCAAAAGGTGGCGCTACAAAGTATTAACGCAAGGGGGCCGAATAATATTGCACGCCCCACTTTTCAGTTTTTTATTTGTTAAAAAAGTTTAAATTATCCAATAAATTTTGTTCCACTTCACGATTGTGTCCCACTTGTTGTTGATTCTTGACAAAAAATTAAAATTTTATATCTTTATGTTTGAAGCCTGAAATGTGGCGAAAGGTTGCAAGGTTCAAGGGGGCCGAATACTTTTGCAAGGCACTGTACCAAGGCTCATGAGTCAAATGGAATGAGAATCTTTGGGATGTGCTGTAGAAGGCTTTGAGCAGCTACCATCATCAATGCAATAGCTTGGTGAAAAATGAATGCAAAACTGGTTGGTATTGTGAAACTGCAGAAGCTTATAGAAGCAAAGCCACAGCAAATGCTTGTTATAGGCGGTCTAATGAAATATGAGAATGTATTACCTTTTTGTGATGATTTTTTTTGGGGGGGGCAGGCTTTATAGATATGAGATCAAGGGTTCAATCCCAGGCTTCAACCTTACTATGTGGAGTTAAAACGTTCTCCCTGTGCCTGCATAGTGCTTGGTAGTCTCATTGAACACTCCAAAATGTCTATACGTATCAGTGTGTGTGAATGGTTGTTTGTCTCTTTGTGCCCTGCAATTGACTGGCAACCAATTCTGGGTTTAACCTGCCTACTGCCCATTCTTACCTGGGATAGGCTCCATCACCCCGACAACCCTAATGAGACAACCCAAATCAAATAAAACGCCACTTAAAGACATTAGACCCCAATCTCACTGATAAGCCGCTTGATTATTTTTCAGCGAAAACGTGCCGAATATTGCCAACTATTGTCCCGCTCTGTCAGTGAGCAGTGTTAGCATGCGCCGTGCAAAATAACCCCACACCATTGCATAGGAGGCGATACTGTGAGCGGCAAAAATAAAAACTGTCTTTCTGTCCAAAGACACTTTTTTTTCTTCTTCTATTCAGTTTTGTTTTTTCGGTCAAATTTTTTGGCATATTGTTCTCATGGTCTCATTTTTAGGGCCCGAGCACTGAGCGTGCGAAGTCCCTATTGTTTTGCAAAGGATTATTATTATTAGGGCCCGAGCACTGAGCGTGCGAAGGCCCTATTGTTTTGCAAAGGATTATTAGGGCCCGAGCACTAAGCGTGCGAAGGCCCTATTGTTTTGCAAAGGATTATTTTTTTTTTTTTTTTTTTTTTTTTTTTTCAGGGCAAATGAAAACGGCCAATTTGGAGGCCTGAACATGCACGAAAAGTCACCAAAATTTGCACATACGTCCGGAAAATTGTAAATTTCGATAATTTTGCAACGTTGCAAAAAAATATAACAAAATGGCTCAGTGGCGCCCCCTTGAAATTTTAAAATTGGCCTATAACATTAGGGTCTGTCAGCGTAGAGCAATGAAATTTGGGGGGTCTATACCTTGTCCAAAACCGCTCCAAAAAAGCATTTACACGCATATTCCAAACCCAACAGGAAATCGGTTATTTTGGATCAAATATGAAATTTTTATCGATTTACAGGGTGCACATTTGAGACCTTTTCGCCGAGGGAGTTAGTTGGATCATCTTCAAAATTGGTGAGACTGTTCAGGAGACATATGAAATCTTAAGTTTTGAAAATGGTGCGTTTTCATTCACGGGTCTGACCTGGGCGTGGTGCCAAAGTCGACCATTTTTTCGGCAAAATGACAAATTCAGTAAATGACTTATAGTTCCTTGACACAACGTTCAATCTTTTTCATATTTGGCATGTATGTGTGGTATCCCACCCTTAACACGAGTGCATTGAAATATTACCCATTAGGTCTAGCGCCCCCTAGTGAGAACAGGAAATGCCTTTTTTTACGAGACAGGTTCCTCCTCCAAGGGAAAAAAATCTGTTGACCTCAAACCTGCATCAGGGGAGCCTTAAGACCTGTGTTCAGGTGCCTGATGAAAAATATTGAGGTTTCGTTGAGGCGGAGGGGTCCAAACAGGAAAGTGAAAATGAACGTCAACAATTTGTCACGCAAAAAACTTTGAACAGTCATAACTCGGCAGATATACAACATATCTGCGCCAAACTTCCCGTGTTTGTTGAGAGTCATACCCTGAAGGTTCTTGTAGGGGTCATTTGCATCAACTCTACAGTGCCAACTAGTGGCGACAGAAAGAAGTTTTAAAAAAGGCCTTTCCTATTGGGTTTTTTCAACATAGAGCAAGGAAATTTGGGGAGTAGATACCTTATGCAAAACTGCTCCAAAAAGTCTCTTGCACCCATATTCCAAATCCAACAGGAAATCGGGTATTTTGGATCGAATGTGAAATTTTCATGGGTTCACAGTAGGAGTTTACATTTGGAGGCTTGAATATGCACAAAAACTCGTAAAAATTTGCACATACATACGGCCTTGGATAACGTTCGATAATCTTGCAATGTTACGAAAAAATGTAACAAAATGCCTCAGTGGCGCCCCCTTGAATTTTTCAAAAAGGTGTTTCCTATTAGGTTTTTTTAACATAGAGTGATGAAATTTGGGGAGTCGATACCTTGTGCAAAACTGCTCCAAAAAGTCTCTTACACCCGTATTCCAAATCCAACAGGAAATCGGGTATTTTGGATCGAATGTGAAATTTTTATCGGTTCACAGTAGGAGTTTACATTTGGAGGCTTGAACATGCACGAAAACTCACAAAAATTTGGACATACATGTGGCTTTGGATAACGTTCAATAATCTTGCAACGTTACAAAAACATGTAACAAAATGGCTCAGTGGCGCCCCCTTGAAATTTTCAAAAAGGCCTCTCCATTTAGGTTTTTTCAACGTAGAGGTATGAAATTCGGAGAGTCGATACCTTGTACAAAACTGCTCCAAAAAGTCTCTTGCATGCGTATTCCAAACCCAACAGGAAATCGGGTATTTTGGATTGAATGTGAAATTTTTATCGATTTACAGTGTGCACATTTTACACCTTGGCACCTAGGGAATTAGTTTGATCATTCTCAAAATTGGCGAGACTGTTCATGAGGCATATGAAATCTTAAGTTATCAAAATGGTGTGTTTTCATTCACGGGCCTGACCTGGGCGGGGTGCCAAAGTCGGCCATTTTTTCGCCAAAACACCGAATTCGGAAAATGACTGATAACTCCCTCATACAACGTTCAATCTATTTTAAATCTGGCATGTGTGTGAGGTATACCAGCCTGAGCAGGACTGGATTGAAAATTTACCATTTGTGCTTGGCGCCTCCTAGTGGGAACAGGAAATGCCCTTTTTTTACGGGACACACTCCTCCTCTAAAGGGAAAAAATCAATCTACCTCAAAGCTGCATAAGGGAAGCCTTAAGACCTGTCTTCAGGTGCCTGATAAAAAATATTGAAGTTTCGTTGAAGCGGAGGGGTCCAAACAGGAAAGTGAAAATGACTGTCAACAATTTTTCTCTCCAAAAACTTTGAACAGTCATAACTCGGCAGATATACAACATATCTGCGCCAAACTTCCCGTGCTTGTTGAGAGTCATACCCTGAAGGGCCTTGTAGGGGTCATTTGCATCAACCCTACAGCGCCAACTAGTGGCAATAGAAAGTCACTCGTTTTTTCCAATAGATGTCCAGTTCTTTTCAGGTTGGTCATTGTAGTTTCAAGACCTATTAAAATACTTATTTACGGCCCATGTCCACGTGTCTCTGTCTGTTGCCGTGACGACCCTTTATTCGCCATTTAAAGGAAATACTTTTTTTCAGAGACTCAGGCAGCTTATAGAGCCACAATATTTGGCACACTTGGTCGAATTGGCCCAGTTAGAATATTAATTTTGGTTTTGAATAAGGGCTTGGCTGCACAGCTCAGTAGTACCTCCTTTTTTGTAGTACTCTCTCCACTAGGTTTTTTTTTAATCTGTTAGGTGTGTGAATGTAAAGAGGCGACTTTCGAGCTTGTTAGGTTCTAATGAGATGATTAGAGAGGAGGATCTGCCACCACCCTGACCTGCACATAGTCAGAGTTGCGCTAGATTGCGAGGGCCCGTTCAGTCCTGCTTGCAGGCCTAGTTATTATTAGGGCCCGAGCACTAAGCGTGCGAAGGCCATATTGTTTTGCAAAGGATTATTATTATTATTATTATTATTATTATTAGGGCCCGAGCACTAGACGTGCGAAGGCCCTATTGTAATGCAAAGGATTATTATTATTATTATTATTATTATTATTATTCTTTCTTCATGGCAAATGAAAATGGCCAATTTGGAGGCCTGAACATGCACGAAAAGTCACCAAAATTTGCACATACGTGCAGATTCGCGTAAATTTCGATAATCTTGCGTCGTTTTGAAAAAATGTCAAAAAATGGCTCAGTGGCGCCCCCTTGACCCTTAAAATTTTCAAAAAGGCCTCTCCTCTCAGGTTTTCAATGTAGAGCAATGAAATTTGGGGAGTAGATACCTTATGCCTAACTGTTCAAAAAAGCCTCTTGCACCCATATTCCAAATCCAACAGGAAATCGGGTATTTTGGATCGAATGTGAAATTTTTTCGGTTCACAGTTGGAGTTTACGTTTGGAGGCTTGAACATGCACGAAAACTCACCAAAATTTGCACATACATTCAACTTTGCGTAAATTTTGATAATCTACAAAAAAATTTAACAAAATGGCTCAGTGGCGCCCCCTTGAAATTTTCAAAAAGGCCTCTCCTATTAGGTTTTTTCAACGTAGAACAATGAAATTTAGTGAGTCGATACATTGTACAAAACTGCTCCAAAAAGTCTCTTGCACCCATATTCCAAACCCAACAGGAAGCTGGAAATTTTGGGTCAAATGCGAAATTTTATCGATTTACATTTGAGACCTTGTCGCTGAAGGATAAAGTTGGATCGTCTTCAAAATTGGTCAGACTATTCAGGAGACCTATGAGATCTTAAGTTTTCAAAATGGTGTGTTTTCATTCAAGGGTCTGGCCTGGGCGTGGTCCCAAAGTCGGCCATTTTTAGGCAAAATACCAAATTCAGAAAATGATTAAAAACTCCGTGATCCAACGTTCAATCTTTTTCATTTTTAGCATGTTTATGAGATATCCCAGCCTGAACACGACTGCATTGAAATATTACCCATTAGGCCTGGCGCCCCTAGTGGAAACAGGAAATGGCCTTCTTTACGAGACAGGCTCCTCCTCCAAGGGAAAAAAATCTATTGACCTCAAACCTGTTTCAGGGGAGCCTCAAGACATGTGTTCAGGTGCCTGATGAAAAATATTGAGGTTTCGTTGAAGCGGAGAGGTCCAAACTGGAAGTGAAAATGACCGTCAACAATTTGTCTCGCCAAAAACTTTGAACAGTCATAACTCGGCAGATATGCAACATATCTGCGCCAAACTTTCCGTGTTTGTTGAGAGTCATACCCTGAAGGTTCTTGTAGGGGTCATTTGCATCAACTCTACAGTGCCAACTAGTGGCGACAGAAAGAAGTTTTAAAAAAGGCCTTTCCTGTTGGGTTTTTTCAACATAGAGCAAGGAAATTTGGGAAGTAGATACCTTATGCCTAACTGCTCAAAAAAGCCTCTTGCACCCATATTCCAAATCCAACAGAAAATCGGGTATTTTGGATCAAATGTGAAATTTCTGTCCATTTCTAGTACAGTTTACATTTGGAGGCCTGGACATGCACGAAAACTCACCAAATTTTGCACATACACGCGGCTTTGTGTGGATTTCGATAATCTTGCAACGTTACAAAAAAATGTAACAAAATGGCTCAGTGGCGCCCCCTTGAATTTTTCAAAAAGGCGTTTCCTATTAGGTTTTTTTAACGTAGAGCAATGAAATTTGGGGAGTCGATACCTTGTGCAAAACTGCTCCAAAAAGTCTCTTGCACCCATATTCCAAACCCAACAGGAAATCGGGTATTTTGGATCGAATGTGAAATTTTTATCAATTAACAGGGTGCACATTTGAGACCTTGTCACAGAGGGAATCAATTGGATCATCTTCAAAATTGGTTAGACAATTCAGGAGACCTATGAAATCTAAACTTTTCAAAATGGTGTGTTTTCATTCATGGGTCTGACCTGGGCGTGGTGCCAAAGTCGGCCATTTTTTCGGCAAAATGACAAATTCAGTAAAGGACTAATAGCTCCTTGAAACAACGTTCAATCTTTTTCATATCTGGCATGTATGTGCGGGATCCCACCCTGAACACGAGTGCATTGAAATATTACTCATTAGGCCTAGCGCCCCCTAGTGGGAACAGGAAATGCCTTTTTTACGAAACAGGCTCCTCCTCCAAGGAAAAAAAAAATCTATTCACCTCAAACCTGCATCAGGGGAGCCTGAAGACATGTGTTCAGGTGCCTGATGAAAAATACTGAGGTTTGGTTGAAGCAGAAGGGTCCAACAGGAGAAGTAAAAATGACTGAAGCCATTTCGTCTCACCACAAGTTTTGAACAGTCATAACTTCTTCAACATATCTGTGCCAAACATATCGTGCTTGTTGAGTCATAGTCTGAAGGGTCCTGTAGGGGTCATTTGCATCAACCCTACAGCGCCAACTAGTGGCAATAGAAAGTCACTCATTTTTTTAAATATATGTCCAGTTCTTTTCAGGTTGGTCATTGTAGTTTCAAGACCTTTTAAAATACTTATTTTACGGCCCATGTCCACATGTCTCTGTCTGTTGCTGTGATGACCCTTTATTCGCTCCTTTTTTGTAGTCCTCTGTCCAATAGGGGTTTTTATCTCTTAGGTGTGTGAATGTAAAGAGGCAACTTTCGCGCATGTTAGGTTCTAATGAGATGATTAGAGAGGACGATCTGCCACCACCCTGACCTGCACACTGTCCGAGTTGCGTGACGTCCGAGTTGCGCTAGATTGCGAGGGCCCGTTCAGTCCTGCTTGCAGGCCTAGTTATTATTATTCTTTTTTCAGGGCAAATGAAAATGGCCAATTTGGAGGCCTGAACATGCACGAAAAGTCACCAAAATTTGCACATACGTGCGGCTTTGCGTAAAATTCGATAATCTTGTGTCGTTTTGAAAAAATGTCAAAAAATGGCTCAGTGGCGCCCCCTTGACCCTTAAAATTTTCAAAAAGGCCTCTCCTCTCAGGTTTTCAACGTAGAGCAATGAAATTTGGGGAGTAGATACCTTATGCCTAACTGTTCAAAAAAGCCTCTTGCACCCATATTCCAAATCCAACAGGAAATCGGATATTTTGGATCAAATGTGAAATTTTTATCGGTTCACAGTTGGAGTTTACATTTGGAGGCCTGAACATGCACGAAAACGCACCAAAATTTGCCCATACATGCAACTTTGCAAAAATTTTGATAATCTACAAAAAAATTTAACAAAATGGCTCAGTGGCGCCCCCTTGAAATTTTCAAAAAGGCCTTTCCTATTAGGTTTTTTCAACGTAGAACGATGAAATTTGGCGAGTCGATACATTGTGCAAAACTGCTCCAAAAAGTCTCTTGCACCCATATTCCAAACCCAACAGGAAGCCGGAAATTTTGGGTCAAATGCGAAATTTTATCGATTTACATTTGAGACCTTGTCGCTGAAGGATAAAGTTGGATCGTCTTCAAAATTGGTCAGACTATTCAGGAGACCTATGAGATCTTAAGTTTTCAAAATGGTGTGTTTTCATTCAAGGGTCTGGCCTGGGCGTGGTCCCAAAGTCGGCCATTTTTGGGCAAAATACCAAATTCAGAAAATGATTAAAAACTCCGTGATACAACGTTCAATCTTTTTCATTTCTAGCATGTATATGAGATATCTCAGCCTGAACACGACTGCATTGAAATATTACCTATTAGGCCTGGCGCCCCCTAGTGGGAACAGGAAATGGCCTTCTTCACGAGACAGGCTCCTCCTCCAAGGGAAAAAAATCTATTGACCTCAAACCTGTTTCAGGGGAGCCTCAAGACATGTGTTCAGGTCCCTGATGAAAAATATTGAGGTTTCGTTGAAGCGGAGAGGTCCAAACTGCAAGTGAAAATGACCGTCAACAATTTGTCTCGCCAAAAATTTTGAACAGTCATAACTCGGCAGATATGCAACATATCTGCGCCAAACTTTCCGTGTTTGTTGAGAGTCATACCCTGAAGGTTCTTGTAGGGGTCATTTGCATCAACTCTACAGTGCCAACTAGTGGCAACAGAAAGAAGTTTTAAAAAAGGCCTTTCCTATTGGGTTTTTTCAACATAGAGCAAGGAAATTTGGGGAGTAGATACCTTATGCAAAACTGCTCCAAAAAGTCTCTTGCACCCATATTCCAAATCCAACAGGAAATTGGGTATTTTGGATCGAATGTGAAATTTTCATGGGTTCACAGTAAGAGTTTACATTTGGAGGCTTGAATATGCATAAAAACTCACCAAAATTTGCACATACATGCGGCTTTGGATAACGTTCGATAATCTTGCAACGTTACGAAAACATGTAACAAAATGGCTCAGTGGCGCCCCCTTGAAATTTTCAAAAAGGCCTCTCCATTTAGGTTTTTCTAACATAGAGTGATGAAATTTGGAGAGTCAAAACTTTGTGCAAAACTGCTCCAAAAAGTCTCTTGCACACACATTCCAAATCCTACAGGAAATCGGGTATTTTGGATTGAATGTGAACTTTTTATCGATTTACAGTGTGCACATTTTACACCTTGGCACCTAGGGAATTAGTTTGATCATTCTCAAAATTGGTGAGACTGTTCATGAGGCATATGAAATCTTAAGTTATAAAAATGGTGTGTTTTCATTCACGGGCCTGACCTGGGCGGGGCGCCAAATTCTTCCATTTTTTCGCAAAAACACCGAATTCGGAAAATGACTGATAACTCCCTCATACAACGTTCAATCTATTTTAAATCTGGCATGTGTGTGAGGTATACCAGCCTGAGCAGGACTGGATTGAAAATTTACCATTTGTGCCTGGCGCCTCCTAGTGGGAACAGGAAATGCCCTTTTTTACGGGACACACTCCTCCTCTAAAGGGAAAAAATCAATCTACCTCAAACCTGCATGAGGGAAACCTTAAGACCTGTCTTCAGGTGCCTGATGAAAAATATTGAAGTTTCGTTGAAGCGGAGGGGTCCAAACAGGAAAGTGAAAATGACTGTCAACAATTTTTCTCTCCAAAAACTTTGAACAGTCATAACTCGGCAGATATACAAGATATCTGCGCCAAACTTCCCGTGCTTGTTGAGAGTCATACCCTGAAGGGCCTTGTAGGGGTCATTTGCATCAACCCTACAGCGCCAACTAGTGGCGATAGAAAGTCACTCGTTTTTCCAAAACATGTCCAGTTCTTTTCATGTTGGTCATTGTAGTTTCAAGACCTATTAAAATACTTTTTTACGGCCCATGTCCACGTGTCTCTGTCTGTTGCCGTGACGACCCTTTGTTCGCCATTTAAAGGAAATATTTTTTTTCAGAGACTCAGGCAGCTTATAGAGCCACAATAGTTGGCACACTTGGTCGAATTGGCCCAGTTAGAAGATTAATTTTAGTTTTGAATAAGGGCTTGGCTGCACAGCTCAGTAGTGGCTCCTTTTTTGTAGTACTCTCTCCAATAGGGGTTTTTATCTCTTGGGTGTGGGAATGTAAATAGGCGACTTTCGAGCATGTTAGGTTCTAATGAGATGATTAGAGAGGAGGATCTGCCACCGCCCTGACCTGCACACAGTCCGAGTTGCGTGACGTCCGAGTTGCGCTAGATCGCGAGGGCCCGTTCAGTCCTGCTTGCAGGCCTAGTTATTATTATTAGGGCCCGAGCACTAGACGTGCGAAGGCCCTATTGTTTTGCAAAGGATTATTTTTATTTTTTTTATTTTTATTTTTTTTTTTCAGGGCAAATGAAAACGGCCAATTTGGAGGCCTGAACATGCACGAAAACTCACAAAAATTTGGACATACATGTGGCTTTGCATAACGTTCAATAATCTTGCAACGTTACGAAAACATGTAACAAAATGGCTCAGTGGCGCCCCCTTGAAATTTTCAAAAAGGCCTCTCCATTTAGGTTTTTTCAACGTAAAGGGATGAAATTCGGAGAGTCGATACCTTGTACAAAACTGCTCCAAAAAGTCTCTTGCATGCATATTCCAAACCCAACAGGAAATCGGGTATTTTGGATTGAATGTGAAATTTTTATCGATTTACAGTGTGCACATTTTACACCTTGGCACCTAGGGAATTAGTTTGATCATTCTCAAAATTGGCGAGACTGTTCATGAGGCATATGAAATCTTAAGTTATCAAAATGGTGTGTTTTCATTCACGGGCCTGACCTGGGCGGGGTGCCAAAGTCGGCCATTTTTTCGGCAAAATGACAAATTCAGTAAATGACTAATAGTTCCTTCACACAACGTTCCATCTTTTTCATATCTGGCATGTATGTGCGACATCCCACCCTTAACACGAGTGCATTGAAATATTACCCATTAGGCCTAGCGCCCCCTAGTGAGAACAGGAAATGCCTTTTTTTACGAGACAGGTTCCTCCTCCAAGGAAAAAAAATCTGTTGACCTCAAACCTGCATAAGGGAAGGCTTAAGACCTGTCTTCAGGTGCCTGATGAAAAATATTGAAGTTTCGTTGAAGCGGAGGGGTCCAAACAGGAAAGTGAAAATGACTGTCAACAATTTTTCTCTCCAAAAACTTTGAACAGTCATAACTCGGCAGATATACAACATATCTGCGCCAAACTTCCCGTGCTTGTTGAGAGTCATACCCTGAAGGGCCTTGTAGAGATCATTTGCATCAACCCTACAGCGCCAACTAGTGGCAATAGAAAGTCACTCGTTTTTCCAATACATGTCCAGTTCTTTTCAGGTTGGTCATTGTAATTTGAAGACCTATTGTAATACTTATTTACGGCCCATGTCCACGTGTCTCTGTCTGTTGCCGTGACGACCCTTTATCCGCCATTTAAAGGAAATATTTTTTTTCAAAGACTCAGGCAGCTTATATAGCCACAATATTTGGCACACTTCGTCGAATTGGCCCAGTTAGAAGATTAATTTTGGTTTTGAATAAGGGCTTGGCTGCACAGCTCAGTAGTGGCTCCTTTTTTGTAGTACTCTCTCCAATAGGGGTTTTTATCTCTTGGGTGTGGGAATGTAAATAGGCGACTTTCGAGCATGTTATGTTCTAATGAGATGATTAGAGAGGAGCATCTGCCACCACCCTGACCTGCACACAGTCCGAGTTGCGTGACGTCCGAGTTGCGCTAGATTGCGAGGGCCCGTTCAGTCCTGCTTGCAGGCCTAGTTATTAGGGCCCGAGCACTAGACGTGCGAAGGCCCTATTG
The DNA here is from genome assembly GCF_030265065.1 of Corythoichthys intestinalis. NCBI lineage: Eukaryota > Metazoa > Chordata > Actinopteri > Syngnathiformes > Syngnathidae > Corythoichthys > Corythoichthys intestinalis. The sequence goes on along the minus strand of NC_080405.1, from coordinate 3,455,981 downwards.
TTTTGCAAAGGATTATTTTTTTTTTTATTATTATTTTTTTTTTTTTCAGGGCAAATGAAAACGGCCAATTTGGAGGCCTGAACATGCACGAAAAGTCACCAAAATTTGCACATACGTCCGGAAAATTGTAAATTTTGATAATTTTGCAACGTTGCAAAAAAATATAACAAAATGGCTCAGTGGCGCCCCCTTGAAATTTTAAAATTGGCCTATAACATTAGGGTATGTCAGCGTAGAGCAATGAAATTTGGGGGGTCTATACCTTGTCCAAAACCGCTCCAAAAAAGCATTTACACGCATATTCCAAACCCAACAGGAAATCGGTTATTTTGGATCAAATATGAAATTTTTATCGATTCACAGGGTGCACATTTGAGACCTTTTCGCCGAGGGAGTTAGTTGGATCATCTTCAAAATTGGTGAGACTGTTCAGGAGACATATGAAATCTTAAGTTTTGAAAATGGTGCGTTTTCATTCACGGGTCTGACCTGGGCGTGGTGCCAAAGTCGACCATTTTTTCGGCAAAATGACAAATTCAGTAAATGACTAATAGTTCCTTGACACAACGTTCAATCTTTTTCATATTTGGCATGTATGTGTGGTATCCCACCCTTAACACGAGTGCATTGAAATATTACCCATTAGGTCTAGCGCCCCCTAGTGAGAACAGGAAATGCCTTTTTTTACGAGACAGGTTCCTCCTCCAAGGGAAAAAAATCTGTTGACCTCAAACCTGCATCAGGGGAGCCTTAAGACCTGTGTTCAGGTGCCTGATGAAAAATATTGATGTTTCGTTGAGGCGGAGGGGTCCAAACAGGAAAGTGAAAATGAACGTCAACAATTTGTCACGCAAAAAACTTTGAACAGTCATAACTCGGCAGATATACAACATATCTGCGCCAAACTTCCCGTGTTTGTTGAGAGTCATACCCTGAAGGTTCTTGTAGGGGTCATTTGCATCAACTCTACAGTGCCAACTAGTAGCGACAGAAAGAAGTTTTAAAAAAGGCCTTTCCTATTGGGTTTTTTCAACATAGAGCAAGGAAATTTGGGGAGTAGATACCTTCTGCAAAACTGCTCCAAAAAGTCTCTTGCACCCGTATTCCAAATCCAACAGGAAATCGGGTATTTTGGATCGAATGTGAAATTTTCATGGGTTCACAGTAGGAGTTTACATTTGGAGGCTTGAATATGCACAAAAACTCGTAAAAATTTGCACATACATGCAGCTTTGGATAACGTTCGATAATCTTGCAATGTTACGAAAAAATGTAACAAAATGCCTCAGTGGCGCCCCCTTGAATTTTTCAAAAAGGCGTTTCCTATTAGGTTTTTTTAACATAGAGTGATGAAATTTGGGGAGTCGATACCTTGTGCAAAACTGCTCCAAAAAGTCTCTTGCACCCGTATTCCAAATCCAACAGGAAATCGGGTATTTTAGATGGAATGTGAAATTTTTATCGGTTCACAGTAGGAGTTTACATTTGGAGGCTTGAACATGCACGAAAACTCACAAAAATTTGGACATACATGCGGCTTTGCATAAAGTTCAATAATCTTGCAACGTTACGAAAACATGTAACAAAATGGCTCAGTGGCGCCCCCTTGAAATTTTCAAAAAGGCCTCTCTATTTAGGTTTTTTCAACGTAGAAGGATGAAATTCGGAGAGTCGATACCTTGTACAAAACTGCTCCAAAAAGTCTCTTGCATGCGTATTCCAAACCCAACAGGAAATCAGGTATTTTGGATTGAATATGAAATTTGTATCGATTTACAGTGTGCACATTTTACACCTTGGCACCTAGGGAATTAGTTTGATCATTCTCAAAATTGGCGAGACTGTTCATGAGGCACATGAAATCTTAAGTTATCAAAATGGTGTGTTTTCATTCACGGGCCTGACATGGGCGGGGTGCCAAAGTCGGCCATTTTTTCGCCAAAACACCGAATTCGGAAAATGACTGATAACTCCCTCATACAACCTTCAATCTATTTTAAATCTGGCATGTGTGTGAGGTATACCAGCCTGAGCAGGACTGGATTGAAAATTTACCGTTTGTGCCTGGCGCCTCCTAGTGGGAACAGGAAATGCCCTTTTTTACTGGACACACTCCTCCTCTAAAGGGAAAAAATCAATCTACCTCAAAGCTGCATAAGGGAAGCCTTAAGACCTGTCTTCAGGTGCCTGATGAAGAATATTGAAGTTTCGTTGAAGCGGAGGGGTCCAAACAGCAAAGTGAAAATGACTGTCATCAATTTTTCTCTCCAAAAACTTTGAACAGTCATAACTCGGCAGATATACAACATATCTGCGCCAAACTTCCCGTGCTTGTTGAGAGTCATACCCTGAAGGGCCTTGTAGGGGTCATTTGCATCAACGCTACAGCGCCAACTAGTGGCAATAGAAAGTCACTCGTTTTTCCAATACATGTCCAGTTCTTTTCAGGTTGGTCATTGTAGTTTCAAGACCTATTAAAATACTTATTTACGGCACATGTCCACGTGTCTCTATCTGTTGCCGTGACGACCCTTTGTTCGCCATTTAAAGGAAATATTTTTTTTCAGAGACTCAGGCAGCTTATAGAGCCACAATATTTGGCACACTTGGTCGAATTGGCCCAGTTAGAAGATTAATTTGGTTTTGAATAAGGGCTTGGCTGCACAGCTCAGTAGTTGCTCCTTTTTTGTAGTACTCTCTCCAATAGGGTTTTTTATCTCTTGGGTGTGGTAATGTAAATAGGCGACTTTCGTGCATGTTAGGTTCTAATGAGATGATTAGAGAGGAGGATCTGCCACCACCCTGACCTGCACACAGTCCGAGTTGCGTGACGTCCGAGTTGCGCTAGATTGCGAGGGCCCGTTCAGTCCTGCTTGCAGGCCTAGTTATTATTATTCTTTTTTCAGGGCAAATGAAAATGGCCAATTTGGAGGCCTGAACATGCACGAAAAGTCACCAAAATTTGCACATACGTGCGGCTTTGCGTAAAATTCGATAATCTTGTGTCGTTTTGAAAAAATGTCAAAAAATGGCTCAGTGGCGCCCCCTTGACCCTTAAAATTTTCAAAAAGGCCTCTCCTCTCAGGTTTTCAACGTAGAGCAATGAAATTTGGGGAGTAGATACCTTATGCCTAACTGTTCAAAAAAGCCTCTTGCACCCATATTCCAAATCCAACAGGAAATCGGATATTTTGGATCAAATGTGAAATTTTTATCGGTTCACAGTTTGAGTTTACATTTGGAGGCCTGAACATGCACGAAAACTCACCAAAATTTGCACATACATGCAACTTTGCGTAAATTTTGATAATCTACAAAAAAATTTAACAAAATGGCTCAGTGGCGCCCCCTTGAAATTTTCAAAAAGGCCTTTCCTATTAGGTTTTTTCAGCGTAGAACAATGAAATTTGGCGAGTCGATACATTGTGCAAAACTGCTCCAAAAAGTCTCTTGCACCCATATTCCAAACCCAACAGGAAGCCGGAAATTTTGGATCAAATGTGAAATTTTATCGATTTACATTTGAGACCTTGTCGCTGAAGAAAATAGTTGGATCGTCTTCAAAATTGGTCAGACTATTCAGGAGACATATGAGATCTTAAGTTTTCAAAATGGTGTGTTTTCATTCAAGGGTCTGGCCTGGGCGTGGTCCCAAAGTCGGCCATTTTTAGGCAAAATACCAAATTCAGAAAATGATTAAAAACTCCGTGATCCAACGTTCAATCTTTTTCATTTTTACCATGTTTATGAGATATCCCAGCCTGAACATGACTGCATTGAAATATTACCCATTAGGCCTGGCGCCCCTAGTGGAAACAGGAAATGGCCTTCTTTACGAGACAGGCTCCTCCTCCAAGGGAAAAAAATCTATTGACCTCAAACCTGTTTCAGGGGAGCCTCAAGACATGTGTTCAGGTGCCTGATGAAAAATATTGAGGTTTCGTTGAAGCGGAGAGGTCCAAACTGGAAGTGAAAATGACCGTCAACAATTTGTCTCGCCAAAAACTTTGAACAGTCATAACTCGGCAGATATGCAACATATCTGCGCCAAACTTTCCGTGTTTGTTGAGAGTCATACCCTGAAGGTTCTTGTAGGGGTCATTTGCATCAACTCTACAGTGCCAACTAGTGGCGACAGAAAGTAGTTTTAAAAAAGGCCTTTCCTATTGGGTTTTTTCAACATAGAGCGAGGAAATTTGGGGAGTAGATACCTTATGCAAAACTGCTCCAAAAAGTCTCTTGCACCCATATTCCAAATCCAACAGGAAATCGGGTATTTTGGATCGAATGTGAAATTTTCATGGGTTCACAGTAAGAGTTTACATTTTGAGGCTTGAATATGCATAAAAACTCACCAAAATTTGCACATACATGCGGCTTTGCATAACGTTCAATAATCTTGCAACGTTACGAAAACATGTAACAAAATGGCTCAGTGGCGCCCCCTTGAAATTTTCAAAAAGGCCTCTCCATTTAGGTTTTTTCAACGTAGAGGGATGAAATTCGGAGAGTCGATACCTTGTACAAAACTGCTCAAAAAAGTCTCTTGCATGCGTATTCCAAACCCAACAGGAAATCGGGTATTTTGGATTGAATGTGAAATTTTTATCGATTTACAGTGTGCACATTTTACACCTTGGCACCTAGGGAATTAGTTTGATCATTCTCAAAATTGGCGAGACTGTTCATGAGGCATATGAAATCTTAAGTTATCAAAATGGTGTGTTTTCATTCACTGGCCTGACCTGGGCGGGGTGCCAAAGTCGGCCATTTTTTCGCCAAAACACCAAATTCGGAAAATGACTGATAACTCCCTCATACAACGTTCAATCTATTTTAAATCTGGCATGTGTGTGAGGTATACCAGCCTGAGCAGGACTGGATTGAACATTTACCATTTGTGCCTGGCGCCTCCTAGTGGGAACAGGAAATGCCCTTTTTTACGGGACACACTCCTCCTCTAAAAGGAAAAAATCAATCTACCTCAAACCTGCATAAGGGAAGCCTTAAGACCTGTCTTCAGGTGCCTGATGAAAAATATTGAAGTTTCGTTGAAGCGGAAGGGTCCAAACAGGAAAGTGAAAATGACTGTTAACAATTTTTCTCTCCAAAAACTTTGAACAGTCATAACTTGGCAGATATACAACATATCTGCGCCAAACTTCCCGTGCTTGTTGAGAGTCATACCCTGAAGGGCCTTGTAGGGGTCATTTGCATCAACCCTACAGCGCCAACTAGTGGCGATAGAAAGTCACTCGTTTTTCCAATACATGTCCAGTTCTTTTCAGGTTGGTCATTGTAGTTTCAAGACCTATTAAAATACTTTTTTACGGCCCATGTCCACGTGTCTCTGTCTGTTGCCGTGACGACCCTTTGTTTGCCATTTAAAGGAAATATTTTTTTTCAGAGACTCAGGGAGCTTATAGAGCCACAATAGTTGGCACACTTGGTCGAATTGGCCCAGTTAGAAGATTAATTTTGGTTTTGAATAAGGGCTTGGCTGCACAGCTCAGTAGTGGCTCCTTTTTTGTAGTACTCTCTCCAATAGGGGTTTTTATCTCTTGGGTGTGGGAATGTAAATAGGCGACTTTCGAGCATGTTAGGTTCTAATGAGATGATTAGAGAGGAGGATCTGCCACCACCCTGACCTGCACACAGTCCGAATTGCGTGACGTCCGAGTTGCGCTAGATTGCGAGGGCCCGTTCAGTCCTGCTTGCAGGCCTAGTTATTATTAGGGCCCGAGCACTAAGCGTGCGAAGGCCCTATTGTTTTGCAAAGGATTATTATTATTAGGGCCCGAGCACTAAGCGTGCGAAGGCCCTATTGTTTTGCAAAGGATTATTAGGGCCCGAGCACTAGGCGTGCGAAGGCCCTATTGTTTTGCAAAGGATTATTTTTTTTTATTTTTTTTCAGGGCAAATGAAAACGGCCAATTTGGAGGCCTGAACATGCGCGAAAAGTCACCAACATTTGCACATACGTGTGGAAAATGGTAAATTTCGATAATTTAACAACGTTGCAAAAAAATAACAAAATGGCTCAGTGGCGCCCCCTTGAAATTTTAAAATTGGCCTATAACATTAGGGTTTGTCAGCGTAGAGCAATGAAATTTGGGGAGTCTATACCTTGTCTAAAACCGCTTCAAAAAAGCATTGGCACCCGTATTCCAAACCCAACAGGAAATTGGTTATTTTTGATCGAATATGACATTTTTATCGATTTACAGGGTGCACATTTGAGACCTTTTCGCCGAGGGAGTTAGTTGGATCATCTTCAAAATTGGTGAGACTGTTCAGGAGACATATGAGATCTTAAGTTTCTAAAATGGTGTGTTTTCATTCACGGGTCTGACCTGGGCGTGGTGCCAAAGTCGGCCATTTTTTCGGCAAAACACCGAATTCAGTAAATGGCTAATAATTCCTTGACACAACTTTCAATCTTTTTCATATCTGCCATGTATATGCGGTATCCCAGCCTGAACACGACTGCATTGAAATATTACCCATTAGGCCTAGCGCCCCCTAGTGAGAACAAGAAATGCCTTTTTTTACGAGACAGGTTCTTCCTCCAAGGGAAAAAAATCTATTGACCTCAAACCTGCATCAGGGGAGCCTTAAGACCTGTGTTCAGGTGCCTGATGAAAAATATTGAGGTTTCGTTGAAGCGGAGGGGACCAAACATGAAAGTGAAAATGATCGTCAACAATTTGTCTCGCAAAATACTTTGAACAGTCATAACTCAGCAGATATACAACATATCTGCGCCAAACTTCCCATGCTTGTTGAGAGTCATACCCTGAAGGGTCCTGTAGGGGTCATTTGCATCAACTCTACAGTGCCAACTAGTGGCGACAGAAAGGAGTTTTAAAAAAGGCCTTTCCTATTGGGTTTTTTCAACGTAGAGCAATGAAATTTGGGGAGTAGATACCTTATGCCTAACTGCTCCAAAAAGCCTCTTGCACCCATATTCCAAATCCAACAGAAAATCGGGTATTTTGGATCGAATGTGAAATTTCTGTCCATTTCTAGTACAGTTTACATTTGGAGGCCTGGACATGCACAAAAACTCACCAAATTTTGCACATACATGCGGCTTTGTGTGGATTTCGATAATCTTGCAACGTAACAAAAAAATGTAACAAAATGGCTCAGTGGCGCCCCCTTGAATTTTTCAAAAAAGGCGTTTCCTATTAGGTTTTTTTAACGTAGAGCAATGAAATTTGGGGAGTCGATACCTTGTGCAAAACTGCTCCAAAAAGTCTCTTGCACCCATATTCCAAACCCAACAGAAAATCGGGTATTTTGGATCGAATGTGAAATTTTTATCAATTAACAGGGTGCACATTTGAGACCTTGTCACAGAGGGAATCAGTTGGATCATCTTCAAAATTGGTTAGACAATTCAGGAGACATATGAAATCTAAACTTTTCAAAATGGTGCGTTTTCATTCATGGGTCTGACCTGGGCGTGGTGCCAAAGTCGGCCATTTTTTCGGCAAAATGACAAATTCAGTAAAGGACTAATAGCTCCTTGAAACAACTTTCAATCTTTTTCATATCTGGCATGTATGTGCGGCATCCCACCCTTAACACGAGTGCATTGAAATATTACTCATTAGGCCTGGCGCCCCCTTGTGGGAACAGGAAATGCCTTTTTTACGAAACAAGCTCCTCCTCCAAGGAAAAAAAATCTATTCACCTCAAACCTGCCTTAAGACATGTGTTCAGGTGCCTGATGAAAAATACTGAGGTTTGGTTGAAGCAGAAGGGTCCAACAGGAGAAGTAAAAATGACTGAAGCCATTTCGTCTCACCACAAGTTTTGAACAGTCATAACTTCTACAACATATCTGCGCCAAACATATCGTGCTTGTTGAGTCATAGTCTGAAGGGTCCTGTAGGGGTCATTTGCATCAACCCTACAGCGCCAACTAGTGGCAATAGAAAGTCACTCATTTTTTAAAATATATGTCCAGTTCTTTTCAGGTTGGTCATTGTAGTTTCAAGACCTTTTAAAATACTTATTTTACGACCCATGTCCACATGTCTCTGTTTGTTGCTGTTATGACCCTTTATTCGCTCCTTTTTTGTAGTCCTCTGTCCAATAGGGGTTTTTATCTCTTAGGTGTGTGAATGTAAAGAGGCAACTTTCGCGCATGTTAGGTTCTAATGAGATGATTAGAGAGGACGATCTGCCACCACCCTGACCTGCACACTGTCCGAGTTGCATGACGTCCGAGTTGCGCTAGATTGCGAGGGCCCGTTCAGTCCTGCTTGCAGGCCTAGTTTATTTATTTATTCATTTTTTATTTTTTTCAGGGCAAATGAAAACGGCCAATTTGGAGGCCTGAACATGCACGAAAAGTCACCAAAATTTGCACCTACGTGCGGAAAATTGTAAATTTCGATAATTTTGCAACATTGCAAAAAAATGTAACAAAATGGCTCAGTGGCGCCCCCTTGAAATTTTAAAATTCGCCTATAACATTAGGGTCCGTCAGCGTAGAGCAATGAAATTTGGGGAGTCTATACCTTGTCCAAAACCGCTCCAAAAAAGCATTGGCCCCCATATTCCAAACCCAACAGGAAATCGGTTATTTTGGATCGAATATGAAATTTTTATCGATTTACAGGGTGCACATTTGAGACCTTATCGCCGAGGGAGTTAGTTGGATCATCTTCAAAATTGGTGAGACTGTTCATGAGACATATGAGATCTTAAGTTTTGAAAATGGTGCGTTTTCATTCACGGGTCTGACCTGGGCGTGGTGCCAAAGTCGGCCATTTTTTCGGCAAAATGACAAATTCAGTAAATGACTAATAGCTCCTTGACACAACGTTCAATCTTTTTCATATCTGGCATGTATGTGCGGTATCCCACCCTTAACACGAGTGCATTGAAAAATTACTCATTAGGCCTAGCGCCCCCTAGTGAGAACAGGAAATGCCTTTTTTTACGAGACAGGCTCCTCCTCCAAGGGAAAAAAATCTGGTGACCTCAAACCTGTTTTTGGGGAGCCTCAAGGCATGTGTTCAGGTGCCTGATGAAAAATATTGAGTTTTCGTTGAAGCGGAGAGGTCCAAACTGGAAGTGAAAATGACCGCCAACAATTTGTCTCACCAAAAACTTTGAACAGTCATAACTCGGCAGATATACAACATATCTGCGCCAAACTTCCCGTGTTGGTTGAGAGTCATACCCTGAAGGTTCTTGTAGGGGTCATTTGCATCAACTCTACAGTGCCAACTAGTGGCGACAGAAAGAAGTTTTTAAAAAGGCCTTTCCTATTGGGTTTTTTCAACATAGAGCGAGGAAATTTGGGGAGTAGATACCTTATACAAAACTGCTCCAAAAAGTCTCTTGCACCCGTACTCCAAATCCAAAGGGAAATCGGGTAATTTGGATCGAATGTGAAATTTTCATGGGTTCACAGTAACAGTTTACATTTGGAGGCTTGAATATGCACAAAAACTCACCAAAATTTGCACATACATGCAGCTTTGGATAACGTTCGATAATCTTGCAATGTTACGAAAAAATGTAACAAAATGGCTCAGTGGCGCCCCCTTGAATTTTTCAAAAAGGCCTCTCAATTTAGGTTTTTTTAACATAGAGTGATGAAATTCGGAGAGTCAAAACCTTGTGCAAAACTGCTCCAAAAAATCTCTTGCATACACATTCCAAATCCCACAGGAAATCGGGTATTTTGGATTGAGTGTGAAATTTTTATCGATTTACAGTGTGCACATTTGAGACCTTGGCACGGAGGGAATTAGTTTGATCATCCTCAAAATTTGCGAGACTGTTCATGAGACATATGAAATCTTAATTTATCAAAATGGTGTGTTTTCATTCACGGGCCTGACCTAGGCGAGGTGCCAAAGTCGTCCATTTTTTCGGCTAAACGCCAAATTCGGATAATGACTGATAACTCCCTCATACAACCTTCAATCTCTTTTAAATCTGGTATGTGTGTGAGGTATCCCAGCCTGAACAGGACTGGATTGAAATATTACCAATTGTGCCTGGCACCTCCTAGTGGGAACAGGAAATGCACTTTTTTACGGGACACACTCCTTCTCTAAGGGAAAAAAAAAATCAATCAACCTCAAACCTGCATAAGGGAAGCCTTAAGACGTGTTGAGATGGCTGATGAAAATTATTGAGGTTTGGGTAAAGCAGAAGGGTCCAAAAGGAAAGTGATTATGACTGTCATCATTTTCTCTCTCCACATATTTTGAACAGTCATAACTTGGGAGATGTAGAGGGGGGCTGTCTGCCACCACCCCGACCTGCATGCCGTCCGAGTTTGCGTGGCATCCGAGTTGCGCCAAACTGCGAGGGCCCGCCCGTTCAGTCCTACTTGCAGGCCTAGTTAGGGCCCGAGCACTAAGCGTGCGAAGGCCCTATTGTTTTGCAAAGGATTATTTTATTTTTTTTTTTTTCAGGGCAAATGAAAACGGCCAATTTGGAGGCCTGAACATGCACGAAAAGTCACCAAAATTTGCACATACATCCGGAAAATTGTAAATTTCGATAATTTTGCAACGTTGCAAAAAAATATAACAAAATGGCTCAGTGGCGCCCCCTTGAAATTTTAAAATTGGCCTATAACATTAGGGTCTGTCAGCGTAGAGCAATGAAATTTGGGGGGTCTATACCTTGTCCAAAACCGCTCCAAAAAAGCATTTACACGCATATTCCAAACCCAACAGGAAATCGGTTATTTTGGATCAAATATGAAATTTTTATCGATTTACAGGGTGCACATTTGAGACCTTTTCGCCGAGGGAGTTAGTTGGATCATCTTCAAAATTGGTGAGACTATTCAGGAGACATATGAAATCTTAAGTTTTGAAAATGGTGCGTTTTCATTCACTGGTCTGACCTGGGCGTGGTGCCAAAGTCGACCATTTTTTCGGCAAAATGACAAATTCAGTAAATGACTAATAGCTCCTTGACACAACGTTCAATCTTTTTCATATTTGGCATGTATGTGTGGTATCCCACCCTTAACACGAGTGCATTGAAATATTACCCATTTGGTCTAGCGCCCCCTAGTGAGAACAGGAAATGCCTTTTTTTACGAGACAGGTTCCTCCTCCAAGGAAAACAAATCTATTCATCTGAAACCTTCATCGGGGGAGCCATAAGACATGTGTTCAGGTGCCTGATGAAAAATACTGAGGTTTGGTTGAAGCAGAAGGTCCAACAGGAGAAGTGAACATGACTGAAGCCATTTCGTCTCACCACAAGTTTTGAACAGTCATAACTTGGAAGATCTAGAACATATCTGCGCCAAACATCTCGTGCTTGTTGAGTCATACTCTAAAGGGTACTGTAGGGGTCATTTGCATCAACCCTACAGTGCCAACTAGTGGCAATAGAAAGTCACTCGTTTTTCCAATACATGTCCAGTTCTTTTCAGGTTGGTCATTGTAGTTTCAAGACCTTTTGAAATACTGTCTGTTGCCGTGACGACCCTTTGTTCGCCATTAAAAGTAAAGAGGCAACATTCGAGCATGTTAGGTTCTAATGAGATGATTAGAGAGGAGGATCTGCCACCACCCTGACCTGCACACTGTCCGAGTTGCGTGACGTCCGACTTGCGCTAGATTGCGAGGGCCCGTTCAGTCCTGCTTGCAGGCCTAGTTATTAGGGCCCGAGCACTAAGCGTGCGAAGGCCCTATTGTTTTGCAAAGGATTATTTATTTATTTATTTATTTTTTTTCAGGGCAAATGAAAACCGCCAATTTGGAGGCCTGAACATGCACGAAAAGTCACCAAAATTTGCACATACGTGCGGAAAATTGTAAATTTCGATAACTTTGCAACGTTGCAAAAAAATGTAACAAAATGGCTCAGTGGCGCCCCCTTGAAATTTTAAAATTGGCCTATAACATTAGGGTCTGTCAGCGTAGAGCGATGAAATTTGGGGAGTCTATACTTTGTCCAAAACCGCTCCAAAAAAGCATTTACACCCATATTCTAAACCCAACAGGAGATCGGTTATTTTGGATCGAATATGAAATTTTTATCGATTTACAAGGTGCACATTTGAGACCTTATCGCCGAGGGAGTTAGTTGGATCATCTTCAAAATTGGTGAGACTGTTCAGGAGACATATGAGATCTTAAGTTTTTAAAATGGTGCGTTTTCATTCACGGGTTTGACCTGGGCGTGGTGCCAAAGTGGGCCATTTTTTCGGCAAAATGACAAATTCAGTAAATGACTAATAGTTCCTTGACACAAGGTTCAATCTTTTTCATATCTGGCATGTATGTGCGGTATCCCACCCTTAACACGAGTGCATTGAAATATTACCCATTAGGCCTAGCGCCCCCAAGTGAGAACAGGAAATGCCTTTTTTTACGAGACAGGTTCCTCCTCCAAGGGAAAAAAATCTGTTGACCTCAAATCTGCATCAGGGGAGCCTTAAGACCTGTGTTCAGGTGTCTGATGAAAAATATTGAGGTTTCGTTGAAGCGGAGGGGTCCAAACAGGAAGTGAAAATGACCGCCAACAATTTGCCTCGCAAAAAACTTTGAACAGTCATAACTCAGCAGATATACAACATATCTGCGCCAAACTTCCTGTGTTTTTTGATAGTCATACACAGAAGGTTCTTGTAGGGGTCATTTGCATCAACTCTACAGTGCCAACTAGTGGCGACAGAAAGAAGTTTTAAAAAAGGCCTTTCCTATTGGGTTTTTTCAACATAGAGCGAGGAAATTTGGGGAGTAGATACCTTATGCAAAACTGCTCCAAAAAGTCTCTTGCACCCGTATTCCAAATCCTACAGGAAATCGGGTATTTTGGATCGAATGTGAAATTTTCATGGGTTCACAGTAGGAGTTTACATTTGGAGGCCTGAACATGCACGAAAACTCACCAAATTTTGCACATACATCCGGCTTTGCGTGGATTTTGATAATCTTACGACATTATGAAAAAATGTCAAAAAATGGCTCAGTGGCGCCTCCTTGACCCTTAAAATTTTCAAAAAGGCCTCTCTTCTCAGGTTTTCAACGTAGAGCGATGAAATTTGGGGAGTAAATACCTTATGCCTAACTGCTCAAAAAAGCCTCTGCACCCATATTCCAAATCCAACAGGAAATCGGGTATTTTGGATCAAATGTGAAATTTTTATCGGTTCACAGTTGGAGTTTACATTTGGAGGCCTGAACATGCACGAAAACTCACCAAAATTTGCACATACGTGCAACTTTGTGTAAATTTTGATAATCTACGAACAAATTTAACAAAATGGCTCAGTGGCGCCCCCTTGAAATTTTCAAAAAGGCCTCTCCTATTAGGTTTTTTCAACGTAGAACGATGAAATTTGGCGAGTCAATACATTATGCAAAACTGCTCCAAAAAGTCTCTTGCACCCATATTCCAAACACAACAGGAAGCCGGAAATTTTGGATCAAATGTGAAATTTTATCGATTTACATTTGAGACCTTGTCGTTGAAGGAAATAGTTGGATCGTCTTCAAAATTGGTCAGACTATTCAGGAGACATATGTGATCTTAGGTTTTCAAAATGGTGAGTTTTCAGTCAAGGGTCTGACCTTGGCGTGGTCCCAAAGTTGGCCAGTTTTGAGCTAAACACCAAATTCAGAAAATGATTAAAAACTCCGTGATTTAACGTTCAGTCTTTTTCATTTCTAGCATGTATATGACATATCCCAGGCTCAACACGACTGCATTGAAATATTACCCATTAGGCCTGGCGCCCCCTAGTGGGAACAGGAAATGGCCTTCTTTACGAGACAGGCTCCTCCTCCAAGGGAAAAAAATCTATTGACCTCAAACCTTTTTCAGGGGGGCCTCAAGACATGTGTTCAGGTGTCTGATGAAAAATATTGAGGGTTCGTTGAAGCGGAGAGGTCCAAACCGGAAGTGAAAATGACCGTCAACAATTTGTCTCGCCAAAAACTTTGAACAGTCATAACTCAGCAGATATACAACATATCTGTGCCAAACTTCCCGTGTTTGTTGAGAGTCATACCCTGAAGGGTCTTGTAGTGGTCATTTGCCTCAACTCTACAGTGCCAACTACTGGCGACAGGAAGAAGTTTTAAAAAAGGCCTTTCCTGTTGGGTTTTTTCAACGTAGAGTGATGAAATTTGGGGAGTAGATACCTTATGCCTAACTGCTCCAAAAAGCCTCTTGCATCCATATTCCAAATCCAACAGGAAATCGGGTATTTTGGATCGAATGTGAAATTTTTATCGGTTCACAGTAGTTTACATTTGGAGGCTTGAACATGCACGAAAACTCACAAAAATTTGGACATACATGCGACTTTGCGTAATGTTCAATAATCTTGCAACGTTACGAAAACGTAAGAAAATGGCTCAGTGGCGCCCCCTTGAAATTTTCAAAAAGGCCTCTCCATTTAGGTTTTTTTCAACGTAGAGGGATGAAATTCGGAGAGTCGATACCTAGTACAAAACTGCTCGAAAAAGTCTCTTGCATGCGTATTCCAAACCCAACAGGAAATCGGGTATTTTGGATTGAATGTGAAATTTTTATCGATTTACAGTGTGCACATTTTACACCTTGTCACCTAGGGAATTAGTTTGATCATTCTCAAAATTGGCGAGACTGTTCATGAGGCATATGAAATCTCAAGTTATCAAAATGGTGTGTTTTCATTCACGGGCCTGACCTGGGCGGGGTGCCAAAGTCGGCCATTTTTTCGCCAAAACACCGAATTCGGAAAATTACTGATAACTCCCTCATACAACGTTCAATCTATTTTAAATCTGGCATGTGTGTGAGGTATACCATCCTGAGCAGGACTGGATTGAAAATTTACCATTATTGCCTGGCGCCTCCTTGTGGGAACAGGAAATGCCCTTTTTTACGGGACACACTCCTCCTCTAAAGGGAGAAAAATCAATCTCCCTCAAACCTGCATAAGGGATGCCTTAAGACCTGTCTTCAGGTGCCTGATGAAAAATATTGAAGTTTCGTTGAAGCGGAGGGGTCCAAACAGGAAAGTGAAAATGACTGTCAACAATTTTTCTCTCCAAAAACTTTGAACAGTCATAACTTGGCAGATATACAACATATCTGCGCCAAACTTCCCGTGCTTGTTGAGAGTCATACCCTGAAGGGCCTTGTAGGGGTCATTTGCATCAACCCTACAGTGCCAACTAGTGGCAATAGAAAGTCACTCGTTTTTCCAATACATGTCCAGTTCTTTTCAGGTTGGTCATTGTAGTTTCAAGACCTACTAAAATACTTATTTACGGCCCATGTCCACGTGTCTCTGTCTGTTGCCATGACGACCCTTTGTTCGCCATTTAAAGGAAATATTTCTTTTTCAGAGACTCAGGCAGTTTATAGAGCCACAATATTTGGCACACTTGGTCGAATTGGCCCAGTTAGAAGATTAATTTTGGTTTTGAATCAGGGCTTGGCTGCACAGCTCAGTAGTGGCTCCTTTTTTGTAGTACTCTCTCCAATAGGGGTTTTTATCTCTTGGGTGTGGGAATGTAAATAGGCGACTTTCGAGCATGTTAGGTTCTAATGAGATGATTAGAGAGGAGGATCTGCCACCACCCTGACCTGCACACAGTCCGAGTTGCGTGACGTCAGAGTTGCGCTAGATTGCGAGGGCCCGTTCAGTCCTGCTTGCAGGCCTAGTATTACATTTTATTTTCAGTATCAAATGGTCAAAAATGTACCTTGAGTATATTTTTACAGTTTGGATGTCACTTTCTGTTAAATTCAGGCAAATTGTTGCACGTTGTCTTTTCTGTTACAAACAAAACAATGTTAATAAAGTTATACTTTATTATAAGCTGATCTGTTACTTTTTTTCTCTAATAGCAAAAAAGGACACAATGTTAGGCAGAGGCGTACTCATAATTGTAATTTTTTAGACAAATGATACTATTTACAGTGGCGGCAGAGGGGCGCGAAAAACATTTACGTCTTCCTTGGGAGGGGGCATAACAGAAAATAATTGAGAAGCACTGCTTCAGACCAAGAGCAAGTGGCACTTAAAAAAAAAATCTGACAAAAACCCAACTTTTTTAAACATATATTATTTTTTTGAATCGCCAATCTAAGTTTTGCGGTACTATTCTATTGCTAAATACTGTTTCATTTTTAGTCACATATCTTTCATGTTCCCACTTCTAATGTCATCTCTATGACAATGATGCGCTGATTGGCTGAGAGAGCCTGCATGTTGCCTTTTAGCTAGAGTGGACGGACCACAGCAGTATGAAACACGAGTCGCACCCGGCACTTTGCAATCTGTTTGTTTACATGCAACCAGTGCATTGTATTTTTGTTTTGTCAAAAGAAAACCGCCTTCGACCTGCGTTGTGCTTGACCGACATTAATAAATGGATCCGTGCTTGTATGAAAAAAAAACAATTGTGGACCTTCAAGATTTGTATTTGAGGATCCCTGGTATATACGAATCATTGGATGATTGGATCGCATGCGGCCTTCAGTTCTGAGATCAACAGTTCAATCCTGGACTTCCTCCTTCTTGTGTGAAGTCCGAATGTTTTCCCCATGCCTGCATAGGTTTTCTCAGAGCACTCCAATTTCTTCCCACGTTCCAAAAAACTCTAGGTGGAATCACAGCTCTAAATTCTCTGTAGTTCTTATTGTGAAATTGATAGGTTATCTGTCTTTGTCGCCACCTGTGCAATTAGGAGGCAATCAATGTCTACGTGCCTCCTGCTCCAAATCATTTGGGATAGGTTCCAAAACCCCCACGACCCTCATGTTGATAAACGGTGCTGGGGGAGAGAGGGAGGGTTGGTATGCAATAGAAGCTAAGCGGAGGTTTAGAGGAGGAGGAATATTCCCCCTCCCTAATTAATGTATTTATTTATTTATTTTGTGTGTGTCCAGGTGCATCTCCGTATACTTCCTGGTTTAAAGCAGCAAATGCTGTACAACTATTACCCACTGATTGCGGGATACCAAACGTTACCACAACTCACCATCTGCATGTCCCGCTGTACAACCAATGCATACAGCCTCAGACGTTTCCTTCCTCACCGTATCTTTGTCAAGGTAATCCATTTGTTTAAAGTGTGACTCTGGTCAAATTGTACCTCCGATTTTTCTAGGCCAAACTTACTCTCTGTAATGATCTATAATATTCTAGGTGGCCATCATGAATTGCCACCACGCAATACACACCCTAACAGTAGTAGTTTATATACAGTGTTGGGCACGTTACTTTAAAAAGTAATTAGTTATAGTTACTCACTACTTCTTCCAAAAAGTAACTGAGTTAGTAACTGAATTACCCTATAGTAAAAGTAGTTACCAGGGAAAGTAACTATTGCCGTTACTTTAAAAAGAAGTTGTATGTCAAAGAATTGGAAATTTTCTGAGCAGTATTCGAGTCAGTTGAATAAAGAAGAACAGACAGGTAGTTGTGTTATAGAACCTTGTAATATTTATTGCACCTCACCAGCAACAGATTTATCCTACACTTGAAGTGCAACAAAAATGAACAGTACAATAAAATAAATAACAGTAAGCAGTAAACAATATAAAGTGAGTTTAATAAATTAAATCTAACTCTCACAACCTGAGACAACTGGTCAAGTAGACAGTACTTGTAGACTGTACTTCAAGTATTTTGTTAACAAAAGTCAATAGTAAAACAATATAAAGTGAGTTTCACTCTGTAGCATAAATCACAATCTCTAGTCAGACAACTGCTCAAGTAGACATATGCTATATATTCCTCTGAATGCTCTGCCATCATATCCCTCTGCATCTGTTTTGCGTGTGTGTGTTTGCCGCACGCGCTGTTCCGGTTTGTGTTTGAAAACACTGGCTATGATTCGCTTACCATGACACATGACTCTAACCCTCAGCCAGTCACAATCACTTCCATCGCATCTATCCAGGGGGAGTCAGTATAGAAATAGACACATCCTGAAATATGCTGATGATACAGTCATTATCAGTTTACTGCAGAAACATGAATCCCAGCATGGGCCTGTGGTAGACGAGTTTGTTAGTTGGTGTTACAGATCTTTTCTCCAACTCAACACCTCAAAAACTAAGGATATGTGTATAGATTTTAGGAAAAAACAACCTGCTCCTCCTCAACCCACTCGTATAAAAGGTAGCAGTATTGAGGTGGTAGAGCAGTATAAATACTTGGGCACAGTGATAGATAGTAAACTCAAATTCAAGGCAAATATAGAGACCATCTGCAAAAAGGGTCAACAACGACTGTACTTCCTAAGAAAGCTGAACTCTTTTAATGTTGATAAGGATATCTTGTCTTTGTTTTATAAATCTTATATTGAATCTGTTCTTACTTTTGCTTTTATTGCCTGGTATGGAGGTATCAGCCTGAAAGAAAAAAATGACATCAACCACATTGTTAAGGTGGCTAGTAAGATAATAGGTTGTCCACAGGTCTCCTTAACTGATATTTATGAGAGGCGGGTTATGAGGAAGGCAAATGACATTCTTGACTGTGCCGATCACTTGAGGTTCTCCCTTCAGGCAGGAGATTCAGACTCCCTTGTTTTGAGTCCAACAGGACAAAGAACTCCTTTTTTATCAAGTGCGATTAGGCTGCTAAATTTGCACAATTCTCGGACCGAGAGGCAAAGCCGTTCATAGCATTTTTTAAATTGTGGTCTTTGTTATTTTATGTGTATGTGTTATCTGTTGTTGTGAATCTGTGTGCTCACCTGCTGTAAGATAAGTTTCCCCTCCTTAGGGGACAATAAACTTGAACTTGAACATTCAGGTAGCCTCGTCCCCCTACTCCTCCCGTCACTCTCAAAGCGTCTGCCGTCCTCAAGATGGAAGCAGCATTCTTGCTGGCTGACAGTGGGGGATGGGAACAAGGCTAGCATTCAGGTGTAGCAAACACAGAAACGTTAGCAAGCTTTGGAAAGCATTGTCTAATTGAATGAGCAGAGACAAACAGCCTGGAGTCATAAGAAGTACGTGCGCTATTCTCGAACCTGAACGCACCCCAAGTCTTGGATGACAAATAAACAGCAGAGTAGACTCACTACGGCTGTCGGCTGGTAGTTTCTTCTAATTATTCAGAGTAAGTAACACACCGCATTTGACCGTCAGTAACGGTAACGGGGTTGTAACGGCGGAAAAAATAGTTAGATGACCCCGTTACTGAAAAAAATAACGCCGTTATGTAACGGCGTTATTTATAACGGTGTTATTCCCAACACTGTTTATATATACTGTACACTGCTCGAAAAAACGAGAGGAACACTATAGCAGAGTAACCTATCAGTCAAACAGCTGGGGTACGTAAGTGATCAAGCACAATCTTATGCTTCGACTTTGTTTTTTCCAGGGAGACAACCAAATTTTAATTTGCTCTCACTATTCCCTTCATCTGTCAGCTTCCGCTGCAACAATATAACCAGTATTACATTTGAACAGTGGTTGGACTGATATAGCTTGTACACAATTCTGGGTGGAACACCTCAAACATTTTGTGTGTTTTTTTTTTTAATCTTTTGCATGTTTTAAAAATGATCATCGTTTTGTTTTTCTTGCAGCCACAGGGTAAAGAGATGGACAACTTCTCCAAGGCTGCAGCTTGAGATTTGACAAGAAGAAAATCGAGTATTATCTTTTATCAGTCATGTGCTGATATTTCATTTGGGTTTTGTGATTGCTGCAATGGTGTCTAACTATAATAACAAAAAGCTAATAATTTACAGGGCTGTCGACTAACAATCTAATCTATAACATTTTTAAAGAATTAAACAGCTAAACTAGTAATGTTTAGCATGTCTTCAACAGAAACATGGGAAATGCAAAATATGTGTTCAAATGTCATCCTCGATATTTTTAAATAAACAATTTTCAGGTGTGCATTCTAAGGAATGTTGTCAATGCAGGATACTTAATGCAAACACGGAATAATGAAATGGGTGTAAGCAGATGAATGCTGTGGAAACTTCACTCCTGATGCCTTCAAGCGAGTGTGATGACGACTGAAACTGCTCGCCTGAGCTTTTAGCTCTGTTGGTAGTGCATTCTGCTGCCATGGTGGTGGCGCGGGGAGGGGGATTGCACAGTTTTGTCACAACCATCGTTACTGTAGCAATAGGCTGAATAGGAACCTTTAACCAGACATGTTTCTGGGGTTATGATGGAAGGGGAAAAAAAAAAAAAAGTTCTGTGTTTTATTTTAACTGGCGTGGTCCCGTTGTTTCCATAAAGGTTTCTATGTACCTATTAAACAATAGAACATGGTGTCAGACGTACTTGAAAGACGCAACTGGCATTAACAAGTCACCACTGCAAAACGTCAGGAAAACCGCAAATAACGTCTTTCTTCCAAAGCTAGGATCATAAGAAGGCGTGGGCAAAAGTCAAGCTCAGTCATCAATATGGCACAGCTTCAAGTGAAGCCACAAAAAAAGTTTTCCTTCGAGGCAGAAGACTGGACTAAAGGGATAAAACACTTTGAGAGGTTCCGGATTGTGTCGGGACTGGAGAATTATTTTGGGGGGATGTGAAGAGTGATTTTTCCCCCATTAATAATTTTACTGAAACCTGAATTAATGAAGTACATATTTAAGTGACATAAGTAGATGAAAAAACAATTATCAGCTATGTATTTTAATACAACATGTACTGGAATAAACATCTCTCCTGCTTAATTTAAAATAATAATTAAAATTTAAATTATTTAACCCTTAAAGTCCTGAACCTTTTTTTGTGTGGAGGAGCGTGCGTGTTTGGTCGTTTTTTTGTGTTTTTTTAAGTGTAAAAATAAACTGAGGTATACTTTTATTTTTTTAAAGAATTTTGGTGGGTTCAAAGTCCCCTCAGTGATAACATTTTTGCAAATGGTGACTCCATGTATATACAGTCCCTCGTTTTTCGCAGTTAGTGGGGACCACAATCCCCTGAGAAAATCTGCAAACAAGAGGCGGAGCCTATTTACATTAAAAAAAAAAAAATCTTCAATGTATTTATTCAGATTTAACAACTTTGGAAAGGAACATATGTGTGCTCCCACCCCCAAAGTATAATAATTAAAAAAAAAAAAAAAAAAACCTATGTAAATTATTAAGCAGAACAAATGTAAAAATTGTGAATTATACATATATATGGGGGAAAACATGATTGAAAAAGCAGTATCTGCTCTTGCACTCCTCTTTAAAATAAACTGCTGTATTGTAAGCCAAATAACTGCCCCCGAACTATTTTTAATATGTCCGTTTTGCCCTGGAAACCCAGATGTCACGCAACCGCTTTTGTCTCAACCCGGCCATAAAACAAAGGTAATT
The DNA here is from genome assembly GCF_030265065.1 of Corythoichthys intestinalis. Lineage (NCBI taxonomy): Eukaryota > Metazoa > Chordata > Actinopteri > Syngnathiformes > Syngnathidae > Corythoichthys > Corythoichthys intestinalis. The sequence continues at coordinate 3,434,685 of NC_080405.1, read as the reverse complement.
AATAGTGATGGGTCCAGTGATACTAATGCGCCGGCGCGCGCGCCGAGCTCATGGCGGAACCCCTGCGTCGGTGCGCGTATCGCTACAAGAAAATCACGTGACCGATGCATGAACTCATTGAACTGTGTCGACACAGTCATGACGCGGCAAACTGGTTCAAAAGGAAGCGCGTCTGTCAACGCGATGGAGCTGCTGAAACAATCCACATCTCACGGTTACTTCCTCGTTGTCTACATGCTGTGGAAATGGACGTAAGACAGGGAAACGCACTTGTCATCTTCCATTCAAAATACAATTAATTTTAAGGTAAATCTTAGTTTATAAGTGTGACGGGTGCACGTTGGTCCGTCGTTTGCGTTGTATTACCTTCAAGAAGGAATGACAAACTGTGACCTGCTAGCTTAGTGGTCAAAGCAAACACCATTCGTCAACTACGCGTTGTGCGCGTGGGTTCGAGTCCTGGTCGGGCCGTGTTAATTGAAGCGCAGCCCGGCTTCAAAACTTTGGATTTTACTATTAAAGTTATTTTTTTGCAGATGAAATGTCACATTTGTAGTTTGTATATGACTAACCTGTCATATACAAACAGTTGCCACCTCCTCAATGCTGAAGCATTATTGGGCAAAGCATGAGAATGAAGTTTCTGATAATCCCAAAATAAACACAGGTATAGAGCCATTCCTTTACTTTCCCACAGTCACTTTTTATGTAATTTATTAGAAATCTGTAATTAAGCTATAATTTATTTTTTATCCACTTCAATTTCTTACTGATGGGCTATGGTAGCACTTAGATGACGAAGTGGGGAGTCAAGGAGGCAATGCAACTGTAGATGAAATTGCAAAAGTGCACCGATGCATGGCTGAGCCGAACATGGCACGCAATGCCAATTTTCTTCAATACTGGAGGAGCCAATGGACATCTTATCCAAACCTCTTTCAACTGGAAATTCTATTGCATGCTGACATCGTTGGTTCCATGCGAGTGTGTTGTCCACAGCAGGCTTATCAAGTACACGTAATGATATTTTACTACGATTAGCATTTTTAATAGGCTTACGTCGTTTAACGGTTTTGCCTTTCTCTGTCATTGACAGCTGAAGACGTCCCATCCATTTTGAGTGGGAGGACCTCCCATGCACTTCAAATGGATTGGATGTCAACTAGTGAAAAACTCATTGAACCGCTCAGCAGAGGGATGATGAGAGCAAGATTAGATGTCTAATACTGTACTATATGTGGCACATTTTTAACAGGCTTTTTGTCCGCTAAATAAGTCTTTTTAAGACTACTTTCTCCATTTCAAGCCTATTTGAAAGTCATACTTGGGAAAATTCAGACTTAAACCAGACTTCTTAATGTATGATTGTGATGTCTATGCTTAAACCAATTTAAGACCATTTTAAAAGGAAAAAAAATAGACATTATAAGCCTGTTAAAAATGCTACCTACAGTGACAGTACTATTTAAAGGATGGTAGTCTATTACGGATATAAAAATATATATTTTTTGAAAGACTTGGAGCAACAGAGCTTAACCCTTTCTTGCCAAATGTATCACATTTGATACACTTAGGATTTCATGATTTTGAGACAAATTCAGAATTTAGAACTCTTTCCTCAAAAAAAAAAAAGCTAACAACAAGGAAAATAGATATTAGAGCGCTTATTACATTTTTCTTTACAAATTTGGGAAAAAAGGTTTAAGACCTTATTTTTCACATTTTGTGATCCTCTGACAATTGCTTCATATTGCAGGCATTAAGGGGTTAAGACCTGCCACATGAATTTTACCTTTTTAAACACTTTTTTTATCGTGACAAACCTAATAAGTGATCAATGATGGCAAGAGAGGATAAAGCGCAGCAGCAAATCCTCAGATCTGTTCTTTGGATGCCTTTGAAAGTAAATAGTGACACCGAGAGCAATCAGGAGTTCAATTATGTGAGGTGAGGAGACCAAGTAAGTTTCAGACATTTTTTAAAATTTAAATAGACATCTCAGACTCCCAGCCTGTTGGAGGGCACAGGCTATATCTCCTCGAGCCTTCAGAACTTCGGGAAGGTGGGTCTGGTTGTGCCTGAGATCTCCATTGGCCATATACTCTTCCGCAAACTGAAATGGCATTTTAGGCGTTCTGTTACATATCAGTGCTAAACAACAACAGCAGCAAAGTTTTATTGCAGAGACTCCGAAATCTTAAAATCATTACCTTTAATGTGAAAACCCCACAGCTACTGTTGTTCTGCTGCTTGTTATGGGCCAAAGTTTTGGTAGTCCAAGTTTCTATTTGGAACTCACGGCCCGCCAACCTCAAGAAGTTCCTAATTATTGTTTTATAAGCAAAACAATGAACATGGACATTGAACTTTTAACTTCCATATTAACATAATACTAGGAATTTAAACTTTCTGAAGCGGTTACCTCCAATTCCGCAAGATTTTGCTCATATTTGTCCTCGTTACTCAAGGGATCGATGATCACCAGTGTTCTGTCAGAAATGTGGACAATCTATAAAAGGTTAGTTCCTTTGTGTAATTCTGCACAATGACAGATTTATGTAGTTAACTTACTAATGAAATTTAACTTCTGTATGGCATCAGCTAAATTAATAGCTATATATAATACTTTCCAGAATCGGTAGGTCTTAAGAAAATATAAGAAACCCACTAACCACTAAAATCCAATGAGCGCATACAGGACAGGACAGGACAAATCCACATTTTTTCAATAGGGAATTTCCTCTGAAGAACATACAATACCAAATTATTGTTATTTTGGGTTACTGGCGTTAAAATAATATAGCTAAATATTGGCATGAAATAGATGACCTTTCTAACAGGCTGAAATTTTCCCAAAAGCAGACTCCCAGCTACCACAGCAGAGAGTTGGTGAATGGGCTCCTGTTAAAAAAAGGGGTAACAACATTACAACTATACTCCGGCAAAAAATAAATGCATTGAGAAAAACTATATCCAGCACTTGCCTGCTGCCTTTCAATGAGGATATGCATGTATGCATCAATTACTTGCATAGCAAAATAAAAAAAATTAAAAAATTGGCAAAAGGCAAGAATCTTTGTTATTTGCTAAATACCCAGGACTTGAACTGTATCTATTCATCTTTGTTGCTTCATTTCTAATTGTGTATCATATTGCCTCTGTAAAGCCCTTTGAGACCTCTGTTGTGATTGAGGGCTATACAAATAAAATTGAATTGAATTGAATTGAAATACTTATTGCTCCCACTGACTTCATCAGACAGCCAGCCGTTGCCTTTTAGCGTATGAAAAGACGTGTCATATAATTTATACGGTCCAACGACAGCCTCCACCTTGCCTTGGTCCTCTGCAGCCCACAGTAATTTAACTGAAAACACAACATTGTTAAATCAAAAACGGCACTTGACCAGATGACCATCCGGTCAAAATTATCTACTGAATAGGCCAGACCACCAAACAAATCCTGTCGGTCGTTCACCAATTTTGTAAGAGCTGTACGAAGTAGAAGGGTACAATTAGATATACATTTTAGAACATCAACAACAACAACAAAAAACTTGCCGTTTTATGTTGCTATTTGTCCTCTCATCCAGCCCATTCGTCTTAGGATGATATGCAGCTGTAACACTCCTTTCAATGCACAGGAGGGCACAAAGGTTATCGTTGAGCTGAAAAATTGATACATTGTAAATAAATCCAATTTAAAAAAATAAAAAATAAATAAAAAAGGGGGAAAACAACAATGCCAAAATCCCACTGTGAAAATAATTTAATGCATTCAGATACCTAATTGACAAATTCTCTTCCTTGGTCGGACAGGATTCTTTGGGGGCATCTGTGTCTATAAACAATTGAGCAGATCCGTTATGCCACTTCTGATGCTGTTTTGGTTTTTAAAGGAAAGGCCTCAACCCACTTGGAAAAATAATCGGTGGCAGTAAGAATGTACTGAAAGCCATCCTTGGTTTTTGGGAGAGGCCCAGTCAGGTCTATCCCAACCAACTCCCAAACAGCAGACACCTGTGAAAGGCAAATCCAATATTGAACATATCTCTTACAGCTATTCCTACACAATCTGAAGAGCACCATGTTTTATCTTTGAAGTTTTTAACTTAATCTGGGTAGATGGCTCCCACCTTGATATTAAGGGAACACATAAAAACCTAATTTTCACGCATGTCCAAATATTAAATACATGCGTGACATTAGACAAAGCTGTTTCCAATTTTTCACGCATGTAATAAAAACCAGAAATACATTTCTTTATTTGATTACACACGGTCACTATAAAAATATACCTTAATGCTTTGTAATGGCTGTGTCACACACAGCCAAAGAGTTACCAGTCCTCTGACATCCGTCGCATTCAGACCTTAAAACAAATCGTCATGAGAAACGGGTCAGGTTAATAAGATCTGAAATAGCTGACCAAAATTAGTTAGTGACAAAATGCAGAAATAAACCATCACATACCCATTAGTCAATGTCCACTGTCATGCCATCCCAATAATTTCTGGAGTACGTTGAGGATCTGGTTTTAACAGTGCCTGTGTGTGCACCAATTGAAGCCGAGTGTACTTCATTAAACAGTGATCGTGCTTCTGTTCGGGACTGGATCACATATAAACACAAATACACACAAATAACAATTATATAGCTGTACACACACACACACACACACACGTGTGTATATATACATATATATATATATATATATTATATATATAATTATAAATAACAGCAACATCACAAATACTTTGCCTACTCACCCTTCAGTTTGAGCTTCTGCATATGTCTTTTTAAAGCACATTTCTGAGATTCACTATAAATTAGGGAATTCACTCCTAGACATAAAATTGAAAATCTCCTGGAACCTCTTCTCCATGTTGTACACCAACTGTAAAGCACATGCACAGAAAGACAACTTTGAAAAATGACTTCCAAATACTTTATACATACACTCCCGAAAACAATGATTAGCAGTTAAGCTTTTTCGAAAATTTCTAATATATATAGGACTTAGCTTTTTCAAATCGCCATTAAAACCTTGGCGACTCACATGTTTACTGCTTATCATTCGACGTTGACTTCATTACGCTTTTGTCTTGCAATATCATCAATATTCCAATTCAGTCTTTCGTGTATATGTATTTGCTTACAGAGGTTAGCGGACAAAACGCACTATACAATGAATATACTTTAGAAATATTACTCCCTTCCAACGACAACAATAGAAGCAAGGAAGCACGTGTTTACTCCTTATCATGAGACATTAACTTCATTACGCTTTTGTCTTGCAATATCAACAATATTCCAATTAAGTATTTCGTGTATATGTAATTGCTTACAGAGGTTAGTGGTCAAAAGGCACTATAAAAAGAAAATACTTTAGAAATTTACTCACCTGCACGACTACAGCAGGAACTGCGTCGTAGTATAAAAGGAATCTCCAGCCGGACTTGAAGGCGCACAGCAGTGACGTAATGAAACAGCCCAGCCCTTGTGATTGGCTGTTTAAGAAGAAGACGTCTGATTGGCTGAAGACGGGCTCCAGTTAAAAAAATGCATGTGTTCTTCTTAGTTGCGCATGACGAGTATCAAAACGATCAACACACTCGTAAGTGGGAATTTGAAATTGGAAGCACGTTACAAATGCGCGTAAAACAATTCACACACACATTTGATGAATGCGTTTGTGTTTCGCATGCTATGTGTTTACGAATCCCACAATGTGTGTGTGTTTCGCGTGCTATGTGTTTACGAATCCCACAATACGTGTGTGTTTCCTGTTAAATGAATGTGTGTACTTATGAGACTAATCTGACCCCATAGAGGCGAGACAACAACGTCGGCCTCGGGAAGTGCCAGAGCAGAAGCGTGCTGTGGTGGCGCGGGTACAGAAGTACGACTGCGAGGAACCGGGACGGAAGCGCCGCCATCATTGGCGGGAACCTCGGTGGGCACCTTGGGCGTCTTCAAAGTCAATTTATGTGACTGTTCATAAACTCTGAGAAGGTGCGCCTTGAGCCCCGTATACTTGTCCACCTTCGGCGGAAAAACCACGAAGCCTGTGCTCTGACCGCCGTTGAGTACTCGAGCGCGGCCACCACGTGGTAGAAGCGCATGGTATCATCGGCTATACTGTGGAGGGCGAACTGCGCCTCCGTGCATGCGAACCACGCGGCCACAGAAGACTCGTTAAACATCGCTAGCTAGAGAAACCTAGTGGCCGCCATTGCTTAAAGTGTTCCTAAAAATGCCTGAGACTTCAGCGAGGCAAGTCGGGGTCACCAGTGTGGCGGATGGATGTTCTTGAGTCTTGATGGCTCGTTGAGTAGACGTTCGTATCTTGCTCGGCCGCTCATGACTCTGCTAACTCAGCCGGAACGCACACGGCTCTTAAGTGTTTGTGCCGGAAAGGCGCACGGCAAAATTTAGTTTACCCCCAGAACACAACATACCCCGGAACACAACATACCCAACATTAAGTTCCCTAGGTGAATTCCGTCAAAAGCTAGTGGTCACCACAGTGGCGTCTTTAATTCTGCTCTCGCATGCTCTCACCTCCAGATAGGGTTTCGCTGTTTAAATTTTTTGTTGTTTTGTTTTTTAAATGCCATCCTGTTCAAAAATTTTCTTCCCCCATAAAATTGAGATTTTAAGCTTTCCAATGATGTATCACACGTGCATATCGGACAATTTTGAAACTTGGTCAAATCTCAGAGCGGAACTTCAAGTCACCTGAGTGTTTTCCGCCCTATATAAAAGAAAATAATGTGTACATGTACACTCACCGGCCACTTTATTAGGTACACCATGCTCGTAACGGGTTGGACCCCCTTTTGCCTTCAGAACTGCCTCAATTCTTCGTGGCATAGATTCAACAAGGTGCTGGAAGCATTCCTCAGAGAGTTTGGTCCATATTGACATGATGGCATCACACGCTTGGTGCAGATTTGTCGGCTGCACATCCATGATGCGAATCTCCCATTCCACCACATCCCAAAGATGCTCTATTGGATTGAGATCTGGTGACTGTGGAGGCCATTTGAGTACAGTGAACTCATTGTCATGTTCAAGAAACCAGTCTGAGATGATTCCAGCTTTATGACATGGCGCATTATCCTGCTGAAAGTAGCCATCAGAAGTTGGGTACATTGTGGTCATAAACTGATGGACATGGTCAGCAACAATACTCAGGTTGGCTGTGGCGTTCCAACGATGCTCAATTGGTACCAAGGGGCCAAAAGAGTGCCAAGAAAATATTCCCCACACCATTACACCACCACCACCAGCCTGAACCGTTGATACATGGCAGGATGGATCCATGCTTTCATGTTGTTGACGCCAAATTCTGACCCTACCATCCGAATGTCGCAGCAGAAATCCAGACTCATCAGACCAGGCAACGTTTTTACAATCTTCTATTGTCCAATTTCGATGAGCTTGTGTTTTCCTGTTCCTAGCTGAAAGGAGTGGCACCCGGCGTGGTCTTCTGCTGCTGTAGCCCATCTGCCTCAAAGTTCGACATACTGTGCGTTCAGAGATGCTCTTCTGCCTACCTTGGTTGCCTTTCTATCAGCTCGAACCAGACCTCTGGCATCAACAAGGTATTTCCGCCCACAGAACTGCCGCTCACTGGATATTTTTTTCTTTTTCGGACCATTCTCTGTAAACCCTAGAGATGGTTGTGCGTGAAAATCCCAGTGGATCAGCAGTTTCTGAAATACTCAGACCAGCCCTTCTGGCACCAACAACCATGCCACGTTCAAAGTCACTCAAATCACCTTTCTTCCCCATACTGATGCTCGATTTGAACTGCAGGTGATTGTCTTAAACCATGTCTACATGCCTAAATGCACTGAGTTGCAGCCATGTGATTGTCTGATTAGAAATTAAGTGTTAACGAGCAGTTGGACAGGTGTACCTAATAAAGTGGCCGGTGAGTGTATACATCTTAACATTTTGAAATAACACATAGAACCCCGGTGGCTTTTTCCCTGACTGATGATGATGAAGAAACACTTGCGCACATTGATAAAGATGCAATGCACAGGTGTCAAGGGAGCCTTATAGTTATCTCAAAAATCTGCGAATAACTGAAAATGCAAATTCCAAAGCAAATTGGAGAGGGATCTCTGTAATGTACAGATGAAATACATAGAAAAAAAATACACAGTACAAAGTACACAAAGAACAAGAAATCAAATGATCAGAACAATATTGTATTGAGAGATGGTACGCTCGAGCCTTCCTGCTCGAATCCGATTCAAGCAAATGAAGCGGAGGCGTGTCAAAGCAGTGTTCCGAAAACGGGACACAACCTTACACATTACATTGATAGGCAGCTGTCTGTCTGACACTGTTAATACAGTGATTTATTGAGTGTCATGCTGCACAGCCACGACCATTCAATATGGATCAAGTGCCCAACAAAAGAGCACGGTCCTATGCATGGAAGCACTTTGATTTAGTTAGTCCCAACAAAGTCAAGTGCCTAATCTGTGCATGTTTGTTCCGACGTTACACATGAGCCCAATGTTTCCATTTGGTGTCAACATGAATACCTTCGTAGTGGGTGATCATGAGTGATTTTAAAAACCCAATGTCAAAATTTAACAATTTTTTATGGATGAATTGTACCCATTTTCTTCAACTACAACTTCAATTATGCAATATTTTTCTGAAGAAAAAAAAAAAAATCGAGATCCAAATTCTTTACATTTCCCATTCCACCAAAGTCAAAGGAAGTTCATTATAAAATTGTTGATAGAATATACCCCTCTTCAAAATTCTTAAGGCTCCACTTTAATTTGGACCACAACAACGGCATTTTTGTCATGAAGACATTGAAACAACTGACCATATGTTTAACTTTCTTTTTACTTACATTTCCTTTGTGATTGTAATTTCAGATGTACTGTATGAGTCATGTCTATTAGGTTTGTCTGTTATGTTTAAATTTACTTACAGTATGTTGTATATGTGAGTGTAAACAACAACAAAAAGATGAAAAAAATCATTCGCAGTGGGTTTAGATCTAATTATTAAAAAGGTGGTTTTGCTTCCATTTATTTACTAACTCTTGCAATGCTTCATATTGAGGAACACGTGCGGAGGACGAGATTACGGACAATTATGTTTTGCTCTCCGTGTTGATGAACGAAAGGTCAATTTCTCTTAACTCTTAACCTCTTACTAACACAAACTTGTGGCCAGTTAAGAACCTTTCCAATTGGGCAGACTTGTCCAGTGACATCAAAATGTATCCAGACTTTTTCCACACGGTTCCCCGAAAATAATCCTCTTACCGCCTCATGTTAAGACTCCCATCAGTTAGTAGACAGGTGGACACGGCTTGATTTTCTGCATAATGTGAATGGAATAATTTTTTTTCACATTTTTGAATTAAATTTATCAGTTGACTATCATTGATTGGCTTCATCATGTGATAAGACTTGACTGGAGCAAGTAAATTCAAAATAATACGTACGCTCATGAGAAGAATTTAAGTTTTATTCACTATGGGTCCCCAAGAAAGTGATGGGTTAAAGGGGTGCGTTTGGTTCATTTCGCCACAGAATATGGCTGTAACACATGTCGGCGCAAGAACAACACCGGGAGTTTAAGGCATTGTGTGAATGGTTCGAGAAGTTCAAAAAGAGGACTAGAATTCACTGTTGTTCGGGTTGAGGTTGATGAGGCAAGTAGCATCGACACAAAGCAAAAATTTAAACAATTGGTGACTAATGAGGGCATGACCATCATTATTTTTTCTTTATTGTGCAATAATCTAATTGTAACATGTAATTATTACGTTTTAAAGCATTTTTATGCTTCATAAAAGATTTGTGTCTGAATTTTAGGGGGGCTTGGAAATGAGTTGGCCATTTACATGGAAAATGTCTCTACTTACAGAATTTTCAGGTTAAGAATCTACTTGCAGAACCAATTTCGTACGTAGAGGTACCAATGTACTTTGACTCTTACTCGAGTACCATTTTTGGCTACTTAGCCACCTCAGGCAATGCAATGTGGCTAAATATGAGGCGCAGATCCGTTAAAATCCAAACATTTATTGCAAGCGAAAAAGGTTTGTGGCTCTTCTACGGGTGGAGGGCAGCCAGCAGGAGGTCCCTCAGCAGCTGGTGGAGGACCCGCAACTTCTCCTCCAGCAGGGCATGGCGACGGCCCAGCTCGCAGCGGTCCCGCTCACTCAGCTGCAGAGTTTGGCTCAGCTGTGAGTTCTCAACGTAGAGTTCCTTCAACATAGCGCTGGACTTGACGTTCTTAGCCATCTGAGAGACCATGAACAAAAAAGGAATTCAACTCCAAAGTCAAAGACGGATGACAGAGTGTTAGGTCCAAATCAAAAAAGGGGGTGGGGGGGTGAAGGGCAGTTTTTTGCAGTTAATGGAGGCCAGAACCCCGCGCGAAAAGTGAAAAACCACAAAGTAGCCCCCCTTTCCCCCTAAAATTAGAATAAAATGTAAAAAAAAAAAAAAAATCAAAAGTAAACAGTTTATTTACATGTATAGTTCACATGCACTGTATTTACATCTATTTACAGTATTTACTGTCTTTATGCAGTCAGTCGGCACATCTGGATGTCATGGCGGTCCACTCACGAGCGTGAGGATTTATAGCTGGCTTTGGGTGCTGTTGAAGCAAGTTTACATGAAGAAAAGTACCGCTTAATATCCCCTCGACGAGGTTGTGGAGGTTTGGCGGTGCTCCGTTTCGGAGGTGTTGAAGTTTTGCACCGGGCTTGGGTGCAGGTAAAAATAGTCCTGGAGGTGTTTGGCAAGATAGAATGCCCCATTTTCAGGTAAAAAACAATGTAGAATTAAAATTACCCCGGCTGTTGTGGAGGTTTTGTCGTGGGCTTTGGGTGCTCTCAAATAGTAGCTGAAAAGTCGCGCCAAAAACGAGCCTTGAGGTCTTGTCGTAAAAATCTTTGCGTAAGACAAGATAAAACAAGGTTAAAGGCTGAGCGAGGCTACGATGTGCTCAGCCAATCAGCCACTATTATTGGCGGTCTAAGTTTGTCATTTACATTCGGGGAGGTCCTAATGGTGCGCAGCCAATCAGGGCACAGAATAAAGCCCCTCTTATTGGCGGTCTCGTTGTTTCGGTCATAGCAGGGGTGGCTTCGAGAGTGCTCCTTGGAATTGTTGTGTGTCTTGCACTAGGAACCAATCATACAGCCTCGCATGAGTATGTACATAGCCCCTGAGTCATGTACAGTGTGTTTTGCGGCCAAACGATCTCTCTCACATCTCAAAACGCATACTTTTAAATTTTTATTACTTCACGAATACTTTAAAGTCCCGCGAATAACAAACCGCAAATTTTGAAGCAAAACTTGGCAAGGGATCTCTGTAAAGTTGTAATATCACAAGTAAGTCGTATTACTACGACTTTAATCACGTCATATCACGTATAATTATGATTTGTTTCAATCTTACATACAGTTATGTAGTACTGTGACTATTGTTGTACTTTTTTCTCGTAATATTACAATTTAAACAGTCATGATATTCCGGGTTCTTAAACCCTGGCCAAATTCAAGCACTTTTTAGGACTTTCCAGGCCTATTTTTCAGTTTTTCCTAACACCTTTTAAACGTTATCCCAATGTTTTTGTATGGGTTTTTTCCCCCCATGATGGCATCTGTAGTTGCCACAACTCTCCCTTGTTCTGAAAAATTGGCACAGACACACTTCTCCATTCCTCAGGCATCTTCCCACTATCTAAGATCCTGTGTAACAACCCAGAAATTCTACTGCTACCTCTCCTAGACACTTCCATACCTCTACAGGTATATTAATTGGGCCTAAAGCCTTTCTTAATATTTCAAATTTATTCTTTTTCCCTTTCTTGGTTGGGCCCTAATACTCAAGGAATTCGACAGAATTAAGATGGATTAGAAAGACGAGCGGGTTGACGACCTGTCCTTGAAGCTGCAGGACCTTCTGGCGCAGGACGTCGCGACACACGACGAGTTTTGCCTGGAGCTCTCTTGACCGTTGCTGCGCTGCCCGCGCCGCCTTCTCGTGCCGCTCCGAGAAGTACGCGCCGGAGGAAGTCGGGCCGTGCCGGGTCTCTTCCTCCGGCCGCGCCGCGTCGGCCTGGGAGAGACGGAAGCGACATTACCTTGGCGAACGCAAAGATGGCTAACCTGGCTTTTCAACTTTTGCTGATCTTGGAGCAGCTGCTGCACCTGAACATAAACGGTTAGTTTTTACTTCATTAGTAGACATCTATTTTACTGTATTTTCCGGACACTGGACTCTCTGACCTGGTCAAAAAATCCATCAGACAAAAATACATAAATCTCTCCAGACTGTAAGTCATCACGCTATTTTGAGCCTTGAGCTAATCCTTATTGAATACTGTATTTTTCAGACGATAAATTACTTTGGACTACAAGTCCAACTAGTCAAAACGTGTCAGAAAAAAAAAGTCACACGTTTAATTTTTGCAAGTTTAATTTTTGTAGGAAAATGTTCAGAAATCAGTTTATCACCTGTAGACATACAGTCCATTAGAACTCTGAGGTTAGCAGGGAATGAACGTAGCAAATCTTGTTGATTTGCCTTTTTTTTTTCCATGTTTTTTTTTTTTTTTTTTATTGTTTTGTTCACCACAAGCCAAGCGTCCCACATTACCCAATTATTTTACAGACCATATGTCCAATTCATAGAGTACATGCAGGGTTTGAACTGCAAGAGATTTCTCTGCAACGAACACAGACATTTGGTCAACTGTACAATGTACAGAACTGTACAATGTCAGTTAGAGATGGAAAAAAAAACTTATTTGTCATGATATGAAATAATTTCGCCGCGGCACGCTGTCCGACTCCGATGCAGCCCACCACCACCACCACAGCTTCAAAAAAATCCTAGGGGAAATCCTGGTATATACTGCCGTTTTCCTCAGCGTGCTCTGTTGTTTTTAACCGCTCTGCACTTTGTTTGGCGCTCTCAGCCCAATTGAGTTTTCCATCGCATAGATTAATATCACAGATAGTAAAATCCCTTCAGAACTGCAGATTGAGAAGCCTGTTATCCATATCGGATATCAAACCGTATGTGGTTTCAATCAGTCACAAAAATCAGATTTATGTCCTTTGTGACTGTTCAGACTACAAAAGGACCATCTAGTTTCAATCTGGATCGGCTAAAAATCCCGTTTGGCTGCCAGTTTGAACAAGGCCTGTCTCAATGAAGTAATAATCAAACTAGTCACAAAATTCATCAGACAAAGAAAAACTACACCAGTTGCACCGGACTATCAAATTTTTGTATGTTGTCTGCCATTTGTCATCAAGAAGGTAAAATGCAGTACTACTACAGCAACAAAAATCTGTTAAAATACAAGATATAACTATAGTCAATACTGTAACAGGATTTCTACAGGTATGAGCAAATCACATTTAATGCCACCTAAAGCCAATTTAATGACCATTGCCAACTGCAGGTACAGTGGGGTAAATAAGTATTTAGTCAACCACTAATTGTGCAAGTTCTCCCACTTGAAATTATTAGAGAGGCCAGTAATTGTCAACATGGGTAAACCTCAACCATGAAAGACAGAATGTGGAAAAATATAAAAATAAATAAATAAATTATTTAAAAATCAAACAATGTGATTTTATTTGCAAATCATGGTGGAAAATAAGTATTTGGTCTATACCAAAAGTTCATCTCAATACTTTGTTATGTACCCTTTGTTGGCAATAACGGAGGCCAAACGTTTTCTGTAACTCTTCACAAGCTTTTCACACACTGTTGCTGGTATTTTGGCCCATTCCTCCATGCAGATCTCCTCTAGAGCAGTGATGTTTTCAGGCTGTCGTTGGGCAACACGGACTTTCAACTCTCTCCTCACCTCGTGGAGTCAAAATGATAACAAGAACGGGGAGCTAAAATCCCAGAACAACAGAGGGGGACCTAGTGAATGACCTACAGAGAGCGGCGACCACAATAACAAAGGCTACTATCAGTAACACAATGCACCGCCAGGGACTCAAATCCTGCACTGCCAGATGTGTCCCCCTGCTGATGAAAGTACACGTCCAGGCTCATCTGCGCTTCGCTAGAGAGCGTTTGGATGATCCAGAAGAGGATTGGGAGAATGTGTTATGGTCAGATGAAACCAAAATAGAACTTTTTGGTAGAAACAGAGGTTCTCTTTTTTGGAGGAAAAAGAATACTGAATTGCACAATACCCACTGTGAAGCATGGGGGTGGAAACATCATGCTTTGGGGCTGTTTTTCTGCAAAGGGACCAGGACAACTGATCTGTGTAAAGGAAAGAATGAACGGGGCCATGTATCGAGAGATTTTGAGTGAAAATCTCCTTCCATCAGCAAGGCCATTGAAGATGAGACGTGGCTGGGTCTTTCAGCATGACAATGATCCCGAACTCACAGCCACGGCAACAAAGGACTGGCTTTGTAAGAAGCATTTCAAGGTCCTGGAGTAGCCTAGCCAGTCTCCAGGTCTCAACCCCATAGAAAATCTGCGGAGGGAGTTGAAAGTCCGTGTTGCCCAACGACAGCCCCAAAACATCACTGCTCTAGAGGAGATCTGCATGGAGGAGTGGGCCAAAATACCAGCAACAGTGTGTGAAAAGCTTGTGAAGAGTTACAGAAAACATTTGGCCTCCATTATTGCCAACAAAGGGTACATAACAAAGTATTGAGATGAAGTTTTGGTAGTGACCAAATACTTATTTTCCACCATGATTTGCAAATAAATTCTTTAAAAATCAAACAATGTGATTTTCTGTTTTTTTCCCCCCACATTCTGTCTCTCATGGTTGAGGTTTAACCATGTTGACAATTACAGGCCTCTCTAATATTTTCAAGTAGGAGAACTTGCACAATTAGTGGTTGACTAAATACTAATTTGCCCCACTGTAGTTTCTCGCACACAAATGGTAAGTGTTAAACAATATTTTTCATTGTTGAAAATACAATGGGAAATGCAAGAAACCGTGAAGGGAGTAGTATTTCTATTCCGTATTTACTCTTTGACTATCTGTATTACTCTAACACACCCAATATAGTAAAAAGGCATTCAATCACACTTTAGGAAAACAAGTAGACCTTATTTGAAGTATGAAAGGCCTGCATGAATGTTGAGACAGACGAGAGCCCTTGTGTGATTAGAATTTGCAGCAAGAGGCAAGAGGCTGGTAAGATAACCACTACCGGAGGCTGACTGGGAAAAACGCAACACGAGAGTCATTCAGCTGACCAAGCGAGACAAGCAAGGGATGTCCAAGACATCTGGACCACCAGATCCTACCATCAGCTCAGCTAACCAACAATGGACAGGACAGAACAATGATAGGACATCCTCTCCTCCCACAAGTAACATATGTTAACTGAGGAACCCGTTGGACACTTAGCACTCGCATGGCGCTGAGGCTGGCAAAATCTTCACCTTTCGTTGCCCTGACAACGGTAACGCCCGAACTCTCCTGCCCAATCCACAACAGACAATGCCCAAAAACACCCTCCTTCCAGACCACCTCCCAAGAGCCTTTAAACGTGTTTTAGAAGTCTTTTTCCAGCTTTTAAAATGAATTCAGGGTTAAAACAGTGCTTCTCAATTATTTTCTGTTACGCCCCCCCAGCAAAAGACGTAAACGTTTCGCGCCTTCCAACTCTATGCTGCCACTGTAAATAGTACCATCTGTCTCTAAAATTATTATTATAGGTACACCGCAGCATAACATTATGTCATTTTTATATTAAAGGGAAAAAAGTAATACAGATCATCCATCCATCCATCCATTTTCTTCCGCTTAGTCCGGGGTCGGGTCGTGGGGGTAGCAGCTTTAGCAGGGAAGCCCAGACTTCCCTCTCCCCAGCCACTTCAGCCAGCTCCTCCGGCGGGATTCCAAGGCGTTCCCAGGCCAGCCGAGCGACATAGTCTCTCCAGCGTGTCCTGGGTCGACCCTGGGGCCTCCCGCCGGTGGGACATGCCCGGAACACCTCTTCAGGGAGGCGTCCAGGAGGCACCCGAACCAGATGCCCAAGCCACCTCAACTGGCTCCTCTCAACACGGAGTAACGGCTCGACACCAAGCCCCTCCCGGATCTCTAAGGGAGAGCCCGGACACCCTGCGGAGGAAACTCATTTCGGCCGCTAGTATTGTTCTTTCGGTCACGACCCACAGCTCGTGACCATAGGTGAGGGTAGTAACGTAGATCGACTGGTAAATTGAGAGCTTCGCCTTTTGGCTCAGCTCCTTCTTCACCACAACGGACCGGTGCAGAGTCCGCATCACTGCAGACGCTGCACCGATCCGCCTGTCAATCTCCCGCTCCCTCCTACCCTCACTCGTGAACAAGACCCCAAGATACTTGAACTCCTCCACTTGGGGCAGGATCTCATCCCCGACCCGGAGAGGGCATGCCACCCTTTTCCAGCTGAGGACCATGGTCTTGGATTGGGAGGTGCTGATCTTCATCCCAACCGCTTCACACTCGGCTGCGAACCGCCCCAGTGAGAGTTTGAGGTCGCGGCTTGATGAAGCCAACAGCACCACATCATCTGCAAAAAGCAGAGATGCAATGCTGAGGCCACCAAACCGGACACCCTCAACGCTTCTGCTGCGCCTAGAAATTCTGTCCAAAAAAATTATGAACAGAATCGGTGACAAAGGGCAGCCTTGGTGGAGTCCAATCCTCACTGGGAACGAATTCGACTTACTGCCGACAATGCGGACCAGACTCTGACACCGGTCGTACAGGGACCGAACAGCCCTTACCAAGGGGCTCGGTACCCCGTACTCCCGGAGCACCCTCCACAGGACTCCCCTAGGCACACGGTCAAACGCCTTCTCCAAATCCACAAAACACATGTAGACTGGTTGGGCGAACTCCCATGCACCCTCGAGGACCCTGCTGAGGGTGTAGAGCTGGTCCACTGTTCCACGGCCGGGACGAAAACCACACTGCTCCTCCTGGATCCGAGATTTGACTTCCCGACAGACCCTCCTCTCCAGCACCCCTGAATAGACTTTACCGGGGAGGCTGAGGAGTGTGATCCCTCTATAATTGGAACACACCCTCCGGTCCCCCTTTTTAAAAAGGGGGACCACCACCCCGGTCTGCCAATCCAGAGGCGCTGTCCCCGATGTCCTCGCGATGTTGTAGAGGCGTGTCATCCATGACAGCCCCGCAACATCCAGAGCCTTTAGGAACTCTGGGGCAGATCTCATCGACCCCCGGGGCCTTGCCACCGAGGAGCTTTCCAACAACCTCAGTGACTTCAACCCCAGAGATTTGAAAGCCCACCTCAGAGTCCCCAGACTCTGCTCCCTCCAAGGGAGGCGTATCGGTGGAATTGAGGAGGTCTTCGAAATATTCTCCCCACCGATTCATGACGTCCCGAGTCGAGGTCAGCAGTATCCCATCTTCACTATACACAGTGTTAATGGTGCACTGCTTTCCTCTCCTCAGACGCCGGATGGTGGACCAGAATTTCCTCGAAGCCGTTTTCCATGGCCTCGCCAAACTCCTCCCATGTCTGAGTTTTTGCTTCGGCGACCGCCGAAGCTGCAGTCCGCTTGGCCAGCCGGTACATGTCAGCTGCCTGCTGTCAGTCCCACAGGCCAAAAAGGCCCGGTAGGCCTCCTTCAGCTTGACGGCATCCCTTACCGCTGGTGTCCACCAGCGGGTTCGGGGATTGCCGCCACGACAGGCACCAACTACCTTACGGCCACAACTCCGATCGGCCACCTCAACAATGGAGGTGTGGAACATGGCCCACTCGGACTCAATGTACCCCGCCTCCCCCTGGACAAGGGAGAAGTTCTGCCGGAGGTGGGTGTGAAAGCTCTTTCTGACAGGGGATTCTGCCAGACGTTCCCAGCAGACCCTTGCAATACGTTTGAGCCTGCCAGGTCTGGCCCGCATCTCCCCCCGCCATCGGAGCCAACACACCACCAGGTGGTGATCAGTTGACAGCTCCGCCCCTCTCTTCACCCGAGTGTCTAAAACATGCGGCCGCAAGTCCGATGATACGATTGCAAAGTCGATCATCGAACTGCGGCCTAGGGTGTCCTGGTGCCAAGTGCACATATGGACACCCTTATGTTTGAACATGGTGTTTGTTATGGAAAACCCTTAACGAGCACAGAATTCCAATAATAAAACACCACTCGGGTTCTGATCGGGGGGGCCGTTCCTCCCAATCACGCCCCTCCAGGTCTCACTGTCGTTGTCCCCCAAAGAACGAGGGAGTCCCCAGAGGGGGCGCTCTCCAGCACACCCTCCAAGGACTCCAAAAAGGGTGGGTACTCTGAACTGCTGTTTGGTGCATAAGCACAAACCACAGTCAGAACCCGTCCCCCCACCCGAAGGCGGAGGGAAGCTACCCTCTCGTCTACCGGGGCAAACCCCGACGTACAGGCGCCAAGCCGGGGGGCAATAAGTATGCCCACACCTGCTCGGCGCCGCTCACCGTGGGCAACTCCAGAGTGGAAGAGAGGATTGGTACCAGAACCCAAGCTGTGTGTGGAGGAGAGTCCAACTATATATAGTCGGAACTTCTCTGCCTCGCACACCAGCTCGGGCTCCTTCCCTGCCAGAGAGGTGACATTCCATGTCCCAAGAGTTAGCTTCTGCAGCAGGGGGTCGGACCGCCAAGGCCCCTGCCTTTGGCTGCCGCCCAACTCCCTACGCACCCGACCCCTTTGGCCCATCCCACAGGTGGTGAGCCCATGGGAAGGGGAACCCACGTTGCCTTTTCGGGCTGTGCCCGGCCGGGCCCCATGGGGACAGGCCTGGCCACCAGACGCTTGCCTTCGAGCCCCACCTCCAGGCCTGGCTCCAGAGGGGGGCCCCGGTAACCCGCGTCCGGGCAAGAGAAACTTGAGTTCATTTGTTTTACTCATCATAGGGGTCTTTTTGAGCCATGCTTTGTCTGGCCCCTCACCTAGGACCTGTTTGCCATGGGTGACCCTGCCAGGGGCTTAAAGCCCCAGACAACATAGCTCCTAGGATCATTGGGACACGCAAACCCCTCCACCACGATAAGGTGATGACTCACGGAGCACACAGATCAACTTAGAATAAATTATAACTTCATTAACATTGTTTTGTTTGTAACAGAAAAGACTTTAAGCGCATTAATTTACCTGAATTGGAAAAAAAAAAAAAAAAAAGGTGACACGTGATGACTTTGCATGCCAAGCAACTATCGCTATTGGCCTGCTCCAGACCAATGAGAGCGGACCAATAGCCGCTCTTAACCAATGCCGGGGCAGCTTTTTTTCATATGGAGGAAAAACAAACCAGAAGAAATGGCGGGGGTCTGGAAATATTTCAGCATAGAAATCTTGTCGATTAAAATCAATGGCTGCATGCAAGATTTGCGGCCTGTAAGTTTCGAGAGGTGGCGTTAAATCAGCCAGTTTCAATACCTCGAACCTGATAAAACATTATAAGACGAGACATGAACGAACACAAAGAGTTTGAGGCGACAACAGCAGCAACTGCTACCAAGAGAAAGCAACAAAAGGTCAGTATGTAGGCAGTGCGTACTACAGTGCGTCATTCCAGGGTGATCATATTTTGATTTCCAAAAAGAGGACATAAATAAGGCGAAAAAGTTCGTCTGGGGAACTTGTGTTCCTGGGGCTGGTTTGGCCGTGCGCGTTTCCGTGCAGAACACTCCAGCGTGCGGGGTACCTGAGCAGCAAGCCTGCGGAGGGGCTCTGCTAACTTACTAGCACGGTCACTAATAAAGTTGCACTGGTTGAATTGGGTTGGGGATGTCTTACCAAATGCGGTACTGCCCTCCAGTGGCCAGTTTTATTGCTTTAAATTTTGTTTTGAGCTTTGTTTTTTGTTTCGGAGATATATTGGAACAGGCATGAAAATGGGTCAGGGGTTAAAAAGGTGAGAAGGGTGTCGACGAAATTTGTTCCGGCGTTGTGCCAAAATGTCCTACATCGGTGAAACGTCTACATGAGGCGAATTTTACAATTTGAATTTTTCACATAGGGCTTAATATTCGAGTTAGCGGGGGTTTAATTAGTTGAAGGAGTTGATTTCAACCACCATTGACTCACGCTAGCTTAGCCACTTCGGAGCCCTGAAACTAACAAATAACTGGCAAACTGCACAGAATTTGTTCAAATCAACTCCAACGACTAATTAAACCCCGGCTAACTCAAAGATTAAGCCTGATGTCAAAAATTCTGAACCTCCCCTTTAAAATGAAGACCATTAAATATAGCCATTAAAATGTTGTCTATTAAAGTTTTAAAGCAATAAAACAAAAATGAATGAAATGAACAAGAATCCTTCAAAGTATTTCATAACGGGTACAAATTATTTTTCAAACAGATCATGTGACTAAAGCACCTTAGAGACGGTCGTTTGCGTTTCTTAGCCAAAACTACAGCTGAGGAGGCAATATGGATATTTAGAATTTCTTTAAACCTAAGCTTTCTAAACCTTCAACAACAACTGAGCTTGAACCGAAAATTGAGCAGGAGCAATATAAAAAAAGTACTGGCTGTCTCGTTACCTGTTGTGCTGTAATTCTGAATGGTGCTTGAATTGGATACTTTTAGCGGTTTGAGCCAGCGCAAAGTTCGCAACGCACAGAGATATTTTTTTCATCTTTACTGGACAAAAATGTGAAGTAATGGCTTTTTTTCCAGTGAGCAAATGCAGCTGTTTGTAGTATATCTCCTGCCTCTTTCATTGCATCCTGCCGAGGTAGCAAGGCTATGTTGTTTTGGCTGCAAACTCCCAGCGCTCACGTCTCACGCAGCATGGTAATCCACATGACCCGTTTTTTTTCCATCTCCGATTAGAAAATGTGACATGTGATGTCACTGCCATGACTACAGTATTCTTCATTCTACATACATTATGAGCCAATAACAACATAGTAACGCACAGGCATCAAGGAAAGTAACTTTAATCAGATTACTGATTTAGAAAATTGAACGTGTTAATTGCTCTTTAGTGAAAGAAAGTAATCAGATTACAGTTACGCATTACTCAGTAACGCGTTACTTACAACACTGCTTTTACGGTATATTACCGTTAAGTACACAAGCTTGGACCCTAACTTAATGGGAGCTATTTTTTCACCGGAGATTTGGCTAGCTCTGGCAGTGTTCAACGCAAGCTGCAACGAACGGCAGTAACTTTGTTATACCGCAAAATATCAAAACGATTGAAGCCATTACTCACCAAATTCAATATGCTAGCAAATGGATTCATCTAAAAAAAACATTGGGAGTGAGACCTCTCCTCGTCCAGCGAAGGTGAATTTGTGCTTAGGGTAAGATCATGTGTCGCAATTAGCGATCTTTGATGCTATCCCCCCGTCATGCATTCAAACTTGTTTTTCACTCAGCAGCTGTAATTAACCTCAACGAAGTTGCTCTCCTAGCAAAGCCTAGGCTAACATTCGTCTTTGTAAGTTTTTAGTTAGTTTGAATATTGAATTTGAAAGGAAAATGTGTGTTTTGTTTCTGGCAAACTTTTTCATGAAGCTAACCTGCTGAAGCTACTCACACGTTGAAAAATACTATTGTACAACGTTTTAAATGTATTCATTTTGTATATTTCAGTTGCCACGATTTGAGAGCTCAATAAATTGAAGAAAAGTACGCCTTGTGTTTGGAGTGTTTGTTTTTGTGTTTGCTGGAATAGCGTCACTGACACATGCAGCATCAAACAGGGGAAGGGGAAAGAGCTGCCGCGCCAAGCCACTTCTGGCAGCATTTTTGACACATGAAAAAAATCGAATACGTACTACTGTATGACGGAAAATTTTAGTGGTTTTGTAACCGCTACGTTTTCATAACATGGTAAACCGTGAAGGTAATCGGCACATGCCTACACCCGACCCCCACCACACCTTAAAAATTTTCTCGGATCTACACGATTCACGTAGGTCATCCTTTTTTACTTCAAAACGGCGAATTTCGCCGAAAGGTGAGAGATTTTCATGCCTGTTGGAAGCTTTTGATGCTTGTAAAAAAAAAGAACGCAAAAGATGTATAAATACGTTTTTGGGACAATGAAGCATTTAAAAATAGAACGGATTTATACGTTTCTGGGAGCAAACGAGTTAAATAAAATAAACTGCTGTATTTTAAGCCAAAACAATTGTTGGGTTTGATAGAACGATATGTCTGTATGCTGCCATAGCAAATTCATGGCACATTAAGCCCCCAAACTATTTTTAATTTGTCCGTTTTACCCTGGAAACCCCCGTTTACAGACGTCGTACAACCGCTTTTGTTTCAACCCATAAAACGAAGGTAATTAATTCTATGTGTTATTAATAATAATAATAATCATGCATTTTATTTATAACGCACTTTACATTTGAAAAACAAATCTCAAGTGCACATTGGCAAAAAAGAAAATAATAAAATGAAAAAGACTAAGAATAAAACAGTAAAAGCAAGACAGACACAATCACAGATAAAATCAGATACCAATCAGATAAACGTAAGACAGTCAAATAAAATTAGCTAGAATAAGCTTTTTTAAAAAGGTGAGTTTTTAGTCCTTTTTTAAATGCATCCACCGTCTGCGGGGCTCTGAGATGGTCTGGGAGGGCGTTCCACAGACGGGGAGCAGCAGCTGTAAAGGCCCTGTCGCCTATTGTCTTGAGCAGAGTCCTGGGCGGGAGTAGACGGTGCTGTTGGCCTGACCGGGTTCTGTCTGAAGTATGTAATGTGAGGAGTTCGGTGTGGTAGGTTGGGGCTACACCGTGTAGACAGTGATGGGTGTGAAGGAGGATTTTGAATTCAATACGGAGGTGAACGGGGAGCCAGTGTAGGATGCGGAGGATGGGGGTGATGTGCTCATGTTTACGCACCCTCATCAGGACCCTGGCAACGCTGTTTTGGAAGCCTCTGTAGGCTCTTGCCAGGGATCCCGATGAGGAGTGCATTGCAATAGTCCAACCTGGAGGAGATAAAGGCATGTACGAGTCTCTCTGCAGCAGGACGGGAGAGAGATGGCCGGAGTTTGGCAATATTGCGGAGGTGAAAGAAGGAGGTTTTGCAAACGTAATTGATGTGATTGTTAAAGCTAAGATGGGGGTCAAACCTGACTCCCAAATTAGTCACAGAAGGGGAGAGGGAAGATTTGTGGCCGAAAAAGGAGACTGAGGAAATGGGGGCGGAACGGAGCTGGTGAGGGGTACCAATGTGAATGGCTTCTGTTTTGGAGCTGTTCAGCTGCAGAAAGTTTTCACTCATCCAAGCCTTTATCTCCTCCAGGCAGGAGTCAAGTTGAGACACAGAGGAGGACGGAGGGTGGAGGACGGAGTGACCTTGAAATATAGTTGTGTGTCGTCAGCATAGCAATGGAATTGTATTCCATGCCTGCTGACGACACGACCGAGGGGTAGTATGTAAATGGTGAAGAGGGTTGGACCCTGGGGGACTCCGCAGACGACAGTGTTAGGGCGGGATTTAGCATCTCCCAGGGCGACAAACTCTGTCATTCCCGTGAGGTATGAGTTAAACCACTGTAGGGCAGTGCCAGAGATACCTATATCGTGTTGGAGGCGGTGAAGGAGGATGTGATGATCAACAGTATCAAATGCAGCAGAGAGGTCGAGAAGGATAAGGAGGGAAGTAGAACCGGAGACAGAGGTCATCAGAAGGTCATTGGTGACTGATGAGCGCTGTCTCGGTGCTGTGGGATGGACGAAAACCAGATTGGAATTTTTCATATAAACGGTTTGATTTCAGGTGGTTATGGAGTTGGATGGATAGTTTTTTCAAGAATTTTGGAAATGAAGGGGAGATTGGAGATGGGTCTATAATTTGACAGAGGATCGGGATCAAGAGTGGGTTTTTTGAGGAGGGGCTTGATGATACCTGTTTTGAGGGTGGCCGGAACATGCCCGGTTTGAAGGGAAAGATTGATAATTTTTGTTATTAAGTGGCTAATGGAGTGGCAGTGATCTTTAAGCAGAGGGGAAGGGAAGGGGTCTAAGGAGCAAGTGGATGGTTTGGATTTATTGATGACCTTCTTGACCTCCTGCTGCACTGTGGGGGAAAAGTGAGACAGGTTGTGGGTGACGGGTGCAATGTCACATAATGTGACAGAACTGTAAGTATGGGAGAAAGACGCGCGGATATTGTGTATTTTGGTAGTGAAGAAGTCCATGAATTTGTTGCACTGTGAGACTGTCTGATTGTGGTGTACTATAGTTGGAGGTTTAAGGAGGTGTTTGACGGTGGTGAAGAGTTGTTTGGAGTTACCCGAGTTACTGTTAATAATGTTGGAGTAGTGAGCTAACCTGGCCTTGGAGAGTTCTTTGGCATATTTCCGTTGATGTACCCGGTAGGCCAACTTATGGACCAGCAGCCGTGATGTAACATAGGCCCACTCCAGGACTCAGCCAGTCCTTTTTAGTGTTCTCAGCTCCTCTGTGAACCAGGGAGCTGAACGGGTGAAGGTGACTGTGCGTTTTTTTTGTGGCGCATGAGTGTCAAGGATAGACAGGAGATTGTGGTTGTAGTAATCCATG
The DNA here is from genome assembly GCF_030265065.1 of Corythoichthys intestinalis. Classification (NCBI taxonomy): domain Eukaryota; kingdom Metazoa; phylum Chordata; class Actinopteri; order Syngnathiformes; family Syngnathidae; genus Corythoichthys; species Corythoichthys intestinalis. The sequence continues at coordinate 3,410,136 of NC_080405.1, read as the reverse complement.
AGTCCAGTGACTGATGTATTTGGAGGAGGGGAAAGGAGCTGCAGATCCTGACTGAGGGATGTGGAGTCAATGTTCTTGAAATTCCTGAAGGATATATGACGACGTAGTTTTGTGAGGGGGGCAGGGAGAGGGATTTTGAAGGTGACTGCATGGTGATCAGAAATGCCAATGTCCTGGATGTGAAGATCTCAAATGTGAATGGAATCTGTAATGACTAAGTCCAGGGTGTGGCCCTTGGTGTGGGTGGGACCATCGACAGATTGGTGGAGATTGAGACAGTCCAGAACCTGTTTGAATTCTGCAGCCAATCGACAGGAGAGTGAGTCCATGTGAATGTTGAAATCGCCCAGTACCAGTACGTTAGCGTGTAGGGTGCAAAGTGAAATGAGAAAATCATGAACTTCAGAGAGGAATGATGGATGTGGTTTTGGGGGGCGATAAATAACTGCTATGGTTGCAGAAGTGGCGTGATGTGAAGTGATGTGTTTACAGTTGAATACCAGATGTTCAAAAGTGTTGACATCTGGGACAGACAGTAAGGATGTTTGGATGGTGCTACGGTGAAATACAGCGAGGCCACCCACCCGGCCAGTAGTGCGAGCCTTACTGAGGTGGTTATATCCAGGGGGGCAAGCCTCATTGAGGACAGAATAAACATCCGGTTGCTGCCAGGTCTCCGTGAGACAGAGAATGTCTATTTTCTTGTCTGTGATATGATCTTGGATGAGTCCAGCTTTGTTAGACAGTGATTGCACATTGAGTAGTTCCAGTGTGGAATAGCTTGTAGAGTCCGGTCCAGTTGGTGGGCGAAGAACGCTGTGATCCACTCCGGATTTTCTCACCGCCGAGCCGCACGAACCCCTACCTCCAGCGTTCGAAGCAATGGCGCGCACCACCGACCAGAGGGATGCGATGCGCCCGGCACGGTCACCGAGACCCGACTGAACAAACCGGCGACCGGATCCTCTATGGATGTAGCGGGGTCGGCATGGGAGATGGAACTCACAAGAAGACGCGCCGGTGTGACGGGAGCTCTGAAGCGGCGCAAAGATGACGGTGGAGTGGCCAGAAGCACCGGCGCTAGCCATTTGCCAGGATCCCGGCGAGCGACGATGGATGGCAGCCGCGCAGCCAGGACGATTGCAAGCCCCCTCAGAGACGGCAGTCCACCCCCAGACACCCACTCGAGGGCAGACAGCAAGCAGGAGCCGATAATAGGCGAACAGATGGATGTCTGCTCGAACGCCAGCACGGAGGTGAGCTTGACAGCTAGCTCTGTGTTAGCAACGCCATTCAGGCTGAAGGTGCACCGGGCTTGATGGTAAAATGTATTAAAAGAAAGGAGCGATGGTGGGAACGTGGAGAGCCAAAGTGGAAAAAAATAACTTCTCGTTGAGGGTTATGTGGTGTGCGGGAATGAATCCGGTATGGAGAAGCGGCGAACAGTCAACGCCAGCGTCCTCTCCCACCGACCAATATTTATTATTGGTATTTCAAAGCATTCATGATGCCATGCACCCCAACAAGGTTCCCGGGGCCTTTGGAAGCGAAACAGCCCCACAGCATCACTGACCCACCCCATACTTCACAGTGGGTATGAGGTAGTGTTATTCAAAATGTCTGTCATTTTTAGCTTAGAATCATTAATTGATGTCAAATATTTCGTTAAAAAATGACTTTAAAAATTATTCACTGGCATATTTTCAACTTTTAAACAAATTACGTCACAATGAAAAAAATGGCGTCTGGAAAAGACACGGATATCTACCTCATAACTCAATTCAATTTTATTTGTATAGCCCTAAATCACAACAAGGTTGTCTCAAAGGGCTTTGCAGAGGCAATATGATGCACAGTCAGAAACAGCAAATGAAGTAAACGAAGATGAATAAATAAAGTTCAAATCCTGGGCATCCCCCATCCTTGGACCCTCCATGTCGGCAAGGAAAAACTCTTAAAAACTCCAAGCTCTTTGGGAGAAAATGAGAAACCTTGGGGAGTACCACAGTCAGGAGAGATCCACTCCCAGGACAGATAGACAGGATGCACCAGGACTGCTAATCGGAATTAGCAGACGGGGTTACAGTCTGTAAAGATGCAGTAGAGTAAAGGAACAAGAAGAGGTCCATCTAGCCAGATGAGACGGGGATGGCAACGAGGATGTCCATCCAGCCAGGGGTCCGGACAGTCAGGAGGCTGCAGCTGAAAAATAGCCCTTCCCCAGAGGGGAGGGGGGAAAAGGGACACCAGGTGACTAGTGATGAAGAGACTAGTCAACTAGATATTAACAGTGGAAAATAGAAATAAAGTAAGACAAGTGGTAGGTAGAGTGAGAAAAAGGAGATAGAACTCAGTGGCTGTACTTCCCCCAGCATGATAGCTTCTAGTGCAGCTTAGACTGAACTGTGAGTCTAATCCGACTTCAACTAGCCTGACTATAAGCTTTGTCGAATAGGAACGTTTTTAATATAATCATAAATGTGCAGACTGTCTTGGCTTCTTTAATATTAGCTGGAAGCTGATTCCATAAAACAGGGGCTTGGTGGCTAAAGGTCTTTATCACCGATAGTACTTTTAGAAACCCTGGGAGCTACCGGTAGACCTGCATTCTGAGAGCGGAGTGTTCTGTTGGGGCGGTATGGAACCAGAGCATCTGTGAGATAAGATGGCCCCAACCCATCAATGGTCTTAAATGTAAGAAGGAGGATTTTGAATTTAATTCTAAACTCGAATGGAAGCCAGTGAAGGCCCTGGAGCACAGGGGTGATGTGCTCTTCTATTAGTTCCTGTTAAAAGTCTTGCTGCTGCGTTTTGGACTAGCTGAAGACCTTTTAGAGAACTTTTATGTCAAGCTGCAAGTAGGGAGCTACAGTAATCCAATCTAGATGTAACGAACGCGTGAATTAATTTTTCTGCATCGTTTTTAGATAAAAATATTTCTAAATTTAGGCTATGTTGCGCAGGTGAAAAAAGGCCGTTCTGCAGGTTTGTTTAATATGAGCTTTAAACGATAAGTCAGGGTCAAATAGAACTCCTCGGTTTTTAACTGTGGTGCTGGAGGCTACACTTACAGTGCCTTGCAAAAGTATTCAGCCCCCTTGAACCTTGCAACCTTTCGCCACATTTCAGGCTTCAAACATCCATCCATCCATCCATCCATTATCTTCCGCTTGTTCCGGGGTCGGGTCGCGGGGGCAGCAGCTTTAACAGGGAAGCCCAGACTTCCCTCTCCCTGGTTTTTGGTTCTTCCAGTTAGCATCTATAATTGATAGTACTAGACCAGTGGTGTCCAAACTGTTCCACATAGGGCCGCTGGGTGCTGGATTTCATTCTTAGAAAACAAGAGGACATCTATTCATCAATCTGGTGTCTCACAAGTGTAATCAGTGGATGGCAGTCAGGTGCTGCTTGTTTTAGCACAAACCTCAATGGTTAAATTGTCTGTGCTCGATTGGTAGGAACAAAAACCAGGACCCACAGTGGACCTTGCGGACAGGTTTCGACACCCATGCACTAGTTAGTTATAGATGTTAGGAGTTATAAATGTAATTAGCTTTACTTTCTGGGCTCGTACCTAAACAAGAGTGTGATATTACTGCCACCCCCCGCGGCCCGTGCTTCTAGCTGTGGGAGAAATTCACGTGACCAGGGTGTGTGGATTCATTAAGTCTGACAAAGTCATCCTGCTGAAGCCAAGTTTCAGTCAGGGCCAAAATATGAATATTATAATCCCCAATTAAGTCATTAACTAACAGAGATTTAGGCGAGATTGACCTGATGTTTAATAATCCGCATTTTATATATTAGGAGTTATTTTATTTTCACTGCTATCAGAGGCTATATGTATTAAATTCTTTGGTCTCATTCCTATAGTACTATTTTTTCTACCGTTCACTATACGAAGCATGGACACAGTCTCTATCTTCTGTCCTGAATGTTGGATTTGTGGACAGCTCAGAAAGAGGCGTGTGATCAAAATTAACAGAGTTGTGTTTTACACTACAACACTGCGCCCGGGCGCCCGTGTCACTTTGGGAGACTAAGTTTGGCGGGCATGTTTCGAGTTAAGAGAGCAGCACCGTCCCAAGTCGGATGAATGCAGTCTCTGCGAACGAGCCCGGGCTTCCCCTAGAACGTACGCCAATTATCAATAAAGACTGTCGTTTTCTGGGAACCATCTAGACAACCAGCGGTTAAATGATGAGAACCTAGAGTACATCTCATCATTGACCAAATTAGGCAGAGGACCAGAGAATGCAAGCTTACACACCGAGGCTACGTTTAATTTAAGCACCTCAGACTGTCTCCGCCGGGCGTCGTTATCGCCTGTGTGAATCACGATACGGCGGAACCTCTTCCTACTCTGCTTTAAGAGCCTGAGGTTTCCTTCGATGTCACCGACTCTGGCCCCTGGGTAACACCTGACAGACATCGCCGGGTGCTCCACGTCTCTAACTATGGAGCTTCCAATTACGAGAGTGTCTGGTTCAGCCGGTGTGTCGCTGAGGGGGTCAAACCTATTGCAGACGTGAAGCTGCTGGTGCACTAACGTTGTGCGTTTACCACTACGCTTCCTCCGCACAGTCACAAATCCGTCCTTAATTTCCCCCGGCTGCAGGGGGCTCGCTGGGGGTCTAACTGTGCTAGCATTCCTAGTACTTCAAGCACGACCTGTGGGCCCTGCTACTACCTGGCTATAGCTCGGATTAGCTTTCGTCTCTAGAGTGCAGAGCCGTGCTTCTACTGTAGCTCAGAAACCCTGGTCTCCAGCCCTGAGACTAAACTAAACTTCCTACAACTACTACTGTCCTCGACGAAGGAGCCAGGGTGCTCGCCATACATACAGCACACTGAGAAGAAAAGACGGGGGGGAGAACAACACTCACCGGATGTGACGTCACGGAATCAGGAATCTAACTATAGCTTAATTTTATTTAGTTTTTTGTTACTGTCGCATTTTCTCCAATATGTTAGATGATAAATAATGGATCAAAAAAAAAAAAAAAACTTTTAAAGGGTAAATATATGAAAAAGAAAATCTCGACCACTCCTTGATGTCTGCGATTTCTGCATCGCGACCCTTGTTATATTACCATGTTTCACCCATTAAAAATAACCCAAAAATCCAGCAGTGGCCATTCAGAGCTGTGTCTTGAAACTCAGTGATAAATAGAGTATTTGGATTGAAACAAGGTTAGAACGCGATAATATCTCGTTAAAGTCATTGCGTCTTTAATTTTGCTTTCATGCTCTCACTTACAGACAGGGTTTTGCTGTTAATTTTTTTTTTTAATGCCCTCCTGTTCAAAAAACTTTCTTCCCCCAGGAAATTGAGATATTTAGCTTTCCAATGATGTATCACACATGCATTTTGGACAATTTTGAAAGTTGGCCAAATTGGGGGTCTCAACTTCAACTTCAAGTCACCTGAGTGTTTTCCGCCATATATGTATAAAAATTTGTAACGAAGTGGACCGGTATCGTATCGGCCGATACTGCACAGCCAGGTATCGATATCGAGGCCATAAAATGGTATCGGTGCAACACAAATAATAATAAATGCACAGTTGTATTGAGTTCAAATTGATTAGTAACATCAACTTACGAAGACAATATGCCTAACAATTTGACCGAAAAAAACAAAATACAACAAATACAGTGGTTACCTCTACATACGAAGTTAATTCGTTCCAGGACCTAGTTTGTAAGTCGCAATGGCCGAATGTCTGAGCAGGATTTTCCCATACGAATACATTATAATTCCATTAATACATTCCACTGCCCTAAAACCTACACTAAATCCTTAATAAATACTGCTGGCACGATTGCCAATAGCAATTACACAGAGCAAAACAAGTAAATTGTGAATAAAAATTGGAAAAATTAATATATACTAACAGTAATAATACCAATCACACCTGTAATAATGAAACGAATCGGGTTCTAATGTGTTAGTTGTATTTTTGCTTGGTGTACCTGAACCAAGTAATCGTGACTGACGTGCCAGTGTGAGGGAAGACCTTTCCATTTACATGGGCTGCTGCAGGGCACAAGTTGATGGAATAAATGACTAGAAACCTGACAAAGCTGGCGATTTCTTTGTTGATTTTATCAGAATAATAATAGTCACCTTAACTTATAACGACTGGCAAACTATGGGGCCAGATCAGTTTCATAAGGAGCACAAAGACATGCGCGATGCACACATTTAACACGAAACACACACGTATTGTGAGATTTGTAAACACATAGGACACGAAACACATGTATTGTGGGATTCGTAAACACATAGGACGCGAAATACACACACACACATTCATCAAATGTGTGTGTGAATTGTTTTACGCGCATTTATAACGTGCTTCTAATTTCAAATTCCCACTTACGAGTGTGATCGTTTTGACACCCATTTCGCGCAGCCGAAAAGAACACATGCATTTTTTCTAAACTGAGCCGTTAGCAGCCAATCAGATATCTCCTTTTAAAACAGCCAATCACACGGGCTGGGCTGTTTCGTTACGTCACTGCTTTGCGCCTTTTCCTTCAGCACACGTCTGGTTGACAACAACGCTGGCATTTAGAGAATTAACCTTGACTATTTACTTGGTCGAAGGTCGATTCCTGGTCGTGTTGCTCTATTTAATTAAGCAACTGTAAATACTGGAAAATTATATAATGGGATATAAATAAAGACAAAACTGTGTTTTATCACCTAATAAGCTAGCTTTAAACTCACATTGACCATTTCCATGCATTTTTTATTAGTAGTGTTTATTACATTGCATCATGTATTTTGTTGTTTCTGTTTTAAATTATTTTTGAGTAATGTCCTTCCCTGCAGTTTTTTTCATTTTCAAAGCACTTTGGCTCATATATGTTGTTGTAAAAATGTGCGAAACTAGTTGACAATGAAGTAAACAAGACAACATCTTAATCAAAACGTGTATGTTACAAGGGCATAGGTTTGGTCTCAACATTGGTATGAACAGCATAATCTGCATGAACATTTTTTGCTGGGAAGGGGACATTAATAAGACCAAACAGATTAGTCTGAGGTCAGTGCTACATTTCTCACAAATATGAACCTGATTAATCGAAAGGCTAATGATCAATGCAAAATAAATCTGTACTGACTTATACTTACTTTCATGGTTGTTGTTTCATGTGATACACCATTCCGTTCAAACCTTTCTATTCAAAAACTACTAAAGAAACATTTTGAAAACTTCCAGAATAAATGGATTTCTTTTTACCAAATTAAAATTGCAATATTTGAACATAAACCTCAGTCATATGAACATACACAATAAAAGTAAGTGTTTATAATCTCTTAACTATCCAGGAATGCAAAAAATAAACATTTGTCTTAAGATCATTCAACATTTGTCGAAACAAATAAATTAAATATAACTGAAAATAACCTCTTGTTAAGGTAGCCACGTTAACAAGTGAAGTGAAACCCTATACCCAAATGCACAGCAATGAGAAGTCTGTATTCAGAAGCAGCCTGAGGGTGTATTTATGCAACAAAGGCAAAACCGGTGAGAAGCGGTGCTGGCCCTGCAGATTTCCTGACTGTGCTGGAAGGTCGAGTAGGTTTGGTGTTGCTGTGGAGAAAGTATAATAAATAAGTCGCAAAGTTTGTCGCAAAGTTGCCTTTATGTGAGTCATATCAACGTGCATCAATAAGTTTTTTTTCCCCACATACTTCCTGTTTTTAATCTACTCTGCTGCTGTGGCATGCAGATTGTGTTTATTATTCATTGGGGTGGCTTGGCTCAGCAGTAGAGTAGTCGTCCCCCAACACAGAGGTTGTGGGTTCAATTCTCTGCCCTGATGAACTTGCCTAAGTGTCCTTGATCAAGATACTGAACCCCACGTTGCTCCTGGTGCTCCGTCACCAGTAGGTGGATGCCATCTTGCCATCCACCTACTGGTGGATGGCGAGATGGCATAAAGCAGTTTGACCACCAAAGGTGGAAAAGCGTTATATAAGTATAACACCATTTACCACCATTAGGATAAAAAAAAAAATATATATATATATATATATATATAAACTTAATAAAAATATATATGGAAGCTGCTTATTATAATCCTGCACTAGTGTTAGTTACTTTATATTATAAAGTATTATTGTGTATGTACATACACAGTGCCTTGCAAAAGTATTCGGCCCCCTTGAATCTTGCAACCTTTTGCCACATTCCAGGCTTCAAACATAAAGATATGAAATTTAATTGTTTTGTCAAGAATCAACAACAAGTGGGACACAATCGTGAAGTGGAACAACATTTATTGGATAATTTAAACTTTTTTAACAAATAAAAAACTGAAAAGTGGGGCGTGCAATATTATTCGGCCCCTTTACTTTCAGTGCATCAAACTCACTCCAGAAGTTCAGTGAGGATCTCTGAATGATCCAATGTTGTCCTAAATGACCGATGATGATAAATAGAATCCACCTGTGTGTAATCAAGTCTCCGTATAAATGCACCTGCTCTGTGATAGTCTCAGGGTTCTGTTTTAAGTGCAGAGAGCATTATGAAAACCAAGGAACACACCAGGCAGGTCCGAGATACTGTTGTGGAGAAGTTTAAAGCCGGATTTGGATACAAAAAGATTTCCCAAGCTTTAAACATCTCAAGGAGCACTGTGCAAGCCATCATATTGAAATGGAAGGAGCATCAGACCACTGCAAATCTACCAAGACCCGGCCGTCCTTCCAAACTTTCAAACAAGGAGAAAACTGATCAGAGATGCAGCCAAGAGGCCCATGATCACTCTGGATGAACTGCAGAGATCTACAGCTGAGGCGGGAGAGTCTGTCCATAGGACAACAATCAGTCGTACACTGCACAAATCTGGCCTTTATGGAAGAGTGGCAAGAAGAAAGCCATTTCTCAAAGATATCCATAAAAAGTCTCGTTTAAAGTTTGCCACAAGCCACCTGGGAGACACACCAAACATGTGGAAGAAGGTGCTCTGGTCAGATGAAACCAAAATTGAACTTTTTGGCCACAATGCAAAACGATATGTTTGGCGTAAAAGCAACACAGCTCATCACCCTGAACACACCATCCCCACTGTCAAACATGGTGGTGGCAGCATCATGGTTTGGGCCTGCTTTTCTTCAGCAGGGACAGGGAAGACGGTTAAAATTGACGGGAAGATGGATGCAGCCAAATACAGGAACATTCTGGAAGAAAACCTGTTGGTATCTGCACAAGACCTGAGACTGGGACAGAGATTTATCTTCCAACAGGACAATGATCCAAAACTTTTCAGTTTTTTGTTAAAAAAGTTTAAATTATCCAATAAATTTTGTTCCACTTCACGATTGTGTCCCACTTGTTGTTGATTCTTGACAAAAAATTAAAATTTTATATCTTTATGTTTGAAGCCTGAAATGTGGCGAAAGGTTGCAAGGTTCAAGGGGGCCGAATACTTTTGCAAGGCACTGTAGTAGCATACTATAAAATTAATACTATATATTTAGTTTTTATTACTATGACTATGTGTACCTTTCATTTAAAATAATTGTGGTAATATATCGATATGCCCTCTGCTTTATCCATTTTCAAGTTAAATCAAACAAAAGTTGAACAGTTGTTCCCCTGCCCCCAAAATGCGGAATGCACACCAAAAGGGGCATCTGAACTCACACAAAGTATTCTGAAAATGATTGTCCGGGACATGAGGCCCATTGCAATTCATTTTAACATTTAGAACAATACAGACATACCACAAAAAGAGTAAGGGCCCAAGTACACCAGATGCATGATCGACGCGGTTCCGGTCCGACTCTGGTAAAAAATAGCGCCGGAGCCAATCCGTTCCCATTATACCCTATTGTTCAACGTATACCGGCCGCGTCCGTGCTCCGGATTGACTGCGAACCATCTCCGGCGTGCCGCATGCCCGCCGGATGGTATAGGCTATTTTCAATTTTTGCCGGACACGCATCCGACGAAATGGGCAGAGCTGGGCCTGGACGTAACAGTCCAGTTGCATATTCACGGTTTAAACACCAGCGAACATGGACGAAGAACGTTTCATCGTGGAGGTGGAAAGTCACAATGTGATATACGATGCAGCAGAACGTTATTATAAGGACAGCATTAAAAGCGAAGCTGCAAGGTGTCCTATTGTTATGTGTGTTTTTCTGGCAATGATATCAAACACACGACGTGCTGACAACTTTGTGCGAAAAAAAAAGAAAAAAGCAGCGTATCTGGAAGTGGTTCCACCATACAAATTCTCGTGCCCGGCGCACACACAATGTCGGTTTGTATACAGAGTCGAGGGGGAAAAGTACGAAAGAGAATAGAGACACCCACAAGTTTCGACCTGGTGGTCTGTTCGAGACGTTTCTCTTTCCTACATTTTACTTGACTTTTCATAGAAAAACCAACAGTTTGCGCTTGGCACAGGAATCTGCAGTGTTGAGACACCAATTCCAAGTACGCAGTTTTTTAGCTCGTGTAGTATATAATTCGCTATCCATTTTATAAATATTGCAGATTATTTAACAGTTGTTTATAACAGCTCTAAGAGATGTTATGTGCCATAAATTTTAAATGTGCACAAAGATATAAACCCACCGACACAACCAAGGGCATAATAGGGCCCCGCCCCCTTCCCGCCACACACGGAGCCCTGATCTTAACATGATGCAGTCAATCTGGAATTAAGAGACAGACATAACTAAAATATCAATATGCAAAGAAAAAATGTGCTCTCTCTCTGCTTCTCTGATGGGTATAGACTCCGTGTGCTTTTCGTTGTTTTAAATGGCACATTGTAGCGCGCGATCACGCGAGCGCTCAAGAGGGAATGGAGTTGGCGGACTGCAGCCGTGCACAGCCGTGCGCAGCCGGTATGATTTGCCTGTTTTTGACGTACTGCGTGGCACGCAGTCAACACTGAGCCGGACCGGAACCGCAACGATCATGCAGCTGGTGTATTTGGGCCCTCAGAATTGTTCTGACTCCTGTTAAAAAGGCGAAGTCACTGTGTTTCCGTTTACATTCTTTTTGCACTAGTTCATGCCAACAGCATTTGACCTCATTGTTTGTGATTTATTATTGATATTTATGTTGATTATTTATACGTTAATAAATACGTTAATAAAGAATTTAAGTGTTCCAAAATGTTTTTCTTTGAGTTAATAAGCTTCAACAAAAAAATCATTATTAGTAAAAAAAAATTAAAAAGTATTACAATAGTCGACTAAATGTAAAAATAGTCTGCGGACTAATCGGGAGAAAATTTGTTGTTTGGGACAGCCCTAATATACATAATATTACACCATAGTTGACACTGCTGTGGCAGCAAAGTGGAGGTGCTTTTTCATTTTAGCCATCCCAGTTGTGTTCTGTGGCAGCACAAACACATGCTCATTGCCGTCTGGGGGGGGTAGCAAAAACTACCTTTTGAGGCATGGAAAGACTAAAAGGTGTACAGGACCAGTCTGTGGTGCATCAGGGTGGATGATACCTTGTTGCAGCACAAGTACCTCCTGGTTCTTTTTCCGCTTGTTGTAACTAATGAACAGAATGTGCATAGATTTTGGTGATGTATTTGGTATTATGATAGGAAGGGCCCGAGGTCTACCTTCATTTTCCCTCTTCAACCGTGTCGCCTCTTGGGAGTCATTCAAAATTATGGACCCATCAGGTCTCCATTTGAATATTGGATCCATCTCGAAGAGATAAACAACAACAACACGTTAAAATTAAAAATTTGCAAACAGATAAAAAACTTTTTGTTAATGAAAACACATGGTTAATGACCAAGTTTGTAACAATTACCTAAATACTTACACATCATCTCTGGCGTATACTACATCTAAAAAACTGACAGATTACAAAACCTATTGATCATTGTACTATTTAAAACAACAGTCCAGTAACCTAACTCAGGTAAGTAAAGATTATTCATTTGTTGGAACATCAAAAACATTAATTGGGTTTATCTTACTAAGTTTGCCTTCTTAACAAGTACAAAAACGCAGTTTTGTTTTTTGTTTTTTTTTAAATCACAGGGTAATAGCCTTAACTTTGAAATAAACTCACCTTTTTCAATTATTTCGTTGTAGGCCGTCCGTCTTAAACTTGCAATCCATCCTTGTCGAGTTAATTCTGTTCACTTCCGAGGCCACCAACACGATATCAACAAGCTGTCCCCGTCATGATTTCCTTTTTGAACTCGACGCAATAAACATGTGTTGTCAGTCTCTGTGCAATAAAAGCTGAACTGACACGCAACTGAAAAGAAAGCGCGGCTGGCTTGACCACGTACTGTATTTCTACCGCGGCTCACTTCACCGCAGTTGCCAGACGCCATTACTCGTGTTGAACCGGAAGGCTCACAGCAGTGACGTAACGAACCAGCCCAGCCCGTGTGATTGGCTGTTTTACAAGGAGACGTCTGATTGGCTGCAGACAGTTCCGTTTACAAAAAATGCATGTGTTCTTCTCGGCTGCGTGAAATGGATGTCAAAACGATCAACACACTCGTAAGTGGGAATTTGAAATTAAAAGCACGTTATAAATGCGCGTAAAACAATTCACACACACATTTGATGAATGTGTTTGTTTCGCGTGCTACGTGTTTACGAATCCCACAATGTGTATGTGTTTCACATCCTATGTGTTTACGAATCCCACAATGTGTATGTGTTTCGCGTCCTATGTGTTTACGAATCCCACAATACGTGTGTGTTTTGTGTCCTATATGTTTACAAATCCCACGATACACGTGTGTTTTGTGTTAAATAAGTGTGTGCATCGCACATGTGAGTGTGTTCCTTATGAGATTGATCTGGCCCCATAGCAAACGGACCGTCGAGAGTAGACATTCTACGGCCATATTGGCGAGCCAGTTCATGGATCCGCACACGACGCTGTTATTTCCAACTTCATTTCAATGGTAAGCGTCACCTTTTTTTCACCACCTGCACTAACATTATTGGAACCCGGTTGATTTCTCTCACAAGAAAATCTTCCGTGCGTCCATCTTGTGGGAAAAAAGATTGCGCCGCTGTCATGGATCGTCGCATTTCAAGCATGTCATCGGGTGTAGAAAAAAATGGCAAGTCAAATTTTACGCCGGATGTCAAAAAGATCGTGTGTCGAAGCGATCGGATGTCAAGGTACCACTGTACTACAGTGTCATTGGTCAGAGGGACAGTTTTTATTTTAGCTGCAGGCAATATCCGCCCCTTTGCTATGGTGTGGGGTTATTTTGCACTGTGCATGCTAACAGTGCATGCTGGTTTACTGATGTAACATTGACAAATAGGGATGATTGTTGGCAATATTTGGCACGTTTTCGCTGGAAAAACAATCAAGCGGCTGATCAATGTGATCTGGGTCTAATGTCTAAGTGACGTCTTAATTGATTTGACTTCCCGCTGTCTGCTGCAAACATCTTTAGACACAGTAAAATGACTGGTCTTCCCATGTCTCGTAGAGTATTCTTTGCTGTGTGCTCTTGTTTGGTTAAAAGATACTGTGCACACTCTGAAAATGAGAGGGCCACTGCCACGCAGCAATTGGGTGTGTAAGTACACTTTATTCTAGTTCGGCGAACCCCACAATTTGAGAAGTAATAGTTTAAAACTAAGATGAGTTTGGCTTTTTTCTGGGTTGTTGGAGTTGAGCCAGCCCGGGTCGTTGGAATTACGCTAGCGCGGTTCCGTCAGTCTGGGTCGTGTGATCCCGGCAATCTGGCTAAAAGGTCAAATTCCAACAACAGCTTGATACTACTTCTGTTCTATTGAAAAGACAAGGCTCGGGAAGGCCATGGAGGAGAGCTATTAGACAAATACTAGCAGTCCATCAATGGGTATTACCTTCAGCCCTAAAATTAGCAACAAGAGTAGCTACCGGTACATAACAGTTAAGATAACGTAACTCTTATATGAAGCAAAACCGAAGCATAAACACACATACTTTCACACTAACTCATCAAGAAAAATGAGAGTAAAAGTTAAATAACAACAACAAAAAAGAACTACACATCACCCAAGGGGAGACTCAGTACATATGCTTTCATCCCTCTCTTTTTTCCGCCCCAACGCTTTTTGGAGGCATTTGTCCCGATGTCTCCTCAGAGTACTTGACTTGGTGATCATTTCAGCCATGAGTGACCCTGCTTTGCTTTATACAAATTATGGAGAAAAAAAACATTTTACACAGTCAGGTTTACGTAATTTTTAATGCATAGAACATTCAGTTGAATGTTTTTAATGCCTGAATTTTGACTTCTCACAAGCCAACAACGCTCTCTTGTGGCTGGTTGTGGTTAATGTTTACTCTGTGACAGAGTTTTACATTTCAGAAGATGTCAATTCATACATTTGAAAATAAAGTATCGAATTTGCACCAGAGTGGAAGTTGCAGGTTAAGCATAACTGTGATGGGATAAAAAGGGCTACCTGTTTGAGAAGCTGCTGGTTGTGTTGGCCTTTCTCCTGGTTGTCCTTCATCAACTTCCTGTTGTGGGACTTCCCCTCCTCCAACTGTCACTTAAAACCGTTTAGGCCGAAAGCAGAAGGTGGCGCAATGCGCATGAGGACATCCTCACCTTTCCGTGGGAAACTCGCAGCTTCTCAACCAGCTCCGACATTTCTCGTGCGTCAAAAGAAGCATCTCCGCGGGGTGACAGTGCCTCCTGCGGAATACGTGCAAATACTGAATGTGTCAGTGACATTTGGGTTTTTGTTAGGTGACTAATATTAAAAAGAAAAAAAAATTAAACAAGGATAAATATTCCAGAACGGAAAATGTCAACCTGGCGCCAGTGGATGCTAAGCTCCTCCTCCAGGCGATGCCTCTCCGCCAGCCGAAGCTCCGCCTCTTCTTGCATTCGCTGCACCTAAAGGCAAAGACGGCAACCCGCGTATGGAAGACCAGGAGTGCAAAAATTAAACAGACCATTAAAACAGTTCTATTTCAATATTTTTTATATCACTTTTTACGCATTTATACATTAATTTCAACATTTATTCATTTCAAATTTTATTCCATTATTTATACAATTCCATTGTTATTTCCTATTGTATTTCAATATGTATTCCAAAATATAAAGTGAAATGAAAGTTGAAAAAGTAAAATTGGAAAAATTGAAACAATGACACAATATACAGTGCCTTGCAAAAGTATTCGGCCCCCTTGAAACTTGCAACCTTTCGCCACATTTCAGGCTTCAAACATAAAGATATGAAATTTAATTTTTTTTGTCAAGAATCAACAAGTGGGACACAATTGTGAAGTGGAACAACATTTATTGGATAATTTAAACTTTTTTAACAAATAAAAAACTGAAAAGTGAGGCGTGCAATATTATCCAGCCCCCTTGCGTTAATACTTTGTAGCGCCACCTTTTGCTCCAATTACAGCTGCAAGTCACTTGGGGTATGTTTCTATCAGTTTTGCACATCGAGAGACTGACATTCTTGCCCATTCTTCCCTGCAAAACAGCTCGAGCTCAGTGAGGTTGGATGGAGAGTGTTTGTGAACAGCAGTCTTCAGCTCTTTCCACAGATTCTCGATTGGATTCAGGTCCGGACTTTGACTTGGCCATTCTAACACCTGGATACGTTTATTTTTTAACCATACCATTGTAGATTTGGCTTTATGTTTTGGATCATTGTCCTGTTGGAAGATAAATCTCCGTCCCAGTCTCAGGTCTTGTGCAGATACCAACAGATTTTCTTCCAGAATGTTCCTGTATTTGGCTGCATCCATCTTCCCGTCAATTTTAACCATCTTCCCTGTCCCTGCTGAAGAAAAGCAGGCCCAAACCATGATGGTGTGTTCAGGGTGGTGAGCTGTGTTGCTTTTACGCCAAACATATCGTTTTGCATTGTGGCCAAAAAGTTCAATTTTGGTTTCATCTGACCAGAGCACCTTCTTCCACATGTTTGGCGTGTCTCCCAGGTGGCTCGTGGCAAACTTTAAACAAGACTTTTTATGGATATCTTTGAGAAATGGCTTTCTTCTTGCCACTCTTCCATAAAAGCCAGATTTGTGCAGTGTACGACTGATTGTTGTCCTATGGACAGACTCTCCCACCTCAGCTGTAGATCTCTGCAGTTCATCCAGAGTGATCATGGGCCTCTTGGCTGCATCTCTGATCAGTTTTCTCCTTGTTTGGAAGGACGGCCGGGTCTTGGTAGATTTGCAGTGGTCTGATGCTCCTTCCATTTCAATATGATGGCTTGCACAGTGCTCCTTGAGATGTTTAAAGCTTGGGAAATCTTTTTGTATCCAAATCCGGCTTTAAACTTCTCCACAACAGTATCTCGGACCTGCCTGGTGTGTTACTTGGTTTTCATAATGCTCTCTGCACTTTAAACAGAACCCTGAGACTATCACAGAGCAGGTGCATTTATACGGAGACTTGATTACACACAGGTGGATTCTATTTATCATCATCGGTCATTTAGGACAACATTGGATCATTCAGAGATCCTCACTGAACTTCTGGAGTGAGTTTGCTGCACTGAAAGTAAAGGGACCGAATAATATTGCACGCCCCACTTTTCAGTTTTTTATTTGTTAAAAAAGTTTAAATTATCCAATAAATGTTGTTCCACTTCACGATTGTGTCCCACTTGTTGTTGATTCTTGACAAAAACAATTAAATTTCATATCTTTATGTTTGAAGCCTGAAATGTGGTGAAAGGTTGCAAGATTCAAGGGGGCCGAATACTTTTGCAAGGCACTGTATATATAAGTAGTTTGAAATAAAAATTGGAAACTAAATGAATGATTAGACTACAAAATAATTATAATCATTGTACAGACTAAGAGATTTAAAGCTTCGACACAACATAAAACACGTTTTTAAAAAAAGTATAATATAAGTATAAAAAAAAAAAAAAAACAGTGTACACAGATTAAATGAAAATGGAAACTGAAAAATTGAATAAAATTTGCCAGAGAAAAAAAAAATTGAAATATATACAAATTAATATAACTAAAAGCTAGAATAATTAAAAATGTAAAGATAACAATAATAGTCATACATTTATTTTTTTAGAGTGCTTTCAAGCCACACAAAGAAGCTTTACCAGAAAGAGGGAGTCACAATGACAACAAAACAATTAGAAAATTTGAATAAAAACAGGATAAAATCAAATAAAAATAAAGAGGCAAAGATAAGAGCAGAGCTAAGGATCATGGTGGTTAAGAAAAAGTAAACGGCTGTGTTTTCACTCTGGATTTGAAAAGTGGAAGGGTTGATACAGTATATTGCGAAGATTGGGGGTGTTTAGAATTCCAGAGCTGGGGGGCGCAGTGACTAAAAGCTTTAGAACCGAAGGTGAAGAGATGGACATGGGGACGGAAAGGTGGAGGATATAGGAAGAGCGATGTCAATGGGGGGGACTGTTAATACAGAGGAGATTGCAAAGGTAGGGAGAGACGGGCCAGGCCGTGGAGTGCTTTGAAGGTAATGACGAGGATCTTTGACGAGGATTTGACTGTGAGCCAGTGACGTTGACGAAGGATGGGGTTGATGTCACATGATGAAGTGTGCTGCTTAGTTTTGGAGGAGCTGCTTTTCTTGGAGGAACTTAATTGGGAGATCGAAGAGCAGTGAGTTACAAAAATCAAGCCGGGAAGTGATTAGACTACAGACCAGAGTGGAAGCAGTATGGCGGGTGAGAGAAGGGAGGAGACGAGAAAGATTACAAAGTAGAATGATTTGGTGATGTTATCGATGTGGGAACGGAAGGACAGCGTGCTGTCGAGGATGACACCCAGATTCTTAACCTGAGTAGATCGGTGCATTGTTGATGATAATAGAGAAGTTATTGTCATGAGAGAGCTTGGCAGTGGATCCTACAAGGAAGACTTGTGATTTTGAGCTATTGAGGAGGGAGCTAGAGGAGAACCAAGAATTAATGTCTTCTAAACAGAAGGTGAGGGAGGGGGTGGTAGGGAAGAGGTTGGTTTTGACGAAATGTATATTGCATCGCACTCATGCATCACAAGGCTTTCGTCAAAAGTCCTGTGTCTGCGATACGCAACTGGTTCCTCCGTCTCGTACATGACAGTACGACCTGACCAGAATGGAACCAGTGTATCAACCCTCTGCTCTGGACCGTCTTCACCAAATGGAAAAGGAGGTCTCCCGGATGTCTGGTGACCTCGCATCATTAATCCAGATCGGCCACGAACACCAGCAACAACTTCAGCAACAGCAAGAACAACTGACTCAGGTAATCCAAACTCTCACCAATCTGGCAACTCCATTGTCACCACAATCCAATGATCTGGTTCCAGAAGCCGGTGAACCCAGCCTTGAATATTGACGCTCCCGAGCCCAAGATTGGAAACCCCGAACGCTTTAACGGCGACCCAACTCAGGTACGAGCCTTTCTGACAAGTTGCAAAGTCCAATTTTCCCTGCAACCCCGGACCTTTTCAACCGAAGGTGCCAAAGCTGGATACGTCATCACCCACTTGACTGGTCAGGCTCGGCTTTGGGGAACAGCGGCTCCGAGACATCCCGCGCCCTTATGACCATCCGTCAAGGTAATCAGTCAGTGTCTGAGTATTCGATTGAATTCCGAACTCTGGTGAAGCGCAGCGACTGGAACATGGAAGCCGTGATCGACGCATTCTATCACAACCTGGCTACATCAAAGATTAGCTCGTCTCCTATGATCTACCCAGCACCCTTGATGAAGTCATTGCCCTTGTAATCCGCATTGACAGTCGGATTCAGACCCGACGGCGAGAGAGGACGTCGGAACGCACCCTCTGCCTCTCAGCCTGTTCCAGTTGTTACTCCCACTCATTTAAACCAGCCTGTTCCCATGGAGATCGGCCGTGCTGCTCTAACTCCTGAAGAGCGCTAGCGATGTTTCACCTCTAACCTGTGCCTGTTCTGCGGAGGTGAAGGTCATCGAATCGCAACCTACCTAGCAAAAGCCAGAGCTCACCAGACATCGGGGAGATTCGGGTGAGCTCAACGTGTCTTCACTCTCCCCCCATTCTTAAACCCTTGCTCCAAATTCGCCTCCTTCTGACTGACACCACCCATACCTTCACCGCTCTCATCGACTCTGGAGCGGAGGCTAACATCATGGATGTGTATCTGGCCCAGCAGCTCGGCATTCGGCGTCACCAACTTTCCCCATCTGTTCCTGCACAAGCTCTGGATGGACATTTACTCGGCACAGTGACCCACATCTCAGCCCCGGTGACCATGCTTCTGTCCGGAAACCACCACAAGTCCATTCAGTTCCATCTGCTCCGCTCACCAGGTCAGTCTCTCATCCTTGGTTATCCGTGGCTGCGCCAGCACAACCCTAACATAGATTGGGAAACTGGAGTGCTACGAGAATGGGGTAGGAGATGCCACCAGACCTGCCTGAAGGAGGCGATCATACCCACCAACCCTGAACCAGTTAGTCCTGTTAACCTTGAACCGGTCAGTCTTGTTTCAGATATCTCCAACGTGCCTGCCTGCTATCATGGACTCCGTGAGGTCTTTAACAAGACCAAGGCCTCTTTGCTACCCCCTCACCGACCATATGACTGTGCCATAGACCTCCTGCCCGGCACGGTGCCACCAAAGAGCCGTCTATATTCCTTATCTGCACCAGAAAGAAGCGCCATGGAGAAGTACTAGTGAATCACTAGCTGCCGGGTTAATCCATCCATCGTCCTCGCCTGCGGGAGCTGGATTCTTCTTTGTACCGAAGAAGGATGGCTCTCTCCGCCCATGCATAGATTACCGTGGACTCAATGAAATAACCATCAAGAACCGCTACCCCCTGCCACTCATGTCATCTGCCTTTGAACTTCTAAAGGTGCCACTGTGTTCACTAAACTGGATCTGAGGAGCGCTTATCATCTGGTTCGAATGAAAGAAGGTGATGAGTGGAAGTCGGCATTCAACATGCCCTCAGGACACTATGAGTACCTAGTCATGCCCTTTGGCTTAACCAACGCCCCTGCAGTATTTCAGACCCTGGTAAATGATATCCTTTGAGACAACGCTCAATGTCTTTGTGTTTGTGTATTTAGATGACATACTGATATTTTCCAAAACCATGTCTGACCATATTAATCACGTCCGGCAGGTTCTGCGCCGTCCCCTGGAAAACTCCCGGTTTGTCAAAGCAGAGAAATGTGAAGTCCACGCCAAATCGGTATAATTTCTGGGACAGATAGTGGCAGAGGGAAGCCTCCAGATGGACCCTGCAAAAGTGACGGCAGTTACATCCTGGCCTGTACCGGAGAACCGCAAAAAGCTGCAACAATTTCTGAGCTTTGCAAACTTCTACAGACGATTCATCTGGAATTACAGCACAGTGGCATCTCCCCTCACTGCGCTTACCAGCACAACGGTTCCTTTTAGCGCTGTCCCGACTAGTCGACGTTGTCGACATCATCGATGACGAAAATGCGTCGACGGGCAAAACATACCGTCGACGGGTAATGACGGGTTTTTAAAAAATTACATGCGGATAAAGTTTAGAATGGCGGGCGCTCGCAAAGCAAGCTGTTGTTAGCGGCACCCCCTTGGGTATCCATAAAAAGCCACCAGACGCCTCTCGGGGTTTTTATGCACGCCGCCGCCTTCCTGAGTAGAAAATCGGACGAACCGACGACAACGAGCCAAGTGAATCGCCGGTTAACTCCCTGCTACGGCGAGCAGTTGAAGACACCACCAATTACCAAGAAGGGCAAAACTGGTAACACGGTAAACGTGGCATAAAGCCAAAAATTGGACCAGAATAGCCAGAGCCCGGAATTATTTCAAGGAAAATATGGAGGGTGCCACTGCGTGTCCTCTTTGCTAAGCTGTGATCGCAGACCACGGTAGTACGTAGGCTGTGAAAGAACACTTGAAGCGCTGTCACCCCGGTGTAATTTTTGAAGACGAGAAACAAAAAGTTAGCGAGTTGTAAGTCCATACAACTTTCTAACTTTTTTTGAAGTTGCCTTTATGTGCGTCGTATCAACGTGCAATTTTTATTTAATAATTTATATATGTATAATATATAGGGCTGTCAAACGATTAAAATTTTTAATCGAGTTAATTACAGCTTAAAAATTAATTAATCGCAATTCAAACCATCTATAAAATATGCCATATTTTTCTGTAAATTATTGTTGGAATGGAAAGATAAGACAAGATGGATATATACATTCAACATACGGTACATAAGGACTGTATTTGTTTATTATAACAATAAATCAACAAGATGGCATTAACATTCTGTTAAAGTGATCCATGGATAGAAAGACTTGTAGTTCTTAAAAGATGAATATTAGTACAAGTTATAGAAATGCTATATTAAAACGCCTCTTAATGTTTTCGTTTTAATAAAATTTGTAAAATTTTCAATCAAAAAATAAACTAGTAGCCCTATTCTGTCCTCAATGTGTGTGAGTACACAAATTGACAGATAGCGAACATAAGTTCCAAAAAGAAATCAGACGGTGTGGCAAAGTTGCATGGGCTTTACTGAAGTGATCTCTTTTTGACAGGAGCACGTTTCTTGTATTTTTGTAAAACTGAAAATAACAAGGCAATGTGTCAATAACTTGCATAAATCACAAAATAACATAAAATGTACACACACGTGTCCATTTGAGCAGTAGCACTAGCCAATTAGCTCACAAGCATCTAACAATGTAACTGCATTTCACCATATATGTGAACAAATTCAAATACACATCATCAATAGCTATCTAATGCTCATGAATATAAACAAAGGAGGAATATAACTCACAAGTGATGCATGTATTAGACACAAACAGTGAGATGGGGCTATGAGAACTGCCACTGAATACTGGATGCGGACGTTAGCTGGTCTGAATAGCACTGTCTATTAGTGTGAGTTCACGTTGACATATAATCACGTCAGAAAAGCGCGCCGAAACCCAAATAATCAGCTGCACTGAATCGCCAGCAGAGGGCGACATTACGCCACATAACATGTGCAAGTCACACCCAAGCGCCAGCAGAGGGCGGAAAAACTCCATAAAACACAATTAACAAGTTGGCCTTTCACTTTACTGACATTTAAATCTGTCTGAGCGGGCCTAGTGCGTTAATTGCGTCAAATATTTTAACGTGATTAATTTAAAAAATTAATTAACGCCCGTTAACGCGATAATTTTGACAGCCCTAATAATATATAATTATATAATATTTAATTATTATTAAATTTATTAGGATCATGGAAGCTCCCACTTGGGGGAAAAATATATCCTGTATATACATAATATAATAAAATATATATGGGAACACAGCACTGGCCTGCTTACTGTAATCCATGACTGCACTAATGTTAGTTACTTTATATTATAAAGTATTATTGTGTATATACATATTGTAGTATACTATAAAATTAATACTATATATTTATTTTTTGTAACTATGACTATGTGTGCCTTTCGTTCAAAATAATTGCAGTAATATTTCAGTGTGCCCTCTGCTTTATCTATTTTCAGGGTAAAACAAACAAAAATTGAACAGTTTTTCCCCTCCCCAAAAAATGCGGAACGCACACCAGAAAGAGCATCTGAACTCACACAAAGTATTCTGAAAATGATTGTCCGGGACATTGCAATTCATTTTAACATTTGGAACAAATAGACATACCACAAAAAGAGTAAGAATTGTTTTGACTCCTATTAAAAAGGTGAAGTCACAGTATTTCCGTTTACATTTTTTTTGCACTAGTTAATTTCAGCAACATTTGACCTCATTGTTTATGATTTATTATTGATATTTATGTTATTTATTTATACGCTAATAAAGAATGTAGGTGTTCCAAAATGTTTTTTTGTGAATTAACCCTTGAGAGTCGAAGGACGCGCCGGCGCGTCCTCAGCGCACGTCGTCTTTGAAGCACCCTCGCGTTTTAATTACGTCACCCACATGCCGTTGGTTGGTCTCGTTTTAAAGTGCAGAAGTTGCGGTTTACTCTCGTTGTTATTTGAAGTCAATCGACCGACTAAAACGTGAGATATTGTCATTTAAGTTTTATAGTTTTATTGTCCTCTCAAAAAAACATTAAAACGCTGCATGGATCATTTGTTTATGTCTATATTTCCATCATTTCTTGTCCTTTTTCAAAACGGAAGCTCCATGAAAAAAACACAAACGAACCCTTTCGAAGTCACAGTGGAAGCACAAAATGCGTTTTTTTTAATTTTTTATAAATATAACTGCCGTGCGAGGTTCCACCGAACGAGAGGCAGGAGTGTTCTGAAGCAGCGAGGGGGCGAGTGACGGCCGTTTGAATCAAGCAAGCGAGCGAGCGACTTTGTGTGACTTTGAGGATGAACGGAAAACTAAATTTAGCGCAAGCAATTGTGCTTTTTGATCAACTTGAGGAAGAGGGTGGTCCAAATTCGTCATCATCGTCTTCTTCGGAAGAGTCCTCGAGTGAAGATAGTGACGGATTTGAACACGTGGGTGACGCCATCGACGAGCAGAGGTAAGCCAACTCGCTTTTTTTTTTTTTTTTTTTTTTTTTAATGCTGTAAAAGTTTCTTTTGATATTGCAAGACAAAGTTAATTTTGATGCAATATAAGTGCGTGTTTGTGTGTGTAATAATAAAATGTGCATATCAGATCAAAGTATAATTTGTGGTCTTCTTTCTATATGAAGATTAGGGATGTAGCACATATTCAGCTAAGGTATTCTTTCTATTGTCATACATATAGATTTCCATTATTATTTATTGCTGAATATATTTTTATTTTATACTTTATTATTTTCATAAATACTGACTTTTGTTTCATGTACATTTATAGTGACAATGAAAGTAAAGTGAAATGAAAATGGAAGGGTGGAAAGAGGACCGACACCCCATGGAAGTGTGGGCTGTGATGTAGCCCTGTGTCTAATTCCAGGACGAAACTGCTTTTCGGAGTGGCATGCCTGAAAAAAATTTAACTTGTTTATTGTAAATATTTTTGAAAATACTTTTTTCCCCAATGTTATATATATATATTTTTTCCCCACAATCAGTCTTCTCAATTTTTGTATATAAATGTGTGTTCAAGAAGCTTGATTGTGTGTACATAGTTTTCATCAGGTGATGGGCCGCAATACCTAAACTCAGAAAGAGATGGCCTCTAAACACTTTTTGTGTTAGATGGTATATTTTTTCACTGTTCTTCGCTGTTTGGTCTGCTGTATATAACCTGTTTTGACTAGAGCATGTATAAATGCAAAAAACGCCTATGGCTATACCTGTTGTTTATGTTGAATTGTCAAATAAAAGACTATTTATTCTAAATTTTTTTGGTTGAATGTTCATCCTAACATGTTGAATAAATATTACAAAGTTTCAAAACGGTTCGTTACGCATGTTTGGTTGTCAATTGGACATCAATATTAAAAATTTTGACAAAACGATTTTGGAATTTTTGGTCTTTTTGGGCCCAAAATTATGATTTATAATTGGTCAGTGAAGGAAACAACAGTTTGGAAATGAAGTTCAAGGTGTCACAAAAAAAGGGACCAAACCAGGCCATCGTAAACAATTCTGTCTTTGAAATATAAAGGCAACTTCAAGGGCATGCAAAATCAGACAAAATAGGCCCAGACCTTAAAGGGTTAATAAGCTTCAACAAAAATGTCATTATTAAATTAGTAAAAAAAAATAAAAATAAAATAAAAAATAGATTAGTCGACTAATTGTAAAAATAGACGGCTGACTAATCGGGAGGAAATTAGTCGTTTGGGACAGCCCTAGTTCCTTTCAGGTGGACTCCGGCAACCGACGAGGCCTTCGAGACGCTTAAGGCACGCTTCACTTCTGCCCCAATCCTCCAAATGCCGGACCCAGAGCGACAATTTGTGGGAGAGGTGGATGCGTCCGACGTGGGGGTCTGGGCAGTGCTCTCACAGCGCGCAGCATCGAACGGCAAGTTACATCCGTGCGCCTTCTACTCTCGCCGACTGTCCCCCGCCAGAGTGGAATTATGACATTGGGAATCGCGAGCTGCCGGCTGTGAAACTCGCTCTGGAAGAATGGCGACATTGGCTTGAAGGATCGGCTGTTCCGTTTCTGGTGTGGACATACCACAAGAACCTTGAATACATAAGAATAGCTCGGTGGTTGAATCCGCGGCAGGCCCGGTGGTCCCTATTCTTCACATGTTTCAATTTCACCCTCTCTTACTGCCCTGGTTCCCGGAATGCAAAGCCTGAGGAGGATTTTGAGCCCATTCTCCCGGATTCCTGCCTAGTTTCCAAGCTGACCTGGGACATTGAGGAGCAGGGTAAAGAAGCCATCCAGGATCAGCCTGGCCCCAGCGCCTGCCCCACTGATTGCCTCTTTGTTCCGGATAATCTGAGGTCCCAGGTGATCCAGTGGGGCCACAACTCCCACCTGGCTTGTCACCCTGGTGTCACTCGCACCATCCACCTGCTCTCCCAGCGATTCTGGTGGCCATCGTTGAGAACAGATGTCCAAGACTTCGTGAAAGTCTGCCCCACCTGTAGCGAGAACAAGACCACCAGCCGTTCCCCATCCGGCTT
This sequence comes from Corythoichthys intestinalis, assembly GCF_030265065.1. Classification (NCBI taxonomy): domain Eukaryota; kingdom Metazoa; phylum Chordata; class Actinopteri; order Syngnathiformes; family Syngnathidae; genus Corythoichthys; species Corythoichthys intestinalis. The sequence continues at coordinate 3,384,599 of NC_080405.1, read as the reverse complement.
GCTCCAACCCCTGCCAGTCCCCAAACGCCCCTGGTCCCATATATCAATGGACTTTGTAACTGGACTCCCTCCTTCTGAAGGAAACACTGTCATTCTCACGGTTGTGGACAGGTTCAGCAAGATGGCCCACTTCATCCTGCTGCCAAGATTGCCCACTGCTAAGAAGATGGCACAGGTGGTTATGGAGCAGGTGTTCCGAATTCACGGACTACCGAGGGATGTCATATCTGTCCGGGTTCCGCAGTTTGCATCCTCCTTCTGGAAGGAGTTCTGCTGCCTCCTGGGAGTCACAGCGAGCCTCACGTCAGGCTGTCACCACCAGTCTAACGGCCAGTCGGAAAGGCTCAACCAAGAGCTTGAGACATCCCTCCACTGCATGGCTTTACGCAATCCCCATTCTCGGGCGCAACATCTGCTGTGGGTGGAAGACACTCAACTCCCTTCCCAGCTCTGCCACCGGCCTGTCTCCCTTTCACACTGTCTTCAGCTATCAACCGCCCCTGTTCGCCAGCCAAGAGGGAGACGCTTCCTGCCCTTCCGCCCAAGCCTGCGTACGGAGATGTCGCTGAATCTGGTCTCAAGCCCGTACCACTCTTTTAAAGTCTGTTTTTTGTTATGCCATCAGAGCCAACCGACGACGGACTGCAGCCCCTGCCTACCAAGTGGGCCAGAAGGTATGGCTCTCTTCCCCGGGATCTGCCACTCCAAGTGGAATCACGGAAACTGGCACCCAGGTTCGTTGGTCCGTTTCCCACCGAGAAGATCATCAGCCCATCAGCTATCCGACTCAAACTACCCAGGTCCATGAAGGTTCACCCAACCTTCCATGTCTCCAAACTAAAGCTAGTCCATGAGAGCCCCCTGGTCCCCAATGCAGCACCACCTCCCCCTCCTCACCTGGTGGACGGGGGTCCTGTCTACACAGTTTGCCGCCTGCTCAATTCACGCCGCCGGGGCAGGGGCTTCCAATATCTAGTGGACTGGGAAGGATATGGTCCTGAGGAGAGGATGTGGGTTCCAGCTGGGCGGATTGTAGATCGGACCGTCATATCAGACTTCCACCACCTCCATCTGGACCAACAGTCCGTCCGGCGGGGTCGACCTAGAGCGGCTTGCTCTCAGCCCATGTCTACATCTGGCTCTGAACCCGACCCTGTGCCATCGGGAGTTGATTCTTCCACTGGCGAGGAGGAGATTGAGACAATGCCCTCAGAGGATGAGGCCATGGACTCTGATAGGTCGGTGGATTAATAGCCCTTGGGACTTCTGGAGCCATTCCTTGAGAGGGGGGTTGTCATGTATTAATGTTTCAGCTATTAATCAGGCATGAAAATGGGTCAGGGATTAAAAAGGTGAGTAGGGTGTGGAGGAAATATGTTCCGGAGTTCTGCCAAAATGTCCTCCATCGGTGAAACGTCTACATGAGGCGAATTTGAAAATTTAAATTTTTCACATAAGGCTTAATATTTGAGTTAGCGGGGGTTTAATTAGTTGAAGGAGTTGATTTCAACCACCATTGACTCGCGCTAGTTTAGCCACTCCGGAGCCCTGAAACTAACAAATAACATGCAAACTGCAAAGAATTTGTTCAAATCAACTCCAACAACTAATTAAACCCCGGCTAACTCAAAGATTAAGCGCAATGTAAAAAATTCTGAACTTCCCCTTTAAAATAAAGACCATTGAATATGGCTATTAAAATGTTGTCTATAAAAGTTTTAGAGCAATAAAACAAAGAACAAAAATGAATGAAATGAACAAGAATCGTTCAAAGTATTTCATAATGGATCCAAATTATTTTTCGAACAGATTATGTGACTAAAGCACCTTAGAGACAGCCGTTTGCTTTGCTTAGCCAAAACTACAGCTGAGGAGGCAAGATGGATATTTAGAATTTCTTTAAACCTAAGATTTCAAAACCTTCAACAACAACTGAGCTTGAACCGAGGATTGAGCATGAGCAGTATCAAAAAGTCCTGGCTGTCTCGTTACCTGTTGTGTTGTAATTCCAAGTGGTGCTTGAAATGGATGCTTTTAGCGCAAAGTTCGCAGCGCACGGAGATATTTTAGTCATCTTTACTGGACAAAAATGTGAAGTAATGGCTGTGTTTCCAGTGTGCAAATGCAGCCGTTTGTAGTATATCTCCTGCCTATTTCATTGCATCCTGGCGAGGTAACAAGGCTATGTTGTTTTGGCCGCAAACTCCCAGCGCTCATGGCTCACGCATCATGGTAGTACACGTGACCAGTTTTTTTTCCACCCCCGATTAGAAAATGTGACATGTGATGTCACTCCCATGACTACAGTATTCTTTGTTCTACATATATTGTGGCAATAACAAAATAGTAACGCACAGGCATCAAGGAAAGTAACTTTAATCAGATTACTGATTTAGAAAAATGAACGCGTTAGATTGCTCTTTACACATTACTCACATAACGCGTTACTGACAACACTGCTTTTATATTACCGTTAAGTACACAAGCTTGACGCTAACTTAACGGGAGCTATTTTTTCACCGGAGATTTGGCTAGCTCTGGCAGTGTTCAACGCAAGCTGCAACTAACGGCAGTAACTTTGTTATACCACAAAATATGAAAACGATTGAAACCATTACTCACCAAATTCAATATGCTGGCAAATGCATTCATCTAAAAAAATTGGGAGTGAGACCTCCTCTCTTCCAGCGAACGTGAATTTGTGCTTAGGACAAGATCATCTGTCGCAATTAGTGATCTTTGACGCTCCCCCCCCCCGCATGCAAACTTGTTTCTCTCTCAGCGGCTGTGATTAACCTCAATGAAGTTGCTCTCCTAGCTAAGCTTTGCCTATCATTCGTCTTTGTAAGTTTTTAGTAACTTTGTGTATTGAATTTGAAAGGAAAATGTGTGTTTTGTTTTTGGCGAACTTTTTCATGAAGCTAAACTGTTGAAGCTACTCACACGTGGAAAAATACGATTGTACAACATTTTAAATGTATTCATTTGGTATATTTCAGTTACCGCGATTTGAGAGCTCAACAAATTGAAGAAAAGTACGCCTTGTGTTTGGAGTGTTTGTTTTTGGGTTTGCTGGAATAGCTGACACACGCAGCATCAAACAGGGGAAGGGGTAAGCGCTGAGCGCCAAGCCACTTCTGGCTGCATTTTTGCCGGAGAATTTTAGTGGTTTTGTAACCGCGACATTTTCATAGCATGGTAAACCGTGAAGGTAACCGGCACATGTCTACACCCGCCCCCACCCCCACCCACCCCCCTAAAAATTTTCTCCTCGGATCTACACGATTCACGTAGGTTATCCTTTTTGACTTCAAAACGGCGAATTTCGCCGAAAGGTCAGAGATTTTCATGCCTGATTAATGTTTCAGCATATTGGCATCACACTCATGCATCACAAGGCTTTCGTCAAATGTCCTGTGTACCCTTTATTATGTCACAAAGAACAACTGAGAACACTATATAAGCCTCGAACAGACAACATTCAGTGTCAGGTCGTCAGCAATTCAGCATATGTTTGCATGCCAACTAGCCATTACCGCTTGACCTGATTGTTTCCTTTGCCTGTCAAAATCACTAAAATCCTGTGTCTGCGATACGCAACTGGGTCCTCAGTCTCGTACATGACAAGCTGAGTGTCATCCGCGTAACAGGGAAAGTGAATATTGTGTTTGAGCAAGATGGAACCGAGGGGGAGAATGTAAATGATGAAGAGGAGCAGCCCCAGGACAGAACCCTCGGGCACGCCAGTTGAGACAGTGAGGGATTTGGATTCATGCGGTCTGAATTTGACACACTGAGTGCGGTCAGACAGGTAGGAGTTGAACTAGCCATGGGGTGTGTGGGTGATACCAAGGGAGGAGAGCCGGTCGAGAAGGATTGTGTGGGAAATGGCAGCAGTGAGATCGAGAACAACAAGGACTGATAATAGACCAGAGTCAGAAGCTATACGGAGGTCGTTTGTAATTTTGAGTTAGGCTGTTCAGTGCTTCGGAGGGGGCGGAAACCTGATTGAAACTGCTCGTAAATGTCATTGCTAATTAGGTGGTTAGGGAGTTGGAATGCAATGGTTTTTTCAACAATTTTGGAAATGAACAGTAAGTTAGAAATGGGGCGAAGGTTATTGAAATTGGTGGGACCCAGGCTGGGTTTCTTAAGAATGGGTGTGATGGAAGCAGTTTTGAGAGATGAGGGAAATGAGTGAGCAATAAATGATATTGGTGATGAGGGAGACAATTGAAGGAAGACAGGCTTTGATAAAGGCAGTGGGAAAAGGATCAAGATGACAGGTTGTGGGTTCAGATTTTGGTGATGATGTCACAGATAGCCTGGATTAAAGGAAGGGTAAATCTGGAAGGGGTCTGATGAGAGGAACATTAGAGGGAATGAGTAGTTGAAAAAGTTGAAAGTTGGAAAAAAAAAAAAAAAAAAAAAAAAAAAAAAAGGAAATTAATACAAGAATCTGAATCATTTTAATTATTATATAATTGATAGAATTTTTGCAATCCTGGATGGCGGGGCGGCTTACAGACCTGAGTCTCATGCGCTTCCTGCTGTTCTTGCAGCCGCTCCAACAGTCGGGTGTTGACGGCGCTCAGCTCAGAGTTCCTGACACTCAGACTCTCGACCTCCTGCCGGCCGGTCTCGTCATGTCGCGTCATCTCCTCAGACTTCCTCCTGAAAGAAGCGCCAAAGTCAGCCAAAGAGTGGGCGAGGTCGGCCGCCCGGCGGAGTCTAAAGGTCACTGGCCTCTTGTCGGTGACCCCCTGGTCCAGCCGCAGGATGCAAAGCCGCTCCTGTAAAGCGACGTTGTCAGAGCGCGCCTCTTCCAGCTGGCTCCTGCGCACAGTAAACTCATTGAGATTCACAGCAGAAGCCCCTACCAACATTGCCACCTTGTGGCAACGTTCCCATCAGAGTCAATGCATTGACATTCAAATAAAGTCACAACTAGCTTAATTTTATCAATATCAAAGCATATGCTTTTTACTTAGTGGCTGCAGTTGACGGTGGTAGATGTCCAATCCGTTTAAAGTGGGAGGGTTGACAGCAAATTAACTTCATTCACTGCCATCCTCCACATTGAAATGGATTGGACATCTACTGGCGATAAACTCTTTGAATGAAAAGAAAAATACCTTTAGATGACATGAAAAGACCTTTTATTGCCCCTACCAATATGGCTGCCCTGTGGCGATGTTTCCATCAAAGTCAATGCGTTGACATTCAATTTAAGTCATAACTAGCGTATTTTTAAAAATTAGTTGAGGCATCTGCCATTTAGCCCAGTAGCCACCATAATTGGGGATCGACCCCTAATTTATTTGAAGTGAGAGGGTTGGCAGAGAATGAACGCCACCCTCCCGCCTTAAATAACGTACCGCACGAATGCTATTTTTAGACAGTGACGTCGCTTCGTAAAGCGGAAGTGGGACATTATAGACCCGCCCTTGCATGAAAACCATTATATTTCAACTACTTTTTTCCAGTAATCTTTCAAAAACTAACATGCCGTTCAAGGACTGCTGATATTAAACTTGTAGAAATGACTCTAGACATTACGGCATACAGTGGAGCAAATAAGTATTTAGTCAACCACTAATTGTGCAAGTTCTCCTACTTGAAAATAGTAGAGAGGCCTGTAATTGTCTACATGGGTAAACCTCAACCATGAAAGACAGAATGTGGAAAAAAAAAAACAGAAAATCACATTGTTTGATTTTTAAATAATTTATTTGCAAATCAAGGTGGAAAATAAGTATTTGGTCAATACCAAAACTTAATCTCAACACTTTGTTATGTACCCTTTGTTGGCAATAACGGAGGCCAAATGTTTTCTGTAACTCTTCACAAGCTTTTAACACATTGTTGCTGGTATTTTGGCCCATTCCTCCATGCAGATCTCCTCTAGACCAGTGATGTTTTGGGGCTGTTGTTGGGCAACACGGACTTTCAACTTCCTCCACAGATTTTCTATGGGGTTGAGATCTGGAGACTGGCTAGGCCACTCCAGGACCTTGAAATGCTTCTTACGAAGCCACTCCTTTGTTGCCCTGGCTGTGTGTTTGGGATCATTGTCATGCTGAAAGACCCAGCCATGTCTCATCTTCAATGCCCTTGCTGATGGAAGGAGATTTTCACTCAAAATCTCTCGATACATGGCCCCATTCATTCTTTCCTTTACACAGATCAGCCGTCCTGGTCCCTTTGCAGAAAAACAGCCCCAAAGCATGATGTTTCCACCCCCATCCTTTACAGTGGGTATGGTGTTCTTCGGAAGCAATTCAGTATTCTTTCTCTTCCAAACACGACCGCCTGTGTTTCAACCAAAAAGTTCTATTTTGGTTTCATCTGACCGTATCACATTCTCCCAGTCCTTCTGGATCATCCAAATGCTCTCTAGCAAACCGCAGACGGGCCTGGACGTGTACTTTCTTCAGCAGGGGGACACGTCTGGCGGTGCAGGATTTGAGTCCCTGGCGGCGCATTGTGTTTGTGATTGTAACCTTTGTTACTGTGGTCCCAGCTCTTTGTAGGTCATTCACTAGGTCCCCCAGTGTGGTTCTGGGATTTTTGCTCACCGTTCTTGTTATCATTTTGACGCCACGGGGTGAGCTCTTGCATGGAGCCCCAGATCGAGGGAGATTTTCAGTGCTCTTGTATGTCCTCCATTTTCTAATAATTGCTCCCACAGTTGATTTCTTTACACCAAGCGTTTTACCTTTTGCAGATTCAGTCTTCCCAGCCTGGTGCAGATCTACAATTTTGTCTCTGGTGTCCTTCGACAGCTCTTTGGTCTTGGCCATAGTGGAGTTTTGAGTGTGACTGACTGAGTTTGTGGACAGGTGTCTTTTATACCGATAATGAGTTAAAACAGGTGCCATTAATACAGGTAACGAGTGGAGCCTCGTTAGACCTCTTTGACAGGCAGAAATCTTGCTTGTTTGTAGGTGACCAAATACTTATTTTCCACTCTTAATTTGGAAATAAATTCTTTAAAAATCAAATAATGCGATTTTCTTTTTTTCTTCTTCCACATTCTGCCTCTCATGGTTGAGATTTACCCATGTTGACAATTACAGGCCTCTCTAATCTTTTCAAGTAGGTGAACTTGCACAATTGGTGGTTGACTAAATACTGATTTCCCCAACTGTACATTCCCCGCCTGCGGGGGGAGATACTACTTAACCCACAGTTGTAAAACAGATTCCAGAAAGGGCCTAGTGGGTGCTGATTTTGTTCCAACCGATAACGCGCAGAGAGTTTAACCAATGAACTTCCTGCTGAAACAAGCAGCACCTGATAAAGTTTAACTGATTACACATGTAAAAGATCTAACTGGTGAAAAGGTGTCCTCTTCATTGGTTGGAAAGCAAACCTGCACCCACTAGGCCCTTTTTGGAATCGGTTTGACACCTGTGACTTAACCTATACATGGAACTACATGTTAACCTACATCGTCCTTCACCATAAGAGTAATACGTTGCTTCAATTGGTTGTCTTTTGCTGCAAATTAAAATATTTTTAAATAAGTAATGTAGAAAATAACACATTCAGCAAGGAAAAGTGGTAAACATAAGTTTGAACATAATGATACTTTATAATGGGTCAATTCTCTCCATACAACATATGGAAAGACAATCTAAATTACCTATATAAGTATAGTCATTATATAATGCAAATTAAGTTGGTGGGGACAATTTGAGCAGCCGGAAAAGTTGGTAGCGTTTTGTCCCTACTGAGCCTATGCAAACCTGCGCCCTTGCGATAGCCGTATCAGTATTGGTGCAACATTTGTTAGCGGCGCCGACGATGGGTTAGAATCAGTCGAACGGCTCGGCGCTCCACGGACCTTGGCTGATCCTCCCGTTCCTGAAAGAGAAGAACCAGCTTCTCCATCTCCACAAGTTGTTTCTTCATCTTCCGCTCGTCCCGCGTGACATGGACGCCGCCCTCCCGCAGGGCCTGCATCTCCTCCTCCATTTCCACAATCTGCATTGAGAGCTGGTCGGCCATCTTCATGTAGCCGCGCTTCTCCAGGCTCAATCGGAGAAGCTCCTCCTTCTGGCGCCGGACCGTGGCGCGTTCCCGCTCAAGAGCCTCTCGCGCGGGGAGCTTTTCTGAGCTCCTCATCTCCAACCCGAGAACCAGTGACTCCTCCTTTTCGAGCGTGCGAGATTTCTCTTCATTTGACCTCTTTTCCACCATCTTGTTGCTCTCCCGGTTCATGCTCATCTTTTCCGATGCTAGAATGTAAGTTCTCCACCGTTCCGGCTTCCTCTTCTTCTCCCACCTCCACTGTTGCCGCAAGGCGTGACACCGACCTTTGGCGCGACGCGACTTGAGAAAGAGATCAAGCCCCTTGTCCTCCCTGCTCACAACATCACAAGGTCACCCGTAGCCCACGCCGAACTGTCCCAAGAAGGGGACGATAAAGCCAAATGTGAAAGTCATAGAAAATGACAAAAAGGCTAGGTTCAGACTGCAGGTCTTTTTTTGACGTGCCCGTTCAGACTGCCTTTTTGCTTTGAGCCTGTTCAAGTATTAAGCATACGCAATAACTCGCATCCATCAAAACAAATGACTACACATGCTGGCTCTACGTCAATTTAGGGTGGTCATATTTTGATTTCCATAAAGACGAAACAAAAAACAGACATAAATAATCTCTGTTTATTCTTATATTCAAAGTGTATATGACTAGTTCGACGTACACCCTAGAAGACCCCCTGGAAAATATGTCAATTTCTAACATACTGCGAATTGCTCTTTGCGAGTGAAGGTCATGTATTCGCTTTTGTCAGTTTTCTTTTCAGATGACATGAGTCGTCGCTCGAGTCGGAAAAACATGAAAAAATAAGATTTGTGCATCAAGACCTGCAGTGTGACCCTAGCCAAAGTGTCTGCTCAAACCATGATGTTAACTCATTGATGGCGCTTAGACGTCCAATCTCTTTGAACGGCAGAGTTGGCAGTGAATGCAAATATTCAGCCCTCAGGCTTCAAATGGATTGGACGTCTATTAGTGATAAACTCATTGACTCATTTCGTCACCACTACCAACATGGCACATTAAAAGAGGCAACCCTCCTATCAAACATTAAAATTGTCATACCTAGCTCATTTCTCAACAATTTTAAAAAGATTATGTCATCAATTTGCTAATCCGCTTCGAGCTCTCCCATTTCAAATAGATTAGCGCTAAACACATTTCAATTCATAGCACAAGACTGATTGGATGCCAAACGATTCAACGTTTATCATCAGCAAAGACACTGAAAGCATTAAACACCCACCTGAGAGTGGCGACTTGCTGCTCCGTCTTGATCTTGAGCTCCGCCTCCAGCCGCAGGTTGGCGTTCCTGCGCTCCTGCACGTCTTTACGGACGCTGTTGTGGACTTCGTCCAGCGTCTCCTTGAGAATTTGGACCTGACGCTCTGCCGCCAACTTCTGGCCCTGTAGTTCACTGATCTCCAGCTGGGAGGGGTGGATAGAAGAATAGGTCTTTGTCAACAACGGAACATGGTGAAGAACCAAACTGGAAGTGGCATTCCAGTATAAACATACAGTATGTATTTAATAGTAACACGTTATAATAATTTGAGTAACTTTTGGAGAAAAAAAGTTGATTTACCCTACCATATTTGATACTTTTACTTGAGTACATGTGTGAAGTAATGCTACTCTTGAGAAGAATTTTTGCCTACTCAACTGATTACATGGTTTTAAAACGAGCATTATAAGCATTTACAGCCTACTTGACCATTTTTTTCACCACAGACTTTTTTACTTGTACTTAAGTGAATTTTTCCAGACGACTACTTGAAATTGAGCAATATGATTTGGAGCTCTACTCTACTGATTACATTTGTAAAATAAATCAGACAATCTAAGCAGTTACTCAGTAGTTAAGTATTCTTTCCACTGAATACTTTTTAAATTCTATTATGGGATGACTACAGGTAGTCCCCGTGTTACGACGTCTCGTCCGCCATTCTATCTTATGTCGGGGTTTTTTTTGGTTTGTTTTTTTTTGGTCGCTTAACAGTGTCTTTTCCGCCATTTAACTTTATTTTTTAATATAATGCATAGTACATGTTTTCGGATAGTTATTTTGAGATTTTGGGGTATTTATGGGGACTTAAAGGTTTAATTCCAATTTACGTGGAAATTACATGCGGCTCCCTTGCCATTTAATATCAATGGAATATGTGGTCCGTATAACATTGCGGAATTATGGAGACAGCACTACTATGAGCTGTTCCAACTGTATTAAGGGTGATATTCATACCTGATATTGTTGATCAATGAGATTTTAGTGATCACACCGGCTGAAATCAATAAAGCCATTATTGATCTAGAGAACAATAAGGCTTATGTTATCGATTGCATTACAATTGAGCATTTAAAACACGGGTCTCCAAACCGATCCTCGAGGGCCACTGTGGGTCCTGGTGTTTGTTCATACCGATCAAGCATAGACCTTTTCACCAATGTGGTTTGTACTAAAACAACCAGCACCTGACAGCAATCAACAGATTACACTTATAAAACACCAGATTGGTGAAAAGGTGTGGTCTTGTTTTTGATGGAGTGAAATCCTGCACCCACTGTGGCCCCATGTGGAATAGTTTGGAGACCACTGATTTAAAACATGCCAGTCGGAAGGTAATTCCTCTTCTTGCCTTGCGTTTTTATGGTTTCTTTAAACATGGCATTCTACCAGATTCTATGATGGCTCTACAACTTGCGCCTATTATAAAAGTTAAGACTGGTAAACTCAATAGTAAAGATAACTACAGACCAATTGCTGTGGCCAGTGTACTTTCTAAAATGCTGGAGACAATCATATGGAATAGAATAGCCATATTTATTTCCACAGGTGACAATCAGTTCGGGTTCGAAAGAGAACATGGAACAGATTTGCGTTGAAAGAACTATTACTTAAGTATTAAAGCCTGAACTCAACAATGTTTTTATGCTTTAATGACCCATCGAAAACCTTTGATCGGATTAATCATAGCAAACCTTTTGTTATGTTTCCACAACGGGGGGTGCCCAAATATATCATCCGTATTCTAGCTTTCTGGTATGCAAATCAACTTGTTCACATTAAATGGGGTAGCAGGGTCTCTTCTTGCTTCAAAGTAAGTAATGGTGTGAGACTGGGAGAAATACTCTCGCCTAGTGATGGCCAATGAAGCTTCATGTGAAGTTCCGAACCACTTGGCCAATTAATTCGAAAATAGGTTCAGTTCATGAAACTTCGTTACCAGTGTCATCTCCTGACAAAAGCTGGAACTGCAGGGGCTCACAAGCAGTCTTTCCCCCTGAAGTGTGATGCACACAGGAAAGCTGATTTTGATGTGCTATTTTGTCATCTACTTAACATAATCGCCTAAGTCACTTTATTTTGGGTTTTATTTACTTGTCTTTTGAAAACATGAAATACCGTTCCAAATTCTCATTACACTGTATTGATTATTAATTCCATTTCAGGGGCAGAATTGATTAATCCATTTGACTAAGGATGTAGCAAATTTTAGTAGAGGTGGCAAGCATCCTGAAGAAATGTTCAAGGGGGGCTGGAGTAATTTGTTAAAATGTGGCGTAGGCGAATATTTTAAGAGGGTGACTATTGACTATTGTGGGGTGGGGGGGGTTGCAGTGTGCTTGAGTAACTATGGTCATTATGTGGGATGGGGACCATTCAAAGATTTTTATTGAGGTACATTATTATCTGCAGGGTTTTTGGATTGAGTCAATTTCTTTTTTGCTCAAAACTTCTCCACATTTAGAAAATACTTGCTCACAGGAAACAGATGATGATGATGGTCTGCATAAATAATGTTTTGCTGAATGGAATAAATGAGGGTACACATTGATTATTTTGCCAGTAAATAAGTGGGTTTTCGGCTCTTCCCAGGGGTGGATCAGTAAACTATCACCGCAACGCCTTCGTTGCATCTGCTGAGGCATTCCTTGACCTCCTGGTATCAGACGCATCTCTGGCAACAACTTTTATTTTGTTAGCAATGTAACTTTTTAAAATGGCATGACTTATGTTACGTGTTTATGGACAGCGCATGTACCTTATCAGGAGCGATGAGATCATAGTGTTCCCACATTTTAGAACGACCTCTCTTTCTAGCTTGCCGCAATTTCGCGTAAAAATCATGTAGCATTGATGTCATCCTCCTCAGCTCTTTTTGCCACATACATAGTTTTTTACCTCTAGCTGCGAAATTGGATTGGCAGCCTTACAGTTGTTTGGACAGACGGAAAACTAGAATTAATACATTGCTTCAGAGTTTCAGTATACTGTATGTGTAAAAAGAGAATAGCAGAAAATTGAGGACCAAGTGGCACTTCATACAAAGTGTATAAGAACTGTCCCAAACTCCTACAACATCTGTGGAAACTCAGTTATCTGGAGCAGGATAAATATTCCAGAGCAATGGCGAGTGGCGGAGGGGGTGTGGATCCTGACGGAGGGGATCTCCACCCAGTTACATAGATCACTTCTGCATTATTTCCCTGCTGAGCATCGAGTCAAAGGTCTTCTTCAGTGTAATCTCAGGACAGCTGAGCACCTACCTGGTAAAGAACATCTACATTGATACATCAGTCCAGAAGGGTGGTATTCCAGGCTGTATGGAGCATACCGGTGTGGTGACACAGCTAATCCGAGAGGCCAGGAAGAACAAAGGCAACCTGTCGGTGTTGTGGTTCAACATGGCGAATGCATTCGGTTCCATTCCTCATAAGCTTGTCCAGTTTTCTCTGGCAAAACATCATGTTCCCAGCAGGTGTAGAGACTTCATCGCTGACAACTACAACAACTTCAGGGTGAGGATCTCTTCAGGAACAACAGCATCTTCGTGTCACAAGGTAGAGGTCGGCATCATTCAAGGGTGGACAATCTCTGTGGTGCTTTTCTCCCTGGCCATGAACATGCTCCTCAGGTCTGCTAAGCCAGACTGCAAAGGGCCTCGATCGAGATCCGGGCAACGGCAGCCACCCATCAGGGCATTCATGGATGACTTCACAGTCATAACAGAATCAGTCCCAGGCTGCCGGTGGATCCTGAAGGGTCTAGAGAAGCTGGTGAGGTGGGCCCGGATGAGTTTTAAACCAGCCAAGTCAAGATCTATGGTGTTGAAGAAAGTGAGGGTGAAGGACAAGTTCCGGTTTAACATCTCAGGAAAAGTCATCACCACCATCTCAGAGAAGCCAGTCAAGAGCTTGGGCAAGATTTTTGACTGCTCTCTGAGAGATACATCATCAATTCAGTCAACTTGCATTGAGTTGGATGGCTGGCTGAAATCTGTGGACAAGTCAGGCCTTCCCAGGAAAGTTCAAAGCTTGGGTCTACCAGCATATCATTCTCTCCAGGATCCTGCGGCCCCTCCTCATCTACACCTTCCTAATTTCGGCAGTGGAGACACTGGACAGGAAAGTCAGCAGTCACCTCCGACAATTGCTTGGTTTACCGAGGAGTCTGAGCAGCATAGCCCTTGAGATCCCTGCAAGAGGAATTTAAGGTGTCAAGAGCCAGAGAAGTGTTGCAGTACAGGGACTCAAGTGACCCAAAAGTGGCCAACGCTGGGATCCAAGTAAGAACTGGAAGAAAGCGGAAAGCAGAGGATGCGGTCGAAGAAGCTGAAGCAAGGCTGAGCCATAGGAACCTAGTGGGTGCGGTCCCACGAGGCCGAGCTGGGCTAGGGTCCTTCCCATCTCCCCGAGTGAACATCAAGGGAAAAGAGGAAGCGCTTAGTTCAGGAAGAGGTTAGGGCAGTCGAAGAGAAGTTAAGATCTTGCTTGGCTGTGGCAATGAAACAACAGAGAGCCTGGACAAGATGGGAGAATGCAATGGAGAGGAAAGTGACAAGGGCGGAGCTATGGAGAGCTGAGCCTCAGCGCATTAGGTTCCTCATTCAGGCAGTTTACGATGTGCTACCCAGCCCATCGAATCTGCACACTTAGGGCTTAGCCGAAACACCAGCTTGCCCCTTGTGTTCTAAGCGAGGAAGCCTGGAGCATATCATTAGCAGCTATACCAAGGCGCTTGGAGATGGAAGGTACCGTTGGAGGCACGACCAAGTCCTTAAAGCCATTGCTGAAGCTATCAGCACTGGATTGGTGTGGGCAAAGCAGGCCCAACCCTCAAGGACAACCATCACCTTTGTCAAAGCTGGGGAGAGGGCAGCCCCTGCCAGAATAACATCTGCTGGCATTCTATTCAATTCAGTTTTATTTGTATAGCCCTCAATCACAACAGAAGTCTCAAAGGGCTTTACAGAGGCAATATGATACATAACTAGAAATGAAGCAACAAAGATGAATAGATACAGTTGAAGTCCTGGGTATCCCCTATCCTTAAGACCCTCCATGCCGGCAAGGTAAAACTCCAAAAACTCCAGAGTCAATTGGGAGAAAAATGAGAAACCTCGGGGAGTACCACAGTCAGGAGAGATCCACTCCCAGGACGGATAGACAGGAACCCCAGAACTGCTAATGGGAATTAGCAAGCGAAATTATAGTCCGTAAAAATCCAGTGGAGTAGAGGAGCAAGAAGAGGTCCCTCTAGTCAGATGAGACGGGGGTAGCAGCGAGGACGTCTATCCAGCCAGGGGTCCGGACAGTCAGGAGGCTGCAGCTGAAAAATAGCCCCTCCCCCCTGGGGGAAGGGGACACCGGGTGACTAGTGATGAAGAGACTAGACAACTAGATATTAACATTGGAAAATAGAAATAAAGTAAGACAAGTGGTAGGTAGAGTAAGAAAAGGAGATAGAACTCAGCGGCTGTACTTTCCCCAGCATTATAGCTTCTAGTGCAGCTTAGACTAAACTGTGAGTCTACTCCGACTTCAACTAGCCTAACCATAAGGTTTGTCGAATAGGAACGTTTTTAATCTAATCTTAAATGTCCAGACTGTCTTGGCTTCTTTAATACTAGCTGGAAGCTGATTCCATAAAACAGGGGCTTGGTGGCTAAAGGCTCTAGCTCCGACAGTACTTTTATAAACCCTGGGAACTACCAGTAGACCTGCATTCTGAGATTGGAGTGTTCTGTTGGGGCGGTATGGAACCAGAGCATCGGTGAGATAAGATGGCCCCAACCCATTAATGGTCTTAAATGTAAGAAGGAGTATTTTAAATTTAATTCTAAACTCGACTGGAAGCCAGTGAAGTGCCTGGAGCACAGGGGTGATGTGCTCTCTTCTATTGGTTCCTGTTAAAAGTCTTGCTGCTGCGTTTTGGACTAGCTGAAGACCTTTTAGAGAGCTTTTAGGACAAGCTGCAAGTAGGGAGTTACAGTAATCCAATTTCGATGTAACGAACGCGTGAATTAATTTTTCTGCATCGCTTTTAGATAAAATATTTCTAATTTTGGCGATGCTGCGCAGGTGAAAGAAAGCCGTTCTACAGGTTTGTTTAATGTGTGCTTTAAACGATAAGTCAGGGTCAACTAAAACTCCTAGGTTTTTAACTGTGGTGCTGGAGGCTACACTTACATTGTCCAGAGTGACTATCTGGGCAGCTAAGGAGTCTCTCACACTTTTCGGGCCTATTATAAGGACTTCTGTCTTTTCAGGGTTAAGTAGAAGATAGTGCTCATCCAGGTATTTATATCTCTGACGCAGGCGTTTAGTTTTTCCACTTGCCTGACCTGCTCAGGTTTAATTGATGAATACAGTTGTGTGTCGTCAGCGTAACAATGAAAGTTAATGCTATGTTTTCTAACGATATTACCTAGAGGAAGCATATTCTGGCTTCGGCAAGAGACTGGCATCTACTGGTGGACCTCGGTCGACTAATGAAGTTCCCCAGTCACATCGCTGTCACCCCCTGGGCCAGACATTGTCCTCGTTTCTGAGTCCACCAAACAAGTGGTGTTGCTGGAGCTAACGGTCCCATTAGAAGATCGACTTGAGGGAGCCTTTGAGAGGAAACTTTCCAAGTACATGGGACTTGTTAGTGACTGCCAGCAAGCTGGGTGGAGAGCAAGGTGTCTCCCAGTTGAAGTCAGATGTAGGGGTTTCGCAGCCCGTTCACTACCCAAGGCCTTCAATATTTTAGGCATTGAGGGAGAGAGGAAGAAGAGAGCCATCCACAGTATGACCGATACGGCAGAGAGAGCCTCGTGATGGCTGTGGCTCAAGAGCGGAGAGCCATGGTGTCATGGTAGCTCGCCATCTGGACACAAGCCGGGGTCTGATTAAGCCCGTGGTCACCTGGAGGAGGGTGTATGATGATGAAAGACCTGAAACAGCCATTGATTCCAGGAAGGTCACTGAAGATGTGTCCAGATGCATCAGTAGATGTATGTACACAGCACACAGTAAAAAGAAAATAAAAGAAAATTGAGATGTACAAAGTCTTTAATTTTTCAACATACAACACAATCAAAAACAAAGAAAAACGGCAATAAAATTAAGACTTTCCTTTCATTGTTGGCGAGGCTCCTGAAATAACCTGATGGTCCAACAGCGGGCGTAGTGACCAGATACCAAAGATTCATCAGTGCAGAAAGAAAGCTGAACCGGAAAGTTGGACGTGCATTGCCGTCAATGGCATAGCCTTATTTGGGTCCCAGTTGAATGTCAATGCGCTCTAATTGTGTATGGTCAAAAATCATAGCCACACATGTTTTTCTGCAATTTAAAATGAAAATAAAATTTGGACGTGCATAGCCGCCAATGGCAGAGCCTTACTTGGGTGTTAGTTGAATGTCGATAAGCTCTAATGTAAAGTGTATGTGTATGGTCAAAAAACACAGCCACACATGTTTTTCTGCCATTTGAAATGAAAATACAATTTGGACGTACATAGCCGTCAATGGTAGAGCCTTACTTGGGTGGCAGTTGAATGTCGATAAGCTCTAATGTAAAGTGTATGGTCAAAAAACACAGCCACACATGTTTTTCTGCCATTTAAAATGAAAATACAATTTGGACGTGCATAGCCGTCAATGGCATGGACTTGTATGGCCTGCAAGACAGCCATACACTCCCAAAAATACCTTATACCCCCCCACAGACCAAAATGCATTTTGCCACATACCCCAAATAAATGCCACATGGCAAAATCCATTTTGCCACATGGCAAAAACATTTTGCCGCATGGCAAAAAAAAAAAAAATCCCGCATGGCAAAAACATTTTGCCGCATGGCAAAAAAAAGCCACATGGCAAAAAAAAGCCACATAGCAAAAACATTTTGCCACATGGCAAAAATCACTTTTGGTTTTCGGCCCTGCTGCTAAGGGGAAAAAAAGCGATGAATGTCTGCACTGAAGCTAAATATCTCGGCCACTTTATAACTGGTGATTTGTCAGATGACCGGGACATTCACCGTCGATGCAGTAAACACCTATGCACAGGCAAATATGCTTAAGAGAAAATTTTCTATGAGTTCCTTCCACGCGTAAACATCACTGTTATGGGCATACTGCAATCCGTTTTACACCGCTCACCTGTGGACCAGGTACTTAGCGAAGTCCAAGCAGAGGCTAAATGTAGCCTATAATGATGCCTTGAGGCTGTTATTGCATGTGCCTAGATGGTACAGTGTCCCACCTTTAAAGCGCTATTAAGAAATCTGATGTATAAGTTCATGTGACGATTAAATGAGTCTGAAAATAATAGTATTTTAATGAACATAACTGACCCTACAAAAACCTATCGATGTAGGGCAAGCATGTGGCGCCATTGGCGTAAAAGCCTGTTTGTTGTGCACATAGTTTGTGCCTTTTTAATGTTTTTTCTTTTCTAGTTTCTGTTCCTGTGTTTTCTTATGTCATTTTTCTGTTGGCTTGTGTGCTATGGATACCTGTGTGATTCCTGAACATACATCATAATTCAGGTGACGTCGCCAGCATAGGACGGAACTCATTACTCGGGGACTACCTGTACTTTAACTTGAGTACTGTAATATTTCAAAGTAACACTACTCTTACAAGGTACCATTTATGGCTACTCTACTGATTACTTCGATTTAAATAGCACTATAAATGTGACTCAGTACCTGAGTATTATTTTTACCAAATACTTGAATGAATTTTTGAGATAATTACAGTATTTTAACTTGGATGATATTATTTTGAAGTAAAGCTATTCTCATTCATTCATTCATTCTCATGCTGCTTCTCCTCACGAGGGTCGCGGAGGTGCTGGAGCCTATCCCAGCTAACTACAGGTACACCCTGAACTGATTGCCAGCGAATCGCAGCCAAACGCACACACTCATACCTACGGACAATTTAGAGTGTTCAATCAGCCTACCACACATATTTTTTGTGAAGTGGGAGGAAACCAGAGTTCCCGGAGAAAACCCACGCAGGCACGGGGAGAACATGCAAACTCCACACAGGAAGGCCGGGATTGAACCCTTGATCTCAGAACTGTGAGGCAGACGTGCTAAACACTCAGCCACAGTGCCGCCGTAAAGGTACTCTCACTTGAGTAAAATATTTGGTTGCTTAACTGACGACATTGTTTTTTTAAAAAATAAATCATAAGAATTTATTCATTACTTGTGTATACTTTTCACCCAATACTTAAAGGGTATGTCATGCCCTGGGAAAATGTTAATATTCCATCATTTATCCATAAACGCATGCCTTTTGTATTCATATCATGCCACTTCGTGTAATTACACACAAGAAAAAGAGAAATTTGGCTCGATTGTCAAGCTAAAACGACCGGCGCCCGAGATCTGGCAGATTGTGTGCGTGACGTCACGACAAGTGAAGAGAGTGCCACCGGCCACCAGGGGGGCAGCGCCTGTCTGCATCAATATCATTTCTTCTAGTGAGGGGAGAATTCGGGGTGTTTTGAGCTGTTTATGCTGATGCATTGTGTTCGTCCTGCACATATTCCAGGTTCCCTCATGAAGAAACACCCCTCGTTGTCAATAAAAGAGAATTCAGAACTGACAGTGAGGGGTGTTTCTTCAACAAGAAAAAGGCTCAGTGCTTTAATACTGAATGGCGGTGATGATGGCAGACAATTTCGTTTCTAGTTTCAGCGACGTAGAAGGACGTAACGAATGTTCATCTAATGGTGACGAGGAGAGTTACGAAGCTTTAATCGGTGTTTTAGGTTACCAATTTGAGCCCAAACGAACGCCAATGCAGCGTAATGAAACGGTCATTGAGGGGAGCAATGACACTGATGAAACATCGGCAGCAGATCGTGTGGGAAACGCCAATGATTTGTTTTGCATTTCTTTTTGTGAAGCTGATACATCGTGACTGCAAAATAAAGGAATGCATAGAATAATTATCATTTATTGCGCTATCATAGCTTTTCGCTCTGCCAACAGACACAAATATCAATGGGATCAGAGGATTTGTTCTATATATTTTACGAACGATAATTTATACATGTGTCCAGTCCTGTATCCAATGCGTGACATTTATTATAAAAGAGTACTCACTCTGGCCGTTTCGAGCTTGGCTGCTCCCCTCCTTTGCTTAGCCTTAGCCTCCTTTGCCACTCATCGTCCTCTTTCTTGATATCTCGGGACATTTAGGTGGCTGCGCGTGTATGGTCGGCACCGCATCTCCATTGAGCAGCAATCTTTTAGCAAAATCCGATTTCACTTGTCCACAGTTCGAGAAGCTTTCAGGTGGAAAATGCGCACCGCAGAAAAGCGTGCCGGAGGCTGTGTCTAGAAAATTAGCCCTCTTTGCACGGACTAACTTTACCCATTGTCTGCGTAGTCCAGCTTTTTTTTCCGCGTTCGGGAACTCATGGATACTATATTCCGATAAGTAACTATTTGTACACCACATAGCACAGCAGTTTTGAACCATTTTTGTGATGTTTTCGTCAAACAAACCCCAACGCTACTCTCTCGTCGTTAAAAAACAATGGCACCTGGCTCCGCCTCGACTGTCAATCACTTGTCGTGACGTCCCCGCCCCATTCGGCTGTTTCCGGAACACTTTCGGGAACGTTCGTCATTTTCGATCTATTTTCGATAATTGCTCATTAATGTGATTGATTTTTTTGTTAACTTTATCAATATTTGTTATCTTGGCACATAACGGTTCTATTGATGTCTCACACCCCCTTTGTCGCTACATACCCTTTAAGTTTAATCTTTTTCAATGACTACTTTTATTTGAGTATTTTGAAGCAACACAACTCTTGAGTCCAGTTCCTCAAGTACTCGAGTATAGTTTTCACCCAATACTTTTTCCACACTTCACCTGGAATGTTTGCGCCATGTCTTTGCGTTGGGCCTCTGCGCTCTGCCTATCACGCTCCATCCTGCGCTCGTATTGGCTGACCTGCGTATCCAGGCGGGCGTTGAGGTGCCGCATCTCTCGCTCATATTTGCTCTTCAGCTTCTCCATCGCAAACTCCATCTCCACGCTGAAGAGAGGCGCTGTCGAGCCAAAGCCGAAACATAGAGAGCTCGGACTTTACACAAATTGACTGACAAAAGACAACAAAGAGGAAAAAAACCCGCTGCGTCGTCTGGCTCGAGGGCGGCACGACGGCAACGTGATGAGCGACGACTCATGTCATCTGAAAAGAAAACAGACAAAAGTAAATACACATCATTCACTTAGTTACGAGCAATTTGCAATATGTTAGAAATGTACTTATTTTCCAGGGTCTTCTAGTGTATACATAGAACTAGTCAAAAATGCGTCAGATAAAGAAAAAAACAAAGCCAAGTCACAATGGACAATTAAGTTAAATTTTTGGAGCATAATGTAGCATATGGTTTCTGTCATTTGTCTACAAATACAGTGGTACCTCTACATACGAAGTTAATACATTCAAGGACCTTCTTTGTAAGTCGAAAAGGTTGTATGTCGAGCAGGATTTTTCCCATAAGAATACATTATAATTCCATTAATTCGTTCCACAGCCTGAAAACCTACAGTAAATCCTAATAAATACTGCTGGTACTATTGCAAATAGCAATTACACAGAGCAAAACAAATAATTATGAATAAAAATCGGAATAGTAATAATAATATTACCTGTAATAATGTGACAAATCGGGTTCAAATGTGGCAGATGTATTTTTGCGTGGTGTACCTGAATGCACCGTGTGGTTTACATGTCAGAGTGAGAGAGGACTTCATCCTTTCACTTCACTTGTTCAGCTGTGACGGGCAATAGACATTCTGTGTTGCCGAGATCAAAGCTCGTCTACAGGCGTAATGTTGAGCCAGTTCACGGATGCGCAACCCACACTCATATTTTTCTATCATCTATCTTGATTTCAATGGTAAGCCTCACCTTTTACCTTTATTCACCACCTGCACTAACATTGTTGGAACCCATGTTGATTTCTCTCACAAGAAACTGCTGTTGCAGGAAAACAAACTGCGGCGCTGTCTTAAATCGTCGTACTTCAAGCATGTCATCGGATGTAAAAACAATTGGCGAGTCACATTTACATCGGATGTCGAAAAAAAATCATGTGTCGAAGCCATTGTATGTCGAGGTACCACTCTATCTCAAACACAGTATTACAGACTTGTTTGCAGCAGCTATAGTTAGAAATAAACGCATGAGATAGTAGGGATGTCCCCGATCCGATCACGTGATCGCAAATCGGGGCATTTTTCAGAGGATCAGAACCGGGTGAAAAAGATCAGATTTTAATTAAAAAAAAAAAAAAAATATATATATATATATATATATATATATTAGGGCTGTCAAACGATTAAAATTTTTAATCGAGTTAAATACAGCTTAAAAATTAATTAATCGCAATTAATCGCAATTCAAACCATCTTTATAATATGCCATATTTTTCTGTAAATTATTGTTGGAATGGAAAGATAAGACACAAGATGGATATATACATTCAACATGCAGTACATAAGGACTGTATTTGTTTATTATAACAATAAATCAACAAGATGGCATTAATATTATTAACATTCTGTTAAAGCGATCCATGGATAGAAAGACTTGGAGTTCTTAAAAGAAAAATGTTAGTATATATAGTTATAGAAATTTTATGTTAAAACCCCTCTTAATGTTTTCGTGTTAATAAAATTTGTAAAATTTTCAATCAAAAAATAAACTAGTAGCCCGCCATTGTTGATATCAATAATTAATTACACAATGCTCCTGGGAGCTGAAGCCTATAAAATCATTCGCACCCAAGCGCCAGCAGAGGGCAGCAAAACTCCGCAAAACACAATTAACAAGCGGGCCTTTCACTCTACTGTCATTTAAATCTGTCTGAGCTGGGCAAGTGCGTTAATTGCGTCAAATATTTTAACGTGATTAATTTAAAAAAATAATTACCGCCCGTTAACGCGATAATTTTGACAGCCCTAATATATATATATATATATATATATATATATATATATATATATATATATAGTTTTTTTTTTTTTAAAGGGTTAAAAAGTAACAAAATAATCAAGAAATACAATGGCATTGCCAAAAGAAACAAATATACATATATATATATAAATATATATTATTCTCCGCAACGCTCCCTGAAAAAGCGGAAGAGGAAGTACTGTAAACAGTAATATAACATGTTTGGAACTTATGTTCCAATAAAAAAATATATATATATATATACATATATCTCGGATCCGGGGTCTATCGGCAGCGTCTCAAATTAAGGTGACTCGGATGCAAAAACATGTGATTGGGACATCCCTACACTTTTATAAAGTACAATACAGAGGCCTAGTGGGCAAATCAAAGGATTTAAATGAAAGTGTACAGAGAACTTCATTCATTGAATCAAATCGTTCCAAATCAATCATAATTAATATCCTGTTTTGGAAAAATATAATCAATAATACAAGAACTCTCACATTTCTTTGCTTCTTAAACACAAGCCAAGCGCGTTCTCTGGCGGCACGATGTGGTTAATGTTTACACTACAGACATCAGAAGATGTCAAATTTTATATTTGAACATTATATAAGTTGCAGCTCAGCCAAAGTATCAAAAAAGTGCGACTTTCACTTACTCCTACTTGAGCAACATTTTTGGCTACTCATAACCACCTGTGAGTGCAACTTATAGTCTTCAAAATATGGTCTGTTGCATTGACTGACAGCAGAAAAATCATCAATCTAATGCCTTTCGGCGCCATTGATGACGATAGACCTCCAATCACGTATCTATTTTTATTCTCGAATTGAAACTAGTCATTATTAGATGTCCAATCCACTGCCAGCTGTCTCGCTTCAAACCGATCTGAGGTCTAGCGCCGACGATATAATGCCACTTCACCTGATCGGCGTCCGCTCTCTTCCAACCAGCTGGGCTCGCGCACGGCGATGTCGGCAGACTTCCCGCGACTCTCCCGTCGACTTCTGAGAAGCTCCAACTCTGAGCTCAGTTCGTCATTTTTATCCTGGAGTTCCTGAAAGCGTTGTCGGACGTCAGCATCGAATGCAACGAAGGAAGCACGATTGCCTCTTACTCGGCAACGCCGCTCATAGTCGTCCAGGAGTCGTGTCGCTTTATCTTCGAGGTGGGGAGTTGGTGTGGCGACGGCGTCCGGGCCGTGCCACTGCGAAATGGAAGAGAACGGACAAAAGGTCACCCGACACCGGCCGCGTGTATTATTTTCCTCTTTGCTCCTTGAAGAGAACCCACCGCAAATGAGAGTGTAGACTCGTGTCATTTCTTGAATGTGAGGCGTGAGTATTGAAAAATTTTCCCCTCCGTACTGTTGTGTATATATAGTAGGGAAGGGACAATACACCTAACCTCACGATACGATATAAAAAAAAATGTCCAAAAACTTAATAACTACTATGCAATAAAATATTTTAGTTTCAGTTGCACATGCAGTTGTAGTGCAGACTACAGTATAAAGTAGCCACAAAATGGGTTAGGGTTAGCAGGCAATCGCCTGTCATCTCACATTTTGTGGATTTCGGACTGTGAAAAAAATGTTACATAGAGCTAGTAGGGGGAGGGGGGGGGGTGAAGTGAAGCCAAACAATGCGGGAATAGTATTTCTAAATTCAAATGAATAACAAATTATTCTTATAAATCTTTACGTATTCTGTTCATATAGCCCAAAACGGTTGGCTTTTTGGGCTTAAAGACTACAGAGCAAATGAATCACAATGAAGGTCATCACTGCTCAATCTCTTGGGAGAGACAGATAACACCTGCTGTTATTGTCCAAACATTTTGCCAACATGCCTCCCAGCATGCAATGCGGCGCCACAGATCCAAATAAAGTTTGTTTTGTGCTAATTGTTTCTTCAGTTACTGTTCTAGTCGTTTCATTATTTGCTACTAATTGGTAATGTAACATGTTGTGCAGAGCCTTCGAAGTAGTTTTGAGTAATGAAGTGCGTACGAGAGGCTCACTTCATTTAGGGGAGGTGTCGAAAATTATGAAATCCGAAGTTTCTCTGCCAAGCTGTCCCATGTAGCTGCTTCAGGATGTGCATTTTTGCAAGACGTTTGACAGCTAGCTACAGTATATAAAAACCTCAGGCTATATTAGAAATGTAGGGTAAAGGAGAGTTCCAATCAGGTGAGAAGGCTTATTAGGTTTTTTTCAACATAGTGATTAAAATTGGGGAGTTGATACCTTGTGCAAAACTGCACCAAAAATTCTCTTGGACCCATATCCCAACCTCAACAGGAAATTGTGTATTTCGGATTGAACGTCAAAAAAATTGCCATTTTAGTCAATTTACAGGGTGCACATTTGAGACATTGGCACCTAGAAAGTTAGTTGGATCCTCTTCAAAATTAGTGAGACTGTTAATGAGAAATATGACATCTAAAGTTATCAAAATGATGACTTTTCATTAACGGGCCTGACCTGGCCAGGGTGCCAAAGTTGGCCTTTTTTGCCAACACACCAAATTCAGTAAATGACAAATAACTCGCTGATACAAGGTTCAGTCCTTTTCATACATGGGATGTATGAGAGGTATCCCAGTCTGAACACGACTGCACTGAAATTAGAGGTCAACCCATGTGGGATTTTCAAATACCGATGCATTTACAGATATCAAAGATATTTTGGGATGTGCAATTTTTATTCTCATACGGCAAATAAGTATGTTCCCTGGGGTCACATGCGTCACCCTCGTCATCGCACTGCACACCCCACTATAGACCCTACTCACCTACGTCACAAAATGACGTGTCGCTGTATCCGGCCGCCATATTGTCCGTATTTTTTAGACCTATTCTCATTGTTTTCAATTAGTCGTGCAAGTTATAGAGCAATTCATGGAAGCCCCGGTGTTATCTGACACCGTAAACTCATTGGATGCGTTGCATAAAAGGCATTATGTGGAAAAGCTTCAGTTTATCCATTCGCCAGATCCATATTTGATGCCTAAATCGATGTTTTTCGACCCGCTGACTTCGCCGTCTTTGCCTGACCCTGATATTTACAACTATCTTGTCCACACAAAATCAGCCTATTCTCACGAAAGTTTGAAAAACTTTAAGAGCTTGGAGGCTTATAAATGCTACGTTGCTGGTTGGGTGAAACGGGTCCTCGTACATGAAAATTCAGCAGGAATCTTGTGCTCGGGAAGGTGAGTTCCGAAATTTTCAATTCAAAATATTTTGTTCTTGCTAACATCCACTGTCAAGTCTAATGTATTTCATGTCGTTTGTCAATGGAGTTAGGGCTTTTAATGTTTATATGGTTTAGCAATAGCACTCTCACTACATACATACGTGTATGTTGTCGGCGATTAGCCTAGCAATGATCTTAATTGTGGTTGTCAGCCCAAAACCCTCTAAATATATATTAAATGCATCTTACCAGATATAAAATGACTACTATATAATCTGTGGTAGTCGTTTGGAGCCCGGTTTTCTCGTCGAATTGCAGCAGTCAATCTCGCTCTCCTCTCCGGGTCTCTCGGAATACGGTAAAACTTCAAGTCTCTCCATCTATCTTCTCTGTTTTTGAAACCGACCGCCACACACTACTTCACCATTTTGATTATTAATGTTAACGAGCAGAAAAACACGCCATAATAGGAAGAATTTACGAAGCGCTAATGCATTAACATGACGAGTATACGGACAACATGGCGCGGGGGCGTGGCTGTGACGTCACGTGAGTATGGTCTGTTTGAGAAGTACTGTTATATACACATGTGATTATCTATGTACATAGAGGATTTGGTCAGGCAATATTTTTGAGTTAATTCCTTCTCAACAGACACACACAAGAAAAATCAACGTATTACACGTGGTTGAGAGACAAATGATTATACACTTAGCTAATAGGTGGTACCAAAGCATGTAGTACCATTAAGTATCGAGAAATGAACCCTTTCTCGAACCAACTGGCTCTAGTAATTCAATGCTTCGTCTCACTATCCCTACTAGTTATGCTATTTAGTTTGTTATGTTATCATTTTAGTTTCATTTTGAAACCATGAGTTTGAATTAATATTGATTTAATGAACTGCTATTACTTGTCGATTACCATTATTTGTATATCTATCTACAGTACTGTGCAAAAGTTTTAGGCAGGTGTCCTGCCTAAAACTTTTGCATATATTTTTTTAATTATTAAATTTATTAGGATCATGGAAGCTTCCACTTGGGGAAAATATATACATACAGTGTATCCTGTATATACATAAAAATATACAGTACTGTGCAAAAGTTTTAGGCAGGACACCTGCCTAAAACTTTTGCACAGTACTATATATGCACATACGCACTGTATTTTTCGGACGAGAAGTCACACCCAAGTGGTTACCTGGAGCAGCTGGTTCCAGTTGGCGCGCAGACGTAGGGCATCACTTTCCACCTTGCTCAGTCGACGCTTGGCTTCGACAAGTTCCTCCTCCAGACCATGCTTCTCCTTACCGCCAGAAGGATCACAATAGGCTTCGATTGCAATGTCAAATATCGACAGATGAATGCACATAAAAAATTAGAAAAAAAAATCAAAAGGAAGTGACCCACAATGAAGAAATGACCCCAACTTCGACGAGATCCTTCTACTCTAGTCTTAAAAAAGAAAACACTCACAGTTCCCAACATTGACGGTGTTTGATACAAAAACTCAAGAATAAAACCCCACCAAAACCACTAAAAATTGCAAAAACAGTCAAAAAATAATGGACAATGGTAAAAAACCAGGAAGAACTGCAAATAATGCAAAAAGTACAACATTTTTTTTTTTTTAATCGAAAAACTACTGGAAAAGCCACGGAAATTGTGGAATGGTAAAAACTCCTGCAAAAAAAGTGGGGGAAAAAATGTAAAAACAAGGAAAAACAAAAATTGCTAAACCTGGAAGAACTGCAATAATGTGAAAAACACACACACACACACACAAAAAAAAAAATTGGACAAACCATGGAAAAGGTAAAAAGTCCTGCAAAAAAACTGGGGAAAGAATTTCACAACCGCAAAATAAAAACCCACCCTGTCAAGACCACAATAAAATCTAAAATTTGTGGGGCAGGGTCAAAAAGGGACAAACCTGTTGGACGGCCTGGAGCTCCTTCCGCCAACGTTCTTCCCGCGTCTCCAGTTGCAGTTGCAGCTCTCGCCTTTCGTCTTCTAGCTGCTGTGCGGCGGCCTCGCTGTCCTGGTCCGCTTGCCGGCGCTGCGTCGCCATACGCTCGCGGAAGTCCCGCCCCAAGTCCCTGCGAGGGGCAGGAGTATCTTTGTCACATCGGGACACCCAAGGTGAGTTGGGTGTAGTGCAACTTTCAACCAGTTGGCAGAGGCATAGACACTAAGCCTGTAACGATACACGTATCGAGACCAAAATCGTCACGATTTAGTCTCGTAATGTGAAATGATAGAATTGTGGCTTACCTGTAAGCAGTGGTGTTAACAGGATGCCATGTGTGGGTGGGTGGGCATTAGTCTTACCTGGGGGGGCTACTATGTTCAAGTTGGTCGAAATCCAGCGTAGGGCTACTGCACCTTAAAACATGTTTTCTTTTCTGCTTGAGATAACTGTTGTTGTTGTGACATATTTATGTCACACTGCTGTTGCCATAGTGTGCACTTCCTGTGGGTGTGGTATTACAGTATAAAAGGAATCTGATGTGTCGGTCACACACATGCTGAGAAGCACACTGAATAAAGAAGTGTTGTTCCATTCAAGTCTCGGCCTTACATGTACTTAGATTAAGGAAGTACATAACAAAAGTGGCGACGAGGACGTCTGGACCTGCGTCAGCTCGGACGTGCTGTTTTTAGAGTTTGCTGCGGGTCGCGGTGCTCCAGGGGACAGAAGGCGCAGACCTCAGCTTCCACGTCGTGACTTCGTGGGGAGGAGGACAAGCGGAGATTTCAAAGGGAGCGTGAAGGTGCTGTATAACCAGGCGCTATGGCGGGAGTTATCGGCTCTGTTGGTCCTTTTGATGAGCTTGTGGAACAGTGGAGCTCGTACACGGAGCGGTTTGGCTATTTCATGGAAGCTAACGAAATAGTGGATGAGAAAATGGTGCCCACGTTTTTGAGCGTTATTGGGCCAAATACTTTCAATTTACTGAGAAACCTGCTTCAACCCGATAAACCTGGCAGTAAAACATACAGGGAAATCGTGGAAACTCTTAATGGACATTTTTCACCCAAGCCCCATGTGATTGCGGAGAGATTCCAATTTCACAGGAGAAATCGTGAAGAGGGGGAATCTGTCACTATGTTCGTAGCAGCGCTGCGGTAGCTGGCTGAACATTGTGAGTTTGGTGATGCTTTAGAAGACACATTAAGAGAGATTGGTATGTGAACTGAGAAATGAAGCAACACAAAAGAAGTTACTGTCAGAAAGTGGACTGACATTAAAGAAAGCCTTTGATGTAAGTGTGGCTATGGAAATGGCTTCAAAAGGAGGCTCAACAACTGAACATGACGAACAGAATACACCAAGTAGCAAGTACCCAAAGCGATGTTGCTGGTCCGTTTTAGATGCGGTAAAACAGGGCACCTTTCCTCCACCTGCTGGTGCAAAGAAATGAACTGTCGTGATTGTGGGAAGAAGGGTCATGTTGAGCGTGCCCGTCGGGAAAAAAACAAGCACAGACAAAAATAAGGAAATGAATGACAAGAGGTGCCTTTACTTCCGAAGATGAAAGTGACGTGCACGCCGTGCATGTAATGAGCGTGGACGGGAAGTCAGGGTGTTGCTGGGTCACACCAAAGTTAGAGGGTCACCCAGTCAAAATGCAAATAGACACTGGATCACAGGCATCGCTTGTGTTTACCAAGTCTATAAACAGTGTTTGAGACACCTTCCATTAAGACCGTCAGACACAGTGTTCAAAGCATACACTGGACACAAAGTGAGCATGAAAGGAATGACTGACATTACTGTGCAATGCAATGATCAAGCTGCTAAACTTTCAGTGTATGTCACAAAAGGGAATTTTGCTTCCATCATGGGACAACTTTGGATTAATACACTGCGTGTAAATTGGCAAGAAGTTCAGCAGCTGTCAGACTATTCTTCACAACTACAACTCATCCTGGAAAAGAATGAAGAGGTTTTTCGTGAGGAATTTGGCAGCCTGAAGGACATTACAGTGAAATTGCACATTAAACCAGGAAGCAAACCTGTGTTTATGAAGGCTAGGACAGTGCCATATGTAATTTGTGACAAAGTCTAGGCTGACCTGGATGCGTTGGTCAAAAGTGGTGTTTTGGAACCAGTCACCACCAGCGAATGGGCGACACCAATTGTGCCAGTTCCGAAAAAGTATGGCGGAATTCGCACATGTGGCGATTTTAAAGTGACTTTGAATCCGGTGCTTTGTGTGGATCAGTACCCACTTCCATTGATCGATGATTTGTTTGCAGGTCTGAGCGGGGGTAAAAAATTCAGCAAAATTGACCTCAACCAAGTTTATCTGCAGATGCATGTGGACAAAGAATCACGGGAGTGGCTGACAATTAACACACACAAGGGACTTTTTAGATATTGCAGATTACCCTTTGGCACCACATCTACTCCTTCTCTGTTTCAACGGGCTATGGATCAAATTTTGAGTGGATTGCCAGAGTACATTGTTACTTGGATGACATTCTCTGCACCGGTGCCAACGACGAGGAGCATAGGCATAGGAGGCTTAGGCAGTATGGTCTTTGAGTGGGCAAGGAAAAATGTGAATTTTTGAGACCATCGGTGGAG
Organism: Corythoichthys intestinalis; assembly: GCF_030265065.1. Classification (NCBI taxonomy): domain Eukaryota; kingdom Metazoa; phylum Chordata; class Actinopteri; order Syngnathiformes; family Syngnathidae; genus Corythoichthys; species Corythoichthys intestinalis. The sequence continues at coordinate 3,354,484 of NC_080405.1, read as the reverse complement.
TATCTCCAGCATGTGATAGACCACGAAGGACTACACAAGGCTCCATCAAAAACAAAGGCAATTGTGGATGCACCCGCCCAAGAAAATGTTAGTCAGCTTAGTTCTTTTTTTAGGTCTACTGAACTATTATAGACACTTTATTCCCAATTTGGCATTGCTTTTAGACTCCTTTTTCTAACGGTGGTAACAAATGTCGATGTCAAAAGAACCTCCGAGCGATTGTGATATTAGTACTAGTATTAGGGCAGGGCTGGGCACTACACCCCCCCCCCCCTGCCCCCCGGTAACGCCCCTGCCTGTATGCCCAGTCCAAACAAATATTTTTCTGTTATTTCTACTTTTTTATTTATTTATTTATTCATTTATTTTCCCTTCAGGCATGACAAATCCAAACAAACATACAGCATTTATATGTGTTTACAATTAATTCCACCCGAAAAGAAAAGGACTGACGGGAGAAGCCGAAGCTTATTGAAAACCCGTTCCCAGTATTTTTCTGTTAGCTACTCACAACTGCCTGCCTCAATTGAAACAGACTCTCAATGACAGAGAGTGACACTGATTCGGCTGGTAACACCCTCAATTTCGTCTTGCAGGAGTTCCGCTCGATGTGAAATGAAATGACATGTGGTCTCACTAAGAAGGGATGGATTATGTTGGCCATGTAACTTATTTCTAGTTACCACTCATCAGTTTCTTCGGGAAATTCAATCTCCCACAACCACTCGTGTACACTTCAAAACCTGGGATACAAACATTTTGTAAGTTGTATTCCTTTTCCTGGCATATTCCTATCTCGAGCAGTGGGGCAAGGAATATTATTGGATGGGCAAGAAAAGCTTTTTAAAAAAAAAAATTCACATTTGTTTTTCTTCTGTCTCCTTACACAGGGGAGACAGACATCTGTCCGTGCCCCACCCAAACGAAGATGTCTCGCACCCCACACAGAAGAGGATCTCAACAACCTGGAAAATATTCATCTGCTGAAGTGTGATGCCAGCATCCAGAGCTCACAGACCACAACTGTTTGCCTCCAGGAGTTACTTTGTTTGATTCAATCATTTTCTGCAGACTGCCATCATTTGCTTCAAGTTTCTTTGCAGAAATCAAGCATCTGCATTCTCCACTGATGTCGCGGTTCCTGCCTTTTGCTCCAGCTGCTCTACCGGGCTAGCTGATGCCAAGGTACTGGCCTGTTGCTCCGGCTGTTGGTGGTCCACCTGGCTGACTGCTGGCGCTATAGCTGGCCCCCACCCCGGGTGGTGCTGAACCTGACCACCAGCTGCCACGGTACGTGAACCTGGCTAGCTGCTGCGGCGCTAGCCTCCTGCTGAACCAGGTGTTCTGCCAAAATGTGTTACATCGGCGAAACGTCTACATGAGGCGAATTTGACACCCTAAGTACTACCCTGCGCTCCCAACTTGTTTTGGTTCAGATGCGTACAGGCAGAACATACCAAAAAAAATCCTTAATACATAAATGTGGTTATATCAAATAAGGATGGTTTAAATACACTACGTGATTAATGTGGCCAACTGCTTTAAAGCTAATACCAAAAAGCACAATGGTTAAAAGTATGAGAGGGAAATACATGCATAAAGTATTTCTGCCCGTGAGCATGATTGCTGCAGCTGCCCTCATCACATCACCGGTTGTTGCTTTTCTGACTCGTTTTGAACAATCGTCCTTCTTTTTGGGAAAAAAAAAAAAAAAAAGACAGTAAATGAAACTGTCTTTTTGAAATTCCATTTTATCCTGGCTGCTTGCTCTCCAGATGCCGCGAATTTCCAAAATTTAAAAAAACATTTTTTTTATGTCATACAAGAGATGCCGAATCTGCCCAAATAATTCCCGGAACACAGGGAGGCCAAAATCAAGAGGTGCCGTATGCTGTTCCGGCACGATCCGGCACAAATTAACCTCTGGTCTCATTCCCCACAATATTTAGGCGCTAGTTCATTGTATAAGTCTTTACATGCAAAATGGCTGAAAAACTGAGCACATTTCTTGACATTTTTCATCACTTTTTTTTAAATCTGTCCTGAAGTGGTAATTTACTCTCACGTGAAAATTGACTTCCTCTACTGAAAGACTCCAAAGCATTTGTATTTATTTATTTCTGGGGGGGTGGGGGTGGGGGGGTTATATTTGTATTTATTTATGTTTATTTTGGCGATATTTTTATTTTACTTTTATAACTATGGGTCAAGAATGGGGAGACAAATTGTACAATCAGGGGCGCTAGAAGTCACTAAAGCAGTACTCCAAAAACAGCTGTTTTGGGTCAAATTTGTGATGCTCACACTTTTTCTCCATACAAGGCGTGCACAATGGCAGTACACACGCATGCTGGGTTGACGTGCGACTACTAGGCTACTACAAAGACAGTGTTCTATTTCACCTACAGTGTGTGTTGGAGTTTTTGTATAGGAAATAAAAGCACCTGTGTCTTATAATGCAAATCCCTGCAGCAAGATGGTGTTATGACACACAAACACATTTGAAAACTAAAAGGTCCAATAAACCTCGGTTTAAAACCCACTTTTCACAACACTGAAATAAATTGCACACCAATAGCCAGCAGCCCTCTGCACAACGGCAGCTGAACAGCAACAACAAACAATAATATGGCTACAATGCAAGCTATTTTAAGTTCTCCACAGTCTAAATCTGCAACTTTTCCTTGCTGGGCACAATTATCTTCTTCTTCATCTTCTTTTCCTTTCGGCTTTTCCCTTTAGGGGCCGCCAAAGCGAATCAGTCATCTCCATCTAACCCTGTCATTTACATTGTCTGCTCTCACACCCACCTCCTTACCACTAACCCTAAACCCTAACTCTTTAAGTGCATCTATAATAAAACTATCATCTTGAATTTTATAAAACCTCGCTGTTTTGTTAAGAAAAAAAAAAAAAAAAAAAAAAAAAAAAAAAAAAAAAAATCGCAACAGTAATTTGTTTTTGCGCCATGATAACTTCTCTGTGAACAGTTAACTTTTCTGTTTCAATTGCACCTTATCCAACGTGACTTGGTAGCAAGCAAGCTGTCAAGTGCTGACCATGTTATTTAAAAAAAAAAAAAACTTTCAACATATATATTTCATCCTCAAAATTAAATACGCTATTGTTTCAATGTTTTATTTTTTTATTTAAAAAAAATCTACCAAAACACTTTTTCTCCCAAACAATAGGGGTGCTGCAGCGACCTCAGCACCCCCCTTCATAATGGTAGCATTTTAATGTGAAGTCATTTTTTGAATGAATTTGTAGAATTGTACCTCCAAAACCAAAATGACATGACACGCCAGATTATAGCAAAAGAGATGCTGCTATAAGAATTCAATGGACCTGAAACATACTATGCACTTGAACTAATCAAATGGCTTCATTCCAAATCCACCAAATTTTGCCCAAAGTAGATCAAATTTGATCAAGGCATTTTGCCTCTCTTTGAAAACAACCTTCACCTGACAGCGTCCGCGTGGTGCGCTTCCATGGCGGCGTGGCGCTCATCGGCCTCTCGGACCAGCCGGAGGTTGCGGCGCTCCGCCCTCTCTAGGTCAGTTTTGGCTTGATCACGCTCGCCGTGGGCCTGCTCGGCAAGGGCCCTAAGATACAAGCGCAGTGAGCGAGCGGCGGCACGGACGAGCGAAGAATGAGGGGGCACTCACCGCAGGTGGTAAAGCTCGTCCTTGTAGCTGACAAGCGCCGCCAGGCGGATTGGACGACTGCCATCGCCACCGGCCAGAAGTGCCTCATCCAGGGCCGCCGTCAGATCGGATAAACTCAGTGGCTCGTCGGCGGAAAATTCCAGCATCTGCGAAGGGAGCACAGATTGCTGTAAGCAATTAATTTCTGAAGGAATTTCCAGCCAGAATTTCCTTCCTTGATCCTTTTTTTTACGTTGACAGAAGAACAGTCATCTCATCTTGAAAAGAATAGCTTTTATTGTCACTTCCTTGTTAATATTAGGTATTTACAGAGCACTTCTTGTCGATTGTGGGTCTATTCCTGTACATTTTTGATCATTTGCCGTTTTTTTTAAACTGGGTGTTTAAGGGTCGCTTTCTGTTGATTTGGGGTCATTCCCTGGTTGAATTGTGGGCATTTTGGAGTTATTTCCTTTTGTTATCAGTATTTGTGGGTCACTTCCTGTTGATTTTGGGTCAATTCCCTGTACATTTTGGGGCAATCTTGGGTCACTTCCTGGTCATTTTGGATCCTTCCCCGTTGATTTTATGTGTCACATTCTATCCTGTTGATTTTAGGGCATTTCACTTCCTGGTAATTGGCCACTTCTTATTGATTTGGAGCCATTTTGGGGGTCAGTTACCGTTTTGTATTGGGTCACTTCCTGTTGATTTGGGGCATTTCGGGGTTACTTCCTGTTGATATCAGGAATACAGAGCTTTAATAGTCATTGTAACAGACATGACAATGAAATTACGTTCGATGACCACACCACAAACTTTCTCTTCTTCAGAAATGACAGAGCAGTTGCAAGTTACAGTAAACACACATCATACAACATAGCATGGATATGAAACGACGCACAGGTCACGTGCAGGATTTTTTTATACGACAACAAGGAACTTCCCAGTCACGATTGGTAGGAGGAAAAGTGATAGTTGAAGGGCATGAAAGCAAGGGTGTGTGGATGCGTGACTGTGTGTATGCATATCAGTATTTGTGTGTGCATGCAGGTAAAATAAGAGTCACAGAACTCTGCTACCGCTCTTGGGAGGAGAGATCAAGGGCATGAGATAAGGACATCTGCATGGCTCTCCCAGGAGATAGGGAATGGAAAAATTATAATCAATTAAGCCAAATCAAAAATGTAATATATCCAAATACAGTTGGTCGTCAGTCAAAATCGCGCTCATCAAGGCGAAGACGAGACCTCTGTTTCCTCAACTCATTGCCAACAGTCACTGTCTGCCTCAACAGTTCCGTCATTTGGCACCAGATGACGTCCACCTTTCTCCATCCTTCCTCGGACTGAACCGTGTTTGATCCGTGGACAATTTGTCAATTTCCTTGAAAATTGCAGTCTCGGAAACTTTCCAGTACAGCAGGACCTCCGTAGCCAGGCAGAAGAAACCCCACGACAGTCACGCCAAACAGTCAAGTATCCTCGATATCTTCCTCGGATAGGACAGTAAGACTGGCTTCCAGTGGTCCCATGATTCCCTCACGAAACCCGCCGCAAAGGTCCCATCTGGGCAGGACGGCTCTCCTGGGGCGCCGGTGTCTTGTTGAAAAAAAATCTTGCCAATAATCACTGAAGGACCAACTAATAAAATCCATATTTTCAAGTTGAGAGTTAGCAGCAGTTGGTCCACAGAGGTAAAATACAAAAACAGCTGACAGACTAGGCTACAAGTTAGCAGATAGCAGAGCGCAGGAGAGAACACGTGCGCCCCCGAAGAAGGCAGGAAGAAGCAAGTAACTTCCTATTGATTTTGCTAGCCTGTTGCTAATCAGTAGGTATAGTACGGCACAATTATGTCAACGCATAAATGCAAGTGTTACGAGTTTTTTGTTCATTTGTTTACAGGTTTAAAAGGCTGTTAGGCAAGGGAAGACAGGTTGATGTGCCTCACAACAAAACTTACAGTACGTTGATGGACATATAATTTGTAAGATGTGCTCTAATGCTTTTGCGTGCTAAGGTTAATAATGTGTGTTTAAAACTAATAGTAATAACTACAGTCTTAAAATATCGTAGGAAAGCGGGTCGTGGAACCGTTAAAAGATCAAAAGTGACAAAAATTCAGCCTAGAACCGGAGATAAAAACTTGAGTAAACGAAAAATTAACAAAATCGAACTTACAAAGTCCGTGCACGGCAACAAATAATGAAACATTCGGCGCAGACAGAATAACGATTGAAAATTCAAAATAATTCGCAAAGAATAACTAGAATAAAAACTAAACGTAACATCGCGCGTGTAAAACAAAATAAAACACGTCTAAAAATGGGAAAAAAATCAAGCGTAAACAAATAAGAGGACACCCTGACGTGGTGTTTATGCAAGAACAATTCCCAGGAAGCTGTTGTTACCTGGAAGCGTGGGTTAGAGATCATGACTTTAACCCAACGTTGAAAGAAGTGGAGAATGTGGGAACATTGAAGGCAAAAGTGAAGTGCAAAGAAAGAATAGAAGACGAGCTCAAAGTCCTCTCCGTGTGGGAAACTCAAAGTAAAAAAAAAGGTCTGAGCAAAGTGAACGAGAAGGCGAAGAGAAAGCAAGCACAAAAAGAAAGAGGAAGTGCACTAGTCATGTCCATAGTGATAATTGGTGAATTGTGATGTTGAAGGTTTGAGTAAGTTGTATTGAGGACAGAGGTAACCGTAAGTCTAAGTAAAGATGGGTGGCGAATGTGTTTGGTTGTTTGGTGGACGTCTGAAGTGGAAAAGAGGAGCTGTGACAGTAGGGCTTGGAAAGTTTTAGGCGTGTGAGACAAGCGTCGATAAGCGAGGGAATTGTTTGTGAATAGCTGACCGTTTATTGTGCAAAATCGGAAAAACCTAGAAGTTTTTCAACATGAGGAGTGCGGCCCTTCGGTGGCCCCTATTTGCAGCATGGGGTCCTCGACGGCATCCGCTGGGTTTTTGCCCAAATTATAAGGGAAGGTTGTAATTGCAGCTGGGAATATTCCAGCCTTTCCCTTGTACTATTTAGGATATGAATTTTAAAATGGAATCTCATTAGAGATAAAAAATAGATTATTGAGCTAAATTGAAACTTATAGAACACTCTTAAAAGAAAATAAGAGAATGGCTAAAAGAGAAAGAAAATAGTTAATGTTTTGAAAAAGATCAACTGTTGATAAATAGCTGTTTGAAAACAAACAGATTTATTTTAAGCAAAGAGCTAGTATGTTTGATAAAAAGAAAATCAGATTGTTAGAAAGGTTCTTCATTCAAGAATAGATATTGTTCATAATATTATTTGAAAGTAAATTCTTCTGAATTCAGGTGAAAAAATGACCAACTTTTAGATGTATTGAGCTAAGAACAAATAATTATATTTACTCCAAGTAAGTAGAGTAATCTGACGTATTAATCTTTGAACTAGTCTTTAACATTCAAAGTAAGATGGAGAAAATTATTCGGCTAGATTTAAGAGAATTGATCTTAGTGAGACATTATTAAATTTACAATGAAGAAGGTGATTCAGAAATAGAAAAATGTACTCGTTATTGGCAGATTTAAAGAGAAAAGGAATCACACATAATGACATAATAAATAGATTGACTAAATTAGATTTTGAAGTACATGGCAAAATACAGTAAGAACTGTCAAAAGACTTCCCATTAGTTCTTGGGAGTGATAATAGATATCAATACAAGTCTTATAGATAAAGAGAGGTCCAAATGTTGATTAGCAAACTCCTGTTGAGGAAGGAGCAGCGGTTTGGCATATGTCACAAAATAAATAAATATTAACAGCTGATGAAAAATCAGTTTTAGCAGACGATAGAGCAATTTTAAACTGCCACTTTTTAAGAATGGCAGAAATAGTCTAAACTAGGGAGATAAGTTGTTCCAGGGAGTGTATAAATAAAAACAACAAATTAGGAGTTGGGATTAAAAAACGTTCTAAAATTCACACGGAAAGTAGATAATTCTACCAACCTGGAGTGACATACGAATGGATGTTTTTTAGTGCACGAAAAAACATTCTTTGTTCTCCTCTGGACTGCTGAATTATCCTCCATTATAAATTACATGGATATCAGTTGAAAATGATTGGAATTAAAAATTGAATTGAATGCTATAAGAGGTAGTGTTTTAAGTGTTAAAGAATAGCAGAGAAGTCATAGTGGAATAAAAAAGATTGCTTAAAAGAGTATTGCCGTCCCTCAATACTCTCCCATGCAAATGAAAACTTTGCCTGGGTAAAAAAAAGTCAGATTTTGACTTATGTGGACTACAAACTTTGATATGGAAAATTGAAATTTGAAATAGAAATTTAAATTGATTACAAAATTTACCCAAAGATACCCTAGGCCTATTGAGATACTGTATTTGACTAAAAACAATTAATTGAATAGATTATAATTGTGTCGTGGAATCGTAATTTTTGGATTACATGTTGATGAATCTTCAACAGTGACCCAAAGAAGGTGAAAAGACATTTTGTCAGCTCTAAAGAAATTCCAAAACAAAGACAAATTCCTATTTTGTAATCTTGAGTGGAACATTGCGCGATATATTAATGCCACTGCAAAACTCAATTTACTGATTAAAATGGGAGCTGACAAAAATTGATCATAAGCAAATATTGGCATTTGCCAAGAGGAAATTATTATACTGGGAGAATTGTAACTCTGTAATTTTGGGTTGATTGCGGAACGTAAACTGTTTTTGATACGGTAATAGTAACGGTAACACAAGTTAAAACAATTACTGGATGTACTCAAACTACCGAATGCGCTAGTCATTTGTAAATGTGAAGCCCAAATTAATGGCCTTGATAACGTGTCAATCGGGAACAGGCTAGCAGATGAAGCAGCCAAGATAGCGGTTGTAAATCAACGCAATAAAGCAAAAATGGGCGATGAAAGGTTTCTACCAAAATCATTGATCAAATGGGCAGCTGAATTGAGCCACACGATTGTCAAGTGTCTACAGGGGGGAGGACTGAGTTGGTTAATAGACACTATGATAATGTATGGCTTCAATTCAATTCAATTCATACTTACAAATTTTTTTCAAACAGTGTTTACTTTGCATAAACAATGTTAAGAGAGACCAAAAAGAGGGAGGTTCCCAGAACCACCTGAACTATTTCATACATTGCACATGGATTATATTGAGTTGAATAGAGTGTTGGGGAAAAGATATTCCCTGGGGAAAAATAGATGTATTTTCTAGATGAGTTAAGATTTTTCCTAAGCGCACATGAGGATGAAAAACCAGTAATTAATGAACAGATTGATGCAGAAGGAAAGAACTTGCCACTTTTTAGACTTCCAGATTTAAACCCAGGACCTGTTAAAGGTTCTGGCAGCATTGCAGCTCACATAAAGAAACAGTTTGATCCAAGACAAGTTTGCGACAACAATGATCTGCCAGAATGTTCTGATCCACAGACTCTCAAGGTGCGGGTCGGAGACTTGGTCTTCCGGAAAGTGTTGCAGCGTGCCAGGTGGGACAGTGAACGCTGGGACAGTCCTTACGAGATGGTGGGCTTCAGCCAGACTGCAGTGAAAGTCTACGGATGCACTGGGTGAATTCGTCAGTCCCAGTGCACGCTCTTCCGGTTGCCAGAAGGACCCAGCGACGCCAGTCCACCAGACCCTGATTCCTAAAGTCCCGACCTCACCTAAAGTCATCAAGAGCGGTGGAGGGTTTTCCGCCCTGCTGGCAGCCCGTCCGCTCCTACGAAAGACCTCCCGTCATTGGATGGAAGAGTCTACTTCGCATTTTCAAACGCCTACTCTCCACTGTGGACCAAAAGGTCAGCACCATGTTTGTCGCCTACTCAGCCAAATACGACCTTGTGTCACAGCTCCCGCTAGAAGAACCAGATACTGATTTGGACAGTGACGATACGGACACTAATGTCTAAAGCAGATTCCCCACGTCGGCCATCCCGACTCTGCAACCCTATGGACTCTCGATAAAAAACACCGACGCGGCGATCATAAATCGCTGAAATATGGCGTTCAAAAGAGTTCCAGATTGTATACACATTTACCAAATGTTGTGTTGAATTGTGTGTTTTCCATGGAGCCATGGCATGAAGCTGCTCTCGTCCCTAGCGCAAATGGGGAGGGAATAGGGGAATTTTGTCCTTAATGTTAAGGTTTTTTCGCCCCTATCGTGGCATTTTATAACTCCTGCTAATGGATAATTGACGGGTCAGACACCAACCCCACTCTCGAGAATGTCTAACTCTGATGAAAGCTGAAACGTTTTAAACCCCCAACAGGAGGGAAATGTAAGATGTGCTCTAATGCTTTTGCGTGCTAAGGTTAATAATGTGTGTTTAAAACTAATGGTTATAACTACAGTCCTACTTAACAGTCTTATGGCCTTACAAAACAAAGAATGCGTAAGGGCACATCTAACTGAAGGACAGATGTCAGCATGACCCAGAGGGGCACATTTCCTGTTTTAGGTTTCTATTGCTGACCATAAAGTTTCAACACAATGAGACAAGACAAATAACTGCCCGCGCCCAACTCTCAAGATAACAGCTATTTCTCAAGATGTGAAACTCACACATGTATGTTGAAACTCTCCCACTTTGCCAATAAAAGCAGCGACCCTAGGTAGGGGGCTGAGAGAGAATCACTGACTTTGCGAGTAAAGCGTCAGTCCTCTCCCTGGCGGCCGCCGGTGAAAATTTTATCGCTGTCTCAAGTCTGATTCTTCCTCCGTCCCTTCCTAGGTCTTTGTTGTTTTCTTAGTTCTAGTATTAAGTTTAGACCTAACATAATTGATACTACGTTATACGCGCGTTCTACCCGAGAGGCTGGGGCTGGGACAGACAGTGGCTCGCCTCGCGGCGGACCGTCAACTAGATCCAGAGATCCAACTACAAGCTTTTTAACTGCAGCAACTTTAAGATAATCTATTGGAGCTGGAATTGCAGAGGACAGCGGGTGAAAGCCCGTCTGGAGGCCGCCGAGGGTTATCATAATGTTGGGTGAAAGTTTGGCGAGCTCTGCTGTCTGATAACACATTCTCGTATGCTCAACCTTCATTCATATTTTTCTAATAATCTGACCTGTTTTGCACATGCACCACTCGTTTTAAATAAGAAATGGAATCATGTTTTATTGCGATCAATATCTGCAATAAAATAGAATGACATACTATTTTTGTCTATATGTACATATCTTGTCATATTTCCTTGTAACAACAAAATCCGTGTCAGCCCTTCTGCATTCGGCAACTGCATTATTATTTGTAATTTCACCTCATTTTGGTCACTCAAGTGGCCGGCATATCAATCTACAGCTCACGTCAACACAGGCTGACAGGTTGTTATAATTTTGTCCACAAATGATCAACGAAGTGATAACAACAAACATACAAGGTTTAAAGCACATCCTTAACTTATTGGCTGCCGTTGGTTTCAATTTAAGGCATATGGCGAGGTAGATCCACACTGGCGCTTTGGAGCTGGACTCAATGTTCAAAACATTCCACGTCCAACCATATATATATTTATAGGCACTTCCAGTTTACACACAGCACAGTGCTATATCCGTTTTTGGAGATTCAGTGGGTTCCTCTGGTTTGATTTTGCAGTTTTAACTTTGTCAACACACTGCTTAAATTAACCGCAATTCATGTTGTTCTGTATAAACTGGAAGTTTGGAGGAGAAATTTTCCAGATGGCGCCGCCCATGTTTCGCTCAGGAAACTTGTCTATTAAAAGTTAAAAATAATCAGTGTTGTTAATCTTACTTTAAAAAACGTAATTTACCACAGTTACAAATTACTTCTCCCAAAACGTAATTGAGTTAGTAGCTCATTTACCTGAATGTATGAGTAATTAGTTACTTTGCAAAGTAACTGCTGTTACTTTTCATGTTTTTTTTTTCCCACTAAGAAAATAAAAACTAGATTACACTATAGACCCTACCCACCGACGTCACAAAACCACGTGCTCGCTGTATGGTTCCGCCCCCTTGTCCGTCATTTTGTGTCTGTAATATCAATGGTCTCAATTGATCGAGCAATTTATAATGCATTTCATGGAAGACCCGGTGCTTTCGGATGCCGTAAACTCACTCGATGCGTTGCATAAAAGGCGTTATGTGGAAAAGCTTCAGTTTATCCATTCGCCAGATCCATATTTGATGCCTAAATCGATGTTTTTCGACCCGCTGACTTCGCCGTCTTTGCCTGACATCTGCTAGCTACCCTGATATGTACAACTATCTTGTCCACACAAAATCAGCCTATTCTCACGAAAGTTTGAAAAACTTTAAGAGCTTGGAGGCTTATAAATACTTTGTTGCTGGTTGGGTGAAACAGGTCCTCGTCCACGAAAATTCGGCAGGAATCTGTCTTGTGCTTGGAAAGGTGAGTTACGAAATTTTCAATTCAAAATCTTTTGTTATTGCTAACATCCACTGTCAAGTCTAATGTATTTCATGTCGTTTGTCAATGGAGTTAGGGCTTTTAATGTTTATATGGTTTAGCAATAGCACTCTCACTACATACATACGTGTATGTTGTCGGCGATTAGCCTAGCAATGATCTTAATTGTGGTTGTCAGCCCAAAACCCTCTAAATATATATTAAATGCATCTTACCAGATATAAAATGACTACTACATAATCTGTGGTAATCGTTTGGAGCCCAGTTTTCTCATCGAATTGCAGCAGCCCATCTCGCTCTCTTCTCTCCGGGTCTCTCGGAATCCGGTAGAACTTAAAGTCTCTCCGTCTTCTCCGTCTATCTTCTCTGTTATTGCAAATGACCGCCACACACGCCTTCACCATTTTGATTATTAATGTTAACGAGAAGAAAAACACGTCGTAAATAGGAGGAATGTACGTAGCCGTAACAGGTAAACATGATGTGTTGACGGACAATTGGGCGGCACCAGTCAGGAGGAAGGAGTTGTGACGTCACGTGGGTAGGGTCTATAGCCCTTTTCACACACATATCCAGGGAAATTCCTGTGTAAGATGACCGGGAATTACCCGCATCATTGCTTTCACGTACAAAAAGATGTCCTGAGAATGAAGCGGGTTGGAGCTTTCACAGACTTGATCCGTGTTGCTCACTGGCTCTCTGTACGGGGAGGGCTGCTGGCGTGATTTTATAACCCGGATATTACGTCCTTTTTGGTTGGCATCGCTGGCACAATGTTGGTCAAATCGTGTTTTGTTCCCGATGTCACTGCAGCAAATTTAAGATTAAGAGTGTATTTAAACTAGAGGTAAAATCAGGCCTAAAAAATCCTGTCGCAACCAACCCGGGTCCACGGGTATTACAGCTCGACCTGGCCCGAGCCCGATTAATTAACTGGATTTGAACACCGCCCCCCCCCCGAAATTTTATGTTTTCTTTGTAGGCCCGAGCCTGAACCCCAAACCCCCCACAATTTTATGTTTTATTTGTGATGACTCTGGAGAAGAAGGAAAGGGGGGGGGATACACCAGTCAGACCTGGACAGAGCACTACTTGCTGCTTGGGAAAACTGGTTGCGTTTTGAAAGATCACATTTGTGATGATGCTTGTGCGTAAAAGCCTTAACATTTACACAATGCAATAACCCTGGAAGTTTGTTAAATATAAATAAACAGATGTGGTTTTGCAGACTTGCAGAGGGGAAGGTTAAAAGGGGGCGCATGGCATGCTCTGGTTCTGCAATGACCATACAGCGCCTTCTCTTTTTTATCCAAATTTATTATTTTATAACAAGTGTTCCTTAGTTTAACATCCATGTATCATTTTAGTATGCATATATAAATATATATTTATTTCAAAAAGTTAGCGAGAGAGAACCCCTGGCCGGCCCGAACACAATAATTGACATTTTAATTTCATTATGTTTTCAGTTCAATTTAGCCATTTCCATCTTGCTATATCTATAATCGCGATGTTTGTTTACAGCTTTTCGTCTTACTGCGAAGAGGGAGGAAGTGACGATCGGCCCGCCATGATATTCAAGTCATCTGCCATCGTGCTGTGACCCTGGAATTTAACGCCTGCTTTCACACACACACTGCTCCCCGGTAAAGTCCCGGACATGATACTAGAACGCGACCCGAGAAATGTCTCCGTAATCTCAGTGTCAGTCGACAAGGCAAATTGTTTTCACACACAAGTTCCGCGATATTCCTGGTGTTTCGGAGTATGTGAAAGGGGCTTATGTGAAGTTCAAAGGGTTTTTGGGACAATTCGACCTAGCCCAATTCTTTACCCTAAACTTAACTAGACACAGGGATATTTTAGATATTGCAATAACTAGATAGTAACCTTTGCTATTTTTGGAAGTCATTTAATGTTGTGAATCAACCGTTAAAGTTGTTAAAATTGCTCCCGTTAATGCATTAGTTCCCTTCTGTCTACTTTCTACATGTGAAAGTTTTAAAACTGTTTCATAATTTAAAGAAAGATTCAAGTCAAGATTTTGCCGATTTAGTATTTTAGATATAAAGTTACTTAGGTTTGCTAGGAAGGTTCTCCACAACAGAGCCTTCCTGAGAAGTCCACTGCTTTAAGATGGCGGCTGTTTACTAACGCTGGTGAGCGTATCATTTTGTATCTACTTCTCTATACATTTGCCAACGCCGCCGAGTCTGTCATTTCACATCTAGTTCTATATACATGTGATATCTAGCGGAGCATCATGTGAGCGTAGTTTGTCGGCTACAGTCAGGTATTATTGGAGCCACCTAGCCTAGCATCGCATTTGCAACGACGTCACAACTCCCTTCACTCCTTCCCACTCCCGCTCTTCTCTCTCCTTGACTGTCCTTGCGTCATTTCACTTAAGTAGTAAGCATGCCCTTCCATCCTCAGTAACGGTAACAGTGTTGCCAAGATGAGAAAAGTAATTAATTAGATGACTCACTACTGAAAAAAATAACACTGTTACTAAAACCGTTATACTCTAACGCAGTTATTAACAACACTGAAAATATTTAATAATAACATATTTAAAAATGATAAAACAGACATAATACAAAAAAGTAAAAATTAAAAAAAAAAATTAAATTAGAAAAATTAAAAACAATTTAAGAACTTAAGATTTTTTTTTTTTTTTTTTAAATAGATTTCTAAAAAATATATTTAAAAATAGTTCATTCAGACAATCTCCACTGTTCACCAGGGGATCATTAGACAGGGAATTTGCAACAAGGTGGGACTGGTCTTTGTTTGTCACTTGGATTTTGTCCTTAAGGGTTTTCTCAGTCGCTGACTGTTCTTGGCTTCATTACTCTTTTGACCTCAAAGAATTTTAAGGCCACATGGTTGGGATTAGGACTGAGCGACAAATGGCGGATAACATACGGAACCTTTTTTCCCAAAAAATGGTGCGACTTATCTAGATTCTCCCCCCCCCCCTTCGTCGGATGCATTTTCTGACTTGTTCGATTTATACTCCAGAGTGAATTATAGTCCGGAAAATAGGGTAAATGTAGCGCAGGTTGGCCAAAAGAATGACAAGGAGAAATTCCGACATTTTGAGAACTGACCCGCAGGATGTCGTGAGCGTGGTGGACGTCCTCCTTGGCCCACAGGGCCAGCACTGCCTCAGGGTCGGTGCGCCCCGAGCCGCTGTCCAAGCGGCTGAGGATGGCGGGTCCTGGCGGAGCAGTCTCGTCCTGTGTCTCGTCGTCCCGCATGCTCCAACCCTAACCCGGAAATTCAGAGATTAAGGAGGAGGGCCGGTTAAGAAGCGGCCGGCTGCGGCCCGTTCTTTTGATCGCTTGCCAATTAGAGTGCCTCATCAACATTTCTTTCTTAGGATGTGCTTTCATTTCAGTTTAAAGCACAGGTGTCAAACCGATTCCAGAAAGGTTCTAGTGGGTGCCAATTAGATCTTTTACATGTGTAATCAGTTCAACTTTGTCAGGTGCTGCTTGTTTTAGCAGAAAATTTATTGGTTAAACTCTCTGCGCGTTATTGGTTGGAACAAAATCCAGCACCCACTAGGTCCTTTCTGGAATCGGTTTGACACCTGTGGTTTAAAGGCTCTTTCCATTACTTCTTTTTATGGAATAAGATTAGGGCCAGTGATGAAGAATCAAAAAGGTTAGTCAGACATGTCAAAAAAGATGAAAGAATGAATATTATTCCTATTCATTTTTTAATGACAATTCATCTTACACATTGTCATTTTATAATTGTTATTTATCTTTTTTTTTTTTTTTTAATTTCAAAAGGTTGCAATGAATGTATCACATTTTAAAATGTCATTTTTATTTTTAACATATATTTTTGATTTTATTCTTGTTTGTCTTTTATTTCTTTATTATTGGAATTATTTTTCATTTGAAATTTTCTTTTTTTTTTAATGTATTCATTTATATATTATTTTAGAATTACTATTATTTGGTTTAATTTTGTTTTTTAAATTACAGTGCATCTAATGCATTTAATGTTATGTTATTTTTAGATTTATGTATTTTTCCTTTCTTTTCATTAATAAATTTAATTTGTAGAGCGCTTTTACCAATGCTCAAAGACACTTTACAGTTGAAACAAATAAAAACAGCAAACGTGAGCAGAACAAAAAAATAAAGTAATTATCAGTTTAAAAAGCTAGTTTAAAAAGGTGAGCTATCAAGTTTTTTGAATGTAGGAAAGTTTGAACAGGTAGGGAGTAAGTATTTGATTTAAAAAATGCAGAGCATCTATCACATGTTAATGTCAATTTTAGAATATTGTTATTTGTTTATCTTTATTTTTTAAATAACTTAATTTTTAGAACTATTTTTAATGTTTCAATTTGAATTTATTCATTTTAGAATTATTAAATTTTTTGAATTAATTTTACAGCGCATCTAATGCATTTTAATGTTATGCCATTTTTAGAATTATTATTTAAAGTATTTGTACACCTTTTTCATGGCAAAATTCAAGCACTTTATAGGGGCTCTCAAGACTAATTTTTCCGTTTTTCCACTACCTTTTAAACATTATCCTAGTGTTTTATTTATTTATTTTTACGATGAGTCACAAATAAAACATGGAACCTTCTCACAAGAACGCAAACGTCTTCCAAAACGTTCTGGGGAAATTTGGTTTGAAAGTTGCAGATTCTGAAACTCCCTGCTTTTCAGGGTTGCTGACGGAAGTGAGCATTTTGTGGCAAACTCTGAACGTGCCCGATAGCAGAGGTGCCGGCATGGTGTGGGCGTGCCTTTTGTTGGACGGAGACTCAAAAGGTATGGCCGAAGAAACCTTGACTAATGTGCTTTCTTGAAGTTTGGGACACTCGAAAAACAGCTACCACCCCTCTGCTGGCTTAGTCGCCAGTGATAAGAGCCAATTAACATTTTACAGTGCGTTACTGCCACCGTGCGGTCATAATAATTCATTGCATCCATCGTGATGCAGTCTGGAACACAGGCTTGTTCACTTGCAAAGTGGAGACCCTGCCTGTCGGTGGCATTGACGCTATTGAATGTGCTCTGTTACATATCTGCCTTGGAAACTATATGTCGAAATATTGTACACCTATACCAACCTGTTAATATGCATTGTATGTATGTTTATGTTAAGTTCTGTAGTGGTATGGAAGCTAAGTGAAGCGCAATATTTATGTACCACTCTGTTTTGTATAGTTTATTGAATGTATGCATGTTTCTTTGTTTCAGATTCACGAACTAAAACAAATAACGTCATATAGAAACAAGAAAAGACTAGGCCATGGGTGTCCAAACCTGTCCGCAAGGGCCGCTGTGGGTCCTGGTTTTTGTACCTACCAATCGAGCACAGACACTTTAACCAATGAAGTTTGTGCTAAAACAAGCAGCACCTGACTGCAATCAACTGATTACACTTGTGACACACCAGATTGGATATCGTCTCGTTTTGTAGGAATGAAATCCAGCACCAACTGCAGCCCTATGTCGAATAGTTTTACACCACTGGACTAGGCCTTGTATTTTATTGGAGCACATTCAATGTTACCTGGCTGTCGGGCAGTGCAAACGGAAACACTTTGTTTTATGCAGTACTCCTCCAATTGCAAAGATAAATGATATCTCGATGTACGTTTGTGTGGAACTGTAGCTCACAACAGCACCAAAAAACTATTCCTTTCTCGCCAAAACTAGTAAAGCTCTTTAAAGGGCAACTGAAGAGCTTTCCGGATTTTGGTGTAATTGTACGAATATAAACTTTGGACGAGTTCATCAAAACAACCATGACATTATCAACTCGTAATTGCAAGGATAATTTGCGTTTTGTTTTAGTTTTTTTTGCACTCCGTTAAATGTCCCTTCCCAAACCCGGAAGTGTGACGTAAATTCCCCGACGCAGCAGAAGACTCGTATCCACAGCTAGCATAGCAGCAACAACTATCAGTGATATTTCCGCCAAAGGTAACCGTTCAGGATCGCTCTTTTGTGACGCTACTGTTGGCAAAGGCTCCCAGGAAAGATGATCTACAATTAATCCCTACATGTTTGAACCTGAGGCGTCAGATGACGATTTACTTGACACAGCAAATGTCGTCATGACGCCAATTGACAGCTCGACACTTCACGAACGGGAGAGTGAGTGGTAAGTCCAGCATCGTGATTTTTCTTTTTGAGAGATTGCGATTACATGGTTGTATATATTTTCCATGCTCTCCTCATAGCTGAAACTGGATATTAGGTTATGGGACAGCTCCTACCGATCTAAATATGGTAAAGCTAGCCCAAATGTGGCTAAATAAATGATATATGTTATTGAATTTTCAAAATAAACGACAAAACGATTTTATTTTCCAGGTGTTGCTGCAAACCTTCAAGTAATTACCCTTCCAAGAGTATGCCTGTGTCGTCAGGAGATCCCGTGAGAGCCAAACTTGAGGAGGCTGAAGAACTGACAGGGGCATGAATTACATTAAAAAAATAAAACCATAAATTGTAAACAACGACATATTTTGTTGACTGTTTAATGTATTCTATTGGTATATAATATATTGTAATTATATTACATTCTGAAACAATATTTAATAGGCCACAATAATAAGTGATACCAGATTTCTGTTGAATCATCATCAGCTTATGCTGTCAGATTGTGACACAACATAGAAAGCCAAGTTATACAAAGCAAACAATGGCACACATCAAAGAACATAAATTTAGTAAGCAACACAAAGTTAGGATAGCAACGGACTAGCGCAACTTTGAAAAATGAAAGTGGCAGTGGGAAATATGTATTTACTCTTTTCTGTAGCATTAAGTGTTCTCTATACAAAAATAAATCATTATTATTAAAATATGAAGGTAACTAGATTTTTTCTTTTAAAAATGTGTACTGTATGTATGACTAGTTTATGATTTCATTTCATCAAAATTTGCTACATTTATTTCTCCCAAGTCATCGTCATCTGATGTCGCAGACAGAAGAAATTCAGCATCTGGCAGGCCTCATACTGGACTGTCTCAGGAAATTAGAATACACAATATTCTAATTTTCTGAGACAGTCCTGTATATTGTTCTATGTAAAGGACGTCAGCCAAGGTCGGCCCCCCACATTTTTACCACGCCAAATCTGGTCCCCTTTGCAAAAAGTTTGGATACCCCTGCTTTAAATGGTGGATTAATGTACAGGACTGTCTCAGAAAATTAGAATATTGTGTATTCTAATTTTCTGAGACAGTCCAGTAGGATCTCTTCAGTCGTCATCGCTGGACTTGCATCACTTGTGTCATCATATGACTCGACCCACTCTCTCTTGATTTCGGGAAACTAGGTGGCGACTGACTTGCAACGCTTTTTTCATCGTGTTGAGGGTTTCCGCCGCTTATTTTTTTATGTTTGGCTTTATGGAAAAAAACAAAAAAAAAACACAGCAGCATGAAAATATTGGATAAATCCTAATTTTAATTAAATATTTCTTAATAATTTCTTGGTGATCAAATAATAATCAAAGCAGCATCTATTTGATGCTATTGTTCCCTCTTCAAGTAGGCAGACCTTGATGTTGATGCTGTAGTACAATAGTCATTATTTTACTGAGATGTATTTGGTACATTAGGGCCTGGCAGGTGGATTGTTTTATATATAGGCTTTATATTTACCCTGTGAGAGGCCAAAAAACAACGAGCCAATGACCTATTTGGTGCTGGGGACATTTGAATTTACATAATACCTATTGATATAGTAATAAAATCACATGAGTAGATGACCTGTCAGCAAACCAATCTACTTATGACAGGCCAACAGCAACAAAAAAAATGTCGCACTTCAACAAACAGGCAGTAGGAGTCCCCCTCGTTTATCAAGAAAAGCCAGTAATGGTCTACTTACGACTTTGTAAAATCATTGTTGCATTGTTGTAGGTTTTCAAAGCTGTCGTCGCTGAAATGATGAAAACAATGAGCCGATTGGGGACCTGTATGCATGCTCACAAAAACGGTCCAAACCTTTGCAGGAGAAGTTTTTTTGGACCACTCATAGAGTCTCGAGTCTTCCTGTGAGCAATTCATCGCTACACATCGAGATGGCATGAAGAATCTCACGAGTAAAACCCAGAAAATGTTTGCAATATATGGCGAGGATAGCGTGGTGATATAGTTCCGTGTTGAGAGTGGTGGCGAGGCTCCCTGGAAGTTACGTCATCAGGTAGCTGTCGGCAGGGCGGCGCATCCCTCGTTGCTATGGTGTTGCTAAGGTCGTAACTCAAAAACTACGCGGGCAATTATTAATATTATTATTTTTTTTTTATGTGACTTTTTGAGACAGCGAATGATGCATTTAATACAATTCAACCGAGTAAAACACTCAAGAATGAAATCCGAAAAGCTCTTCAGTTGCCCTTTAAAAGGTTACTACAATCACACCTACTCCTTAAAAAAAGACTCTCTGTTTTCTTGTGCAACAAAGGGAATCGATCGAGAGCCAGGATAGTTGGCAGAGTCCTATTGGTGACGAAGCCGAGCGAAGTGGAGCCTGGTCGGATTAAACTGCGACTGACAGAGGGGGTGTAAAGGTGCCCCCCCTCCCAAAAAAATGTGACAAAAAGAGGAACTGGTTGTGCCATAAAAGTATTGTACCAAACCACAGCAAATGCACATGTATGCATATAAATCCTACTTTATTTGTAAACTGCTTGATTCAACTCCAAACTACTCACGGACGGGCTCAAATGCACTGCATTCGATGTTTAGAATTATTATTATTTTTTTTTATTCATTTTTATTTCATTTAAGAAATTGTTGTGCATCTAACAATATATTAATAATGTCAATTTTAGTTTTTTTTGTCGTTGTTTAGTTTCTTTTTCATTTCAAATAGTTTTTTCGGGGTTGTCATTGGCTGCCATCGACAGCAGGACACGTTTATTTTGTTTGAAAATGGTCGGACGTGTTGGTGATGATGATGATGTGTCTGACCCTGAAGGGTGTCGAGCAGAGCACGGGGGCCGAGCCACAGAGCAGCGTCTGAAAGTGCTCCTAAAGGGTTAGCATAGTGTTAGCATAGCATCAGCATGTCAGGAAATCCTGTGTCCTGCGGTGGGCCGAGCCTCACCAGAGTGCCCGCCAGGCCGTTGCGCGTCGACTCTTCTCCTGCGACATCGTCAGATCATTTAATGTGCTAGCGATGCCCGAGAAAAGGCGAGAAAAGAGAACGTACCGTTGAAGCCAAAGTCAGCCGTCGTGTCATCAGTGTCGCTTTCCGCCTGCTCGGAGTGCTTCAGGCTCTGTTGGCACAGAAAATAACCATTTAAAATGTATTTATAGTAACTTGTGGGCGAACCCTAACAGTTTTTGTTGACTTTGGGGCGTTACCGGGTCACTTTTGTTGGTCTTGAGGTCCTTGAAGAGTGTATCTTCCGTATTTCTTCAATGGTGATTGTTTGCACTGCTCCATCATCCAAAAATAGTTATTTCAATTCAAAAGGAACCAGTTAACATTATTGTCTTGATAATGTTACAGTATCTATCTTTTAAGCTTTAACCATTTGGAAATTATGTTAGGGCGCTTTCACACAAGTACTGTTTGGTCCGTTAAAAGAAATAAAATATAAAAAATAAAATGAAAATATTTTACACACTTTACTTTAAAATAATAACTATTAAGAGAAATGTTATGAATTAACTCAATATTTTAACTGAATATTTATAATCAATTATTTATTTATTTATTTATTCTGACTTGATGGCAGCTACACTAGCATTATTAGCGTTACATGGCTTCCACCCCCAACTAATCCAGAAAAGGTTCGTTACAGTTAAATTCGAATATGTATACATTTAACAAGACAACATATAGTATCTTCGTAATGATATTAATCTTCATTATACCTTTCGAAATTGAATGTTTTTTTCTTGTAGATCCTAGTGGTCCATATGAACTCAATGGAGTTTCAGAGGAATCCACTCGTATCGGAAAATCTGGAAGACGGTATGACGTCATGTATATTACCTCCATTGATTTCGGATCACTTTCTGTACATTTTGGGGCATTAATCACTTCCCCTTGATTTTGGGGCACTTTGGGGTCACTTTCTGTTTGTTTTGGGGTAACTACTTTCTATTGATTTTACATCACTTGCGGCATTCCAGACATTCCAGGTCACTTCCTGTTCATTGGTGACATCCTGTTGAGTATGGAGCATATCTGAGTCACTCCCTAATCATTTTGCGCCCACTCCCAGTCCAAATGGATTGGACATCTATCACCGGCAATGGCAGTCAATGAGTTAATTTTGGGGCTTTTACGGTCACGTCCAGTTGATTTTGTGTCACTAAACAGTATGTGACCTGGGGAATTCCCAAAATGAATAGGAAGTGACTCAAAATTAACAGGAATTGAACTATCAATAGGGTTGGGCATCGAGCCTCGATGGGATCCGGGACTAACACTCCGATGCTCCGGAACCTTTAGAATTTTTAAATTTGATACCATGTTTCGATGCCTAACACCACAAAGAAGAAGCCACATAAAGCGTTTGTTTGTGCATTGCAACTTGAGTTCAACCATGGCATGGACACGATGCGGCGGTGCTCAAAGGTTTGGCTCAACTTCACAAAGAAAAATGACCATTCAGCTCAGTGCAACGTTTGCAACACAGCTATAACATGCATAGGTGGCTGCACGACCAATATGATTAAACACCTCAGGCTTCATGGAATACAAGTGCCGAGTAGTGCATAGCCGAGTGCTGCTCATTTTACACGCTGCGCTGGTCCTCTAACCAGTCAGAACCAGTTAAGTTAAACAATCTATTATGTCTATTCTGCTGCCCCCGCGACCCGACCCCGGATTAATCTGTAGATGATGGATGGACGGACGGACGGACGGACGGACGGACGGACGGACGGATGAAAGGATTAGTACGATAATAAGTCGTATCATTACGTCGGGCTAATGTAGCTGTATAAGAAGCGACGTACTTTACGTGGCGCGTCGCCGACTCCATTAAAATCAACAGTATTATAAGCATCTTTTGTTTTAGAATGGGGTTTCACCACTAAGGAAATCCTTATTATTTTGCCTCATCTATATAAAACTATAATCAATAGAAAAATTTATACTAATGCTTCGTCATAGCTCCCAGTTAAGGTACTTTTATGTAAAGTGTGTAGCGGCTCACAGCTACCTTACCCCTACGTAATATTTGCGACTTTTTGTCGCTTTCTCATATTTATGCATTCAAGCTTCATCTACACCCAGTTAACATGTGTTCTCCATAGCAGGAGACAGCATCTGTCAAAAACGCTCACGCTTACTGTCTGAGAAGGGAGATATGATTATTTTCCTCAACAAAAACTGTTTCTGCTTTTATACTGTACATGCTGCTAATCTGGACTGGCATTTACAAGTTGTTTTTTGTTTGTGTTTGTTTGTTTGTTTCATATTCTGCACCAGGTTAGTGGGAGCTCAATAACATGTAAAAATTCCTGCAGCATAAGACACTCTAAAACATAGGCAAAATAATATGTGTAAATGTTTTCTCCATAAGCTTTTGAACTGCACTCCTGTGGAAAGAAACTATTCAAGTTCAAAGACTGATATTTATATAAAAGTTAAAAATAGCCCTGTGAGAAATTCATAGCAAAGGTAATTGAAATATATAATCATCATAAAATATAAAATAATCGGATAATTTAAAAAATAATTGAGAAGAAATTATTATAAACTATGCAATTTTTTTTTACCCTGCTGTTTGGAACTGGAATCGAAACGTGGAATCAGAACCATTCAAATTCATAAGATGCCCAACCTTAACTATAAATCAGGGTGTTTGCACATTTCTGACAAGCAAATATAATGCTTTTTAAGACCATTTTAAGACCTCTGAGGATAAAAAATAAGACCACCACCACAGAACAAATATGTATGGTAAAAAAATTAAACACACACACTCTAGGTCAGGGGTGTCCAAACTTTTTGCAAAGGGGGCCAGATTTGGTGTGGAAAAAATGTGGGGGGTCGACCTTGGCTGACGCCCTTTATGTAGAACAATATATTTAAGCAAATTTTAGCAAGCCATTCTGTGTGTCACATTGGCTTTATTATTATTTTTTTTATTAATAATTTCAACAATCTCACAACTAGCCTTTGGGGCGTTCTTTTTCGACTCTCGGGCTCTTGCAAAATACTGCTGCTGTAAAATTAAACTAGCTTCATGTTGCTTCAATTTCTCGCAACGTATCGTCCCTGTAATCTTGTCGTACGTGTCAGCGTGTCTTGTTTGGTCATAACGCCTTACAATGAACTCTTTAAAAACAGCGACTGTCTCTTTGCAAATGAGGCAGACACAGTTGTGAAGAATTTTAGTGAAGAAATAGTCAATTTTCCAATTTTGGATGAAATTTGACCACGGGCCGCATTTGGCCCCCAGGCCGGACTTTGGACATGTCTGCTCTAGGTTCAAGTCGAAGCATTTAAAAAATATATATAAATCAGTGCATCTTCAGTTCACAAAACAGAACTGTTTACTTTCACTACTTAAATTGTGATCCAAGATACCGGGACTGCACACGATAACAAGTCTCATGCGTCACCCAATACCTCACGTGAAGGTCGAGCTGCTTGCTTTTGGTGGTTCGATTCATAGATGGATCAAACATGATGATGAAGCTGCCCTGAATGACGGTAGACAAAAGCTCACGTTTGATAAATGGAGCCAGGAAAAATCGTGCTAGATACTATGTCTTGTCTTTCGCACAAGTAAACGACTTGGCATACTCCAAATCCGGGAACACTGCCCTGAAGACAGTACCCATACGTTCGTTTGAGGTGTACGAATGGTGTCAGCTAATAGTTTGCAGCACCCATAGTATTTCTGATTTAGCGTAGCGGTTGGGGCGAATGCAGCAAAAGCACTTGTGCTGGGACCTGGGCTCGACACCAAAGGCCATGTATGTGCGTTAGTGTGAACATTTGCATGGCATGACTGTTGTTGCATGACTAGCAGCGTAGCATGTATGCTTTTCCCCTTTCATGTGAGCATCAAAGGCTTTACAGCCCAATTTTCCCAACTCTGTGTTTTTCACATACTTTGCATTGTGCTTCATTTCCGAAGATGTTTTTCACGAGTTGTATTTCGCCTCCTGAAGCAACTTATGTTCAAGTATGCATAGACAGTAAAAGAAATGTAAAAAATGAACGTATGCCTGTTCCAACCACTTAATCTGTTGTCCACTTTGGTTGTACTACATGGCTAAAAGGACACACTGCCCCCTGTGGCGTGATTCCTGCGCGATTAGACACGGCTGATGGAGCCTATTTTTACATAATCTTGTTAATGAGGCTGTCTAAATAAATCACGTTAGTGCGACAAAATAAATCCAGACACGCGTATGTTAGGATACCCGGATTAAATTGAATACCATCCATTAGAAATTTATTGCCATACCTAAAAAAATAGCGAAATATAATGTTTATTAACTCATTCACTCCCAGCCATTTTCACCGGAGCAAGGCTCTTCACTCCCGGCCGTTTTACTGATTTTGACTGATTTTGCAAGGCCCACAGAAAATTCTGTTCTATTGCTATAAAAACATGGAACCCACCAAAAGAAAGATTAGACTCTCTTCTTTCAGCAAAAAAAAAGTAAGTTCATATCTTTTTCCTTTCTTTAGAAATCAGCATTAGAAAATAGCTTAGTTTGAGCAATTTTCCAATTTCTGATGAAAAAACTGAGAAAATTAGCTTTTTCTAAATGCAAAAATTTCAAACATAACTTTGACTTTAACAAAGCTATTTATTGCTTCAATTACATCCCAAACATCTGAATAATGTTTTCCTTTTACAAAATAACATGAGCAACCAGCCAAATAGATCTTTGATTACATTGATAGCCAAGTAACAATTTATTCACACTTACCCAACTGAGAGATGACGTTTGGTGGCTGCGACAGCGGTTAAACTTTTCCCTCATTGCCTGTCTGTCTGCCTGACTGTCTCGTAAAGATGGATTTTTTTTTTTTGTCTCTCTTTCGTGGTGACCATTGTCTCGTTAGCCTGGGGAACTTGTGTTCCTGGGGGGGAACTGGTTTCGCCGTGCGCGTTTCCATGCAGGACACTCGAGCGTGCGGCTGACCTAAGCAGCAAGCCTGCGGAGCGGCTCTGCTGAGTTACTAGCACGGTCACAACAAAGTTGTACTGGTTGAATCGGGTTGGGGGGGGTCTTACCAAATGCGCTACTGCCCTCCAGTGGCCAGTTTTATTGCTTTAAAATTGGTTTTGAGCTTTGTTTTTTGTTTCGGAGATAGATCGGAAGCTATAGATGCTTCTTGTAAAAAAAAAAAAAAACGCACAAGACGTATGAATACGTTTTTGGGACAATGAAGCATTTAAAAATAAAACGTATTTATACGTTTCTAGGAGCAAATGAGTTAAGACCTTAAAAACCACATATTGTAAATAACACCTTTTAAGGATCCGCAGAGACCATGTAAATGCCCCAAAATCAACAAAAAAAAAATGATCTGAAAGTTACCCCCCAAAGTCAAAATGGATTAAACAGCCATCGCCATCAGCGAAAGAGTCCCCTTCACTGGCCTAAAACGCATCGTTAGGGAGCCCCTACCTACCTCCGCACTGTCCAGCGACATGGATCGCCGCGCTTCAGGCTCATCTTTGACGGGCGACGAGCAGTCCGGCGGTCGCAAGGGCCAGACGTCAGGGCGCGAGCGGCGGCCATAACGTTTTTCGCCCTTCACAAATTTTGGCTTCACTTCGTCTGCAATCACTGCTCGCAAAAACATAAGCGGAATGTCAAGCAAGCGCTCTCTAACTCTAACTCTCTAACTAGCTGCAAATTTTTTTTAAACCTGTACTGTTCAGCTGTTTGACATGGAGAATGGACATCGAAGTGTCCGGTTGGTCTGAACAGTTTTAATGTTTCACATTGAGAGTATGAAATACTCGTATTGTGATCATTCAGCATACCTCGTTTCTTATGACGAAGCAGCGAACAGGAAGGGATTATGGGGAGACAAGAAAAGAAACACATGAGGAAGAAAGAAAAGAAACACAAACAACAACAAGAAATACATTGAACGCCTACACTAATTGTTAATATGTTGGTGCTATCATCAGCTAGATGTACAGTATTTCTGGATGACACCATGTGGGTGGTCTGTTAACCAGGGAAAGAAGGGGAGGCGAGTGGGGAAGTCCATAAGCTAAGTGATTGGGAGGGGTAGAGTGCACACAAATCAATTCTGTGATCGAGAACCCAGTAATCGTGTGAATCCCTTGTGAGTGTAAGTCCGTTGGCAACCGAACCTATGCTGCCCCACCGCCAATCTCGGCACCGGGACCCTCCACCCGAGTGCGCCCAATTACATCCAGCCGCACGTGAGCCCCACCAAACACGCGACAGCCACGCAGACGAGGCGCGGGTGCCCACCCTGGGCCACGGCCCCCACCCAGCCAACCCGGGGAGGGCAACGCAGCCCATCCATACTCCCGCAGCCCAGCAAAGGACACATCATCACCCCCCGGGATCCAGGGTGGTCTCCCGGGTCAGCCGTGCTCCCATCAACCAGACTTCAGGGATGGGAAGAGGGGATGCTCCACCAACTAACTCGATCAACCCCCGCCCCAAACCACGCCTGGTGCACCCACAACCGCCCACTCCTCCCCCCGCCGCCTGAGCACCCACCCCGCACCTCGAACAGGCGCTACACCAAGCGCCGGAGACCAGGGTATGTTCACCCCACCGGCAAGGGGCAGCAAACCCCACCCAAGGCCCCGTGGGCCACAAGATGCCCCGCCGACGACCCCGTCGGTAGGAAAGCAGCAGCAGCCGCCGCGGTTCGGCGAGGCGGACAGGGCTGGGGACAAACCAAGGGACGGAGGCGCGACCCCCCTCCCCCCCAACCCAACCACGGTCACCATCGTAAATCGGAAGGGGGTCAACATAGAAGTGCGCTCGCATACAACCTATGCTAGTACTGCTTGTTTTCTGCCGGTAATCTTTCAAAAAGGAACATGTAAACATGTTTACACGAGTAAACACTCCTCCTATGGAAGTTGTAGAAACGACTCTAGACATTACGACATATGAAGGGTGTTTTCTTCATAAGATTCCCAAAGCCAAGGAAGGGGGGTGGGGTGAACAATGGATCAACTTGTGAAGCCGTCCAAAAGACCAGTTTAACGCCAGTAAGGTGAAGCCATTCACCTTCATATGCAGTAAACATTTTGTTGGGGGCCATGGTCCGACAGATGACAATCTTGATCCATTGCCTTCCTAAAAGAGGTAAGCCATTTTGATATTTTTACTTATTTTTTAGCTTGGCGTTTTTCCATGCTAACTTTGTCTGACAATGAATGGCCTGAAAAAAATTAAAATGTTATTTATATATCGCAATATTCATGTAGGTCTATTTTTCTCAAATTCCGATATTTAAATAAATTAGGCATGTTTGCCTTGGTCTTTTTTTAGTAAGTCTATTCATGCCTAGGGGTAGGCTCTAGATTTAACAGCTTTACCATTTCTTTTGTAAAGAAACAACCTTAGCAACGGGGAAGTGTAAATAAATGAATAGAATTAAGATTTGTTATTAATGAACAAATTATAAGTGTTCGTTGGCTGTCACTGAGTAGAATTTGCGATCGCTAAACAAAAATAGCAATAATAAATTACCCCCAAGAAACGTCAGAGACATAAGACAACCAGAGGATATAATATATGAGAAAGACGGAGCACATGGTGATAAAGGATAGCTTGTTGAAACAGGAGAATGTCATTGTCAGTGGCGTAAGGCAATGCTCACAAGAAAAAGGTGTCAATAAAAAAAACTACCTCTGAATCAGGACGGCTCTTTTTCCCGTCTTTTTCAGCACTTGACACTCAAGCCATCTCTTTAGCATTTGTTGTTCTTCCACAACTTTACCAATGAATTTGGCACCAGGGACATCATTTTCGGACAGAATTGGTAGGTTTCGCTCAATAAACATCTCGTTCATACACTATTTACATGCATCTAGCATGAGAGACAAACGTGAGTTTGACCCCCCCCCAGCAACACTTGCTACCGTCATGAATATTAATGAGCAAAGGTGACGTGTCACATGCGGTTGAGATCAGAAAGGTTAATACCATGGGACACTAAGCAAACTCACGGTTTCAAGATGAACAATGAGTGGCAAATTAAGAGCGCCGTACTTCAAACTTGTCCTGTTTTTGAAAGCCGATTGTCATATGCTGGTGTTGTGCAGTAATGAACAGAATTGACTTCTGTGGCGTTCGTTGACTTTCTTTCTTTCTTTCTTTCTTTCTTATTTCCCAGAAAACTCACGCGCACACACTAGATATCATCAAATAGCAACCTAAATGTGCTACGTTAGATCCCATACCACTAGATATCATCAAATAGCAACCTAGATGTGGTAAGTTAGATCCCATGCCATTAGCTGCGTGAGCCCAGAGTGACGCGTAGTCCATATACTACATTGATGAATTAAAAACCGCCATGACTGAATGGAAGTTAAGCTGGCCAAATTAATCCATACCAGTGACTATAGAAAATGCTGCAAATACTGTTAATTCAGTATGTGATACAGATGGACTTGGACCACAAATAGGATGTGTGCTCATGTTGTAAATATAGCTGCTAAGAGAGCTGCAGTAATCAACAGTGTGCCCCACCTCACTTTACAAACAGTAAAGATTGTTCTCAGCACTTCTATACAAAATTTCTTCAGATCAGTAAGAAGAAAGCACATAAATATCATGCACTGAAATGCTTGTTTATATGATGGCATTGTTATTTTTGCATGTTAACAAATAAAAAACATTTAAAAAAATAATAGTAAAGTAATAATAATATTAACAGTTGTATTTTCTGTTTCAGAGCATTAAATGTATTGAATTGTATCGAAAATCGTACCAAACCCTGTCTTAACTGTATCGTTGCATCCCTTATACATACATATATAGTATATGGTGGAAAACACGGACAAGACTGAAAAAGCAGTTTCTGCTCTGCACTCGTCTTTAAAATAAACTACTATATTTTAAGCCAAAACAACTGTTTAGATAGAACAATATGTCTATATGCTGCCATAGCAGATTCATGGTGCATTAAGCCCCTGAACTATTTTTAATTTGTCCGTTTTACCCCGGAAACTCCCGTTTTCATACGTCGCGCAACCGCTTTTGTTTCAAACCAGCCATAAAAAGAATGTAATTGATTATATTTATTATTCAAAATGTCTGTCGTTTTTAGCTTAGAATCATTAATTGATGCCACATATTTCGTTTAAGAAAAAAAAAAACAACGTTAAAAAATTATTCACTTGCATATTTTAAACTTTTAAACAAATTATGTCACAATGACAAAAAATGGCGTCTGTAAAAAAGTCACGGATATCTACCTCATAACTATCACTTAATTGTATTTTTTTCATTACTGTCACATTTTCTCCGATATGTTAGATGATAAATAATCGATCGAAACAAAGACAAATTGAAAAAAAAAACCATTTAAAAGGGTAAATACATGAAAAACAAAATCTCGACCACTCCTTGATGACCACTCCTTGAGGTCTGCAATTTCTGCATCACGACCCCGATTATATTACCATGTTTCACCCATAAAATCCCCCAAAAATCTAGCTGTGGCCATTCAAAGCTGTGTCCTGACACAGTGATATATGCTACATGGAGTTTTTGGATCGAAACAAGGTAAGTACGTGACAATATCTCGTTAAAGTCGTGGCATCTGTAATTCTGCTCTCGCGTGCTCTCACCTCTAGATAGGGTTTTGCTGTTTAAAAAACATTTTTTTTAAAATGCCCTCCTATTCAAAATTCTTCTCCCCCAGAAAATTGAGATTTTAAGCTTTCCAATGATGTATCACACATGCATATGGGACAATTTTGAAAGGTGGCCAAATTGGGGGTCTCAGAGCGGAACTTCAAGTCACCTGAGTGTTTTCCACCATATATATATATATATATATATATTACAGTGGGGAGAACAAGTATTTGATACACTGCCAATGGGTTTTCCCATTGACTGTGTATCAAATACTTGTTCTCCCCACTGTATATATATATATATATATATATATGTATATACAGTGCCTTGCAAAAGTATTCGGCCCCCTTGAACCTTGCAACCTTTCGCCACATTTCAGGCTTCAAACATAAAGATATCAAATTTTAATTTTTTGTCAAGAATCAACAACAAGTGGGACACAATCGTGAAATGGAACAAAATTTATTGGATAATTTAAACTTTTTTAACAAATAAAAAACTGAAAAGTGGGGCGTGCAATATTATTCGGCCCCCTTGTGTTAATACTTTGTAGCGCCACCTTTTGCTCCAATTACAGCTGCAAGTCGCTTGGGGTATGTTTCTATCAGTTTTGCACATCGAGAGACTGACATTCTTGCCCATTCTTCCTTGCAAAACAGCTCGAGCTCAGTGAGGTTGGATGGAGAGTGTTTATGAACAGCAGTCTTCAGCTCTTTCCACAGATTCTCGATTGGATTCAGGTCTGGACTTTGACTTGGCCATTCTAACACCTGGATACGTTTATTTTTGAACCATTCCATTGTAAATTTGGCTTTATGTTTTGGATCATTGTCCTGTTGGAAGATAAATCTCCGTCCCAGTCTCAAGTCTTGTGCAGATACCAACAGGTTTTCTTCCAGAATGTTCCTGTATTTGGCTACATCCATCTTCCCGTCAATTTTAACCATCTTCCCTGTCCCTGCTGAAGAAAAGCAGGCCCAAACCATGATGCTGCCACCACCATGTTTGACAGTGGGGATGGTGTGTTCAGGGTGATGAGCTGTGTTGCTTTTACGCCAAACATATCGTTTTGCATTGTGGCCAAAAAGTTCAATTTTGGTTTCATCTGACCAGAGCATCTTCTTCCACATGTTTGGTGTGTCTCCCAGGTGGCTTGTGGCAAACTTTAAACGAGACTTTTTATGGATATCTTTGAGAAATGGCTTTCTTCTTGCCACTCTTCCATAAAGGCCAGATTTGTGCAGTGTACGACTGATTGTTGTCCTATGGACAGACTCTCCCACCTCAGCTGTAGATCTCTGCAGTTCATCCAGAGTGATCATGGGCCTCTTGGCTGCATCTCTGATCAGTTTTCTCCTTGTTTGAGAAGAAAGTTTGGAAGGACGGCCGTGTCTTGGTAGATTTGCAGTGGTCTGATGCTCCTTCCATTTCAATATGATGGCTTGCACAGTGCTCCTTGAGAGGTTTAAAGCTTGGGAAATCTTTTTGTATCCAAATCCGGCTTTAAACTTCTCCACAACAGTATCTCGGACCTGCCTGGTGTGTTCCATGGTTTTCATAATGCTCTTTGCACTTTAAACAGAACCCTGAGACTATCACAGAGCAGGTGCATTTATACGGAGACTTGATTACACACAGGTGGATTCTATTTATCATCATCAGTCATTTAGGACAACATTGGATCATTCAGAGATCCTCACTGAACTTCTGTATATACATATATTCATACATATACAGTGCCTTGCAAAAGTATTCGGCCCCTTCAATGCCTGAAATGTGGCGAAAGGTTGCAAGATTCAAGGGGGCCGAATACTTTTGCAAGGCACTGTATATACATATATTCATACATATACAGTGCCTTGCAAAAGTATTCGGCCCCTTCACTCTTACAACCTTTCGCCACATTTCAGGCTTCAAACATAAAGATATCAAATTTAATTTTTTTGTCAGGAATCAACAACAAGTGGGACACAATCGTGAAGTGGAACAACATTTATCGGATAATTTAAACTTTTTTAACAAATAAAAAACTGAAAAGTGGGGCATGCAATATTATTCGGCCCCTTTACTTTCAGTGCAGCAAACTCACTCCAGAAGTTCAGTGAGGATCTCTGAATGATCCAATGTTGTCCTAAATGACCGATGATGATAAATAGAATCCACCTGTGTGTAATCAAGTCTCCGTATAAATGCACCTGCTCTGTGATAGTCTCAGGGTTCTGTTTAAAGTGCAAAGAGCATTATGAAAACCATGGAACACACCAGGCAGGTCCGAGATACTGTTGTGGAGAAGTTTAACGCCGGATTTGGATACAAAAAGATTTCCCAAGCTTTAAACATCTCAAGGAGGACTGTGCAAGCCATCATATTGAAATGGAAGGAGCATCAGACCACTGCAAATCTACCAAGACCCGGCCGTCCTTCTAAACTTTCTTCTCAAACAAGGAGAAAACTGATCAGAGATGCAGCCAAGAGGCCCATGATCACTCTGGATGAACTGCAGAGATCTACAGCTGAGGTGGGAGAGTCTGTCCATAGGACAACAATCAGTCGTACACTGCACAAATCTGGCCTTTATGGAAGAGTGGCAAGAAGAAAGCCATTTCTCAGAGATATCCATAAAAAGTCTCGTTTAAAGTTTGCCACAAGCCACCTGGGAGACACACCAAACATGTGGAAGAAGGTGCTCTGGTCAGATGAAACCAAAATTGAACTTTTTGGCCACAATGCAAAACGATATGTTTGGCGTAAAAGCAGCACAGCTCATCACCCTGAACACACCATCCCCACTGTCAAACATGGTGGTGGCAGCATCATGGTTTGGGCCTGCTTTTCTTCAGCAGGGACAGGGAAGATGGTTAAAATTGACGGGAAGATGGATGCAGCCAAATACAGGAACATTCTGGAAGAAAACCTGTTGGTATCTGCACAAGACCTGAGACTGGGACGGAGATTTATCTTCCAACAGGACAATGATCCAAAACATAAAGCCAAATCTACAATGGAATGGTTAAAAAATAAACGTATCCAGGTGTTAGAATGGCCAAGTCAAAGTCCAGACCTGAATCCAATCGAGAATCTGTGGAAAGAGCTGAAGACTGCTGTTCACAAACACTCTCCATCCAACCGCACTGAGCTCGAGCTGTTTTGCAAGGAAGAATGGGCAAGAATGTCAGTCTCTCGATGTGCAAAACTGATAGAAACATACCCCAAGCGACTTGCAGCTGTAATTGGAGCAAAAGGTGGCGCTACAAAGTATTAACGCAAGGGGGCCGAATAATATTGCACGCCCCACTTTTCAGTTTTTTATTTGTTAAAAAAGTTTAAATTATCCAATAAATTTTGTTCCACTTCACGATTGTGTCGCACTTGTTGTTGATTCTTGACAAAAAATTGAAATTTGATATCTTTATGTTTAAAGCCTGAAATGTGGCGAAAGGTTGCAAGGTTCAAGGGGGCCGAATACTTTTGCAAGGCACTGTATATATATATATAAGAGCTGAAACGAATACTCGAGCAACTCGAGTTTAAAAACTGATCCGAGTAATTTTATTCACCTCGAGGAATCTTTTAATTTTGCGAGCTCTAAGCATCCCGTTTTGCCCAGGCTACTTTTAATGCGGGACAACGCGCTGACATCACGTGCGTGGAGGAAGAAGCAATAAAAAAATAAATAAATAAATAAATTACCACAGCCGACAGCCGCTACAAACTACGCCGACGTTGCTAAAAACTACACCCGCATGATGCTAGTTTGGTAGCAGGTAGTGTCCGATGCATCTCATAGATATTGCATGCATTTAGGACTAGATGCGAAATGACAGACTCGGCCGCGTCTGGGCAGCGTTAGTAAACAGCCGCCATCTTTAAGCAGTAGATTTCTCATCACTAATAAATATAACGTTATTGTCACATTGCCTGGCTCTGCCAGACTATTCTCCCTGTATTTTTCAAACACTGAGAGTATAGTCTGGGAACCAGCCCATTAACGGCCTCTCGAGCCGGTACAAAATCAGTCGACAAATCAGATTCGTTTATTTGCGTGACGTGTTCTTAACGAGCAATGTCACTCTTGCATGTCGAAAGTCGTCTCCACAACAACACAGATGGTGAACGGCAGAGCCGAGAATATGTTCCAATCCACGGTAAAATCCGTTTTAAATGACCAAAAACACATCGACACGAGCCATTGACAATAGTCTTTCTCGTGCTAGCCATGTTGAATAAACTCCGCTCTCTTCGTATGTTTACTTCCGCGCACAAGTCCCTCGTCCTTCCCTCGTCATTTTACTAACGTCACGTCTGCCCGTCGCAGATTGGTCCACTCTGCTGTCTGTTTGCTGTGGCTTGCTCCGCCCTGGAAATTGTATCCGCGTGAACGGGGGCCAGACTCAATAGCTGGAACAGCGGTGAGTCTGGTGTACCAGGCAAATTGTCACATGCTCACGTAACGTTAGCCCTACGGAGGGCTAAGTTTCTATTGATTATGACCACTGTCGATGCGTGGCTAACGTGTCTTACATACAGGCTTTATTTAATCTGTAAAAACACAGCGCTGTAGAGTGATGAGGGTGTAAAATTCAAACATAATAAAGCTAACTGTCAGTTTAAGCTCAGTAGTCATTGCTGAATAAATGTGCTCCAATACAGCAGGTATCATACATTTATACTACCAGTACTTACAGTTTAGACTAACTTAAAACTTAACTTAAAAATAGCTTGACACAAATGGAAACTAAATTGAAACACGTGGGAAAAACACGTAGCTTTCAAGTGATGTGTGTTATCAAGCGTAATTACATTTTTAGGTAAGAAATATATATATTGTTTTATTTATATATATATATATATATATATATATATATATAAGGTCTAGAATTTTTTTGAGTGAAAGCAGTGAATTTTTTTTTCTAGTAACATCTTAGATGCAATTGTTGGCTGTTTTCAACAATGTACATCGAAAATAAAGACATTGATTGACTGAAAATTGTTCAATATTGGATTGAAAATCTTTTTTTCTCATGTATATGTATAATTGCTCTTTACCTCAAAAATTTTTTATCCGATTACTCGATTAATCGATAGAATTTTCAGTCGATTACTCGGTTACTAAAATATTCGATAGCTGCAACCCTTTTCTTGCTGCTTCGCTACTGTGCAGACGTCTCTCTGCTTTGCTCCTGCTTCTCAAGCTTCAATCATCTTTTTAATCATTTTTAAACACCTCTAAATTACTCAGGAGGTCTTGGAATTATCTTTTAATCATGTTTATATTCAAACAAAGGCTTTTTGAGCATTTTTGAGCCTTTTAAAGTGCTTTTTTGTCGTTACTGGAACACAAGTCTGCCTTATCGGAGCTGAGGAATTCGGCTAACGAAAGCTAAGTAGCAGCAACATGCCTCCCCTGTCAATGGATGATTACCACAAACTGCTCCAGAAGATAGCAGTACTGGAAACAAAAATCTACCGGCTTGAAGTGAATATGGAGGTAAACGGACAGCTCGGGAATGAAACCACTCTGCCGATCTCCCAAAACAGCGAGTGGGAGCGGACCCATAGAATGCAAACAAACACCATCGAGACTCAACGGGACCCTGGCAGAACCCAGCACTGGCAGATTTACGATGAAAAGGAATGGCCACCTCTGCAGAAGAATGCGTCATCTACTCCGGCACCAGAAGGAAAATTATCACAGATCAAGGCAACAACAAAGGCTCAAAGCAAAGTGCCTCAAGCTGCTGGAATTCTACTGGAAAATAGATTTACGCCACTCTCCGAGACTCCTGACCCAGGGAAAGTTGGAACACCCAGCTCGAAAGAGAGGTACGATGCTAATGCATGTGCTAGCAGGCTACAGAGAAAGCGACCCAATGGGCCCCGCACTCTGATAGTGGGCGACTTTGCTGTGAATGGGATGAAACACTTTTGTAGCAACAATA
This sequence comes from Corythoichthys intestinalis, assembly GCF_030265065.1. Taxonomy (NCBI): domain Eukaryota; kingdom Metazoa; phylum Chordata; class Actinopteri; order Syngnathiformes; family Syngnathidae; genus Corythoichthys; species Corythoichthys intestinalis. The sequence continues at coordinate 3,317,668 of NC_080405.1, read as the reverse complement.
CCAGAGTATGTTGTTTAAACAAAGCTACGGTGTCTGTTATCTCTGAACGTATCCTGAGCATTGCTGCTCAGCATCCAACAGCCACTAGTCTGATAATACACACAGGAGCCCTCGATATTGCGAAGCAAAAATCAGAGCTTTTAAAGCAAGACTTCACTGAACTGATAAACAAAGTCGGAACTTTAAATACTGAGGTGTTTTTCAGTGGACCCATACCCGCGCCCAGGCTGGGGGATGAAAGTTTCAGCAGAGTGATGATGCTTAACAAATGGCTCAAAGCAACATGCGCTGGACAATCGATGTACTTCATTGACAATTTCAACATATTTTCAGGGCGCAGGCACCTCTTTAAGAACGATGGCCTTCACCTAAATAAGTCAGGAGTGCGGTTACTAAGCAGCAGCATGTTTTATCTCTTGAGGCACAGACAGTCTGCTTATCTCGAGGAAAGGAGGCAAGCTGTCCCAAAACATCGGATAAACATGATGGCTGGGATGAGTGCTGAATCAGACAGTGTGCACGCAGGATCAATCTCTCCTCCAAAAATGGAGCCGATAGTCGCTGAAGGGGAAGTGACTAAGCTAGCCCCGCCAGGCTGTGACCAACCCTCCTCTGCTGGGGCTCCACTGCCTCAACGGAAGGAGACCCTGGTAGCAGGTGATCGACCCCCTTCAGACGAGACTCAAGAAGTGGCTCCATCAGCTCAACAGGAGGAGAACGACCCGACCGTGCAATCCTCTGCTGTCGAGGCCCCATCCAGCACCAAATCCTCGCACTCCAAGACGCCACCATGCCGCCGACTCCAGGCTAAGGCCCCATCCAGCCCCAAATCCTCACACTCCAAGACGCCACCACGCCGCAGACTCCAGGATAAGGCCCCATCCAGCACCAAATCCTCACACTCCAAGACGCCACCACTCCTCCGACTCAGTCAGGCTAAGGCCTCATCAAGGCCTAAATCCCCACAGTCCCGGAAGCCACCCCGCCGACGACTTAGTTTGGATGGAATAATGAGTCAACCTGATTGGGACTCCATGGGTCTAGATAGCAAGGTTAACCAGTCTCTTGATCTCCTCAAGTTCATGTCTTCGCTTCCACCCTGTACCTGCCACACCCGACAGGTGCCAGGGGAAGATGGCAACAAACCAACCAGCCTCCACTGGAATTCTCTCGGGGCAAAGCCAAAGCACTACAACTCTGGAACTACACGGTATTATCCTTCTATGGAGGGAGCCATGTTTGCGACACCAATATGATGTGCACCGGGTCCAGGCTGTGAAAACATTACAAAGACTTTTCTGTCCCAGCAAAAGCCGGGGCCTTATGGAGTACAGTATGTATGCTCAACAATCCCAGTGGTGATAAACAACAAAAAAAGGGCTAGACTGGTGAGAAATAAAAAACGTTCAATAAATTCTGCCAACCTGTTAAACATAGTATGTCATTCCCAAAGCTCACCAGTGAATCCAGTCTGGCATCTCCAATTGGCTCTGCTAAATATTAGATCTTTAGCTGGCAAATCTTTCTTAATTAATGATTTTATCTGCAAACATAACCTTGACATGTTGTTCCTAACAGAAACTTGGTTAGATCAAGATAAGAGTTCGACAGTTCTGATCGAGGCAACCCTCGCAAACTTCAATTTCTTTAGTGCGCCAAGAACCCATAAGAAAGGAGGTGGGGTTGCCAGTCTGATCAGGGACAGTTTTCAATGCACGAATATTTCATGTGGTCAGTTTGATTCCTTTGAGTATATTGTCATTCAGCTAAAAAGCCCTTGCAGAGCTGCCTTGGTAACAATTTACAGACCACCGAAGTATAACACAATGTTTTTTGATGAGTTTACCAAAATACTGTCTTCCGTGTGCATGGACTTTGATTGTGTTGTTTTAGTGGGTGACTTTAACATTCATGTTGATAATCCTGAAGAAGGATGTGCTAGAGAGCTTTTAAATATTTTGGATACATTTGGTTTATCTCAGCATGTCACAGTTCCAACACATAACAGAGGGCACATACTGGACTTAATAATATCCAAAGGTCTTAACATCTCTGAGGTCACAGTGAATGATGTTGCTCTGTCTGATCACTACTGCATTATGTTTAAAATGACCACCCCTGTCCATCCTCTGAAAAGGGAAACAGAGTTTATTAGGAAGCGTTACATTCGTGATAACACATGTGCGTTATTCACACAGGCCTATGCCTCATTATTAACCCCTACAATAGCTCCAGTGGAAGAACTTGTAAATAGTTTCAGTTCCGGAGTGATGACTGTAATGGACACTATTGCCCCGATTAAGACAAAAACCTTGTCAAGAAAGAAGAGGTCACCCTGGAGAAATGCCATACTAGCTATAAAACAAAAGCAAGTTTGTAGACGAGCAGAACGCAGATGGCGAAAAAACAAACTCCTAGTTTTTTATGATATCTACAAAGAGAGTCTTCGCAAATACAACCAGGAACTGAAAAATGCTAGACAATCATATTTTTCAGAGATCATTAGTAGAAACACCCACAATACTCGCACACTATTTTCTGTTGTTGACAAACTGACAAACCCACAAGCATCAATACCTCAGGAATTGGCATCTGAGGTGTCCTGTAATAATTTCGCAGCATTTTTTACACACAAAGTACTAATGATTAGACAGACTGTGTGCAACTCCGGATTAACAAATGTTACACTAAATGCCTCCCAACATGTCCCCCACGTCAATCTTAGACAGTTTAGCCTCTTGGACTATGCCACTTTAACAGAAATTGTGTCGAAACTAAAGCCCACAACATGCTGCCTTGACATCCTTCCTTCAAACTTTTTCAAAACTGTTTTTCATTGCATAGCCCCAGACATACTTCAGATTATAAATACTTCCCTCCAAACAGGAGAGTTTCCTCAGACTTTAAAAACTGCAGTAATAAAACCTCTCCTAAAAAAACCTAATCTGGATGCCTCAACCATTAGTAATTACAGGCCAATATCAAATCTGACATTCCTGGGGAAAATTATCGAAAGGGTTGTGTTTGAACAGATCCAGACTTTTATGATCCAAAACAATCTTTTTGACTCATTTCAGTCTGGATTTCGGCCACAACACAGCACCGAGACCGTGCTTATCAAAGTCCTAAATGATATTCGTCGGAATACCGATGCAGGCAAATCATCTGTTCTGCTACTATTGGATCTCAGCGCCGCATTTGACACGGTTGATCACAACATACTACTCAGCAGATTGGAACAGTGGGTAGGGCTTACTGACACTATTCTTCAGTGGTTCACATCCTATTTACATGATAGGGATTTCTTTGTGTCAATCGGAAATTATCAGTCAGAACGAACCAAATTCACGTGTGGAGTCCCTCAAGGGTCAATTCTTGGACCACTCTTATTTAACATCTATATGCTTCCGTTAGCTCAGATAATGGAACAGTATGACATCTCCTATCACGCCTATGCAGATGACACACAACTGTACATTTCTGTGTCCCCACATGATTATAGTCCCTTAGTCTCCCTGAGTAAATGCATTCATCAAATCAATGAATGGATGTGCCAGAATTTTCTCCAGTTAAATGTGGAGAAAACAGAGGTGATCATTTTTGGGCCAAAAAAGGAAAGGTCAAAGATAAGCAGCCAACTTAGCACAATGTCACTTACAGCTACAAATCAAGTCAGAAACCTTGGCGTAATTATTGACTCAGACCTAAAATTTGATAGCCATCTAAAGTCCGTCACTAAATCCGCTTATTACCACCTAAAAAATATAACCAGAATTAAGGGGCTTCTGACTCAACAAGACATGGAAAAACTTATGCATGCATTCGTTTTCAGCAGATTGGACTACTGCAACGGTATATTTACAGGTCTTGATAAAAAATCAGTCAGGAAGCTGCAGCTAGTACAGAATGCTGCAGCCAGAGTCCTCACAAATACAAGGAAGCTGGACCACATTACACCGGTTTTGAAATCGCTACACTGGCTTCCAGTGAGTCAAAGGATAGACTATAAAATACTACTGCTCGTCTACAAAACACTTAATGGCCTTGGACCAAAATACATGCTTGACTTGTTAGATTCCTATGAGACATCTAGACCCTTAAGGTCGTCTGGAACGGGTCTTCTGCATGTTCCAAGAACAAGAACCAAGCAGGGTGAGGCAGCATTTAGTTATTATGCTCCTCACCTCTGGAACAAGTTACCCGAAGGTCTGAAGTATGCTCAAACCGTTAGCTCATTTAAATCAGGGCTAAAAACGCTTTTGTTTAGCACTGCATATCCATAACTGTCTATATATTTCAATCTACCTGCCTTCTATTCCTCTTGTGCTTATCTCCATTGCTGATTTCAATGATTATTATTAGTAGTAGTTTTTGCTTTATTTCTATTTTTGTTTTATTTTTATTTATTTATTTTTATTCTGTGATTAAATGCGATCTTTTGTCTTGGTTTTTACGTTGTGTTGATTTAAATGTGATTTTTATGGTTTTCATGTGATGTAAAGCACTTTGAATTGCCTTGTGTTGAATTGTGCTATATAAATAAATTTGCCTTGCCTTGCCTTGCCTTGCCTAATATATATATATACACACACACACACACATATATATTAGGGCTGTCAAACGATTAAAATTTTTAATCGAGTTAATTACAGCTTAAAAATTAATCGTAATTAATCGCAATTCAAACCATCTATAAAATATGCCATATTTTTCTGTAAATTATATATATATTCTGTAAAATAAATTGTTGGAATGGAAAGATAAGACACAAGATGGATATATACAGTGGGGAGAACAAGTATTTGATACACTGCCAATGGGAAAATCCATTGGCAGTGTATCAAATACTTGTTCTCCCCACTGTACATTCAACATACGGTACATAAGGACTGCAGTGGGCATTTCACTCTACTGTCATTTAAATCTGCCTATGCTGTCCTCACTCCGAAGCGTCTACTTTTTCCAAAGCTAGACAGCTAGTGAACGACGCCTTAATAATCAGACTTCTCCCTTTTTCATCTGATTTATTAATAAATAGCCTCAAACCATTGTCCTCTTTAGACCGTCGTAAAACTACAACAACAAAAAAGTACACAAGCATTGCATTAGCAACAACTTTAGCTGATGTAACCCAGATAAAAATATTGAAGTGTGATACCCAATAACAACACTAGAGGGCATGAGCGCGATTGAATGAAGTCAGAGACTCACAACTATGACGTCAGCGCATGCGCACTTCCTTTTTGGATCGTTGGCTTTTCTAACTGAGGGGGAAAAGTTTTGTTCGCCCAGAAAGAAATGAAAAAAAGATAAAGAAAAGCAAATTGACGAATGCATCAACTGTTGCTGTGTGGCGTCTGTTGCTTGAAGCGACGGTGAAAAAATTGAAAAGAAACCACTCGGTAAGATGTGGAAACAATTCGCTAATGCTAAATTTGCATTCATGGCTAACTGCTAGCGCCTTATTCATGCAGGCCAAAAGCCTTGTGTGAGAGGAAGAGGACCAGGCGTCGTCAGTTAAGACTATTCAGTGAGATATTAAAATATATTGCTGTTTGAAATGGTATAAAACATATTTTCCATTTTAAAGAAAAAGAAATGTAATTATCATTTTGTGTTTTGGAAAATGTATAATTTACAGTATTGCATACAAAATGCTTTTCAGAGCCTAATTAACGTTTTTATGGAAAAATATATCATTTATTGCATAGAAAATGCTTGTTAATGATTAGAATTTTTGTATTGAGTGATTACTTATTATTGTTTGAAAAAGTTGTACAACATGAATGAAACTGAAACATCGAAACTGAAAAGATTGTAACCCAAGACCTGTGTTAAATACAGGTCAGGTTTTTTTTTTTTCTGATTGGAAAAAAAAGAAAGATCATCAGATTGGATTCAACGATGGCGAGCTAACCCAGAGTGATTTGAAGAACCAAGAACATAGAAAATTCTGGAATAACAGACGGACTATCTGTGTGGTCGGATTGTATCAGTCATCGGACTGATACATACATTTTTTTCTTCGTAAAGAGTGCACTCCAACGAACATTGAAAACTATTGCAATAGTACAAACTTGAGACATTGAATTAGTTGCCATTGCAACTAATATTGGACAAATTTTGAATGACAAAACAATTGACTGAGACTCAAGACTATTTTTTCTTCTATTTTTCTCGTTTGTTGTTAATAATAGTTAATTGTGTGTTTAATTGTTTAAAATTGTTTTTATATTGTTCATTAAAAAATCTAAAAAAAAAAAAAAAAGCATTCCGATTGCCTAAACCTGATGTTAGATGTGGTTATCGTATCCAAACCAAATAAACCGAACCTAGATTGCAGCTCCTATCGGTGTACATACAGGAAGGTATAGCTAGGGGCTACACTTAGCACGCTATACAGGTTCCCTTAACATAAAGAAAAAGCGTCTCATACAAAAAAATAGAACATTTCGCTTACTAACATAATATGTACATTCTTTACAACAACCATACTTACGGACAAATCTTGTCCAAGGATCATATAAGCACAACATTACAACGTAGGCGTCAGCCCGAGACGTCGTGCAGCCATATTGAACTGGCAAGAAAAAAAATAAACCATGTCGCAAAGCGACCACAAGAGTTCGCTGTTAGACAGCACAAGAAGCCTGCTGTAAAACTTACCAAAAGGCAGAATACTGTCTGAGCGGGACATGTGCGTTAATTGCGTTAAATATTTTAACGTGATTAATTTAAAAAATCAATTACCGCGCGTTAACGCGATAATTTTGAGAGCCCTAATATATATACATATATTATTTTGTTTGTTTACTTATTTATTTATTTTGCAAACAGAGTGGTATCGGTATTGGCCGAAACTGCAATGCCAGGTATCGGTGCAACACTAATTAAGACCTGTGGTACGAACCTAGCCTAAGTGTCCTTATGGTCTGAACAGTGGTAATGTATCACATGGGAGTGAGATATACTCCCATTTTGGTTGTTATGTTTTATTTATTAGAGAAAGCAGCGAGTAGGATAAGGTTAGGGGGGGACAGAAAGGAAGGAAGCAGGAAGAAAAGGAGAAGAAAAAACAACAAGAATTACATAAATACAATACATATGGTTAGTCATGCGCCTATGCTACCGATGGACATAGTGGTGCTATCATAAGCTAATTATATTTACTCGTGGACACGATTTGGGAGGCCTGATAACCGAGGAGAAAGAGGAGTCAAAAGAAGACATGATTAGGCAGGGTAGAGTGCACACAAATCAGCAATGTGAGGTGTGGTTATGTTGACATCCTATTCTATGCTACCTTATCACTAATCCTGGCACCGACAATGTCTCTACCTGAGTGTGTCGAATTGCACTTGCGTGAACCCATTCAGACGTGTGATAGTCCTACAGAAAAGTGGAAATACTGCGCGGGGGCCACACCAGGGCCCAAACACGCCCCCATGCAATCTGTGATTGGGATGGGTGGGGCGAGTGCGACCCACCTATCCTCCCGCAGCTCCGGCAAAGGGGCCAACCCTTTCCCCCAAGGACCCAGGGCTGTTCCCCGGCATATCCATTCCCTATCGCCCAGCTCTCAGCGAAGGGATGAGAGGACGCGCCACCGCCCCCACGCCAGCGCCCACCTGTACTCTCAGCCAATGCTGCTACCCCCCAACTGGCGTGGCATACCGCGAGATACCCATGGGCCACTAGGTCTGGGACAGGGCAGGATCCCTACCCGGAAGGGGAAAAGATTATTTTATCAATGTCAAAGCATCTGACATTGACAGTGCAAGACATCAAATCCATTTGAAGCAGGAGCGAATGAACGTTCATTTATTCCCTGCAAGCTGTCCCGCTTCAAATGTGATAAACTCATTTCAGTTCAGGGCAGAAGCATCCTTATGTGGCCCCGAGAAAAATGGCCTTATGTTGGTAGGGGCGATGTACCCATCAAAGTCAATGCACTGATTTAAGTAGCTTAAACCTATTTTTAAAAGATGATTTCATCAACGTCAAAGCATCTGCTGTTTACTCATCGGATGCCAATGGACGTCCAATCCGTTTCAAGCGTGAGGACAGGCAGCGAAAGAACAAACATCACTCGATAAATCATTCCAATTCACAGCAGGAGGACGATTGGACGTTATGTGATCAGACATCTATCGTCGTTAACATTAGCGCCGCTCACCGAGCTGCAGGCAGTCGCCGTCATCCTTCCATGTCACGTCCAAGCGAGACAGAACATCCACAAAGTTGTCTTTGAATGCTTCAAAGTCCACCTGAATAGCAAACACGTGTCATTTTCTAGACCAATTATTTTCCCGGAATCAGAAAATATGAGATTTGGGGGAGGAAAAAAAAAATGTTTTGGTGCTGCCGCTCCCTCACCCTGGCACAGGCTTCTCCCCCGAGCAGCGAGTCGACGAGGAGTGGTAGCTGAGAGTCCAGGTGCAACTTCCTGCAAAGCGCCCCCACCTGGCACCTGTCCAGAAAGCCCGAAGACGAGGCGTCGCAGCTGTCGAACTCAGCTTTCAATTGGGCCACGTAGAGGCTTTGCTCCGGCCCCTCCATGGCACCGCCTGACCTGCGCAGATGTAAAAGTGGCTGATAATTATTGTTTTTCCATGTGCATATATGACTCAAATATGTACCTAATTAATTCAAGTTTGAGTAAATTATAATAGTATAATTATTACTAAAAAATTATTTTCACAAACAAAAAAATAAGTAAGAGGTGATGTTAACGGGCCAGCCGGCTCTACCAATTAGGTGTCCTATATTATTTTTTGAGGTTTTGAGTTGGCAACCCAACCTTTAAGCAGGGGTGAAAGTGGGACGGAACGGTCCAGTACGCAATTCAGGTAAAACATTAGGGGGGTGTAACGATGCTTTGATCCCGAAAATATGACAGGAACTGTCAAAACCCTATGTGTAAATAAGCCGCATGTGCATGCATGCAACAAACCACCCCGGACTCACTGGTCTGTTCAATGGCGTACCGCACGCATGCTATTTTTAGACCATGACGTCGCATCGTAAAGCGGAAGTAAAGTAGAAGTGGGACATTATAGACCCGCCGTCGCATAGAAGCAATGTAAAATCTGCTAATTTTCTCCGGTAATCTTTCAAAAACGAGCATGCTGATCACACATTGCTTTTTTGGAACTTTTAGAAACGACTCTAGACATTACGACATATGAAGAATGTTTTCTTCATACGTTTTCCGAAACTTAAAAACTCGGAGGAGAAAATGTGAAGACTGAATCAACTTGCGCGGACTTTTAACGCCAGCTCGACAGTAAATATTTATGCAGTAAACATTTTGTTGGGTTGGCATTGTCTTTCAGAGGACAAAGAGATAACCCATTTTGGTATTTTTAACTTATTTTTTGGCGTGACGTGCCGGGCTGCTTCTGTCTGACAATGAATGACCTGAAAAGAATTAAAGGGTACGTAGCGGCAAAGGGGTGTGAGACATCAATAGAACCGTTATGTGCCAAGATAACAAATATTGATAAAGTTAACAAAAAAATCAATCACATTAATGAGCAATTATCGAAAATAGATCGAAAATGACAAACATTCCCGAAAGTGTTCCGGAAACAGCCGAATGGGGCGGGGACGTCACGACAAGTGATTGACAGTCGAGGCGGAGCCAGGTGCCATTGTTTTTTAACGACGAGAGAGTAGCGTTGGGGTTTGTTTGACAAAAACATCACAAAAATGGTTCAAAACTGCTGGGCTATGTGGTATAATTATAAAAATAGTTATTTATCGGAATATAGTATCCATGAGTTCCCGAACGCGAAAAAAAAAAGCTGGACTACGCAGACAATGGGTAAAGTTCATCCGTGCAAAGAGAGCTAATTTTCTAGACACAGCCTCCGGCACGCTTTTCTGTGGTGCGCATTTTCCACCTGAAAGCTTCTCGAACTATGGACAAGTGAAATCGGATTTTGCTAAAAGATTGCTGCTCAATGGAGATGTGGTGCCGACCATACACGCGCAGCTACCTAAATGTCCCGAGATATCAAGAAAGAGGACGATGAGTGGCAAAGGAGGCTAAGGCTAAGCAAAGGAGGGGAGCAGCCAAGCTCGAAATGGCCAGAGTGAGTACTCTTTCATAATAAAAAAATGTCACGCATTGGATACAGGACTGGACACATTATCGTTCGTAAAATATATAGAACAAATCCTCTGATCCCATTCCTATTTGTGTCTGTTGGCAGAGCGAAAAGCTATGATAGCGCAATAAATGATAATTATTCTATGCATTCCTTTATTTTGCAGTCACGGTGTATCAGGTTCACAAAAAGAAAAGCAAAACAAATCATTGGTGTTTCCCACACGATCTGCTGCCGATGTTTCATCAGTGTCATTGCTCCCCTAAATGACCGTTTCATTACGCTGCATTGGCGTTCGTTTGGGCTCAAATTGGTAACATAAAACACCGATTAAAGCTTCGTAATTCTCCTCGTCACCATTAGATGAACATTCGTTACGTCGGATTCGTCGCTGAAACTAGAAACGAAATTGTCATAAACAGCTCAAAACACCCCTAATTCTCCCCTCACTAGAAGGAATTATATCGATGCAGACAGGCGCTGCCCCCCTAGTGGCCGATGGCACTCTCTTCACTTGTCGTGACGTCATGCACACAATCTGACAGATCTCGGGCGCCGGTCATTTTAGCTTGACAATCGAGCCAAATTTCTCTCATTTTCTTGTGTGTAATTACACGAAGTGGCATGATATGAATACAAAAGGCATGCGTTTATGGATAAATGATGGAATATTAACATTAACATATTAACAACCCAGGGCAGGACATACCCTTTAATATGGTATCTGAATGCCACTGTTACATTTTCTGTTGTAAAAAAAAAAAAGACTTTAGTAAGGGGTAAGTGTAAATAACTTATAGAATTAAAGTTTATTAACAATGAAAAAATTAAAAGTGTTCGTTGGCTGTAACTTAGTTTTGTGTAGCGCTCGCAAATGCTACTAACTGAATTACCCCCAAGAACGGTCAGAGACGTAGGACAACCAGAGGACATATATATAAGAAAGACAGGGCTGATGGTAAAGGACAACTTGTTGAAACAGGAGAATGTCGTTGTCAGTCACGACGATAAAAAAGCTAAGGCTATGCTTAGGTCGGCTCATTAATTTTTTTCTTTTTCAGCCTTCGACACTCAAGCCATCCCTTCAAATGAACATTTTTATGTTTTTCCACATCTTTGCCAGTGAATTTGGCACAGGGACATCATTTTCGGAGAGAATTGGTAGGTTTAGCTCTGTAAACATCTCCTTCGTACACGATTTCCATTCATTTCCTATTAGGGACAAACTGTGGCTTGTCCCCACTTAGCAACAGTAGCTAATGTCATGAATATTAATGAGCGGAAGTGACATGTCGCTTGCGGTACACCATTGGCTGACATACTGACATGTGAACAGCATGGATAGCTAGCTCTGATTGGTTCAAATGCACGTTTTCGGAAACAGGAACAACAAAATAAGAACAAGCTTGTTGAATTAATGCCATAAAAAAAGTGCAATGCAACAGAAATTGGATCAGATATTTAAGACAAAGGACAGAGTTGAGAATGAGAAGGCTTATTTTATTTTATTTGATCTGATAGGGAGGTTTCATCTTTCATGTTAATGTGCACTTTGGAGTAATTGTTGTTCATTTATGTTAGGCTACTTGTTTATTTTCTTATAAATTTATTTCACTGAGCATTAAGTCATTTGTACTTATTTTTGTTAGTGTATGCTACAGTTGTATGAAAAAGTATCTGAACCTTTTGGAATTTCTCACATTTTTGCATAAAATCACAATCAAATGTGATCTGATTTTTGTCAAACTCACACAGATGAAAAAAACTGTCTGCTTTAACTAAAACCACCCAGGGGTTCATATTTTAATGAGGATAGTATGCAAACAACGACAGAAGGGAGAAAAAGTGAATCATCACTAGGGCTGTCCCAAATGACTAATTTCCTCCCTATTAGTCAACCGACTATTTTTACGATTAGTCGACTTATCTAATAATTAAAAAAAAATTTTTTTTTTACTACTTTATTAATGAAATTTTTGTTGAAGCTTATTAATTCAAAAACATTTTGGAACACCTAAATTCTTTATTAACGTATGAATAAACAACATAAATATCAATAATAAATCACAAACAATGACGTCAAATGCTGCTGGCATTATCTAGTGCAATAAAAACGTAAACGGAAACACTGAGACTTCACCTCTTTAACAGGAGTGAAAACAATTCTTACTCTTTTTGTGGTATGTCATTATCTATATTGTTCTAAATGTTAAAGTGAATTCCAATGTCCCGGACAACCATTTTCAGAATATTTTGCGTGAGTTCAGATGCTTTTTCTGGTGTGCATTCCGCATTTTTGGGGGAGGGGAAAAACTGTTCAACTTTTGTTTTAACCTGAAAATAGATAGAGGGCACACTGAAATATTACCACAATTATTTTTAATGAGAAGCACACATACTCACAGTAACAAAAATTAAATATATAGTATTAATTTTATAGTATACTACGATATGTATATACACAATGATACTTTAAAATATAAAGTAACTAACATTAGTGCAGTCATGGATTACAGTAAGCAGGCCAGTGCTGTTTCCATATGTATTTTTATTATATTATGTATATACAGGATATATGTATATATTTTCCTGAAGTCGGAGGTTCCATGATCCTAATAAATTTAATAATAAATTAAATATATATATATATACATACATATTATTTTATTAAATAAAAATGCACGTTGATACGACACACATAAAGGTAACTTCCATTTTAAAAAACATCGTTAGAAAGTTGTATGAACTTACAATCCGCTACATTGTTGTTTCTTGTTGTCTTCAAAAATCATACTTGGGTGACGGCGCTTCAAGTGTTCGTTCATAGCCGACGTGCTATGTGTATGGGAGCTTAGCTTAGCAAAGAGTACACACAGTGGCACCCTCCATATTTTCCTTGAAATAATTCCAGGCTCTGGCTATTCTGGTCCGCTTTTTTGGCTGTATCCCACTTTCACGTGTCACTAATTCTGCCCTTTTTGGTAATTGGCGGTGTTTTCAACTCCTCGCCGTACTGAGGAGTGAACCGGCGATTCACTTGGCTCGTTGTCGTCGGTTCGTCCGATTTCCTGCTCAGGAAGGCGGCGGCATGCATAAAAACACCGAGAGGCATCGGATGGCTCTTTATGGATACTTTTATTGCCTAAAACAAAAACGTGGGGAATGCAACTGAACTCCGCGCTACTCGCGCACTTTCCCAACTCACCAATCTCGCTCCCTCTCTCTCGCTCGCCCACTTTCTTCCTCTTTGCGCAATCTGACAATGCCGGTCACATTGAAATAACAGCGGCCCCTTTGGGGGTGCCAGTAACAACCGCTTGTATCGCGAACGCCTGCCATACTCAACTTCATCCGCATGTATTTTTTTAAAACCCGTCATTACCCGTCAACGGTATGTTTTGCTCGTCGACGCAACGTCGACTAGTCGGGACAGCTCTAATCATCACATTGAATATTTTGTGGTTCCCCCCCCTTTAGCAGTAATAACTTCAACCAGACGCTTCCTGTAGCTGCAGATCAGTCTGGCACCTTTGGCAGCAATAACTTCAACCAGACGCTTCCTGTAGCTACAGATCAGTCTGGGACATCGATCAGGACTCATCTTGGCCTATTCATGTCTACAAAACTACCGTAGTTCAGTCAGATTCCTGGGATGTCTGGCATGAATTGCTGTCTTTAGGTCCTGCCACAGCATCTCAATGGGGTTCAAGTCTGGACTTTAACTTGGCCACTCACGAAAGTGTATTTTGTTGTCCTGAAACCGTTCTGAAGTTGATTTACTTCTGTGTTTTGAATTATTGTCTTGTTGCAGCCTCCATCCTCTTTTTAGCTTTAACTGTCTGACAGAAGGCCTCAGGCTTTCCTGCAAAACATCCTGATAAACTTTTGAATTCATTCTTCCATTAATGATTGCAAGTTGTCCAGGCACCGAGGCAGCAAAAACAGCCCCAAATCATGATGCTCCCTCCACCATGCTTTATGGTGAGGATGAGGTGTTGATGTTGGTGATCTCGTCCAATTCTCCTCCATTCATGACGTGTGTTACTCCCAAACAATTCAACTTTGGTTTTACCAGTCCACAAAATATGTTGCAAAAACTTCTTTGGAGTGTCCAAGTGGCTTTTTGCGATTATTAAAGGAGCAACAATGTTTTTTTTTAAACAGCAGTGGCTTCCTCCGTGGAGTCCTCCCATGAACACCATTCTTGGCCATAGTTTTACGTATAGTTGATGTGTGCACAGAGATATTGGACTGTGCCAGTGATTTCTGTAAGTCTTTAGAAGACACTCTAAGGTTTTTTTTTTTTTTTTTCCCTCTCTGAGTATTCTGCGCTGAACTCTTTACATCATTTTTGGTTCGTGGCCACTCCTTGGGAGAGAAGCAAGACTGCCAAACTCTCTCCATTTGTAGACAACTTCTCTGACTGTTGATTCATGAACATCCAGACTTTTAGACATGGTTTTGTATCCTTTCACAGCTTTATATAAATAAACAATCCTTGATCGCAAGTCTTCAGATAGCCGTTTTGACCGAGCCATGATACACATCAGACAATGCTTCTCAACAAGACAATTCTTAACAGGTGTGTGTTTTATAGTGGGTAGAGCAGCTTTAAACCACTCATCAGTGACTGGGCACACATCTGACTTAAATTGTTTCGGTAAAAATTGGTTTCAATTGCTCTTAAGTCTCCTTAGGCAGAGGTTTAACTTACTTATTTTGCCCTTTCTGTCATTGTTTGCATGCTATCCTCATTAAAATATGAAATCCTATAAATGTTTAGGTGGTTTCAGTTAAAAGCAGATGCTGTTTTTTTTTTTTCATCTGTGATTTTGACAAAGATCAGATCACATTTGATGGTGATTTATGCAGAAATGTGAGAAATTCCAAAAGGTTCAGATACGTTTTCATAACACTGTGCATCTTTATTATTTAAAAAAATAAGTGAATGTTTACATTATTTTCAATTTTACAGTACATTCCATGTACTTAAGTAGTTAAAATCGAGGTTTTGCAATTAGATGTGATGAAATGAGGGGAAATAAAAAATAGGTGATGGAGGTTGGGGTGACTGCTGTTTTGTTAAGCATTTTCATTAAAAATGTACAATTTTGACTGAAAATCAGTTTTTTGTGTATGCCTTGTTACATGTAACATATCACATGTGTAAAACATATTGTGTGTTATTACTATCGATTGCCAAAAGCAGTTTTCTTTGCATTTCGGTGGTTTCACCAGGTCTGACTCCACTCCCCCCCCCCCCCCCCCCCCAAAAAAAAAAAAAAAAAAAAACGCTGGCTCCGTGGCGATAGTAGAAGTGACCCAAATTGAAGTCATTGTCCGCCTTTAACAACAATAGACGTCCAATCTATCTCAACTGGGATGACTGGTTGTGAATGTTCATCTCTCAGCGCCATTGACTGCGCTACACGTCCAATCCATTTAGAGTGGGGATAAACGAAAGAACAAACGGACGTTCATTCGTCCCTCCCAGCTAACATGGACTGGACTAGAACGTCTAGCCCCGTCAATGGCAGCCAATGACCCCCCCCCCCCCCCCCAATGTTTTTAAGGGTCCGGAGGTGGGTTGATGGTTTCCATAGTACCTCGACGCGTGCGGTAGGAACAAAAGCAAAAGTGATTTTAAAGTAGAAAAGCGAGTTCGAGTCTCGTCCTCCGCTAAACCGCGAGCTGCGACATATTTTAATTGATTAAACATTTGACGGATGAGTTAACGAGTTAGTTGTGGTGTCTTACCAAACTCAAATTCGGCCGTTTTTCACGCTTTTCACTTCCATCCACGCTTGTCCTTTTCTTCTCTCTTCACGTTGACCGGCAGAAGTGAAGAACTGCGGATGCTACATCCACTTCCCTTTCAAAATAAAACTCGTTGTTTATTTTAGACTATCACAGTTATGTCACTCAACTTCCGGATTACTTCCGCGCTAGCGATTGGAGTGTCATTCTTCAATGGTGATTTTGTGCACTCCCCCATAATCCGACAAAAATCATTTAAATTACTAAATTACAAGTTAATTTTAACCCTTGTGCGATGTTATTGTTTTTACCCCTCTCGCGTTATTTTACATAATATGTAAGGCTACTTTGAGGTGTGATAACTAAGTCATTTTTATTTTTTTATTTTTTTAAACCTGTCCTGTTCAGCTGTTTGACACAGAGAATGCAGTCTTCCACTGCGGTGAACTGAGCCGCGTTTTGTTCAAGCCAGCCGCACTTTCTTTTCTGTTGCGTTTCTCTTTCAGGTTTTACCGCACAGTGACAGATGACGTACGTGCCGAAACATTCTTCCAGAAGCAAAAAAAAAAAGGCGCTTGACGTCACATGTAAGAATAGCTCGGTAACAGAAGCGGGCGTCTGTCGCACCTGAGAGTACGGGTGCGAATCCCGCTTGAGGGCTTAGAATTATTATTATTTTTTCTCAATAAAAAAAAGAATGATGGCTGCCTGAAAAATAAAAACACTGTTAAAATAAAAAGTTTAAAATCAAGCATGCATTTTCTGTACTTGTATCAAGTATATTGACAGATCGTATTCAATTTGTGGTAGGATTTAACGAAACAGATGGAAAATGTGTAGCTGTCTGAATGAAAAAAAAAGAAAAATTCAGAAACAGCAAGAACAGGACTACAAATGTACACTGATAATGAACAAAAAGGTCAAATGACCTCACAGCTACTTAAGTTTTAATCAAGTAAAATTTATTAACAACCTATACATAAAAAAAGGGAAAACTAAGAGGTGTGCCTTGAACTCCAAGTAAAGTATGTTAACCCTGCACTGGTTTGGGGTCAAAAGGTCAAATGGCCTAGGAGCTATTGAAGTTTGAAGCTAGTCAATAAATTAAAAAATCATAAAAATTTTTTTGGAGGCATAAATTGGAAAACTAAGAGGTGTGCCTTGAACTCCAAGTAAAGTATGTCAACCATGCACTGGTTTGGGGTCAAAAGGTCAAATGGCTTAGGAGCTATTGAAGTTTGAAGCTAGTCAATAATTTAAAAAATCATAAAAAAATTTTTGGAGGGATAAATTGGAAAACTAAGAGGTGTGCCTTGAACTCCAAGTAAAGTATGTCAACCCTGCACTGGTTTGGGGTCAAAAGGTCAAATGGCCTAGGAGCTATTGAAGTTTGAAGCTAGTCAATAATTTAAAAAATCATTAAAAATTTTTTTTTGGAGGGATAAATTGGAAAACTAAGAGGTGTGCCTTGAACTCCAAGTAAAGTATGTCAACCCTGCACTGGTTTGGGGTCAAAAGGTAAAATGGCCTAGGAGCTATTGAAGTTTGAAGCTAGTCAATAATTTAAAAAATCATAAAAATTTTTTTGGAGGGATAAATTGGAAAACTAAGAGGTGTGCCTTGAACTCCAAGTAAAGTATGTCAACCCTGCACTGGTTTGGGGTCAAAAGGTCAAATGGCCTAGGAGCTATTGAAGTTTGAAGCTAGTCAATAAATTAAAAAATAATAAAAAAATTTTTGGGATGCATAAATTGGAAAACTAAGAGGTGTGCCTTGAACTCCAAGTAAAGTATGTCAACCCTGCACTGGTTTGGGGTCAAAAGGTCAAATGGCTTAGGAGCTATTGAAGTTTGAAGCTAGTCAATAATTTAAAAAATCATAAAAAATTTTTTGGAGGGATAAATTGGAAAACTAAGAGGTGTGCCTTGAACTCCAAGTAAAGTATGTCAACCCTGCACTGGTTTGGGGTCAAAAGGTCAAATGGCCTAGGAGCTATTGAAGTTTGAAGCTAGTCAATAATTTAAAAAATCATAAAAAATTTTTTGGAGGGATAAATTGGAAAACTAAGAGGTGTGCCTTGAACTCCAAGTAAAGTATGTCAACCCTGCACTGGTTTGGGGTCAAAAGGTCAAATGGCCTAGGAGCTATTGAAGTTTGAAGCTAGTCAATAAATTAAAAAATAATAAAAAAATTTTTGGGAGGGATAAATTGGAAAACTAAGAGGTGTGCCTTGAACTCCAAGTAAAGTATGTCAACCATGCACTGGTTTGGGGTCAAAAGGTCAAATGGCCTAGGAGCTATTGAAGTTTGAAGCTAGTCAATAATTTAAAAAATCATAAAAAATTTTTTTTTTGGAGGGATAAATTGGAAAACTAAGAGGTGTGCCTTGAACACCAAGTAAAGTACTTCAACCTTGCACTGGTTTGAGGTCAAACGGTCAAATGGCCTAGGAGCTATTGAAGTTTGAAGCTAGTCAATAAATTAAAAAATAATAAAAAAATTTTTTGAAGGCATAAATTGGAAAACTAAGAGGTGTGCCTTGAACTCCAAGTAAAGTATGTCAACCCTGCACTGGTTTGGGGTCAAAAGGTCAAATGACCTAGGAGCTATTGAAGTTTGAAGCTAGTCAATAAATTAAAAAATCATTAAAAAAAATTTGGAGGCATAAATTGGAAAACTAAGAGGTGTGCCTTGAACACCAAGTAAAGTATGTCAACCCTGCACTGGTTTGGGGTCAAAAGGTCAAATGGCCTAGGAGCTATTGAAGTTTGAAGCTAGTCAATAATTTAAAAAATCATAAAAAATTTTTTGGAGGGATAAATTGGAAAACTAAGAGGTGTGCCTTGAACTCCAAGTAAAGTATGTCAACCCTGCACTGGTTTGGGGTCAAAAGGTCAAATGGCCTAGGAGCTATTGAAGTTTGAAGCTAGTCAATAAATTAAAAAATAATAAAAAATTTTTTGGGAGGGATAAATTGGAAAACTAAGAGGTGTGCCTTGAACTCCAAGTAAAGTATGTCAACCATGCACTGGTTTGGGGTCAAAAGGTCAAATGGCCTAGGAGCTATTGAAGTTTGAAGCTAGTCAATAATTTAAAAAATCATAAAAATTTTTTTTTTTGGAGGGATAAATTGGAAAACTAAGAGGTGTGCCTTGAACACCAAGTAAAGTACTTCAACCTTGCACTGGTTTGAGGTCAAACGGTCAAATGGCCTAGGAGCTATTGAAGTTTGAAGCTAGTCAATAAATTAAAAAATAATAAAAAAAATTTTTGAAGGCATAAATTGGAAAACTAAGAGGTGTGCCTTGAACTCCAAGTAAAGTATGTCAACCCTGCACTGGTTTGGGGTCAAAAGGTCAAATGACCTACGAGCTATTGAAGTTTGAAGCTAGTCAATAAATTAAAAAATCATTAAAAAAAATTTGGAGGCATAAATTGGAAAACTAATAGGTTTGCCTTGAACACCAAGTAAAGTACTTCAACCTTGCACTGGTTTGAGGTCAAACGGTCAAATGGCCTAGGAGCTATTGAAGTTTGAAGCTAGTCAATAATTTAAAAAATCATAAAAAATTTTTTGGAGGGATAAATTGGAAAACTAAGAGGTGTGCCTTGAACTCCAAGTAAAGTATGTCAACCCTGCACTAGTTTGGGGTCAAAAGGTCAAATGGCCTAGGAGCTATTGAAATTTGAAGCTAGTCAATAATTTAAAAAATCATAACAAATTTTTGGGAGGGATAAATTGGAAAACTAAGAGGTGTGTTGAACACCAAGTAAAGTACTTCAACCTTGCACTGGTTTGAGGTCAAAAGGTCAAATAGCCTAGGAGCTATTGAAGTTTGAAGCTATTCAATAAATTAAAAAATCATAAAAAAATTTTTGGAGGCATAAATTGGAAAACTAAGAGGTGTGCCTTGAACACCAAGTAAAGTACTTCAACCTTGCACTGGTTTGAGGTCAAAAGGTCAAATGGCCTTGGAGCTATTGAAGTTTGAAGCTAGTCAATAAATTAAGAAATAATAAAAAAAATTTTGGAGGCATAAATTGGAAAACTAAGAGGTGTGCCTTGAACTCCAAGTAAAGTATGTCAACCCTGCACTGGTTTGGGGTCAAAAGGTCAAATGGCCTAGGAGCTATTGAAGTTTGAAGCTAGTCAATAAATTAAAAAATAATAAAAAATATTTTGGATGCATAAATTGGAAAACTAAGAGGTGTGCCTTGAACACCAAGTAAAGTACTTCAACCTTGCACTGGTTTGAGGTCAAAAGGTCAAATGGCCTAGGAGCTATTGAAGTTTGAAGCTAGTCAATAAATAAAAAATCATACAAAAAATTTTGGAGGCATATATTGGAAAACTAAGAGGTGTGCCTTGAACTCCAAGTAAAGTATGTCAACCCTGCACTGGTTTGGGGTCAAAAGGTCAAATGGCCTAGGAGCTATTGAAGTTTGAAGCTAGTCTATCGATTTAAAAAATCATTAAAAAATTATGGAGAGATAAATTGGAAAACTAAGAGGTGTGCCTTGAACTCCAAGTAAAGTATGTCAACCCTGCACTGGTTTGGGGTCAAAAGGTCAAATGGCCTAGGAGCTATTGAAGTTTGAAGCTAGTCAATAATTTAAAAAATCATAACAAATTTTTGGGAGGGATAAATTGGAAAACTAAGAGGTGTGCCTTGAACACCAAGTAAAGAATGTCAACCCTGCACTGGTTTGGGGTCAAAAGGTCAAATGGCCTAGGAGCTATTGAAGTTTGAAGCTAGTCAATAATTTAAAAAATCATAACAAATTTTTGGGAGGGATAAATTGGAAAACTAAGAGGTGTGCCTTGAACACCAAGTAAATTACTTCAACCTTGCACTGGTTTGAGGTCAAAAGGTCAAATGGCCTAGGAGCTATTGAAGTTTGAAGCTAGTCTATCGATTTAAAAAATCATTAAAAAATTATGGAGGGATAAATTGGAAAACTAAGAGGTGTGCCTTGAACACCAAGTAAAGTATGTCAACCCTGCACTGGTTTGGGGTCAAAAGGTCAAATGGCATAGGAGCTATTGAAGTTTGAAGCTAGTCAATAATTTAAAAAATCATAACAAATTTTTGGGAGGGATAAATTGGAAAACTAAGAGGTGTGCCTTGAACACCAAGTAAAGTATGTCAACCCTGCACTGGTTTGGGGTCAAAAGGTCAAATGGCCTAGGAGCTATTGAAGTTTGAAGCTAGCCAATAATTTAAAAAATCATAACAAATTTTTGGGAGGGATAAATTGGAAAACTAAGAGGTGTGCCTTGAACTCCAAGTAAAGTATGTCAACCCTGCACTGGTTTGGGGTCAAAAGGTCAAATGGCCTAGGAGCTATTGAAGTTTGAAGCTAGTCAATAAATTAAAAAATAATAAAAAATATTTTGGATGCATAAATTGGAAAACTAAGAGGTGTGCCTTGAACACCAAGTAAAGTACTTCAACCTTGCACTGGTTTGAGGTCAAAAGGTCAAATGGCCTAGGAGCTATTGAAGTTTGAAGCTAGTCAATAAATAAAAAATCATACAAAAAATTTTGGAGGCATATATTGGAAAACTAAGAGGTGTGCCTTGAACTCCAAGTAAAGTATGTCAACCCTGCACTGGTTTGGGGTCAAAAGGTCAAATGGCCTAGGAGCTATTGAAGTTTGAAGCTAGTCTATCGATTTAAAAAATCATTAAAAAATTATGGAGAGATAAATTGGAAAACTAAGAGGTGTGCCTTGAACTCCAAGTAAAGTATGTCAACCCTGCACTGGTTTGGGGTCAAAAGGTCAAATGGCCTAGGAGCTATTGAAGTTTGAAGCTAGTCAATAATTTAAAAAATCATAACAAATTTTTGGGAGGGATAAATTGGAAAACTAAGAGGTGTGCCTTGAACACCAAGTAAAGAATGTCAACCCTGCACTGGTTTGGGGTCAAAAGGTCAAATGGCCTAGGAGCTATTGAAGTTTGAAGCTAGTCAATAATTTAAAAAATCATAACAAATTTTTGGGAGGGATAAATTGGAAAACTAAGAGGTGTGCCTTGAACACCAAGTAAATTACTTCAACCTTGCACTGGTTTGAGGTCAAAAGGTCAAATGGCCTAGGAGCTATTGAAGTTTGAAGCTAGTCTATCGATTTAAAAAATCATTAAAAAATTATGGAGGGATAAATTGGAAAACTAAGAGGTGTGCCTTGAACACCAAGTAAAGTATGTCAACCCTGCACTGGTTTGGGGTCAAAAGGTCAAATGGCATAGGAGCTATTGAAGTTTGAAGCTAGTCAATAATTTAAAAAATCATAACAAATTTTTGGGAGGGATAAATTGGAAAACTAAGAGGTGTGCCTTGAACACCAAGTAAAGTATGTCAACCCTGCACTGGTTTGGGGTCAAAAGGTCAAATGGCCTAGGAGCTATTGAAGTTTGAAGCTAGCCAATAATTTAAAAAATCATAACAAATTTTTGGGAGGGATAAATTGGAAAACTAAGAGGTGTGCCTTGAATACCAAGTAAATTACTTCAACCTTGCACTGGTTTGAGGTCAAAAGGTCAAATGGCCTAGGAGCTATTGAAGTTTGAAGCTAGTCTATCGATTTAAAAAATCATTAAAAAATTATGGAGGGATTAATTGGAAAACTAAGAGGTTTGCCTTGAACACCAAGTAAAGTATGTCAACCCTGCACTGGTTTGGGGTCAAAAGGTCAAATGGCCTAGGAGCTATTGAAGTTTGAAGCTAGTCAATAATTTAAAAAATCATAACAAATTTTTGGGAGGGATAAATTGGAAAACTAAGAGGTGTGCCTTGAACACCAAGTAAAGTATGTCAACCCTGCACTGGTTTGGGGTCAAAAGGTCAAATGGCCTAGGAGCTATTGAAGTTTGGAGCTAGTCAATAATTTAAAAAATCATAACAAATTTTTGGGAGGGATAAATTGGAAAACTAAGAGGTGTGCCTTGAACGCCAAGTAAATTATTTCAACCTTGCACTGGTTTGAGGTCAAAAGGTCAAGTGGCCTAGGAGCTATTGAAGTTTGAAGCTAGTCTATCGATTTAAAAAATCATTAAAAAATTATGGAGAGATAAATTGGAAAACTAAGAAGTGTGCCTTGAACTCCAAGTAAAGTATGTCAACCCTGCACTGGTTTGGGGTCAAAAGGTCAAATGGCCTATGAGCTATTGAAGTTTGAAGCTAGTCAATAATTTAAAAAATCATAACAAATTTTTGGGAGGGATAAATTGGAAAACTAAGAGGTGTGCCTTGAACACCAAGTAAAGTATGTCAACCCTGCACTGGTTTGGGGTCAAAAGGTCAAATGGCCTTGGAGCTATTGAAGTTTGAAGCTAGTCAATAATTTAAAAAATCATAACAAATTTTTGGGAGGGATAAATTGGAAAACTAAGAGGTGTGCCTTGAACACCAAGTAAAGTATGTCAACCCTGCACTGGTTTGGGGTCAAAAGGTCAAATGGCCTAGGAGCTATTGAAGTTTGAAGCTAGTCAATAATTTAAAAAATCATAACAAATTTTTGGGAGGGATAAATTGGAAAACTAAGAGGTGTGCCTTGAACTCCAAGTAAAGTACTTCAACCTTGCATTGGTTTGAGGTCAAAAGGTCAAATGGCCTAGGATCTATTGAAGTTTGAAGCTAGTCAATAATTTAAAAAATCATAAAAATTTTTTGGAGGGCTACATTGGAAAAATAAGAGGTGTGCCTTAAACTTCAATTACAGTATCCACCGCCCAGAGATGTAGACATCACAAACAAACTGTTATAACAAATATTGTGAGTGTATACTGGCCCTACAAGTATACAGAACTTAATATATTAGTTTTGCCCGACAGTAAAATTGTAAAACAACACACAGTAATAAAATGTCAAAAACCCCATAATTAAAAGAATCTTGACATGAACTTACACAAAGCATTACATGAATAGTTCATCCATGCTGTGTTCTCCGTTTGGGCCGCATACCAACACAATGTATGTCTAGTGGTTGAATTAATTTAAGAATAGCTGTTGTCTGTCAGACAAGGACTTTCTTATTATAAATTGCTTGGGTATTGTTGGGCACATCAATGTGTTGTTCCGGGGGAGGAGGAAATTTGCCCATTGCTTTGGAGTTGTATGAGTACCAGAATTCTCTGGGACTTCTCGTGTTAAGATGTCAGCAGCCTACTGCCTATAGTCAGCTGGGATAGGCTACAGCACGTCAGGAGTAACGGTACAGAATGAAAGAACATATATCCTTTAGAAATAAATAATTAAAATTTAAAAAAAAATGTTTTCATATATATTACTGAAGTGGAGTGTTAGCTGTATAAAAAGTCATGAAATTACTTCGGCAGTCTAGATAAATTATAATTAAAACAAATTTTTTATTTCTTTAGTAAGTATCCATAAATATCTGTCGCATCTACGTTTACATTTTTTCAAAACATAGCGAGGGCATGTTCACGTTGCATAAAGTGAACACACCCTTTCAAATTTACAGCTCTTTATTTTAAAAAATAATATAAAATGACAAATAATTATCCATAAAACCAATGACTTGATTATGAGCACAAAGTTTATGGCGTGGGGGCTGTGGTGGGCTCTTCTCTAAATTGAAAGTTGTACCTGTAGATTTTGACATGTTTGGGTTTTGCACATCTTGGAGCAAAAACATTTTTACAGGATTCATTTACCAATACAGTTACTAATTAAATGTTTTTGTAAACATTTATTTATGTGTTTCACATTATGGTTTTCAAATGTAATTGGATGCCTTTGTTAATGTCATTTTAGTGTACATTACATGCAAGACTTGATTGTGTTTTTACTGTAATGTTTTAAACTAAATGAATTATTAAATGAATGAATGAAGTAAATAGTTATTTAAATATATAATTTCATAATTAACCAATAATTATTTAATTAAATAATTTAGGAATTAAACAAATAATTGGAGTGGGTGGCATCTTTCAGTTTTATTACTTCCATTTAGATTTTGAAGCAAGTACTTAAGAAATTAAGGCTGTCATTGGGATACATACGTTTAAAAAAAAAAAAAAAAAAGTAATATTTATATATTCTTCCTTCTGATCAACCCAATGGATTTAAACATGAAAAGGAACCCAGTACAACTTATTCATGTTTGTGACATTTTAACTCGGAATGGGTAAATTGGACTCAAATAAAATAAAATATGGAACGCCAAAAAAAGATTTTAAAAAAATAAGAATAATAAAAAAGAAAGGATAAGAAATCAATCCATCTACAATTACTTTAGAGGGCGCTAACCCAAATATCTCTATATTGAACATTGGCTACACAGGTATTATAATTAATTATATCTGGAGGACGCAAAAGAACAGCAAAAATGGGCAGATTTCTGAAAGGAAAAACAATGCGGAACAAAGGCCTCTGGCAATTAGCTGGAGGTAGGGAAAAATTGATTCATATTTTCATTAAAAAAAACATTTCAAAGACGCGTTCACCCGAACAATGGATGGAACTCAGTGTGGAAATTTTTGGATGGCAAAACGCGAAATTTCGCAAATGGCTCCAAACTATCTGGAAAAAGGACCGAAGAGGACTGCGGACAGAGGTGCTTCAAGGTGGGTTTATTTATGATTAATCTATGTCCAAAAAGTTGGTTGACACACTTCTTTTAACAAAAAAAAAAAAATCATGCCATTTGCGAGCTAGCCATAGAGCCAACAGGTTAATGCATATTAGCCCATTAAGTTTTCCACATTTAAGTTGCACTAAAATGATAAAGCATCGTCCTTATAATCTGCTATATTCACCCATACATCGCAGATACAAGTGAGAGTTATATTTAAAATTGTATTTGCATGCACTGCAGTGTGGGATGGGTCTGATAAAACGACATTACAGTAGGAAAAGGGTCTGCTTTAACCACAGGCCTCGTCCATACATGTATCTGGACTGTAACGATCCCCCGTAATACATGCAACACACCCTTTAGATAACCTTAATATGTAACTTTATTTACATTACAGAAGGCATTTTTGACAAATTATTAAGAGTTATCTAATTAGATAAAATACTGCATGTTCTGCTAGTGATACCCTATCCAATATAGTTAGATAAAAGTGTTGAAGTATTTGACTAAAATAAAATAAGAGGAGAAAATATTTACATATATTCAATGACAGTAGAAAATACACATACTCGAGAGAATTGTTGCTCCTGCAGATTACTGCCATGAGGACTTGATACAAAGTTGATAAATGGCAAATGTACTTTGACATGTACAGTACTTTTCCACCTACAAGGCCCTCTGGCACCATCCACCATCAACTACTGATGATGCAGCATCGGGAGCAACTTGGGTTTTAGTGTCTTGCTTAAGGATACTTTGAGAATGTCCCCATGGAGGACAATGAAACTCACAATCTCTGGGTTGGAAAACAAATACTCCAGCACTAAACCACACCTCACCACCAGTTTTCCCTTTAATGTTTACAAATACTTGTTTTACCATACCATTAATATACATTGCAGATTTTGACAATGTATAAAAGAATATTACATTAACATGCAATATTAAATGAAATATTTTCTAAAATATCTTTTTCAGGAGAAAGTGGGACATACGATTATACAACAGTACCTGAGGAAGAGCACAGCAGACGAGACAGGAGAAACATTTGGTCATCACCAAAAATTACCACATACACCAACATCTCTGCCTCCGTTTGAGGAGGACAAGAACCAGACTGACTCAGAGAATGATCAGCAGTCATCACTGGATGAAAGCAATGAGGTAGAACTTTGTAAATAAAAATATAGTATATATGTGTATAATATACAGAAGCGTTGCGTCCCATTAGGCAAACCAGGCAATTGCCTAGGGCCCCCAGCCTGCAGATTGGCAGATTATCTAACGATTCTGTTATCAATCCCAATCAGCACTAACCATGTCACATAGATTATACATGTTTAAGAAAGTCCAATTAGCTATTAATACCACATGATTGTTTAAAGAGTGACTCAACAAGTACTTTATGGAAAGTCCTTGCCGAGTTGTTTTACGATTATTTTAACAGATTTTCATTATTCATGTGACTACTTAAAGAAATGGTGATTTTAAAAAAAAAACGTATTCCTACGTTCCCATAGCAACCAGTCCTGTTATTGTCCCACATCACAAGTGCTGCGTATTCTGGGAGCGAGAATAGGCGTAAGGTGCGCATTTCAAGCATAGGACGGCCACCTGTTAAATTGTGTCCATCCATGAATGAATGTTAGTACATCAATATGAGTCAGTGTAAAGTACGTAGTTTTCGCCACTTTTATGGCCAAGATGACCGCACGTGCACGCAGCATGCACTTGAAACCCCCCCCCCCCCACCTTTGCGTTCATTATACTGCGCGAGTATGTTTGTGTGTCACCTGACTCAGAGTGAGAGTGAGCGACGATCTGGCCCTTTTTTAAATTGGCAAAATTAAGAGAAGTTATCCTTCTGGAAGCGAAAAAAAACAAAAAAGACAGCAGAGGAGAAAAGGAAGCAAGACAGCAGTGAGTGTACTATGTTACTGTAGTTTTATGTCCTAATGTAGTAGAAGCACTGCAGACTAGTAGTAGTTGTAGTAGTATTTTTATGTCCTGAACCAATTAACTGCCTTGACTTGTTGTAACTAGCTTGTTAGCGTTTGCTAACAGCATTGCAGCATGCTAGCATTTCTTCATACATAAAGATGTTACCTAGAACATAAAATCAGTGTTTAGAATCAACATACACACACATTTTAATCTGGGAATTTTTTCAGAAGGTGTCAGTCCCCCACAGGGAAGCTGTGGTTACAATAGAAACTTACATCCACTACTGAGTGTGGAGTGAATGAATAATGCAATGGGGGGCCTCGCTCTCGCTGTGTATGAGAGCGAGGCGTTATTAGACTTTTACTAAAAATGCTATTGCTCCATGTCCAACTTTCCCCCGTACTTGCACACACTGGAAAGGCCCGATTTGTTAATTAACTTGGTAATTAATACATACGTAGAACATAGTACTATCCTTCCAAGTTTTATGTGCTGCTCTACTTTTTTTGGTATTACAAAGTAATTACCACTGCTCATTTGATTGCAAATTTAATATAATAATATATAAAAACATTATAGTGGCTAGGAATCCTGTCAGTTGTTTTTGATATGTATTTTTTAGTTCAAAATTTATTATTGATGATAAGTACTTTCATAGTTCAAGAGGCAACTTCTGTTTCTTGTATTGTATTAAAGATGTTTATTAAAACTTTATCATTTTATTATTTCAGCTGAACTGCAGTGAGTCAACTGACACAACACAAGAGCAGACACGACGCACCTCAAAAAACGAGTATTTCTGTTGGATGCTGCCATTGGAGACATGTCATTTTTTTCTATCTCAAAATGATTGGAAAAAATTACGTCAGCAGCAAAAAAATAATTCTTTCAAGACTTTACAATGGACCAGCATCATGGCTAAAGGACTGAGAGCAATCAATCCTTATTGCTCTTTTGCTTTCAAAAGGCACTGGGTGAAAAAAATAGGATCACTGAGGAAGGGCCCTGTTTTTAAATGTACAGGAAAATGTACATTTAGTAACTGTCTGGTTCAGGTGGATATAAGTATCCACAGTGAAAACGCACTCAAAGCTCATGTATTCTTTCGTGGGGATGAGGTCCACCATTGTAAAGACGAACTCAGAAGACGCTATATTAGGGCTGACGAAAGAGATGACTGGGCGGAGAAGCTGACTTCAAAACCTCCCAGACTGCTCAGTTTGGAAGGCTTAACAATGATAGATGAAGACGTATTCCAGTCTGGATGCAGGGACAGGGTGCCATCGACTGGGGTACTCAAAACGCTCGGATATTGTCAGAGAAAAAGAAAGAGGCACCACAGCAATGAAATAATTAGCCTGCAAATAATGTCCCAAAAAGAAAAAGATCAAATGGAAAGACTCATTCAAAAAATTAGCATGAAACCAAGAGGACTCATGCTGTGGTCAAAAAAGTCTATAAATTTGTTTTATAATCGGGCAAAATCAGATATTGTCTACCTAGATGCTACTGGTAGCATTGTAAAAAAAAAACAAGGAGACACCTCGCCCCTATACGTTTATGAACTTGTTGTAAGACATCCGTTCAAAGGTTGCTCCCCGGTGCCTGTTGCAACGTTTATCACTGCAGAACACACCACTGCATCTGTCTCCTACTTCTTAGGATCGTTCATGACTGATTGTAAAAAGGAACACGGCAGAAAAGTATATCAGAAAGCAGTGATGTATATGTGCGACGGCTCCACAGTATTAATGCAAGCGATTGCACAAAATCTGTGTGGCGTCAGCCTGACTGAGCTTCTGACCACATATTATTTCATTGTAACTGGACGGGCAAAAGACTGTCATATAAACATGCCAATCATTCATCGCTGCTTGAGCCATGTAATGAAGAATGCCAAGGGACTCTGCAAAAAGCTGTGAGTTTTAAATTTTACGTTTGTACGTTTTTTGTTTTGTTTTGTTTTTTACTTTATTTCTAACAATCTTGCCTATTTGCATTGTATCAATTTAACAATTTTCCTTCCCACAGTGCTGGCAAACACTACCTGCTGGCAATGCATTTAATTGGCTTAATGACACAGGCTACATCCTTAGGACAACTGGATGAACTACTTTTGAGTGCAGCAGTTGTGTTCTCTAGTAAATCTAGTGGTCCTAATGTGGAGAAACATTTAAAAAAAATACAAATGCTTCTGACCAAATCTGAGCAGCCAGTCATCAATGATAGCACTGAGGACTTTGAGGTAAGTTATACTCGAGTCGAATGCTATATTGATTTTGAGTAAACATATACACAATTGCATTGAGCAATAGTCTATTGTGTTCTTCAACATGTAAAGTTTTCTAAAAAGCAAATAATGGAAAAAAATGGTTAACGTGACTGATTGTGTCTCATCCATAGGAAGAATCATGTAAAACACTGTTTGAAGATCACTTCAAAGATGTTATCCTGCATGCGCCACTGGACACAGATGGTGATACGAATGTGTACCACTGCCCTAACCTCATCCAGAAGATTCCGATGTATTTGATGCCACAAGCTGGTCTGTGGTCTGGACTCATGCTTGGTATGCCCCCCCCGCCCACCACTCTCTCGCTCTCTCTCTCGCTCGCTCACATACACATAAAAGATAGAAAGGGTCAATGCAAATAAGAGTTCTGACACTGACCCAGGGCTTATATTTTTAGTATGTAATAAAAAGCACACCACAATGGATTTTAAATTAGAGGACCAAGGATTAGTATATATTTGGACCTATAGCTAATCTGAATTTCATGTTGCAATACTACAGGTGATCTTGGACGGCATGGTACGGGGGTTATTTATGAGAAACTCTCCAAAAAATACTCCAAAGCTGCCCAGAAATCAACACAGGTAACACATTTTTTTTGGGGGGGGTATTTTTTTTTAAATACCATTGTCCATACACTACCAAAGGAAATCAATTGATGACAAAATAAATGAATAATATTACAGCAATTAACTAATAGAGATATCAAACATATATGTGTCTTCCAGAATTATACAAATGACCATTACACCCAGGGCATCATGGAGAAGAGCCAATGGGACCTAAAACACATCCGCTTCCCACAAAGAAGGCTATCCAGATTGGATGATTTTGCCTACAATTACAAAAGAATGCATGCAGGACTTCTGAGGGAATTCGATGACTCCCTAAAAATAAAGACCAAGGTATTATTTTATATTTTTTTCTTCAAATATATTATCATAAATTATTATATATTAATATTATTATTATTAATCATCTTAATTGAAATTATGATATTAATTAATATTATAAAAAGGCTCATGCAGCCTTGTGAGGATGAGTGGTTCAGAATATCAATGAATGAATAGAAGACAGTATTAATACTTCCTACGACATAGCACAACAAAAACAATTTTGGAATGAAAATTATAGTTCACAACAAACATTTTTTAAATTATCAATCACATGCAATTACTATGAATTGGCGCTATAAAATGACTAGAATAAAACTTGTGTGTTTAGTTTTTTTAAGGGAGCGAGTAGCATCATGGTGTTGTGATATAAACTCATCGGTTTGCTCATTGTCCCAAGGCCCATAGGGTTGAGACAGAAAAGTGGAAGGAGAAAAAGAAAATGAGAAGAGGTGTCTATGTATCACCAGTTAACAAGCCATTTCCTTTTGAGGTCAACAAAAAGAAAAAGGTAATCAAATGTTTGATTCCTCCGCTCCGGGTCAAAAGTTGTTGTATAAAGTCTTTTGGATGATCATTATGCTCAAAAATAATTTTCATTTGTCACATTTCAATTAATAGAATCTGAAGACCATCACAGACACAGTGGAAGTCGTAAGTGACCTATGTACTTTTTTATTATTATTATTTTTTTTTTAGCACAAAAGTAGTTTGTATTTTTGCTTTATTGTTGTTGTGGTATTGTACTTACCATTACCCCCCAAAAAAAACAACAACCAATGATCAAATTGATGTACATTACAGTATATCATGTCTGCAATACATATATGTTTCAAAGAGGAAATTTAATACCTAAATTAAATTTTGATGATGTATTATTCACCGCTCAACTTACCCTATGATTCTAATTTGCCAACTGATGATGAGGAACAGAAGTCCTTCCTTGATGATACAGCAACGAAGATTTTATTTCAATTACTTCCATTTATTTCCCATAGTAGTGTACTACAAATTGCTGTGAAATATGTCATGTATATACATTACACATATGCTGAAATGGGAAAATGTAAAGATTAAATTAATTTTTTTATCTTTTTTTTTTTCAACTGCTCAACTCCTTGTGATTCTAAGTTGCCAACTGATGAAGAGGAACAGAAGTCCTTCCTTGATGATACAGCAACGAAGGTAGATTTTATTTCAATTAATTCCATTTAATTCCAATATTAGTGTATTAGAAATTGTTGTACAATTTGTCATTTATACATTACACCAGGGTTCACTAAATCCTGACCTCGGTGCCACGTTTCCTGTCGTGTTTTCCATGTCTCTCTCCTCCAACACACCTGAATCAAAATAATCAGGATCATTACCAGGCTTTTGGAGAGGTTGCTGATGACATAATCATTTGATTCAGGTGTGTTGGAGGAGGGAGACATGAAAACACGACAGGAAAAGTGGCACCGAGGTCAGGATTTAGTGAACCCTGCATTACACAAATGCTGCAATGGGAAAATATAAAGATTAAATGTTTTTTCTTTTTTTTTTTTAATCTTTTGTTTGTTTCCACTGCTCAACTCTTTATGATTCTAAGTTGCCAACTGATGATGAGGAACAGAAGTCCTTCCTTGATGATACAGCAACGAAGGTTTATTTTATTTCAATTAATTCCAGTATACGTTGCAGATATGCTGCAATGGTAAAATGTAAAGATTATTATTATTTGTTTTTTAATATATTTTTTTTTCCACTGCTCAACTCCTTATGATTCTAGTTGCCAACTGATGATGAGGAACAGAAGTCTTTGCCTGAAGATACACAATCGAAGGTCTGTTTTCTTTGTATTAGTTACATTTTGATCCCAATAGTTGTACTTTAATAGTCAATTTAGACAAACCATCATCCCTAAAATAATTTAACCAAAACTGAAATGATTATGAAAAATGAATCTAGTTGGATTAAAATTGTAACATGGTGGAATCTGAATAAGATTGCTGTTTTCTTTTTCTAGCTGGATTCTCTCTGGAAAAAGAAAACCACTGAAGTATTGGTTGGAATCATTCCTTCCGCCAACCAACAAGGCTCAAGCTTTTTAATTCATCACAGTGAATTTCTGTCCTTGAGACCTCATGAATGGCTGACAGGCAAGGTATGAGCCATTACACTAACAACAGAATTAATTCTCTCTGTAGAGCTTTATTATGTTGATTTCATATTAATCATCTAAACATATATTTGTATTTGTTTAAAAATGTTGATTTAAATCTAATGACTTATCACATTTTTTTCATATGTTGTTTTCCAATTAAGGTTATGGAAGGTCTACTGCACCTTTATGCGTCCTACCATAAACTTGGACAGAAATTTTACATCATGAACCATTATACAGCTGGTGTTATCCTGTTTGGAGATGTGAATGAAATGCGACGGCACAGTTTGAGAGGGGTAATGTTTGTTCATATGTAGTTTCCATTTAGTCAATTTAAATGGTAAACGGTGTTATAATTGTATAGCGATTTTCTACCTCTTTGGTACTGAAAGCGCTTTACACTACATTTCCATCTACCTACTGGTGACACAGCACCAGGAGTAACCTGTGTAGGTTTCCTCCGGGTACTTTGGTTTCCTCCCACATCCCAAAAACATGCAGCACACGAGGCTGATTGGGTACTTCAAATTGTCCATATTTATGAATGTGTGCATGACAAGTTGTTTGTCTCCTCGTGCCCTGTAATTGGCTGGCAAACAATTCAGGGTGTACCCCGCCTACTGCCCATAGTTGGCTCTGATATGCTCCAGCAACTCCCTGACACTCGTGAATATATTTGGCTCAGAAGATGAATGAATGAATAAATGTACAGTGTAATTTTTAAATATATGTCAAATACATTTATCAAATCATCAAGTGTTTTATGTTTTATTTTTCTACTGTTCCTATTGTTGTATCGCAATATCTACCAGTACAACTAGCATTTTTTACTAGTTATTTTTCCTTTTTTATACGAACATCATGATAAAAAAAAAGTATTTGGGCCCAATGAATATATGAACAGATGTTTTTTACATTATTTAATATTTAGTAGTATTTAATTATACTACACTATTACATTTAATATATGATATATATAAACTCATTTTCATTACAGACA
Source organism: Corythoichthys intestinalis (assembly GCF_030265065.1). NCBI lineage: Eukaryota > Metazoa > Chordata > Actinopteri > Syngnathiformes > Syngnathidae > Corythoichthys > Corythoichthys intestinalis. The sequence continues at coordinate 3,283,920 of NC_080405.1, read as the reverse complement.
GACTTCAACACCTATGACGGGATAATTTCATTTGTGAATGTCGCAGGAGTTCATTGGAAACTTCTGGTAGGTAATTACAGTATTTCAACCGCTGATCACAATAAAATCATGTGATGAAGATATTGCTATGTGGTTTCAAAAACTTATTTTCTTTTCTTAGTATGTCTGTCCATCTATGAGTTCAGTATTTTTGCTGGACCCTGCCAAAAATACCTCAGAAGAAGAGGATACAAAAGATGCAGCAAAAAGAATTGGGTAGGTTATTTCCATAAAGGTTTTTCATTTCTAAACTTTGTCCACCTTATAATTTAAAAAACATGTAGCAATCATTCATTACATTAACACAGTCAATTTTGAAAAAAAATACTTATTGAATTTTTCTTTGTCTTTTTAATATCTGATCTCTATAACTTTATTACTCGTGTTTTCCACAGCAATTACTTCAAGATGAGAAACATTGTTTATTCCAAAAATGACTGGGAAAGAATTAATTGGAGAGGAAGAGTCATGGAGCACCCACACCAAAAAGACTCATTTAGTTGTGGGGTCATTGTAATTTTGGTAATTATTTTTGCTACTTGCTTATATGCATTTTTTTTTCATGACATGATTCATAGTCCATAGAAAATCTTTCATAATAAGGTCACTAGCTGATAATAAATGTATGATAATAAACTAGGTAAATCATTGGCAAATTAACATTGCAATTTCCGGGCTGCAATTCACCAATCATCAGTCTTTAGCAAGTAAACTACAAACTACCTGGAATACATAAGTAAGTGGTTAACAAATATCACAGGTCGTTTTTTTCTTATTTAGTCATTTTTATTTATGCCTGACTGCTTTTTTAAAATAACTTTTGGGTTAAGAATACTCCACTGGTTTCAAATACGTATTTTAATTTTCTCCTCATTTTACCTATTTACATATTGGGTGGTGCAGTTGGTAGCATGACTTGTCCTGGGACTGAAGGGTCAGCGGTTTGATTCCTCGTTACGACCGCCCAATGCCGAAGTGTCCTTGGGCAAGACACAAAACGCAAATTTTCCCCCAATGAGTTGGCAGCACCTTGCTGGCAATCAGCACCATTAGTGTGTGAATGTGTGTTAATGTAAAGCACTTTGGACATGGTAAATATGTAGATAAATGCCCAATACATACTTTCCGTTTACCATTTATTTATTATATTTTAAGTACATATTCGCAACAAGCCACAAACTGTACTTTAAAGAATAGTAATGACATTAAATAAACATTTAAGTCTTGCTTTGTTCTTTTATATTTCATAGTACATAATTGAATAAATTAAAAAAAAACAAAAAAAAAAACATTAAGTACATTACATTCAAAGTTTTAAGAAAAAAAATGGATCCTACAGTTAAATAACCTGACATAATCTGTATAAAATGAGACCCCTTAAAAAAACAGTCAGATAGATAGGCAAACTGACTGACTGACTGACTGACTGACTGATTAAAAACATGCGTCCCATTATAGACAATAAAGAATTAAAAAAAAAAAAGATAACATTCGAAAAGGAGTAGGAATAAGAAAAAAAAAAACATAATAATAACAATCCTACCCCTTTGTCCGCAACATAAACATTGGCATGAATCAGAAAAAACAAAAACAATTCAAAACAGTTCAAGTTCAAGCTTGGATTAAATGTATTACAAAACAAAAAAAAATTTTTCAACTATTTCAATACCATCTTTGGGTTTTGCCAATACTTAATTGAAACAGCAATTCATATGATGTTTTCATCTCATCTACTCCGCTATTAATACACAATTTGTCTAACATTAAACTGTTTTTTATTTATGTTGCTAGATGGCCAAAGCTGTGATGGAAGCTTACCCTTCATTACCAAAGATATGCTTTCCCACATCGAAGAAAAATATGCTTTTGGAGAGGAGGCATTTAGCCTGGGCATTATTGAAAGCCTCAGGTTTATATATTTATACATGTATATATACTGTATATTCTTTACTTTGTTTTACACCTATATTCTTGTGTCAAAAATGAAACAATTTTAATAAATATAATCCTATTTGTTAGACGTGTGGCGCTCAGCGATACAAGGCGACAGGTCGACAACTAAATCCAAATCTTGGGAAAATTTTAAGGAGACACCAAACACAAATAAAGCAAAACAATTGAATGTAAAAATGTGATTAGCTTTGACTCATATTATCGGTATTACTGTTAAATAATTAATTACATGATTTTATTATTCGGTTTGTTCTGGCAAATTATAGGTTTTCTGGGTATACGTTTCAATAGTGAGAGGTGCAAAACCAAATGATTGTGTATGTATATTCTTTAACTCGAGTTCTGGCTAGTCTTTAATTAGTTGATTTAAAATCCTACCTGTTGCGCTTAGCAGTCTGCATCCCAGCTGATAAAACAAGTTATCTGGGGATATCCAACTAACAACTCTCTAATTTATTAATCAGCCATGAATATAAATAAAATACAATTTGGCTCCGATGATCAACATGTATACATACCTTGAATATACATGACTACCAAATGTCAGTCCTATTTTGTTTAATAATAATATTTAGAAACATAATCTTTCAGAAACAAAAAAAATGTGCATTATGAATGCGAGATTGTTTTGTGTCAGTTTCAATCTTAAATGATTTAATTATAGTTTCCAAAGCAAAATTCTCATTAACACTTAATGAGTGTTTGTGAGAAAGTGCCATACAAAATCTTGAATAATTTTGAATCACCTGTGACTTCCTAATAAAATACATTTTCAAAATTCTAATAAACTGAAATTACATTAATAGTATTGAAATATAGAAAGTGTTGCAATGACAATACCAAAAGATAATTTTTCTATTTCAGTTTTTGACATTTACACCAGATGCTCTATGTGTGCTGCCACTGGAGAGCCACCTGGAAAAGTGCCTCAAACTGTGATGTCTACAATCACTGATTGGGTAAGTATTTTCATTTATACTGTATAAACATCTGACAAATTATAACATTTATTATGACACATATCTCCTCTGTCGTTCATCAGATCCAGTGCGACACCTGCGATAGGTGGTTTCACGAGAAATGTGTGTTTTTCAAAGATGAGAAAGAACTCATGAAAGCAAGGGAAGGCCATTGGGAATGCGAGCTATGTTATTAAAAAAATGCAAAACCAAGAAGGCTGTATGATTTGCACTTTTACACATCGTTTTTCAATTACATAGATATTAAGATTTATATAGATAAAACTGAATTAGACTTCAATATTTTACAAATTTACTTTTGGTTTCTTACATTATAAATCTATGAATATAGCTGTGATCAAATAAACAAAGTATAAATATCATACCAAGTTAACCAAATAAATCCCCACAAAAAACTGCAATTAGAAAAATGAATGGTGTTGGTGTTATACTTGTAAAGCGCTTTTCTACCTTTCAAGGTACTCAAAGCGCTTTGGTGACACAGGTCCAGGAGCAATCTGGGGTTCAGTATCTTGCTCAAGGATACTTAGGCGAGTTCATCAGGGTGGAGAATCAAACCCACAACCTCTGGGTTGGGGGACAACTACTCTACCACTGAGCCACGCCATCCAAAATGAACAAAGCATTGCACATAAAACCGAACGAAAAGAAAGAGCACACCAAGTAAATGCATAAAAATGCATGGAAATAACGAAAAGAAAAATACTGTCTCGCTTCAAACTTAGCTCTGAGGTGATTTGATGTTTTACTTTTCCAATTTACGCTCCATATTTTTTTATGTTTTTTAATTGACTACCTTCAAACTTCAATAGCTCCTAGGCCATTTGACCTTTTGACCTCAAACTAGTGCAAGGTTGAAGTACTTTACTTGGTGTTCAAGGCACACCTCTTAGTTTTCCAATTTATGCATCCAAAATATTTTTTATTATTTTTTAATTTATTGACTAGCTTCAAACTTCAATAGCTCCTAGGCCATTTGACCTTTTGACCCCAAACCAGTGCAGGGTTGACATACTTTACTTGGAGTTCAAGGCACACCTCTTAGTTTTCCAATTTATGCCTCCAAAAAATTTTTTATTATTTTTTAATTTATTGACTAGCTTCAAACTTCAATGGCTCCTAGACCATTTGACCTTTTGACCCCAAACCAGTGCAGGGTTGACATACTTTACTTGGAGTTCAAGGCACACCTCTTAGTTTTCCAATTTATGCCTCCAAAATTTTTTTTATTATTTTTTAATTTATTGACTAGCTTCAAACTTCAATAGCTCCTAGGCCATTTGACCTTTTGACCTCAAACCAGTGCAAGGTTGAAGTACTTTACTTGAGGTTCAAGGCACACCTCTTAGTTTTCCAATTTATGCCTCCAAAATTTTTTTTATGATTTTTTAAATTATTGACTAGCTTCAAACTTCAATAGCTCCTAGGCTATTTGACCTTTTGACCTCAAACCAGTGCAAGGTTGAAGTACTTTACTTGGTGTTCAAGGCACACCTCTTAGTTTTCCAATTTATCCCTCCCAAAAATTTGTTATGATTTTTTAAATTATTGACTAGCTTCAAACTTCAATAGCTCCTAGGCCATTTGACCTTTTGACCCCAAACCAGTGCAGGGTTGACATACTTTACTTGGAGTTCAAGGCACACCTCTTAGTTTTCCAATTTATCTCTCCATAATTTTTTAATGATTTTTTAAATCGATAGACTAGCTTCAAACTTCAATAGCTCCTAGGCCATTTGACCTTTTGACCTCAAACCAGTGCAAGGTTGAAGTACTTTACTTGGTGTTCAAGGCACACCTCTTAGTTTTCCAATTTATGCCTCCAAATTTTTTAAAATGATTTTTTAATTTATTGAGTAGCTTCAAACTTCAATAGCTCCTAGGCCATTTGACCTTTTGACCCCAAACCAGTGCAGGGTTGACATACTTTACTTGGAGTTCAAGGCACACCTCTTAGTTTTCCAATTTATGCCTTCAAAATTTTTTTTATTATTTTTTAATTTATTGACTAGCTTCAAACTTCAATAGCTCCTAGGCCATTTGACCGTTTGACCTCAAACCAGTGCAAGGTTGAAGTACTTTACTTGGTGTTCAAGGCACACCTCTTAGTTTTCCAATTTATGCCTCCAAATTTTTTTTTATGATTTTTTAATTTATTGACTAGCTTCAAACTTCAATAGCTCCTAGGCCATTTGACCTTTTGACCCCAAACCAGTGCAGGGTTGACATACTTTACTTGGAGTTCAAGGCACACCTCTTAGTTTTCCAATTTATGCCTCCCAAAAATTTGTTATGATTTTTTAAATTATTGACTAGCTTCAAACTTCAATAGCTCCTAGGCCATTTGACCTTTTGACCTCAAACCAGTGCAAGGTTGAAGTACTTTACTTGGTGTTAAAGGCACACCTTAGTTTTCCAATTTATGCCTCCAAAAATTTTTTTATGATTTCTTAATTTATTGACTAGCTTCAAACTTCAATAGCTCCTAGGCCATTTGACCTTTTGACCCCAAACCAGCGCAGGGTTGACATACTTTACTTGGAGTTCAAGGCACACCTCTTAGTTTTCCAATTTATGCCTTCAAAATTTTTTGTATGATTTTTTAATTTATTGACTAGCTTCAAACTTCAATAGCTCCTAGGCCATTTGACCTTTTGATCTCAAACCAGTGCAAGGTTGAAGTACTTTAATTGGTGTTCAAGGCACACCTCTTAGTTTTCCAATTTATCCCTCCCAACAATTTTTTATGATTTTTTAAATTATTGACTAGCTTCAAACTTCAATAGCTCCTAGGCCATTTGACCCTTTGACCCCAAACCAGTGCAGGGTTGACATACTTTACTTGGTGTTCAAGGCACACCTCTTAGTTTTCCAATTTATCCCTCCCAAAAATTTGTTATGATTTTTTAAATTATTGACTAGCTTCAAACCTCAATAGCTCCTAGGCCATTTGACCTTTTGACCTCAAACCAGTGCAAGGTTGAAGTACTTTACTTGGTGTTAAAGGCACACCTCTTAGTTTTCCAATTTATGCCTCCAAAAATTTTTTTATGATTTCTTAATTTATTGACTAGCTTCAAACTTCAATAGCTCCTAGGCCATTTGACCTTTTGACCCCAAACCAGTGCAGGGTTGACATACTTTACTTGGTGTTCAAGGCACACCTCTTAGTTTTCCAATTTATCCCTCCCAAAAATTTGTTATGATTTTTTAAATTATTGACTAGCTTCAAACTTCAATAGCTCCTAGGCTATTTGACCTTTTGACCTCAAACCAGTGCAAGGTTGAAGTACTTTACTTGGTGTTCAAGGCACACCTCTTAGTTTTCCAATTTATCCCTCCCAAAAATTTGTTATGATTTTTTAAATTATTGACTAGCTTCAAACTTCAATAGCTCCAAGGCCATTTGACCTTTTGACCTCAAACCAGTGCAAGGTTGAAGTACTTTACTTGGTGTTCAAGGCACACCTCTTAGTTTTCCAATTTATCCCTCCCAAAAATTTGTTATGATTTTTTTAAATTATTGACTAGCTTCAAACTTCAATAGCTCCTAGGCCATTTGACCTTTTGACCCCAAACCAGTGCAGGGTTTACATACTTTACTTGGAGTTCAAGGCACACCTCTTAGTTTTCCAATTTATCCCTCCAAAATTTTTTAATGATTTTTTAAATCGATAGACTAGCTTCAAACTTCAATAGCTCCTAGGCCATTTGACCTTTTGACCTCAAACCAGTGCAAGGTTGAAGTACTTTACTTGGTGTTCAAGGCACACCTCTTAGTTTTCCAATTTATGCCTCCAAATTTTTTTTTATGATTTTTTAATTTATTGAGTAGCTTCAAACTTCAATAGCTCCTAGGCCATTTGACCTTTTGACCCCAAACCAGTGCAGGGTTGACATACTTTACTTGGAGTTCAAGGCACTCCTCTTAGTTTTCCAATTTATGCCTTCAAAAATTTTTTTATTATTTTTTAATTTATTGACTAGCTTCAAACTTCAATAGCTCCTAGGCCATTTGACCGTTTGACCTCAAACCAGTGCAAGGTTGAAGTACTTTACTTGGTGTTCAAGGCACACCTCTTAGTTTTCCAATTTATGCCTCCAAATTTTTTTTTATGATTTTTTAATTTATTGACTAGCTTCAAACTTCAATAGCTCCTAGGCCATTTGACCTTTTGACCCAAAACCAGTGCAGGGTTGACATACTTTACTTGGAGTTCAAGGCACACCTCTTAGTTTTCCAATTTATGCCTCCCAAAAATTTGTTATGATTTTTTAAATTATTGACTAGCTTCAAACTTCAATAGCTCCTAGGCCATTTGACCTTTTGACCTCAAACCAGTGCAAGGTTGAAGTACTTTACTTGGTGTTAAAGGCACACCTTAGTTTTCCAATTTATGCCTCCAAAATTTTTTTTATGATTTCTTAATTTATTGACTAGCTTCAAACTTCAATAGCTCCTAGGCCATTTGACCTTTTGACCCCAAACCAGTGCAGGGTTGACATACTTTACTTGGAGTTCAAGGCACACCTCTTAGTTTTCCAATTTATGCCTCCAAAAATTTTTTTAATTATTTTTTAATTTATTGACTAGCTTCAAACTTCAATAGCTCCTAGGCCATTTGACCTTTTGACCTCAAACCAGTGCAAGGTTGAAGTACTTTACTTGGTGTTCAAGGCACACCTCTTAGTTTTCCAATTTATGCCTCCAAAATATTTTTTATGATTTCTTAATTTATTGACTAGCTTCAAACTTCAATAGCTCCTAGGCCATTTGACCTTTTGACCCCAAACCAGTGCAGGGTTGACATACTTTACTTGGAGTTCAAGGCACACCTCTTAGTTTTCCAATTTATCCCTCCAAAAAATGTTTTATGATTTTTAAAATTATTGACTAGCTTCAAACTTCAATAGCTCCTAGGCCATTTGACCTTTTGACCTCAAACCGGTGCAAGGTTGAAGTACTTTACTTGGTGTTCAAGGCACACCTCTTAGTTTTCCAATTTATGCCTCCAAAATATTTTTTATGATTTCTTAATTTATTGACTAGCTTCAAACTTCAATAGCTCCTAGGCCATTTGACCTTTTGACCCCAAACCAGTGCAGGGTTTACATACTTTACTTGGAGTTCAAGGCACACCTCTTAGTTTTCCAATTTATCCCTCCAAAATTTTTTAATGATTTTTTAAATCGATATACTAGCTTCAAACTTCAATAGCTCCTAGGCCATTTGACCTTTTGACCTCAAACCAGTGCAAGGTTGAAGTACTTTACTTGGTGTTCAAGGCACACCTCTTAGTTTTCCAATTTATGCGTCCAAATTTTTTTTAATGATTTTTTAATTTATTGAGTAGCTTCAAACTTCAATAGCTCCTAGGCCATTTGACCTTTTGACCCCAAACCAGTGCAGGGTTGACATACTTTACTTGGAGTTCAAGGCACACCTCTTAGTTTTCCAATTTATGCCTTCAAAATTTTTTTTATTATTTTTTAATTTATTGACTAGCCTCAAACTTCAATAGCTCCTAGGCCATTTGACCGTTTGACCTCAAACCAGTGCAAGGTTGAAGTACTTTACTTGGTGTTCAAGTCACACCTCTTAGTTTTCCAATTCATGCCTCCAAATTTTTTTTAATGATTTTTTAATTTATTGACTAGCTTCAAACTTCAATAGCTCCTAAGCCATTTGACCTTTTGACCCCAAACCAGTGCAGGGTTGACATACTTTACTTGGAGTTCAAGGCACACCTCTTAGTTTTCCAATTTATGCCTCCCAAAAATTTGTTATGATTTTTTAAATTATTGACTAGCTTCAAACTTCAATAGCTCCTAGGCCATTTGACCTTTTGACCTCAAACCAGTGCAAGGTTAAAGTACTTTACTTGGTGTTAAAGGCACACCTTAGTTTTCCAATTTATGCCTCCAAAATTTTTTTTTATGATTTCTTAATTTATTGACTAGCTTCAAACTTCAATAGCTCCTAGGCCATTTGACCTTTTGACCCCAAACCAGCGCAGGGTTGACATACTTTACTTGGAGTTCAAGGCACACCTCTTAGTTTTCCAATTTATGCCTTCAAAATTTTTTGTATGATTTTTTAATTTATTGACTAGCTTCAAACTTCAATAGCTCCTAGGCCATTTGACCTTTTGACCTCAAACCAGTGCAAGGTTGAAGTACTTTAATTGGTGTTCAAGGCACACCTCTTAGTTTTCCAATTTATGCCTCCAAAATTTTTTTTATTATTTTTTAATTTATTGACTAGCTTCAAACTTCAATAGCTCCTAGGCCATTTGACCCTTTGACCCCAAACCAGTGCAGGGTTGACATACTTTACTTGGTGTTCAAGGCACACCTCTTAGTTTTCCAATTTATCCCTCCCAAAAATTTGTTATGATTTTTTAAATTATTGACTAGCTTCAAACTTCAATAGCTCCTAGGCCATTTGACCTTTTGACCTCAAACCAGTGCAAGGTTGAAGTACTTTACTTGGTGTTAAAGGCACACCTCTTAGTTTTCCAATTTATGCCTCCAAAAAATTTTATATGATTTCTTAATTTATTGACTAGCTTCAAACTTCAATAGCTCCTAGGCCATTTGACCTTTTGACCCCAAACCAGTGCAGGGTTTGACATACTTTACTTGGAGTTCAAGGCACACCTCTTAGTTTTCCAATTTATCTCTCCATAATTTTTTAATGATTTTTTAAATCGATAGACTAGCTTCAAACTTCAATAGCTCCTAGGCCATTTGACCTTTTGACCTCAAACCAGTGCAAGGTTGAAGTACTTTACTTGGTGTTCAAGGCACACCTCTTAGTTTTCCAATTTATGCCTCCAAAATATTTTTTATGATTTCTTAATTTATTGACTAGCTTCAAACTTCAATAGCTCCTAGGCCATTTGACCTTTTGACCCCAAACCAGTGCAGGGTTGACATACTTTACTTGGAGTTCAAGGCACACCTCTTAGTTTTCCAATTTATCCCTCCAAAAAATGTTTTATGATTTTTAAAATTATTGACTAGCTTCAAACTTCAATAGCTCCTAGGCCATTTGACCTTTTGACCCCAAACCAGTGCAGGGTTTACATACTTTACTTGGAGTTCAAGGCACACCTCTTAGTTTTCCAATTTATCCCTCCAAAATTTTTTTAATGATTTTTAAAATTATTGACTAGCTTCAAACTTCAATAGCTCCCAGGCCATTTGACCTTTTGACCCCAAACCAGTGCAGGGTTGACATACTTTACTTGGAGTTCAAGGCACACCTCTTAGTTTTCCAATTTATCCCTCCAAAAAATTTTTTTTTATTTTTTAAATTATTGACTAGCTTCAAACTTCAATAGCTCCTAAGCCATTTGACCTTTTGACCCCAAACCAGTGCAGGGTTGACATACTTTACTTGGAGTTCAAGGCACACGTCTTAGTTTTCCAATTTATGCCTCCAAATTTTTTTTTATGATTTTTTAATTTATTGAGTAGCTTCAAACTTCAATAGCTCCAAGGCCATTTGACCTTTTGACCTCAAACCAGTGCAAGGTTGAAGTACTTTACTTGGTGTTCAAGGCACACCTCTTAGTTTTCCAATTTATCCCTCCCAAAAATTTGTTATGATTTTTTTAAATTATTGACTAGCTTCAAACTTCAATAGCTCCTAGGCCATTTGACCTTTTGACCCCAAACCAGTGCAGGGTTTGACATACTTTACTTGGAGTTCAAGGCACACCTCTTAGTTTTCCAATTTATCTCTCCATAATTTTTTAATGATTTTTTAAATCGATAGACTAGCTTCAAACTTCAATAGCTCCTAGGCCATTTGACCTTTTGACCTCAAACCAGTGCAAGGTTGAAGTACTTTACTTGGTGTTCAAGGCACACCTCTTAGTTTTCCAATTTATGCCTCCAAAAATTTTTTTATGATTTCTTAATTTATTGACTAGCTTCAAACTTCAATAGCTCCTAGGCCATTTGACCTTTTGACCCCAAACCAGTGCAGGGTTGACATACTTTACTTGGAGTTCAAGGCACACCTCTTAGTTTTCCAATTTATCCCTCCAAAAAATGTTTTATGATTTTTAAAATTATTGACTAGCTTCAAACTTCAATAGCTCCTAGGCCATTTGACCTTTTGACCCCAAACCAGTGCAGGGTTTACATACTTTACTTGGAGTTCAAGGCACACCTCTTAGTTTTCCAATTTATCCCTCCAAAATTTTTTTAATGATTTTTAAAATTATTGACTAGCTTCAAACTTCAATAGCTCCCAGGCCATTTGACCTTTTGACCCCAAACCAGTGCAGGGTTGACATACTTTACTTGGAGTTCAAGGCACACCTCTTAGTTTTCCAATTTATCCCTCCAAAAATTTTTTTTTTATTTTTTAAATTATTGACTAGCTTCAAACTTCAATAGCTCCTAAGCCATTTGACCTTTTGACCCCAAACCAGTGCAGGGTTGACATACTTTACTTGGAGTTCAAGGCACTCGTCTTAGTTTTCCAATTTATGCCTCCAAATTTTTTTTAATGATTTTTTAATTTATTGAGTAGCTTCAAACTTCAATAGCTCCTAGGCCATTTGACCTTTTGACCCCAAACCAGTGCAGTGTTGACATACTTTACTTGGAGTTCAAGGCACACCTCTTAGTTTTCCAATTTATGCCTTCAAATTTTTTTTTATTATTTTTTAATTTATTGACTAGCTTCAAACTTCAATAGCTCCTAGGCCATTTGACCGTTTGACCTCAAACCAGTGCAAGGTTGAAGTACTTTACTTGGTGTTCAAGGCACACCTCTTAGTTTTCCAATTTATGCCTCCAAATTTTTTTTTATGATTTTTTAATTTATTGACTAGCTTCAAACTTCAATAGCTCCTAGGCCATTTGACCTTTTGACCCCAAACCAGTGCAGGGTTGACATACTTTACTTGGAGTTCAAGGCACACCTCTTAGTTTTCCAATTTATCCCTCCAAAAAATGTTTTATGATTTTTAAAATTATTGACTAGCTTCAAACTTCAATAGCTCCTAGGCCATTTGACCTTTTGACCTCAAACCGGTGCAAGATTGAAGTACTTTACTTGGTGTTCATGGCACACCTCTTAGTTTTCCAATTTATGCCTCCAAAATATTTTTTATGATTTTTTAATTTATTGACTAGCTTCAAACTTCAATAGCTCCTAGGCCATTTGACCTTTTGACCCCAAACCAGTGCAGGGTTTACATACTTTACTTGGAGTTCAAGGCACACCTCTTAGTTTTCCAATTTATCCCTCCAAAATTTTTTAATGATTTTTTAAATCGATATACTAGCTTCAAACTTCAATAGCTCCTAGGCCATTTGACCTTTTGACCTCAAACCAGTGCAAGGTTGAAGTACTTTACTTGGTGTTCAAGGCACACCTCTTAGTTTTCCAATTAATGCCTCCAAATTTTTTTTTATGATTTTTTAATTTATTGAGTAGCTTCAAACTTCAATAGCTCCTAGGCCATTTGACCTTTTGACCCCAAACCAGTGCAGGGTTGACATACTTTACTTGGAGTTCAAGGCACACCTCTTAGTTTTCCAATTTATGCCTTCAAAATTTTTTTTATTACTTTTTAATTTATTGACTAGCTTCAAACTTCAATAGCTCCTAGGCCATTTGACCGTTTGACCTCAAACCAGTGCAAGGTTGAAGTACTTTACTTGGTGTTCAAGGCACACCTCTTAGTTTTCCAATTTATGCCTCCAAATTTTTTTTTATGATTTTTTAATTTATTGACTAGCTTCAAACTTCAATAGCTCCTAGGCCATTTGACCTTTTGACCCCAAACCAGTGCAGGGTTGACATACTTTACTTTGAGTTCAAGGCACACCTCTTAGTTTTCCAATTTATGCCTCCCAAAAATTTGTTATGATTTTTTAAATTATTGACTAGCTTCAAACCTCAATAGCTCCTAGGCCATTTGACCTTTTGACCTCAAACCAGTGCAAGGTTGAAGTACTTTACTTGGTGTTAAAGGCACACCTCTTAGTTTTCCAATTTATGCCTCCAAAATTTTTTTTATGATTTCTTAATTTATTGACTAGCTTCAAACTTCAATAGCTCCTAGGCCATTTGACCTTTTGACCTCAAACCAGTGCAAGGTTGAAGTACTTTACTTGGTGTTCAAGGCACACCTCTTAGTTTTCCAATTTATCCCTCCCAAAAATTTGTTATGATTTTTTTAAATTATTGACTAGCTTCAAACTTCAATAGCTCCTAGGCCATTTGACCTTTTGACCCCAAACCAGTGCAGGGTTTGACATACTTTACTTGGAGTTCAAGGCACACCTCTTAGTTTTCCAATTTATCTCTCCATAATTTTTTAATGATTTTTTAAATCGATAGACTAGCTTCAAACTTCAATAGCTCCTAGGCCATTTGACCTTTTGACCTCAAACCAAAGCAAGGTTGAAGTACTTTACTTGGTGTTCAAGGCACACCTCTTAGTTTTCAAATTTATGCCTCCAAAATATTTTTTATGATTTCTTAATTTATTGACTAGCTTCAAACTTCAATAGCTCCTAGGCCATTTGACCTTTTGACCCCAAACCAGTGCAGGGTTGACATACTTTACTTGGAGTTCAAGGCACACCTCTTAGTTTTCCAATTTATCCCTCCAAAAAATGTTTTATGATTTTTAAAATTATTGACTAGCTTCAAACTTCAATAGCTCCTAGGCCATTTGACCTTTTGACCTCAAACCGGTGCAAGGTTGAAGTACTTTACTTGGTGTTCAAGGCACACCTCTTAGTTTTCCAATTTATGCCTCCAAAATATTTTTTATGATTTCTTAATTTATTGACTAGCTTCAAACTTCAATAGCTCCTAGGCCATTTGACCTTTTGACCCCAAACCAGTGCAGGGTTGACATACTTTACTTGGAGTTCAAGGCACACCTCTTAGTTTTCCAATTTATCCCTCCAAAATTTTTTTAATGATATTTAAAATTATTGACTAGCTTCAAACTTCAATAGCTCCCAGGCCATTTGACCTTTTGACCCCAAACCAGTGCAGGGTTGACATACTTTACTTGGAGTTCAAGGCACACCTCTTAGTTTTCCAATTTATCCCTCCAAAAATTTTTTTTTTATTTTTTAAATTATTGACTAGCTTCAAACTTCAATAGCTCCTAAGCCATTTGACCTTTTGACCCCAAACCAGTGCAGGGTTGACATACTTTACTTGGAGTTCAAGGCACACGTCTTAGTTTTCCAATTTATGCATCCAAAATGTTTTTAATTATTTTTTAATTTATTGACTAGTTTCAAACTTCAATAGCTCCTAGGCCATTTGACCTTTTGACCCCAAACCACAGCAGGGTTGACATACTTTACTTGGAGTTCAAGGCACACCTCTTAGTTTTCCAATTTATCCCTCCAAAAATTTTTTTATGATTTTTTAAATTATTGACTAGCTTCAAACTTCAATAGCTCCTAGGCCATTTGACCTTTTGACCCCAAACCAGTGCAGGGTTGACATACTTTACTTGGAGTTCAAGGCACACCTCTTAGTTTTCCAATTTATGCCTCCAAAAATTTTTTTATGATTTTTAAATTTATTGACTAGCTTCAAACTTCAATAGCTCCTAGGCCATTTGACCTTTTGACCCCAAACCAGTGCAGGGTTAACATACTTTACTTGGAGTTCAAGGCACACCTCTTAGTTTTCCCTTTTTTTTATGTATAGGTTGTTAATAAATTTACTTGATTAAAACTTAAGTAGCTGTGAGGTCATTTGACCTTTTTGTTCATTATCAGTGTACATTTGTAGTCCTGTTCTTGCTGTTTCTGAATTTTTCTTTTTTTTTCATTCAGACAGCTACACATTTTCCATCTGTTTCGTTAAATCCTACCACAAATTGAATACGATCTGTCAATATACTTGATACAAGTACAGAAAATGCATGCTTGATTTTAAACTTTTTATTTTAACAGTGTTTATATTCATCAGGCAGCCATCATTCTTTTTTTTATTGAGAAAAAATAATAATAATTCTAAGCCCTCAAGCGGGATTTGAACTCGTACTCTCAGGTGCGACAGACGCCCGCTTCTGTTACCGAGCTATTCTTCCATGTGACGTCACGGGCATGTTTTCTGCTTCTGGAAGAATGTTTCGGCACGTACGCCATCTGTCACTGTACGGTAAAACCTGAAAGAGAAACGCAACAGAAAAGAAAGTGCGGCTGGCTTGAACAAAACGCGGCTCAGTTCACCGCAGTAATGGACGTCTAAGTGCCCGGATTCTGAACAGTTTTAATGTTTCACATTGAGAGTCTGACATACTCCCATTGTGATCATTCAAAATACCTTTTTATTATGACAAAGCAGCGAACAGGAAGGGATTATGGGGGGACAGAAGAAAAGAAATACAAGAGAAGAAGGAAAAGAAACACATACACAAACAACAACTAGAAATACATTGAACATCTAGTTACTAATATGCTGGTGCTATCGTCAGCGAGATGTATTTCCGGTTTACACCATGTGGGGGCCTATTGGCCAGTGAAAGAGGAGAATGGGGGCGGGGGTGTCTATAAGCTAAGTGATTGAAAGGGGTAGAGTGTACACAAATCAGTTCTGTGATCTAGAACCCAGTAATCGTGTGAATCTCTTATGAGTGTAAGCCCGTTGGCGACCAACCCTACGTCGCCGCATCGCCAATCCCGGCACCGGGACCCCCAACCAGAGCATGCCCTACCACATCCAGCAGCACGCAGGCCCCACCGGGCGCGCGACAGCCACACAGACGGGCGGAGAAGCCGCGCGGGCACCAACCCAGGGCCACGGCCCCCACCCAGCCAGCCCGGGGAGGGAGGGCGCGCGGGGGGTCGGGGGGCCATGCGCAGCCCATCCCTCCTCCCGCAGCCCAGCAAAGGAGCCATCGTCCCCCCCCGGGACCCAGGGTGGTCCCCCGGGCCACCCGCGCACCCATCAACCGGCCTTCAGGGATGGCAGGAGGGGACGCATTACCAACCCCATGCCTACACCCACCCCCACCCGCCCACCCGGGCCACGAGCCACAGCCGCAGCCCCCCAACCGGCACGACACGCCACGGGACCCCCAGCGGCCCACCAAGCCCCAGGCAAGGCAGGGTCCCCCGCCGGTGCAGGCGACACCCCGCCGATATACCGGCGCCCAGCCAGCGACCCGTGACGGGGCGCAGGGCGGATGCCCAGCCAGAGAAGAGAGGGGAAGGCGGAGGCAGGAGAACGGCCAGGAACTGCCACGGGGCGATGCAAGATCGGAGACCCGACCCCCCAACCTACTCCCGCGGCCGGAAGCCGAGGCAGAGGGGAGGCCACACCCCAGGAGCCACGCCATATAGAAAAAGTGTGGGACCCGCCTACCACCCTATTACTGTGGCTGCCAGGTTCCCGGCTAGCAGCCATCACCCAGCACCGTGATGGGGGTGTGGGGGGGGGGGTGCAATGTATGCATTAAAATAGGAGAGCTTGGCTTGGGGCAGTGGGACCGCAGCATGGAGCTTCTGCCCAGCCGCCCGTCCCACCTCCCTTTGCAAGAGCCCTTCTGTGGAGTATGATGTGTGGTGCATTTAAAAAAGGTGCAGAGATGGCAGGGCCTGTGGTGAGGAGGCAGCCGTGAGGTGCCCCCACCCCCAACAGGTCCCAACCATCTAACAACCTTGGTGTGTGGTGCATTAAAAACAGGGGGGAGCCGGGAAAAGAAACTGTAAAGCCCCGTCCCAACTCTCCCCGGAGAAATGTATGAGCATGTAAGTGCCAGTGTGAAAAATATTTACAGTGCCGAAGTTAGAAGTGCGTGAGTTAAGAGGCAGGCTCCCGCGGGCGTGGCCCCGTCCACCAGAACCACCGGCCGCAGGGCGGAAGAGGCGTCAGGGCCCCGATCAATCTCCGCCCCAGACCACCCACGGCGTCTCCGCGACCGCCCCCCCCCCCACCGAGCACCCACCCCGCACTCCGATCAGGCGCCACACCAAGCGCCGGCGACCAGGGGAGGTCCACCCCACCGGCAAGGGACAGCAAGCCTCACCCAAGGCCCCGCGGGCCCCAAGAGGCCCCGCCAACGACCCCGCCGGCCGGGGGGCAGCAGCGGCCGCCACGGCCCAGGGAGGCGGACAGGGCCGGAAGCAGACCAAGGGGACGGAAGCGCGCCCCCCACAACCCACCCCCGGGCCATGAGGGGCGCGCGGCATGACACCAGAGGGCACCTCCCCGGCACCCGGTACAGGGAGACGCGGCTCCGGCCGGGCGGACCTGGGAGGGAACCATGGCTGCCGCATGCACCCCCCGGCCCCCACCCCAACTCCACCCCACCCCGGCCGGCCGGGGAAGGGCCGCGGCCCCGGACCGGCACCCGCGCGGCCCCCCCACCCGCCCACGACACCAGCGCGCGCCCGACGGGACCCCCGCACAGCCAGACGCAACCAGACAAGCCCCGGCCGAAAATCCCGGGGGCCAAGACCGGCGACGGGACGGCCCAGGGCAGGACGCCAACAAACTCCACCTGTAAAGCTGACAGAAGAAGAGGTTTATCAAACTCCATTAGATGTATGCCAAGGACCGGTGAAGTGTATTATTTACGCATAGTTCCTTAATTGTTCCAAGTCTGATAATATATAGGGTGTTCCAAAAAAAAAGTTGCATATGTTCCCCAGCAGCTGGAAACCAAATTGTCTATGAGTATCCTTGTAAAATACGCCCATTGACCGACTAAACTGTGAAGGAAGAAAATTTATTTATTACATGCTGTTGGGAGTGTATAAAACAGTTCGGATTTAAACATGTCCTGTTTCCAGCTGCAGAAGGATGCATACAACTTCCCTGGACACCCCGCATACATCAATTTATGTGTACATTTTTATTATTTTTGTGGCATTCCTTCGCAGGTGAGAGAGAATCCTTATTCTATGTTCATCATTCTTGCGACCGTTTCCCACTGTTGTTCGTATTTGTCCATTTTATTTGTCTGTTTGGCAGATATTTTCTCTAATGTTATATATTCAATGATTAGATTTAGCCATTGGTTAATGCTAATGTTTTGTTTGTTTTTCCAATTCAACAATATTGTTTTTTTGGCTATCGTTAGACTTGCTAGTAGTGGACGGGTTTGATGGATAGAGATATTCACTGTATTCAGATCGCCAAGCAGACAAAGAGTTGGAGACAATGTAATCCTGCAGTTCAATAGGAAAGAGAGTTTCTTCGTTACCTGTGCCCAGAAATCTTGTATTGGTTTACATTGCCAAAGAGCATGAAAGTATGTATCTGAAGTATCTTCGTTGCAGTCTGTACATTTATCGGATTGGGAGAACCCCATTTTGTGCATTTTAGATTGAGTAATATGCCATCTGTGCAGTATTTTGAACTGTATAAGCTGAAGGTTCTTATTCTTTGTCATTATAAATGTATTTTTACAGATGTTGGACCAATAGTTATTATCTAATGTTACCGAAAGTTCGTTATTCCATTTTTTGATTGGTAGGCAAGTAGAGTTGTTACATAAGAGGGCTTTATATACTTTTGAAAGTTTTTTTTTTTGTTGAGGATGTATATTTATTATTTTATTTATGAAAGGTGGTGGGTCTAACGTACCCGTTAGTGATGGAAATTTGCTTCTGATGGCTGCCCTGATTTTATTGTATTGCAGGAAATTGACCCCTTTGATCTGGAAATCTTGCATTATTTTTTCATATGACATGAATGTATTATCTTTAAACAAATGCTGTAACTGGTTTATTCCCGTATCATCCCATGCGCTGAAATAAATAGGAATTTTATTAACTCCAAAGTCTGGGTTGTGCCAGATTGGTGAGAATTTACACGGGGCTTGTTGTGATTGTGTAATTTCCATACCTCTCCACCAGGCTTTCAAGGTACATGCTATCATTGGGTTTTTGAAGCAGCTATGGCGCTTAATACTAGAGCTAATAAAGGGGAGGTTTGCCAATTGTATTTGGTTGCAGTCTGTTTGCTCTAATTCTAGCCATGACTGTTGTTCAGTGTTAAGATATAACCACCTAATAAGATATTGTATTTGATTTGCTATATAATAGTGTTGGAAATTAGGGGCTCTAAACCCCCCTCTGGTTTATTTCTTTGCAATTTGGCAAGGCTAATTCTGTTTTTCTTGTTTTTAAAGTAGAATTTTGTGACGGCTGAGTCTAGGTCTTGAAACCATTTTTGAGTGGGTTTAAAGGGGATCATTGAGAACAAATAGTTTATTTGTGGTAATACTTTCATTTTGACTGTTGCTATCCGGCCCAAAAGTGAAATGGGTAGATTATTCCAGTGTGTCAAATCTTCACATATTTTTGCTAAGAGGGGTGTATGGTTTAGTTTAGTTAATTCTGTAAGTTTTGGTGAAATGTTGATTCCAAGATACTTTATATTCCCTATTGGAATATTGTGATTTTGATTTGCAGGATTCCATGAGTTTGTTGATAAGGGCATTATAATTGATTTTGACCAATTTATAGCATAATCTGATATTTGTGAAAATGTCTTTATGAGTTCAAAAGTCTCATGTAGGGAGGATTCTGGTTTTTCTAGATATAATAGTATATCGTCTGCGTATAAGTTAATTTTGTGTTCTGATGTGTGCGAGCAGATCCCTTTGATATTAGCGTTTTGTCTTATTGCAATTGCTAATGGTTCAATAAATAGAGCGAATAATAGGGGTGAGAGTCGACAGCCTTGTCGAGTTCCCCTTTGAAGACAGAAACTTTGTGAAATGACCCCGTTTGTGTTTACAGTGGCTTTTGGGGCGTTGTAGAATATTTTTATCCAGCGGATAAATGGCTCACCGAAGCCAAATTTTTCCAAAACTTTGAAGAGAAAAATCCAGTTGACTTTGTCAAATGCTTTTTCTGCGTCCAAAAAGAGGATAATTGCTTTCTGTTTATAATTCTGTGCAATATTAATAAGATTTAACAAGCGTCTTATATTGTTTGTAGAGTTACGTCCTTTAATAAAGCCGGTCTGGTCTTTATGAATTATAGTGGGAAGAGTTTGTTCTAATCTAGTAGCTAAAGCCTTTGCAATAATTTTAATATCTGTATTCATTAAGGATATTGGTCTATAGTTTGCTGGTTGGGTTAGGTCTTTCCCTTCTTTTGGCAGTAGTTTGATTACTGCAGTGTTCATATTGTCTCTAATTTGACCCTTGGCACTGATTTCTTGAACCATTCTATAGAAAAGTGGTGCCAGCATATTCCAAAAGTGTTTAAAATATGATGTCGAGAACCCGTCGGGCCCCGGTGCGCGACCTGTTGGCATGTCCTTTACGGCATTCCATAATTCAGCGAGGGTAAGTGGGGTATCTAGCAATTGTTGGCTTTCTAAAGTTATTTGGGGGATGTCAAGATTATTAATGAATAGGTCAATGTCTTCATTATGATCGTTTGTCACCGAGTATAAGTTTTTGTAGTAGCTGTAGAAAGTTTCGTTAATTTTTTCTGGTGATTGTGTTATTATGCCGGCTGAATCTTGTATTGTTGTAATTAATGTTTTTTCTTTGTTACGTTCGAGTTGGTTTGCTAAATATTTCCCGGATTTGTTATTATGCTCAAAGTTGGTATATCGTAGTTGATGTAACAGAAACTGAGTTTTTTTAGAAAGAATACTATTGAGTTGTTCTTTGGCGCTGAAAAGTTCTTTTGTGGTATTGTCTGTGGGATTATTGGCGAATTCCTCCGTCAGTTGTTTGATTTTTATTTCTAACTCGTTTTCCAACTTCTGTTCTTGTTTTTTTTTAATATGATGAATATGAGATAATCTTGCCTCGAATTACGCATTTTCCTGTTTCCCAAAGCAACGACGGTGAGATGTTTGGGGAATCGTTAAGTTCCATGAAGTCTTTCCATTCTTTCTTAACGAATGTATCAAATGCTGGGTCATCTAATAAGGAATCATTACAGCGCCAGGTTGCATGGGGTATCGTGCGGGAGTCAATTTTAAGGGCTAAAGAAATTGGTGCATGATCACTGATGATTATTGGATGTATTCTTGGCGAAATATTATTAATAGCGGAATTATTCGCTAGAAAAAAATCAATTCTTGAACACGAACCATGGGCTAGGGATTGAAAGGTATATTCCCTTTTTGTTAAATGTTTTGCTCTCCAGACGTCACTTAAGCCGAAATCGTCCATATATTTCCTAATGGTTCTTGCAGTTTGTGACTGTTTAGCGAGTTTAAAATTGGAGCTATCTATACTTGGATCAAGTGTTGTGTTAAAGTCCCCTCCTATAATAATTGTTGAGTTCACTGACATGTCACTCAGTTTACCAAATATATTGTGGAAGAACTGTGTGTCCTCGTTGTTTGGGGCATATATGTTCACTAATGTGAACAGTTTATTACTTATGGTGGCTTGTACTATTATGAATCTACCTTCCGGGTCTGCAATTGCACTATTTAATGTGAACGAGATTCTTTTATTTATTAATATTGATACTCCTCTTTGTCTGCTGTTATAGCTGGCTGAATACATCAAGTTAAAATTTGAGTGTTTAAAATATTTCTCTTCGGATTTGGCTAGATGTGACTCTTGCATAAAGAAGAGGTCTGCCTTTAATTTGGTGATGTATTCCATAATTTTAGTTCTCTTTGCCTGCGATCGGAAGCCATTCACATTAAATGAAACAAAATTTATATACGTCATATGCGGATATTTATAAGTATCTTAAGGAAAGTAATGATCTCAGGATGTGAGTTATAATATTCGGTCCTGAATGTCAACAACCATTCACATTCATTAGAAGCCATACGAGTATGTAATAAATCAAATTCTAATAAAACTGAATGCAATTTTTTGTAAACCTCTTGGCATAATTCACACAACATTAAGACGTTGTTAGAAGGATTAAATACATGGGTAGCATCAACACAAAACATTACAATTTTAAAGCGTGTACTTAGTGTGTGTTTGAAAACAGCGGTGTGGAAAAGGTGAGACAAATAACCCAGAAAAAGAAGAAAAGATATGAGCGCCAGTATAGAAATGTGTGGTGTGAGACATGCGTGACTCTTCTAGACTAAGTGATTATCATGCAACCCTGATCTGTACGTGTGCATTGTTGAAATCAAATCTACTTAATACGGCATTGTGTACATATTGGAAGTGTTTAGGAAGTACAGACAAAGTGATTATCATGCAATCCTAATCCACACATGTGCCTTGCTCAAACAAAAAACAACTTAATTCAGCATTATATATAAACTGGAAGTGTTTCGAAGGTACAGACAAAATAGTTATCATGCAGCCCTAATCTACATATGTGCCTTACTCAAACCAGAACAACTTAATTCAGCATTATATGCATACTGGAAGTGTTTAGGAATAGCAAACTAAGTATTAAGCATCCCTAATCTATACATTTGCCTTGCTTAAATCAAGACAGCTACATTCAGCATTGTATGCATAATAGAAATATTTAGGCATTACTTATCGGTCAGAATAGCCATGGGGTGAGCACTTGGTCTCGGTATAGTTGACCATCCACGTAAAGTTTGTCGACTGCGATAACTGCACGTTTGCCCTCTGCTCTGGACCGCTTCAGGATTGGATAGAGGATTTTCCGTCTGTCGTTGATCTCGCGCGGGAAATGATCATTCATACCGAATCTTGTTCCTTGTAATTCTCTTCCTTTGGATTTCACCAGTACTTTCTGCTGGTAGAGCTCGAACTTGGCGATTATTGGACGCGGACCGATTCCTCTTGGCTTCCCAAGACAGTGTACCCTCGTAAATTTTATCGAATCCACGATTTCCTTGGGCAGCTTGAGAGATGTTGCCATAAATGACTTGACGAGGGCTTCTGGTTTGTCTACTGTGTTTTCTTCGATGCCAGAGAAAATTAAATTGTCCCTCATGCTCCTTGATTGGATGTCTAACATTGACTCCTTCATTATCTTGTTCTCTTTTTTAATAGATTCTAATGCTCCGGTCGTCGACTCGAAGGCGTCTCTCATTATAGCGTTTTGCGATTTGAGATACGTAACCTCGTGCTGTGTAAACACGAGGCTTTCTTTTAAATCTTTAATCTCGGCTTGAAGGATTTCTAATGCAATCGATATTTTCTTATCGATTGATCCAATTCCCTCGCTAATTGACTTTGTGTATTCGGGCGGGCTTGCTAACAACAAATCGTCGGTCGATGTAGCCGAATCAATAGAATCTGCCTTTTTATGCTTCGCCGGGAGATCACTGCGTTGGCTAGATGTTGCCATGGTGTTTCCTTGATGTGTGGCGGAGTCGGAGAAAAAAGGAGAATCACGATTGTGAAAAATCTGAGGTAAAAATTAGTTGAAGTCTACTTGAGCAAAGTTACTTGCTAGCCTAGCCAGTTGATTGCGTCATGCGTCTACGGAGTCTCGCGAGAGTAACGACGTCACAGCATGGTAGCCTCTCTTCTTGCACTAAGTCATTTTTAAATATTTTTTTCTTTCAACAACTCCAAATGTTCATTGGGGTCTGAGCTATCTATACATGTGTAGTTTTTATTTATTTAATTATCCCCCCCCCCACCCACCCACCCACCCACTTAGGATAACACAAGCCCATAGAAGGACTATGGAGAAAACTAACTGAGCTGTATATATATATATATATATTAAAAAAAAAAATATATAATACTTAATTTGACATAATTAGAGCTTTGAATGAGGCATGAAGTTATAACAACAAAATTGTCTATGCATGACATTTTTTTTGACAATGACAGTTTTACTGAAAACGCCCCTCTCGTGTTATTTTACATAATACGTAAGGCTACTTTGAGGTGTGATAACTAAGTCATTTTTGAATATTTTTTTTCTTTCAGCAACTCAAAATGTTCATTGGGGTCTGAGCTATCCATACATATGTAGTTTTTATTTATTTATTTATTTATTCCCCCCCACTTAGGACAACACAAGCCCATAGAAGGACTATGGAGAAAACTAACTGTGATGTATATATTAGGGCTGTCAAACGATTAAAATTTTTAATCAAGGTAATTACAGTTTAAAAATTAATTAATCGTAATTAATCGCAATTAATCGCAATTCAAATAATGCTTGCAGCAGCCCCATCACTGCCTTTGATTTTTTTTTTTCCCGATGACGTGATGGGGTTTTAACCCATGTGGGGTTGCTATATGCAATAAGCACACAAAGACTATGTTGGAACTGTTAAAAAAAAAAAAATTAGTAGTTGTAATTATTAGGGCCCGAGCACTAAGCGTGCGAAGGCCCTATTGTTTTGCAAAGGATTATTACTATTATTATTATTAGGGCCCGAGCACTAGGCGTGCGAAGGCCCTATTGTTTTGCAAAGGATTATTATTATTATTATTATTAGGGCCCGAGCACTCTCAGCGTGCGAGGCCCTATTGTTCTTCGAAGGATTATTATTATTTTTAGGGCCCGAGCACTCTCAGCGTGCGAGGCCCTATTGTTCTTCGAAGGATTATTATTATTTTTTTTTCATGGCAAATGAAAATGGCCAATTTGAAGGCCTGAACATGCTCAAAAACTCACCAAAATTTGCACATACATCTGGCTTCGCGAAAATTTCGAAAATTTAGCAACATTTAAAAAAAAAATCAAAAAATGGCTCAGTGGCGCCCCCTTGAAATTTTAAAAATGCCCTTTGCTTTGATGGTTTTCAAGGTAGAGCGATGAAATTTGGGGAGTGGATACATTGTCCAGAGACGCTTCAAAAAGTCTGCAGCACCCATATTCCAAACCCAACAGGAAATGGGATATTTTGGATTGAATGTTGAAAAACATAGCATTTTGGGCGAAAACCAGCATGCACGTTTCAGACCATTGCGCCGAGCCGGTACGTTGGATCTTCCTCAAAATTGGTGTAAGTGTTCATGAGACATATGAGATATTAAGTTGTGAAAATGGTGAGTTTTCATCCACGGGCCTGACCTGGGCAGGGTACCAAAGTCGGGTGTTTTTTTGGCAACGCGCCAATTTAAGTAAATGATTAATAACTTCCTGATACAAGGTCCAATCTTTTTCATATTTGGCATGCGTGTAAGGTGTCTTAACCTGAACACGACTGCATTGAAATATTTTCCATTAGGCCTGGCGCCCCCTTGTAGGAAGAGGAAACACCCTTTTTTACGAGAAAGGCCCCTCCTCCTTGGGAAAAAAAATAATTGACCTCAAACCTGTATCAGGGGAGCCTTAAGACATGTATTTAGGTATCTGATGAAAAATATTGAGTTTTCGTTGATGTAGCAGTACCCAAACAGGAACGTGAAAAGACCCTCGGCATTTTGTCTCAAAATGGCCAATTTCAAGGTCTGAACATGCTCGAAAACTCACCAAAATTTGCACATACATGCGGCTTCGTGTAAATTTCATAAAATTAGCAACATTGCCAAAAGATGTAATAAAATGGCTCAGTGGCGCCCCCTTCCATTTTTAAAAAAGGCCTTTCCTATTAGTTTTTTTCGACGTAGAGTGATGAAATTTGGGGAGTGGATACGTTGTGCAAAACTGCTCCAAAAAGTCTCTTGCACCCATATTCCAAACCCAACAGGAAATCTGGTATTATGGATTGAATCTTGCAGAACAAGGGATTTTTGTCAAAAACCTGCGTGCACGTTTGAGACCATTACGCCGAGGCAGTAAGTTGAATGCTCCTCAAAATTGGTCAGACTTTTCATGAGACATATGAGATGTTATGTTATCAAAATGGTGACATTTCATTCACGGGCCTGTCCTGGGCAGGGGAGCAAATGTGTCTTATTTTTGCCAATACGGCAATTCAGTACATTTTTTCATATTTTGGTTGGGGGTGCGACTTATACTCAGGAGCGTCTTATGTGTGAAATTATTAACACATTATGATAAAATTTCCCATGTTATTTTGGTGTTTTGGACTAATGGTTTTGTAAACTTGTTAGCATGCTATAGTTATCTGAATAACTCTTAATAGCTATGGCCACGTTCGCGTTCTGCCTTTGGCAATGTATGTTCAATTGTATAATTGACTTTTTAGGGCCCGAGCACTAGGCGTGCGAAGGCCCTATTGTTTTGCAAAGGATTATTATTATTCTTCTTTTTTCAGGGCAAATGAAAATGGCCAATTTGGAGGCCTGAACATGCACGAAAAGTCACCAAAATTTGCACATACGTGCAGATTCGCGCAAATTTCGATAATCTTGCGTCGTTTTGAAAAAATGTCAAAAAATGGCTCAGTGGCGCCCCCTTGACCCTTAAAATTTTCAAAAAGGCCTGTCCTCTCAGGTTTTCAACGTAGAGCGATGAAATTTGGGGAGTAGATACCTTATGCCTAACTGCTCAAAAAAGCCTCCTGCACCCATATTCCAAATCCAACAGGAAATCGGGTATTTTGGATCGAATGTGAAATTTTTTCGGTTCACAGTTGGAGTTTACATTTGGAGGCTTGAACATGCACGAAAACTCACCAAAATTTGCACATATGTTCAACTTTGCGTAAATTTTGATAATCTATGAAAAAAATTAACAAAAAGGCTCAGTGGCGCCCCCTTGAAATTTTCAAAAAGGCCTCTCCTATTAGGTTTTTTCAACGTAGAGCAATGAAATTTGGTGAGTCGATACATTGTGTAAAACTGCTCCAAAAAGTCTCTTGCACCTATATTCCAAATCCAACAGGAAGTCGGAAATTTTTTATCAAATGTGAAATTTTATCGATTTACATTTGAGACCTTGTCGCCGAGGGGAATAGTTGGATTGTCTTCAAAATTGGTCAGACTGTTCAGGACACATATGAGATCTTAGGTTTTCAAAATGGTGAGTTTTCATCCAAGGGTCTGGCTTGGGCGTGGTCCCAAAGTTGGCCTTTTTTGGGCAAAACACCAAATTCAGAAAATTATTAAAAACTCCGTGATACAACGTTCAATCTTTTTCATTTCTAGCATGTATATGAGATATCCCAGCCTGAACACGACTGCATTGAAATATTACCCATTAGGCCTGGCGCCCCCTAGTGGGAACAGGAAATGGCCTTCTTTACGAGACAGGCTCCTCCTCAAAGGGAAAAAAATCTATTGACCTCAAACCTGTTTCAGGGGAGCCTCAAGACATGTGTTCAGGTGCCTGATGAAAAATATTGAGGTTTCATTGAAGCGGAGAGGTCCAAACTGGAAGTGAAAATGACCATCAACAATTTGTCTCGCCAAAAACTTTGAACAGTCATAACTCGGCAGATATACAACATATCTGAGCCAAACTTCCCGTGTTTGTTGAGAGTCATACCTTGAAGGTTCTTGTAGGGGTCATTTGCATCAACTCTACAGTGCCAACTAGTGGCGACAAAAAGAAGTTTTAAAAAAGGCCTTTCCTATTGGGTTTTTTCAACATAGAGTGAGGAAATTTGGGGAGTAGATACCTTATGCAAAACTGCTCCAAAAAGTCTCTTGCACCCGTATTCCAAATCCAACAGGAAATCGGGTATTTTGGATCGAATGTGAAATTTTTATCGGTTCACAGTAGGAGTTTACATTTGGAGGCTTGAATATGCACGAAAACTCACAAAAATTTGGACATAAATGCGGCTTTCCATAACGTTCAATAATCTTGCAACGTTACGAAAACATGTAACAAGATGGCTCAGTGGCGCCCCCTTGAAATTTTCAAAAAGGCCTCTCCATTTAGGTTTTTCAACGTAGAGGGATGAAATTCGGAGAGTCGATACCTTGTACAAAAATGCTCCAAAAAGTCTCTTGCATGCATATTCCAAACCCAACAGGAAATCGGGTATTTTGGATTGAATGTGAAATTTTTATCGATTTACAGTGTGCACATTTTACACCTTGGCACCTAGGGAATTAGTTTGATCATTCTCAAAATTGGCGAGACTGTTCATGAGGCATATGAAATCTTAAGTTATCAAAATGGTGTGTTTTCATTCACGGGCCTGACCTGGGCGGGGTGCCAAAGTCGGCCATTTTTTCGTCAAAACACCGAATTCGGAAAATGACTGATAAATCCCTCATACAACGTTCAATCTATTTTAAATCTGGCATGTGTGTGAGGTATACCAGCCTGAGCAGGACTGGATTGAAAACTTACCATTTGTGCCTGGCGCCTCCTAGTGGGAACAGGAAGTGCCCTTTTTTACGGGACACACTCCTCCTCTAAAGGGAAAAAATCAATCTACCTCAAACCTGCATAAGGGAAGCCTTAAGACCTGTCTTCAGGTGCCTGATGAAAAATATTGAAGTTTCGTTGAAGCGGAGGGGTCCAAACAGGAAAGTGAAAATGACTGTCAACAATTTTTCTCTCCAAAAACTTTGAACAGTCATAACTCGGCAGATATACAACATATCTGCGCCAAACTTCCCGTGCTTGTTGAGAGTCATACCCTGAAGGGCCTTGTAGGGGTCATTTGCATCAACCCTACAGCGCCAACTAGTGGCAATAGAAAGTCACTCGTTTTTCCAATACATGTCCAGTTCTTTTCAGGTTGGTCATTGTAGTTTCAAGACCTATTAAAATACTTATTTACGGCCCATGTCCACGTGTCTCTGTCTGTTGCCGTGACGACCCTTTGTTCGCCATTTAAAGGAAATATTTTTTTTCAGAGACTCAGGCAGCTTATAGAGCCACAATATTTGGCACACTTGGTCGAATTGGCCCAGTTAGAATATTAATTTTGGTTTTGAATAAGGGCTTGGCTGCACAGCTCAGTAGTGGCTCCTTTTTTGTAGTACTCTCTCCAATAGGGGTTTTTATCTCTTGGGTGTGGGAATGTAAATAGGCGACTTTCGAGCATGTTAGGTTGTAATGAGATGATTAGAGAGGAGGATCTGCCACCACCCTGACCTGCACACAGTCCGAGTTGCGTGACGTCCGAGTTGCGCTAGATTGCGAGGGCCCGTTCAGTCCTGCTTGCAGGCCTAGTTAGGGCCCGAGCACTAGACGTGCGAAGGCCCTATTGTTTTGCAAAGGATTATTATTATTATTATTATTATTATTATTATTATTATTATTATTATTCTTTTTTCAGGGCAAATGAAAATGGCCAATTTGGAGGCCTGAACATGCACGAAAAGTCACCAAAATTTGCACATACGTGCGGCTTTGCGTAAAATTCGATAATCTTGTGTCGTTTTGAAAAAATGTCAAAAAATGGCTCAGTGGCGCCCCCTTGACCCTTAAAATTTTCAAAAAGGCCTCTCCTCTCAGGTTTTCAACGTAGAGCAATGAAATTTGGGGAGTAGATACCTTATGCCTAACTGTTCAAAAAAGCCTCTTGCACCCATATTCCAAATCCAACAGGAAATCGGATATTTTGGATCAAATGTGAAATTTTTATCGGTTCACAGTTGGAGTTTACATTTGGAGGCCTGAACATGCACGAAAACTCACCAAAATGTGCACATACATGCAACTTTGCGTAAATTTTGATAATCTACAAAAAAATTTAACAAAATGGCTCAGTGGCGCCCCCTTGAAATTTTCAAAAAGGCCTTTCCTATTAGGTTTTTTCAACGTAGAACAATGAAATTTGGCGAGTCGATACATTGTGCAAAACTGCTCCAAAAAGTCTCTTGCACCCATATTCCAAACCCAACAGGAAGCCGGAAATTTTGGATCAAATGCGAAATTTTATCGATTTACATTTGAGACCTTGTCGCTGAAGAAAATAGTTGGATCGTCTTCAAAATTGGTCAGACTATTCAGGAGACATATGAGATCTTAAGTTTTCAAAATGGTGAGTTTTCACTCAAGGGTCTGACCTGGGCGTGGTCCCAAAGTCGGCCATTTTTGGGCAAAATACCAAATTCAGAAAATGATTAAAAACTCCGTGATACAACGTTCAATCTTTTTCATTTCTAGCATGTATATGAGATATCCCAGCCTGAACACGACTGCATTGAAATAATACCCATTAGGCCTGGCGCCCCCTAGTGGGAACAGGAAATGGCCTTCTTTACGAGACAGGCTCCTCCTCCAAGGGAAAAAAATCTATTGACCTCAAACCTGTTTCAGGGGAGCCTCAAGACATGTGTTCAGGTCCCTGATGAAAAATATTGAGGTTTCGTTGAAGCGGAGAGGTCCAAACTGGAAGTGAAAATGACCGTCAACAATTTGTCTCGCCAAAAATTTTGAACAGTCATAACTCGGCAGATATGCAACATATGTGCGCCAAACTTTCCGTGTTTGTTGAGAGTCATACCCTGAAGGTTCTTGTAGGGGTCATTTGCTTCAACTCTACAGTGCCAACTAGTGGCGACAGAAAGAAGTTTTAAAAAAGGCCTTTCCTGTTGGGTTTTTTCAACATAGAGCAAGGAAATTTGGGGAGTAGATACCTTATGCAAAACTGCTCCAAAAAGTCTCTTGCACCCATATTCCAAATCCAACAGGAAATCGGGTATTTTGGATCGAATGTGAAATTTTCATGGGTTCACAGTAAGAGTTTACATTTGGAGGCTTGAATATGCATAAAAACTCACCAAAATTTGCACATACATGCGGCTTTGGATAACGTTCGATAATCTTGCAACGTTACGAAACAATTTAACAAAATGGCTCAGTGGCGCCCCCTTGAAATTTTCAAAAAGGCCTCTCCATTTAGGTTTTTCTAACATAGAGTGATGAAATTTGGAGAGTCAAAACTTTGTGCAAAACTGCTCCAAAAAGTCTCTTGCACACACATTCCAAATCCTACAGGAAATCGGGTATTTTGGATTGAATGTGAACTTTTTATCGATTTACAGTGTGCACATTTTACACCTTGGCACCTAGGGAATTAGTTTGATCATTCTCAAAATTGGTGAGACTGTTCATGAGGCATATGAAATCTTAAGTTATAAAAATGGTGTGTTTTCATTCACGGGCCTGACCTGGGCGGGGCGCCAAATTCTTCCATTTTTTCGCCAAAACACCGAATTCGGAAAATGACTGATAACTCCCTCATACAACCTTCAATCTATTTTAAATCTGGCATGTGTGTGAGGTATAACAGCCTGAGCAGGACTGGATTGAAAATTTACCATTTGTGCCTGGCGCCTCCTAGTGGGAACAGGAAATGCCCTTTTTTAGGGGAGACACTCCTCCTCTAAAGGGAAAAAAATCAATCTACCTCAAACCTGTATAAGGGAAACCTTAAGACCTGTCTTCAGGTGCCTGATGAAAAATATTGAAGTTTCGTTGAAGCGGAGGGGTCCAAACAGGAAAGTGAAAATGACTGTCAACAATTTTTCTCTCCAAAAACTTTGAACAGTCATAACTTGGCAGATATACAAGATATCTGCGCCAAACTTTCCGTGCTTGTTGAGAGTCATACCCTGAAGGGCCTTGTAGGGGTCATTTGCATCAACCCTACAGCGCCAACTAGTGGCGATAGAAAGTCACTCGTTTTTCCAAAACATGTCCAGTTCTTTTCATGTTGGTCATTGTAGTTTCAAGACCTATTAAAATACTTTTTTACGGCCCATGTCCACGTGTCTCTGTCTGTTGCCGTGACGACCCTTTGTTCGCCATTTAAAGGAAATATTTTTTTTCAGAGACTCAGGGAGCTTATAGAGCCACAATAGTTGGCACACTTGGTCGAATTGGCCCAGTTCGAAGATTAATTTTGGTTTTGAATAAGGACTTGGCTGCACAGCTCAGTAGTGGCTCCTTTTTTGTAGTACTCTCTCCAATAGGGGTTTTTATCTCTTGGGTGTGGGAATGTAAATAGGCGACTTTCGAGCATGTTAGGTTCTAATGAGATGATTAGAGAGGAGGATCTGCCACCACCCTGACCTGCACACAGTCCGAGTTGCGTGACGTCCGAGTTGCGCTAAATTGCGAGGGCCCGTTCAGTCCTGCTTGCAGGCCTAGTTATTTATTATTTTTTTATTATAATTTTTTTTTTTCAGGGCAAATGAAAACGGCCAATTTGGAGGCCTGAACATGCACGAAAAGTCACCAAAATTTGCACATATGTCCGGAAAATTGTAAATTTCGATAATTTTGCAACGTTGCAAAAAAATATAACAAAATGGCTCAGTGGCGCCCCCTTGAAATTTTAAAATTGGCCTATAACATTAGGGTCTGTCAGCATAGAGCAATGAAATTTGGGGGGTCTATACCTTGTCCAAAACCGCTCCAAAAAAGCATTTACACGCATATTCCAAACCCAACAGGAAATCGGTTATTTTGGATCAAATATGAAATTTTTATCGATTTACAGGGTGCACATTTGAGACCTTTTCGCCGAGGGAGTTAGTTGGATCATCTTCAAAATTGGTGAGACTGTTCAGGAGACATATGAAATCTTAAGTTTTGAAAATGGTGCGTTTTCATTCACGGGTCTGACCTGGGCGTGGTGCCAAAGTCGACCATTTTTTCGGTAAAATGACAAATTCAGTAAATGACTTATAGTTCCTTGACACAACGTTCAATCTTTTTCATATTTGGCATGTATGTGTGGTATCCCACCCTTAACACGAGTGCATTGAAATATTACCCATTAGGTCTAGCGCCCCCTAGTGAGAACAGGAAATGCCTTTTTTTACGAGACAGGTTCCTCCTCCAAGGGAAAAAAATCTGTTGACCTCAAACCTGCATTAGGGGAGCCTTAAGACCTGTGTTCAGGTGCCTGATGAAAAATATTGAGGTTTCGTTGAGGCGGAGGGGTCCAAACAGGAAAGTGAAAATGAACGTCAACAATTTGTCACGCAAAAAACTTTGAACAGTCATAACTCGGCAGATATACAACATATATGCGCCAAACTTCCCGTGTTTGTTGAGAGTCATACCCTGAAGGTTCTTGTAGGGGTCATTTGCATCAACTCTACAGTGCCAACTAGTGGCGACAGAAAGAAGTTTTAAAAAAGGCCTTTCCTATTGGGTTTTTTCAACATAGAGCAAGGAAATTTGGGGAGTAGATACCTTATGCAAAACTGCTCCAAAAAGTCTCTTGCACCCATATTCCAAATCCAACAGGAAATCGGGTATTTTGGATCGAATGTGAAATTTCCATGGGTTCACAGTAGGAGTTTATATTTGGAGGCTTGAATATGCACAAAAACTTGTACAAATTTGCACATACATGCGGCTTTAGATAACGTTCGATAATCTTGCAATGTTACGAAAAAATGTAGCAAAATGCCTCAGTGGCGCCCCCTTGAATTTTTCAAAAAGGCGTTTCCTATTAGGTTTTTTTTAACAGAGAGTGATGAAATTTGGGGAGTCGATACCTTGTGCAAAACTGCTCCAAAAAGTCTCTTGCACCCGTATTCCAAATCCAACAGGAAATCGGGTATTTTGGATCGAATGTGAAATTTTTATCGGTTCACAGTAGGAGTTTACATTTGGAGGCTTGAACATGCACGAAAACTCACAAAAATTTGGACATACATGTGGCTTTGCATAACGTTCAATAATCTTGCAACGTTACGAAAACATGTAACAAAATGGCTCAGTGGCGCCCCCTTGAAATTTTCAAAAAGGCCTCTCAATTTAGGTTTTTTCAACGTAGAGGGATGAAATTCGGAGAGTCGATACCTTGTACAAAACTGCTCCAAAAAGTCTCTTGCATGCATATTCCAAACCCAACAGGAAATCGGGTATTTTGGATTGAATGTGAAATTTTTATCGATTTACAGTGTGCACATTTTACACCTTGGCACCTAGGGAATTAGTTTGATCATTCTCAAAATTGGCGAGACTGTTCATGAGGCATATGAAATCTTAAGTTATCAAAATGGTGTGTTTTCATTCACGGGCCTGACCTGGGCGGGGTGCCAAAGTCGGCCATTTTTTCGGCAAAATGACAAATTCAGTAAATGACTAATAGTTCCTTCACACAACGTTCCATCTTTTTCATATCTGGCATGTATGTGCGACATCCCACCCTTAACACGAGTGCATTGAAATATTACCCATTAGGCCTAGCGCCCCCTAGTGAGAACAGGAAATGCCTTTTTTTACGAGACAGGTTCCTCCTCCAAGGAAAAAAAATCTGTTGACCTCAAACCTGCATAAGGGAAGGCTTAAGACCTGTCTTCAGGTGCCTGATGAAAAATATTGAAGTTTCGTTGAAGCGGAGGGGTCCAAACAGGAAAGTGAAAATGACTGTCAACAATTTCTCTCTCCAAAAACTTTGAACAGTCATAACTCGGCAGATATACAACATATCTGCGCCAAACTTCCCGTGCTTGTTGAGAGTCATACCCTGAAGGGCCTTGTAGAGATCATTTGCATCAACCCTACAGCGCCAACTAGTGGCAATAGAAAGTCACTCGTTTTTCCAATACATGTCCAGTTCTTTTCAGGTTGGTCATTGTAATTTGAAGACCTATTGTAATACTTATTTACAGCCCATGTCCACGTGTCTCTGTCTGTTGCCGTGACGACCCTTTATTCGCCATTTAAAGGAAATATTTTTTTTCAAAGACTCAGGCAGCTTATATAGCCACAATATTTGGCACACTTCGTCGAATTGGCCCAGTTAGAAGATTAATTTTGGTTTTGAATAAGGGCTTGGCTGCACAGCTCAGTAGTGGCTCCTTTTTTGTAGTACTCTCTCCAATAGGGGTTTTTATCTCTTGGGTGTGGGAATGTAAATAGGCGACTTTCGAGCATGTTATGTTCTAATGAGATGATTAGAGAGGAGCATCTGCCAACACCCTGACCTGCACACAGTCCGAGTTGCGTGACGTCCGAGTTGCGCTAGATTGCGAGGGCCCGTTCAGTCCTGCTTGCAGGCCTAGTTATTATTATTCTTCTTTTTTCAGGGCAAATGAAAATGGCCAATTTGGAGGCCTGAACATGCACGAAAAGTCACCAAAATTTGCACATACGTGCAGATTCGCGTAAATTTTGATAATCTTGCGTCGTTTTGAAAAAATTTCAAAAAATGGCTCAGTGGCGCCCCCTTGACCCTTAAAATTTTCAAAAAGGCCTCTCCTCTCAGGTTTTAAACGTAGAGTGATGAAATTTGGGGAGTAGATACCTTATGCCTAACTGTTCAAAAAAGCCTCTTGCACCCATATCCCAAATCCAACAGGAAATCGGGTATTTTGGATCGAATGTGAAATTTTATCGGTTCACAGTTGGAGTTTACGTTTGGAGGCTTGAACATGCACGAAAACTCACCAAAATTTGCACATACATGCAACTTTGGTTAAATTTTGATAATCTACAAAAAAATTTAACAAAATGGCTCAGTGGCGCCCCTTTGAAATTTTCAAAAAGGCCTCTCCTATTAGGTTTTTTCAACGTAGAACAATGAAATTTAGTGAGTCGATACATTGTACAAAACTGCTCCAAAAAGTCTCTTGCACCCATATTCCAAACCCAACAGGAAGCCGGAAATTTTGGGTCAAATGCGAAATTTTATCGATTTACATTTGAGACCTTGTCGCTGAAGGATAAAGTTGGATCGTCTTCAAAATTGGTCAGACTATTCAGGAGACATATGAGAGCTTAAGTTTTTAAAATGGTGTGTTTTCATTCAAGGGTCTGGCCTGGGCGTGGTCCCAAAGTCGGCCATTTTTAGGCAAAATACCAAATTCAGAAAATGATTAAAAACTCCGTGATCCAACGTTCAATCTTTTTCATTTCAAGCATGTTTATGAGATATCCGAGCCTGAACACGACTGCATTGAAATATTACCCGTTAGGCCTGGCGCCCCCAGTGGAAACAGGAAATGGCCTTCTTTACGAGACAGGCTCCTCCTCCAAGGGAAAAAAATCTATTGACCTCAAACCTGTTTCAGGGGAGCTTCAAGACATGTGTTCAGGTGCCTGATGAAAAATATTGAGGTGTCGTTGAAGCGGAGAGGTCCAAACTGGAAGTGAAAATGACCGTCAACAATTTGTCTCCCCAAAAATTTTGAACAGTCATAACTCGGCAGATATACAACATATCTGCGCCAAACTTTCTTTGTTTGTTGAGAGTCATACCTTGAAGGTTCTTGTAGGGGTCATTTGCATCAACTCTACCGTGCCAACTAGTGGCGACAGAAAGAATTTTTCAAAAAGGCCTTTCCTATTGGGTTTTTTCAACATAGAGTGATGAAATTTGGGGAGTAGATACCTTATGCCTAATTGCTCCAAAAAGCCTCTTGCATCCATATTCCAAATCCAACAGGAAATCAGGTATTTTGGATCGAATGTGAAATTTTATCGGTTCACAATAGGAGTTTACATTTGGAGACTTGAACATGCACGAAAACTCACCAAAATTTGGACATACATGCGGCTTTGCGTAACGTTCGATAATCTTGCAAAGTTACGAAAACATGTAACAAAATGGCTCAGTGGCGCCCCCTTGAATTTTTCAAAAAGGCCTCTCCTTTTAGGTTTTTTCAACGTAGAGGGATGAAATTCAGAGAGTCAATACCTTGTACAAAACTGCTCCAAAAAGTCTCTTGCATGCGTATTCCAAACCCAACAGGAAATCGGGTATTTTGGATTGAATGTGAAATTTTTATCGATTTACAGTGTGCACATTTTACACCTTGGCACCTAGGGAATTAGTTTGATCATTCTCAAAATTGGCGAGACTGTTCATGAGGCATATGAAATCTTAGGTTATCAAAATGGTGTGTTTTCATTCACGGGCCTGACCTGGGCAGGGTGCCAAAGTCGGCCATTTTTTCACCAAAACACCGAATTTGGAAAATGACTGATAACTCCCTCAAAAAACGTTCAGTCTATTTTAAATCTGGCATGTGTGTGAGGTATACCAGCCTGAGTAGGACTGGATTGAAAATTTACCATTTGTGCCTGGCGCCTCCTAGTGGGAACAGGAAATGCCCTTTTTTACGGGACACACTCCTCCTCTAAAGGGAGAAAAATCAATCTACTTCAAACCTGCATAAGGGAAGCCTTAAGAAAACCACTGTTCAAGGTGATATGTTTGTCACTTGTGCAACCACCCCAACCTTTTGACATGAAACAAATTCCAATTGTGATTCCAATTAGGTATTCCATGGTTTAGTTATTAGAGGTGGGAATCTTTGGGCACCTAACGATTCGATCACGATTCAGAGACTGATTCGATTATAAAACGATTATTAATGCCCCCCCCCCATTAAAAAAAAAAATGTTTTGTATATTTGTTCAAAATTGTTCAAAAATCCTCTCAGGCTAAATAAACCAAACTACTATTTTAGTATCACGTTACCGGTTAAAAACAGTAAATAAAATACTCAAGTCCCCATTCTGTATCAGCAGCTTTAAACTACATTCAATTAATGTGAATCAACCGTTAAAGTTGTTAAAATTGCACCCGTTATTCCATCATTTCCCTCATGTCTACTTTCGACATGTGAAAGTTTTAAAACTGCTTCATCATTTAAAGATAGATTCAAGTCAAGATTTTGCCGATTTAGGGGTATTTTACATAAAAAGTAATACGGTTCTTTATAACAGAGCCTTCTAGAGAAGTCTACTGCTTTAAGATGGCGCCTGTTTACTAGCGTGGGAAAGTGTCATTTCACATCTAGTCTAGATATATGTGATATCTACCATTGCCGTATGTTTGTAGCAACTACCAACTGGGCGCTGTTTGTAGCGGCTGACGTCCGCAGTCAGGCATTATTGTTTTTTTTACCTAGCGGCATTAGCTGCACATGATATTTACTCTCGGTCTGTTCCTCATTGCGTCCTGAAGACCGCGCTGACTGCGTTTTATTTCCGCTTTACCTGGTATAATTCAATAATCGGAATTTGGATGTTTGTGAATCGTTCTCGAATCTTCCACGGCCGAATCGCAAATAATCTATTAATCGGAAATTTTGCACGCCTCTAGTAGTTATTATGCTTGTAACTAGAAAACATTTGCGCACGGGCCTTAAGATTTGATGGTTTCGCAGTACAAATTTCAAAGGAGTCAATAATCACTGCAACTCTGCGTCCGAAGGACTCAACAAACTTGTGAGGCATTGTTTTATAGAGTGTTTCTCTGTCGGACCAAACAATTGCTCGTCTCAAGTTAGCATGTAAAAAGGGGCACCATGTCATTGAACACTGTACACAGTCTTACGGGAAACATGGAATATGTGTGCAATGTGTGCAGGCAGGTCCATGTGTGCATGAAAGTCAGAAGGAGCATCTGAAGGGCGCTGAAGGCTCCTCCTGTAGCTCACCAACATCTTCCTCCATCCTCAATTGCTCACGCCTACTTCGTCTAGAAGAGCGGTCCACGTTGGTGGTTGAACAGATGTGTGTCCCAGGCGTAAGGATGGCGCCCAGTCAGGGTCTGGCTCATTCATTTCATATGGTAGTTTTCCTGCAATTACAAAAGTCGTATCAGTCATACAGCAGGTTAACATTAGTTACTCAAAATGTTTTTCAATGCTTTGTAGTTTGTCTAAACTGGTGGGAACTGCCTTCACATGGCAATGATGTATATGCAACAGATTTAAAAAAAACAAAAAACTGATCATTAGGCATAATGTGATATAGTGGACATTATTGTGTTAGTTGTAATACAGGAGTTCGCCAGTAGATGGTATGCATGTAATCTAGATGTGTTATTGTTTGTGCATTACTCCTTGACTAAAAAGAGAGAAAGTGTTCTTGTTGTTGAGAGTCACTTGGCAAGACGTTGAGTAAAGTTGTACAAGCCAATAAAGGTGTCGTGTGGGTCACTCGGTCAAGATATAACATCTTTTTTTTGGCGACGAGGATCAACAAATGTTGGTGTGAGTTGGATTTTTGGACTTTATAAACGGAATTAAGTGGAGGGGGAAAGTATTGAAGAAAAAAAAAAAATGGCGACCATCGGCACTCTGGCAGCGTTTGATGCTAAAAGTCAAAGCTGGGAAGAATACTGTGAAATAATGGAGCAGTTTTTTGAGGCTAATGGGATTGAAAATGGGGACAAGCAAAGAGCTATACTCCTCAGCGTGGTCGGTGCTGCGACATACAGTTTAATACGGAACCTCCTCAGTCCAGAAAAGCCAAAGGAGAAAACTTACCAACAGCTGGTTCTACTGCTAAAAAATCACTTCAACCCTAAACCAAGTGAGATCGTCCAGAGGTACAAATTTGATTCCCGCAGTCGGAAGCCCAATTAATCTGTGATGGATTATGTGGCAGAATTGCGTCGGCTGGCTCATGACTGTAACTACGGTGAGACGTTACAGCAAAAGATAAGAGACAGACTGGTATGTAGAATAAATGATGACCGGATTCAGAGACGACTCCTTGCAGAAGTTGATTTAACTTGTGAGAAAGGACTAGCCATAGCAGTAGCTGCTGAAACTGCAACAAAGAATGTGCAAGATCTACATGACCGGGGCAGGAAAGACAAGTGCTTCAAGTTAAACAAGGGCTCTCACGTAAGTGACACAACAAAGATGGGCGCGAGCGAGTGCTATCGTTGTAAAGGGCAACACAAGCCTTCTGAATGTCGGTTTAAACAAGAAAAATGCCATAACTGCAAAAAAGTGGGACATATAGCTTGTGCGTGCAGGAACAAAGGTGAACAAAGTAAGAAAAAAAAGGAACAGAGAAGTTTTCGTGCACAGAATGTCCAAGAGCAAAAGATGGACAGTGACACAGACAGCTCTGAGGACCCTTTCACATTGCAATGTATGAAGTTCAAGTTGGGACGAATGAGTGAATTTCGCCTGAGAAAAGTGGATCCGTATAAAGAGAGCATGGAAATAAATTGGAAAACCGTTCTTTTTGAAATTGACACGGGATGCAGCCTGACTGTCATGAATGAAAAGACAGTTAACTCCACCTGGGAAAAGTGCCAAACTCCACATATCCAGCCAGTTGGAATACAGTTGGAGACCTACACAGGTCACCCAGTGGAAGTTGTGGGAGCAGCTCGTGTCAGAGTCAAGTACAACAATCAAAAAGTGAAACTGCCCCTAGTGGTGGTTAAAGGAGAAGGCCCCACTCTTCTAGGAAGAAGCTGGCTTGAGGACATTAAACTTGATTGGAAGGAGATCAAAACTCGACACAAAGGCCAACGGGTGCACCATATCCAGACAGAGGAGAAAGTCAACCTGGTAATAAAGACATTACAAAAGGTTCTGTGTCAACATGAAAATGTGTTCAAAGAGGAGTTAGGCACCCTTAAGGGTACCTCAACCACAATTTATGTGAAAGAAAATGCAGTTCCGCGTTTCTTTCGGCCAAGGTCAATTCCATACACCATGAGAGCAAAAGTAAATGAGAAACTGGACAGGTTGATTAAAGAACAAATAATTTCACCTGTGAAGTTCTCTGAATGGGCCGCACCAGTTGTACCCATCCTGAAACCGATGGGAGCCGTCAGGTTATGTGGAGATTATAAACTGACTGTGAACACAGTGTCGTCGTTGGAACAGTACCCCATTCCTCGAGTGGAGGATTTGTTCAATGCACTAGGGAAAGGTAAACAGTTCTCCAAGCTGGACATGAGCCACGCTTATCAACAGATTCTCATGGATGAAAAGTCCAAGAAGTACCTCACAGTGAACACACACCGTGGATTGTTCATGTACAATAGACTACAGTTTGGAGTGGCCTCAGCCCCGGCTATTTTCCAACGGACCATGGAGAGTCTGCTGAGTGGTATTCCACTAGTAGCTGTGTATTTGCTGGGCTCCGCCTTTGCAGGAAAAAATGTGTATTCCTGCAGGATGAAGTAGAGTACCTCGGGTACCGAATCGATGCTCAAGGGCTCCACCCCTTGGAAAAAAAGGTCAAAGCAATTCAGGAAGCTCCGGCACCAACTAATGTCAAAGAACTCAAATCATTTTTGGGACTGTTAAATTATTACAACAAATTGCTTCCAAATTTGGCGACATTGTTGGCACCGTTACATGAACTTTTGAGGCATGACGTGAAATGGGCATGGAAAAAAGAGCAAGAAGCAGCCTTCAGCAAAGCGAAAGACTTGTTGAACACCTCAGACGTACTTGTTCACTACTCAGCGGGTCGTGACTTGGTTCTATCATGCGACGCGTCACCATATGGAGTGGGAGCAGTATTGTCACACGTCATGGAAGATGGAGGTGAGCGACCAATCGGGTTTGTCTCGCGAACTTTGCAACCTGCTGAGAAGAGATACAACTTGACAAAGAAGGGCTTGCTGTCATGTTTGGAATTGAAAAGTTCCATAAGTATTTGTATGGTCGACCCTTCACAATTTATACAGACCACAAACCCTTGATTTATCTCTTCAACGAAAAGAAACCTATTCCACAAATGGGATCACCAAGAGTGCAAAGGTGGGCTGTTCGACTCAGTGCATATGAGTACAAAATGGTCTATAAACCAGGAAAGCACCACAGTAATGCTGACACCATGAGTAGACTGCCGGTTCCAGTGAAATTGAAGAAGGAGGAAGTGACTGAGCAAGTCCTGATGATGGATTTGTTGGATGAGTCATTAGTCACTTCTAACCAAATAAAGAGTTGGACTGCTAAAGATGTGATATTGTCACAAGTTCACGAATACCTTCTCACGGGATGGCCAAAGGAGATCAATTCCTGTCTACAACCATTTCACCAGAGGAAATTGGAATTAAGTGTTCGAGATGGCTGTGTTCTATGGGGATCACGAGTTGTTATTCCTTCCAAAGGACGAGAAAAGATGCTTAAATTGTTACATCAAACACACAGTGGGATGACAAAAATAAAAGGCTTAGCTCGATCCTACATCTGGTGGCCTGGAATGGACCGGGACATTGAGAGAACAATACAAGCATGTCACGAATGCCAGTCTCATCAAAGAGCTCCAGCTCCTGCACCTTTACATCCGTGGGAGTGGCCGGAATCACCCTGGTCGAGGATTCATGTGGACTATGCTGGACCGTTTCTGGGAGAAATGTTCCTTGTGATAGTGGACGCACATTCTAAATGGATGGACATTTACCCCATGAAAACCTCCACATCACAAGCTACAATTGAAAAATTGAGGCAAAGTTTCAGTGTTTTTGGGCTACCACAAATGCTCGTGTCTGACAACGGGACTTGCTTTACAAGCGCTGAATTTGAACCATTTATGAAACAAAATGGTATTCAGCACGTAAGGTCAGCTCCGTTCCATCCGTCATCAAATGGACTCGCAGAGAGAGCAGTTCAGACCTTCAAGGAGGGAATGAAGAAAATGAGAGAAGGTACAATTCAAACCAAACTCTCAAGATTCCTGTTTGGTTATCGAATTACACCTCATGCCACAACAGGAGTGTCTCCTGCTGAATTGATGATGTCACGCAGACTGAGGTCAGCCTTGGATTTAGTCATTCCGGACGTGAAATCCAAAGTGCGCCTTAAACAACAAAAACAGAAAGAAAATCACGACAACAACTGTAAAATGAGAAGTTTTGCAGCTGGAGATGATGGGCTCATAAGGAACTATGCCTATGGACCAAAATGGATACCGGGAGTTGTCCAAAGTTCTTCTGGACCTCTTTCGTATACCATTGCCGTTGATAGTGGTCAAATCGTGAAGAGACATGTGGATCAAGTCAGAGCTAGATTGTCTGATCCGGATTTTCACCCCGAGAAAGAAGAAAGCTTGAAGTTGTTTCCTGACAATCAGCCAGATGAAGGTGTGTCGAGGCAGCAACATCCTAGCCTTGAGTTGAAGGAACCTCAGCTATGTCCAGAGAACAATGCTGAGATACCACCTTCACCCAACCTGATGACTGAAAAGGACTTAACAATGGAAACAGTGGTGAGACGATCTACAAGGGCTAGACGACCTCCAGAACACTTCAAAGACTTTGTTTGTTAAAGAAGAGAAAAAAAAAGTGTTTGAGTATATTGTTTGCTTGTTAATTTGCAAGAAGTATGTTTTTGCTTAAAGGTGGGGGAATGGGATATTGTGGACATTATTGTGTTAGTTGTAATACAAGAGTTCGCCAGTAGATGGTATGCATGTAATTTAGATGTGTTATTGTTTGTGCATTACTCCTTGACTAGAGAGAAAGTGTTGTTGAGAGTCACTTGGCAAGACGTTGAGTAAAGTTGTACAAGCCAATAAAGGTGTCGTGTGGATCACTCGGTGAAGATATAACACATAACAAACAAGCAGAAGATTCTTCTGGTGATTTAGATCGGTAGGCTCCTTCACAGAGTGCTTGGTCAAGCATATCAGTAGCTTAAGCGGGAGGTAAATATGGCATTTTTTTCCTAACACATCTCCCATATTCATCATCATCATCAACATCATTCATGGTGCGCTGTTATATCTTCATTACTACCTTTACTTTCTTTGTTACCCTTGAACTGGTTTTGTGTGTACTAGTACCATACGGTGAACGCCTGTGGCTTATGCAAAGTTAACCAGTAGGGCTACAGTTAGCCATTCTCAGACACAAGCGTGGTTAGCCAAAGTAAACAACACAGCCACACGCCATAAGCGTTCAAATGCAGTCAGTATCAGCATCTGAAGAACATTAACACTTCCAGTTACTTACCTATATGGAAATGTACGGAACAGACCGACATGTTTTCTGTTGATGAATGAAAAGCGATGGCCTTTCTTCTCACCGCTGCAGCCAACTGACGCCTCTTGGTCGAATTCTATCTGAGGTCCATACTTTCTCTTCCAGGCGAGAATGCTAAAAAACGTATCCCATCCTTTTTGCATTCGTTTCTATCATGGGACCTAAAATGTTAGTCTTTCACACAACACGAGTGTACCATTTTCAACGATTACCACGCAGAATGGTTGCCTAGCAAAGAATAACGTGAAGCGGTATGCTTAGTTAAGAGTCTTTATTGCTCGCTTTGAACTCTCGTACACTCTCTCTTGAACCGGAACGCGCGCGGCTCTTTATAGTGTCTAGTCACCTGACTGTGACGCAGCCGGTAACGCGCTCGGCCAATCAGACACACAATTATGGTGGGTAAATTATGTCAACAAAGGGTCACCACACAGGTCCCCCCAGAATTCACCCACAAATGACGCCAGTCGCAACCCGAATCAAAAGTACGGAACGGAAGGGCTGCGTGGCCGGGGCGACAGTAAGACGACCGAACGGACGGTCAGGCGGCCGTCCAGGATGCCAGACGCGGGACGCCCAAGCAGAACAGTCCGGAGGACGCCCAGGATGCCAGGCAGCAGGCGACCGAAAGCGACGGTCAGGCGGCCGTCCAGGATGCCAGACGTGGGACGTTCAAGCAGAACGGTCCGGAGGATGCCCAGGACGAGGAGCGCGCCGTGCAGCACCACCCAGGGGAGGCTGGAGAAGCGGACGCCGAGAGAGGCGGCACGCGTTGCTCAGCAGCGGTCGAGGAAGAGGTCGAGACGTGCGACGAGCAGCACCACCCAGTCGAGGCTGCAGACGAGGGCGACGGGCGCGGCGGTCGGAATCGACCGGTCGAGGCCGGAGACGAGGGCGACCGGCGTGGCGGTCGGAGTCGACTGGTCGAGGCCGGAGACTAGGGCGACCGGCGTGGCGGTCGGAGTCGCCCGGCCGTGGACAAGGGCGACTGGCGAGACGAACCAAGTCGACCGGTCGCAGCAGGAGCAGTGGAAACACCGAAACCGGAGCGACGCCATCGTTGTCCAAAGGCGGTGGACGAGGAGAGACGTCGGGGGCGGCGTTCGCTGGCGCTGGCCGACGTGCAACCTCGGAGACTTCCGGAGGCGCCGGCACAGCAGCAAGGCTAGCGGCGATGGCCAGCGGCGTAGGCTGAGGACTGACCTCGGAGACTCCCGGAGGCGCTGGAGCGAGGTCAGTGGCAGCGGTGTCCAGCGGCGCCGGCAGAGGGGCGACCTCGGAGACTTCCAGAGGCGCAGGTGCTGGAGCGACGTCGTCAGGAAGGCCAGCAGCAGGCGTAACGTTGACGAGAAGACCAGGGCCGGACGGGACGCCGTCGAGAAAACCAGGGCCGGACGGGACGCCGTCGAGTAGGCCCGAGGCGGATGGGGCGTCGTCGAGTAGGCCCGAGGCGGA
Organism: Corythoichthys intestinalis; assembly: GCF_030265065.1. Classification (NCBI taxonomy): domain Eukaryota; kingdom Metazoa; phylum Chordata; class Actinopteri; order Syngnathiformes; family Syngnathidae; genus Corythoichthys; species Corythoichthys intestinalis. Next base: position 3,239,103 of record NC_080405.1, on the reverse strand, counting down.
CGGGGCGTCGTCAGGGCTGGACTGGGACAAAAAATCGGCCCGGGCATTTTGAGCCGAGACCGGCCCACCAGGTATTGATGGAAAGACAATTAAGCCTATGAATGAAAACAAACTTTCTTGTGACAATGCTTTCACACTGTCTTGTTGGTGTATATATACTTCATGACTCATTATGACAGAATTTGTACGACCGTATAGCACAATCTCTTCAAAGGTGAAACAAATAATCATGAAAAGTATGGAGTGATCGACTTATCATAAATATGGTTTAACTTGGCCAATTGAGACCACTCATAAACTGTCATATAGTTGAGATTTCGCACTTTTGACAGAAGTTTGAATGGAAACTACCAGGCTAGATCTTGCCTGCGTTGTCTTACAAAAAAAAAAGTTATGTGCTCGGACGCGCCGGCGCGTCCGCTCGACCTTATAAAGTTTTTAACTACCTAACAAATAGAGATAATACTTAACTAACTAAATTAATAAAATAAAGTTACTTAAGCACTAACATAATTACAACTAGAATAGCATCATAGAAACCGTCCAGCATTAGAGAAACCCCATCATGTTAGTTTGCATGCACAGCTAGCTAAATTGCTTAACGGCCTAATTATAACTACTGGCGGTGTTAAGAGTTAGCTAGCGCAATGAAAATAAACTACACCCACGCTTAATTCATATCTGAACCAGATAGACTGCAGTTCAACACATCTTACCTGAAGTTCAGATTCCCCTCCACTCGGACCGCCGGCGGCCGCGGGTCTCTCCTCCTGCCTCCCCTTCCCCTCATCCACCTGACGGCCACCCCCGCCATCGTAACCTGCGGTTGCTGCTGTCGCTGAAGAGGAAGCTCCGCCACCGGCAAACATCTGTGTTATTTTAACACATTTAGCGGCATCCGCATGAAGGGCTTGTCTCTTTCTATCTCTAATTTTTTCCGCTCCTCCTTTCCTTTTCTTGTAGTTATCCATTTTGTTTATCTCCTCTCTCTGTATATCTGATTAATGTATATCTGATACCTCTGATCAAGAGGGAGGGGGCATCGGCCCTCGTTTGTAATTGGTCCAGCCCATAACGAATCTTGACTGATGGGCCGACCTACCAGTTTTGTGTACCAATGTGATTAATACCGTTAGGGGAAAAAAAAAAAATCAGGACCGGCCCAAAATCGCCATCGGCCCACCGGGCAAATGATACCTGATACATGATAATGATATGTATGCCCGATGGCCAGTCCAGCGGTGGGCGTCGTCGAGTAGACCGCAAGCGGGCGCACCGTCGTCGAGTAGGCCGCAGGCGGGCGCAATGGCGCCGCTGCCGGGAAAGCCAGGGACGGGCGCAGCGGCGTCGATGGAGAGCGGCGATGGAGCCGAGGCGAGCGAGAGCGGGGCCGGAGGCGAGACAGCAACGTTGGCGTCGGGAAGTGCCAGAGCGGAAGCGCGCGGCGGTGGCGCGGGTAACGGGACAGCATTACGGCTGCGAGGAACCGGGGCGGAAGAGCCGCCATTTATGGCGGGTACCTCGGACAGCAGGGCTCTCGAGGCGGGCACCGTGGGCGTCAACGAAGTCAACTTGTATGACGGTACAAAAAGTTTGAGGAGGTGCGCCTTGAGCCCCGTGTGCCCACCTTCGGCGGATAAACCACGAAGCGCTGTGCTCTGACCGCCATTGAGTGCCCGAGCGCGGCCACCACGTGGTAGAAGCGCATGGTGTCGTCGGAAACACCACGGAGGACGAACTGCTCCTCCGCGTTAGCGAACCATGCGGCCGCAGAAGACTCAGAAAACATCGGAAGCTCGAAAAAGCTAATAGCCGCCATTGCTGAAAGTGTTCAAAAATGCCTCGGGGTCACCAGTGAAGCAGTATGCTTGGTTAAGAGTCTTTATTGCTCGCTTTGAACTCTCGTACACTCTCTCTTGAACCGGAACGCGCGCGGCTCTTTATAGTGTCTAGTCACGTGACTGTGACGCAGTCGGTAACGCGCTCGGCCAATCAGACACACAATTACGGTGGGTGAATTATGTCAACAAAGGGTCACCACAAACGTCGCAGGCTTGTTGTTGTTGTGCAATACACGAAAACCCAAAATGCATTGCGCCGGAAACGTCACGAGACAATAACCTATTGTTCAATATAAAAAAAAAAAAAAAAAAAAAAAAAAAATCGCTTTCGGACATGACGTCGTCAATACTCGCCGTCCGAGTGCAATTCGGAACAGTCGTGCTTTGAAGACAATCCACTTTTCATCTCTCCTTGGCCCCATGACGTAAAATAATCCATTAAAAAGTGGCATAAATCTCCGGACACGCCAAGAATCCGTTCAATGAATCTCGCTTCTGTTTCGAGTCATCTGGATGAACGTTGGAACTTCGAGGCCTTGCTTAGGTTAGCCACCCCTAGCTTGTGATCAATACGTCACCGAGCAACCAAATATCAAGTCCCAAAATGTCAGTTGAGTAAGTTGACTTTTGACTCCATTGTCTTGCAAATACGATACATTATAATTCGAATGTTTACAGATGCAAAATATGTGACTTGTGCTGTTTATGCTCTTATTTGTTGTTTTTTTGTTGTTTTTGTTTTCATTGTATCTTTACGGTTTTTGTTTCTGATCGTCTCACTCATTTTAATTTTATGGAAAGCACTTTATTATTCTCATGTAAGAATTCTACATATTTACCAATCGAAAATGGAGAAACGACCTTCCAGTAACGTCCGATAATACTTGCTGGACACAAATCAGTAAAAATACATTTACAACGACTAAAAATAGCAATCTGCAATTTACGCAGTTTAAAATACTGCATAAATGTCATGCAGCACAATTTAATACGTACAAAATGGGGGTTTCCTAATCCAATAAATGTCCAAACTGTCAGGAAAATACTCCAGATACATATTTGCATGCTATTTGGCAGTGTGAACCTGAACAACAGATCTGGCTGCAGGTAACAAAGTACCTCTCATCCCTTTTGAACTGTAGGAACCCACTGTCTCCATATCTTTGCTTGGCGTTCTAGAGGCTGTCAATATCTCAAATAATCAAGACGGTCCTCTACTGGCAACTTAAATGATTGCTAAACAAAAAAAAATATATTGCTAAATGGGAAAAATAAACAAAATACTAACATGAACCAATGGCTAAATTTAGTCATGGAGCATATAATACTGGAGAAAATATCTGCAAAACAGACAAAGTGCGCAACTATGAAAAACGATGGGCAACATTCGCGCAAATGCTCTAGCTAGAATAATGATTCCTTCTTGCATGTGAAGGAATGCCATAATAATAGTAATACTGTAATAACGTGGTGAAAAACACACACAAGGCTGAAAAACCAGTTTCTGTCCTTGCAACCACCCATAGACTTCATAATGGTATTGACGGGTCAGATTGGTCATGCACTGCGCCTCGCATTCAAGTAGGGGGCCACCCACATTAAGAGGAGCAATTCACAAACACGCACGCAGCAATCTAATGCCGGATTTCTGTTGAAAAACTACGAAAGCTATACCGCATACAAACAGGATTGTCTCAGGAGTGATTTGTTCGAGGATTCAAGGTAAGTCCCACAGCATGGCAAGTGGGCATTTGCGTGTTGTTTCAGCACAATTTTCTGTGCATATTCTGGAACCTGTACCTGTCTCGTCATACCTGCGCTGTCATATGTACTTTGCGTTCCGGCACCATATGATTTAAAAATTAAGCACTGACCAAACCTATGTGCTTAATATGCTTAACTCATTCACTCCCAGCCATTTTCACCAGCTTTTGATAGCAAAGTAACAATTTATTCACACATGACTACTGAGAGATGACGGTTTGTCGCCGAGATGACACCATTGTCGTTACATCAGCCGTGTCAACTTTTCCCTCATCGTTGTCTGTCTCACAAAGATGGATTATTTTTGCGTTTCTGCGGAGCCACTGCACTGGGGGTCTCACTCGTTTTGCTCGGTTGTCCAGCGCCTGGCCTCCCAGGCGTCCTCTCCGTTGTTTTGTTCGGTCGGAGCGCCGCCTGGCATCATGCCACCAGCGCTTATTGCTTTAAAACGGGTTTGGAGTGTTGTTCTTTGTTTTTCAGATAGAGCGGAAGCTATATATGCTTCTTTAAAAAAAAAAAAAAAAAAAAAAAAAAAACGCAAAAGACGTATAAATACGTTTTTGGGACAGTGAAGCATTTAATGATAGAACGTATTTATACGTTTCTGGGAGCAAATGAGTAAAAGACAGTTGCTCTGATAAAAAGTGAAAATGTGAAACGCCATTATGTTAAAGAGCACAGCTCTTTAGAAGATGTTTCCTCCTAAATCAGAATTGAGAAGTCAAGAAATTAACAGGTTGAAGCAGCCATATAGAGTCAAGCAAGGTTATTGTTAAATCCATGACACAACAACAAATTGCTACGGAGTGCTCACTCAGTGTCTAGGTGTTGGTCAAACATAAGCAGTTCTCTAATTGAGAAATAATAAAATAGTCTATGACTGAAGTAATGACAGCAATGTTCAAAGGGAAAGAAAAGGAGGAAAATACAACAAAAATCAAACAAATCTCACTCTCAGATTTATCAACCACAAGACGCACTGAAGTACTGGCTGATGATGTGAGTAAACAGCTTTGTGACCCCCAAATGCCATTTCTCTCATTGACCAGTGTTTTACAGTTAGTAACTGTCAATAATTGTTACGTTTGCACCTTAATGACAGAGCTTGTCATTTATGTTCTGAACAGGTGAACATGTACTGTACTACTTGTACATGTTTACTTTTTTGTCCAGCGGTGTTTTACAGTTACAAAATGTACTGTCAGTAGTTATTGTTTGCACCTTAATGACAGATCTGGTCAATTATTGAGTGTACATGTGTAAACATTGTACTTGCATGTTTTTTTGTATTTTTATTTTAAGTCAAGAAAATATTTTAATTTATTTTTATTTAATCAGAATGTACATTGTATTTTTGTTTGGTCAAAAGAAAACCACCTTCAACCTGCCTTGTACTTGACCGTCATTAATAAATGGACCCATGCTTGTATGAACAAAATAATTGTGGACCTTCAAGATTTGTATTTGAGGACCCTTGTATAGTGTATACTCAAGGGTTTAAGGCATTTCAACTAAGCTTGAGAACGATAAACCGATACGACCGGATATCCGGTTTTACAGGTGAGAGATACAGCTGTATCGATAGTAAAGTTACCATTCGACAGTAATTAGCCATTAAATATTCAATGAACTGATAGTAGAGATAGAATTCGGCTATCACGAGCACAAGAATCGGCTTCTAATGCCTAGTTCAATGCATTGCTTAATGGGATGATAATTTAGCTTTTACTTCACATGCTGCGCTTGTGTCATTCACCACACAGCGCACTTAGATTGAGACCACACGCACAACTTCCCATGCATTTCGGCAGAACCGCTACTAGTCGCCGTCATTACCCGATTGTCACGGGCATGTCATAACAACGCGAGAGCTAACAAAACCACTGTAAGGCACGCTGCGTAGCGTTTTCTTCACAGCCCAAAACGAGAACGAAACTAGTAGTGGCAAGGAAGCAACATGCTAAAACAATGGACAGTTTGAGCACCGACGCCAGCGAGGTGCAGCAATTGGTTTTCAACGCACCCAGGAAAAACAAAAGTCGGACTTTGAAGTGAAGAAGGCAGCCAGATCTGTTTGCATGGGACAGAGCTAGTGTGAAGTGTGGAGCGGTACAGAGATCATGAGTTTCTAACCCTGAAAAATAACCTACTACAATGGTGGAAAGGGTAGCACGACCTCTGGAGATTTTTTTTTTTCACGAAACGCAGTCTACTTGAACATTAACATGTGGATTAGTTGATCTTCCTCAAGAAAAAATCTGCCCTTCAAAAAAGATATGGACAGTGATGAGGAATAAAAAAATGTGGAAGCACAGGCATAAGTGAAAGAGTGCTGTGTATACGGTTAAAGTAATGATTATTGACCTGTCTGTCTAAAATGCCATGTTTTTATTCCCCCAATTATACCAGTGGTAAAGCATAATTTATTATTTATTTATGATAACATTGCAGGTTTAATTCTTTTTTTTCTAGAGCTGCTGCATATAATTAATATTTTTTGTTTGTAAGATGTTTACGTTGAAAGTTTGCACTTAAATTACTTATCTCTTGTGTTCGAAACACCAGGAAATACAGTAAGTGAATTACTGCACTTTATTGTTGTCTGTCACTGGAATTTTATTTTATTATCAATCCCATCCAACAAAATGACGGTCATATAGTAAGCCTTTTTTTTTTTTTTCATTAAAAAAATAAAACATAACATTGGTATGAAATTTTGTTTAATTTTGCTATTAGAAATGTGGTCTTTTTTATATGTTTAAAATACTGTACGAACACAAACAACAAATGTTTACTATCGTATCGTTTTCACTTTGTATCGAACCGTATCGTTCTTAAACTGTATTGAATCGTATTGAATCGGTCGGCCGTAAAAATGTATCGTGTTTGAATCGAATCGTAACCTGTGTATCTAGATATATATCGAATTGGCTTCATGCCAGAGATTCCCAACCCTAATTTCAACATTCGAAAGTTTATTTGTTTATATTTTTTATGTTTTAATTTTCTAATCCATTTTACTCTATAGTGTTTAAACTGTTGTTACATGATGAAATTTTTGCTGACAAGCAAAATAAAGAGAACTTTGGGGGAGGAATTGTTCTCCTTCCGCACAACGTACCAGCACTGTGGCCCAAAAACCGAGGTACGGATTGTACCATGGGCGACCTGTACCGTTGCACTCCTAGTTTGTGCATGCTGCAATTAGGCATACTGAGGTAAATGAGATTGTAGGTGCCAGGATTAGCGATTAGGTAGCATAGAATAGAATGTCGACACCTCTGGGAAGTTGCTCTCCTCTGCCCAAATTTATCTAAAAATGATGCCAATCGTTTGTGCTGCATTTCTGCTTGTTTGTACTGTAAAAATTTTTGTTTGTTCTTGTTATCGTTTTTTAAATATATACAATCCTTTTTAAAAAAATTTTTTATTAGGTCAATCTGATGTCTACCAGACCCCCATTTTCATTTAAAATGGCTAAAAATGGTGTCAATGGTTTGTGCTATAAAAAGTTTCATTTGTGCTGCTCTCATTTTGAGATATTGAGATACTAATTTGGGGTGATGATGTCACGCAGCCCCCTATTTATTTTAAAATGGACCCGAAATGTTGCCATTGGTTTGTGTTACACTTGTGCTGTAAAAAGTTTTGTTTTTGCCGCTATTGTTTTATAGATATTGAGGTATTAATTTCGAGTGATGACAACTCTCGCTGCCCGTCCATATCCAACTCCTGTGGCTGACAAGCGTACCAACTCTCTCAATCACAGAGGGGTGTCCCAACAATTAGCGCAAACATAGTATGAATGAATGGCACCCCTTCGGGTTCGTTTTGCAGTAAATGGGGGGGCTTGAGATATTAATTTCGAGTGATGACATTACTGTCATCAGATGACTGTTTAATGTTTGTTTCTTAGTTATTAAAATGTGATGTCAAGCATATAGAACTACATTGTGTCATAGCGGATGCCAACAAGATACGAATAAATACAAAATTATCACGGCAGAATATTTCTGAAGTAATAAATATTTGGGAGACTGAATATGACAAATGAAGAAATAAGATTTGGCCCATGTGTGATGATGGTCTTGGGTCTTGCAGATGTCAGTCAAGCGCATCATCCTGAACGCCAGGAGGCTGCTAGCATCAAAGAAGAGGAGGAGGAACAGTCATTACACATCAAGAAGAAGGAAGAAGAATTGATCCACATTAAAGAGGAGTGGGATGAGTATTTCATTATAGCTGAGAACCCCTGCATTGAGGAGCAGCAGCAGCCTCATCCCCTTAAAAAGGAGGAGGAGGACATCTCCAAGTGGACTGTTGAGCCTTTGAAGGTTGAAGATGACGGTCCGAGTGAGGGCAGCAGAGGGGCGGTGCCTCCGGGTGGCAGCAGCAGTTCAAAAGAAGGATCCCGAGCAGACGGCCTCATCGCTCAACCTTCAGAGAGTGACGACGCCACATCACACTCGCCGTTCTGTGAGTATCAAGTTACAATAAGGGGAGTGAGAGCTCTGTCTGAAGAAGACAGAATTCAAGGGCGTAGGTTTGGTCTCAACATTGGCAGGGGCGCTATAACAGCATGACCTGCATGTACACTGTCACTTTTTGCTGTGGATAGGACATTAATAAGACGAAACAGATCAGGTGAACGGGGGTCAGGGCTACATTTCCCACGAATATGCCAATGTGTTTCCTACGTAAAAATGAAAAAAAAAAAAAAAAATATATATATATATATTATTATTTTCATGGGAGAAAGTCATTTATCTAAAATAGGGGTATTCCCCCTTGCTTTATATAGAGAAATTTACAGTGGTTGTTTTTCTTTTGGTGGGGGGGGGGGGGGGGGGTGCAGGGGAAGGTAACTACTGAACGTCGGCGAACGTGACGTCACATCCGGTGAGTGTATCGTTTGTTTGTTAGCGCTGCTACTAGTCGCTAATCTCCTAGTGCTCCTCAATTTGTTTTATCCCACGGACACATCGGAGAATCGATCCTAGGCTGGTTCGGCTCTCCTAGTGCTCCTTAATTTGTTTTATCCCACGATTTAACAGGTCGTGGGTTAAAACTACTCTCCTCTCCTCTTTAGCTCTATCTTGCTAGCCTAGCTTATCCGAGCTATGGCTAGCCCTCTGCCTTCTTCCTCCCGTCTTTTCTGCTCAGTGTGCTGTATGTATAGCGAGCACCCTGGCTCCTTCGTCGAGGACAGTTGTAGCTGTAGGAAGTGTAGCTTAGTCTCAGGGTTGGAGACCAGGGTTTCTGAGCTAGAAGCACGGCTCTGCACTCTAGAGACGAAAGCTAGTCCTAGCTATAGCCAGGTAGTGGCAGGGCCCGCAGGTCGTGCTTGCAGTAGTAGGATTGCTAGTGCAGTTAGCCCCCCAGCGAGCCCCGTCCAGCCGGGGGAAATTAAGGACGGATTTGTGACTGTACGGGGGAAGCGCAGTGGTAAACGCACAACTTTAGTGCACCAGCAGCTTCACGTCAGCAATAGGTTTGCCCCCCTCAGCGACACACCGGCTGAACCAGACACTCTCGTAATTGGAAGCTCCATAGTTAGAGACGTGACGCACCTGGCGGTGTCTGTCAGGTGTTGTCCAGGGGCCAGAGTCGGTGACATCGAAGGAAACCTCAGGCTCTTAAAGCAGAGTAGGAAGAGGTTCCGCCATATCGTGATTCACGCAGGCGGTAACGACGCCCGGCGGAAACAGTCTGAGGTGCTTAAATTAAACGTAGCCTCGGTGTGTAAACTTGCTAAGTCGATGGCGGACACCGTAGTTTTCTCTGGTCCTCTGCCTAATTTGGTCAATGATGAGATGTACTCTAGATTCTCATCATTTAACCGCTGGTTGTCTAGATGGTGCCCAGAAAACGATATAGTCTTTGTTGATAACTGGCACGCGTTTTGGGGCAAGTCCGGGCTCATGCGCCGAGACGGCATTCATCCGACTTGGGACGGTGCTGCTCTCTTAACTCGAAATTTGGCCGCCAAACTAAGTCTCCCAAAGTGACACTTCAGAGTGGGGGCCCGGGCGCAGTGTTGTAGTGTAAAACCCAACTCTGTTAGTAGTGACCACTCGCCTCTTTCCGAGCTGTCACAAATCCAAAATTCAGGACAGAAGATAGAGACTGTGTCCGTGCCTCGTATAGTGAACGGGGAAAACAGAGTACTATAGGAACGAGACCAAAGAATTTAATACATATAGTCCCTGATAGCAGTGAAAATAAAATAGCTCTTAATAAATATATAAAATGCGGATTATTAAACATCAGGTCAATCTCGCCCAAATCTCTGTTAGTTAATGACTTAATTGGGGATTATAATATTCATATTTTAGCCCTGACTGAAACTTGGCTTCAGCAGGATGACTTTGTTAGACTTAATGAATCCACACCCCCAAGTCACGTGAATTTTCACACAGCTAGAAGCACGGGCCGTGGAGGGGGGTGGCAGTAATATCACACTCTTGTTTAGGTATGAGCCCAAAAAGTAAATCTAATTACATTTATAACTCCTTTGAAAGTCTAGCGCTATCAATTATAGACGCTAACTGGAAGAACCAAAAACCAGTTCTTTTCATAGTGGTTTACCGTCCCCCTGGTCCCTACTCACAGTTTTTGTTAGATTTCTCTGACTTTTTATCTAGTATTTTGCTAAGCTGGGATAGAATTATAATTGTAGGGGATTTTAATATACATGTTGACGATGAAGGTGACTCCCTTGGTAAGGCCTTTAATGACCTACTAGATTGGACTGGCTTCATTCAAAATGTAAATAAACCAACTCACAGTCACAAGCACACCCTGGACTTGATTTTAACCTTCGGTACGGAGATTAGTGATCTTAGTGTCCATCCCCACAACCCCGTACTGTCTGATCATTTTCTAATTACCTTTCAGTTTGTGCTTCAAGATAATCCGCCACTAGTGACTAGAACTCAGATGAAAAGGACATTAGGTGATCGCTCTGTTTCAGAGTATGAACAGATAATTCAGCCTATATTTGCCTCCATGTCATCTAATTATGAAGGAATAATGTCCAGCCTTGCTGTTAATGACGAGTTTGTTGATCGTGTTATGTTTACGCTTCGTACTACCCTCGATGTCGTCACTCCCTCCAAATTAAAGTTTGTCAAGCTGAGACGAGCCTCTCCCTGGTATAATGCTGAAACATGCTCTCTTAAACAATCGACACGTAAATTAGAAAGACTTTGGCGCCGTTCCAACACAGAGCACACCCACTCTGCCTGGAAACACAGCTTAGTGACATATAAGCAGGCCTTGCGTACGGCTAAAACCAGATATTACTCATCCTTAATAGAGGAAAACAAAAATAATCCTAGGTTTCTGTTCAGCACTGTAGCAAGGCTGACAAACAGTCACAGCTCAATAGAACCTTATATCCCAACCACCCTTAGCTGTGATGACTTCCTAAAATTTTTTAACAATAAAATCGCAACTATTAGAAATAAAATAAATGAATCACTTCCAGTTATTAGATCTGATAAAGTGCAGACAAAGAATTCGGAATCTCCTATAAACCCCTCTAAAATATTAAATAACTTTACCACTGTAGACCAAATTGATGTAATTTCAATTATAATGTCCTCCAAACCATCAACGTGCCTACTCGACCCAATCCCAACCAAACTTTTTAAAGAGACCCTGCCTCTAACTATTGACACTATCTTAAATATAATAAATACCTCATTAGTTACTGGCTACGTGCCGCAGTCCTTTAAATATGCAGTTATTAAACCGCTCTTGAAAAAAACTACTCTTGATCCTGAAATTTTGGCCAATTATAGACCTATTTCTAACTTACCATTTCTCTCCAAAGTCCTTGAAAGAGTGGTAATTAAACAGCTCTGTCAGCACCTACAGGACAATAGTTTATTTGAACAGTTCCAGTCTGGCTTTCGAGCTCATCATAGCACTGAAACCGCATTAGTTAAAGTAACTAATGACTTGTTACTTGCCGCTGACGTTGGATTAGTCTCGATCCTGGTTCTGTTGGACCTGAGCGCAGCCTTTGACACAATCGACCATAATATCTTATTGCAGAGATTAGAATGTGACATAGGCATTAGAGGAGCAGCCCTCTGCTGGTTTAAATCATATTTATCTAATAGGTACCAGTTTGTCAATGTAAACCAACAATCATCATCGTACTCTAGAGTTAGTTATGGTGTGCCGCAAGGATCTGTCCTCGGGCCCATCTTGTTTACGCTGTATATGCTTCCTCTAGGTAATATCATCAGAAAACATAGCATTAACTTTCATTGTTACGCTGACGACACACAACTGTATTTATCAATTAAACCTGATCAGGTCAGGCAAGTAGAAAAACTAAGCGCCTGCGTCCGAGATATAAATACCTGGATGAGCACTAACTATCTTCTACTTAACCCTGAAAAGACAGAAGTCCTTATAATAGGCCCGAAAAGTGTTAGAGACTCTTTAGCTGCCCAGATAGTCACTCTGGACAATGTAGTGTAGCCTCCAGCGCCACAGTTAAAAACCTAGGAGTTTTATTTGACCCTGACTTATCGTTTAAAGCACACATTAAACAAACCTGTAGAACGGCTTTCTTTCACCTGCGCAACATCGCCAAAATTAGAAATATTTTATCTAAAAGCGATGCAGAAAAATTAATTCACGCGTTCGTTACATCGAGATTGGATTACTGTAACTCCCTACTTGCAGCTTGTCCTAAAAGCTCTCTAAAAGGTCTTCAGCTAGTCCAAAACGCATCAGCAAGACTTTTAACAGGAACCAATAGAAGAGAGCACATCACCCCTGTGCTCCAGGCACTTCACTGGCTTCCAGTCGAGTTTAGAATTAAATTTAAAATACTCCTTCTTACATTTAAGACCATTAATGGGTTGGGGCCATCTTATCTCACCGATGCTCTGGTTCCATACCGCCCCAACAGAACACTCCGATCTCAGAATGCAGGTCTACTGGTAGTTCCCAGGGTTTATAAAAGTACTGTCGGAGCTAGAGCCTTTAGCCACCAAGCCCCTGTTTTATGGAATCAGCTTCCAGCTAGTATTAAAGAAGCCGAGACAGTCTGCACATTTAAGATTAGATTAAAAACGTTCCTATTCGACAAAGCTTATGGTTAGCCTAGTTGAAGTCGGAGTAGACTCACAGTTTAGTCTAAGCTGCACTAGAAACTATAATGCTGGGGGCAGTACAGCCGCTGAGTTCTATCTCCTTTTCTTACTCTACCTACCACTTGTCTTACTTTATTTCTATTTTCCAATGTTAATATCTAGTTGTCTAGTCTCTTCATCACTAGTCACCCGGTGTCCCCTTTCCCCCCTCCCCTCTGGGGAGGGGCTATTTTTCAGCTGCAGCCTCCTGACTGTCCGGACCCCTGGCTGGATAGACGTCCTCGCTGCTACCCCCGTCTCATCTGACTAGAGGGACTTCTTCTTGCTCCTTTACTCCACTGTATTTTTACGGACTATAATTTCGCTTGCTAATTCCCATTAGCCGTTCTGTGGTTCCTGTCTATCCGTCCTGGGAGTGGATCTCTCCTGACTGTGGTACTCCCCAAGGTTTCTCATTTTTCTCCCAATTGACTCTGGAGTTTTTGGAGTTTTTCCTTGCCGGCATGGAGGGTCTTAAGGATAGGGGATACCCAGGACTTGAACTGCATCTATTCATCTTTGTTGCTTCATTTCTAATTGTGTATCTTATTGCCTCTGTAAAGCCCTTTGAGACTTCTGTTGTGATTGAGGGCTATACAAATAAAATTGAATTGAATTGAATTGAATATACATGGAACAACATGTTGGCCTACATTGTCCTTCACAAGAGTTATACCTTGCTTCAATTGTTTGTCTTTCATCTGCTTTTCCCCTATTTTCATCTCTAAAGTGCATCAGTTGGTTGAGCAATTATGAAAAAAAAAATCTCAATTCTCAATCGGGATTAAACTTTTTATCTTGATTATGATTAATGTATGATTATCGGTAAATAATGTCTGCATAAGCTGTAAAAGTGTCCAGTCTCAACATGCTGTAGCCTTCTTTCCTCCTAAACCAGGCCCTTCACAAGAAGAAAAGAGGGAGCATGTGTGTTTTTTTGGGACTGTCAACTAGGCCTGAATGATATTGGAAAAAGCTATTGTTGCGATTTTTGGGGTTTGTGATATAATGCGATATTATATTGCGATATTTAAAAAAAAAAAAAAAAGTATATTTTTAAAGGAATTTTCACTAGATGACTTGAATAGCTGTTTGGAAAGACTTTGGATGATTCACCTTGACCACAGTTTGCAGTGATCCCTTGTTTTTCGTGGTTAATGGGGACCATAACCCGCCGTAATAAGTGAAAAACCGCATAGTAGGGCAAAAAAAAGTTTTTTTTTTTGGTGTGTGTTCTATGTATTTATTCAGCTTTAGCATTGGAAAGAGATACATACAAGACATGTGTTTTCACTTTTTACCCCCCAAAGTAGGATTTAAAAAAAAGTATACATTTCAATAAATGGGTTTTAAGCACCTCAAATGTAATAATTATGATCAGTTTTAAACATAGCTGTCCCACCAAATCATTTTTAACCAAGAATAAAGAACTAAAGTAGAAAAATGCTTGACTTTATTAAATGCTTCCGTTTACCTACCTTTGCTGTGACTCCTGGAGCGACATGCAGAAATTCCAAACTCCTCGAAATCCCTTCTGGCGTTTATTGCATTTTAATGCAACTATTTAACAAGTTAAACGATGACTGACATATGCGGCGCATGTGAAGTCTGCTTCTCTGGCAAGATCAAACAAGGTAGAGGGAGGGAGGGAGGCTGTGCAGAGCGCATGAAGCAGAACAAAAGTTTGTGGATTTAAAAAAAAACAAAAAAACTAACGATATATCGTTCAGGCACACTGAATCATGTTTTGCTGGTTCTATAGTTTCCAGCAGAGTTCACTACATTTCTTAGTTCAATTAACGATAACAGTAGAAAACATACTGCAAATTTATAGTTGGACCATAAATAAGTCATTTTCACTTTCAGCTAGCTCTTTTTCTTATTTCAAGAAATCTGATTGAAATCTACTTGAAGCACTGGCAGATAGTTTCACTTATTTCTAGTAGATTTACACTTCAAACAAGGGAATTGAATTAGTTTAAGGAGGTGTATTTTTGCAGTGTACTCGAGTTTCACAGGTTGACAAGTTCACACAGTATAATGCTATGCTATGCTAATCTGATGCAGGTCTGACTGTCAGTAGCAAAATTAAGGGGAATGTTTGCCACCGTCCACAATATTGACGTCTTTTTACATTACTTACAGTGGTTGCTGCTGGTGGTGGTCGAAAATGACTTCTAATATCCTTCCTCTTAGACGAACGGTACATATAGACCCCATTCACCTACGTCACACTATCTCGTGATCGCTTTATTGTGCAGCCATATTGTCCGTCATCGTGTGTCCGTATTGTCAATGATCGTAGTTTCTAAAGATAGGTTCATTTGCAAATTATGGAAGCCCCGGTGCGTTCAGACGCTGTAAACTCATTGGATGAGTTGCATAAAAGCCGTTATTTGGAAACGTTTCAGTCGATCCAGTCGCCAGATCCATATTTGATGCCCAAATCGATGTTTTTCGACCCGCTGTCTTCGCCGTCTCTGCCTGACATCTCCTACCCGGATATCTACAACTATCTTGTCCATACAAAGTCAGCCTATCCTCACGAAAGTTTGAAAAACTTTAAGAGCTTGGAGGCTTATAAATACTTCGTAGCTGGTTGGGTAAAACAGATCCTTGTCCACGAGAATTCGGCAGGAATCTATCTTGTGCTCGGGAAGGTGAGTTACGAAATTTTCAATTCAGAATCTTTTATTCTTGCTAACATGTCAGTACCTGGATTGCCATGTCCAAAAATAAATGATTGATATACGCCGCTGAATGTGAGGTCGTGTGTTCGATCCTCTTCCCTAAATGCCTAAAACCCTCTAAATATATTTTAAATGCATCTTACCAGATATAAAATGGCCACTACATAGTCTTTGGTGATCGTTTGGTGCTCAGTTTTGTCGTCTAATTGCAGCAGTCCATCTCACTCTCCTCTCCGGGTCACTCGGTATACGATAGAACTTCAAGTCTCTCCGTTTATCTTCCCTGTTACTGCAACCAACCGCCACACATGCCTTCACCATTTTGATTAAACAATGTTAACGATTTCTAAATAAGCAGAAGACATTTGAAGCGAGTCTTAAACTCAGCCGGACCTTTTCGTCGGAAAACGTTCTGTGATTTGGCGGTCCTTCTTGACTTCATTAGCAACCAATTGCTATACTCCGGACAGCTTCGATGTTAACTTTTATCGATGTAAAAAAATTGCCTCGGTGTGAAATTTTTTGTTTTTTGCTTCGACTTCAATCTTTTTTACTTCCGTGATTTTTGTTTTTTTGCTTTGGAAGAAAAAAAATCTTCCGTGTCCCTTTTGGGGCACAGTTTTTTTTTTTTTCCTCTGTCTTTTTTTCTTCTTCCATGTCACCTTAGGGGCTCTGTAAAATTCAAATGTGTCAACGATTGTCAGGAAGGTTTTTGGGTTCGTTTACTAGGCGGTGATTCCTCAGACAAGCAAAAAAACACGCAGCAATAGGAGGAATGTACTAGTGGTAACATGTAAACACGATCAGCTGACGGACAATATGGCGGCACAAGTCGGGGGCGATGTTGTGACGTCACGTGAATGAGGTCTAAAGCAAGTAAAAGGGGTATATATAAATCTGACCATAATGAGAATAATTCATTTAATAATAGTAGGGTGAATTCTATCCATAAAACACATGGAAAGACAATCTAAATGACCTATATTACTAATGTCATAATATAATGCAAGCAAGATTGCTTAAAACGGGTGCCCAAACTATTCCACATTGGGCCGCTGTGGGGGCTGGATTTCTTTCCAACAAAACAGGACGACACATGTGTACAAATCTGGTGTTTTACAAGTGAAATCAGTTGATTGTAGTCAGGTGCTGCTTGTTTTAGCAGAAACCTCATTGGTTAAATGGTCTGTGCTCGATCGGTAGGAACAAAAACCAGGACCTACAGTGGTCCTTGAGGACCGTTTTGGGAACGACTTAAGTTGGTGGGGACAATTTGAGCCTCCTGAAAAGTTGGTAATGTTTTGTCCCTACTGTCCCTATGCAAACCTACGTACGCCCTTGCCGGAATTGTCATTTGGTGGTGGTCGTGCAATCCATTTAGTCTTTATCTGATAGTGTGTCCACTCCTTGTTATTTGACTTAAGCATGGGCGATCCGGCAAAAAATTGTTATCACGATAAAAATGTTCTTCTCAGTCGATGTCAATAATTACCACAATCATTTTTTTCTTTCACTCAGGGGCAAAAATCAGACTTTAAATTTGTAAGCTGACAAAACCAGATGTTTTAACCATTTTTTAAATGTCAGAACAAAGATTCATGCATGGTGACAAACTACCACACAGCATTTCCCAAAAAAGAGGAACATTGCACAAAATTTAAATTAACAAAATGCAAAACGTTGCACATGAGGTCATCAAAATGTAAAACGTACAAAACCTCAGGTATACATGCAATCCCTAACATTAAATGAAAAAAAAAAAAAATTAACTAATTTTTTATTTACACTCGGCAGCATGACAGCAACAAGAACCAAAGCCTTTTCTACATTATCTCTTACAGGCGTCTGACAATGTCAAGAAAATGAAGGAAGAAAATGTTCAGTTTAAGAAACACTACAAATAAATCTGAGAGCCACTGCCTTAAAGGTTATGGGCTAGAAAAACAAGTCTATCCACAGTAGCAGGCATTATTGCTGCTCTGAGGATAGACTTGATGTTCCCTCCTATACTGAATACCCTCTCAGAGGGGGAGCTGGTTGCACGGATACACAGGTAACGCCTTGCTAGCTGACTCACTCTTGGAAAGTTTTCTTCATACATTCTCCACCATTCTAGGGGACTACTGGTTTCTTGGTGTACTTGTTTTCCACATTCTATCTCTCATGGTTGAGGTTTACCCATGTTGACAATTATAGGCCTCTCTAATCTTTTCAAGTAGGAGAACTTGCACCATTGGTGGTTGACCAAATACTTATTTGCCCCACTGTATGTGTATTTTTCGGCTTTCAAATAATCAGTTTTTGCTTTCGCGATAAGGAACTCTTCTGCTTTTTTGGTCCTTAACTGTGACAGGGGTTTGCGAAATATTTCGATACTAAAACGCGAAGAATTTAAACAAAAAATAAAAGAGCAGATGCTCCACACAGCCTAGTACACACTAAGACACACTTTGACAGTTTTTACATACCGTTGAAAATGACCCGGGAGGTCTTCTTGAGAAAAGTTTTGCACAAAGGACAGACTGGCCAATTACACCATAAAATATATCAATGGTTATCTTGTGTCTTGCAGGTTTAAGAAAATATCTTGGTGCCGAGCGGCAGGAGCCTGAATCTTCTGGCATTAAAGATGATGTTGAGCTCCCCCAAATCAAAGAGGAGGACCCAGAGCACTGCCAACATAAACAACTTCCAATCAAAAAGGAGGAGGAAGAGCTGTCATACATTAAAGAGGAGGAAGGTAACCCCAGATGGACGGGTGAGCCATTGAAGAGTGCAGATGGTCTGTGTGAGGCCAGAAGAGGGGTGGAGTCTCCAAGCTTTGCTAATAAAGACAATTTTCGTTTGCATATGAGGCCCCACAATGGTGAAAAAACTTTTGCCTGCTCAGTTTGTGGTAAAAAATTCAGTAGCAAAAGCACCTTAAAAATACACACAAGAGCCCACACTGGCGAAAAACCTTTTTCTTGCTCAGTTTGTGGGCAAAGATTCAGTCACAATTGCACCTTAAAAAGACACACAAGAACACACACTGGCGAAAAACCATATTCCTGCTCAGTTTGTGGTCAAGGATTTAGTCACAATAGCACCTTAAAAAGACACACAAGAAATCACACTGGAGAATTTTTTTCCCCCTGCTCACTTTGTGGTCAAAGGTTCATTCAGAAGGCAGACTTAAGACAACACACAATAAGCCACACTGGGGAAAAACCTTTTTCCTGCTCAGTTTGTGGTCAAAGGTTCATTCAGAAGGGAAACTTGACACAACACACAAGAACCCACACTGGAGAAACAACTTTTTCCTGCTCAGTTTGTGGTCAAGGATTCAGTCACAAGAGCACCTTAAAGATACACAAAATGACCCACACTGGAGAAAAACCTTTTTCCTGTTCAGTTTGTGGTCAAAGGTTCATTCAGAAGGGAAACTTAACAAAACACAAAAGAACCCACACTGGCGAAAAACCTTTTTCCTGCTCAGTTTGTGGTCAAAGATTCAGTCATAGTAGCACCTTAAAAAGACACACAAGAACCCACACTGGCGAAAAACCTTTTTCCTGCTCAGTTTGTGGTCAAAGATTCAGTCATAGTAGCACCTTAAAAAGACACAAAAGAACCCATACTGGCAGTAAAACTTTTTCCTGCTCAGTTTGTGGTCAAGGGTTCACTCTCAGGCAGAACTTGGTAATACACACAAGAACCCACACTGGCGAAAAACCTTTTTCCTGCTCAGTTTGTGGTCAAAGATTCAGTTACAAGAGCACTTTAAAAATACACGAAATGACCCACACTGGAGAAAAACCTTTTTCCTGCTCATTTTGTGGTCAAAGGTTCAATCAGAAGGGAAACTTAACGCAACTCACAAGAACTCACACAGGCGAAAAACCTTTTTCCTGCTCAGTGTGTGACCAAAGATTTAGTCATAATAGCACCTTGAAAAGTCACACAAGAACTCACACTGGCGAAAAACCTAATTCCTGATGAATGTGTGGTCAAGGATTCAGTCGCAAGAGCACCTTAAAAATACACAAAATGACCCACACTGGAGAAAACCCCTTTTTCCTGCCCAGTTTGTGGTCAAAGATCCATTCAGAAGGGAAACTTAACGCAACACACAAGAACCCACACTGGGGGAAAAACTTTATCCTGCTCAGTTTGTGGTCAAGGATTCACTTGGAAGGATTAGATTAAGAGACATACAGTTGTCCAATTGTGCAAGTTCTCCTACTTGAAAAGATTAGAGAGGCCTGTAATTGTCAACATGGGTAAACCTCAACCTCGAAAGACCGAATGTGGGGAAAAAAAAAAAACAGAAAATCACATTGTTTGATTTATAAAGAATTTATTTCCAAATTAGAGTGGAAAATAAGTATTTGGTCACCTACAAACAAGCAAGATTTCTGGCTGTCAAAGAGGTCTAACTTCTTCTGATGAGGTCTAACGAGGCTCCATTCGTTGCCTGTATTGATGGCACCTGTTTTAACTTATTATAGGTATAAAAGACACCCTTCCACAAACTCAGTCACACTCCAAACACCACGATGGCCAAGACCAAAGAGCTGTAGAAGGACACCAGAGACAAAATTGTAGACCTGCACCAGGCTGGGAAGACTGAATCTGCAATAGGTAAACTGCTTGGTGTAAAGAAATCAACTGTGATAGAAATTATTCAAAAATGGAAGACATACAAGACCACTGATGATCTCCCTCGATCTGTTGCTTCATGAAAAATCTCACCCTGTGGCATCAAAATGATAACAAGAACGGTGAGCAAAAATCCCAGAACCACACGGGGGGACCTACTGAATGACCTACACAGAGCTGGGACCACAGTAACAATGCACCGCCAGGAACTCAAATCCTGCACTGCCAGATTTGTTCCCCCTGCTGAAGAAAGCACACGTCCAGGCCCGTCTGCGGTTTGCTAGAGAGCATTTGGATGATCCAGAAGAGGACTGGGAGAATGTGTTATGGTCAGATGAAACCAAAATAGAACTTTTTGGTAGAAACACAGGTTCTCGTATTTGGAGGAGAAAGAATACTGTATTGCATCCGAAGAACACCATACCCACTGTGAAACATGGGGGTGGAAACATCATGCTTTGAGGCTGTTTTCTGCAAAGGGACCAGGACGACTGATCTGTATAAAGGAAAGAATGAATGGGGCCATGTATCGAGAGATTTTGAGTGAAAATCTCCTTCCATCAGCAAGGGCATTGAAGATGAGACGTGGCTGGGTCTTTCAGCATGACAATGATCCCAAACACACAGCCAGGGCAACAAAGGAGTGGTTTCGTAAGAAGCATTTCAAGGTCCTGAAGTGACCTAGCCAGTCTCCAGATCTCAATCCCATAGAAAATCTGTGGAGAAAGTTGAAAGTCCGTGTTGCCCAACGACAGCCCCAAAACATCACTGCTCTAGAGGAGGTCTGCATGGAGGAATGGGCGAAAATACCAGCAACAGTGTGTGAAAAGCTTGTGAAGAGTTACAGAAAACACTCAGAAAAATGAATTCTTTAAAAATCAAACAATGTGATTTTCTGTTTTTTTTCTCCACATACTGTGTCTCATGGTTGAGGTTTACCCATGTTGACAATTACCGGCTTCTCTCATATTTTCAAGTGGGAGAACTTGCACAATTAGTGGTTGACTAAATACTTATTTGCCCCACTGTATGTGTGTTGGTGTGAGAAGCAATTGCCAATGACTGTTTTGCCTGTCATCCGTGCTGGCTTCATTAGATTTTTTTTCACAGGACGATTGTATTCTGTAGAGCTCCCTCAAATCCTGTTGAGGATTGGTACTTTTGGTGCCTTACATGTGCTTTTTTGAATCCACACGCTTGCCGAAAGTATTGTCTCACCCGATTTAGTTCTCAAGTAAAGTGTATTTACAGTGCCTTGCAAAAGTATTCGGCCTCCTTGAATCTTGCAACCTTTCGCCACATTTCAGGCTTCAAACATAAAGATATGAATTTTTTTTGTTGTTGTCAAGAATCAACAACAAGTGGGACACAATCGTGAAGTGGAACAACATTTATTGGATAATTTAAACTTTTTTAACAAATAAAAAACTGAAAAGTGGGACGTGCAATATTATTCGGCCCCTTTACTTTCAGTGCAGCAAACTCACTCCAGAAGTTCAGTGAGGATCTCTGAATGATCCAATGTTGTCCTAAATGACCGATGATGATAAATAGACTCCACCTGTGTGTAATCAAGTCTCCGTATAAATGCACCTGCTATGTGATAGTCTCAGGGTTCTGTTTAAAGTGCAGAGAGCTTTATGAAAACCAAGGAACACACCAGGCAGGTCCGAGATACTGTTGTGGAGAAGTTTAAAGCCGGATTTGGATACAAAAAGATTTCCCAAGCTTTAAACATCTCAAGGAGCACTGTGCAAGCCATCATATTGAAATGGAAGGAGCATCAGACCACTGCAAATCTACAAAGACCCGGCCGTCCTTCCAAACTTTCTTCTCAAACAAGGAGAAAACTGATCAGAGATGCAGCCAAGAGGCCCATGATCACTCTGGATGAACTGCAGAGATCTACAGCTGAGGTGGGAGAGTCTGTCCATAGGACAACAATCAGTCGTACACTGCACAAATCTGGCCTTTATGGAAGAGTGGCAAGAAGAAAGCAATTTCTCAAAGATATCCATAAAAAGTCTCGTTTAAAGTTTGCCACAAGACACCTGGGAGACACACCAAACATGTGGAAGGTGCTCTGGTCAGATGAAACCAAAATTGAACTTTTTGGCCACAGTGCAAAACGATATGTTTGGCGTAAAAGCAACACAGCTCATCACCCTGAACACACCATCCCCACTGTCAAACATGGTGGTGGCAGCATCATGGTTTGGGCCTGCTTTTCTTCAGCAGGGACAGGGAAGATGGTTAAAATTGATGGGAAGATGGATGCAGCCAAATACAGGAACATTCTGGAAGAAAACCTGTTGGTATCTGCACAAGACCTGAGACTGGGACGGAGATGTATCTTCCAACAGAACAATGATCCAAAACATAAAGCCAAATCTACAATGGAATGGTTCAAAAATAAACGTATCCAGGTGTTAAAATGGCCAAGTCAAAGTCCAGACCTGAATCCAATCGAGAATATGTGGAAAGAGCTGAAGACTGCTGTTCACAAACACTCTCCATCCAACCTCACTGAGCTCGAGCTGTTTTACAAGGAAGAATGGGCAAGAATGTCAGTCTCTCGATGTGCAAAACTGATAGAAACATACCCCAAGCGACTTGCAGCTGTAATTGGAGCAAAAGGTGGCGCTACAAAGTATTAACGCAAGGGGGCCGAATAATATTGCATGCCCCACTTTTCAGTTTTTTATTTGTTAAAAAAGTTTAAATTATCCAATAAATTTTGTTCCACTTCACGATTGTGTCCCACTTGTTGTTGATTCTTGACAAAAAAATAAAATTTTATATCTTTATGTTTGAAGCCTGAAATGTGGCGAAAGGTTGCAAGGTTCAAGGGGGCCGAATACTTTTGCAAGGCACTGTATATAATACTCCCTCTTTCCAACTACATCAAACTCAAAATTTCAAAAATTCTAAATCATTCCAAAATTATGTCATTAAATAAATATGGACAATTATGATATCATGGTCAACATTGCAAAAACATTAAAAAATAAATACGATAGAGTATTGGGGCCAAATGAGGGGTGGGGGGCGGTGCTACGAGATTCAAGTCGGATTATTGTGAGGAGTAATGTAGCTGAATATGCCGCTATGCACTTTACATGTTTGTACCTTAGCTGGGAGCTACGACGAAGCATTAGTATAAATCCTTCAATTGATTATAATTTGATGTGGATGCGCTAAAAGATGAAGGATTTCCTTATTTTGGAAACGGATTCTAAAATACAGCCTCACGAGATGCTTTCCTTATTGTTGACTTTATCGGAGGCGGCAAAGCGCTACGGAAAGTACGTAACGGCATATCCAGCGACATTGCTCCTACGTAATGCAACTTTGTTTCTCGTAACAGTACGACTTTAATCTCGTAATCCTTTCTTTTTTTTCTTTGACTTTAGTACTCCGTTTTATCATTTGGACACTGATTATTAAAATTTGTTGTGCTTTTAATTGTACCGGCCCCCGCCGATGAAAGTCTCTCGACTCCGCTTCGAACTTTAAAGTGCTTGTACTTCACTGTGCTTGTTCATTTTGTTCATAATAAAAACCTTGTTTTTATACAGTCCTTGCCTCCTTGTGCTATTACCACTGTTAAAATGACTTTTTTACTTTTGCATGTTATTTTTCATTGTTTTGCTTTGTGTTACAGTCACTTTAAATGAAGACAGGCAGTAGTAGCAGATATGCCCTATGACCTGCAATGTTACTACTAAAATCAGGAAGATAAATGAGTAGTGTCATGTGAACAGAAAAAGTAAGGAGATTGAACAAGCATTGCAGCAGGGCTGTTGTTATTGTCACCTCTGTCATCTAGCTGAATCTGCTACCATCTTATGCCGTTGGTAGCATCGTCGGTATGTATTTGATTTCCATGTGTCCATTTTGTATCTACAGATCATTATTTTTGGTAAATCCATTTATTGTGGAATTATGTGAGAGAATTCATAATTGTCACTGTGAATAATGATTGTAGCATTCCAGTTACCAGGTAAAGCCAATAAATTAGGGCTGTCAAACGATTAAAATTTTTAATCGAGTTAATTACAGCTTAAAAATTAATTAATCGTAATTAATCGCAATTAATCGCAATTCAAACCATCTATAAAATATGCCATATTTTTCTGTAAATTATTGTTGGAATGGAAAGATAAGACAAGATGGATATATACATTCAACATAAGGACTGTATTTGTTTATTATAACAATAAATCAACAAGAGGGCATTAACATTATTAACATTCTGTTAAAGTGATCCATGGATAGAAAGACTTGTAGTTCTTAAAAGATGAATATTAGTACAAGTTATAGAAATGTTATATTAAAACGCCTCTTAATGTTTTCGTTTTAATAAAATTTGTAAAATTTTCAATCAAAAAATAAACTAGTAGCCCTATTCTGTCCTCAATGTGTGTGAGTACACAAATTGACAGACAGAGAACATAAGTTCCAAAAAGAAATCAGACGGTGGTGGCAAAGTTGCATGGGCTTTACTGAAGTCATCTCTTTTTGACAGGAGCACGTTTCTTGTATTTTTGTAAAACTGAAAATAACAAGGCAATGTGTCAATAACTTGCATAAATCACAAAATAACATAAAATGTACACACACGTGTCCATTTGAGCAGTAGCACTAGCCAATTAGCTCACAAGCATCTAACAATGTAACTGCATTTCACCATATATGTGAACAAATTCAAATACACATCATCAATAACTATCTAATGCTCATGAATATAAACAAAGGAGGAATATAACTCACAAGCGATGATGTATTAGACACAAACAGTGTGATGGGGCTATGAGAACTGCCACTGATTACTGGATGCGGACGTTAGCTGGTCTGAATAGCACTGTCTATTAGTGTGAGTTCGCGTCCACATATAATCACGTCAGAAAAGCGCGCCGAAACCCAAATAATCAGCTGCACTGAATCGCCAGCAGAGGGCGACATTACGCCAGATAATATATGCAAGTCACACCCAAGCGCCAGCAGAGGGCGGAAAAACTCCATAAAACACAATTAACAAGTTGGCCTTTCACTGTACTGACATTTAAATCTGTCTGAGCGGGCCTAGCGCGTTAATTGCGTCAAATATTTTAACGTGATTAATTAAAAAAAAAAATTAACGCCCGTTAACGCAATAATTTTGACAGCCCTACAATAAATACAAATGATAAGTATAACTGATAATAGTGATTGATGAGGAAAGATACTTAATAGTATAATGTGTGTATTCACAGTGTATCACAAAAGTGAGTACACCACTCGCATTTCTGCAGATATTTAAGTATATCTATTAGGGTTGTTCCGATCATGTTTTTTTGCTCCCGATCCGATCCCGATCGTTTTAGTTTGAGTATCTGCCCGATCCCGATATTTCCCGATCCGATTGCTTTTTTTTTGGCTCCTGACTCAATTCCAATCATTCCCGATAATTTTTCCCGATCATATACATTTTGGCAATTTATTAAGAAAAAAATGAATAAAACTTGGACGAATATATACATTCAACATACAGTACATAAGTACTGTATTTGTTTATTATGACAATAAATCCTCAAGATGGCATTTACATTTTTAACATTCTTTCTGTGAGAGGGATCCACGTATAGAAAGACTTGTAATTCTTAAAGGATAAATGTGACTAAATGTGAATATTGTGACCAGAGGTTTTGTTAGACTTTTTCGTTGCCTGTCATTTTGACGGACAGTGTCGTAAAAATCCGGTCATAATCTATTTTTACCCGTCACTTACATTTTTAAAATGATAATAATGACATATTCAATAGTATTTAGTTTTCATTCATTTTTAATTAATATTCTGTCCGAACAAGCTTAACAAGAGGCAAACAGACAGCGGAGTGCACCAATCAGCGACGGGCAGACGAGCAGTTAGCAAAGCGACGAAGGCAGGACGAGGGACTTGCGCGCGGAAGTAAACATACGAGGAGAACGGAGTTTATTCAACATGGCTAGCGCGAGACAGACTGTTGTCAATGTCTCGTGTCGATGTGTTTTAGCTCATTTAAAACTGAATTTACCGCGGATTGGAACATATTCTCGGCTCTCCCGCCATCCGTGTTGTTGTAGAGACGACTTTCGGCGCGCAAGAGTGACGTTGCTCGTGAAGAACACGTCACGCAAATAAACAAATCTGATTTGTCAATTGATTTTGTACCTACTCGAGAGGCTGTGTCCCAGACTTTTCTGTCGGTGTTTGAAAAATACAGGGAGAACAGTCTGGCCGTGCCAGGCAAACACTCAGTTGCCTTGACATTTTTCCGAGTAAGGCCAACGACGTCATGCATCAAGAGAGACAATAGCTAATTAATACGCTCACTCGCCACCCCGTGGTCTGGGGTGTGAATTGCAACCTGTCAAAATGACGGATGGACTTCAGTTTTTTCCGTCACCGTTTTAAAAAAACGGTCAACGACGGAAAATATTCGGTTAACGCGACCCCCTGATTGTGACTAAATATTGCCATCTAGTGTATTTGTTGAGCTTTCAGTAAATGATACTGTAGCCATTTAACTGTTCTGCCCAAATGCATGATGGGAAGTGCAACCATGACTGTGCGTAGTGGTACCAATTGATATATCTTCTCTGCGTTGGGAAATAACATAGGGTGTTAAGAAAAAGATTAATTACTACCTTTCTTCCCCACATTGCTTCCCACAATATTTCTAATCGTAGGGAGAGGGATTGTAAGGCTTTAGCCCATTAAAAAAAGGCTCCAAAGGCTGCCAAAATTCACTCTACTCATTTTACACTGCCTTTTAGCTCAAAATATAGGTAAAACGGCGCCATTAGAGATTGAACGCGACAATGCGTGAGTGTATCGTGCAGCGCATGCGTTAATTGCGTTAAATATTTTAACGTGATAAATTTTTAAAAAAATTAATTACCGCCGTTAACGGGATGAATTTGATAACCCTACCTTAAGCCTAAACTAAAGACTCTGGATGAGTGTAACATATTATGTCTGTAACGTTAAATACGATTAGAAAACCATTTCATTAATAAAAAAAAATATATATTAAAAAGACGCATGTCCAATATTTTTTTGCCGATTCCGATCCTTTGAAAATGACGTGATCGGACCTGATCGATAATATCTATTCATGGAACAACACTGACAAAATGACTTTTTGATACAATGAAAAGTAGTCTGTGTAGAGCTTATATAATAGAGTTCATTCATTTTCCCCTCAAAATAACTCAAAATATAGCCATATTATTAATATTTTGTGTGGCCACCACTATTATCCAGAACCGCCTTTACTCTCCTGGGCATGGAGTTGACCAGAGCTTCACAGGTTGTCACTGGAATGCTATTCCACTCCTCCATGACGATGTTGCGGAGCTGCCGGATATTTGAGACTTTGCGCACCTCCACCTTCCGCTTGAGGATCCCCCAAAGATGTTCTATTGGGTTCAAGGCTGGAGACATGCTTGGCCAGTACAGCACCTTTATCCTCAGCCTCTTCAGTAAAGCAGTGGTCATCTTGGAGGTGTGTTTGGTACCTCATTGTCATGCTAGAACATTGCCCTGCGACCCAGTTTCTGGAGGGACGGGATCATGCTCTGCTGCAGTATTTCACAGTACTGTACATGTTGGAGTTCATGTTTCCCTCAATGGAATGTAACTCTCCAACACCTGCAGCACTCATGCAGCCCCAGACAATGGCATTCCCACCACCATGCTTGACTGTAGGCATGACAGACTTATCTTTGTACTCCTCACCTGGTCGCCGCCACACATGCTTGAGGCCATCGGAACCAAACAAATTAATCTTCGTCTCCTCAGACCATAGGTTCAAGTAATCCAAGTGCTTTGTTGACATGTCTTCAGCAAAATGTTTGCGGGCTTTCTTGTGTACCGTCTTCAGAAGAGGCTTCCTCTTGGGGTGACAGCCATGCACACCAATTTGATGTAGAGTTTGGCGTATGGTCTGAGCACTAACAGGCTGACCTCTTCAATCTCTGCAGCAATACTGACAGCACTCCTGCGACGATCTTTCAAAGAAAGCATTTGGATGTGACGCTCAGCACGTGCACTCAGCTTCTTTGGACGACCAACCCGAGGTCTGTTCTGAGTGGTGCCCGCTCTTTTAAAATGCTGGATGATCTTAGCCACTGTGCTGCAGCTCAGTTTCAGGGTGTTGACAATGTTCTTGTAGCCTTGGCCATCTTCATGTAGCGCAATAATACGTCTTTTAAGATCCTCAGAGAGTTCTTGGCCATGTGGTGCCATGTTGGAACTTTCATTGACGAGTATGAGAGAGTGTGAGAGCTGCACTACAAATTTGAACACACCTGCTCCCTATGTACACATGGACCTAGTAACACTAAAGAGTCACATGACATTTTGAAGGGAAAATGACAAGCAGTACTCAATTTGGACATTTAGGGATGTACATAGTTTCCAAGGGGTGTACTCACTTTTGTTTTTGAGGTTTAGATATTAATGACTTTATTATGAGGGAAAAATAAATTAACTCTATTATATAAGCTGCACTCAGACTACTTTTCATTGTGTCAAAGTGTCATTTTGTCAGTGTTGTCCCATGAAAAGATATACTTAAATATCTGCAGAAATGTGAGGGGTGTACTCACTTTTGTGATACACTTTTATATACATATATATGTATAGTATATAAGTAGATTTTAATTGTATGAGAAAAAAAGATAATTTCATTTATTGTGTGTTCAATTTTACTCTTTATTACGATGCCAATAAACCTGTGGACAATGGACAGCTGTCTTCAGAGTCGGGATGTCACTAAAACATTATCTGACTGCCGAGTAGTATCCAGCTCATATATACCGAGGGCAGTACACTCCCACTGTTCAGAACTAGGCATGTGCTGCTCTGAGATTCTGATGGTATGATTGTTAGGTTTTGTGTTTGTTTTCTCCTAGTGTGACTTGTCCCTGTGATTGCCCATTGATTTCACCTGATGTGCCTTCTCCTAGCCTATCCTCCTGTGCTCACCTGTTCCTTGTTGTCTCGTTACCCCTTGTCTGCTTGTGTGTATATAAGCTCCCATTTTCTGTTCCCTCCTTGTTGCGTCATTGTCTATGTCTACGTCAATTTCAAGTCCGGTCCAAGCCCTCGTGTACCAGTCCCTCCGATTTAAGTAAGTTTTGTTTGAATCTTGCCCTTTTGATCCTCAGTGCTTTCAGTTGTACTTTGTGTTTTTGTTAGATATCATTAAACGTTTTTTGAGTTCACCTGCCTTGCCGCTTTTGTTTCCCTGCAATTGGGTCCACACAACCTGCCTGCCTGCCCGCGTCCCTGACAGAATGACGCAACCAATTGTGGACCCAGTGGGAAAAAGCCGGCACCGGCGTGCACGCCGATGACCATCCGCCCGTTCCCCTGATTATATTCTGCCTCGCCACGTTTTTTTGGATTCTGATTTTTCGGTCTTTGAGGAGGATCATAATTTATATGATCTCCAATTCTCAGATTCTGATTCAGACCCTGATTTTGATTTCACAGCCTCTGTTTCCTCTGATCGTTTTTCTTTTTACCCCCCTACCTCTGTGTCCTGTTCGGAGCTCCTTGCCAGAGACTCCTACCTGGGGTCCCGTTGGGCCATCTATCGGGGACCCCCCCGGGGTGGTCTGCGGGGTCGCCCAGGCTCATTGCGGCCCAATGGGGCTATTATGAAGCCCCTGCCACCTGAAGGCGCTCGGCAAAAGCCTCGGCGTGGTCGTCAACGCCGACGGTGTGCGGCTGAGCTGACGTCGTGGCTTCCCGAGGCTCCCGCGCCGACTCCCCGCAGTCAAGTTCCTCCAGCGCCGACTCCCCGCAGTCAAGTTCCTCCAGCGCCGACTCCCCGCAGTCAAGTTCCTCCAGCGCCGACTCCCCGCAGTCAAGTTCCTCCAGGGCCGACTCCCCGCAGTCAAGTTCCTTCAGGGCCGACTCCCCGCAGTCAAGTTCCTTCAGGGCCGACTCCCCGCAGTCAAGTTCCTCCAGCGCCGACTCCCCGCAGTCAAGTCCCTCCAGCGCCGACTCCCCGCAGTCAAGTCCCTCCAGCGCCGACTCCCCGCAGTCAAGTCCCTCCAGCGCCGACTCCCCGCAGTCAAGTTCCTCCAGCGCCGACTCCCCGCAGTCAAGTTCCTCCAGCGCCGACTCCCCGCAGTCAAGTGCCCGCACCGGCTCCCCGCAGTCAAGTGCCCGCGCCGACGTCCAAGCTGCCCGAGGTGCCCGTCCCGGCGCCTCGTCGCCTACTCCCTGTCCCGGCACCTCGCCGTCTGGCCTCCGTTCCAGTGCCCGCGCCGACTCCACGCAGTCTAGTGCCCGCGCCAACGTCCAAGCTGCCCGAGGTGCCCGTCCCGGCGCCTCGTCGCCTAGTCCCTGTCCCGGCGCCTCGCCGTCTGACCTTCGTTCCAGTGCCCGCGCCGACTCCCCGCAGTCTTTTGCCTGCGCCGACCACTCCTGTTTTCTCCTGCGACTCCGCTGCTGTCCCGCCAGCAGACTCCTACGACTCCGCTGCTGTCCCGCCAGCAGACTCCTGCGACTCCGCTGCTGTCCCGCCAGCAGACGACGACGACGACTCCGCTGCTGTCCCGCCAGCAGACGACGACGACGACGACTCCGTTGCTGTCCCGCCAGCAGACGACGACGACGACTCCGCTGCTGTCCCGCCAGCAGACGACGACGACGACGACTCCGCTGCTGTCCCGCCAGCAGACGACGACGACGACGACTCCGCTGCTGTCCCGCCAGCAGACGACGACGACGACTGCGCTGCTGTCCCGCCAGCAGAAGACTACGACGTCTCCGCTGCTGTCCCGCCAGCAGAAGACTACGACAACTCCGCTGCTGTCCCGCCAGCAGACGACGACGACGACTCCGCTGCTGTCCCGCCAGCAGACGATGACGACGACGACTCCGCTGCTGTCCCGCCAGCAGACGACGTCGACTACGCTGCTGTCCCGCCAGCAGACTCCTGCGACTACGCTGCTGTCCCGCCAGCAGACTCCTGCGACTACGCTGCTGTCCCGCCAGCAGACTCCTGCGACTCCGCTGCTGTCCCGCCAGCAGACGACGACGACTCCGCTGCTGTCCCGCCAGCAGACGACGACGACTCCGCTGCTGTCACGCCAGCAGACGACGACGACTCCGCTGCTGTCACGCCAGCAGACGACGACGACTCCGCTGCTGTCACCCCAGCAGACGGCGACGACTCAGGCGCTGTCACGCCAGCAGACGGCGACGACAACGACTCAGGCGCTGTCACGCCAGCAGACGGCGACGACAACGACTCAGGCGCTGTCACGCCAGCAGACGACTCCAAATCTGTTCCTGGCCCGCACGACGACTCCAAATCTGTTCCTGGCCCGCACGACGACTCCAAATCTGTTCCTGGCCCGCATGACTCCGACGACGACTCAGTTCCTGGTCCGCCCGACTCCGACGACGACTCAGTTCCTGGTCCGCCCGACCCCGGCGACGACTCTGTTCCTGGTCCGCCCGACCCCGACGACGACTCTGTTCCTGGTCCGCCCGACCCCGACGACGACTCAGTTCCTGGTCCGCCCGACTCCGACGACGACTCAGTTCCTGGTCCGCCCGACTCCGACGACGACTGCGTGCCTGACTCTCTTCACGATGACAACGACATTGCTCCCCGCTTCCTGCTACGGCTTGGCGGCATGAACGGCAAAGTCCTACCTCGCCCAGGGCGCCCGCCTGATCATCCTGTGCGGTCGCCCAACGTCTGGCGCCCCAAGCGCCCACCCGATCGACCCGTGCGATAGGCCAATGTCTGGCGTCCTGGACGCCCGCCTGACTAGCCCTGACGGGCTAATGTTGCTCCCTCCTTCTTCTCGCCGTGTTTGGGACTTTGTTTTCGTCGGGACGTCTGGGATCCGTCCCTTGAGGGGGGGGTTACTGTTAGGTTTTGTGTTTGTTTTCTCCTAGTGTGACTTGTCCCTGTGATTGCCCATTGATTTCACCTGATGTGCCTTCTCCTAGTCTATCCTCCTGTGCTCACCTGTTCCTTGTTGTCTCGTTACCCCTTGTCTGCTTGTGTGTATATAAGCTCCCATTTTCTGTTCACTCCTTGTTGCGTCATTGTCTATGTCTATGTCTACGTCAATTTCAAGTCCGGTCCAAGCCCTCGTGTACCAGTCCCTCCGATTTAAGTAAGTTTTGTTTGAATCTTGCCCTTTTGATCCTCAGTGCTTTCAGTTGTACTTTGTGTTTTTGTTAGATATCATTAAACGTTTTTTGAGTTCACCTGCCTTGCCGCTTTTGTTTCCCTGCAATTGGGTCCACACAACCTGCCTGCCTGCCCGTGTCCCTGACAATGATAACCTTAAGCCAAAATATCAAGGTATTGCAATTAAAGGTCTAAAATGTGTTATTTTGAGATATCTGGGTTTAAAAAAATAAACTTTTCCGTTGAACAAGATTTTTATTCCTCAAAACATTTGCAATTTGGAACATAAGTATAACGTTAAAATAAAACTTTAAAAATAACAGAAATATTCTCAATAAAATTCAAATAAATGTAGTCCTTTAGATGAGCCTAAACCCACAGCCACAGCTCAACATTATTACCATCAGAACAAAATAATTGAATTATTTTCCATAAAAAAGCATGTGTGTATGACTCGTATCATGTTTACATTATACACACACACAAACTCAACACAGACAGTTGCCAGAGGAAAAAAAAAAACATGTTTTACGACCACTCGACACACAAAACCTGTTGGAGTTACTAATCTTTAATTTTGTGTAAATTCAAAATCATATTTGCGGTATTGCCTTCTTGGGAGCTAGCTCCACAAACATGTTTTACATGTTGGTTGTCCCTCCTCTAAACCGCGGCTGTCTGTAACATTTCTGTAGCTGAAGTATTTCCATACCAGCGATTTCGTTTTCCTCGATGGGGGAAAAGGTTCAGGAGTTTCACCACCTCCAGCCATCGTGTAGCACAGTTGACTCACTGACACTGAGCAACAACAGGTGAGGGAGGGTTGAGCCTTATAGCTGCAAGCGAGGGATATCTCCCTGCATTTTTGGGACATAAAAAATAGCTACCACGGTATACCTTGAAACCGGTAATCGGCACATGCCTATTCAGAACATGTCTAATTGTAATCAGTGCTTAATTTGTAAATCATAAGGTGCCGTAACGCGAAGTACATATGACAGCGCAGGGATGACGAGACGGGCACAGGAACGTACGCAGAAAATGATGCTGAAAACAGCATGCAAATGCCCACTTGCCATGCTGTGGGAGTAACAAACCTCAATTTCAGATAACATCCATGGTATAAATGTTATGACAACAATTTACAATTATTTAGGCTATACTCTGCACAGCACGGGCAATTGCCCATATAACCACAGGTGGGACTTACATTAACGTACAGTCTAACTTGTTAAACATTAAAAAATCTGAGATGACAATAGATAACACAAACACATTATTTTGCAAGTTTCTGTCCCCCAGTCTTTTCTGGCCCAAAATTCCCACTGCCTTACAAATTGTGCAGCCCAAACCGAAATTTCCCATAAGGGTACTGGCCTGTTGCTCCGGCTTTTGGTGGTCCACCTGGCTCACTGCTTGTGCTGTAGCTGCCCCCCACTCCGGGTGGCGCTGAATCGGACCAGCTGCTCTCCATGGTAGCAGCCTCCTGCCCCAGCTTTGCCTGGCACAGCCAGACTGTCCTCCCTGTAGTTTTTAAACACTGGGAGAACAGTCTGGGATCCAGTTCCTCATTAGCCTCTTGAGCCCGAACGAAAGTAACGGTGCAATCGGTTCGTTTATTTGCGTGTGATGAGATAATTATTAAGATGTTTATTATATATTTTCTTTAATCAGCTGCTGCTCGCAATGAAAAAGATGTTTTTTTCTTATTACTGCTCACAATGAAGGAATGCTCCGCCTTGAAGAAGCCTTGAAGACTCTTGCCTGCCAAGGACTGAGACAGTCTTGCTTTGCTGGAATGTGCTGACACGCATGTATTAATCCAAACAAATTCATAGATGTGTCGCCCGCTCGGCTCCCTATCCTTTTAAGGTCGACACTCTCTCGTGTTGCTACGGCCATCCCAAATAAAAAGAAAGGTGGAGGGCGTAGTTTCAAAACAATTGTGGAAACTGTATTTTGTAGTCTAGTATTGCAATGTATAGTTTCCCTCCTTCTTCTTGCAAGCTTTTCCACTAAATCGAGTGCCTTCTCTCCTTATTTTTGTTAATGTTTATAAATGTCCTCCTAAGGATTCATATTTGAACTTGACAACGTGACGTGTTCTTGACGAGCAACGTCACTCTTGTGCGTCAAAAGTCGTCTCCACAACAACACAGATGGTGAACGGGAGAGCCGAGAATATGTTCCAATCCACGGTAAATTCAGTTTTCAAAAACACATCGAGTCGCTAAAACCAACAGTCTGTCTCGCGCTAGCCATGTTGAATAAACTTCTCTGTTCTCCACGTTCCTCGTCTATTTATATTCTCGCGCTTGAGTTTCTTGTCGCTTTACCAACGTCACGTCCGCCCGTCGCTGATTGGTCCACTCCGCTGTCTGTTTGCTGTGGCTTGCTCCGCCCTGGAAATTTGATCCGTGGAACGGTCGCCAGACTCTATCGCTGGAACAGCAGTGAGTCTGGAGTTCCTGGCAAGCTTGGCTGGCTATCCGTGAACTTGGCTAGCTGATGTGGTGCTAACCTCCTGCTGCACCTGGTCCTGTCCGTTAGCATGATTGCTGCAGCCGCACTCATCGCCGGTTGTTGCTGTTCTGACTCGTTTTGAACCATCTTCCTTCTTTTTGAAAAAAGACCGTAAATGCAACTGTCTTTTTGGTATGTTAACATTTCCAAAGGTTTTTTTTTTTTTTTTTAAATGTCAGGGGCGTGATTTGTTGGTCCAGCTTTTCAGTGCATCAAACAACATGCAATTCATGGGAGTCGTTCTGTGGAGGAATTTATATATATTTTATACTGTAATGTCCGTAACTATGTACGGTCCCTTTAAGAGACACTGGGACTGGAGAGGTGTGAGGAAGTAGGAAAGCGAGGGGGAGACGGGTGAGAAGCAAAAGTTAGGGGTTGAATGTGGCGGCATTTCACGGTTATTTTGTTTATTGTTTTCTTATTGTTGCCACAATAAAGTGCAGAAAGCCATCAACAACTCCTCTCCTGCATTCCCCCTATTCGGGGCTATTACAATACATTTTTTAAAAACGTTTTTATTAGGGCTGTCAAAATTATCGCGTCAACGGGCGGTAATTAATTTTTTAAATTAATCACGTTAAAATATTTGACGCAATTAACGCACATGTCCCGACAGTATTCTGCCTTTTGGTAAGTTTTACAGCAAGGCTTTTTGTGCTGTCTAACAGCGAACTCTTGTGGTCGCTTTGCGACATGATTTATTGTTTTCTTGCCAGTTCAATATGGCTGCACGACGTCTCGGGCTAACGCCTACGTTGTAATGTTGTGTTTATATGATCCTTGGACAAGATTTGTCCGTAAGTATGGTTGTTGTAAAGAATGTACATATTATGTTAGGAAGCGAAATGTTATATTTTTTGTATGAGACGCTTTTTGTTTATGTTTAGTGAACCTGTATAGCGTGCTAAGCTAACAAAGTTGCTAATGCAATGCTTGTGTACTTTTTTTTGTAGTTTTACGAAGGTCTAAAGAGGACAATAGTTTGAGGCCATTTTATTAATAAACCAGATGAAAAAGGAAGAAGTCTGATTATTAAGGCGTCGTTCACTAGCTGTCTAGCTTTGGAAAAAGTAGACGCTTCGGAGAGAGGACAGCATAGACAGATTTAAATGACAGTAGAGTGAAATGCCCACTACAGTCCTTATGTACCGTATGTTGAATGTATATATCCATCTTGTGTCTTATCTTTCCATTCCAACAATTTATTTTACAGAATATATATATAATTTACAGAAAAATATGGCATATTTTATAGATGGTTTGAATTGCGATTAATTGCGATCAATTACGATTAATTAATTTTTAAGCTGTAATGAACTCGATTAAAAATTTTAATCGTTTGACAGCCCTAGTTTTTATACTATTTTCTATATATGAGAGGTGCCGGAGCTGCAGAAAGAAGTTCTCTAGGGTTTACAGAGAATGGTCCGAAAAAGAAAAAATATCCAGTGAGCGGCAGTTCTGTGGGCGGAAATGCCTTGTTGATGCTAGAGGTCAGAGGAGAATGCCCAGACTGGTTCGAGCTGATAGAAAGGCAAAACTAACTCAAATAACCACCCGTTACAACCAAGGAAGGCAAAAGAGCATCTCTGAACGCACAGTGCGTCGAACTTTGAGGCAGATGGGCTACAGCAGCAGAAGACCACGCCGGGTGCTACTCCTTTCAGCTAAGAACAGGAAACTGAGGCTACAATTTGCACAAGCTCATCGTCTGCCTCACGTGGATGGTTGTTGGCAATCCCTGTATCTCCTAGGATCGGAGTTTTCCCGACCGCGGCTGCGACATTGACGTGAGATGGATCCGTTTATTTCTTGGATGTGATGGTCGACCGCTGTTTCGACATTGACTTGGGATTCGTCTATTTCCTGGATTCTCAAGGTGATACGACCTCAGGCCCAGACGTTGCCCAAGAATGGCGTCTGGTTGGGCTAATCGTAAATGGACCAGTGCATTTCACACTGACAGACATGACCTGGAGTGAGCCGTTTCTGGCCGATAGCCATGTTTTGTGCTGCTCTTCTTTTGTCATGTGTTGATTTGGTTATCATATTTGCCCATGTTTGTTGTTGAGATTCTGGTTCATGTTTTTCAAAGCCTTTGAAGTTAAAAGAGAAAAAAAACCCACTGTGCATTTATTTTGTTATTATTTTTCTATAGGATACTGTTTAGCTGTTTTATTGTTCATCTTCAGCTGTGTACGGCTGTGGACAGCCTTTTTCTCATCAGGGGGGACTATGTAACGGTCACTTCTGTGATCCTCTTTGTTCCTTAGGACAGCTTCTTTATGGTCGTCGTCTTCTTCAGTTGCAACCTACTTTTTGGGGAGACTAGTGTGATCATGTGTGTGTGGTCTGTTGCACTCCCGAGTGAGGAGTGGTGAGTTTACCTATTGCAGATGCAGTCTTTCCAGCCTGGTGCAGGTCTACAATTTTGTCTCTGGTGTCCTTCGACAGTTCTTTGGTCTTGGCCATAGTGGAGTTTGGAGTGTGACTGACTGAGTTGTGGACAGGTGTCTTTGATACCGATAATGAGTTAAAACAGGTGCCATTAATACAGGTAATGAGTGGAGCCTCATTAGACCTTGTTAGAAGAAGTTCGACCTCTTAGACACCCAGAAATCTTGCTTGTTTGTGGGTAACCAAATACTTATTTTCCACTCTAATTTGGAAATAAATTCTTTAAAAATCAAACAATGTGATTTTCTTTTTGTTTTCTTCCACATTCTGTCTCTCATGGTTGAGTTTACCCATGTGACAATTACGGGCCTCTCTAATCTTTTCAAGTAGGAGAACTTGCACAATTGGTGGTTGACTAAATACTTATTTGCCCCACTGTATATATAACATACAGTATTGTTAATAATGGCGTTAGAATATAACGGCATTACTAACAGCGTTATTTTCTTCAGTAGTGAGTAATCTGATTAATTACTTTTCTCTTCTTGGCAACGCCGTTACCGTTACTGAGGCGGGAAAGGCATGCTTTACTATGATGGTTGACTGACACGAGAAAAGTCTGAGAAAGACTGACTCACGGAGACGAGAGAGCAGAGCAGGAGTGGGGAGGAGGCAAGGGAGTGTGACGCTGTTGTAAACACGATGCTACTATGCTAGGGTGGCTCCAATACTACCTGACTGTAGCCGATAGCCTACAGACTACGCCCACACGATGCTATGGTAGATATCAGATATATACAGAACTAGATGCAAATGACAGACACGGCAGCATTAGCAACGTGTCTAAAGACTTAGATGCGTTAGTAAACAGCCGCCATCTTAAAGCAGTAGACTTCTGTAAGGAGAAAAACACCCGTGACCTTTTTGTGACCCGCACTGGTTCAATCATTAATAAAAACACGTATATATAACAAAGTATGGATATACGTAAGTACGACTGTGTACTAAAGCACAGTCATTGATTCCATAAGCTATGTATGAAAGTACAACTGTGCTATGTATGAAAGTACAACTGCGTACTAAAGCACCGTAAGTTCCTTATTCCATCATTGTTACACAACAATGATCCGTAAGTTCCTTATTCCATCATTGTTACACAACAATGATGAGCCTAACCCTGATTGAACAGGCAGTGTGTCTCCTGAGATGACGTGACATCTGCCTATAAAAAGAGATTGCACTGAGGGACTTTGGGGATCTTTAGGATGTAGGGTCTTTTTAGGTCTAGAGGGTCGGAATCGTAGGACTCACGCGTAGTCGCTCGCCCGGAGCTTCCTTTTGCTCAAACCAGGAACGTTGTGTGGCCCTCCGTTCATTGTCGACACGGTAAGAGCTTGATTTCAATATCATAAAAGGAACTCATTGTGCTTTGGTGCGAAGATATCTGTGTTAGCTTCGACAACTAATCCATATCTAGCGCCATTGAATATCAAGAACTGAACCGTTAACCGCTTTGTGTAGTTAACTGCTTTGTGAACCGTTAAGCTTTGTAACCGTTAACTGCTTTGTGTAGTTAACTGCAAGAACTGAACCGTTAACTGCTTTGTGTAGTTAACTGCTTTGTGTAGCTTTTTTGTTTTTCTTCATTTACTCATTTCATTTACAATTTCTAATCATTAAACATTGTCTATTACGCAAAAGTGTGCCTGTTACTTACTCACTGCGAACCTGTTACGAAGTTCTTTCATCTTCCATAAAAGGGTGATCTCGAACCTTCGTATAAAAGAACTTGCTACGAAATTTCCATGTGATACTGTGATTATAAGCAGTACCCGTTGCGATCCGGATTGATTATATGTTGCGATCCGGAAATTGTCTGAGAATTTTGTAAAACATATTGGCGTCACGGACAGGATCAAAGTATTTTGATTTGATAAATACTGAGTGAGACGTAACAGAATAGCGATGTTTAAGAAATTTAAAATTTGTTCTTAAGGAATTGCGGTATAAGAAATTGCGGAAGTGTATCGAATTGCTTTGAATTTGAAATTTGTTCTTAAGGAATTGAAGCTGTAACCACTGGAGTGTGGTGTTGGCAATTTACGGGTTAATAATGTACTTAAATTGAACTTGAATTACTTTATTGGTAATTTGAATTTAAAATTTACGAATTGATTCTAGATTTCGTCATCACGTGACGGTTTCGACTTTTTAGGGGAATGTGAATGGGGTGTAGGTTCAACTCCCCCTTTCAATTGGATGATTGCAGTGGAATAGATCATCGGAGTGGACAAACTTCGGAGCGCCCAATCTTTGTCCATTCCGAAGCGTTTTATTCTGTTTTCTTTTTCAGCCTAATGGATTGATGTGGAGACGGTGGATTGGAACACCTGCGGGAAGATCGCAGCGGTGCTGCGCTCCTCCGCTTCGAAGGTAGTGATTGACGTGGAGACGGTGGATTGGAACACCTGCGGGAAGATCGCAGCGTTACTGCGTTCCTCCGCTTCGAAGGTGGTGTCGGATCCCGGGCCACCATCCTCTGTGCTATGGTGGAGGAAGAACGTCGACTCTCTGGAGAGCTCATTGCGGTTTCTGGCGATGGGGACGTGTCCTGCCGGAGGGAGGCCTGCTCCATTGTTTTACGAAATTATCAGCAAATGTCGCCAAAATGGTTTAAAACAAATAAAATTAACCCTGACACTGCTCATAATCAATTGCAGCGTCAAACAAGCAAATTTCGTATAATCAGTTTTTTATACGAAGTGATCGAGATCACACTTTCATGGAAGATGAAAGAAACTTCGTAACAGGTTCGCAGTGAGTAAGCAACAGGCACACTTTTGCGCAATAGACAATGTTTAATGATTAGAAATTGCAAATAAAATGAAGAATAGATTACGATTAGGATAACAGGAGAAATTAAAGCTTAATCGATTACAGTCCCACAAAAGCAAGCAAAGACAAAACTCGAAGACACATATCAGTTCAGTCAACTACACAAAGCAGTTAACGGTTCAGGCTCTTCACAGTTACAGCTAGCAGTTAAAAGCCTACACGAAGCAGTTAACGGTTCAAGCTCTTCACAGTTACACATTACAATGGTGCTAGATATGGATTAGTTGTCGAAGCTAACACAGATATCTTAACACCAAAGCACAATGAGTTCCCTTTATGATATTGAAATCAAGCTCTTACCGTGTCGACAATGAACGGAGGGCCACACAACGTTCCTGGTTTGAGCAAAGGAAACTCCGGGCGAGCGACTACGCGTGAATCCTACGATCCCGACCCTAAAGTGTGCCCAGAAAAGTCCGCTCTTATATATGCAGAGGTCACGTGAGATCAGGGGGGCCAACCCCTGACATCAGGAGACGCACTGCCTTTAAGCTCTTTATTGTCGTGTCCAATCATGGTTAGGCTCATCACTGTAACAATGATGGAATAAGGAACTCGCGGTGCTTTAGTACGCAGTTGTACTTTCATACATCTTATGGAATCAGTGACTGTGCTTTAGCACATCACTGATGGAATAAGGAACTCGCGGTGCTTTAGTATGCAGTCGTACTTACACAGTCGTACCTTGTTACATATATACTTTGTTATATATACGTGCATTGAATAATGGTGGAACCAGTACGGGTCATAAAAAGGTCATAAAAAGGTCACAGGGGGCACAGGGGTTTTTCCCCATACATCCCACCCTTTGACCCGGATTGGGTCCATCATTAACTCCCTAATTAATCAATCCCTCGATATATTGTTCCCAATTAGCATTCTCATTTCAGTTAACGACCGCTTTACCTTTCGGACATAGCAGAAAACACATACATTCAAAACAGAGAGTATACTTAATACAATGATTACATATAAACATCGGAGGTACGAAATATTGTCTTGCTGTCATAGACATCCCAGTAAATATATCCCACCAATGATGAGCAGACTCCTGCTCAATTTCCTTGGCTGCATGTACCACTTCATTTCGAGTTATCAATGTGGACACTTTAAGCTTGGAAACATTAGACCTGTGTTCCTCAATCGCTAAAAAACAATGGTTTCAAAACAAACTGGGCCCTCAGTGAGCAGTCTCAGCATCGCCGCGCTATTAATTTCCAGCTCCCGCTGGGCGTTCGCGCTAACGACGCTCTTGCTCGTGAGGTGAACTGACCCTCAGTGAGCAGTCTCAGCATCGCCGCGCTATTCACTTCCAGCTCCCGCTGGGAGTTCACGCTAACGACGCTCTTGCTCGTGCACAATATCTGACCCTCAGTGAGCAGTCTCAGCATCGCCGCGCTATTCGCTTCCAGCTCCCGCTGGGCGTTCGCGCTAACGATGCTCTTGCTCGTGAGGTGAGGCAGCAGGGGACAGCAAGCACCACCTAGAACCTTAGTGCAATTTATAGGTCTGGTTATTCCAAGTGAAAAACTCCACATTGTCAAGACAACCCGAAAACGGTGTTTTAGGCAACGGTGGGTGTGGTTTCATAGTACCAATCACATAATGCCTGTGTCACGTTTAAAACATGCTTCTTGATACATTACTTGTTTCATACATGTCATACCTTTATCCAGCTCCCCTCCTCTGGCAGGACACGTCTCCATCGCCAGAAACCGCAATGAGCTCTCCAGAGAGTCGGTATCGCCAGAAACCGCAATGGACTCCCCAGAGAGTCGACGTTAGGAACCTTTCTTTCCGTCATTTCATGTTAAGTATCCTGCAGCCTCCCTCTGGCAGGACACGTCCCCATCGCCAGAAACCGCAATGAGCTCTCCAGAGAGTCGGTATCGCCAGAAACCGCAATGGACTCCCCAGAGAGTCGACGTTCTTCCTCCACCATCGCACAGAGGATGGTGGCCCAGGATCCGACACCACCTTCGATGCGGAGGAACGCAGCACCGCTGCGATCTTCCCGCAGGTGTTCCAATCCACCGTCTCGTTCCAATCCACCGTCTCCACATCAATCACCAAGCTGAAAAAGAAAACAGAACAAAACGCTTCGGACTGGACAAAGATTGGGCGCTCCGAAGTTTGTCCATTCCGATGATCTATTCCCCTGAATAGATATCTTTTGGCAATCGTCCAATTGAAAAGGGGAGTTGAACCTACACCCCATTCACATTCCCTTGCTAAATGTTGTGCACAGTTTTGTATCAATTTTCCCGTAGATAACATTTTTGTATGGGAACATTCGCCCATTCAGTTTCCCCAGAATATAGCACAGTAACCACCTGATCGTTCCCTTGTGCTATCAGCAGGCCGCGGAGGCCCATTTTCTTGTCTCACCCATATTTTGGCTCTTGGTTGGTCAGTGGAACCAAAACCATCTCGCCCTACAGTGGGCGGTTCAATCTCAATTGTCGTGTCAAAAAGGCATGGTTTTACCACTAATTGAGCGATCTTATCGCCCGATTTTGCAATGAATGGTTCGGAAGTCAAATTGTACATTACAACTCCCAATTCGCCTTGATAATCTGCATCTATCACCCCCGCAAGTATGGTTACCCCTTTAAGTGACAATCCAGACCTAGGTAAAATGTGCCCGTAGTGTCCCTTGGGACATCTAAGTCCTAGTCCAGTTGAAACTACTTTAGGTATCGCGGGAATTAAAGTGCTCATTTCAATGGCTAACATCGAAAAGTCGAAATCATAGTCAAACTCGTTATAGCAATCAATTCGCGTGAGGACGAAATCTAGAAATGTCTATTAACCACTGAGGTCACAGCCGAACAAAGACAGCCAAATTCCATCAGCATGTGATCCAAAAGCCATAAGCCTAAACAATATTTAGCATCCTCAATTCCTTAAGAACAAATTTTGGATTCAAATTACCAATAAATCAACTCATGTCAAATTCAAGTTCAATTCATGACAGTGAGTGTACATTATTAACCCTTAAGTTGCCAATACCACACTTCAATTGTTACAGCTTCAATTAAATTCAAATTACCAATAAGGTAACTCATGTCAAATTCAAGTTATCGATAAAGCAATTCATGACAGTGATTAACCCTTAAGTTGCCAATACCACACTTCAACTGTTACAGAATAATCACTTTATCACTGTACCCCTCACAAGTCTCTACAGCAGTTTTCACGTCATCAATTTTCAAGTCAATAACCCGATCTCGGGCCCATTGGACTGTGGAACCCACGCCACAATGCCCAGATTTCTCGTGAGCCCAGCGGGCCAATCCCACACTTGATTGTCGTTCGACTACCATAGTTTGGACTACCTGATCGATCTATTGATTGAACAAAGCCTGTAATGTTTGCTTATTAACAAGCCAAACGTTGTTTCTCAAATGGTGTATATCGTTCCCCAGCAGGGGGCAATCGTCTAGACCAGAAACCCATAGGCTTCCGGACCCTGCCTTGTTTCTGCCACAAGCTCCAATTAGCATAATCATTATACGCTGAAACCTGTAACTCAACTAGACCTAGCTGTAACTTTCCTAACGATAAAGCCTGTTGTATGGCCTCCTTGGCCATGTCAAAAGCAGTTTATTGTTTCTGTGTCCGTTCAAATTCGTTCTTTTTTCGAGTCACATGATACAGTGGCTGCAAGATCTGACTCAAATGTGGAACATGATTTCTCCAGTAGCCAAAAAGACCTATGAATTTCTGCACGTCCCTTTTTGTTTTGGGCACTCCAAAATTCTGAATCTTGTTTTTGGCCTTCTCCGTGATTTCTCTCTCACCTCGATTCCAATTTATTCAATAATTTGTCAATACTATCAATAATCCTGATTGTTTTGAGCTTCTGGGCGGGAACTGGAATACCGTCATCTGTTGATCAGGCAGATGCTGGCATGCAGCTGTCCTCGCCTCAGGCAAAAGGTTTTACTGGTTTTCCCAATTTGTTTCTCAATTTTATCCTAAATAATATAAGGGAAAGGCCGGGATATTCTCAGCTGCAATCACAACCTCCCCTTATAATCAATT
This sequence comes from Corythoichthys intestinalis, assembly GCF_030265065.1. Classification (NCBI taxonomy): domain Eukaryota; kingdom Metazoa; phylum Chordata; class Actinopteri; order Syngnathiformes; family Syngnathidae; genus Corythoichthys; species Corythoichthys intestinalis. The sequence continues at coordinate 3,194,953 of NC_080405.1, read as the reverse complement.
TGGGCAAAAACCCAGCAGATGCCGTCGAGGACCCCATGTTGCAAATAGGGGCCACCGAAGGGCTGCACTCCTCATGTTGAAAAACATCTACGTTTTTCCCCTATTGCGCAATAAACGATCAGCCATATACGCAATAAACGGTCACGCAATAAACGATCAGCTATTCACACACGATCCCACACAAAAAGTCATAATCAGTTACGCGACAATAACTACAATTATCCACACGTAATAAACAGGTCAGCTATTTACGCCTGAGCCTCGCAAAAAAGAATCATGACGCAACGCAGCCTCACATTCAGTCTCACAACAACAACCATCTCCAATGACTTATCACACAAGACAGCACAGTTTCAAATACAAATCAAAGTCATTATATATTCTACCAGTACAAATCAAAGTCATACAAATCACAGTCATACAAATACATTGTACCAGTGGCTCACACTTTACGAAACATAAAAACATACAATTTGAGCTCAATGACAAACTAACGGTCACAAATCAAAGTCATACAAATCAAAGTCATCATATATTCTACCAGTACAAATCAAAGTCATCATACATTGTACCAGTGGCTCAACTTAGGATCAAACATAAAAACATACCATCGGACGTCGTGTGTAGTATAATCCCCTAACGAATCCACGCATCGGGACGATCACCGCTTCCGCATAAACACGACGCAATTCCATTCCACGGTTCTTTTTCCCAAGCAGGAGCTACGACCACCCTATCGATCGACTCCTCAGCTTCTTTCACATTACACTTCCACAATTTCTTAAACATCGCTATTCTGTTACGTCTCACTCAGTATTTATTCTAAGCAAAATACTTAATCCTGCCGACAACGCCAAAATGTTTTACGAAATTATCAGCAACAATTTCGAGATAGCTAAAATGTCGCCAAAATGGTTTAAAACAAATAAAATAACCCTGACACTGCTCATAATCAATTGCAGCGTCAAACAAGCAAATTTCGTATAATCAGTTTTTTATACGAAGTGATCGAGATCACACTTTCATGGAAGATGAAAGAAACTTCGTAACAGGCTCGCAGTGAGTAAGCAACAGGCACACTTTTGCGTAATAGACAATGTTTAATGATTAGAAATTGCAAATAAAATGAAGAATAGATTACGATTAGGATAACAGGAGAAATTAAAGCTTAATCGATTACAGTCCCACAAAAGCAAGCAAAGACAAAACTCGAAGACACATATCAGTTCAGTCAACTACACAAAGCAGTTAACGGTTCAGGCTCTTCACAGTTACAGCTAGCAGTTAAAAGCCTACACGAAGCAGTTAACGGTTCAAGCTCTTCACAGTTACACATTACAATGGCGCTAGATATGGATTAGTTGTCGAAGCTAACACAGATATCTTAACACCAAAGCACAATGAGTTCCCTTTATGATATTGAAATCAAGCTCTTACCGTGTCGACAATGAACGGAGGGCCACACAACGTTCCTGGTTTGAGCAAAGGAAACTCCGGGCGAGCGACTACGCGTGAATCCTACGATCCCGACCCTAAAGTGTGCCCAGAAAAGTCCGCTCTTATATATGCAGAGGTCACGTGAGATCAGGGGGGCCAACCCCTGACATCAGGAGACGCACTGCCTTTAAGCTCTTTATTGTCGTGTCCAATCATGGTTAGGCTCATCACTGTAACAATGATGGAATAAGGAACTCGCGGTGCTTTAGTACGCAGTTGTACTTTCATACATCTTATGGAATCAGTGACTGTGCTTTAGCACATCACTGATGGAATAAGGAACTCGCGGTGCTTTAGTACGCAGTCGTACTTACACAGTCGTACCTTGTTACATATATACTTTGTTATATATACGTGCATTGAATAATGGTGGAACCAGTACGGGTCATAAAAAGGTCACAGGGGGCACAGGGGTTTTTCCCCATACAACTTCTCAGGAAGGTTCTGTTGTAGAGAACCTTCCTAGTGAACCTAAGTAACTTTTTATCTAAAATGCCCCTAAATCGGCAAAACTTAACTTAAATCTATCTTTAAATGATGAAACAGTTTTAAAACTTGCACAGATGTCGAAAGTAGACAGAAGGAAACTAATGCAATAACGGGAGCAATTTTAATTACTTTAACGGCTGATTCACAACATTAAATGACTTCCACACATAGCAAAGGTTAGTATCTATTTATCGCAGTATCCGCAATACCCGTGTTTCTAGTGAAGTTTAGGGTAAAGACAAATGTCCTAGAACCAAATTTCCTAAAGTAATTACTCGAATATGACACAATTCACCATTGGGTGAAGTTTGGTTGACTTCTGCGCAGCGGTTTGGGAGTTTTCATCAATATTACATTTCTCTGCCTAAGTGAACTGATCTCATGCTCAAAAGGTGACAATGGCTTTTTTGAACTCATTTTGAGGATTGCGCACAAACCAAATGTCCTAGAACCAAATTTCCAAATGTACTTACTAGAATATGACACAATTCACCATTGGGTGAAGTTTGGTTGACTTCTGCGCAGCGGTTTGGGAGTTATCATCAATATTACATTTCTCTGCCAAAGTGCACTGATCTCGCGCTCAACAGGTGAGAATGGCTTTTTTGAACTTATCTTGAGGATTGTGCACACACCAAATGTCCTAGAACCAAATTTCCAAATGTAATTACGAGAGGTGTGCATCGGCACTGCCCTCAAGATTCGATTAGATTACGATTCGGAGGGCCACGATTCGATTCGTTTCAGAGGGTCACGATTCGGTTCGATTCGGCAATGCATCGCGATGCATTAAAGCCTGGAATGCATTAAATTTCTAAAGCAAAGCATATTTTTCGTGAAGCATGAGACAACACAAGCGGTCAGACATTAAACAACTTTCTATTGGCTCTTGGGGCCTTCCTGGTTGAAGTCGAATGAAAATAGTATACTTTCAGATATATATATTATATTAAAAAAAAGAAAAAAAAGATCACAGCATTTAATTTGTGCTTTGAATGAGACCAGGGTTTTCTCTTTTTTTTTTACACACAGTAGCACTCCCTCTATCTCCGCTTCAGCCATTATTATGTTATGTCCTATCTCTCTGCTCTCTCAATTGCAACTGCGCATGTCTGTGACGTTACTCCGGTGAGGAAGTGGATTTGGGTTCCTCGTCCCCCCTGCATTGCTTTGAATGTAAAGTACAGGTAAACATGAGAATAATAATACAAATGGGGAAACCAAATCCGTTGCATCACCGGAATTGCGCAGGGAAGATTTATGAACATACTTATATTCGAGCCTAGTTCGGGTCTAAAAAATCCAGCCCGACCCCACCCGGCCCGGCCTGCGCGTATTAAAGCCCAACCCAGCCTGAGCAATTAACTTACCTTGTAGGCCCGGGCCCGAAAAAACCTGAAATTTCATTTTTTATTTGTATGCCCGAGCCCGAACCCCCCCCGAAATATTAGGTTTTATTTGTAGGCCCGCGCCCGGAACCCCCCCCGAAAATGTACGTTTTATTTGTAGGCCCGAGCCCGTTTTATTTGTGAGGACTCGGGGGAGGAAATGCGGGGATGCGATGCGTGGTTGCGTTTTTTGTGACGATGCCATGTGCATAATGATAACAAATTAAAGCCCATCTTTTGTAACAAATTCTCCCAGTTAAACAAGACTGTAAGATGCATATTCAATAAACATTTATATCTTTTTGTGTCTGTTCTATCAGCTGGGTAGTTCATGCATCATTTCCTCAGCAAAATGCAATAGAAATTTATTTTAATTTCTTCGAGTTGGCAGAAAAAAAACGCAAGTTTTTTTAATGTTTAAATAGTCTACCTATTTTTCTGATCATTATAAATGCATTTACACAACGAAATAACGCTGGAAAGGTTTGTTAAATATATTTCTGTGTGGGATATTTTGCTCACTATACGCTAAACTTGAGAACGATAAACCGATAAGACCGGATATCCGGTTTTACAGGTGGGAGATACAGGTGTATCGATAGTAAAGTTACCATTCGACAGTAATTAGCCATTAAATATTCAATGAACCGATAGTAGAGATAGAATTCACAAGCACAAAAATCGGCTTCTAATGCCTAGTTCAATGCATTGCTTAATGGGATGATAATTTAGCTTTTACTTCACATGCTGCGCTTGTGTCATTCACCACACAGTGCACTTAAATTGAGACCGCACGCACAGCTTCCCATGCATTTCGGCACAACCACTGTAACGCACGCTGCGTAGCGTTTTCTTCACAGCCCAAAACAAAAACGAAACTAGTAGTGGCAATGAAGCAACATGCTAAAACAATGGACAGTTTGAGCACCGACGCCAGTGAGGTGCAGCGATTGATTTCAACACACCCAGGAAAAACAAAAGTCGGACTTCGAAGTGAGGAAGGCAGCCAGATCTGTTCGCATGGGACAGAGCTAGTGTGAAGTGTGGAGCGGTACAGAGATCGTGTGTTTCTAACCCTGAAAAATAACCTACTACAATGGTGGAAAGGGCAGCACGACCTCTGGAGATTTTTTTTTTCACGAAATGCAGTCTACTTGAACATTAACATGTGGATTAGTTGATCTTCCTCAAGAAAAACTCTGCCCTTCAAAAAAGATATGGACTGTGATGAGGAATAAAAAAATGTGGAAGCACAGGCATAAGTGAAAGAGTGCTGTGTATACGGTTAAAGTAATGATTATTGACCTGTCTGTCTAAAATGCCATGTTTTTATTCCCCCAATTATACCAGTGGTAAAGCATAATTTATTATTTATTTATGATAACATTGCAGGTTAAATTCTTTTTTTGTAGAGCTGCTGCATATATATAATATTTTTTGTTTGTAAGATGTTTACGTCGAAAGTTTGCACTTAAATTACTTACCTCTTGTGTTCGAAACACCAGGAAATACAGTAATTGAATTACTGCACTTTATTGGTGTCTGTCACTGGAGTATTATTTTATTATCAATCTCATCCAACAAAATGATGATGATAGTAAGCCTTATTTTTTTTTCTTAAAAAAATAAAACATAACATTGGTATGAAATTTTGTTTAATTTTGCTATTAGAAATGTGGTCTTTTTTATATGTTTAAAATACTGTACGAACACAAACAACAAATGTTTACTATCGTATCGTTTTCACTCTGCATCGAACCATATCGTTCTTAAACTGTATCGAATCGTAATGAATCGGTCGGCCTTAAAAATGTATCGTGTTTGAATCGAATCGTAACCTGTGTATCTAGATACATATCGAATTTGCTTCATGCCAGATATTCCCAACCCGACTATACACGCCTCTATGACAATGAGAGGAACAGCAGCATATAAAAAAAAAATCTAAAATACTTTTAAACAACATTCTTTATTGTAATGACTCGCATTAGACACACAAAAGAACAACCTGCCTTAGGGAGCACTGAAACAAAATAAACAATAACATTTAAAGGAACACCACGATGTCCTGCTTAGCATGAAGAGGTGCAGCCCTCGAAACAAATGATAATAACGATGTTTGACTGATATCATCTTTTAGGCCAGTACAGTTTTTAAAATGCCTGCTCAGCGTCAAGGTGCCAGTCTTTCTGCTCTCGTACGAGAGCAAAGCGCCACATTTGTTGCATTCGGCAAGGCCGACACGGTTTTCTGTAGCATCTTCCACTATTGATTTAAATCCTTTCCACACACCACTCGTGGATTTTTGCCTTTTCAATCCCCCCGTCTTTAGTTTGCTTTTCACCTCTTGCTGCTCTATATCGAAATTCAAAAAGGAAATACGAGGATGCAGTTGCAGACTCGCGGAGAGGCCAAAGCACGAGGGGAAGATTAAAAGGAGGGCGGGGCCAAGGCGTTCATGTGCGCAAACAATGCACTGGCTCTGCTGCGGCTCATGTTTGGGAATTACCAAAGCGCCTTCTGTCTGTTTTATTCAATTTATTTATTTTTATAACAAATATTCCTTAGTTTAACATCCATACATCGTTTTAGTATACAAATATATATTTATTTAAAAAAAAAGAAAAAGCGAAAGAGAAGTCCGACCCGACCCGACCCGAACGTAAATCATTGACATTTGGGGCCCGACTCGGCCCGAAATTCAGGTCGGGTTGGGTCGGGTTCGGGCTCTAGTCTAGGCTATTAGTCTTATATATTTTAAAATGCGCTGAATCGATTTGGCTTGTTGCCCGCATCAAATCGAATCGTCCATGCCCCGCATCAGAATGCATCGCTGCATTGATTATTGTTGACACCAGTAGTAGTTACTAGAATATGAAACAATTCACCATTGGGTGAAGTTTGGTTCACTTCTGCGCTGCGGTTTGGGAGTTATCATCAAAATTACATTTCTCGGCCGAAGTGAGTAGAGCTCACTGTCAAAAGGTGAGAACGGCATTTTTGAACTCAGTATGAGGATTGCGCTCAAACCAAATGTCCTAGAAACAAATTTCCAAATGTAACTACTAGATTGTGATACAGTACACTATTTTTTGGCTCACTTCTGCGCAGCGCTTTGGGAGTTATCATCAAAATTACATTTCTCGGCCGAAGTGAATAGATCTCACTGTCAAAAGGTGTGAACGGCTTTTTTGAACTCAGTTTGAGGATTGCGCTCAAACCAAATGTCCTAGAACCAAATTTCCAAATGTAACTACTAGATGGTAATACAATACACTATTGGGTGATGTTTGGTTCACTTCTGCGCAGCGGTTTGGGAGTTATCATCAAAATAACATTTCTCGGCCGAAGTGAATAGATCTCACTGTCAAAAGGCGTGAATGGCTTTTTTGAACTCAGTTGGAGGATTGCGCTCAAACCAAATGTCCAAGAACCAAATTTCCAAATGTAACTACTAGATTGTGATACAATACACTATTAGGGGAAGTTTGGTTGACTTCTGCGCAGCGGTTTGGGAGTTAACATCAAAATTACTTTTCTCGGCCGAAGTGAGTAGAGCTCACTGTCAAAAGGTGAGAACGGCTTTTTTTTTAACTCAGTTTGAGGATTGCGCTCAAACCAAATGTCCTAGAACCAAATTTCCAAATGTAACTACTAGATTGTGATACAATACACTATTGGGTGAAGTTTGGTTCACTTCTGCGCAGCGGTTTGGGAGTTAACATCAAAATTACATTTCTCGGCCGAAGTGAGTAGAGCTCACTGTGAAAAGGCTTAAATGACTTTTTTTAGCTAAGTTTGAGGATTGCGCTCAAACCAAATGTCCTGGAACCAAATTTCCAAATCTACCTACTAGATTGGGATACAATACACTATTGGGTGAAGTTTGGTTGACTTCTGCGCAGCGGTTTGGGAGTTAACATCAAAATTACATTTCTCGGCCGAACTACGTAGATCTCACTGTCAAAAGGCTTAAATGACTTTTTTGAACTAAGTTTGAGGATTGCGCTCAAACCAAATGTCCTAGAACCAAATTTCCAAATCTACCTACTAGATTGTGATACAATACACTATTGGGTGAAGTTTGGTTGACTTCTGCGCAGCGGTTTGGGAGTTAACATCAAAATTTCATTTCTCGGCCGAATTGCGTAGATCTCACTGTCAAAAGGCTTAAATGACTTTTTTGAACTAAGTTTGAAGATTGCGCTCAAACCAAATGTCCTAGAACCAAATTTCCAAATGTAACTACTAGATTGGGATACAATACACTATTGGGTGAAGGTTGGTTGACTTCTGCGCAGCGGTATGGGAGTTAACATCAAAATTACATTTCTCGGCCGAATTACGTAGATCTCACTGTCAAAAGGCTTAAATGACTTTTTTGAACTAAGTTTGAGGATTGAGCTCAAACCAAATGTCCTAGAACCAAATTTCCAAATGTAACTACTAGATTGTGATACAATACACTATTGGGTGAAGTTTGGTTCACTTCTGCGCAGAGGTTTGGGAGTTGACATCAAAATTACATTTCCCGGCCGAATTGCATAGATCTCACTGTCAAAAGGCTTAAATGACTTTTTTCTAACTAAGTTTGAGGATTGCGCTCAAACCAAATGTCCTAGAACCAAATTTCCAAATGTAACTACTAGATTGTGATACAATACACTATTGGGTGAAGTTTGGGGTGACTTCTGCGCAGCGGTTATGGAGTTAACATCAAAATTACATTTCTCGGCCGAATTGCGTAGATCTCACTGTCAAAAGGCTTAAATGACTTTTTTGAACTAAGTTTGAGGATTGCGCTCAAACCAAATTTGCTAAATCCAAATTTCCAAATGTAACTACTAGATTGTGATACAATACACTATTGGGTGAAGTTTGGTTCACTTCTGCGCAGCGGTTTGGGAGTTAACATCAAAATTACATTTCTCGGCCGAATTGTGTAGATCTCACTGTCAAAAGGCTTAAATGACTTTTTTAAACTAAGTTTAAGGATTGCGCTCAAACCAAATGTCCTAGAACCAAATTTCCAAATGTAACTACTAGATTGTGATACAATACACTATTGGGTGAAGTTTGGTTGACTTCTGCGCAGCGATTTGGGAGTTAACATCAAAATTACATTTCTCGGCCGAATTGCATAGAACTCACTGTCAAAAGGCTTAAATGACTTTTTTTTAACTAAGTTTGAGGATTGCGCTCAAACTAAATGTCCTAGAACCAAATTTCCAAATGTGACTACTAGATTGGGATACAATACACTATTGTGTGAAGTTTGGTTGACTTCTGCGCAGTGGTTTGGGAGTTAAGATCAAAATTACATTTCTTGGCCGAATTGCGTAGATCTCACTGTCAAAAAGCTTATATGACTTTTTTGCACTAAGTTTGAGGATTGCGCTCAAACCAAATGTCCTAGAACCAAATGTCCAAATGTAATTACTAGATTGTGATACAATACACTATTGGGTGAAGTTTGGTTGACTTCTGCGCAGCGGTTTGGGAGTTAACATCAAAATTACATTTCTCGGCCAAATTGCGTAGATCTCACTGTCAAAAGGCTTAAATGACTTTTTTGAACTAAGTTTGAGGATTGCGCTCAAACCAAATGTCCTAGAACCAAATTTCCAAATGTAACTATTAGATTGTGATACAATACACTCTTGGGTGAAGTTTGGTTGACTTCTGCGCAGTGGTTACATTTCTCGGCCGAATTGCGTAGATCTCACTGTCAAAAGGCTTAAATGACTTTTTTGAACTAAGTTTGAGGATTGCGCTCAAACCAAATTTGCTAAATCCAAATTTCCAAATGTAACTACTAGATTGTGATACAATACACTATTGGGTGAAGTTTGGTTCACTTCTGCGCAGCGGTTTGGGAGTTAACATCAAAATTACATTTCTCGGCCGAATTGCGTAGATCTCACTGTCAAAAGGCTTAAATGACTTTTTTTTAACTAAGTTTAAGGATTGCGCTCAAACCAAATGTCCTAGAACCAAATTTCCAAATGTAACTACTAGATTGTGATACAATACACTATTGGGTGAAGTTTGGTTGACTTCTGCGCAGCGGTTTGGGAGTTAACATGAAAATTACATTTCTCGGCCGAATTGCGTAGATCTCACTGTCAAAAGGCTTAAATGACTTTTTTGAACTAAGTTTGACGATTGCGCTCAAACCAAATGTCCTAGAACCAAATTTCCAAATGTAACTACTAGATTGTGATACAATACACTATTGGGTGAAGTTTGGTTGACTTCTGCGCAGCGGTTTGGGAGTTAACATCAAAATTACATTTCTCGGCCGAATTGCGTAGATCTCACTGTCAAAAGGCTTAAATGACTTTTTTTGAACTAAGTTTGACGATTGCGCTCAAACCAAATGTCCTAGAACCAAATTTCTAAATGTAACTACTAGATTGTGATACAATACACTATTGGGTGAAGTTTGGTTGACTTCTGCGCAGCGGTATGGGAGTTAACATCAAAATTACATTTCTCGGCCGAATTGCGTAGATCTCACTGTCAAAAGGCTTAAATGACTTTTTTGAACTAAGTTTGACGATTGCGCTCAAACCAAATGTCCTAGAACCAAATTTCTAAATGTGACTACTAGATTGGGATACAATACACTATTGGGTGAAGTTTGGTTGACTTCTGCGCAGTGGTTTGGGAGTTAAGATCAAAATTACATTTCTTGGCCGAATTGCGTAGATCTCACTGTCAAAAGGCTTAAATGACTTTTTTGAACTAAGTTTGAGGATTGCGCTCAAACCAAATTTGCTAAATCCAAATTTCCAAATGTAACTACTAGATTGTGATACAATACACTATTGGGTGAAGTTTGGTTCACTTCTGCGCAGCGGTTTGGGAGTTAACATCAAAATTACATTTCTCGGCCGAATTGCGTAGATCTCACTGTCAAAAGGCTTAAATGACTTTTTTAAACTAAGTTTAAGGATTGCGCTCAAACCAAATGTCCTAGAACCAAATTTCCAAATGTAACTACTAGATTGTGATACAATACACTATTGGGTGAAGTTTGGTTGACTTCTGCGCAGCGGTTTGGGAGTTAACATCAAAATTACATTTCTCGGCCGAATTGCGTAGATCTCACTGTCAAAAGGCTTAAATGACTTTTTTGAACTAAGTTTGACGATTGCGCTCAAACCAAATGTCCTAGAACCAAATTTCTAAATGTAACTACTAGATTGTGATACAATACACTATTGGGTGAAGTTTGATTGACTTCTGCGCAGTGGTTTGGGAGTTAACATCAAAATTACATTTCTCGGCCGAATTGCGTAAATCTCACTGTCAAAAGGCTTAAATGACTTTTTTGAACTAAGTTTGAGGATTGCGCTCAAACCAAATGTCCTAGAACCAAATTTCTAAATGTAACTACTAGATTGTGATACAATACACTATTGGGTGAAGTTTGGTTGACTTCTGCGCAGCGATTTGGGAGTTAACATCAAAATTACATTTCTCGGCCGAATTGCATAGAACTCACTGTCAAAAGGCTTAAATGACTTTTTTTAAACTAAGTTTGAGGATTGCGCTCAAACTAAATGTCCTAGAACCAAATTTCCAAATGTGACTACTAGATTGGGATACAATACACTATTGGGTGAAGTTTGGTTGACTTCTGCGCAGTGGTTTGGGAGTTAAGATCAAAATTACATTTCTTGGCCGAATTGCGTAGATCTCACTGTCAAAAAGCTTAAATGACTTTTTTGCACTAAGTTTGAGGATTGCGCTCAAACCAAATGTCCTAGAACCAAATGTCCAAATGTAATTACTAGATTGTGATACAATACACTATTGGGTGAAGTTTGGTTGACTTCTGCGCAGCGGTTTGGGAGTTAACATCAAAATTACATTTCTCGGCCAAATTGCGTAGATCTCACTGTCAAAAGGCTTAAATGACTTTTTTGAACTAAGTTTGAGGATTGCGCTCAAACCAAATTTGCTAAATCCAAATTTCCAAATGTAACTACTAGATTGTGATACAATACACTATTGGGTGAAGTTTGGTTCACTTCTGCGCAGCGGTTTGGGAGTTAACATCAAAATTACATTTCTCGGCCGAATTGCGTAGATCTCACTGTCAAAAGGCTTAAATGACTTTTTTTAACTAAGTTTAAGGATTGCGCTAAAACCAAATGTCCTAGAACCAAATTTCCAAATGTAACTACTAGATTGTGATACAATACACTATTGGGTGAAGTTTGGTTGACTTCTGCGCAGCGGTTTGGGAGTTAACATCAAAATTACATTTCTCGGCCGAATTGCGTAGATCTCACTGTCAAAAGGCTTAAATGACTTTTTTGAACTAAGTTTGACGATTGCGCTCAAACCAAATGTCCTAGAACCAAATTTCTAAATGTGACTACTAGATTGGGATACAATACACTATTGGGTGAAGTTTGGTTGACTTCTGCGCAGTGGTTTGGGAGTTAAGATCAAAATTACATTTCTTGGCCGAATTGCGTAGATCTCACTGTCAAAAGGCTTAAATGACTTTTTTGTACTAAGTTTGAGGATTGCGCTCAAACCAAATTTGCTAAATCCAAATTTCCAAATGTAACTACTAGATTGTGATACAATACACTATTGGGTGAAGTTTGGTTCACTTCTGCGCAGCGGTTTGGGAGTTAACATCAAAATTACATTTCTCGGCCGAATTGCGTAGATCTCACTGTCAAAAGGCTTAAATGACTTTTTTAAACTAAGTTTAAGGATTGCGCTCAAACCAAATGTCCTAGAACCAAATTTCCAAATGTAATTACTAGATTGTGATACAATACACTATTGGGTGAAGTTTGGGGTGACTTCTGCGCAGCGGTTATGGAGTTAACATCAAAATTACATTTCTCGGCCGAATTGCGTAGATCTCACTGTCAAAAGGCTTAAATGACTTTTTTGAACTAAGTTTGACGATTGCGCTCAAACCAAATGTCCTAGAACCAAATTTCCAAATGTAACTACTAGATTGTGATACAATACACTATTGGGTGAAGTTTGGTTGACTTCTGCGCAGCGGTTTGGGAGTTAACATCAAAATTACATTTCTCGGCCGAATTGCGTAGATCTCACTGTCAAAAGGCTTAAATGACTTTTTTGAACTAAGTTTGACGATTGCGCTCAAACCAAATGTCCTAGAACCAAATTTCTAAATGTAACTACTAGATTGTGATACAATACACTATTGGGTGAAGTTTGATTGACTTCTGCGCAGTGGTTTGGGAGTTAACATCAAAATTACATTTCTCGGCCGAATTGCGTAAATCTCACTGTCAAAAGGCTTAAATGACTTTTTTGAACTAAGTTTGAGGATTGCGCTCAAACCAAATGTCCTAGAACCAAATTTCCAAATGTAACTACTAGATTGTGATACAATACACTATTGGGTGAAGTTTGGTTGACTTCTGCGCAGTGGTTTGGGAGTTAAGATCAAAATTACATTTCTTGGCCGAATTGCGTAGATCTCACTGTCAAAAAGCTTAAATGACTTTTTTGCACTAAGTTTGAGGATTGCGCTCAAACCAAATGTCCTAGAACCAAATGTCCAAATGTAATTACTAGATTGTGATACAATACACTATTGGGTGAAGATTGGTTGACTTCTGCGCAGCGGTTTGGGAGTTAACATCAAAATTACATTTCTCGGCCAAATTGCGTAGATCTCACTGTCAAAAGGCTTAAATGACTTTTTTGAACTAAGTTTGAGGATTGCGCTCAAACCAAATTTGCTAAATCCAAATTTCCAAATGTAACTACTAGATTGTGATACAATACACTATTGGGTGAAGTTTGGTTCACTTCTGCGCAGCGGTTTGGGAGTTAACATCAAAATTACATTTCTCGGCCGAATTGCGTAGATCTCACTGTCAAAAGGCTTAAATGACTTTTTTTAACTAAGTTTAAGGATTGCGCTCAAACCAAATGTCCTAGAACCAAATGTCCAAATGTAATTACTAGATTGTGATACAATACACTATTGGGTGAAGTTTGGTTGACTTCTGCGCAGCGGTTTAGGAGTTAACATCAAAATTACATTTCTCGGCCAAATTGCGTAGATCTCACTGTCAAAAGGCTTAAATGACTTTTTTGAACTAAGTTTGAGGATTGCGCTCAAACCAAATTTGCTAAATCCAAATTTCCAAATGTAACTACTAGATTGTGATACAATACACTATTGGGTGAAGTTTGGTTCACTTCTGCGCAGCGGTTTGGGAGTTAACATCAAAATTACATTTCTCGGCCGAATTGCGTAGATCTCACTGTCAAAAGGCTTAAATGACTTTTTTTTAACTAAGTTTAAGGATTGCGCTCAAACCAAATGTCCTAGAACCAAATTTCCAAATGTAACTACTAGATTGTGATACAATACACTATTGGGTGAAGTTTGGTTGACTTCTGCGCAGCGGTTTGGGAGTTAACATCAAAATTACATTTCTCGGCCGAATTGCGTAGATCTCACTGTCAAAAGGCTTAAATGACTTTTTTGAACTAAGTTTGACGATTGCGCTCAAACCAAATGTCCTAGAACCAAATTTCTAAGTTTGACTACTAGATTGGGATACAATACACTATTGGGTGAAGTTTGGTTGACTTCTGCGCAGTGGTTTGGGAGTTAAGATCAAAATTACATTTCTTGGCCGAATTGCGTAGATCTCACTGTCAAAAGGCTTAAATGACTTTTTTGAACTAAGTTTGAGGATTGCGCTCAAACCAAATTTGCTAAATCCAAATTTCCAAATGTAACTACTAGATTGTGATACAATACACTATTGGGTGAAGTTTGGTTCACTTCTGCGCAGCGGTTTGGGAGTTAACATCAAAATTACATTTCTCGGCCGAATTGCGTAGATCTCACTGTCAAAAGGCTTAAATGACTTTATTAAACTAAGTTTAAGGATTGCGCTCAAACCAAATGTCCTAGAACCAAATTTCGAAATGTAACTACTAGATTGTGATACAATACACTATTGGGTGAAGTTTGGTTGACTTCTGCGCAGCGGTTTGGGAGTTAACATCAAAATTACATTTCTCGGCCGAATTGCGTAGATCTCACTGTCAAAAGGCTTAAATGACTTTTTTGAACTAAGTTTGAGGATTGCGCTCAAACCAAATGTCCTAGAACCAAATTTCTAAATGTAACTACTAGATTGTGATACAATACACTATTGGGTGAAGTTTGATTGACTTCTGCGCAGTGGTTTGGGAGTTAACATCAAAATTACATTTCTCGGCCGAATTGCGTAAATCTCACTGTGAAAAGGCTTAAATGGCTTTTTTGACCTAAGTTTGAGAATTGCGCTCAAATCAAATGTCCTAGAACCAAATTTCCACATGTAACTACTAAATTGTGATACAATACACTATTGGGTGAAGTTTGGTTGACTTCTGCGCAGCGGTTTGGGAGTTAACATCAAAATTACATTTCTCGGCCATATCGCATAGATCTCACTGTCAAAAGGCTTAAATGACTTTTTTTAACTAAGTTTAAGGATTGCGCTCAAACCAAATGTCCTAGAACCAAATTTCCAAATGTAACTACTAGATTGTGATACAATACACTATTGGGTGAAGTTTGGTTGACTTCTGCGCAGCGGTTTGGGAGTTAACATCAAAATTACATTTCTCGGCCGAATTGCGTAGATCTCACTGTCAAAAGGCTTAAATGACTTTTTTGAACTAAGTTTGACGATTGCGCTCAAACCAAATGTCCTAGAACCAAATTTCTAAATGTGACTACTAGATTGGGATACAATACACTATTGGGTGAAGTTTGGTTGACTTCTGCGCAGTGGTTTGGGAGTTAAGATCAAAATTACATTTCTTGGCCGAATTGCGTAGATCTCACTGTCAAAGGGCTTAAATGACTTTTTTGAACTAAGTTTGAGGATTGCGCTCAAACCAAATTTGCTAAATCCAAATTTCCAAATGTAACTACTAGATTGTGATACAATACACTATTGGGTGAAGTTTGGTTCACTTCTGCGCGGCGGTTTGGGAGTTAACATCAAAATTACATTTCTCGGCCGAATTGCGTAGATCTCACTGTCAAATGGCTTAAATGACTTTTTTAAACTAAGTTTAAGGATTGCGCTCAAACCAAATGTCCTAGAACCAAATTTCCAAATGTAACTACTAGATTGTGATACAATACACTATTGGGTGAAGTTTGGTTGACTTCTGCGCAGCGGTTTGGGAGTTAACATCAAAATTACATTTCTCGGCCGAATTACGTAGATCTCACTGTCAAAAGGCTTAAATGACTTTTTTGAACTAAGTTTGAGGATTGAGCTCAAACAAAATGTCCTAGAACCAAATTTCCAAATGTAACTACTAGATTGTGATACAATACACTATTGGGTGAAGTTTGGTTCACTTCTGCGCAGCGGTTTGGGAGTTAACATCAAAATTTCATTTCTCGGCCGAATTGCGTAGATCTCACTGTCAAAAGGCTTAAATGACTTTTTTGAACTAAGTTTGAGGATTGCGCTCAAACCAAATTTGCTAAATCCAAATTTCCAAATGTAACTACTAGATTGTGATACAATACACTATTGGGTGAAGTTTGGTTCACTTCTGCGCAGCGGTTTGGGAGTTATCATCAAAATTACATTTCTCGGCCGAATTGCGTAGATCTCACTGTCAAAAGGCTTAAATGACTTTTTTGAACTAAGTTTGAGGATTGCGCTCAAACCAAATGTCCTAGAACCAAATTTCTAAATGTAACTACTAGATTGTGATACAATACACTATTGGGTGAAGTTTGGTTGACTTCTGCGCAGCGATTTGGGAGTTATCATCAAAATTACATTTCTCGGCCGAATTGCGTAGATCTCACTGCCAAAAGGCTTAAATGACTTTTTTGAACTAAGTTTGAGGATTGCGCTCAAACCAAATGTCCTAGAACCAAATTTCTAAATGTAACTACTAGATTGTGATACAATACACTATTGGGTGAAGTTTGGTTGACTTCTGCGCAGTGGTTTGGGAGTTAAGATCAAAATTACATTTCTTGGCCGAATTGCGTAGATCTCACTGTCAAAAAGCTTAAATGACTTTTTTGCACTAAGTTTGAGGATTGCGCTCAAACCAAATGTCCTAGAACCAAATGTCCAAATGTAATTACTAGATTGTGATACAATACACTATTGGGTGAAGTTTGGTTGACTTCTGCGCAGTGGTTTGGGAGTTAAGATCAAAATTACATTTCTTGGCCGAATTGCGTAGATCTCACTGTCAAAAGGCTTAAATGACTTTTTTGAACTAAGTTTGAGGATTGCGCTCAAACCAAATTTGCTAAATCCAAATTTCCAAATGTAACTACTAGATTGTGATACAATACACTATTGGGTGAAGTTTGGTTCACTTCTGCGCAGCGGTTTGGGAGTTAACATCAAAATTACATTTCTCGGCCGAATTGCGTAGATCTCACTGTCAAAAGGCTTAAATGACTTTTTTAAACTAAGTTTAAGGATTGCGCTCAAACCAAATGTCCTAGAACCAAATTTCCAAATGTAACTACTAGATTGTGATACAATACACTATTGGGTGAAGTTTGGTTGACTTCTGCGCAGCGGTTTGGGAGTTAACATGAAAATTACATTTCTCGGCCGAATTGCGTAGATCTCACTGTCAAAAGGCTTAAATGACTTTTTTGAACTAAGTTTGACGATTGCGCTCAAACCAAATGTCCTAGAACCAAATTTCCAAGTGTAACTACTAGATTGTGATACAATACACTATTGGGTGAAGTTTGGTTGACTTCTGCGCAGCGATTTGGGAGTTAACATCAAAATTACATTTCTCGGCCGAATTGCATAGAACTCACTGTCAAAAGGCTTAAATGACTTTTTTTTAACTAAGTTTGAGGATTGCGCTCAAACTAAATGTCCTAGAACCAAATTTCCAAATGTGACTACTAGATTGGGATACAATACACTATTGGGTGAAGTTTGGTTGACTTCTGCGCAGTGGTTTGGGAGTTAAGATCAAAATTACATTTCTTGGCCGAATTGCGTAGATCTCACTGTCAAAAAGCTTAAATGACTTTTTTGCACTAAGTTTGAGGATTGCGCTCAAACCAAATGTCTTAGAACCAAATTTCCAAATGTAACTACTAGATTGTGATATAATACACTCTTGGGTGAAGTTTGGTTGACTTCTGCGCAGTGGTTACATTTCTCGGCCGAATTGCGTAGATCTCACTGTCAAAAGGCTTAAATGACTTTTTTGAACTAAGTTTGAGGATTGCGCTCAAACCAAATTTGCTAAATCCAAATTTCCAAATGTAACCACTAGATTGTGATACAATACACTATTGGGTGAAATTTGGTTCACTTCTGCGCAGCGGTTTGGGAGTTAACATCAAAATTACATGTTTCGGCCATATCGCATAGATCTCACTGTGAAAAGGCTTAAATGGCTTTTTTGACCTACGTTTGAGAATTGCGCTCAAATCAAATGTCCTAGAACCAAATTTCCACATGTAACTACTAAATTGTGATACAATACACTATTGGGTGAAGTTTGGTTGACTTCTGCGCAGCGGTTTGGGAGTTAACATTAAAATTACATTTCTCGGCCGAATTGCGTAGATCTCCCTGTCAAAAGGCTTAAATGACTTTTTTGAACTAAGTTTGACGATTGCGCTCAAACCAAATGTCCTAGAACCAAATGTCCAAATGTAACTACTAGATTGTGATACAATACACTATTAGGGGAAGTTTGGTTGACTTCTGCGCAGCGGTTTGGGAGTTAACATCAAAATTACTTTTCTCGGCCGAAGTGAGTAGAGCTCACTGTCAAAAGGTGAGAACGGCTTTTTTTTAACTCAGTTTGAGGATTGCGCTCAAACCAAATGTCCTAGAACCAAATTTCCAAATGTAACTACTAGATTGTGATACAATACACTATTGGGTGAAGTTTGGTTCACTTCTGCGCAGCGGTTTGGGAGTTAACATCAAAATTACATTTCTCGGCCGAAGTGAGTAGAGCTCACTGTGAAAAGGCTTAAATGACTTTTTTTAGATAAGTTTGAGGATTGCGCTCAAACCAAATGTCCTGGAACCAAATTTCCAAATCTACCTACTAGATTGGGATACAATACACTATTGGGTGAAGTTTGGTTGACTTCTGCGCAGCGGTTTGGGAGTTAACATCAAAATTACATTTCTCGGCCGAACTACGTAGATCTCACTGTCAAAAGGCTTAAATGACTTTTTTGAACTAAGTTTGAGGATTGCGCTCAAACCAAATGTCCTAGAACCAAATTTCCAAATCTACCTACTAGATTGTGATACAATACACTATTGGGTGAAGTTTGGTTGACTTCTGCGCAGCGGTTTGGGAGTTAACATCAAAATTTCATTTCTCGGCCGAATTGCGTAGATCTCACTGTCAAAAGGCTTAAATGACTTTTTTGAACTAAGTTTGAAGATTGCGCTCAAACCAAATGTCCTAGAACCAAATTTCCAAATGTAACTACTAGATTGGGATACAATACACTATTGGGTGAAGGTTGGTTGACTTCTGCGCAGCGGTATGGGAGTTAACATCAAAATTACATTTCTCGGCCGAATTACGTAGATCTCACTGTCAAAAGGCTTAAATGACTTTTTTGAACTAAGTTTGAGGATTGAGCTCAAACCAAATGTCCTAGAACCAAATTTCCAAATGTAACTACTAGATTGTGATACAATACACTATTGGGTGAAGTTTGGTTCACTTCTGCGCAGAGGTTTGGGA
This sequence comes from Corythoichthys intestinalis, assembly GCF_030265065.1. NCBI lineage: Eukaryota > Metazoa > Chordata > Actinopteri > Syngnathiformes > Syngnathidae > Corythoichthys > Corythoichthys intestinalis. Next base: position 3,175,814 of record NC_080405.1, on the reverse strand, counting down.
GTTGACATCAAAATTACATTTCCCGGCCGAATTGCATAGATCTCACTGTCAAAAGGCTTAAATGACTTTTTTCTAACTAAGTTTGAGGATTGCGCTCAAACCAAATGTCCTAGAACCAAATTTCCAAATGTAACTACTAGATTGTGATACAATACACTATTGGGTGAAGTTTGGGGTGACTTCTGCGCAGCGGTTATGGAGTTAACATCAAAATTACATTTCTCGGCCGAATTGCGTAGATCTCACTGTCAAAAGGCTTAAATGACTTTTTTGAACTAAGTTTGAGGATTGCGCTCAAACCAAATGTCCTAGAACCAAATTTCCAAATGTAACTACTAGATTGTGATACAATACACTATTGGGTGAAGTTTGGTTGACTTCTGCGCAGCGGTTTGGGAGTTAACATAAAAATTACATTTCTCGGCCGAATTGCGTAGATCTCTCTGTCAAAAGGCTTAAATGACTTTTTTGAACTAAGTTTGACGATTGCGCTCAAACCAAATGTCCTAGAACCAAATTTCTAAATGTAACTACTAGATTGTGATACAATACACTATTGGGTGAAGTTTGGTTGACTTCTGCGCAGCGATTTGGGAGTTAACATCAAAATTACATTTCTCGGCCGAATTGCATAGAACTCACTGTCAAAAGGCTTAAATGACTTTTTTTTAACTAAGTTTGAGGATTGCGCTCAAACTAAATGTCCTAGAACCAAATTTTCAAATGTGACTACTAGATTGGGATACAATACACTATTGGGTGAAGTTTGGTTGACTTTTGCGCAGTGGTTTGGGAGTTAAGATCAAAATTACATTTCTTGGCCGAATTGCGTAGATCTCACTGTCAAAAAGCTTAAATGACTTTTTTGCACTAAGTTTGAGGATTGCGCTCAAACCAAATGTCCTAGAACCAAATGTCCAAATGTAATTACTAGATTGTGATACAATACACTATTGGGTGAAGTTTGGTTGACTTCTGCGCAGCGGTTTGGGAGTTAACATCAAAATTACATTTCTCGGCCAAATTGCGTAGATCTCACTGTCAAAAGGCTTAAATGACTTTTTTGAACTAAGTTTGAGGATTGCGCTCAAACCAAATTTGCTAAATCCAAATTTCCAAATGTAACTACTAGAATGTGATACAATACACTATTGGGTGAAGTTTGGTTCACTTCTGCGCAGCGGTTTGGGAGTTAACATCAAAATTACATTTCTCGGCCGAATTGCGTAGATCTCACTGTCAAAAGGCTTAAATGACTTTATTAAACTAAGTTTAAGGATTGCGCTCAAACCAAATGTCCTAGAACCAAATTTCGAAATGTAACTACTAGATTGTGATACAATACACTATTGGGTGAAGTTTGGTTGACTTCTGCGCAGCGGTTTGGGAGTTAACATGAAAATTACATTTCTCGGCCGAATTGCGTAGATCTCACTGTCAAAAGGCTTGAATTACTTTTTTGAACTAAGTTTGACGATTGCGCTCAAACCAAATGTCCTAGAACCAAATTTCCAAATGTAACTACTAGATTGTGATACAATACACTATTGGGTGAAGTTTGGTTGACTTCTGCGCAGCGGTTTGGGAGTTAACATCAAAATTACATTTCTCGGCCGAATTGCGTAGATCTCACTGTCAAAAGGCTTAAATGACTTTTTTTGAACTAAGTTTGAGGATTGCGCTCAAACCAAATGTCCTAGAACCAAATTTCCAAATGTAACTACTAGATTGTGATACAATACACTATTGGGTGAAGTTTGGTTCACTTCTGCGCAGCGGTTTGGGAGTTAACATCAAAATTACATTTCTCGGCCGAATTGCGTAGATCTCACTGTCAAAAGGCTTAAATGACTTTTTTTAACTAAGTTTAAGGATTGCGCTCAAACCAAATGTCCTAGAACCAAATTTCCAAATGTAACTACTAGATTGTGATACAATACACTATTGGGTGAAGTTTGGTTGACTTCTGCGCAGCGGTTTGGGAGTTAACATCAAAATTACATTTCTCGGCCGAATTGCGTAGATCTCACTGTCAAAAGGCTTAAATGACTTTTTTGAACTATGTTTGACGATTGCGCTCAAACCAAATGTCCTAGAACCAAATTTCTAAATGTGACTACTAGATTGGGATACAATACACTATTGGGTGAAGTTTGGTTGACTTCTGCGCAGTGGTTTGGGAGTTAAGATCTAAATTACATTTCTTGGCCGAATTGCGTAGATCTCACTGTCAAAAGGCTTAAATGACTTTTTTGAACTAAGTTTGAGGATTGCGCTCAAACCAAATTTGCTAAATCCAAATTTCCAAATGTAACTACTAGATTGTGATACAATACACTATTGGGTGAAGTTTGGTTCACTTCTGCGCAGCGGTTTGGGAGTTAACATCAAAATTACATTTCTCGGCCGAATTGCGTAGATCTCACTGTCAAAAGGCTTAAATGACTTTTTTAAACTAAGTTTAAGGATTGCGCTCAAACCAAATGTCCTAGAACCAAATTTCCAAATGTAACTACTAGATTGTGATACAATACACTATTGGGTGAAGTTTGGTTGACTTCTGCGCAGCGGTTTGGGAGTTAACATCAAAATTACATTTCTCGGCCGAATTGCGTAGATCTCACTGTCAAAAGGCTTAAATGACTTTTTTGAACTAAGTTTGACGATTGCGCTCAAACCAAATGTCCTAGAACCAAATTTCTAAATGTAACTACTAGATTGTGATACAATACACTATTGGGTGAAGTTTGATTGACTTCTGCGCAGTGGTTTGGGAGTTAACATCAAAATTACATTTCTCGGCCGAATTGCGTAAATCTCACTGTCAAAAGGCTTAAATGACTTTTTTGAACTAAGTTTGAGGATTGCGCTCAAACCAAATGTCCCAGAACCAAATTTCCAAATGTAACTACTAGATTGTGATACAATACACTATTGGGTGAAGTTTGATTGACTTCTGCGCAGTGGTTTGGGAGTTAACATCAAAATTACATTTCTCGGCCGAATTGCGTAAATCTCACTGTGAAAAGGCTTAAATGGCTTTTTTGACCTAAGTTTGAGAATTGCGCTCAAATCAAATGTCCTAGAACCAAATTTCCACATGTAACTACTAAATTGTGATACAATACACTATTGGGTGAAGTTTGGTTGACTTCTGCGCAGCGGTTTGGGAGTTAACATCAAAATTACATTTCTCGGCCATATCGCATAGATCTCACTGTCAAAAGGCTTAAATGACTTTTTTTAACTAAGTTTAAGGATTGCGCTCAAACCAAATGTCCTAGAACCAAATTTCCAAATGTAACTACTAGATTGTAATACAATACACTATTGGGTGAAGTTTGGTTGACTTCTGCGCAGCGGTTTGGGAGTTAACATCAAAATTACATTTCTCGGCCGAATTGCGTAGATCTCACTGTCAAAAGGCTTAAATGACTTTTTTGAACTAAGTTTGACGATTGCGCTCAAACCAAATGTCCTAGAACCAAATTTCTAAATGTGACTACTAGATTGGGATACAATACACTATTGGGTGAAGTTTGGTTGACTTCTGCGCTGTGGTTTGGGAGTTAAGATCCAAATTACATTTCTTGGCCGAATTGCGTAGATCTCACTGTCAAAGGGCTTAAATGACTTTTTTGAACTAAGTTTGAGGATTGCGCTCAAACCAAATTTGCTAAATCCAAATTTCCAAATGTAACTACTAGATTGTGATACAATACACTATTGGGTGAAGTTTGGTTCACTTCTGCGCAGCGGTTTGGGAGTTAACATCAAAATTACATTTCTCGGCCGAATTGCGTAGATCTCACTGTCAAAAGGATTAAATGACTTTTTTAAACTAAGTTTAAGGATTGCGCTCAAACCAAATGTCCTAGAACCAAATTTCCAAATGTAACTACTAGATTGTGATACAATACACTATTGGGTGAAGTTTGGTTGACTTCTGCGCAGCGGTTTGGGAGTTAACATCAAAATTACATTTCTCGGCCGAATTACGTAGATCTCACTGTCAAAAGGCTTAAATGACTTTTTTGAACTAAGTTTGAGGATTGAGCTCAAACAAAATGTCCTAGAACCAAATTTCCAAATGTAACTACTAGATTGTGATACAATACACTATTGGGTGAAGTTTGGTTCACTTCTGCGCAGCGGTTTGGGAGTTAACATCAAAATTTCATTTCTCGGCCGAATTGCGTAGATCTCACTGTCAAAAAGCTTAAATGACTTTTTTGCACTAAGTTTGAGGATTGCGCTCAAACCAAATGTCCTAGAACCAAATGTCCAAATGTAATTACTAGATTGTGATACAATACACTATTGGGTGAAGTTTGGTTGACTTCTGCGCAGTGGTTTGGGAGTTAAGATCAAAATTACATTTCTTGGCCGAATTGCGTAGATCTCACTGTCAAAAGGCTTAAATGACTTTTTTGAACTAAGTTTGAGGATTGCGCTCAAACCAAATTTGCTAAATCCAAATTTCCAAATATAACTACTAGATTGTGATACAATACACTATTGGGTGAAGTTTGGTTCACTTCTGCGCAGCGGTTTGGGAGTTAACATCAAAATTACATTTCTCGGCCGAATTGCGTAGATCTCACTGTCAAAAGGCTTAAATGACTTTTTTAAACTAAGTTTAAGGATTGCGCTCAAACCAAATGTCCTTGTTATGTTACAATATGGATCCAAACACAGACTTTGAAATTAGAAGTATTTATTACAAAAAACGAGAACAAAGGGAGCACGCCAAAGTAACGCGAGTAAGAAAATACAACTGAGAGAGCACGCTAAGTAACGCGGGTAAGAAAATACAACAGAGAGCACGCTAGAAAACGCGGGTCAGAAAATACAACTGAGAGAGCACGCTAGAAAACGCGAGTAAGAAAATACAACTGAGAGAGCACGCCAAAATGGCGTGAATATAACAGTACAAAATTATAATTACAAAATCCCAATAAAACACAAAGGTAAATGAGATCAAACCAGAACACGATCGAAGAATGTCGGGAAGCACCAAGGGTGACGATGAGCACACAGCGGTAAGCAAAGCAGGTAACAAGCAAATGCAATAGTCCGACACTCGCAGACGGTGACAGGAGTCCTTAAATAATGAGCGCTCCAAATGTGCCACAGGTGTGCAGCACAGCCCCGCCCATCCAGCTGCATAATGTGCTGGAAAGGAAAGAAAAGAACTGAGAAGGCACATAAACATGACAGAACCCCCCCCTCAACGGACGCCCCCTGGCGGACCACCTGGTTTCAACGGATGGAGGGAGTGGAAATCCCGCAGAAGTGACGGGTCGAGAATCCAGGAGCGGGGTACCCAGGAACGTTCCTCAGGGCCGTAACCTTCCCAGTCGACCAGGTACTGCACCCCCCTACCCCTCTTCCTGGAATCGAGAATGACACGCACCGTGTACACTGGTCCACCGTCGACTATGCGAGGAGCAGGAGGAGGCACTGGCGGAGGGTTCAGAGGACAGGTGGAGACAGGCTTGAGCAGCGAGACGTGGAAAACGGGGTGAATCTTCATCGAGCTGGGAAGCTTCAGCCTGACTGCGACAGGGTTCACCACAGAGTCCACCGCGAAAGGGCCCACGAATCTAGGGCCTAGCTTCTTAGAAGTCCCAGCAAGGCGTAAATCCCGCGCCGACAGCCAGACCATCTGGCCCGGACGATAAGCTGGAGCGGGTCTCCTATGGCGATCAGCAATCAGACGGTTGCGGGCTGCCGTGCGGACAAGTGCCGCCCTAGTGTCTCTCCAGACCCTATGGGCTCTCCGCAGGTGCACCTGGACAGATGGCACAACGACCTCGGCCTCCTGAGACGGGAATAGCGGCGGCTGGAACCCATATGCGGTCATGAAAGGTGACCTCCCGGTGGCTGAGCAAACGAGGGTGTTGTGAGCGTACTCCACCCAAGGGAGGTGTGAAGACCAGGAAGCTGGGTGCAGGTGACAGACGCAACGGAGGGCGGCCTCCAGCTCCTGGTTGACCCGTTCAGTCTGCCCGTTGGACTGTGGGTGGTAACCAGAAGACAAACTTGACGTGGCCCCCAAGGCTTTGCAGAACGCTGCCCAAACCCGGGAGACAAACTGGGGGCCCCTGTCGGAGACGAGGTCACACGGGATGCCATGAGTCCGAAACACGTGCGTTACCAGCAAGTCAGCGGTTTCCAGAGCCGAAGGCAACTTTGGGAGAGCGACGAAGTGTACCATCTTGGAGAATCTGTCCACCACTGTCAAGATGACGGAATGACCCCTGGAGCGTGGAAGGCCAGTGATGAAGTCAAGTGCAACATGGGACCAAGGGCGAGATGGAACAGGCAAGGGACGCAAGAGTCCTGCTGGAGCACGGTGGACTGCCTTGCCCCGAGCGCAGACGGAGCAAGCAGAAACATAGTCCATGACGTCCTTTCTCATACCTGGCCACCAAAATTTTTGGGAAAGTAGGAAGAATGTGCGGGACACACCCGGGTGGCAGGCGAACTTTGAAGTGTGACTCCACTTCAGCACTGCTGCACGCTGAGCAACCGGAACAAATAGCCTGCCAGCAGGACAGCCTCCAGGCACCTTAACGCCTTGCAGGGCCTCTTCCACAAGCCGTTCGACCTCCCAGCGTAGCGCGCCGACTATCAGGTTTCCAGGAACAACAGGCTCCTCCGAAGGCTCCTCCCCCGCTGGCTCATGAAGCCTTGAAAGTGCATCGGGCTTCCCGTTTCTTGAACCTGGACGGTAAGTGATCACGTAGTTGAATCGCGTCAGGAGTAATGCCCAACGGGCCTGGCGTGAGTTGAGACGCTTGGCGGCCCGAAGGTATTGCAGGTTCTTGTGGTCGGTAAGTATTTGGAACGGTACCTCTGTGCCCTCCAACCAGTGCCTCCATTCCTGCAAAGCCTGGACTATAGCGAGCAGCTCCCTGTTGCCCACATCGTAATTCGCCTCGGCAGGGGTGAGGCGGCGGGAGTAGAAGGCACAGGGGTGCAGTTTCTGGTCGACTGAAGACCTCTGGGACAGGATTGCCCCCACTCCGGAACTCGACGCGTCAACCTCGACCACAAAAGGAAGATCTGGGTCAGCATGGACAAGGACGGGCGAGCTCGTGAATGACCGTTTAAGACTTACGAATGCGGCCTCTGCCACTGGAGACCACACAAAGGGGCGTTTGTTAGAGGTCAGCCTGGTCAGGGGCTCAGCCCTCATACTATAATTTTGGATAAAACGCCTATAAAAATTGGCAAACCCAAGGAATCTTTGTAATTGCTTACGTGAAGTGGGAGTCGGCCATTCTGCTACTGCCTTAATTTTAGCTGGGTCAGGTCGTAGCTGCCCTTTTTCCACAATAAAACCAAGAAACTGGATTGACCCTTGGTGGAACTCACACTTTTCAGCTTTGACAAACAGTTTATTTTCTAGTAGTCTTTGCAGAACCATGCGGACATGTTGGTGATGTTCCTGCAGGCTTCTAGAAAATATCAGAATGTCATCTAAATAAACAAAACAGAACACATTTAGCATGTCACGCAATATATCATTTATGAGGCTCTGAAAAACAGCAGGTGCGTTAGTTAGGCCGAAAGGCATGACCAGGTACTCGAAATGCCCGAGCGGGGTTTTGAAAGCGGTTTTCCACTCGTCTCCCTCACGAATCCTGACTAAGTGGTAAGCGCTGCGCAAGTCTAATTTGGTGAATACTGTGGCTGATTTCAACGGAGCAAAAGCCGAATCCAACAACGGCAGCGGATATTTATTTTTGATAGTGATCTCGTTGAGACCCCGATAGTCGATACACGGCCTAAGACCCCCATCTTTTTTGCCGACGAAGAAAAACCCCGCCCCCAAAGGAGAAGATGACGGGCGAATAAGGCCAGCAGCCAAGGAAGAGGAGATGTATTCCCTCATTGCCTCTTGTTCCGGTTTAGAGACCTGGTATAATCTAGAGCTAGGCAACGCGGCATTAGGCAATAATTCAATTGCACAGTCGTACGGACGGTGCGGTGGCAGGGTCTTGGCACGCTCTTCGCTAAAAACGTGCTGGAGGTCATGATATTCGGCCGGAACATTCTCCAAATTGACCGGCTCGATGGCCGCCTGCGTTTGACCAGGAAGTAAACATGCAGAACGTAAGCAGTGCGCATAACAAAATGAGCTCCACGTCACTACTTGTGTCTTGGCCCAATCAATATTAGGGTTATGCACTTTTAACCAGGGGAGCCCAAGTACAACTGGAGCCGACTTGCACGGCATCACTAAAAAACTACGGATCTCAAAATGATTACCGGAAAGCTTTGTTTTGAGCGGAGGCGTAATAAATCTCACGTCCGCCAGGGGTCGCCCATCGAGATCTAAAACCTTTTTAGGCCGAGCTAGTTTTATCAACGGACATTTAAGAGCGTCAACAACACTTCGGTCTATAAAGCAGTCATCCGCCCCCGAATCAACTAAAGCAGTAAACCTAAAATTAATCCCACTATATGACACCTCTCCCGGCAGTTGCAGTCTCAAATCACCTCGAGGGTGTATTGGTTCATTTAATTTGTCGCGAGGCAACTCGTTCGATGGACTGCGGTCATGCCTGAATCTCGTTCCCCCTCGGGCGAGGGGAGCCCCAGCGGCCGAAGATCCGAGGCGACCTGAAGGGATCGCGTCACAGGCGGCGACATGGTGCCCCGGCAAGCCGCAGTACAGACACAAACCCGTTGTCATCCGTCTCCGTCGCTCCGCTGCAGAAAGACGACCGCCACCGAGTCGCATAGGCTCCACTCCTGTCGAGCCTGGACCCCGCGTCGGCGTGGAGACAAATGACGGCTCGACGAAGCCATCTGCACGGTCCGCTGTCGGGCCGCCCCGCGGCGAAGGCCAACGACGTCCCCGAGTCTCCATGGCTCGTTCCCTCTCGCGCTCCTTCAGACGATTGTCCAAAAGCACGGACAGAGAAATCAGGTCCTCCAGACCCGATGAATCATCCCGGGCCGCCAACTCATCTTTGACAGCAGGCGACAGCCCCCGCCGAAAAATACCACACAGAGCCGTTTCGCCATAACCGCACTCCGCGGCCAAAATGCGGAACTGAATGGAGTAGTCCGCCACAGACAGATCGCCTTGAAAAAAATCCAGCAGGCGGCTGCCTGCCTCCTTGCCTTTAACCGGATGGTCAAAAACCCTCATAAACTCAGTCTTAAAAGTCTCGTATGACTGACGGATCGTGGGTGTAGAGTTGCTTACCGCCATGGCCCACGTAGCAGCTTTACCGGCGAGGAGACTCATGGCATATGCTACACGGGAGCTATCACTCGCAAATGTGTATGGCTGTTGGTCAAAAACAAGGGAGCACTGGTGCAAAAATTGTCGGCAAGCACCGGGTTCTCCCTCATATCGATGGGGGTGTGGCAACACCGGCTCCCGAAAGGACGCCGGCGGACCCATCGAAGAGGGAGGGAGCTGATCGGGCGCCACCGCAGCGTCAACTATGCCACAAGACTGTGAAGGTGACGTCATCTTTTCTACTCGTGTAATTAGCGAGCCGATCGCGTTTGCTAGTTCACGCAGTGACTGTTCGTGCTGGCTGATCACGTGACCGTGACAGGCGATTACACGACGAGTACTTTCAGAATCTGTGGGATCCATGGTCGGACTATTCTGTTATGTTACAATATGGATCCAAACACAGACTTTGAAATTAGAAGTATTTATTACAAAAAACGAGAACAAAGGGAGCACGCCAAAGTAACGCGAGTAAGAAAATACAACTGAGAGAGCACGCTAAGTAACGCGGGTAAGAAAATACAACAGAGAGCACGCTAGAAAACGCGGGTCAGAAAATACAACTGAGAGAGCACGCTAGAAAACGCGAGTAAGAAAATACAACTGAGAGAGCACGCCAAAATGGCGTGAATATAACAGTACAAAATTATAATTACAAAATCCCAATAAAACACAAAGGTAAATGAGATCAAACCAGAACACGATCGAAGAATGTCGGGAAGCACCAAGGGTGACGATGAGCACACAGCGGTAAGCAAAGCAGGTAACAAGCAAATGCAATAGTCCGACACTCGCAGACGGTGACAGGAGTCCTTAAATAATGAGCGCTCCAAATGTGCCACAGGTGTGCAGCACAGCCCCGCCCATCCAGCTGCATAATGTGCTGGAAAGGAAAGAAAAGAACTGAGAAGGCACATAAACATGACAGTCCTAGAACCAAATTTCCAAATGTAACTACTAGATTGTGATACAATACACTATTGGGTGAAGTTTGGTTGACTTCTGCGCAGCGGTTTGGGAGTTAACATCAAAATTACATTTCTCGGCCGAATTGCGTAGATCTCACTGTCAAAAGGCTTAAATGACTTTTTTGAACTAAGTTTGACGATTGCGCTCAAACCAAATGTCCTAGAACCAAATTTCTAAATGTAACTACTAGATTGTGATACAATACACTATTGGGTGAAGTTTGATTGACTTCTGCGCAGTGGTTTGGGAGTTAACATCAAAATTACATTTCTCGGCCGAATTGCGTAAATCTCACTGTCAAAAGGCTTAAATGACTTTTTTGAACTAAATTTGAGGATTGCGCTCAAACCAAATGTCCTAGAACCAAATTTCCAAATGTAACTACTAGATTGTGATACAATACACTATTGGGTGAAGTTTGGTTGACTTCTGCGCAGTGGTTTGGGAGTTAAGATCAAAATTACATTTCTTGGCCGAATTGCGTAGATCTCACTGTCAAAAAGCTTAAATGACTTTTTTGCACCAAGTTTGAGGATTGCGCTCAAAACAAATGTCCTAGAACCAAATGTCCAAATGTAATTACTAGATTGTGATACAATACACTATTGGGTGAAGTTTGGTTGACTTCTGCGCAGCGGTTTGGGAGTTAACATCAAAATTACATTTCTCGGCCAAATTGCGTAGATCTCACTGTCAAAAGGCTTAAATGACTTTTTTGAACTAAGTTTGAGGATTGCGCTCAAACCAAATTTGCTAAATCCAAATTTCCAAATGTAACTACTAGATTGTGATACAATACACTATTGGGTGAAGTTTGGTTCACTTCTGCGCAGCGGTTTGGGAGTTAACATCAAAATTACATTTCTCGGCCGAATTGCGTAGATCTCACTGTCAAAAGGCTTAAATGACTTTTTTTAACTAAGTTTAAGGATTGCGCTCAAACCAAATGTCCTAGAACCAAATGTCCAAATGTAATTACTAGATTGTGATACAATACACTATTGGGTGAAGTTTGGTTGACTTCTGCGCAGCGGTTTGGGAGTTAACATCAAAATTACATTTCTCGGCCAAATTGCGTAGATCTCACTGTCAAAAGGCTTAAATGACTTTTTTGAACTAAGTTTGAGGATTGCGCTCAAACCAAATTTGCTAAATCCAAATTTCCAAATGTAACTACTAGATTGTGATACAATACACTATTGGGTGAAGTTTGGTTCACTTCTGCGCAGCGGTTTGGGAGTTAACATCAAAATTACATTTCTCGGCCGAATTGCGTAGATCTCACTGTCAAAAGGCTTAAATGATTTTTTTTTAACTAAGTTTAAGGATTGCGCACAAACCAAATGTCCTAGAACCAAATTTCCAAATGTAACTACTAGATTGTGATACAATACACTATTGGGTGAAGTTTGGTTCACTTCTGCGCAGCGGTTTGGGAGTTAACATCAAAATTACATTTCTCGGCCGAATTGCGTAGATCTCACTGTCAAAAGGCTTAAATGACTTTTTTGAACTAAGTTTGACGATTGCGCTCAAACCAAATGTCCTAGAACCAAATTTCTAAATGTGACTACTAGATTGGGATACAATACACTATTGGGTGAAGTTTGGTTGACTTCTGCGCAGTGGTTTGGGAGTTAAGATCAAAATTACATTTCTTGGCCGAATTGCGTAGATCTCACTGTCAAAAGGCTTAAATGACTTTTTTGAACTAAGTTTGAGGATTGCGCTCAAACCAAATTTGCTAAATCCAAATTTCCAAATGTAACTACTAGATTGTGATACAATACACTATTGGGTGAAGTTTGGTTCACTTCTGCGCAGCGGTTTGGGAGTTAACATCAAAATTACATTTCTCGGCCGATTTGCGTAGATCTCACTGTCAAAAGGCTTAAATGACTTTTTTAAACTAAGTTTAAGGATTGCGCTCAAACCAAATGTCCTAGAACCAAATTTCGAAATGTAACTACTAGATTGTGATACAATACACTATTGGGTGAAGTTTGGTTGACTTCTGCGCAGCGGTTTGGGAGTTAACATCAAAATTACATTTCTCGGCCGAATTGCGTAGATCTCACTGTCAAAAGGCTTAAATGACTTTTTTGAACTAAGTTTGAGGATTGCGCTCAAACCAAATGTCCTAGAACCAAATTTCTAAATGTAACTACTAGATTGTGATACAATACACTATTGGGTGAAGTTTGATTGACTTCTGCGCAGTGGTTTGGGAGTTAACATCAAAATTACATTTCTCGGCCGAATTGCGTAAATCTCACTGTGAAAAGGCTTAAATGGCTTTTTTGACCTAAGTTTGAGAATTGCGCTCAAATCAAATGTCCTAGAACCAAATTTCCACATGTAACTACTAAATTGTGATACAATACACTATTGGGTGAAGTTTGGTTGACTTCTGCGCAGCGGTTTGGGAGTTAACATCAAAATTACATTTCTCGGCCATATCGCATAGATCTCACTGTCAAAAGGCTTAAATGACTTTTTTTAACTAAGTTTAAGGATTGCGCTCAAACCAAATGTCCTAGAACCAAATTTCCAAATGTAACTACTAGATTGTGATACAATACACTATTGGGTGAAGTTTGGTTGACTTCTGCGCAGCGGTTTGGGAGTTAACATCAAAATTACATTTCTCGGCCGAATTGCGTAGATCTCACTGTCAAAAGGCTTAAATGACTTTTTTGAACTAAGTTTGACGATTGCGCTCAAACCAAATGTCCTAGAACCAAATTTCTAAATGTGACTACTAGATTGGGATACAATACACTATTGGGTGAAGTTTGGTTGACTTCTGCGCAGTGGTTTGGGAGTTAAGATCAAAATTACATTTCTTGGCCGAATTGCGTAGATCTCACTGTCAAAGGGCTTAAATGACTTTTTTGAACTAAGTTTGAGGATTGCGCTCAAACCAAATTTGCTAAATCCAAATTTCCAAATGTAACTACTAGATTGTGATACAATACACTATTGGGTGAAGTTTGGTTCACTTCTGCGCGGCGGTTTGGGAGTTAACATCAAAATTACATTTCTCGGCCGAATTGCGTAGATCTCACTGTCAAAAGGCTTAAATGACTTTTTTTTAACTAAGTTTAAGGATTGCGCTCAAACCAAATGTCCTAGAACCAAATTTCCAAATGTAACTACTAGATTGTGATACAATACACTATTGGGTGAAGTTTGGTTCACTTCTGCGCAGCGGTTTGGGAGTTAACATCAAAATTACATTTCTCGGCCGAATTGCGTAGATCTCACTGTCAAAAGGCTTAAATGACTTTTTTTTAACTAAGTTTAAGGATTGCGCTCAAACCAAATGTCCTAGAACCAAATTTCCAAATGTAACTACTAGATTGTGATACAATACACTATTGGGTGAAGTTTGGTTGACTTCTGCGCAGCGGTTTGGGAGTTAACATCAAAATTACATTTCTCGGCCGAATTGCGTAGATCTCACTGTCAAAAGGCTTAAATGACTTTTTTGAACTAAGTTTGACGATTGCGCTCAAACCAAATGTCCTAGAACCAAATTTCTAAATGTGACTACTAGATTGGGATACAATACACTATTGGGTGAAGTTTGGTTGACTTCTGCGCAGTGGTTTGGGAGTTAAGATCAAAATTACATTTCTTGGCCGAATTGCGTAGATCTCACTGTCAAAAGGCTTAAATGACTTTTTTGAACTAAGTTTGAGGATTGCGCTCAAACCAAATTTGCTAAATCCAAATTTCCAAATGTAACTACTAGATTGTGATACAATACACTATTGGGTGAAGTTTGGTTCACTTCTGCGCAGCGGTTTGGGAGTTAACATCAAAATTACATTTCTCGGCCGAATTGCGTAGATCTCACTGTCAAAAGGCTTAAATGACTTTTTTAAACTAAGTTTAAGGATTGCGCTCAAACCAAATGTCCTAGAACCAAATTTCGAAATGTAACTACTAGATTGTGATACAATACACTATTGGGTGAAGTTTGGTTGACTTCTGCGCAGCGGTTTGGGAGTTAACATCAAAATTACATTTCTCGGCCGAATTGCGTAGATCTCACTGTCAAAAGGCTTAAATGACTTTTTTGAACTAAGTTTGAGGATTGCGCTCAAACCAAATGTCCTAGAACCAAATTTCTAAATGTAACTACTAGATTGTGATACAATACACTATTGGGTGAAGTTTGATTGACTTCTGCGCAGTGGTTTGGGAGTTAACATCAAAATTACATTTCTCGGCCGAATTGCGTAAATCTCACTGTGAAAAGGCTTAAATGGCTTTTTTGACCTAAGTTTGAGAATTGCGCTCAAATCAAATGTCCTAGAACCAAATTTCCACATGTAACTACTAAATTGTGATACAATACACTATTGGGTGAAGTTTGGTTGACTTCTGCGCAGCGGTTTGGGAGTTAACATCAAAATTACATTTCTCGGCCATATCGCATAGATCTCACTGTCAAAAGGCTTAAATGACTTTTTTTAACTAAGTTTAAGGATTGCGCTCAAACCAAATGTCCTAGAACCAAATTTCCAAATGTAACTACTAGATTGTGATACAATACACTATTGGGTGAAGTTTGGTTGACTTCTGCGCAGCGGTTTGGGAGTTAACATCAAAATTACATTTCTCGGCCGAATTGCGTAGATCTCACTGTCAAAAGGCTTAAATGACTTTTTTGAACTAAGTTTGAGGATTGCGCTCAAACCAAATTTGCTAAATCCAAATTTCCAAATGTAACTACTAGATTGTGATACAATACACTATTGGGTGAAGTTTGGTTCACTTCTGCGCGGCGGTTTGGGAGTTAACATCAAAATTACATTTCTCGGCCGAATTGCGTAGATCTCACTGTCAAAAGGCTTAAATGACTTTTTTAAACTAAGTTTAAGGATTGCGCTCAAACCAAATGTCCTAGAACCAAATTTCCAAATGTAACTACTAGATTGTGATACAATACACTATTGGGTGAAGTTTGGTTGACTTCTGCGCAGCGGTTTGGGAGTTAACATCAAAATTACATTTCTCGGCCGAATTACGTAGATCTCACTGTCAAAAGGCTTAAATGACTTTTTTGAACTAAGTTTGAGGATTGAGCTCAAACAAAATGTCCTAGAACCAAATTTCCAAATGTAACTACTAGATTGTGATACAATACACTATTGGGTGAAGTTTGGTTCACTTCTGCGCAGCGGTTTGGGAGTTAACATCAAAATTTCATTTCTCGGCCGAATTGCGTAGATCTCACTGTCAAAAGGCTTAAATGACTTTTTTGAACTAAGTTTGAGGATTGCGCTCAAACCAAATTTGCTAAATCCAAATTTCCAAATGTAACTACTAGATTGTGATACAATACACTATTGGGTGAAGTTTGGTTCACTTCTGCGCAGCGGTTTGGGAGTTATCATCAAAATTACATTTCTCGGCCGAATTGCGTAGATCTCACTGTCAAAAGGCTTAAATGACTTTTTTGAACTAAGTTTGAGGATTGCGCTCAAACCAAATGTCCTAGAACCAAATTTCTAAATGTAACTACTAGATTGTGATACAATACACTATTGGGTGAAGTTTGGTTGACTTCTGCGCAGTGGTTTGGGAGTTAAGATCAAAATTACATTTCTTGGCCGAATTGCGTAGATCTCACTGTCAAAAAGCTTAAATGACTTTTTTGCACTAAGTTTGAGGATTGCGCTCAAACCAAATGTCCTAGAACCAAATGTCCAAATGTAATTACTAGATTGTGATACAATACACTATTGGGTGAAGTTTGGTTGACTTCTGCGCAGTGGTTTGGGAGTTAAGATCAAAATTACATTTCTTGGCCGAATTGCGTAGATCTCACTGTCAAAAGGCTTAAATGACTTTTTTGAACTAAGTTTGAGGATTGCGCTCAAACCAAATTTGCTAAATCCAAATTTCCAAATGTAACTACTAGATTGTGATACAATACACTATTGGGTGAAGTTTGGTTCACTTCTGCGCAGCGGTTTGGGAGTTAACATCAAAATTACATTTCTCGGCCGAATTGCGTAGATCTCACTGTCAAAAGGCTTAAATGACTTTTTTAAACTAAGTTTAAGGATTGCGCTCAAACCAAATGTCCTAGAACCAAATTTCCAAATGTAACTACTAGATTGTGATACAATACACTATTGGGTGAAGTTTGGTTGACTTCTGCGCAGCGGTTTGGGAGTTAACATCAAAATTACATTTCTCGGCCGAATTGCGTAGATCTCACTGTCAAAAGGCTTAAATGACTTTTTTGAACTAAGTTTGACGATTGCGCTCAAACCAAATGTCCTAGAACCAAATTTCTAAATGTAACTACTAGATTGTGATACAATACACTATTGGGTGAAGTTTGATTGACTTCTGCGCAGTGGTTTGGGAGTTAACATCAAAATTACATTTCTCGGCCGAATTGCGTAAATCTCACTGTCAAAAGGCTTAAATGACTTTTTTGAACTAAGTTTGAGGATTGCGCTCAAACCAAATGTCCTAGAACCAAATTTCCAAATGTAACTACTAGATTGTGATACAATACACTATTGGGTGAAGTTTGGTTGACTTCTGCGCAGCGATTTGGGAGTTAACATCAAAATTACATTTCTCGGCCGAATTGCATAGAACTCACTGTCAAAAGGCTTAAATGACTTTTTTTTAACTAAGTTTGAGGATTGCGCTCAAACTAAATGTCCTAGAACCAAATTTCCAAATGTGACTACTAGATTGGGATACAATACACTATTGGGTGAAGTTTGGTTGACTTCTGCGCAGTGGTTTGGGAGTTAAGATCAAAATTACATTTCTTGGCCGAATTGCGTAGATCTCACTGTCAAAAAGCTTAAATGACTTTTTTGCACAAAGTTTGAGGATTGCGCTCAAACCAAATGTCCTAGAACCAAATGTCCAAATGTAATTACTAGATTGTGATACAATACACTATTGGGTGAAGTTTGGTTGACTTCTGCGCAGCGGTTTGGGAGTTAACATCAAAATTACATTTCTCGGCCAAATTGCGTAGATCTCACTGTCAAAAGGCTTAAATGACTTTTTTGAACTAAGTTTTAGGATTGCGCTCAAACCAAATGTCCTAGAACCAAATTTCCAAATGTAACTACTAGATTGTGATATAATACACTCTTGGGTGAAGTTTGGTTGACTTCTGCGCAGTGGTTACATTTCTCGGCCGAATTGCGTAGATCTCACTGTCAAAAGGCTTAAATGACTTTTTTGAACTAAGTTTGAGGATTGCGCTCAAACCAAATTTGCTAAATCCAAATTTCCAAATGTAACTACTAGATTGTGATACAATACACTATTGGGTGAAATTTGGTTCACTTCTGCGCAGCGGTTTGGGAGTTAACATCAAAATTACATGTCTCGGCCATATCGCATAGATCTCACTGTGAAAAGGCTTAAATGGCTTTTTTGACCTAAGTTTGAGAATTGCGCTCAAATCAAATGTCCTAGAACCAAATTTCCACATGTAACTACTAAATTGTGATACAATACACTATTGGGTGAAGTTTGGTTGACTTCTGCGCAGCGGTTTGGGAGTTAACATCAAAATTACATTTCTCGGCCATATCGCATAGATCTCACTGTCAAAAGGCTTAAATGACTTTTTTTAACTAAGTTTAAGGATTGCGCTCAAACCAAATGTCCTAGAACCAAATTTCCAAATGTAACTACTAGATTGTGATACAATACACTATTGGGTGAAGTTTGGTTGACTTCTGCGCAGCGGTTTGGGAGTTAACATTAAAATTACATTTCTCGGCCGAATTGCGTAGATCTCCCTGTCAAAAGGCTTAAATGACTTTTTTGAACTAAGTTTGACGATTGCGCTCAAACCAAATGTCCTAGAACCAAATGTCCAAATGTAACTACTAGAT
Organism: Corythoichthys intestinalis; assembly: GCF_030265065.1. NCBI lineage: Eukaryota > Metazoa > Chordata > Actinopteri > Syngnathiformes > Syngnathidae > Corythoichthys > Corythoichthys intestinalis. The sequence continues at coordinate 3,157,682 of NC_080405.1, read as the reverse complement.
TGTGATACAATACACTATTAGGGGAAGTTTGGTTGACTTCTGCGCAGCGGTTTGGGAGTTAACATCAAAATTTCTTTTCTCGGCCGAAGTGAGTAGAGCTCACTGTCAAAAGGTGAGAACGGCTTTTTTTTAACTAAGTTTGAGGATTGCGCTCAAACCAAATGTCCTAGAACCAAATTTCCAAATGTAACTACTAGATTGTGATACAATACACTATTGGGTGAAGTTTGGTTCACTTCTGCGCAGCGGTTTGGGAGTTAACATCAAAATTACATTTCTCGGCCGAAGTGAGTAGAGCTCACTGTGAAAAGGCTTAAATGACTTTTTTTAGCTAAGTTTGAGGATTGCGCTCAAACCAAATGTCCTGGAACCAAATTTCCAAATCTACCTACTAGATTGGGATACAATAAACTATTGGGTGAAGTCTGGTTGACTTCTGCGCAGCGGTTTGGGAGTTAACATCAAAATTTCATTTCTCGGCCGAATTGCGTAGATCTCACTGTCAAAAGGCTTAAATGACTTTTTTGAACTAAGTTTGAAGATTGCGCTCAAACCAAATGTCCTAGAACCAAATTTCCAAATGTAACTACTAGATTGGGATACAATACACTATTGGGTGAAGGTTGGTTGACTTCTGCGCAGCGGTATGGGAGTTAACATCAAAATTACATTTCTCGGCCGAATTACGTAGATCTCACTGTCAAAAGGCTTAAATGACTTTTTTGAACTAAGTTTGAGGATTGAGCTCAAACCAAATGTCCTAGAACCAAATTTCCAAATGTAACTACTAGATTGTGATACAATACACTATTGGGTGAAGTTTGGTTCACTTCTGCGCAGAGGTTTGGGAGTTGACATCAAAATTACATTTCCCGGCCGAATTGCATAGATCTCACTGTCAAAAGGCTTAAATGACTTTTTTCTAACTAAGTTTGAGGATTGCGCTCAAACCAAATGTCCTAGAACCAAATTTCCAAATGTAACTACTAGATTGTGATACAATACACTATTGGGTGAAGTTTGGGGTGACTTCTGCGCAGCGGTTATGGAGTTAACATCAAAATTACATTTCTCGGCCGAATTGCGTAGATCTCACTGTCAAAAGGCTTAAATGACTTTTTTGAACTAAGTTTGAGGATTGCGCTCAAACCAAATTTGCTAAATCCAAATTTCCAAATGTAACTACTAGATTGTGATACAATACACTATTGGGTGAAGTTTGGTTCACTTCTGCGCAGCGGTTTGGGAGTTAACATCAAAATTACATTTCTCGGCCGAATTGCGTAGATCTCACTGTCAAAAGGCTTAAATGACTTTTTTAAACTAAGTTTAAGGATTGCGCTCAAACCAAATGTCCTAGAACCAAATTTCCAAATGTAACTACTAGATTGTGATACAATACACTATTGGGTGAAGTTTGGTTGACTTCCGCGCAGCGGTTTGGGAGTTAACATAAAAATTACATTTCTCGGCCGAATTGCGTAGATCTCACTGTCAAAAGGCTTAAATGACTTTTTTGAACTAAGTTTGACGATTGCGCTCAAACCAAATGTCCTAGAACCAAATTTCTAAATGTAACTACTAGATTGTGATACAATACACTATTGGGTGAAGTTTGGTTGACTTCTGCGCAGCGATTTGGGAGTTAACATCAAAATTACATTTCTCGGCCGAATTGCATAGAACTCACTGTCAAAAGGCTTAAATGACTTTTTTTTAACTAAGTTTGAGGATTGCGCTCAAACTAAATGTCCTAGAACCAAATTTCCAAATGTGACTACTAGATTGGGATACAATACACTATTGGGTGAAGTTTGGTTGACTTCTGCGCAGTGGTTTGGGAGTTAAGATCAAAATTACATTTCTTGGCCGAATTGCGTAGATCTCACTGTCAAAAAGCTTAAATGACTTTTTTGCACTAAGTTTGAGGATTGCGCTCAAACCAAATGTCCTAGAACCAAATGTCCAAATGTAATTACGAGATTGTGATACAATACACTATTGGGTGAAGTTTGGTTGACTTCTGCGCAGCGGTTTGGGAGTTAACATCAAAATTACATTTCTCGGCCAAATTGCGTAGATCTCACTGTCAAAAGGCTTAAATGACTTTTTTGAACTAAGTTTGACGATTGCGCTCAAACCAAATTTGCTAAATCCAAATTTCCAAATGTAACTACTAGATTGTGATACAATACACTATTGGGTGAAGTTTGGTTCACTTCTGCGCAGCGGTTTGGGAGTTAACATCACAATTACATTTCTCGGCCGAATTGCGTAGATCTCACTGTCAAAAGGCTTAAATGACTTTTTTTAACTAAGTTTAAGGATTGCGCTCAAACCAAATGTCCTAGAACCAAATTTCCAAATGTAACTAGTAGATTGTGATACAATACACTATTGGGTGAAGTTTGGTTGACTTCTGCGCAGCGGTTTGGGAGTTAACATGAAAATTACATTTCTCGGCCGAATTGCGTAGATCTCACTGTCAAAAGGCTTAAATGACTTTTTTGAACTAAGTTTGACGATTGCGCTCAAACCAAATGTCCTAGAACCAAATTTCCAAATGTAACTACTAGATTGTGATACAATACACTATTGGGTGAAGTTTGGTTGACTTCTGCGCAGCGGTTTGGGAGTTAACATCAAAATTACATTTCTCGGCCGAATTGCGTAGATCTCACTGTCAAAAGGCTTAAATGACTTTTTTGAACTAAGTTTGACGATTGCGCTCAAACCAAATGTCCTAGAACCAAATTTCTAAATGTAACTACTAGATTGTGATACAATACACTATTGGGTGAAGTTTGGTTGACTTCTGCGCAGCGATTTGGGAGTTAACATCAAAATTACATTTCTCGGCCAAATTGCATAGAACTCACTGTCAAAAGGCTTAAATGACTTTTTTTTAACTAAGTTTGAGGATTGCGCTCAAACTAAATGTCCTAGAACCAAATTTCCAAATGTGACTACTAGATTGGGATACAATACACTATTGGGTGAAGTTTGGTTGACTTCTGCGCAGTGGTTTGGGAGTTAAGATCAAAATTACATTTCTTGGCCGAATTGCGTAGATCTCACTGTCAAAAAGCTTAAATGACTTTTTTGCACTAAGTTTGAGGATTGCGCTCAAACCAAATGTCCTAGAACCAAATGTCCAAATGTAATTACTAGATTGTGATACAATACACTATTGGGTGAAGTTTGGTTGACTTCTGCGCAGCGGTTTGGGAGTTAACATCAAAATTACATTTCTCGGCCGAATTGCGTAGATCTCACTGTCAAAAGGCTTAAATGACTTTTTTGAACTAAGTTTGAGGATTGCGCTCAAACCAAATTTGCTAAATCCAAATTTCCAAATGTAACTACTAGATTGTGATACAATACACTATTGGGTGAAGTTTGGTTCACTTCTGCGCAGCGGTTTGGGAGTTAACATCAAAATTACATTTCTCGGCCGAATTGCGTAGATCTCACTGTCAAAAGGCTTAAATGACTTTTTTTAACTAAGTTTAAGGATTGCGCTCAAACCAAATGTCCTAGAACCAAATTTCCAAATGTAACTACTAGATTGTGATACAATACACTATTGGGTGAAGTTTGGTTGACTTCTGCGCAGCGGTTTGGGAGTTAACATCAAAATTACATTTCTCGGCCGAATTGCGTAGATCTCACTGTCAAAAGGCTTAAATGACTTTTTTGAACTAAGTTTGACGATTGCGCTCAAACCAAATGTCCTAGAACCAAATTTCTAAATGTGACTACTAGATTGGGATACAATACACTATTGGGTGAAGTTTGGTTGACTTCTGCGCAGTGGTTTGGGAGTTAAGATCAAAATTACATTTCTTGGCCGAATTGCGTAGATCTCACTGTCAAAAGGCTTAAATGACTTTTTTGAACTAAGTTTGAGGATTGCGCTCAAACCAAATTTGCTAAATCCAATTTCCAAATGTAACTACTAGATTGTGATACAATACACTATTGGGTGAAGTTTGGTTCACTTCTGCGCAGCGGTTTGGGAGTTAACATCAAAATTACATTTCTCGGCCGAATTGCGTAGATCTCACTGTCAAAAGGCTTAAATGACTTTTTTAAACTAAGTTTAAGGATTGCGCTCAAACCAAATGTCCTAGAACCAAATTTCCAAATGTAACTACTAGATTGTGATACAATACACTATTGGGTGAAGTTTGGTTGACTTCTGCAGGAGTTAACATCAAAATTACATTTCTCGGCCGAATTGCGTAGATCTCACTGTCAAAAGGCTTAAATGACTTTTTTGAACTAAGTTTGACGATTGCGCTCAAACCAAATGTCCTAGAACCAAATTTCTAAATGTAACTACTAGATTGTGATACAATACACTATTGGGTGAAGTTTGATTGACTTCTGCGCAGTGGTTTGGGAGTTAACATCAAAATTACATTTCTCGGCCGAATTGCGTAAATCTCACTGTCAAAAGGCTTAAATGACTTTTTTGAACTAAGTTTGAGGATTGCGCTCAAACCAAATGTCCTAGAACCAAATTTCCAAATGTAACTACTAGATTGTGATACAATACACTATTGGGTGAAGTTTGATTGACTTCTGCGCAGTGGTTTGGGAGTTAACATCAAAATTACATTTCTCGGCCGAATTGCGTAAATCTCACTGTGAAAAGGCTTAAATGGCTTTTTTGACCTAAGTTTGAGAATTGCGCTCAAATCAAATGTCCTAGAACCAAATTTCCACATGTAACTACTAAATTGTGATACAATACACTATTGGGTGAAGTTTGGTTGACTTCTGCGCAGCGGTTTGGGAGTTAACATCAAAATTACATTTCTCGGCCATATCGCATAGATCTCACTGTCAAAAGGCTTAAATGACTTTTTTTAACTAAGTTTAAGGATTGCGCTCAAACCAAATGTCCTAGAACCAAATTTCCAAATGTAACTACTAGATTGTGATACAATACACTATTGGGTGAAGTTTGGTTGACTTCTGCGCAGCGGTTTGGGAGTTAACATCAAAATTACATTTCTCGGCCGAATTGCGTAGATCTCACTGTCAAAAGGCTTAAATGACTTTTTTGAACTAAGTTTGACGATTGCGCTCAAACCAAATGTCCTAGAACCAAATTTCTAAATGTGACTACTAGATTGGGATACAATACACTATTGGATGAAGTTTGGTTGACTTCTGCGCAGTGGTTTGGGAGTTAAGATCAAAATTACATTTCTTGGCCGAATTGTGTAGATCTCACTGTCAAAGGGCTTAAATGACTTTTTTGAACTAAGTTTGAGGATTGCGCTCAAACCAAATTTGCTAAATCCAAATTTCCAAATGTAACTACTAGATTGTGATACAATACACTATTGGGTGAAGTTTGGTTCACTTCTGCGCAGCGGTTTGGGAGTTAACATCAAAATTACATTTCTCGGCCGAATTGCGTAGATCTCACTGTCAAAAGGCTTAAATGACTTTTTTAAACTAAGTTTAAGGATTGCGCTCAAACCAAATGTCCTAGAACCAAATTTCCAAATGTAACTACTAGATTGTGATACAATACACTATTGGGTGAAGTTTGGTTGACTTCTGCGCAGCGGTTTGGGAGTTAACATCAAAATTACATTTCTCGGCCGAATTACGTAGATCTCACTGTCAAAAGGCTTAAATGACTTTTTTGAACTAAGTTTGAGGATTGAGCTCAAACAAAATGTCCTAGAACCAAATTTCCAAATGTAACTACTAGATTGTGATACAATACACTATTGGGTGAAGTTTGGTTCACTTCTGCGCAGCGGTTTGGGAGTTAACATCAAAATTTCATTTCTCGGCCGAATTGCGTAGATCTCACTGTCAAAAGGCTTAAATGACTTTTTTGAACTAAGTTTGAGGATTGCGCTCAAACCAAATTTGCTAAATCCAAATTTCCAAATGTAACTACTAGATTGTGATACAATACACTATTGGGTGAAGTTTGGTTCACTTCTGCGCAGCGGTTTGGGAGTTATCATCAAAATTACATTTCTCGGCCGAATTGCGTAGATCTCACTGTCAAAAGGCTTAAATGACTTTTTTGAACTAAGTTTGAGGATTGCGCTCAAACCAAATGTCCTAGAACCAAATTTCTAAATGTAACTACTAGATTGTGATACAATACACTATTGGGTGAAGTTTGGTTGACTTCTGCGCAGCGATTTGGGAGTTATCATCAAAATTACATTTCTCGGCCGAATTCCGTAGATCTCACTGTCAAAAGGCTTAAATGACTTTTTTGAACTAAGTTTGAGGATTGCGCTCAAACCAAATGTCCTAGAACCAAATTTCTAAATGTAACTACTAGATTGTGATACAATACACTATTGGGTGAAGTTTGGTTGACTTCTGCGCAGTGGTTTGGGAGTTAAGATCAAAATTACATTTCTTGGCCGAATTGCGTAGATCTCACTGTCAAAAAGCTTAAATGACTTTTTTGCACTAAGTTTGAGGATTGCGCTCAAACCAAATGTCCTAGAACCAAATGTCCAAATGTAATTACTAGATTGTGATACAATACACTATTGGGTGAAGTTTGGTTGACTTCTGCGCAGCGGTTTGGGAGTTAACATCAAAATTACATTTCTCGGCCGAATTGCGTAGATCTCACTGTCAAAAGGCTTAAATGACTTTTTTGAACTAAGTTTGACGATTGCGCTCAAACCAAATGTCCTAGAACCAAATTTCTAAATGTAACTACTAGATTGTGATACAATACACTATTGGGTGAAGTTTGATTGACTTCTGCGCAGTGGTTTGGGAGTTAACATCAAAATTACATTTCTCGGCCGAATTGCGTAAATCTCACTGTCAAAAGGCTTAAATGACTTTTTTGAACTAAGTTTGAGGATTGCGCTCAAAATAAATGTCCTAGAACCAAATTTCCAAATGTGACTACTAGATTGGGATACAATACACTATTGGGTGAAGTTTGGTTGACTTCTGCGCAGTGGTTTGGGAGTTAAGATCAAAATTACATTTCTTGGCCGAATTGCGTAGATCTCACTGTCAAAAAGCTTAAATGACTTTTTTGCACTAAGTTTGAGGATTGCGCTCAAACCAAATGTCCTAGAACCAAATGTCCAAATGTAATTACTAGATTGTGATACAATACACTATTGGGTGAAGTTTGGTTGACTTCTGCGCAGCGGTTTGGGAGTTAACATCAAAATTACATTTCTCGGCCAAATTGCGTAGATCTCACTGTCAAAAGGCTTAAATGACTTTTTTGAACTAAGTTTTAGGATTGCGCTCAAACCAAATGTACTAGAACCAAATTTCCAAATGTAACTACTAGATTGTGATATAATACACTCTTGGGTGAAGTTTGGTTGACTTCTGCGCAGTGGTTACATTTCTCGGCCGAATTGCGTAGATGTCACTGTCAAAAGGCTTAAATGACTTTTTTGAACTAAGTTTGAGGATTGCGCTCAAACCAAATTTGCTAAATCCAAATTTCCAAATGTAATTACTAGATTGTGATACAATACACTATTGGGTGAAGTTTGGTTGACTTCTGCGCAGCGGTTTGGGAGTTAACATCAAAATTACATTTCTCGGCCAAATTGCGTAGATCTCACTGTCAAAAGGCTTAAATGACTTTTTTGAACTAAGTTTTAGGATTGCGCTCAAACCAAATGTCCTAGAACCAAATTTCCAAATGTAACTACTAGATTGTGATACAATACACTCTTGGGTGAAGTTTGGTTGACTTCTGCGCAGTGGTTACATTTCTCGGCCGAATTGCGTAGATCTCACTGTCAAAAGGCTTAAATGACTTTTTTGAACTAAGTTTGAGGATTGCGCTCAAACCAAATTTGCTAAATCCAAATTTCCAAATGTAACTACTAGATTGTGATACAATACACTATTGGGTGAAGTTTGGTTCACTTCTGCGCAGCGGTTTGGGAGTTAACATCAAAATTACATTTCTCGGCCGAATTGCGTAGATCTCACTGTCAAAAGGCTTAAATGACTTTTTTTAACTAAGTTTAAGGATTGCGCTCAAACCAAATGTCCTAGAACCAAATTTCCAAATGTAACTAGTAGATTGTGATACAATACACTATTGGGTGAAGTTTGGTTGACTTCTGCGCAGCGGTTTGGGAGTTAACATGAAAATTACATTTCTCGGCCGAATTGCGTAGATCTCACTGTCAAAAGGCTTAAATGACTTTTTTGAACTAAGTTTGACGATTGCGCTCAAACCAAATGTCCTAGAACCAAATTTCCAAATGTAACTACTAGATTGTGATACAATACACTATTGGGTGAAGTTTGGTTGACTTCTGCGCAGCGGTTTGGGAGTTAACATCAAAATTACATTTCTCGGCCGAATTGCGTAGATCTCACTGTCAAAAGGCTTAAATGACTTTTTTGAACTAAGTTTGACGATTGCGCTCAAACCAAATGTCCTAGAACCAAATTTCTAAATGTAACTACTAGATTGTGATACAATACACTATTGGGTGAAGTTTGGTTGACTTCTGCGCAGCGATTTGGGAGTTAACATCAAAATTACATTTCTCGGCCGAATTGCATAGAACTCACTGTCAAAAGGCTTAAATGACTTTTTTTTAACTAAGTTTGAGGATTGCGCTCAAACTAAATGTCCTAGAACCAAATTTCCAAATGTGACTACTAGATTGGGATACAATACACTATTGGGTGAAGTTTGGTTGACTTCTGCGCAGTGGTTTGGGAGTTAAGATCAAAATTACATTTCTTGGCCGAATTGCGTAGATCTCACTGTCAAAAGCTTAAATGACTTTTTTGCACTAAGTTTGAGGATTGCGCTCAAACCAAATGTCCTAGAACCAAATGTCCAAATGTAATTACTAGATTGTGATACAATACACTATTGGGTGTAAGTTTGGTTGACTTCTGCGCAGCGGTTTGGGAGTTAACATCAAAATTACATTTCTCGGCCAAATTGCGTAGATCTCACTGTCAAAAGGCTTAAATGACTTTTTTGAACTAAGTTTGAGGATTGCGCTCAAACCAAATTTGCTAAATCCAAATTTCCAAATGTAACTACTAGATTGTGATACAATACACTATTGGGTGAAGTTTGGTTGACTTCTGCGCAGCGGTTTGGGAGTTAACATCAAAATTACATTTCTCGGCCGAATTGCGTAGATCTCACTGTCAAAAGGCTTAAATGACTTTTTTTAACTAAGTTTAAGGATTGCGCTCAAACCAAATGTCCTAGAACCAAATTTCCAAATGTAACTACTAGATTGTGATACAATACACTATTGGGTGAAGTTTGGTTGACTTCTGCGCAGCGGTTTGGGAGTTAACATCAAAATTACATTTCTCGGCCGAATTGCGTAGATCTCACTGTCAAAAGGCTTAAATGACTTTTTTGAACTAAGTTTGACGATTGCGCTCAAACCAAATGTCCTAGAACCAAATTTCTAAATGTGACTACTAGATTGGGATACAATACACTATTGGGTGAAGTTTGGTTGACTTCTGCGCAGTGGTTTGGGAGTTAAGATCAAAATTACATTTCTTGGCCGAATTGCGTAGATCTCACTGTCAAAAGGCTTAAATGACTTTTTTGAACTAAGTTTGAGGATTGCGCTCAAACCAAATTTGCTAAATCCAATTTCCAAATGTAACTACTAGATTGTGATACAATACACTATTGGGTGAAGTTTGGTTCACTTCTGCGCAGCGGTTTGGGAGTTAACATCAAAATTACATTTCTCGGCCGAATTGCGTAGATCTCACTGTCAAAAGGCTTAAATGACTTTTTTAAACTAAGTTTAAGGATTGCGCTCAAACCAAATGTCCTAGAACCAAATTTCCAAATGTAACTACTAGATTGTGATACAATACACTATTGGGTGAAGTTTGGTTGACTTCTGCGCAGCGGTTTGGGAGTTAACATCAAAATTACATTTCTCGGCCGAATTGCGTAGATCTCACTGTCAAAAGGCTTAAATGACTTTTTTGAACTAAGTTTGACGATTGCGCTCAAACCAAATGTCCTAGAACCAAATTTCTAAATGTAACTACTAGATTGTGATACAATACACTATTGGGTGAAGTTTGATTGACTTCTGCGCAGTGGTTTGGGAGTTAACATCAAAATTACATTTCTCGGCCGAATTGCGTAAATCTCACTGTCAAAAGGCTTAAATGACTTTTTTGAACTAAGTTTGAGGATTGCGCTCAAACCAAATGTCCTAGAACCAAATTTCCAAATGTAACTACTAGATTGTGATACAATACACTATTGGGTGAAGTTTGATTGACTTCTGCGCAGTGGTTTGGGAGTTAACATCAAAATTACATTTCTCGGCCGAATTGCGTAAATCTCACTGTGAAAAGGCTTAAATGGCTTTTTTGACCTAAGTTTGAGAATTGCGCTCAAATCAAATGTCCTAGAACCAAATTTCCACATGTAACTACTAAATTGTGATACAATACACTATTGGGTGAAGTTTGGTTGACTTCTGCGCAGCGGTTTGGGAGTTAACATCAAAATTACATTTCTCGGCCATATCGCATAGATCTCACTGTCAAAAGGCTTAAATGACTTTTTTTAACTAAGTTTAAGGATTGCGCTCAAACCAAATGTCCTAGAACCAAATTTCCAAATGTAACTACTAGATTGTGATACAATACACTATTGGGTGAAGTTTGGTTGACTTCTGCGCAGCGGTTTGGGAGTTAACATCAAAATTACATTTCTCGGCCGAATTGCGTAGATCTCACTGTCAAAAGGCTTAAATGACTTTTTTGAACTAAGTTTGACGATTGCGCTCAAACCAAATGTCCTAGAACCAAATTTCTAAATGTGACTACTAGATTGGGATACAATACACTATTGGATGAAGTTTGGTTGACTTCTGCGCAGTGGTTTGGGAGTTAAGATCAAAATTACATTTCTTGGCCGAATTGCGTAGATCTCACTGTCAAAGGGCTTGAATGACTTTTTTGAACTAAGTTTGAGGATTGCGCTCAAACCAAATTTGCTAAATCCAAATTTCCAAATGTAACTACTAGATTGTGATACAATACACTATTGGGTGAAGTTTGGTTCACTTCTGCGCAGCGGTTTGGGAGTTAACATCAAAATTACATTTCTCGGCCGAATTGCGTAGATCTCACTGTCAAAAGGCTTAAATGACTTTTTTAAACTAAGTTTAAGGATTGCGCTCAAACCAAATGTCCTAGAACCAAATTTCCAAATGTAACTACTAGATTGTGATACAATACACTATTGGGTGAAGTTTGGTTGACTTCTGCGCAGCGGTTTGGGAGTTAACATCAAAATTACATTTCTCGGCCGAATTACGTAGATCTCACTGTCAAAAGGCTTAAATGACTTTTTTGAACTAAGTTTGAGGATTGAGCTCAAACAAAATGTCCTAGAACCAAATTTCCAAATGTAACTACTAGATTGTGATACAATACACTATTGGGTGAAGTTTGGTTCACTTCTGCGCAGCGGTTTGGGAGTTAACATCAAAATTTCATTTCTCGGCCGAATTGCGTAGATCTCACTGTCAAAAGGCTTAAATGACTTTTTTGAACTAAGTTTGAGGATTGCGCTCAAACCAAATTTGCTAAATCCAAATTTCCAAATGTAACTACTAGATTGTGATACAATACACTATTGGGTGAAGTTTGGTTCACTTCTGCGCAGCGGTTTGGGAGTTATCATCAAAATTACATTTCTCGGCCGAATTGCGTAGATCTCACTGTCAAAAGGCTTAAATGACTTTTTTGAACTAAGTTTGAGGATTGCGCTCAAACCAAATGTCCTAGAACCAAATTTCTAAATGTAACTACTAGATTGTGATACAATACACTATTGGGTGAAGTTTGGTTGACTTCTGCGCAGCGATTTGGGAGTTATCATCAAAATTACATTTCTCGGCCGAATTCCGTAGATCTCACTGTCAAAAGGCTTAAATGACTTTTTTGAACTAAGTTTGAGGATTGCGCTCAAACCAAATGTCCTAGAACCAAATTTCTAAATGTAACTACTAGATTGTGATACAATACACTATTGGGTGAAGTTTGGTTGACTTCTGCGCAGTGGTTTGGGAGTTAAGATCAAAATTACATTTCTTGGCCGAATTGCGTAGATCTCACTGTCAAAAAGCTTAAATGACTTTTTTGCACTAAGTTTGAGGATTGCGCTCAAACCAAATGTCCTAGAACCAAATGTCCAAATGTAATTACTAGATTGTGATACAATACACTATTGGGTGAAGTTTGGTTGACTTCTGCGCAGTGGTTTGGGAGTTAAGATCAAAATTACATTTCTTGGCCGAATTGCGTAGATCTCACTGTCAAAAGGCTTAAATGACTTTTTTGAACTAAGTTTGAGGATTGCGCTCAAACCAAATTTGCTAAATCCAAATTTCCAAATGTAACTACTAGATTGTGATACAATACACTATTGGGTGAAGTTTGGTTCACTTCTGCGCAGCGGTTTGGGAGTTAACATCAAAATTACATTTCTCGGCCGAATTGCGTAGATCTCACTGTCAAAAGGCTTAAATGACTTTTTAAAACTAAGTTTAAGGATTGCGCTCAAACCAAATGTCCTAGAACCAAATTTCCAAATGTAACTACTAGATTGTGATACAATACACTATTGGGTGAAGTTTGGTTGACTTCTGCGCAGCGGTTTGGGAGTTAACATCAAAATTACATTTCTCGGCCGAATTGCGTAGATCTCACTGTCAAAAGGCTTAAATGACTTTTTTGAACTAAGTTTGACGATTGCGCTCAAACCAAATGTCCTAGAACCAAATTTCTAAATGTAACTACTAGATTGTGATACAATACACTATTGGGTGAAGTTTGATTGACTTCTGCGCAGTGGTTTGGGAGTTAACATCAAAATTACATTTCTCGGCCGAATTGCGTAAATCTCACTGTCAAAAGGCTTAAATGACTTTTTTGAACTAAGTTTGAGGATTGCGCTCAAAATAAATGTCCTAGAACCAAATTTCCAAATGTGACTACTAGATTGGGATACAATACACTATTGGGTGAAGTTTGGTTGACTTCTGCGCAGTGGTTTGGGAGTTAAGATCAAAATTACATTTCTTGGCCGAATTGCGTAGATCTCACTGTCAAAAAGCTTAAATGACTTTTTTGCACTAAGTTTGAGGATTGCGCTCAAACCAAATGTCCTAGAACCAAATGTCCAAATGTAATTACTAGATTGTGATACAATACACTATTGGGTGAAGTTTGGTTGACTTCTGCGCAGCGGTTTGGGAGTTAACATCAAAATTACATTTCTCGGCCAAATTGCGTAGATCTCACTGTCAAAAGGCTTAAATGACTTTTTTGAACTAAGTTTTAGGATTGCGCTCAAACCAAATGTACTAGAACCAAATTTCCAAATGTAACTACTAGATTGTGATATAATACACTCTTGGGTGAAGTTTGGTTGACTTCTGCGCAGTGGTTACATTTCTCGGCCGAATTGCGTAGATGTCACTGTCAAAAGGCTTAAATGACTTTTTTGAACTAAGTTTGAGGATTGCGCTCAAACCAAATTTGCTAAATCCAAATTTCCAAATGTAACTACTAGATTGTGATACAATACACTATTGGGTGAAATTTGGTTCACTTCTGCGCAGCGGTTTGGGAGTTAACATCAAAATTACATGTCTCGGCCATATCGCATAGATCTCACTGTGAAAAGGCTTAAATGGCTTTTTTGACCTAAGTTTGAGAATTGCGCTCAAATCAAATGTCCTAGAACCAAATTTCCACATGTAACTACTAAATTGTGATACAATACACTATTGGGTGAAGTTTGGTTGACTTCTGCGCAGCGGTTTGGGAGTTAACATCAAAATTACATTTCTCGGCCATATCGCATAGATCTCACTGTCAAAAGGCTTAAATGACTTTTTTTAACTAAGTTTAAGGATTGCGCTCAAACCAAATGTCCTAGAACCAAATTTCCAAATGTAACTACTAGATTGTGATACAATACACTATTGGGTGAAGTTTGGTTGACTTCTGCGCAGCGGTTTGGGAGTTAACATTAAAATTACATTTCTCGGCCGAATTGCGTAGATCTCCCTGTCAAAAGGCTTAAATGACTTTTTTGAACTAAGTTTGACGATTGCGCTCAAACCAAATGTCCTAGAACCAAATTTCTAAATGTGACTACTAGATTGCGATAAAATGCACTATTGGGTGAAGTTTGGTTGACTTCTGCGCAGTGGTTTGGGAGTTAAGATCAAAATTACATTTCTTGGCCGAATTGCGTAGATCTCACTGTCAAAGGGCTTAAATGACTTTTTTGAACTAAGTTTGAGGATTGCGCTCAAACCAAATTTGCTAAATCCAAATTTCCAAATGCAACTACTAGATTGTGATACAATACACTATTGGGTGAAGTTTGGTTGACTTCTGCGCAGTGGTTTGGGAGTTAAGATCAAAATTACATTTCTCGGCCGAATTGCGTAGATCTCACTGTCAAAAGGCTTAAATGACTTTTTTAAACTAAGTTTAAGGATTGCGCTCAAACCAAATGTCCTAGAACCAAATTTCCAAATGTAATTACTAGATTGTGATACAATACACTATTGGGTGAAGTTTGGTTGACTTCTGCGCAGCGGTTTGGGAGTTAACATCAAAATTACATTTCTCGGCCGAATTACGTAGATCTCACTGTCAAAAGGCTTAAATGACTTTTTTGAACTAAGTTTGAAGATTGAGCTCAAACAAAATGTCCTAGAACCAAATTTCCAAATGTAACTACTAGATTGTGATACAATACACTATTGGGTGAAGTTTGGTTCACTTCTGTGCAGCGGTTTGGGAGTTAACATCAAAATTTAATTTCTCGGCCGAATTGCGTAGATCTCACTGTCAAAAGGCTTAAATGACTTTTTTGAACTAGGTTTGAGGATTGAGCTCAAACCAAATGTCCTAGAACCAAATTTCCAAATGTAACTACTAGATTGTGATACAATACACTATTGGGTGAAATTTGGTTCACTTCTGCGCAGAGGTTTGGGAGTTGACATCAAAATTACATTTCCCGGCCGAATTGCATAGATCTCACTGTCAAAAGGCTTAAATAACTTTTTTATAACTAAGTTTGAGGATTGCGCACAAACCAAATGTCCTAGAACCAAATTTCCAAATGTAACTACTAGATTGTGATACAATACACTATTGGGTGAAGTTTGGGGTGACTTCTGCACAGCGGTTATGGAGTTAACATCAAAATTACATTTCTCGGCCGAATTGCGTAGATCTCACTGTGAAAAGGCTTAAATGACTTTTTTGAACTAAGTTTGAGGATTGCGCTCAAACCAAATTTGCTAAATCCAAATTTCCAAATGTAACTACTAGATTGTGATACAATACACTATTGGGTGAAGTTTGGTTGACTTCTGCGCAGCGGTTTGGGAGTTAACATCAAAATTACATTTCTCGGCCAAATTGCGTAGATCTCACTGTCAAAAGGCTTAAATGACTTTTTTGAACTAAGTTTTAGGATTGCGCTCAAACCAAATGTCCTAGAACCAAATTTCCAAATGTAACTACTAGATTGTGATACAATACACTCTTGGGTGAAGTTTGGTTGACTTCTGCGCAGTGGTTACATTTCTCGGCCGAATTGCGTAGATCTCACTATCAAAAGGCTTAAATGACTTTTTTGAACTATGTTTGAGGATTGCGCTCAAACCAAATTTGCTAAATCCAAATTTCCAAATGTAACTACTAGATTGTGATACAATACACTATTGGGTGAAGTTTGGTTGACTTCTGCGCAGCGGTTTGGGAGTTAACATCAAAATTACATTTCTCGGCCGAATTGCGTAGATCTCACTGTCAAAAGGCTTAAATGACTTTTTTTTAACTAAGTTTAAGGATTGCGCTCAAACCAAATGTCCTAGAACCAAATTTCCAAATGTAACTACTAGATTGTGATACAATACACTATTGGGTGAAGTTTGGTTGACTTCTGCGCAGCGGTTTGGGAGTTAACATCAAAATTACATTTCTCGGCCGAATTGCGTAGATCTCACTGTCAAAAGGCTTAAATGACTTTTTTGAACTAAGTTTGACGATTGCGCTCAAACCAAATGTCCTAGAACCAAATTTCTAAATGTGACTACTAGATTGGGATACAATACACTATTGGGTGAAGTTTGGTTGACTTCTGCGCAGTGGTTTGGGAGTTAAGATCAAAATTACATTTCTTGGCCGAATTGCGTAGATCTCACTGTCAAAAGGCTTAAATGACTTTTTTGAACTAAGTTTGAGGATTGCGCTCAAACCAAATTTGCTAAATCCAAATTTCCAAATGCAACTACTAGATTGTGATACAATACACTATTGGGTGAAGTTTGGTTCACTTCTGCGCAGCGGTTTGGGAGTTAACATCAAAATTACATTTCTCGGCCGAATTGCGTAGATCTCACTGTCAAAAGGCTTAAATGACTTTTTTAAACTAAGTTTAAGGATTGCGCTCAAACCAAATGTCCTAGAACCAAATTTCCAAATGTAACTACTAGATTGGGATACAATACACTATTGGGTGAAGTTTGGTTCACTTCTGTGCAGCGGTTTGGGAGTTAACATCAAAATTTCATTTCTCGGCCGAATTGCGTAGATCTCACTGTCAAAAGGCTTAAATGACTTTTTTGAACTAAGTTTGAAGATTGCGCTCAAACCAAATGTCCTAGAACCAAATTTCCAAATGTAACTACTAGATTGGGATACAATACACTATTGGGTGAAGGTTGGTTGACTTCTGCGCAGCGGTATGGGAGTTAACATCAAAATTACATTTCTCGGCCGAATTACGTAGATCTCACTGTCAAAAGGCTTAAATGACTTTTTTGAACTAGGTTTGAGGATTGAGCTCAAACCAAATGTCCTAGAACCAAATTTCCAAATGTAACTACTAGATTGTGATACAATACACTATTGGGTGAAATTTGGTTCACTTCTGCGCAGAGGTTTGGGAGTTGACATCAAAATTACATTTCCCGGCCGAATTGCATAGATCTCACTGTCAAAAGGCTTAAATAACTTTTTTATAACTAAGTTTGAGGATTGCGCACAAACCAAATGTCCTAGAACCAAATTTCCAAATGTAACTACTAGATTGTGATACAATACACTATTGGGTGAAGTTTGGGGTGACTTCTGCACAGCGGTTATGGAGTTAACATCAAAATTACATTTCTCGGCCGAATTGCGTAGATCTCACTGTGAAAAGGCTTAAATGACTTTTTTGAACTAAGTTTGAGGATTGCGCTCAAACCAAATTTGCTAAATCCAAATTTCCAAATGTAACTACTAGATTGTGATACAATACACTAATGGGTGAAGTTTGGTTTACTTCTGCGCAGCGGTTATGGAGTTAACATCAAAATTACATTTCTCGGCCATATCGCATAGATCTCACTGTGAAAAGGCTTAAATGGCTTTTTTGACCTATGTTTGAGGATTGCGCTCAAATCAAATGTCCTAGAACCAAATTTCCACATGTAACTACTAGATTGTGATACAATACACTAATGGGTGAAGTTTGGTTTACTTCTGCGCAGCGGTTTGGGAGTTAACATCAAAATTACATTTCTCGGCCATATCGCATAGATCTCACTGTGAAAAGGCTTAAATGGCTTTTTTATAACTAAGTTTGAGGATTGCGCACAAACCAAATGTCCTAGAACCAAATTTCCAAATGTAACTACTAGATTGTGATACAATACACTATTGGGTGAAGTTTGGGGTGACTTCTGCACAGCGGTTATGGAGTTAACATCAAAATTACATTTCTCGGCCGAATTGCGTAGATATCACTGTGAAAAGGCTTAAATGACTTTTTTGAACTAAGTTTGAGGATTGCGCTCAAACCAAATTTGCTAAATCCAAATTTCCAAATGTAACTACTAGATTGTGATACAATACACTATTGGGTGAAGTTTGGTTGACTTCTGCGCAGCGGTTTGGGAGTTAACATCAAAATTACATTTCTCGGCCAAATTGCGTAGATCTCACTGTCAAAAGGCTTAAATGACTTTTTTGAACTAAGTTTTAGGATTGCGCTCAAACCAAATGTCCTAGAACCAAATTTCCAAATGTAACTACTAGATTGTGATACAATACACTCTTGGGTGAAGTTTGGTTGACTTCTGCGCAGTGGTTACATTTCTCGGCCGAATTGCGTAGATCTCACTATCAAAAGGCTTAAATGACTTTTTTGAACTATGTTTGAGGATTGCGCTCAAACCAAATTTGCTAAATCCAAATTTCCAAATGTAACTACTAGATTGTGATACAATACACTATTGGGTGAAGTTTGGTTCACTTCTGCGCAGCGGTTTGGGAGTTAACATCAAAATTACATTTCTCGGCCGAATTGCGTAGATCTCACTGTCAAAAGGCTTAAATGACTTTTTTTTAACTAAGTTTAAGGATTGCGCTCAAACCAAATGTCCTAGAACCAAATTTCCAAATGTAACTACTAGATTGTGATACAATACACTATTGGGTGAAGTTTGGTTGACTTCTGCGCAGCGGTTTGGGAGTTAACATCAAAATTACATTTCTCGGCCGAATTGCGTAGATCTCACTGTCAAAAGGCTTAAATGACTTTTTTGAACTAAGTTTGACGATTGCGCTCAAACCAAATGTCCTAGAACCAAATTTCTAAATGTGACTACTAGATTGGGATACAATACACTATTGGGTGAAGTTTGGTTGACTTCTGCGCAGTGGTTTGGGAGTTAAGATCAAAATTACATTTCTTGGCCGAATTGCGTAGATCTCACTGTCAAAAGGCTTAAATGACTTTTTTGAACTAAGTTTGAGGATTGCGCTCAAACCAAATTTGCTAAATCCAAATTTCCAAATGCAACTACTAGATTGTGATACAATACACTATTGGGTGAAGTTTGGTTCACTTCTGCGCAGCGGTTTGGGAGTTAACATCAAAATTACATTTCTCGGCCGAATTGCGTAGATCTCACTGTCAAAAGGCTTAAATGACTTTTTTAAACTAAGTTTAAGGATTGCGCTCAAACCAAATGTCCTAGAACCAAATTTCCAAATGTAACTACTAGATTGTGATACAATACACTATTGGGTGAAGTTTGGTTGACTTCTGCGCAGCGGTTTGGGAGTTAACATCAAAATTACATTTCTCGGCCGAATTACGTAGATCTCACTGTCAAAAGGCTTAAATGACTTTTTTGAACTAAGTTTGAGGATTGAGCTCAAACAAAATGTCCTAGAACCAAATTTCCAAATGTAACTACTAGATTGGGATACAATACACTATTGGGTGAAGTTTGGTTCACTTCTGTGCAGCGGTTTGGGAGTTAACATCAAAATTTCATTTCTCGGCCGAATTGCGTAGATCTCACTGTCAAAAGGCTTAAATGACTTTTTTGAACTAAGTTTGAAGATTGCGCTCAAACCAAATGTCCTAGAACCAAATTTCCAAATGTAACTACTAGATTGGGATACAATACACTATTGGGTGAAGGTTGGTTGACTTCTGCGCAGCGGTATGGGAGTTAACATCAAAATTACATTTCTCGGCCGAATTACGTAGATCTCACTGTCAAAAGGCTTAAATGACTTTTTTGAACTAGGTTTGAGGATTGAGCTCAAACCAAATGTCCTAGAACCAAATTTCCAAATGTAACTACTAGATTGTGATACAATACACTATTGGGTGAAATTTGGTTCACTTCTGCGCAGAGGTTTGGGAGTTGACATCAAAATTACATTTCCCGGCCGAATTGCATAGATCTCACTGTCAAAAGGCTTAAATGACTTTTTTGAACTAAGTTTTAGGATTGCGCTCAAACCAAATGTCCTAGAACCAAATTTCCAAATGTAACTACTAGATTGTGATATAATACACTCTTGGGTGAAGTTTGGTTGACTTCTGCGCAGTGGTTACATTTCTCGGCCGAATTGCGTAGATCTCACTGTCAAAAGGCTTAAATGACTTTTTTGAACTAAGTTTGAGGATTGCGCTCAAACCAAATTTGCTAAATCCAAATTTCCAAATGTAACTACTAGATTGTGATACAATACACTATTGGGTGAAGTTTGGTTCACTTCTGCGCAGCGGTTTGGGAGTTAACATCAAATTTACATGTCTCGGCCATATCGCATAGATCTCACTGTGAAAAGGCTTAAATGGCTTTTTTGACCTAAGTTTGAGAATTGCGCTCAAATCAAATGTCCTAGAACCAAATTTCCACATGTAACTACTAAATTGTGATACAATACACTATTGGGTGAAGTTTGGTTGACTTCTGCGCAGCGGTTTGGGAGTTAACATCAAAATTACATTTCTCCGCCATATCGCATAGATCTCACTGTCAAAAGGCTTAAATGACTTTTTTTAACTAAGTTTAAGGATTGCGCTCAAACCAAATGTCCTAGAACCAAATTTCCAAATGTAACTACTAGATTGTGATACAATACACTATTGGGTGAAGTTTGGTTGACTTCTGCGCAGCGGTTTGGGAGTTAACATTAAAATTACATTTCTCGGCCGAATTGCGTAGATCTCCCTGTCAAAAGGCTTAAATGACTTTTTTGAACTAAGTTTGACGATTGCGCTCAAACCAAATGTCCTAGAACCAAATTTCTAAATGTGACTACTAGATTGGGATACAATACACTATTGGGTGAAGTTTGGTTGACTTCTGCGCAGTGGTTTGGGAGTTAAGATCAAAATTACATTTCTCGGCCAAATTGCGTAGATCTCACTGTCAAAAGGCTTAAATGACTTTTTTGAACTAAGTTTTAGGATTGCGCTCAAACCAAATGTCCTAGAACCAAATTTCCAAATGTAACTACTAGATTGTGATATAATACACTCTTGGGTGAAGTTTGGTTGACTTCTGCGCAGTGGTTACATTTCTCGGCCGAATTGCGTAGATCTCACTGTCAAAAGGCTTAAATGACTTTTTTGAACTAAGTTTGAGGATTGCGCTCAAACCAAATTTGCTAAATCCAAATTTCCAAATGTAACTACTAGATTGTGATACAATACACTATTGGGTGAAGTTTGGTTCACTTCTGCGCAGCGGTTTGGGAGTTAACATCAAATTTACATGTCTCGGCCATATCGCATAGATCTCACTGTGAAAAGGCTTAAATGGCTTTTTTGACCTAAGTTTGAGAATTGCGCTCAAATCAAATGTCCTAGAACCAAATTTCCACATGTAACTACTAAATTGTGATACAATACACTATTGGGTGAAGTTTGGTTGACTTCTGCGCAGCGGTTTGGGAGTTAACATCAAAATTACATTTCTCGGCCATATCGCATAGATCTCACTGTCAAAAGGCTTAAATGACTTTTTTTAACTAAGTTTAAGGATTGCGCTCAAACCAAATGTCCTAGAACCAAATTTCCAAATGTAACTACTAGATTGTGATACAATACACTATTGGGTGAAGTTTGGTTGACTTCTGCGCAGCGGTTTGGGAGTTAACATTAAAATTACATTTCTCGGCCGAATTGCGTAGATCTCCCTGTCAAAAGGCTTAAATGACTTTTTTGAACTAAGTTTGACGATTGCGCTCAAACCAAATGTCCTAGAACCAAATTTCTAAATGTGACTACTAGATTGGGATACAATACACTATTGGGTGAAGTTTGGTTGACTTCTGCGCAGTGGTTTGGGAGTTAAGATCAAAATTACATTTCTCGGCCGAATTACGTAGATCTCACTGTCAAAAGGCTTAAATGATTTTTTTGAACTAAGTTTGAGGATTGAGCTCAAACAAAATGTCCTAGAACCAAATTTCCAAATGTAACTACTAGATTGTGATACAATACACTATTGGGTGAAGTTTGGTTGACTTCTGCGCAGCGGTTTGGGAGTTAACATCAAAATTTCATTTCTCGGCCGAATTGCGTAGATCTCACTGTCAAAAGGCTTAAATGACTTTTTTGAACTAAGTTTGAAGATTGCGCTCAAACCAAATGTCCTAGAACCAAATTTCCAAATGTAACTACTAGATTGGGATACAATACACTATTGGGTGAAGGTTGGTTGACTTCTGCGCAGCGGTATGGGAGTTAACATCAAAATTACATTTCTCGGCCGAATTACGTAGATCTCACTGTCAAAAGGCTTAAATGACTTTTTTGAACTAGGTTTGAGGATTGAGCTCAAACCAAATGTCCTAGAACCAAATTTCCAAATGTAACTACTAGATTGTGATACAATACACTATTGGGTGAAATTTGGTTCACTTCTGCGCAGAGGTTTGGGAGTTGACATCAAAATTACATTTCCCGGCCGAATTGCATAGATCTCACTGTCAAAAGGCTTAAATAACTTTTTTATAACTAAGTTTGAGGATTGCGCACAAACCAAATGTCCTAGAACCAAATTTCCAAATGTAACTACTAGATTGTGATACAATACACTATTGGGTGAAGTTTGGGGTGACTTCTGCACAGCGGTTATGGAGTTAACATCAAAATTACATTTCTCGGCCGAATTGCGTAGATCTCACTGTGAAAAGGCTTAAATGACTTTTTTGAACTAAGTTTGAGGATTGCGCTCAAACCAAATTTGCTAAATCCAAATTTCCAAATGTAACTACTAGATTGTGATACAATACACTAATGGGTGAAGTTTGGTTTACTTCTGCGCAGCGGTTTTGGAGTTAACATCAAAATTACATTTCTCGGCCATATCGCATAGATCTCACTGTGAAAAGGCTTAAATGGCTTTTTTGACCTATGTTTGAGGATTGCGCTCAAATCAAATGTCCTAGAACCAAATTTCCACATGTAACTACTAGATTGTGATACAATACACTAAGGGGTGATGTTTGGTTTACTTCTGCGCAGCGGTTTGGGAGTTAACATCAAAATTACATTTCTCGGCCATATCGCATAGATCTCACTGTGAAAAGGCTTAAATGGCTTTTTTATAACTAAGTTTGAGGATTGCGCACAAACCAAATGTCCTAGAACCAAATTTCCAAATGTAACTACTAGATTGTGATACAATACACTATTGGGTGAAGTTTGGGGTGACTTCTGCACAGCGGTTATGGAGTTAACATCAAAATTACATTTCTCGGCCGAATTGCGTAGATATCACTGTGAAAAGGCTTAAATGACTTTTTTGAACTAAGTTTGAGGATTGCGCTCAAACCAAATTTGCTAAATCCAAATTTCCAAATGTAACTACTAGATTGTGATACAATACACTATTGGGTGAAGTTTGGTTGACTTCTGCGCAGCGGTTTGGGAGTTAACATCAAAATTACATTTCTCGGCCAAATTGCGTAGATCTCACTGTCAAAAGGCTTAAATGACTTTTTTGAACTAAGTTTTAGGATTGCGCTCAAACCAAATGTCCTAGAACCAAATTTCCAAATGTAACTACTAGATTGTGATACAATACACTCTTGGGTGAAGTTTGGTTGACTTCTGCGCAGTGGTTACATTTCTCGGCCGAATTGCGTAGATCTCACTATCAAAAGGCTTAAATGACTTTTTTGAACTATGTTTGAGGATTGCGCTCAAACCAAATTTGCTAAATCCAAATTTCCAAATGTAACTACTAGATTGTGATACAATACACTATTGGGTGAAGTTTGGTTCACTTCTGCGCAGCGGTTTGGGAGTTAACATCAAAATTACATTTCTCGGCCGAATTGCGTAGATCTCACTGTCAAAAGGCTTAAATGACTTTTTTTTAACTAAGTTTAAGGATTGCGCTCAAACCAAATGTCCTAGAACCAAATTTCCAAATGTAACTACTAGATTGTGATACAATACACTATTGGGTGAAGTTTGGTTGA
Source organism: Corythoichthys intestinalis (assembly GCF_030265065.1). Classification (NCBI taxonomy): domain Eukaryota; kingdom Metazoa; phylum Chordata; class Actinopteri; order Syngnathiformes; family Syngnathidae; genus Corythoichthys; species Corythoichthys intestinalis. The sequence continues at coordinate 3,133,841 of NC_080405.1, read as the reverse complement.
CTTCTGCGCAGCGGTTTGGGAGTTAACATCAAAATTACATTTCTCGGCCGAATTGCGTAGATCTCACTGTCAAAAGGCTTAAATGACTTTTTTGAACTAAGTTTGACGATTGCGCTCAAACCAAATGTCCTAGAACCAAATTTCTAAATGTGACTACTAGATTGGGATACAATACACTATTGGGTGAAGTTTGGTTGACTTCTGCGCAGTGGTTTGGGAGTTAAGATCAAAATTACATTTCTTGGCCGAATTGCGTAGATCTCACTGTCAAAAGGCTTAAATGACTTTTTTGAACTAAGTTTGAGGATTGCGCTCAAACCAAATTTGCTAAATCCAAATTTCCAAATGCAACTACTAGATTGTGATACAATACACTATTGGGTGAAGTTTGGTTCACTTCTGCGCAGCGGTTTGGGAGTTAACATCAAAATTACATTTCTCGGCCGAATTGCGTAGATCTCACTGTCAAAAGGCTTAAATGACTTTTTTAAACTAAGTTTAAGGATTGCGCTCAAACCAAATGTCCTAGAACCAAATTTCCAAATGTAACTACTAGATTGTGATACAATACACTATTGGGTGAAGTTTGGTTGACTTCTGCGCAGCGGTTTGGGAGTTAACATCAAAATTACATTTCTCGGCCGAATTACGTAGATCTCACTGTCAAAAGGCTTAAATGACTTTTTTGAACTAAGTTTGAGGATTGAGCTCAAACAAAATGTCCTAGAACCAAATTTCCAAATGTAACTACTAGATTGGGATACAATACACTATTGGGTGAAGTTTGGTTCACTTCTGTGCAGCGGTTTGGGAGTTAACATCAAAATTTCATTTCTCGGCCGAATTGCGTAGATCTCACTGTCAAAAGGCTTAAATGACTTTTTTGAACTAAGTTTGAATATTGCGCTCAAACCAAATGTCCTAGAACCAAATTTCCAAATGTAACTACTAGATTGGGATACAATACACTATTGGGTGAAGGTTGGTTGACTTCTGCGCAGCGGTATGGGAGTTAACATCAAAATTACATTTCTCGGCCGAATTACGTAGATCTCACTGTCAAAAGGCTTAAATGACTTTTTTGAACTAGGTTTGAGGATTGAGCTCAAACCAAATGTCCTAGAACCAAATTTCCAAATGTAACTACTAGATTGTGATACAATACACTATTGGGTGAAATTTGGTTCACTTCTGCGCAGAGGTTTGGGAGTTGACATCAAAATTACATTTCCCGGCCGAATTGCATAGATCTCACTGTCAAAAGGCTTAAATGACTTTTTTGAACTAAGTTTTAGGATTGCGCTCAAACCAAATGTCCTAGAACCAAATTTCCAAATGTAACTACTAGATTGTGATATAATACACTCTTGGGTGAAGTTTGGTTGACTTCTGCGCAGTGGTTACATTTCTCGGCCGAATTGCGTAGATCTCACTGTCAAAAGGCTTAAATGACTTTTTTGAACTAAGTTTGAGGATTGCGCTCAAACCAAATTTGCTAAATCCAAATTTCCAAATGTAACTACTAGATTGTGATACAATACACTATTGGGTGAAGTTTGGTTCACTTCTGCGCAGCGGTTTGGGAGTTAACATCAAATTTACATGTCTCGGCCATATCGCATAGATCTCACTGTGAAAAGGCTTAAATGGCTTTTTTGACCTAAGTTTGAGAATTGCGCTCAAATCAAATGTCCTAGAACCAAATTTCCACATGTAACTACTAAATTGTGATACAATACACTATTGGGTGAAGTTTGGTTGACTTCTGCGCAGCGGTTTGGGAGTTAACATCAAAATTACATTTCTCCGCCATATCGCATAGATCTCACTGTCAAAAGGCTTAAATGACTTTTTTTAACTAAGTTTAAGGATTGCGCTCAAACCAAATGTCCTAGAACCAAATTTCCAAATGTAACTACTAGATTGTGATACAATACACTATTGGGTGAAGTTTGGTTGACTTCTGCGCAGCGGTTTGGGAGTTAACATTAAAATTACATTTCTCGGCCGAATTGCGTAGATCTCCCTGTCAAAAGGCTTAAATGACTTTTTTGAACTAAGTTTGACGATTGCGCTCAAACCAAATGTCCTAGAACCAAATTTCTAAATGTGACTACTAGATTGGGATACAATACACTATTGGGTGAAGTTTGGTTGACTTCTGCGCAGTGGTTTGGGAGTTAAGATCAAAATTACATTTCTCGGCCAAATTGCGTAGATCTCACTGTCAAAAGGCTTAAATGACTTTTTTGAACTAAGTTTTAGGATTGCGCTCAAACCAAATGTCCTAGAACCAAATTTCCAAATGTAACTACTAGATTGTGATATAATACACTCTTGGGTGAAGTTTGGTTGACTTCTGCGCAGTGGTTACATTTCTCGGCCGAATTGCGTAGATCTCACTGTCAAAAGGCTTAAATGACTTTTTTGAACTAAGTTTGAGGATTGCGCTCAAACCAAATTTGCTAAATCCAAATTTCCAAATGTAACTACTAGATTGTGATACAATACACTATTGGGTGAAGTTTGGTTCACTTCTGCGCAGCGGTTTGGGAGTTAACATCAAATTTACATGTCTCGGCCATATCGCATAGATCTCACTGTGAAAAGGCTTAAATGGCTTTTTTGACCTAAGTTTGAGAATTGCGCTCAAATCAAATGTCCTAGAACCAAATTTCCACATGTAACTACTAAATTGTGATACAATACACTATTGGGTGAAGTTTGGTTGACTTCTGCGCAGCGGTTTGGGAGTTAACATCAAAATTACATTTCTCGGCCATATCGCATAGATCTCACTGTCAAAAGGCTTAAATGACTTTTTTTAACTAAGTTTAAGGATTGCGCTCAAACCAAATGTCCTAGAACCAAATTTCCAAATGTAACTACTAGATTGTGATACAATACACTATTGGGTGAAGTTTGGTTGACTTCTGCGCAGCGGTTTGGGAGTTAACATTAAAATTACATTTCTCGGCCGAATTGCGTAGATCTCCCTGTCAAAAGGCTTAAATGACTTTTTTGAACTAAGTTTGACGATTGCGCTCAAACCAAATGTCCTAGAACCAAATTTCTAAATGTGACTACTAGATTGGGATACAATACACTATTGGGTGAAGTTTGGTTGACTTCTGCGCAGTGGTTTGGGAGTTAAGATCAAAATTACATTTCTCGGCCGAATTACGTAGATCTCACTGTCAAAAGGCTTAAATGATTTTTTTGAACTAAGTTTGAGGATTGAGCTCAAACAAAATGTCCTAGAACCAAATTTCCAAATGTAACTACTAGATTGTGATACAATACACTATTGGGTGAAGTTTGGTTCACTTCTGCGCAGCGGTTTGGGAGTTAACATCAAAATTTCATTTCTCGGCCGAATTGCGTAGATCTCACTGTCAAAAGGCTTAAATGACTTTTTTGAACTAAGTTTGAAGATTGCGCTCAAACCAAATGTCCTAGAACCAAATTTCCAAATGTAACTACTAGATTGGGATACAATACACTATTGGGTGAAGGTTGGTTGACTTCTGCGCAGCGGTATGGGAGTTAACATCAAAATTACATTTCTCGGCCGAATTACGTAGATCTCACTGTCAAAAGGCTTAAATGACTTTTTTGAACTAAGTTTGAGGATTGAGCTCAAACCAAATGTCCTAGAACCAAATTTCCAAATGTAACTACTAGATTGTGATACAATACACTATTGGGTGAAATTTGGTTCACTTCTGCGCAGAGGTTTGGGAGTTGACATCAAAATTACATTTCCCGGCCGAATTGCATAGATCTCACTGTCAAAAGGCTTAAATGACTTTTTTATAACTAAGTTTGAGGATTGCGCACAAACCAAATGTCCTAGAACCAAATTTCCAAATGTAACTACTAGATTGTGATACAATACACTATTGGGTGAAGTTTGGGGTGACTTCTGCACAGCGGTTATGGAGTTAACATCAAAATTACATTTCTCGGCCGAATTGCGTAGATCTCACTGTGAAAAGGCTTAAATGACTTTTTTGAACTAAGTTTGAGGATTGCGCTCAAACCAAATTTGCTAAATCCAAATTTCCAAATGTAACTACTAGATTGTGATACAATACACTATTGGGTGAAGTTTGGTTGACTTCTGCGCAGCGGTTTGGGAGTTAACATCAAAATTACATTTCTCGGCCAAATTGCGTAGATCTCACTGTCAAAAGGCTTAAATGACTTTTTTGAACTAAGTTTTAGGATTGCGCTCAAACCAAATGTCCTAGAACCAAATTTCCAAATGTAACTACTAGATTGTGATACAATACACTCTTGGGTGAAGTTTGGTTGACTTCTGCGCAGTGGTTACATTTCTCGGCCGAATTGCGTAGATCTCACTGTCAAAAGGCTTAAATGACTTTTTTGAACTATGTTTGAGGATTGCGCTCAAACCAAATTTGCTAAATCCAAATTTCCAAATGTAACTACTAGATTGTGATACAATACACTATTGGGTGAAGTTTGGTTCACTTCTGCGCAGCGGTTTGGGAGTTAACATCAAAATTACATTTCTCGGCCGAATTGCGTAGATCTCACTGTCAAAAGGCTTAAATGACTTTTTTTAACTAAGTTTAAGGATTGCGCTCAAACCAAATGTCCTAGAACCAAATTTCCAAATGTAACTACTAGATTGTGATACAATACACTATTGGGTGAAGTTTGGTTGACTTCTGCGCAGCGGTTTGGGAGTTAACATCAAAATTACATTTCTCGGCCGAATTGCGTAGATCTCACTGTCAAAAGGCTTAAATGACTTTTTTGAACTAAGTTTGAGGATTGCGCTCAAACCAAATTTGCTAAATCCAAATTTCCAAATGTAACTACTAGATTGTGATACAATACACTATTGGGTGAAGTTTGGTTCACTTCTGCGCAGCGGTTTGGGAGTTAACATCAAATTTACATGTCTCGGCCATATCGCATAGATCTCACTGTGAAAAGGCTTAAATGGCTTTTTTGACCTAAGTTTGAGAATTGCGCTCAAATCAAATGTCCTAGAACCAAATTTCCACATGTAACTACTAAATTGTGATACAATACACTATTGGGTGAAGTTTGGTTGACTTCTGCGCAGCGGTTTGGGAGTTAACATCAAAATTACATTTCTCGGCCATATCGCATAGATCTCACTGTCAAAAGGCTTAAATGACTTTTTTTAACTAAGTTTAAGGATTGCGCTCAAACCAAATGTCCTAGAACCAAATTTCCAAATGTAACTACTAGATTGTGATACAATACACTATTGGGTGAAGTTTGGTTGACTTCTGCGCAGCGGTTTGGGAGTTAACATTAAAATTACATTTCTCGGCCGAATTGCGTAGATCTCCCTGTCAAAAGGCTTAAATGACTTTTTTGAACTAAGTTTGACGATTGCGCTCAAACCAAATGTCCTAGAACCAAATTTCTAAATGTGACTACTAGATTGGGATACAATACACTATTGGGTGAAGTTTGGTTGACTTCTGCGCAGTGGTTTGGGAGTTAAGATCAAAATTACATTTCTCGGCCGAATTACGTAGATCTCACTGTCAAAAGGCTTAAATGATTTTTTTGAACTAAGTTTGAGGATTGAGCTCAAACAAAATGTCCTAGAACCAAATTTCCAAATGTAACTACTAGATTGTGATACAATACACTATTGGGTGAAGTTTGGTTCACTTCTGCGCAGCGGTTTGGGAGTTAACATCAAAATTTCATTTCTCGGCCGAATTGCGTAGATCTCACTGTCAAAAGGCTTAAATGACTTTTTTGAACTAAGTTTGAAGATTGCGCTCAAACCAAATGTCCTAGAACCAAATTTCCAAATGTAACTACTAGATTGGGATACAATACACTATTGGGTGAAGGTTGGTTGACTTCTGCGCAGCGGTATGGGAGTTAACATCAAAATTACATTTCTCGGCCGAATTACGTAGATCTCACTGTCAAAAGGCTTAAATGACTTTTTTGAACTAAGTTTGAGGATTGAGCTCAAACCAAATGTCCTAGAACCAAATTTCCAAATGTAACTACTAGATTGTGATACAATACACTATTGGGTGAAATTTGGTTCACTTCTGCGCAGAGGTTTGGGAGTTGACATCAAAATTACATTTCCCGGCCGAATTGCATAGATCTCACTGTCAAAAGGCTTAAATGACTTTTTTATAACTAAGTTTGAGGATTGCGCACAAACCAAATGTCCTAGAACCAAATTTCCAAATGTAACTACTAGATTGTGATACAATACACTATTGGGTGAAGTTTGGGGTGACTTCTGCACAGCGGTTATGGAGTTAACATCAAAATTACATTTCTCGGCCGAATTGCGTAGATCTCACTGTGAAAAGGCTTAAATGACTTTTTTGAACTAAGTTTGAGGATTGCGCTCAAACCAAATTTGCTAAATCCAAATTTCCAAATGTAACTACTAGATTGTGATACAATACACTATTGGGTGAAGTTTGGTTGACTTCTGCGCAGCGGTTTGGGAGTTAACATCAAAATTACATTTCTCGGCCAAATTGCGTAGATCTCACTGTCAAAAGGCTTAAATGACTTTTTTGAACTAAGTTTTAGGATTGCGCTCAAACCAAATGTCCTAGAACCAAATTTCCAAATGTAACTACTAGATTGTGATACAATACACTCTTGGGTGAAGTTTGGTTGACTTCTGCGCAGTGGTTACATTTCTCGGCCGAATTGCGTAGATCTCACTGTCAAAAGGCTTAAATGACTTTTTTGAACTATGTTTGAGGATTGCGCTCAAACCAAATTTGCTAAATCCAAATTTCCAAATGTAACTACTAGATTGTGATACAATACACTATTGGGTGAAGTTTGGTTCACTTCTGCGCAGCGGTTTGGGAGTTAACATCAAAATTACATTTCTCGGCCGAATTGCGTAGATCTCACTGTCAAAAGGCTTAAATGACTTTTTTTAACTAAGTTTAAGGATTGCGCTCAAACCAAATGTCCTAGAACCAAATTTCCAAATGTAACTACTAGATTGTGATACAATACACTATTGGGTGAAGTTTGGTTGACTTCTGCGCAGCGGTTTGGGAGTTAACATCAAAATTACATTTCTCGGCCGAATTGCGTAGATCTCACTGTCAAAAGGCTTAAATGACTTTTTTGAACTAAGTTTGACGATTGCGCTCAAACCAAATGTCCTAGAACCAAATTTCTAAATGTGACTACTAGATTGGGATACAATACACTATTGGGTGAAGTTTGGTTGACTTCTGCGCAGTGGTTTGGGAGTTAAGATCAAAATTACATTTCTTGGCCGAATTGCGTAGATCTCACTGTCAAAAGGCTTAAATGACTTTTTTGAACTAAGTTTGAGGATTGCGCTCAAACCAAATTTGCTAAATCCAAATTTCCAAATGTAACTACTAGATTGTGATACAATACACTATTGGGTGAAGTTTGGTTGACTTCTGCGCAGCGGTTTGGGAGTTAACATCAAAATTACATTTCTCGGCCAAATTGCGTAGATCTCACTGTCAAAAGGCATAAATGACTTTTTTGAACTAAGTTTTAGGATTGCGCTCAAACCAAATGTCCTAGAACCAAATTTCCAAATGTAACTACTAGATTGTGATACAATACACTCTTGGGTGAAGTTTGGTTGACTTCTGCGCAGTGGTTACATTTCTCGGCCGAATTGCGTAGATCTCACTGTCAAAAGGCTTGAATGACTTTTTTGAACTATGTTTGAGGATTGCGCTCAAACCAAATTTGCTAAATCCAAATTTCCAAATGTAACTACTAGATTGTGATACAATACACTATTGGGTGAAGTTTGGTTCACTTCTGCGCAGCGGTTTGGGAGTTAACATCAAAATTACATTTCTCGGCCGAATTGCGTAGATCTCACTGTCAAAAGGCTTAAATGACTTTTTTTTAACTAAGTTTAAGGATTGCGCTCAAACCAAATGTCCTAGAACCAAATTTCCAAATGTAACTACTAGATTGTGATACAATACACTATTGGGTGAAGTTTGGTTGACTTCTGCGCAGCGGTTTGGGAGTTAACATCAAAATTACATTTCTCGGCCGAATTGCGTAGATCTCACTGTCAAAAGGCTTAAATGACTTTTTTGAACTAAGTTTGACGATTGCGCTCAAACCAAATGTCCTAGAACCAAATTTCTAAATGTGACTACTAGATTGGGATACAATACACTATTGGGTGAAGTTTGGTTGACTTCTGCGCAGTGGTTTGGGAGTTAAGATCAAAATTACATTTCTTGGCCGAATTGCGTAGATCTCACTGTCAAAAGGCTTAAATGACTTTTTTGAACTAAGTTTGAGGATTGCGCTCAAACCAAATTTGCTAAATCCAAATTTCCAAATGTAACTACTAGATTGTGATACAATACACTATTGGGTGAAGTTTGGTTCACTTCTGCGCAGCGGTTTGGGAGTTAACATCAAAATTACATTTCTCGGCCGAATTGCGTAGATCTCACTGTCAAAAGGCTTAAATGACTTTTTTAAACTAAGTTTAAGGATTGCGCTCAAACCAAATGTCCTAGAACCAAATTTCCAAATGTAACTACTAGATTGTGATACAATACACTATTGGGTGAAGTTTGGTTGACTTCTGCGCAGCGGTTTGGGAGTTAACATCAAAATTACATTTCTCGGCCGAATTGCGTAGATCTCACTGTCAAAAGGCTTAAATGACTTTTTTGAACTAAGTTTGACGATTGCGCTCAAACCAAATGTCCTAGAACCAAATTTCTAAATGTAACTACTAGATTGTGATACAATACACTATTGGGTGAAGTTTGATTGACTTCTGCGCAGTGGTTTGGGAGTTAACATCAAAATTACATTTCTCGGCCGAATTACGTAAATCTCACTGTCAAAAGGCTTAAATGACTTTTTGAACTAAGTTTGAGGATTGCGCTCAAACCAAATGTCCTAGAACCAAATTTCCAAATGTAACTACTAGATTGTGATACAATACACTATTGGGTGAAGTTTGGTTGACTTCTGCGCAGCGATTTGGGAGTTAACATCAAAATTACATTTCTCGGCCGAATTGCATAGAACTCACTGTCAAAAGGCTTAAATGACTTTTTTTTAACTAAGTTTGAGGATTGCGCTCAAACTAAATGTCCTAGAACCAAATTTCCAAATGTGACTACTAGATTGGGATACAATACACTATTGGGTGAAGTTTGGTTGACTTCTGCGCAGTGGTTTGGGAGTTAAGATCAAAATTACATTTCTTGGCCGAATTGCGTAGATCTCACTGTCAAAAAGCTTAAATGACTTTTTTGCACTTAGTTTGAGGATTGCGCTCAAACCAAATGTCCTAGAACCAAATGTCCAAATGTAATTACTAGATTGTGATACAATACACTATTGGGTGAAGTTTGGTTGACTTCTGCGCAGCGGTTTGGGAGTTAACATCAAAATTACATTTCTCGGCCAAATTGCGTAGATCTCACTGTCAAAAGGCTTAAATGACTTTTTTGAACTAAGTTTTAGGATTGCGCTCAAACCAAATGTCCTAGAACCAAATTTCCAAATGTAACTACTAGATTGTGATATAATACACTCTTGGGTGAAGTTTGGTTGACTTCTGCGCAGTGGTTACATTTCTCGGCCGAATTGCGTAGATCTCACTGTCAAAAGGCTTAAATGACTTTTTTGAACTAAGTTTGAGGATTGCGCTCAAACCAAATTTGCTAAATCCAAATTTCCAAATGTAACTACTAGATTGTGATACAATACACTATTGGGTGAAGTTTGGTTCACTTCTGCGCAGCGGTTTGGGAGTTAACATCAAATTTACATGTCTCGGCCATATCGCATAGATCTCACTGTGAAAAGGCTTAAATGGCTTTTTTGACCTAAGTTTGAGAATTGCGCTCAAATCAAATGTCCTAGAACCAAATTTCCACATGTAACTACTAAATTGTGATACAATACACTATTGGGTGAAGTTTGGTTGACTTCTGCGCAGCGGTTTGGGAGTTAACATCAAAATTACATTTCTCGGCCATATCGCATAGATCTCACTGTCAAAAGGCTTAAATGACTTTTTTTAACTAAGTTTAAGGATTGCGCTCAAACCAAATGTCCTAGAACCAAATTTCCAAATGTAACTACTAGATTGTGATACAATACACTATTGGGTGAAGTTTGGTTGACTTCTGCGCAGCGGTTTGGGAGTTAACATTAAAATTACATTTCTCGGCCGAATTGCGTAGATCTCCCTGTCAAAAGGCTTAAATGACTTTTTTGAACTAAGTTTGACGATTGCGCTCAAACCAAATGTCCTAGAACCAAATTTCTAAATGTGACTACTAGATTGGGATACAATACACTATTGGGTGAAGTTTGGTTGACTTCTGCGCAGTGGTTTGGGAGTTAAGATCAAAATTACATTTCTCGGCCGAATTACGTAGATCTCACTGTCAAAAGGCTTAAATGATTTTTTTGAACTAAGTTTGAGGATTGAGCTCAAACAAAATGTCCTAGAACCAAATTTCCAAATGTAACTACTAGATTGTGATACAATACACTATTGGGTGAAGTTTGGTTCACTTCTGCGCAGCGGTTTGGGAGTTAACATCAAAATTTCATTTCTCGGCCGAATTGCGTAGATTTCACTGTCAAAAGGCTTAAATGACTTTTTTGAACTAAGTTTGAAGATTGCGCTCAAACCAAATGTCCTAGAACCAAATTTCCAAATGTAACTACTAGATTGGGATACAATACACTATTGGGTGAAGGTTGGTTGACTTCTGCGCAGCGGTATGGGAGTTAACATCAAAATTACATTTCTCGGCCGAATTACGTAGATCTCACTGTCAAAAGGCTTAAATGACTTTTTTGAACTAAGTTTGAGGATTGAGCTCAAACCAAATGTCCTAGAACCAAATTTCCAAATGTAACTACTAGATTGTGATACAATACACTATTGGGTGAAATTTGGTTCACTTCTGCGCAGAGGTTTGGGAGTTGACATCAAAATTACATTTCCCGGCCGAATTGCATAGATCTCACTGTCAAAAGTCTTAAATGACTTTTTTATAACTAAGTTTGAGGATTGCGCACAAACCAAATGTCCTAGAACCAAATTTCCAAATGTAACTACTAGATTGTGATACAATACACTATTGGGTGAAGTTTGGGGTGACTTCTGCACAGCGGTTATGGAGTTAACATCAAAATTACATTTCTCGGCCGAATTGCGTAGATCTCACTGTGAAAAGGCTTAAATGACTTTTTTGAACTAAGTTTGAGGATTGCGCTCAAACCAAATTTGCTAAATCCAAATTTCCAAATGTAACTACTAGATTGTGATACAATACACTATTGGGTGAAGTTTGGTTGACTTCTGCGCAGCGGTTTGGGAGTTAACATCAAAATTACATTTCTCGGCCAAATTGCGTAGATCTCACTGTCAAAAGGCTTAAATGACTTTTTTGAACTAAGTTTTAGGATTGCGCTCAAACCAAATGTCCTAGAACCAAATTTCCAAATGTAACTACTAGATTGTGATACAATACACTCTTGGGTGAAGTTTGGTTGACTTCTGCGCAGTGGTTACATTTCTCGGCCGAATTGCGTAGATCTCACTGTCAAAAGGCTTAAATGACTTTTTTGAACTATGTTTGAGGATTGCGCTCAAACCAAATTTGCTAAATCCAAATTTCCAAATGTAACTACTAGATTGTGATACAATACACTATTGGGTGAAGTTTGGTTCACTTCTGCGCAGCGGTTTGGGAGTTAACATCAAAATTACATTTCTCGGCCGAATTGCGTAGATCTCACTGTCAAAAGGCTTAAATGACTTTTTTTAACTAAGTTTAAGGATTGCGCTCAAACCAAATGTCCTAGAACCAAATTTCCAAATGTAACTACTAGATTGTGATACAATACACTATTGGGTGAAGTTTGGTTGACTTCTGCGCAGCGGTTTGGGAGTTAACATCAAAATTACATTTCTCGGCCGAATTGCGTAGATCTCATTGTCAAAAGGCTTAAATGACTTTTTTGAACTAAGTTTGACGATTGCGCTCAAACCAAATGTCCTAGAACCAAATTTCTAAATGTGACTACTAGATTGGGATACAATACACTATTGGGTGAAGTTTGGTTGACTTCTGCGCAGTGGTTTGGGAGTTAAGATCAAAATTACATTTCTTGGCCGAATTGCGTAGATCTCACTGTCAAAAGGCTTAAATGACTTTTTTGAACTAAGTTTGAGGATTGCGCTCAAACCAAATTTGCTAAATCCAAATTTCCAAATGTAACTACTAGATTGTGATACAATACACTATTGGGTGAAGTTTGGTTCACTTCTGCGCAGCGGTTTGGGAGTTAACATCAAAATTACATTTCTCGGCCGAATTGCGTAGATCTCACTGTCAAAAGGCTTAAATGACTTTTTTAAACTAAGTTTAAGGATTGCGCTCAAACCAAATGTCCTAGAACCAAATTTCCAAATGTAACTACTAGATTGTGATACAATACACTATTGGGTGAAGTTTGGTTGACTTCTGCGCAGCGGTTTGGGAGTTAACATCAAAATTACATTTCTCGGCCGAATTGCGTAGATCTCACTGTCAAAAGGCTTAAATGACTTTTTTGAACTAAGTTTGACGATTGCGCTCAAACCAAATGTCCTAGAACCAAATTTCTAAATGTAACTACTAGATTGTGATACAATACACTATTGGGTGAAGTTTGATTGACTTCTGCGCAGTGGTTTGGGAGTTAACATCAAAATTACATTTCTCGGCCGAATTGCGTAAATCTCACTGTCAAAAGGCTTAAATGACTTTTTGAACTAAGTTTGAGGATTGCGCTCAAACCAAATGTCCTAGAACCAAATTTCCAAATGTAACTACTAGATTGTGATACAATACACTATTGGGTGAAGTTTGGTTGACTTCTGCGCAGCGATTTGGGAGTTAACATCAAAATTACATTTCTCGGCCGAATTGCATAGATCTCACTGTCAAAAGGCTTAAATGACTTTTTTGAACTAAGTTTTAGGATTGCGCTCAAACCAAATGTCCTAGAACCAAATTTCCAAATGTAACTACTAGATTGTGATATAATACACTCTTGGGTGAAGTTTGGTTGACTTCTGCGCAGTGGTTACATTTCTCGGCCGAATTGCGTAGATCTCACTGTCAAAAGGCTTAAATGACTTTTTTGAACTAAGTTTGAGGATTGCGCTCAAACCAAATTTGCTAAATCCAAATTTCCAAATGTAACTACTAGATTGTGATACAATACACTATTGGGTGAAGTTTGGTTCACTTCTGCGCAGCGGTTTGGGAGTTAACATCAAATTTACATGTCTCGGCCATATCGCATAGATCTCACTGTGAAAAGGCTTAAATGGCTTTTTTGACCTAAGTTTGAGAATTGCGCTCAAATCAAATGTCCTAGAACCAAATTTCCACATGTAACTACTAAATTGTGATACAATACACTATTGGGTGAAGTTTGGTTGACTTCTGCGCAGCGGTTTGGGAGTTAACATCAAAATTACATTTCTCGGCCATATCGCATAGATCTCACTGTCAAAAGGCTTAAATGACTTTTTTTAACTAAGTTTAAGGATTGCGCTCAAACCAAATGTCCTAGAACCAAATTTCCAAATGTAACTACTAGATTGTGATACAATACACTATTGGGTGAAGTTTGGTTGACTTCTGCGCAGCGGTTTGGGAGTTAACATTAAAATTACATTTCTCGGCCGAATTGCGTAGATCTCCCTGTCAAAAGGCTTAAATGACTTTTTTGAACTAAGTTTGACGATTGCGCTCAAACCAAATGTCCTAGAACCAAATTTCTAAATGTGACTACTAGATTGGGATACAATACACTATTGGGTGAAGTTTGGTTGACTTCTGCGCAGTGGTTTGGGAGTTAAGATCAAAATTACATTTCTTGGCCGAATTGCGTAGATCTCACTGTCAAAGGGCTTAAATGACTTTTTTGAACTAAGTTTGAGGATTGCGCTCAAACCAGATTTGCTAAATCCAAATTTCCAAATGCAACTACTAGATTGTGATACAATACACTATTGGGTGAAGTTTGGTTCACTTCTGCGCAGCGGTTTGGGAGTTAACATCAAAAATTCATTTCTCGGCCGAATTGCGTAGATCTCACTGTCAAAAGGCTTAAATGACTTTTTTAAACTAAGTTTAAGGATTGCGCTCAAACCAAATGTCCTAGAACCAAATTTCCAAATGTAACTACTAGATTGTGATACAATACACTATTGGGTGAAGTTTGGTTGACTTCTGCGCAGCGGTTTGGGAGTTAACATCAAAATTACATTTCTCGGCCGAATTACGTAGATCTCACTGTCAAAAGGCTTAAATGATTTTTTTGAACTAAGTTTGAGGATTGAGCTCAAACAAAATGTCCTAGAACCAAATTTCCAAATGTAACTACTAGATTGTGATACAATACACTATTGGGTGAAGTTTGGTTCACTTCTGCGCAGCGGTTTGGGAGTTAACATCAAAATTTCATTTCTCGGCCGAATTGCGTAGATCTCACTGTCAAAAGGCTTAAATGACTTTTTTGAACTAAGTTTGAAGATTGCGCTCAAACCAAATGTCCTAGAACCAAATTTCCAAATGTAACTACTAGATTGGGATACAATACACTATTGGGTGAAGGTTGGTTGACTTCTGCGCAGCGGTATGGGAGTTAACATCAAAATTACATTTCTCGGCCGAATTACGTAGATCTCACTGTCAAAAGGCTTAAATGACTTTTTTGAACTAAGTTTGAGGATTGAGCTCAAACCAAATGTCCTAGAACCAAATTTCCAAATGTAACTACTAGATTGTGATACAATACACTATTGGGTGAAATTTGGTTCACTTCTGCGCAGAGGTTTGGGAGTTGACATCAAAATTACATTTCCCGGCCGAATTGCATAGATCTCACTGTCAAAAGGCTTAAATGACTTTTTTATAACTAAGTTTGAGGATTGCGCACAAACCAAATGTCCTAGAACCAAATTTCCAAATGTAACTACTAGATTGTGATACAATACACTATTGGGTGAAGTTTGGGGTGACTTCTGCGCAGCGGTAATGGAGTTAACATCAAAATTACATTTCTCGGCCGAATTGCGTAGATCTCACTGTGAAAAGGCTTAAATGACTTTTTTGAACTAAGTTTGAGGATTGCGCTCAAACCAAATTTGCTAAATCCAAATTTCCAAATGTAACTACTAGATTGTGATACAATACACTATTGGGTGAAGTTTGGTTGACTTCTGCGCAGCGGTTTGGGAGTTAACATCAAAATTACATTTCTCGGCCAAATTGCGTAGATCTCACTGTCAAAAGGCTTAAATGACTTTTTTGAACTAAGTTTTAGGATTGCGCTCAAACCAAATTTGCTAAATCCAAATTTCCAAATGTAACTACTAGATTGTGATACAATACACTCTTGGGTGAAGTTTGGTTGACTTCTGCGCAGTGGTTACATTTCTCGGCCGAATTGCGTAGATCTCACTGTCAAAAGGCTTAAATGACTTTTTTATAACTAAGTTTGAGGATTGCGCACAAACCAAATGTCCTAGAACCAAATTTCCAAATGTAACTACTAGATTGTGATACAATACACTATTGGGTGAAGTTTGGGGTGACTTCTGCGCAGCGGTTTGGGAATTAACATCAAAATTACATTTCTCGGCCGAATTGCGTAGATCTCACTGTCAAAAGGCTTAAATGACTTTTTTGAACTAAGTTTGACGATTGCGCTCAAACCAAATGTCCTAGAACCAAATTTCTAAATGTGACTACTAGATTGGGATTTAATACACTATTGGGTGAAGTTTGGTTGACTTCTGCGCAGTGGTTTGGGAGTTAAGATCAAAATTACATTTCTTGGCCGAATTGCGTAGATCTCACTGTCAAAAGGCTTAAATGACTTTTTTGAACTAAGTTTGAGGATTGCGCTCAAACCAAATTTGCTAAATCCAAATTTCCAAATGTAACTACTAGATTGTGATACAATACACTATTGGGTGAAGTTTGGTTCACTTCTGCGCAGCGGTTTGGGAGTTAACATCAAAATTACATTTCTCGGCCGAATTGCGTAGATATCACTGTCAAAAGGCTTAAATGACTTTTTTAAACTAAGTTTAAGGATTGCGCTCAAACCAAATGTCCTAGAACCAAATTTCCAAATGTAACTACTAGATTGTGATACAATACACTATTGGGTGAAGTTTGGTTGACTTCTGCGCAGCGGTTTGGGAGTTAACATCAAAATTACATTTCTCGGCCGAATTGCGTAGATCTCACTGTCAAAAGGCTTAAATGACTTTTTTGAACTAAGTTTGACGATTGCGCTCAAACCAAATGTCCTAGAACCAAATTTCTAAATGTAACTACTAGATTGTGATACAATACACTATTGGGTGAAGTTTGATTGACTTCTGCGCAGTGGTTTGGGAGTAAACATCAAAATTACATTTCTCGGCCGAATTGCGTAAATCTCACTGTCAAAAGGCTTAAATGACTTTTTGAACTAAGTTTGAGGATTGCGCTCAAACCAAATGTCCTAGAACCAAATTTCCAAATGTAACTACTAGATTGTGATACAATACACTATTGGGTGAAGTTTGGTTGACTTCTGCGCAGCGATTTGGGAGTTAACATCAAAATTACATTTCTCGGCCGAATTGCATAGAACTCACTGTCAAAAGGCTTAAATGACTTTTTTTTAACTAAGTTTGAGGATTGCGCTCAAACTAAATGTCCTAGAACCAAATTTCCAAATGTGACTACTAGATTGGGATACAATACACTATTGGGTGAAGTTTGGTTGACTTCTGCGCAGTGGTTTGGGAGTTAAGATCAAAATTACATTTCTTGGCCGAATTGCGTAGATCTCACTGTCAAAAAGCTTAAATGACTTTTTTGCACTTAGTTTGAGGATTGCGCTCAAACCAAATGTCCTAGAACCAAATGTCCAAATGTAATTACTAGATTGTGATACAATACACTACTGGGTGAAGTTTGGTTGACTTCTGCGCAGCGGTTTGGGAGTTAACATCAAAATTACATTTCTCGGCCAAATTGCGTAGATCTCACTGTCAAAAGGCTTAAATGACTTTTTTGAACTAAGTTTTAGGATTGCGCTCAAACCAAATGTCCTAGAACCAAATTTCCAAATGTAACTACTAGATTGTGATATAATACACTCTTGGGTGAAGTTTGGTTGACTTCTGCGCAGTGGTTACATTTCTCGGCCGAATTGCGTAGATCTCACTGTCAAAAGGCTTAAATGACTTTTTTGAACTAAGTTTGAGGATTGCGCTCAAACCAAATTTGCTAAATCCAAATTTCCAAATGTAACTACTAGATTGTGATACAATACACTATTGGGTGAAGTTTGGTTCACTTCTGCGCAGCGGTTTGGGAGTTAACATCAAATTTACATGTCTCGGCCATATCGCATAGATCTCACTGTGAAAAGGCTTAAATGGCTTTTTTGACCTAAGTTTGAGAATTGCGCTCAAATCAAATGTCCTAGAACCAAATTTCCACATGTAACTACTAAATTGTGATACAATACACTATTGGGTGAAGTTTGGTTGACTTCTGCGCAGCGGTTTGGGAGTTAACATCAAAATTACATTTCTCGGCCATATCGCATAGATCTCACTGTCAAAAGGCTTAAATGACTTTTTTTAACTAAGTTTAAGGATTGCGCTCAAACCAAATGTCCTAGAACCAAATTTCCAAATGTAACTACTAGATTGTGATACAATACACTATTGGGTGAAGTTTGGTTGACTTCTGCGCAGCGGTATGGGAGTTAACATCAAAATTACATTTCTCGGCCGAATTGCGTAGATCTCACTGTCAAAGGGCTTAAATGACTTTTTTGAACTAAGTTTGAGGATTGCGCTCAAACCAGATTTGCTAAATCCAAATTTCCAAATGCAACTACTAGATTGTGATACAATACACTATTGGGTGAAGTTTGGTTCACTTCTGCGCAGCGGTTTGGGAGTTAACATCAAAAATTCATTTCTCGGCCGAATTGCGTAGATCTCACTGTCAAAAGGCTTAAATGACTTTTTTAAACTAAGTTTAAGGATTGCGCTCAAACCAAATGTCCTAGAACCAAATTTCCAAATGTAACTACTAGATTGTGATACAATACACTATTGGGTGAAGTTTGGTTGACTTCTGCGCAGCGGTTTGGGAGTTAACATCAAAATTACATTTCTCGGCCGAATTACGTAGATCTCACTGTCAAAAGGCTTAAATGATTTTTTTGAACTAAGTTTGAGGATTGAGCTCAAACAAAATGTCCTAGAACCAAATTTCCAAATGTAACTACTAGATTGTGATACAATACACTATTGGGTGAAGTTTGGTTCACTTCTGCGCAGCGGTTTGGGAGTTAACATCAAAATTTCATTTCTCGGCCGAATTGCGTAGATCTCACTGTCAAAAGGCTTAAATGACTTTTTTGAACTAAGTTTGAAGATTGCGCTCAAACCAAATGTCCTAGAACCAAATTTCCAAATGTAACTACTAGATTGGGATACAATACACTATTGGGTGAAGGTTGGTTGACTTCTGCGCAGCGGTATGGGAGTTAACATCAAAATTACATTTCTCGGCCGAATTACGTAGATCTCACTGTCAAAAGGCTTAAATGACTTTTTTGAACTAAGTTTGAGGATTGAGCTCAAACCAAATGTCCTAGAACCAAATTTCCAAATGTAACTACTAGATTGTGATACAATACACTATTGGGTGAAATTTGGTTCACTTCTGCGCAGAGGTTTGGGAGTTGACATCAAAATTACATTTCCCGGCCGAATTGCATTGATCTCACTGTCAAAAGGCTTAAATGACTTTTTTATAACTAAGTTTGAGGATTGCGCACAAACCAAATGTCCTAGAACCAAATTTCCAAATGTAACTACTAGATTGTGATACAATACACTATTGGGTGAAGTTTGGGGTGACTTCTGCGCAGCGGTAATGGAGTTAACATCAAAATTACATTTCTCGGCCGAATTGCGTAGATCTCACTGTGAAAAGGCTTAAATGACTTTTTTGAACTAAGTTTGAGGATTGCGCTCAAACCAAATTTGCTAAATCCAAATTTCCAAATGTAACTACTAGATTGTGATACAATACACTATTGGGTGAAGTTTGGTTGACTTCTGCGCAGCGGTTTGGGAGTTAACATCAAAATTACATTTCTCGGCCAAATTGCGTAGATCTCACTGTCAAAAGGCTTAAATGACTTTTTTGAACTAAGTTTTAGGATTGCGCTCAAACCAAATTTGCTAAATCCAAATTTCCAAATGTAACTACTAGATTGTGATACAATACACTCTTGGGTGAAGTTTGGTTGACTTCTGCGCAGTGGTTACATTTCTCGGCCGAATTGCGTAGATCTCACTGTCAAAAGGCTTAAATGACTTTTTTGAACTATGTTTGAGGATTGCGCTCAAACCAAATTTGCTAAATCCAAATTTCCAAATGTAACTACTAGATTGTGATACAATACACTATTGGGTGAAGTTTGGTTCACTTCTGCGCAGCGGTTTGGGAGTTAACATCAAAATTACATTTCTCGGCCGAATTGCGTAGATCTCACTGTCAAAAGGCTTAAATGACTTTTTTGAACTAAGTTTGACGATTGCGCTCAAACCAAATGTCCTAGAACCAAATTTCTAAATGTGACTACTAGATTGGGATTTAATACACTATTGGGTGAAGTTTGGTTGACTTCTGCGCAGTGGTTTGGGAGTTAAGATCAAAATTACATTTCTTGGCCGAATTGCGTAGATCTCACTGTCAAAAGGCTTAAATGACTTTTTTGAACTAAGTTTGAGGATTGCGCTCAAACCAAATTTGCTAAATCCAAATTTCCAAATGTAACTACTAGATTGTGATACAATACACTATTGGGTGAAGTTTGGTTCACTTCTGCGCAGCGGTTTGGGAGTTAACATCAAAATTACATTTCTCGGCCGAATTGCGTAGATATCACTGTCAAAAGGCTTAAATGACTTTTTTAAACTAAGTTTAAGGATTGCGCTCAAACCAAATGTCCTAGAACCAAATTTCCAAATGTAACTACTAGATTGTGATACAATACACTATTGGGTGAAGTTTGGTTGACTTCTGCGCAGCGGTTTGGGAGTTAACATCAAAATTACATGTCTCGGCCATATCGCATAGATCTCACTGTGAAAAGGCTTAAATGGCTTTTTTGACCTAAGTTTGAGAATTGCGCTCAAATCAAATGTCCTAGAACCAAATTTCCACATGTAACTACTAAATTGTGATACAATACACTATTGGGTGAAGTTTGGTTGACTTCTGCGCAGCGGTTTGGGAGTTAACATCAAAATTACATTTCTCGGCCGAATTGCGTAAATCTCACTGTCAAAAGGCTTAAATGACTTTTTTTAACTAAGTTTAAGGATTGCGCTCAAACCAAATGTCCTAGAACCAAATTTCCAAATGTAACTACTAGATTGTGATACAATACACTATTGGGTGAAGTTTGGTTGACTTCTGCGCAGCGGTTTGGGAGTTAACATTAAAATTACATTTCTCGGCCGAATTGCGTAAATCTCACTGTCAAAAGGCTTAAATGACTTTTTGAACTAAGTTTGAGGATTGCGCTCAAACCAAATGTCCTAGAACCAAATTTCCAAATGTAACTACTAGATTGTGATACAATACACTATTGGGTGAAGTTTGGTTGACTTCTGCGCAGCGATTTGGGAGTTAACATCAAAATTACATTTCTCGGCCGAATTGCATAGAACTCACTGTCAAAAGGCTTAAATGACTTTTTTTTAACTAAGTTTGAGGATTGCGCTCAAACTAAATGTCCTAGAACCAAATTTCCAAATGTGACTACTAGATTGGGATACAATACACTATTGGGTGAAGTTTGGTTGACTTCTGCGCAGTGGTTTGGGAGTTAAGATCAAAATTACATTTCTTGGCCGAATTGCGTAGATCTCACTGTCAAAAAGCTTAAATGACTTTTTTGCACTTAGTTTGAGGATTGCGCTCAAACCAAATGTCCTAGAACCAAATGTCCAAATGTAATTACTAGATTGTGATACAATACACTACTGGGTGAAGTTTGGTTGACTTCTGCGCAGCGGTTTGGGAGTTAACATCAAAATTACATTTCTCGGCCAAATTGCGTAGATCTCACTGTCAAAAGGCTTAAATGACTTTTTTGAACTAAGTTTTAGGATTGCGCTCAAACCAAATGTCCTAGAACCAAATTTCCAAATGTAACTACTAGATTGTGATATAATACACTCTTGGGTGAAGTTTGGTTGACTTCTGCGCAGTGGTTACATTTCTCGGCCGAATTGCGTAGATCTCACTGTCAAAAGGCTTAAATGACTTTTTTGAACTAAGTTTGAGGATTGCGCTCAAACCAAATTTGCTAAATCCAAATTTCCAAATGTAACTACTAGATTGTGATACAATACACTATTGGGTGAAGTTTGGTTCACTTCTGCGCAGCGGTTTGGGAGTTAACATCAAATTTACATGTCTCGGCCATATCGCATAGATCTCACTGTGAAAAGGCTTAAATGGCTTTTTTGACCTAAGTTTGAGAATTGCGCTCAAATCAAATGTCCTAGAACCAAATTTCCACATGTAACTACTAAATTGTGATACAATACACTATTGGGTGAAGTTTGGTTGACTTCTGCGCAGCGGTTTGGGAGTTAACATCAAAATTACATTTCTCGGCCATATCGCATAGATCTCACTGTCAAAAGGCTTAAATGACTTTTTTTAACTAAGTTTAAGGATTGCGCTCAAACCAAATGTCCTAGAACCAAATTTCCAAATGTAACTACTAGATTGTGATACAATACACTATTGGGTGAAGTTTGGTTGACTTCTGCGCAGCGGTTTGGGAGTTAACATTAAAATTACATTTCTCGGCCGAATTGCGTAGATCTCCCTGTCAAAAGGCTTAAATGACTTTTTTGAACTAAGTTTGACGATTGCGCTCAAACCAAATGTCCTAGAACCAAATTTCTAAATGTGACTACTAGATTGGGATACAATACACTATTGGGTGAAGTTTGGTTGACTTCTGCGCAGTGGTTTGGGAGTTAAGATCAAAATTACATTTCTTGGCCGAATTGCGTAGATCTCACTGTCAAAGGGCTTAAATGACTTTTTTGAACTAAGTTTGAGGATTGCGCTCAAACCAAATTTGCTAAATCCAAATTTCCAAATGCAACTACTAGATTGTGATACAATACACTATTGGGTGAAGTTTGGTTCACTTCTGCGCAGCGGTTTGGGAGTTAACATCAAAATTACATTTCTCGGCCGAATTGCGTAGATCTCACTGTCAAAAGGCTTAAATGACTTTTTTAAACTAAGTTTAAGGATTGCGCTCAAACCAAATGTCCTAGAACCAAATTTCCAAATGTAACTACTAGATTGTGATACAATACACTATTGGGTGAAGTTTGGTTGACTTCTGCGCAGCGGTTTGGGAGTTAACATCAAAATTACATTTCTCGGCCGAATTACGTAGATCTCACTGTCAAAAGGCTTAAATGATTTTTTTGAACTAAGTTTGAGGATTGAGCTCAAACAAAATGTCCTAGAACCAAATTTCCAAATGTAACTACTAGATTGTGATACAATACACTATTGGGTGAAGTTTGGTTCACTTCTGCGCAGCGGTTTGGGAGTTAACATCAAAATTTCATTTCTCGGCCGAATTGCGTAGATCTCACTGTCAAAAGGCTTAAATGACTTTTTTGAACTAAGTTTGAAGATTGCGCTCAAACCAAATGTCCTAGAACCAAATTTCCAAATGTAACTACTAGATTGGGATACAATACACTATTGGGTGAAGGTTGGTTGACTTCTGCGCAGCGGTATGGGAGTTAACATCAAAATTACATTTCTCGGCCGAATTACGTAGATCTCACTGTCAAAAGGCTTAAATGACTTTTTTGAACTAAGTTTGAGGATTGAGCTCAAACCAAATGTCCTAGAACCAAATTTCCAAATGTAACTACTAGATTGTGATACAATACACTATTGGGTGAAATTTGGTTCACTTCTGCGCAGAGGTTTGGGAGTTGACATCAAAATTACATTTCCCGGCCGAATTGCATAGATCTCACTGTCAAAAGGCTTAAATGACTTTTTTATAACTAAGTTTGAGGATTGCGCACAAACCAAATGTCCTAGAACCAAATTTCCAAATGTAACTACTAGATTGTGATACAATACACTATTGGGTGAAGTTTGGGGTGACTTCTGCGCAGCGGTTATGGAGTTAACATCAAAATTACATTTCTCGGCCGAATTGCGTAGATCTCACTGTGAAAAGGCTTAAATGACTTTTTTGAACTAAGTTTGAGGATTGCGCTCAAACCAAATTTGCTAAATCCAAATTTCCAAATGTAACTACTAGATTGTGATACAATACACTATTGGGTGAAGTTTGGTTGACTTCTGCGCAGCGGTTTGGGAGTTAACATCAAAATTACATATTTCGGCCAAATTGCGTAGATCTCACTGTCAAAAGGCTTAAATGACTTTTTTGAACTAAGTTTTAGGATTGCGCTCAAACCAAATGTCCTAGAACCAAATTTCCAAATGTAACTACTAGATTGTGATACAATACACTCTTGGGTGAAGTTTGGTTGACTTCTGCGCAGTGGTTACATTTCTCGGCCGAATTGCGTAGATCTCACTGTCAAAAGGCTTAAATGACTTTTTTGAACTATGTTTGAGGATTGCGCTCAAACCAAATTTGCTAAATCCAAATTTCCAAATGTAACTACTAGATTGTGATACAATACACTATTGGGTGAAGTTTGGTTCACTTCTGCGCAGCGGTTTGGGAGTTAACATCAAAATTACATTTCTCGGCCGAATTGCGTAGATCTCACTGTCAAAAGGCTTAAATGACTTTTTTGAACTAAGTTTGACGATTGCGCTCAAACCAAATGTCCTAGAACCAAATTTCTAAATGTGACTACTAGATTGGGATACAATACACTATTGGGTGAAGTTTGGTTGACTTCTGCGCAGCGGTTTGGGAGTTAACATCAAAATTACATTTCTCGGCCGAATTACGTAGATCTCACTGTCAAAAGGCTTAAATGACTTTTTTGAACTAAGTTTGAGGATTGAGCTCAAACAAAATGTCCTAGAACCAAATTTCCAAATGTAACTACTAGATTGTGATACAATACACTATTGGGTGAAGTTTGGTTCACTTCTGCGCAGGGGTTTGGGAGTTAACATCAAAATTTCATTTCTCGGCCGAATTGCGTAGATCTCACTGTCAAAAGGCTTAAATGACTTTTTTGAACTAAGTTTGAGGATTGCGCTCAAACCAAATTTGCTAAATCCAAATTTCCAAATGTAACTACTAGATTGTGATACAATACACTATTGGGTGAAGTTTGGTTCACTTCTGCGCAGCGGTTTGGGAGTTATCATCAAAATTACATTTCTCGGCCGAATTGCGTAGATCTCACTGTCAAAAGGCTTAAATGACTTTTTTGAACTAAGTTTGAGGATTGCGCTCAAACCAAATGTCCTAGAACCAAATTTCTAAATGTAACTACTAGATTGTGATACAATACACTATTGGGTGAAGTTTGGTTGACTTCTGCGCAGCGATTTGGGAGTTATCATCAAAATTACATTTCTCGGCCGAATTGCGTAGATCTCACTGTCAAAAGGCTTAAATGACTTTTTTGAACTAAGTTTGAGGATTGCGCTCAAACCAAATGTCCTAGAACCAAATTTCTAAATGTAACTACTAGATTGTGATACAATACACTATTGGGTGAAGTTTGGTTGACTTCTGCGCAGTGGTTTGGGAGTTAAGATCAAAATTACATTTCTTGGCCGAATTGCGTAGATCTCACTGTCAAAAAGCTTAAATGACTTTTTTGCACTAAGTTTGAGGATTGCGCTCAAACCAAATGTCCTAGAACCAAATGTCCAAATGTAATTACTAGATTGTGATACAATACACTATTGGGTGAAGTTTGGTTGACTTCTGCGCAGTGGTTTGGGAGTTAAGATCAAAATTACATTTCTTGGCCGAATTGCGTAGATCTCACTGTCAAAAGGCTTAAATGACTTTTTTGAACTAAGTTTGAGGATTGCGCTCAAACCAAATTTGCTAAATCCAAATTTCCAAATGTAACTACTAGATTGTGATACAATACACTATTGGGTGAAGTTTGGTTCACTTCTGCGCAGCGGTTTGGGAGTTAACATCAAAATTACATTTCTCGGCCGAATTGCGTAGATCTCACTGTCAAAAGGCTTAAATGACTTTTTTAAACTAAGTTTAAGGATTGCGCTCAAACCAAATGTCCTAGAACCAAATTTCCAAATGTAACTACTAGATTGTGATACAATACACTATTGGGTGAAGTTTGGTTGACTTCTGCGCAGCGGTTTGGGAGTTAACATCAAAATTACATTTCTCGGCCGAATTGCATAGAACTCACTGTCAAAAGGCTTAAATGACTTTTTTTTAACTAAGTTTGAGGATTGCGCTCAAACTAAATGTCCTAGAACCAAATTTCCAAATGTGACTACTAGATTGTGATACAATACACTATTGGGTGAAGTTTGGTTGACTTCTGCGCAGTGGTTTGGGAGTTAAGATCAAAATTACATTTCTTGGCCGAATTGCGTAGATCTCAC
This sequence comes from Corythoichthys intestinalis, assembly GCF_030265065.1. Lineage (NCBI taxonomy): Eukaryota > Metazoa > Chordata > Actinopteri > Syngnathiformes > Syngnathidae > Corythoichthys > Corythoichthys intestinalis. Next base: position 3,108,081 of record NC_080405.1, on the reverse strand, counting down.
TGTCAAAAAGCTTAAATGACTTTTTTGCACTTAGTTTGAGGATTGCGCTCAAACCAAATGTCCTAGAACCAAATGTCCAAATGTAATTACTAGATTGTGATACAATACACTATTGGGTGAAGTTTGGTTGACTTCTGCGCAGCGGTTTGGGAGTTAACATCAAAATTACATTTCTCGGCCAAATTGCGTAGATCTCACTGTCAAAAGGCTTAAATGACTTTTTTGAACTATGTTTTAGGATTGCGCTCAAACCAAATGTCCTAGAACCAAATTTCCAAATGTAACTACTAGATTGTGATATAATACACTCTTGGGTGAAGTTTGGTTGACTTCTGCGCAGTGGTTACATTTCTCGGCCGAATTGCGTAGATCTCACTGTCAAAAGGCTTAAATGACTTTTTTGAACTAAGTTTGAGGATTGCGCTCAAACCAAATTTGCTAAATCCAAATTTCCAAATGTAACTACTAGATTGTGATACAATACACTATTGGGTGAAGTTTGGTTCACTTCTGCGCAGCGGTTTGGGAGTCAACATCAAATTTACATGTCTCGGCCATATCGCATAGATCTCACTGTGAAAAGGCTTAAATGGCTTTTTTGACCTAAGTTTGAGAATTGCGCTCAAATCAAATGTCCTAGAACCAAATTTCCACATGTAACTACTAAATTGTGATACAATACACTATTGGGTGAAGTTTGGTTGACTTCTGCGCAGCGGTTTGGGAGTTAACATCAAAATTACATTTCTCGGCCATATCGCATAGATCTCACTGTCAAAAGGCTTAAATGACTTTTTTTAACTAAGTTTAAGGATTGCGCTCAAACCAAATGTCCTAGAACCAAATTTCCAAATGTAACTACTAGATTGTGATACAATACACTATTGGGTGAAGTTTGGTTGACTTCTGCGCAGCGGTTTGGGAGTTAACATTAAAATTACATTTCTCGGCCGAATTGCGTAGATCTCCCTGTCAAAAGGCTTAAATGACTTTTTTGAACTAAGTTTGACGATTGCGCTCAAACCAAATGTCCTAGAACCAAATTTCTAAATGTGACTACTAGATTGGGATACAATACACTATTGGGTGAAGTTTGGTTGACTTCTGCGCAGTGGTTTGGGAGTTAAGATCAAAATTACATTTCTTGGCCGAATTGCATAGATCTCACTGTCAAAGGGCTTAAATGACTTTTTTGAACTAAGTTTGAGGATTGCGCTCAAACCAAATTTGCTAAATCCAAATTTCCAAATGCAACTACTAGATTGTGATACAATACACTATTGGGTGAAGTTTGGTTCACTTCTGCGCAGCGGTTTGGGAGTTAACATCAAAATTACATTTCTCGGCCGAATTGCGTAGATCTCACTGTCAAAAGGCTTAAATGACTTTTTTTAACTAAGTTTAAGGATTGCGCTCAAACCAAATGTCCTAGAACCAAATTTCCAAATGTAACTACTAGATTGTGATACAATACACTATTGGGTGAAGTTTGGTTGACTTCTGCGCAGCGGTTTGGGAGTTAACATCAAAATTACATTTCTCGGCCGAATTGCGTAGATCTCACTGTCAAAAGGCTTAAATGACTTTTTTGAACTAAGTTTGACGATTGCGCTCAAACCAAATGTCCTAGAACCAAATTTCTAAATGTGACTACTAGATTGGGATACAATACACTATTGGGTGAAGTTTGGTTGACTTCTGCGCAGTGGTTTGGGAGTTAAGATCAAAATTACATTTCTTGGCCGAATTGCGTAGATCTCACTGTCAAAAGGCTTAAATGACTTTTTTGAACTAAGTTTGAGGATTGCGCTCAAACCAAATTTGCTAAATCCAAATTTCCAAATGTAACTACTAGATTGTGATACAATACACTATTGGGTGAAGTTTGGTTCACTTCTGCGCAGCGGTTTGGGAGTTAACATCAAAATTACATTTCTCGGCCGAATTGCTCAGATCTCACTGTCAAAAGGCTTAAATGACTTTTTTAAACTAAGTTTAAGGATTGCGCTCAAACCAAATGTCCTAGAACCAAATTTCCAAATGTAACTACTAGATTGTGATACAATACACTATTGGGTGAAGTTTGGTTGACTTCTGCGCAGCGGTTTGGGAGTTAACATCAAAATTACATTTCTCGGCCGAATTTCTTAGATCTCACTGTCAAAAGGCTTAAATGATTTTTTTGAACTAAGTTTGAGGATTGAGCTCAAACAAAATGTCCTAGAACCAAATTTCCAAATGTAACTACTAGATTGTGATACAATACACTATTGGGTGAAGTTTGGTTCACTTCTGCGCAGCGGTTTGGGAGTTAACATCAAAATTTCATTTCTCGGCCGAATTGCGTAGATCTCACTGTCAAAAGGCTTAAATGACTTTTTTGAACTAAGTTTGAAGATTGCGCTCAAACCAAATGTCCTAGAACCAAATTTCCAAATGTAACTACTAGATTGGGATACAATACACTATTGGGTGAAGGTTGGTTGACTTCTGCGCAGCGGTATGGGAGTTAACATCAAAATTACATTTCTCGGCCGAATTACGTAGATCTCACTGTCAAAAGGCTTAAATGACTTTTTTGAACTAAGTTTGAGGATTGAGCTCAAACCAAATGTCCTAGAACCAAATTTCCAAATGTAACTACTAGATTGTGATACAATACAATATTGGGTGAAATTTGGTTCACTTCTGCGCAGAGGTTTGGGAGTTGACATCAAAATTACATTTCCCGGCCGAATTGCATAAATCTCACTGTCAAAAGGCTTAAATGACTTTTTTATAACTAAGTTTGAGGATTGCGCACAAACCAAATGTCCTAGAACCAAATTTCCAAATGTAACTACTAGATTGTGATACAATACACTATTGGGTTAAGTTTGGGGTGACTTCTGCGCAGCGGTTATGGAGTTAACATCAAAATTACATTTCTCGGCCGAATTGCGTAGATCTCACTGTGAAAAGGCTTAAATGACTTTTTTGAACTAAGTTTGAGGATTGCGCTCAAACCAAATTTGCTAAATCCAAATTTCCAAATGTAACTACTAGATTGTGATACAATACACTATTGGGTGAAGTTTGGTTGACTTCTGCGCAGCGGTTTGGGAGTTAACATCAAAATTACATTTCTCGGCCAAATTGCGTAGATCTCACTGTCAAAAGGCTTAAATGACTTTTTTGAACTAAGTTTTAGGATTGCGCTCAAACCAAATGTCGTAGAACCAAATTTCCAAATGTAACTACTAGATTGTGATACAATACACTCTTGGGTGAAGTTTGGTTGACTTCTGCGCAGTGGTTACATTTCTCGGCCGAATTGCGTAGATCTCACTGTCAAAAGGCTTAAATGACTTTTTTGAACTATGTTTGAGGATTGCGCTCAAACCAAATTTGCTAAATCCAAATTTCCAAATGTAACTACTAGATTGTGATACAATACACTATTGGGTGAAGTTTGGTTCACTTCTGCGCAGCGGTTTGGGAGTTAACATCAAAATTACATTTCTCGGCCGAATTGCGTAGATCTCACTGTCAAAAGGCTTAAATGACTTTTTTGAACTAAGTTTGACGATTGCGTTCAAACCAAATGTCCTAGAACCAAATTTCTAAATGTGACTACTAGATTGGGATACAATACACTATTGGGTGAAGTTTGGTTGACTTCTGCGCAGTGGTTTGGGAGTTAAGATCAAAATTACATTTCTTGGCCGAATTGCGTAGATCTCACTGTCAAAAGGCTTAAATGACTTTTTTGAACTAAGTTTGAGGATTGCGCTCAAACCAAATTTGCTAAATCCAAATTTCCAAATGTAACTACTAGATTGTGATACAATACACTATTGGGTGAAGTTTGGTTCACTTCTGCGCAGCGGTTTGGGAGTTAACATCAAAATTACATTTCTCGGCCGAATTGCGTAGATCTCACTGTTAAAAGGCTTAAATGACTTTTTTAAACTAAGTTTAAGGATTGCGCTCAAACCAAATGTCCTAGAACCAAATTTCCAAATGTAACTACTAGATTGTGATACAATACACTATTGGGTGAAGTTTGGTTGACTTCTGCGCAGCGGTTTGGGAGTTAACATCAAAATTACATTTCTCGGCCGAATTGCGTAGATCTCACTGTCAAAAGGCTTAAATGACTTTTTTGAACTAAGTTTGACGATTGCGCTCAAACCAAATGTCCTAGAACCAAATTTCTAAATGTAACTACTAGATTGTGATACAATACACTATTGGGTGAAGTTTGATTGACTTCTGCGCAGTGGTTTGGGAGTTAACATCAAAATTACATTTCTCGGCCGAATTGCGTAAATCTCACTGTCAAAAGGCTTAAATGACTTTTTTGAACTAAGTTTTAGGATTGCGCTCAAACAAAATGTCCTAGAACCAAATTTCCAAATGTAACTACTAGATTGTGATATAATACACTCTTGGGTGAAGTTTGGTTGACTTCTGCGCAGTGGTTACATTTCTCGGCCGAATTGCGTAGATCTCACTGTCAAAGGGCTTAAATGACTTTTTTGAACTAAGTTTGAGGATTGCGCTCAAACCAAATTTGCTAAATCCAAATTTCCAAATGCAACTACTAGATTGTGATACAATACACTATTGGGTGAAGTTTGGTTCACTTCTGCGCAGCGGTTTGGGAGTTAACATCAAAATTACATTTCTCGGCCGAATTGCGTAGATCTCACTGTCAAAAGGCTTAAATGACTTTTTTTAACTAAGTTTAAGGATTGCGCTCAAACCAAATGTCCTAGAACCAAATTTCCAAATGTAACTACTAGATTGTGATACAATACACTATTGGGTGAAGTTTGGTTGACTTCTGCGCAGCGGTTTGGGAGTTAACATCAAAATTACATTTCTCGGCCGAATTGCGTAGATCTCACTGTCAAAAGGCTTAAATGACTTTTTTGAACTAAGTTTGACGATTGCGCTCAAACCAAATGTCCTAGAACCAAATTTCTAAATGTGACTACTAGATTGGGATACAATACACTATTGGGTGAAGTTTGGTTGACTTCTGCGCAGTGGTTTGGGAGTTAAGATCAAAATTACATTTCTTGGCCGAGTTGCGTAGATCTCACTGTCAAAAGGCTTAAATGACTTTTTTGAACTAAGTTTGAGGATTGCGCTCAAACCAAATTTGCTAAATCCAAATTTCCAAATGTAACTACTAGATTGTGATACAATACACTATTGGGTGAAGTTTGGTTCACTTCTGCGCAGCGGTTTGGGAGTTAACATCAAAATTACATTTCTCGGCCGAATTGCGTAGATCTCACTGTCAAAAGGCTTAAATGACTTTTTTAAACTAAGTTTAAGGATTGCGCTCAAACCAAATGTCCTAGAACCAAATTTCCAAATGTAACTACTAGATTGTGATACAATACACTATTGGGTGAAGTTTGGTTGACTTCTGCGCAGTGGTTACATTTCTCGGCCGAATTGCGTAGATCTCACTGTCAAAAGGCTTAAATGACTTTTTTGAACTAAGTTTGACGATTGCGCTCAAACCAAATGTCCTAGAACCAAATTTCTAAATGTAACTACTAGATTGTGATACAATACACTATTGGGTGAAGTTTGATTGACTTCTGCGCAGTGGTTTGGGAGTTAACATCAAAATTACATTTCTCGGCCGAATTGCGTAAATCTCACTGTCAAAAGGCTTAAATGACTTTTTGAACTAAGTTTGAGGATTGCGCTCAAACCAAATGTCCTAGAACCAAATTTCCAAATGTAACTACTAGATTGTGATACAATACACTATTGGGTGAAGTTTGGTTGACTTCTGCGCAGCGATTTGGGAGTTAACATCAAAATTACATTTCTCGGCCGAATTGCATAGAACTCACTGTCAAAAGGCTTAAATGACTTTTTTTTAACTAAGTTTGAGGATTGCGCTCAAACTAAATGTCCTAGAACCAAATTTCCAAATGTGACTACTAGATTGTGATACAATACACTATTGGGTGAAGTTTGGTTGACTTCTGCGCAGTGGTTTGGGAGTTAAGATCAAAATTACATTTCTTGGCCGAATTGCGTAGATCTCACTGTCAAAAAGCTTAAATGACTTTTTTGCACTTAGTTTGAGGATTGCGCTCAAACCAAATGTCCTAGAACCAAATGTCCAAATGTAATTACTAGATTGTGATACAATACACTATTGGGTGAAGTTTGGTTGACTTCTGCGCAGCGGTTTGGGAGTTAACATCAAAATTACATTTCTCGGCCAAATTGCGTAGATCTCACTGTCAAAAGGCTTAAATGACTTTTTTGAACTAAGTTTTAGGATTGCGCTCAAACCAAATGTCCTAGAACCAAATTTCCAAATGTAACTACTAGATTGTGATATAATACACTCTTGGGTGAAGTTTGGTTGACTTCTGCGCAGTGGTTACATTTCTCGGCCGAATTGCGTAGATCTCACTGTCAAAAGGCTTAAATGACTTTTTTGAACTAAGTTTGAGGATTGCGCTCAAACCAAATTTGCTAAATCCAAATTTCCAAATGTAACTACTAGATTGTGATACAATACACTATTGGGTGAAGTTTGGTTCACTTCTGCGCAGCGGTTTGGGAGTCAACATCAAATTTACATGTCTCGGCCATATCGCATAGATCTCACTGTGAAAAGGCTTAAATGGCTTTTTTGACCTAAGTTTGAGAATTGCGCTCAAATCAAATGTCCTAGAACCAAATTTCCACATGTAACTACTAAATTGTGATACAATACACTATTGGGTGAAGTTTGGTTGACTTCTGCGCAGCGGTTTGGGAGTTAACATCAAAATTACATTTCTCGGCCATATCGCATAGATCTCACTGTCAAAAGGCTTAAATGACTTTTTTTAACTAAGTTTAAGGATTGCGCTCAAACCAAATGTCCTAGAACCAAATTTCCAAATGTAACTACTAGATTGTGATACAATACACTATTGGGTGAAGTTTGGTTGACTTCTGCGCAGCGGTTTGGGAGTTAACATTAAAATTACATTTCTCGGCCGAATTGCGTAGATCTCCCTGTCAAAAGGCTTAAATGACTTTTTTGAACTAAGTTTGACGATTGCGCTCAAACCAAATGTCCTAGAACCAAATTTCTAAATGTGACTACTAGATTGGGATACAATACACTATTGGGTGAAGTTTGGTTGACTTCTGCGCAGTGGTTTGGGAGTTAAGATCAAAATTACATTTCTTGGCCGAATTGCGTAGATCTCACTGTCAAAGGGCTTAAATGACTTTTTTGAACTAAGTTTGAGGATTGCGCTCAAACCAAATTTGCTAAATCCAAATTTCCAAATGCAACTACTAGATTGTGATAAAATACACTATTGGGTGAAGTTTGGTTCACTTCTGCGCAGCGGTTTGGGAGTTAACATAAAAATTACATTTCTCGGCCGAATTGCGTAGATCTCACTGTCAAAAGGCTTAAATGACTTTTTTTAACTAAGTTTAAGGATTGCGCTCAAACCAAATGTCCTAGAACCAAATTTCCAAATGTAACTACTAGATTGTGATACAATACACTATTGGGTGAAGTTTGGTTGACTTCTGCGCAGCGGTTTGGGAGTTAACATCAAAATTACATTTCTCGGCCGAATTGCGTAGATCTCACTGTCAAAAGGCTTAAATGACTTTTTTGAACTAAGTTTGACGATTGCGCTCAAACCAAATGTCCTAGAACCAAATTTCTAAATGTGACTACTAGATTGGGATACAATACACTATTGGGTGAAGTTTGGTTGACTTCTGCGCAGTGGTTTGGGAGTTAAGATCAAAATTACATTTCTTGGCCGAATTGCGTAGATCTCACTGTCAAAAGGCTTAAATGACTTTTTTGAACTAAGTTTGAGGATTGCGCTCAAACCAAATTTGCTAAATCCAAATTTCCAAATGTAACTACTAGATTGTGATACAATACACTATTGGGTGAAGTTTGGTTCACTTCTGCGCAGCGGTTTGGGAGTTAACATCAAAATTACATTTCTCGGCCGAATTGCTCAGATCTCACTGTCAAAAGGCTTAAATGACTTTTTTAAACTAAGTTTAAGGATTGCGCTCAAACCAAATGTCCTAGAACCAAATTTCCAAATGTAACTACTAGATTGTGATACAATACACTATTGGGTGAAGTTTGGTTGACTTCTGCGCAGCGGTTTGGGAGTTAACATCAAAATTACATTTCTCGGCCGAATTTCTTAGATCTCACTGTCAAAAGGCTTAAATGATTTTTTTGAACTAAGTTTGAGGATTGAGCTCAAACAAAATGTCCTAGAACCAAATTTCCAAATGTAACTACTAGATTGTGATACAATACACTATTGGGTGAAGTTTGGTTCACTTCTGCGCAGCGGTTTGGGAGTTAACATCAAAATTTCATTTCTCGGCCGAATTGCGTAGATCTCACTGTCAAAAGGCTTAAATGACTTTTTTGAACTAAGTTTGAAGATTGCGCTCAAACCAAATGTCCTAGAACCAAATTTCCAAATGTAACTACTAGATTGGGATACAATACACTATTGGGTGAAGGTTGGTTGACTTCTGCGCAGCGGTATGGGAGTTAACATCAAAATTACATTTCTCGGCCGAATTACGTAGATCTCACTGTCAAAAGGCTTAAATGACTTTTTTGAACTAAGTTTGAGGATTGAGCTCAAACCAAATGTCCTAGAACCAAATTTCCAAATGTAACTACTAGATTGTGATACAATACAATATTGGGTGAAATTTGGTTCACTTCTGCGCAGAGGTTTGGGAGTTGACATCAAAATTACATTTCCCGGCCGAATTGCATAGATCTCACTGTCAAAAGGCTTAAATGACTTTTTTATAACTAAGTTTGAGGATTGCGCACAAACCAAATGTCCTAGAACCAAATTTCCAAATGTAACTACTAGATTGTGATACAATACACTATTGGGTTAAGTTTGGGGTGACTTCTGCGCAGCGGTTATGGAGTTAACATCAAAATTACATTTCTCGGCCGAATTGCGTAGATCTCACTGTGAAAAGGCTTAAATGACTTTTTTGAACTAAGTTTGAGGATTGCGCTCAAACCAAATTTGCTAAATCCAAATTTCCAAATGTAACTACTAGATTGTGATACAATACACTATTGGGTGAAGTTTGGTTGACTTCTGCGCAGCGGTTTGGGAGTTAACATCAAAATTACATTTCTCGGCCAAATTGCGTAGATCTCACTGTCAAAAGGCTTAAATGACTTTTTTGAACTAAGTTTAAGGATTGCGCTCAAACCAAATGTCCTAGAACCAAATTTCCAAATGTAACTACTAGATTGTGATACAATACACTATTGGGTGAAGTTTGGTTGACTTCTGCGCAGCGGTTTGGGAGTTAACATCAAAATTACATTTCTCGGCCGAATTGCGTAGATCTCACTGTCAAAAGGCTTAAATGACTTTTTTGAACTAAGTTTGACGATTGCGCTCAAACCAAATGTCCTAGAACCAAATTTCTAAATGTAACTACTAGATTGTGATACAATACACTATTGGGTGAAGTTTGATTGACTTCTGCGCAGTGGTTTGGGAGTTAACATCAAAATTACATTTCTCGGCCGAATTGCGTAAATCTCACTGTCAAAAGGCTTAAATGACTTTTTTGAACTAAGTTTTAGGATTGCGCTCAAACAAAATGTCCTAGAACCAAATTTCCAAATGTAACTACTAGATTGTGATATAATACACTCTTGGGTGAAGTTTGGTTGACTTCTGCGCAGTGGTTACATTTCTCGGCCGAATTGCGTAGATCTCACTGTCAAAAGGCTTAAATGACTTTTTTGAACTAAGTTTGAGGATTGCGCTCAAACCAAATTTGCTAAATCCAAATTTCCAAATGTAACTACTAGATTGTGATACAATACACTATTGGGTGAAGTTTGGTTCACTTCTGCGCAGCGGTTTGGGAGTCAACATCAAATTTACATGTCTCGGCCATATCGCATAGATCTCACTGTGAAAAGGCTTAAATGGCTTTTTTGACCTAAGTTTGAGAATTGCGCTCAAATCAAATGTCCTAGAACCAAATTTCCACATGTAACTACTAAATTGTGATACAATACACTATTGGGTGAAGTTTGGTTGACTTCTGCGCAGCGGTTTGGGTGTTAACATCAAAATTACATTTCTCGGCCATATCGCATAGATCTCACTGTCAAAAGGCTTAAATGACTTTTTTTAACTAAGTTTAAGGATTGCGCTCAAACCAAATGTCCTAGAACCAAATTTCCAAATGTAACTACTAGATTGTGATACAATACACTATTGGGTGAAGTTTGGTTGACTTCTGCGCAGCGGTTTGGGAGTTAACATTAAAATTACATTTCTCGGCCGAATTGCGTAGATCTCCCTGTCAAAAGGCTTAAATGACTTTTTTGAACTAAGTTTGACGATTGCGCTCAAACCAAATGTCCTAGAACCAAATTTCTAAATGTGACTACTAGATTGGGATACAATACACTATTGGGTGAAGTTTGGTTGACTTCTGCGCAGTGGTTTGGGAGTTAAGATCAAAATTACATTTCTTGGCCGAATTGCGTAGATCTCACTGTCAAAGGGCTTAAATGACTTTTTTGAACTAAGTTTGAGGATTGCGCTCAAACCAAATTTGCTAAATCCAAATTTCCAAATGCAACTACTAGATTGTGATACAATACACTATTGGGTGAAGTTTGGTTCACTTCTGCGCAGCGGTTTGGGAGTTAACATCAAAATTACATTTCTCGGCCGAATTGCGTAGATCTCACTGTCAAAAGGCTTAAATGACTTTTTTTAACTAAGTTTAAGGATTGCGCTCAAACCAAATGTCCTAGAACCAAATTTCCAAATGTAACTACTAGATTGTGATACAATACACTATTGGGTGAAGTTTGGTTGACTTCTGCGCAGCGGTTTGGGAGTTAACATCAAAATTACATTTCTCGGCCGAATTGCGTAGATCTCACTGTCAAAAGGCTTAAATGACTTTTTTGAACTAAGTTTGACGATTGCGCTCAAACCAAATGTCCTAGAACCAAATTTCTAAATGTGACTACTAGATTGGGATACAATACACTATTGGGTGAAGTTTGGTTGACTTCTGCGCAGTGGTTTGGGAGTTAAGATCAAAATTACATTTCTTGGCCGAGTTGCGTAGATCTCACTGTCAAAAGGCTTAAATGACTTTTTTGAACTAAGTTTGAGGATTGCGCTCAAACCAAATTTGCTAAATCCAAATTTCCAAATGTAACTACTAGATTGTGATACAATACACTATTGGGTGAAGTTTGGTTCACTTCTGCGCAGCGGTTTGGGAGTTAACATCAAAATTACATTTCTCGGCCGAATTGCGTAGATCTCACTGTCAAAAGGCTTAAATGACTTTTTTGAACTAAGTTTGAAGATTGCGCTCAAACCAAATGTCCTAGAACCAAATTTCCAAATGTAACTACTAGATTGGGATACAATACACTATTGGGTGAAGGTTGATTGACTTCTGCGCAGCGGTTTGGGAGTTAACATCAAAATTACATTTCTCGGCCGAATTGCGTAGATCTCACTGTCAAAAGGCTTAAATGACTTTTTTGAACTAAGTTTGAAGATTGCGCTCAAACCAAATGTCGTAGAACCAAATTTCCAAATGTAACTACTAGATTGTGATACAATACACTCTTGGGTGAAGTTTGGTTGACTTCTGCGCAGTGGTTACATTTCTCGGCCGAATTGCGTAGATCTCACTGTCAAAAGGCTTAAATGACTTTTTTGAACTATGTTTGAGGATTGCGCTCAAACCAAATTTGCTAAATCCAAATTTCCAAATGTAACTACTAGATTGTGATACAATACACTATTGGGTGAAGTTTGGTTCACTTCTGCGCAGCGGTTTGGGAGTTAACATCAAAATTACATTTCTCGGCCGAATTGCGTAGATCTCACTGTCAAAAGGCTTAAATGACTTTTTTGAACTAAGTTTGACGATTGCGCTCAAACCAAATGTCCTAGAACCAAATTTCTAAATGTGACTACTAGATTGGGATACAATACACTATTGGGTGAAGTTTGGTTGACTTCTGCGCAGTGGTTTGGGAGTTAAGATCAAAATTACATTTCTTGGCCGAATTGCGTAGATCTCACTGTCAAAAGGCTTAAATGACTTTTTTGAACTAAGTTTGAGGATTGCGCTCAAACCAAATTTGCTAAATCCAAATTTCCAAATGTAACTACTAGATTGTGATACAATACACTATTGGGTGAAGTTTGGTTCACTTCTGCGCAGCGGTTTGGGAGTTAACATCAAAATTACATTTCTCGGCCGAATTGCGTAGATCTCACTGTTAAAAGGCTTAAATGACTTTTTTAAACTAAGTTTAAGGATTGCGCTCAAACCAAATGTCCTAGAACCAAATTTCCAAATGTAACTACTAGATTGTGATACAATACACTATTGGGTGAAGTTTGGTTGACTTCTGCGCAGCGGTTTGGGAGTTAACATCAAAATTACATTTCTCGGCCGAATTGCGTAGATCTCACTGTCAAAAGGCTTAAATGACTTTTTTGAACTAAGTTTGACGATTGCGCTCAAACCAAATGTCCTAGAACTAAATTTCTAAATGTAACTACTAGATTGTGATACAATACACTATTGGGTGAAGTTTGATTGACTTCTGCGCAGTGGTTTGGGAGTTAACATCAAAATTACATTTCTCGGCCGAATTGCGTAAATCTCACTGTCAAAAGGCTTAAATGACTTTTTGAACTAAGTTTGAGGATTGCGCTCAAACCAAATGTCCTAGAACCAAATTTCCAAATGTAACTACTAGATTGTGATACAATACACTATTGGGTGAAGTTTGGTTGACTTCTGCGCAGCGATTTGGGAGTTAACATCAAAATTACATTTCTCGGCCGAATTGCATAGAACTCACTGTCAAAAGGCTTAAATGATTTTTTTTAAACTAAGTTTGAGGATTGCGCTCAAACTAAATGTCCTAGAACCAAATTTCCAAATGTGACTACTAGATTGGGATACAATACACTATTGGGTGAAGTTTGGTTGACTTCTGCGCAGTGGTTTGGGAGTTAAGATCAAAATTACATTTCTTGGCCGAATTGCGTAGATCTCACTGTCAAAAAGCTTAAATGACTTTTTTGCACTTAGTTTGAGGATTGCGCTCAAACCAAATGTCCTAGAACCAAATGTCCAAATGTAATTACTAGATTGTGATACAATACACTATTGGGTGAAGTTTGGTTGACTTCTGCGCAGCGGTTTGGGAGTTAACATCAAAATTACATTTCTCGGCCAAATTGCGTAGATCTCACTGTCAAAAGGCTTAAATGACTTTTTTGAACTAAGTTTTAGGATTGCGCTCAAACCAAATGTCCTAGAACAGAATTTTCCAAATGTAACTACTAGATTGTGATATAATACACTCTTTGGTGAAGTTTGGTTGACTTCTGCGCAGTGGTTACATTTCTCGGCCGAATTGCGTAGATCTCACTGTCAAAAGGCTTAAATGACTTTTTTGAACTAAGTTTGAGGATTGCGCTCAAACCAAATTTGCTAAATCCAAATTTCCAAATGTAACTACTAGATTGTGATACAATACACTATTGGGTGAAGTTTGGTTCACTTCTGCGCAGCGGTTTGGGAGTTAACATCAAATTTACATGTCTCGGCCATATCGCATAGATCTCACTGTGAAAAGGCTTAAATGGCTTTTTTGACCTAAGTTTGAGAATTGCGCTCAAATCAAATGTCCTAGAACCAAATTTCCACATGTAACTACTAAATTGTGATACAATACACTATTGGGTGAAGTTTGGTTGACTTCTGCGCAGCGGTTTGGGAGTTAACATCAAAATTACATTTCTCGGCCATATCGCATAGATCTCACTGTCAAAAGGCTTAAATGACTTTTTTTAACTAAGTTTAAGGATTGCGCTCAAACCAAATGTCCTAGAACCAAATTTCCAAATGTAACTACTAGATTGTGATACAATACACTATTGGGTGAAGTTTGGTTGACTTCTGCGCAGCGGTTTGGGAGTTAACATTAAAATTACATTTCTCGGCCGAATTGCGTAGATCTCCCTGTCAAAAGGCTTAAATGACTTTTTTGAACTAAGTTTGACGATTGCGCTCAAACCAAATGTCCTAGAACCAAATTTCTAAATGTGACTACTAGATTGGGATACAATACACTATTGGGTGAAGTTTGGTTGACTTCTGCGCAGTGGTTTGGGAGTTAAGATCAAAATTACATTTCTTGGCCGAATTGCGTAGATCTCACTGTCAAAGGGCTTAAATGACTTTTTTGAACTAAGTTTGAGGATTGCGCTCAAACCAAATTTGCTAAATCCAAATTTCCAAATGCAACTACTAGATTGTGATACAATACACTATTGGGTGAAGTTTGGTTCACTTCTGCGCAGCGGTTTGGGAGTTAACATCAAAATTACATTTCTCGGCCGAATTGCGTAGATCTCACTGTCAAAAGGCTTAAATGACTTTTTTTAACTAAGTTTAAGGATTGCGCTCAAACCAAATGTCCTAGAACCAAATTTCCAAATGTAACTACTAGATTGTGATACAATACACTATTGGGTGAAGTTTGGTTGACTTCTGCGCAGCGGTTTGGGAGTTAACATCAAAATTACATTTCTCGGCCGAATTACGTAGATCTCACTGTCAAAAGGCTTAAATGATTTTTTTGAACTAAGTTTGAGGATTGAGCTCAAACAAAATGTCCTAGAACCAAATTTCCAAATGTAACTACTAGATTGTGATACAATACACTATTGGGTGAAGTTTGGTTCACTTCTGCGCAGCGGTTTGGGAGTTAACATCAAAATTTCATTTCTCGGCCGAATTGCGTAGATCTCACTGTCAAAAGGCTTAAATGACTTTTTTGAACTAAGTTTGAAGATTGCGCTCAAACCAAATGTCCTAGAACCAAATTTCCAAATGTAACTACTAGATTGGGATACAATACACTATTGGGTGAAGGTTGGTTGACTTCTGCGCAGCGGTATGGGAGTTAACATCAAAATTACATTTCTCGGCCGAATTACGTAGATCTCACTGTCAAAAGGTTTAAATGACTTTTTTGAACTAAGTTTGAGGATTGAGCTCAACCCAAATGTCCTAGAACCAAATTTCCAAATGTAACTACTAGATTGTGATACAATACACTATTGGGTGAAATTTGGTTCACTTCTGCGCAGAGGTTTGGGAGTTGACATCAAAATTACATTTCCCGGCCGAATTGCATAGATCTCACTGTCAAAAGGCTTAAATGACTTTTTTATAACTAAGTTTGAGGATTGCGCACAAACCAAATGTCCTAGAACCAAATTTCCAAATGTAACTACTAGATTGTGATACAATACACTATTGGGTGAAGTTTGGGGTGACTTCTGCGCAGCGGTTATGGAGTTAACATCAAAATTACATTTCTCGGCCGAATTGCGTAGATCTCACTGTCAAAAGGCTTGAATGACTTTTTTGAACTAAGTTTGAGGATTGCGCTCAAACCAAATTTGCTAAATCCAAATTTCCAAATGTAACTACTAGATTGTGATACAATACACTATTGGGTGAAGTTTGGTTGACTTCTGCGCAGCGGTTTGGGAGTTAACATCAAAATTACATTTCTCGGCCAAATTGCGTAGATCTCACTGTCAAAAGGCTTAAATGACTTTTTTGAACTAAGTTTTAGGATTGCGCTCAAACCAAATGTCCTAGAACCAAATTTCCAAATGTAACTACTAGATTGTGATACAATACACTCTTGGGTGAAGTTTGGTTGACTTCTGCGCAGTGGTTACATTTCTCGGCCGAATTGCGTAGATCTCACTGTCAAAAGGCTTAAATGACTTTTTTGAACTATGTTTGAGGATTGCGCTCAAACCAAATTTGCTAAATCCAAATTTCCAAATGTAACTACTAGATTGTGATACAATACACTATTGGGTGAAGTTTGGTTGACTTCTGCGCAGCGGTTTGGGAGTTAACATCAAAATTACATTTCTCGGCCATATCGCATAGATCTCACTGTCAAAAGGCTTAAATGACTTTTTTTAACTAAGTTTAAGGATTGCGCTCAAACCAAATGTCCTAGAACCAAATTTCCAAATGTAACTACTAGATTGTGATACAATACACTATTGGGTGAAGTTTGGTTGACTTCTGCGCAGCGGTTTGGGAGTTAACATTAAAATTACATTTCTCGGCCGAATTGCGTAGATCTCCCTGTCAAAAGGCTTAAATGACTTTTTTGAACTAAGTTTGACGATTGCGCTCAAACCAAATGTCCTAGAACCAAATTTCTAAATGTGACTACTAGATTGGGATACAATACACTATTGGGTGAAGTTTGGTTGACTTCTGCGCAGTGGTTTGGGAGTTAAGATCAAAATTACATTTCTTGGCCGAATTGCGTAGATCTCACTGTCAAAGGGCTTAAATGACTTTTTTGAACTAAGTTTGAGGATTGCGCTCAAACCAAATTTGCTAAATCCAAATTTCCAAATGCAACTACTAGATTGTGATACAATACACTATTGGGTGAAGTTTGGTTCACTTCTGCGCAGCGGTTTGGGAGTTAACATCAAAATTACATTTCTCGGCCGAATTGCGTAGATCTCACTGTCAAAAGGCTTAAATGACTTTTTTAAACTAAGTTTAAGGATTGCGCTCAAACCAAATGTCCTAGAACCAAATTTCCAAATGTAACTACTAGATTGTGATACAATACACTATTGGGTGAAGTTTGGTTGACTTCTGCGCAGCGGTTTGGGAGTTAACATCAAAATTACATTTCTCGGCCGAATTACGTAGATCTCACTGTCAAAAGGCTTAAATGATTTTTTTGAACTAAGTTTGAGGATTGAGCTCAAACAAAATGTCCTAGAACCAAATTTCCAAATGTAACTACTAGATTGTGATACAATACACTATTGGGTGAAGTTTGGTTCACTTCTGCGCAGCGGTTTGGGAGTTAACATCAAAATTTCATTTCTCGGCCGAATTGCGTAGATCTCACTGTCAAAAGGCTTAAATGACTTTTTTGAACTAAGTTTGAAGATTGCGCTCAAACCAAATGTCCTAGAACCAAATTTCCAAATGTAACTACTAGATTGGGATACAATACACTATTGGGTGAAGGTTGGTTGACTTCTGCGCAGCGGTATGGGAGTTAACATCAAAATTACATTTCTCGGCCGAATTACGTAGATCTCACTGTCAAAAGGCTTAAATGACTTTTTTGAACTAAGTTTGAGGATTGAGCTCAAACCAAATGTCCTAGAACCAAATTTCCAAATGTAACTACTAGATTGTGATACAATACACTATTGGGTGAAATTTGGTTCACTTCTGCGCAGAGGTTTGGGAGTTGACATCAAAATTACATTTCCCGGCCGAATTGCATAGATCTCACTGTCAAAAGGCTTAAATGACTTTTTTATAACTAAGTTTGAGGATTGCGCACAAACCAAATGTCCTAGAACCAAATTTCCAAATGTAACTACTAGATTGTGATACAATACACTATTGGGTGAAGTTTGGGGTGACTTCTGCGCAGCGGTTATGGAGTTAACATCAAAATTACATTTCTCGGCCGAATTGCGTAGATCTCACTGTGAAAAGGCTTAAATGACTTTTTTGAACTAAGTTTGAGGATTGCGCTCAAACCAAATTTGCTAAATCCAAATTTCCAAATGTAACTACTAGATTGTGATACAATACACTATTGGGTGAAGTTTGGTTGACTTCTGCGCAGCGGTTTGGGAGTTAACATCAAAATTACATTTCTCGGCCAAATTGCGTAGATCTCACTGTCAAAAGGCTTAAATGACTTTTTTGAACTAAGTTTTAGGATTGCGCTCAAACCAAATGTCCTAGAACCAAATTTCCAAATGTAACTACTAGATTGTGATACAATACACTCTTGGGTGAAGTTTGGTTGACTTCTGCGCAGTGGTTACATTTCTCGGCCGAATTGCGTAGATCTCACTGTCAAAAGGCTTAAATGACTTTTTTGAACTATGTTTGAGGATTGCGCTCAAACCAAATTTGCTAAATCCAAATTTCCAAATGTAACTACTAGATTGTGATACAATACACTATTGGGTGAAGTTTGGTTCACTTCTGCGCAGCGGTTTGGGAGTTAACATCAAAATTACATTTCTCGGCCGAATTGCGTAGATCTCACTGTCAAAAGGCTTAAATGACTTTTTTGAACTAAGTTTGACGATTGCGCTAAAACCAAATGTCCTAGAACCAAATTTCTAAATGTGACTACTAGATTGGGATACAATACACTATTGGGTGAAGTTTGGTTGACTTCTGCGCAGTGGTTTGGGAGTTAAGATCAAAATTACATTTCTTGGCCGAATTGCGTAGATCTCACTGTCAAAAGGCTTAAATGACTTTTTTGAACTAAGTTTGAGGATTGCGCTCAAACCAAATTTGCTAAATCCAAATTTCCAAATGTAACTACTAGATTGTGATACAATACACTATTGGGTGAAGTTTGGTTGACTTCTGCGCAGCGGTTTGGGAGTTAACATCAAAATTACATTTCTCGGCCAAATTGCGTAGATCTCACTGTCAAAAGGCTTAAATGACTTTTTTGAACTAAGTTTTAGGATTGCGCTCAAACCAAATGTCCTAGAACCAAATTTCCAAATGTAACTACTAGATTGTGATACAATACACTCTTGGGTGAAGTTTGGTTGACATCTGCGCAGTGGTTACATTTCTCGGCCGAATTGCGTAGATCTCACTGTCAAAAGGCTTAAATGACTTTTTTGAACTATGTTTGAGGATTGCGCTCAAACCAAATTTGCTAAATCCAAATTTCCAAATGTAACTACTAGATTGTGATACAATACACTATTGGGTGAAGTTTGGTTCACTTCTGCGCAGCGGTTTGGGAGTTAACATCAAAATTACATTTCTCGGCCGAATTGCGTAGATCTCACTGTCAAAAGGCTTAAATGACTTTTTTTAACTAAGTTTAAGGATTGCGCTCAAACCAAATGTCCTAGAACCAAATTTCCAAATGTAACTACTAGATTGTGATACAATACACTATTGGGTGAAGTTTGGTTGACTTCTGCGCAGAGGTTTGGGAGTTGACATCAAAATTACATTTCCCGGCCGAATTGCATAGATCTCACTGTCAAAAGGCTTAAATGACTTTTTTATAACTAAGTTTGAGGATTGCGCACAAACCAAATGTCCTAGAACCAAATTTCCAAATGTAACTACTAGATTGTGATACAATACAGTATTGGGTGAAGTTTGGGGTGACTTCTGCGCAGCGGTTATGGAGTTAACATCAAAATTACATTTCTCGGCCGAATTGCGTAGATCTCACTGTGAAAAGGCTTAAATGACTTTTTTGAACTAAGTTTGAGGATTGCGCTCAAACCAAATTTGCTAAATCCAAATTTCCAAATGTAACTACTAGATTGTGATACAATACACTATTGGGTGAAGTTTGGTTGACTTCTGCGCAGCGGTTTGGGAGTTAACATCAAAATTACATTTCTCGGCCAAATTGCGTAGATCTCACTGTCAAAAGGCTTAAATGACTTTTTTGAACTAAGTTTTAGGATTGCGCTCAAACCAAATGTCGTAGAACCAAATTTCCAAATGTAACTACTAGATTGTGATACAATACACTCTTGGGTGAAGTTTGGTTGACTTCTGCGCAGTGGTTACATTTCTCGGCCGAATTGCGTAGATCTCACTGTCAAAAGGCTTAAATGACTTTTTTGAACTATGTTTGAGGATTGCGCTCAAACCAAATTTGCTAAATCCAAATTTCCAAATGTAACTACTAGATTGTGATACAATACACTATTGGGTGAAGTTTGGTTCACTTCTGCGCAGCGGTTTGGGAGTTAACATCAAAATTACATTTCTCGGCCGAATTGCGTAGATCTCACTGTCAAAAGGCTTAAATGACTTTTTTGAACTAAGTTTGACGATTGCGCTCAAACCAAATGTCCTAGAACCAAATTTCTAAATGTGACTACTAGATTGGGATACAATACACTATTGGGTGAAGTTTGGTTGACTTCTGCGCAGTGGTTTGGGAGTTAAGATCAAAATTACATTTCTTGGCCGAATTGCGTAGATCTCACTGTCAAAAGGCTTAAATGACTTTTTTGAACTAAGTTTGAGGATTGCGCTCAAACCAAATTTGCTAAATCCAAATTTCCAAATGTAACTACTAGATTGTGATACAATACACTATTGGGTGAAGTTTGGTTCACTTCTGCGCAGCGGTTTGGGAGTTAACATCAAAATTACATTTCTCGGCCGAATTGCGTAGATCTCACTGTCAAAAGGCTTAAATGACTTTTTTAAACTAAGTTTAAGGATTGCGCTCAAACCAAATGTCCTAGAACCAAATTTCCAAATGTAACTACTAGATTGTGATACAATACACTATTGGGTGAAGTTTGGTTGACTTCTGCGCAGCGGTTTGGGAGTTAACATCAAAATTACATTTCTCGGCCGAATTACGTAGATCTCACTGTCAAAAGGCTTAAATGATTTTTTTGAACTAAGTTTGAGGATTGAGCTCAAACAAAATGTCCTAGAACCAAATTTCCAAATGTAACTACTAGATTGTGATACAATACACTATTGGGTGAAGTTTGGTTCACTTCTGCGCAGCGGTTTGGGAGTTAACATCAAAATTTCATTTCTCGGCCGAATTGCGTAGATCTCACTGTCAAAAGGCTTAAATGACTTTTTTGAACTAAGTTTGAAGATTGCGCTCAAACCAAATGTCCTAGAACCAAATTTCCAAATGTAACTACTAGATTGGGATACAATACACTATTGGGTGAAGGTTGGTTGACTTCTGCGCAGCGGTATGGGAGTTAACATCAAAATTACATTTCTCGGCCGAATTACGTAGATCTCACTGTCAAAAGGCTTAAATGACTTTTTTGAACTAAGTTTGAGGATTGAGCTCAAACCAAATGTCCTAGAACCAAATTTCCAAATGTAACTACTAGATTGTGATACAATACACTATTGGGTGAAATTTGGTTCACTTCTGCGCAGAGGTTTGGGAGTTGACATCAAAATTACATTTCCCGGCCGAATTGCATAGATCTCACTGTCAAAAGGCTTAAATGACTTTTTTATAACTAAGTTTGAGGATTGCGCACAAACCAAATGTCCTAGAACCAAATTTCCAAATGTAACTACTAGATTGTGATACAATACACTATTGGGTGAAGTTTGGGGTGACTTCTGCGCAGCGGTTATGGAGTTAACATCAAAATTACATTTCTCGGCCGAATTGCGTAGATCTCACTGTCAAAAGGCTTAAATGACTTTTTTGAACTAAGTTTGAGGATTGCGCTCAAACCAAATTTGCTAAATCCAAATTTCCAAATGTAACTACTAGATTGTGATACAATACACTATTGGGTGAAGTTTGGTTGACTTCTGCGCAGCGGTTTGGGAGTTAACATCAAAATTACATTTCTCGGCCAAATTGCGTAGATCTCACTGTCAAAAGGCTTAAATGACTTTCATGAACTAAGTTTTAGGATTGCGCTCAAACCAAATGTCCTAGAACCAAATTTCCAAATGTAACTACTAGATTGTGATACAATACACTCTTGGGTGAAGTTTGGTTGACTTCTGCGCAGTGGTTACATTTCTCGGCCGAATTGCGTAGATCTCACTGTCAAAAGGCTTAAATGACTTTTTTGAACTATGTTTGAGGATTGCGCTCAAACCAAATTTGCTAAATCCAAATTTCCAAATGTAACTACTAGATTGTGATACAATACACTATTGGGTGAAGTTTGGTTCACTTCTGCGCAGCGGTTTGGGAGTTAACATCAAAATTACATTTCTCGGCCGAATTGCGTAGATCTCACTGTCAAAAGGCTTAAATGACTTTTTTGAACTAAGTTTGACGATTGCGCTCAAACCAAATGTCCTAGAACCAAATTTCTAAATGTGACTACTAGATTGGGATACAATACACTATTGGGTGAAGTTTGGTTGACTTCTGCGCAGTGGTTTGGGAGTTAAGATCAAAATTACATTTCTTGGCCGAATTGCGTAGATCTCACTGTCAAAAGGCTTAAATGACTTTTTTGAACTAAGTTTGAGGATTGCGCTCAAACCAAATTTGCTAAATCCAAATTTCCAAATGTAACTACTAGATTGTGATACAATACACTATTGGGTGAAGTTTGGTTGACTTCTGCGCAGCGGTTTGGGAGTTAACATCAAAATTACATTTCTCGGCCAAATTGCGTAGATCTCACTGTCAAAAGGCTTAAATGACTTTTTTGAACTAAGTTTTAGGATTTCGCTCAAACCAAATGTCCTAGAACCAAATTTCCAAATGTAACTACTAGATTGTGATACAATACACTCTTGGGTGAAGTTTGGTTGACTTCTGCGCAGTGGTTACATTTCTCGGCCGAATTGCGTAGATCTCACTGTCAAAAGGCTTAAATGACTTTTTTGAACTATGTTTGAGGATTGCGCTCAAACCAAATTTGCTAAATCCAAATTTCCAAATGTAACTACTAGATTGTGATACAATACACTATTGGGTGAAGTTTGGTTCACTTCTGCGCAGCGGTTTGGGAGTTAACATCAAAATTACATTTCTCGGCCGAATTGCGTAGATCTCACTGTCAAAAGGCTTAAATGACTTTTTTTAACTAAGTTTAAGGATTGCGCTCAAACCAAATGTCCTAGAACCAAATTTCCAAATGTAACTACTAGATTGTGATACAATACACTATTGGGTGAAGTTTGGTTGACTTCTGCGCAGAGGTTTGGGAGTTGACATCAAAATTACATTTCCCGGCCGAATTGCATAGATCTCACTGTCAAAAGGCTTAAATGACTTTTTTATAACTAAGTTTGAGGATTGCGCACAAACCAAATGTCCTAGAACCAAATTTCCAAATGTAACTACTAGATTGTGATACAATACACTATTGGGTGAAGTTTGGGGTGACTTCTGCGCAGCGGTTATGGAGTTAACATCAAAATTACATTTCTCGGCCGAATTGCGTAGATCTCACTGTGAAAAGGCTTAAATGACTTTTTTGAACTAAGTTTGAGGATTGCGCTCAAACCAAATTTGCTAAATCCAAATTTCCAAATGTAACTACTAGATTGTGATACAATACACTATTGGGTGAAGTTTGGTTGACTTCTGCGCAGCGGTTTGGGAGTTAACATCAAAATTACATTTCTCGGCCAAATTGCGTAGATCTCACTGTCAAAAGGCTTAAATGACTTTTTTGAACTAAGTTTTAGGATTGCGCTCAAACCAAATGTCGTAGAACCAAATTTCCAAATGTAACTACTAGATTGTGATACAATACACTCTTGGGTGAAGTTTGGTTGACTTCTGCGCAGTGGTTACATTTCTCGGCCGAATTGCGTAGATCTCACTGTCAAAAGGCTTAAATGACTTTTTTGAACTATGTTTGAGGATTGCGCTCAAACCAAATTTGCTAAATCCAAATTTCCAAATGTAACTACTAGATTGTGATAAAATACACTATTGGGTGAAGTTTGGTTCACTTCTGCGCAGCGGTTTGGGAGTTAACATCAAAATTACATTTCTCGGCCGAATTGCGTAGATCTCACTGTCAAAAGGCTTAAATGACTTTTTTGAACTAAGTTTGACGATTGCGCTCAAACCAAATGTCCTAGAACCAAATTTCTAAATGTGACTACTAGATTGGGATACAATACACTATTGGGTGAAGTTTGGTTGACTTCTGCGCAGTGGTTTGGGAGTTAAGATCAAAATTACATTTCTTGGCCGAATTGCGTAGATCTCACTGTCAAAAGGCTTAAATGACTTTTTTGAACTAAGTTTGAGGATTGCGCTCAAACCAAATTTGCTAAATCCAAATTTCCAAATGTAACTACTAGATTGTGATACAATACACTATTGGGTGAAGTTTGGTTCACTTCTGCGCAGCGGTTTGGGAGTTAACATCAAAATTACATTTCTCGGCCGAATTGCGTAGATCTCACTGTCAAAAGGCTTAAATGACTTTTTTAAACTAAGTTTAAGGATTGCGCTCAAACCAAATGTCCTAGAACCAAATTTCCAAATGTAACTACTAGATTGTGATACAATACACTATTGGGTGAAGTTTGGTTGACTTCTGCGCAGCGGTTTGGGAGTTAACATCAAAATTACATTTCTCGGCCGAATTGCGTAGATCTCACTGTCAAAAGGCTTAAATGACTTTTTTGAACTAAGTTTGACGATTGCGCTCAAACCAAATGTCCTAGAACCAAATTTCTAAATGTAACTACTAGATTGTGATACAATACACTATTGGGTGAAGTTTGATTGACTTCTGCGCAGTGGTTTGGGAGTTAACATCAAAATTACATTTCTCGGCCGAATTGCGTAAATCTCACTGTCAAAAGGCTTAAATGACTTTTTGAACTAAGTTTGAGGATTGCGCTCAAACCAAATGTCCTAGAACCAAATTTCCAAATGTAACTACTAGATTGTGATACAATACACTATTGGGTGAAGTATGGTTGACTTCTGCGCAGCGATTTGGGAGTTAACATCAAAATTACATTTCTCGGCCGAATTGCATAGAACTCACTGTCAAAAGGCTTAAATGACTTTTTTTTAACTAAGTTTGAGGATTGCGCTCAAACTAAATGTCCTAGAACCAAATTTCCAAATGTGACTACTAGATTGGGATACAATACACTATTGGGTGAAGTTTGGTTGACTTCTGCGCAGTGGTTTGGGAGTTAAGATCAAAATTACATTTCTTGGCCGAATTGCGTAGATCTCACTGTCAAAAAGCTTAAATGACTTTTTTGCACTTAGTTTGAGGATTGCGCTCAAACCAAATGTCCTAGAACCAAATGTCCAAATGTAATTACTAGATTGTGATACAATACACTATTGGGTGAAGTTTGGTTGACTTCTGCGCAGCGGTTTGGGAGTTAACATCAAAATTACATTTCTCGGCCAAATTGCGTAGATCTCACTGTCAAAAGGCTTAAATGACTTTTTTGAACTAAGTTTTAGGATTGCGCTCAAACCAAATGTCCTAGAACCAAATTTCCAAATGTAACTACTAGATTGTGATATAATACACTCTTGGGTGAAGTTTGGTTGACTTCTGCGCAGTGGTTACATTTCTCGGCCGAATTGCGTAGATCTCACTGTCAAAAGGCTTAAATGACTTTTTTGAACTAAGTTTGAGGATTGCGCTCAAACCAAATTTGCTAAATCCAAATTTCCAAATGTAACTACTAGATTGTGATACAATACACTATTGGGTGAAGTTTGGTTCACTTCTGCGCAGCGGTTTTGGAGTTAACATCAAATTTACATGTCTCGGCCATATCGCATAGATCTCACTGTGAAAAGGCTTAAATGGCTTTTTTGACCTAAGTTTGAGAATTGCGCTCAAATCAAATGTCCTAGAACCAAATTTCCACATGTAACTACTAAATTGTGATACAATACACTATTGGGTGAAGTTTGGTTGACTTCTGCGCAGCGGTTTGGGAGTTAACATCAAAATTACATTTCTCGGCCATATCGCATAGATCTCACTGTCAAAAGGCTTAAATGACTTTTTTTAACTAAGTTTAAGGATTGCGCTCAAACCAAATGTCCTAGAACCAAATTTCCAAATGTAACTACTAGATTGTGATACAATACACTATTGGGTGAAGTTTGGTTGACTTCTGCGCAGCTGTTTGGGAGTTAACATTAAAATTACATTTCTCGGCCGAATTGCGTAGATCTCCCTGTCAAAAGGCTTAAATGACTTTTTTGAACTAACTTTGACGATTGCGCTCAAACCAAATGTCCTAGAACCAAATTTCCAAATGTAACTACTAGATTGTGATACAATACACTATTGGGTGAAGTTTGGTTGACTTCTGCGCAGCGATTTGGGAGTTAACATCAAAATTACATTTCTCGGCCGAATTGCATAGAACTCACTGTCAAAAGGCTTAAATGACTTTTTTTTAACTAAGTTTGAGGATTGCGCTCAAACTAAATGTCCTAGAACCAAATTTCCAAATGTGACTACTAGATTGGGATACAATACACTATTGGGTGAAGTTTGGTTGACTTCTGCGCAGTGGTTTGGGAGTTAAGATCTAAATTACATTTCTTGGCCGAATTGCGTAGATCTCACTGTCAAAAAGCTTAAATGACTTTTTTGCACTTAGTTTGAGGATTGCGCTCAAACCAAATGTCCTAGAACCAAATGTCCAAATGTAATTACTAGATTGTGATACAATACACTATTGGGTGAAGTTTGGTTGACTTCTGCGCAGCGGTTTGGGAGTTAACATCAAAATTACATTTCTCGGCCAAATTGCGTAGATCTCACTGTCAAAAGGCTTAAATGACTTTTTTGAACTAAGTTTTAGGATTGCGCTCAAACCAAATGTCCTAGAACCAAATTTCCAAATGTAACTACTAGATTGTGATATAATACACTCTTGGGTGAAGTTTGGTTGACTTCTGCGCAGTGGTTACATTTCTCGGCCGAATTGCGTAGATCTCACTGTCAAAAGGCTTAAATGACTTTTTTGAACTAAGTTTGAGGATTGCGCTCAAACCAAATTTGCTAAATCCAAATTTCCAAATGTAACTACTAGATTGTGATACAATACACTATTGGGTGAAGTTTGGTTCACTTCTGCGCAGCGGTTTGGGAGTTAACATCAAATTTACATGTCTCGGCCATATCGCATAGATCTCACTGTGAAAAGGCTTAAATGGCTTTTTTGACCTAAGTTTGAGAATTGCGCTCAAATCAAATGTCCTAGAACCAAATTTCCACATGTAACTACTAAATTGTGATACAATACACTATTGGGTGAAGTTTGGTTGACTTCTGCGCAGCGGTTTGGGAGTTAACATCAAAATTACATTTCTCGGCCATATCGCATAGATCTCACTGTCAAAAGGCTTAAATGACTTTTTTTAACTAAGTTTAAGGATTGCGCTCAAACCAAATGTCCTAGAACCAAATTTCCAAATGTAACTACTAGATTGTGATACAATACACTATTGGGTGAAGTTTGGTTGACTTCTGCGCAGCGGTTTGGGAGTTAACATTAAAATTACATTTCTCGGCCGAATTGCGTAGATCTCCCTGTCAAAAGGCTTAAATGACTTTTTTGAACTAAGTTTGACGATTGCGCTCAAACCAAATGTCCTAGAACCAAATTTCTAAATGTGACTACTAGATTGGGATACAATACACTATTGGGTGAAGTTTGGTTGACTTCTGCGCAGTGGTTTGGGAGTTAAGATCAAAATTACATTTCTTGGCCGAATTGCGTAGATCTCACTGTCAAAGGGCTTAAATGACTTTTTTGAACTAAGTTTGAGGATTGCGCTCATACCAAATTTGCTAAATCCAAATTTCCAAATGCAACTACTAGATTGTGATACAATACACTATTGGGTGAAGTTTGGTTCACTTCTGCGCAGCGGTTTGGGAGTTAACATCAAAATTACATTTCTCGGCCGAATTGCGTAGATCTCACTGTCAAAAGGCTTAAATGACTTTTTTAAACTAAGTTTAAGGATTGCGCTCAAACCAAATGTCCTAGAACCAAATTTCCAAATGTAACTACTAGATTGTGATACAATACACTATTGGGTGAAGTTTGGTTGACTTCTGCGCAGCGGTTTGGGAGTTAACATCAAAATTACATTTCTCGGCCGAATTACGTAGATCTCACTGTCAAAAGGCTTAAATGATTTTTTTGAACTAAGTTTGAGGATTGAGCTCAAACAAAATGTCCTAGAACCAAATTTCCAAATGTAACTACTAGATTGTGATACAATACACTATTGGGTGAAGTTTGGTTGACTTCTGCGCAGCGGTTTGGGAGTTAACATCAAAATTTCATTTCTCGGCCGAATTGCGTAGATCTCACTGTCAAAAGGCTTAAATGACTTTTTTGAACTAAGTTTGAAGATTGCGCTCAAACCAAATGTCCTAGAACCAAATTTCCAAATGTAACTACTAGATTGGGATACAATACACTATTGGGTGAAGGTTGGTTGACTTCTGCGCAGCGGTATGGGAGTTAACATCAAAATTACATTTCTCGGCCGAATTACGTAGATCTCACTGTCAAAAGGCTTAAATGACTTTTTTGAACTAAGTTTGAGGATTGAGCTCAAACCAAATGTCCTAGAACCAAATTTCCAAATGTAACTACTAGATTGTGATACAATACACTATTGGGTGAAATTTGGTTCACTTCTGCGCAGAGGTTTGGGAGTTGACATCAAAATTACATTTCCCGGCCGAATTGCATAGATCTCACTGTCAAAAGGCTTAAATGACTTTTTTATAACTAAGTTTGAGGTTGCGCACAAACCAAATGTCCTAGAACCAAATTTCCAAATGTAACTACTAGATTGTGATACAATACACTATTGGGTGAAGTTTGGGGTGACTTCTGCGCAGCGGTTATGGAGTTAACATCAAAATTACATTTCTCGGCCGAATTGCGTAGATCTCACTGTGAAAAGGCTTAAATGACTTTTTTGAACTAAGTTTGAGGATTGCGCTCAAACCAAATTTGCTAAATCCAAATTTCCAAATGTAACTACTAGATTGTGATACAATACACTATTGGGTGAAGTTTGGTTGACTTCTGCGCAGCGGTTTGGGAGTTAACATCAAAATTACATTTCTCGGCCAAATTGCGTAGATCTCACTGTCAAAAGGCTTAAATGACTTTTTTGAACTAAGTTTTAGGATTGCGCTCAAACCAAATGTCCTAGAACCAAATTTCCAAATGTAACTACTAGATTGTGATACAATACACTCTTGGGTGAAGTTTGGTTGACTTCTGCGCAGTGGTTACATTTCTCGGCCGAATTGCGTAGATCTCACTGTCAAAAGGCTTAAATGACTTTTTTGAACTATGTTTGAGGATTGCGCTCAAACCAAATTTGCTAAATCCAAATTTCCAAATGTAACTACTAGATTGTGATACAATACACTATTGGGTGAAGTTTGGTTCACTTCTGCGCAGCGGTTTGGGAGTTAACATCAAAATTACATTTCTCGGCTGAATTGCGTAGATCTCACTGTCAAAAGGCTTAAATGACTTTTTTGAACTAAGTTTGACGATTGCGCTCAAACCAAATGTCCTAGAACCAAATTTCTAAATGTGACTACTAGATTGGGATACAATACACTATTGGGTGAAGTTTGGTTGACTTCTGCGCAGCGGTTTGGGAGTTAAGATCAAAATTACATTTCTTGGCCGAATTGCGTAGATCTCACAGTCAAAAAGCTTAAATGACTTTTTTGCACTTAGTTTGAGGATTGCGCTCAAACCAAATTTGCTAAATCCAAATTTCCAAATGTAACTACTAGATTGTGATACAATACACTATTGGGTGAAGTTTGGTTGACTTCTGCGCAGCGGTTTGGGAGTTAACATCAAAATTACATTTCTCGGCCAAATTGCGTAGATCTCACTGTCAAAAGGCTTAAATGACTTTTTTGAACTAAGTTTTAGGATTGCGCTCAAACCAAATGTCCTAGAACCAAATTTCCAAATGTAACTACTAGATTGTGATACAATACACTCTTGGGTGAAGTTTGGTTGACTTCTGCGCAGTGGTTACATTTCTCGGCCGAATTGCGTAGATCTCACTGTCAAAAGGCTTAAATGACTTTTTTGAACTATGTTTGAGGATTGCGCTCAAACCAAATTTGCTAAATCCAAATTTCCAAATGTAACTACTAGATTGTGATACAATACACTATTGGGTGAAGTTTGGTTCACTTCTGCGCAGCGGTTTGGGAGTTAACATCAAAATTACATTTCTCGGCCGAATTGCGTAGATCTCACTGTCAAAAGGCTTAAATGACTTTTTTTAACTAATTTTAAGGATTGCGCTCAAACCAAATGTCCTAGAACCAAATTTCCAAATGTAACTACTAGATTGTGATACAATACACTATTGGGTGAAGTTTGGTTGACTTCTGCGCAGAGGTTTGGGAGTTGACATCAAAATTACATTTCCCGGCCGAATTGCATAGATCTCACTGTCAAAAGGCTTAAATGACTTTTTTATAACTAAGTTTGAGGATTGCGCACAAACCAAATGTCCTAGAACCAAATTTCCAAATGTAACTACTAGATTGTGATACAATACACTATTGGGTGAAGTTTGGGGTGACTTCTGCGCAGCGGTTATGGAGTTAACATCAAAATTACATTTCTCGGCCGAATTGCGTAGATCTCACTGTGAAAAGGCTTAAATGACTTTTTTGAACTAAGTTTGAGGATTGCGCTCAAACCAAATTTGCTAAATCCAAATTTCCAAATGTAACTACTAGATTGTGATACAATACACTATTGGGTGAAGTTTGGTTGACTTCTGCGCAGCGGTTTGGGAGTTAACATCAAAATTACATTTCTCGGCCAAATTGCGTAGATCTCACTGTCAAAAGGCTTAAATGACTTTTTTGAACTAAGTTTTAGGATTGCGCTCAAACCAAATGTCGTAGAACCAAATTTCCAAATGTAACTACTAGATTGTGATACAATACACTCTTGGGTGAAGTTTGGTTGACTTCTGCGCAGTGGTTACATTTCTCGGCCGAATTGCGTAGATCTCACTGTCAAAAGGCTTAAATGACTTTTTTGAACTAAGTTTGACGATTGCGCTCAAACCAAATGTCCTAGAACCAAATTTCTAAATGTGACTACTAGATTGGGATACAATACACTATTGGGTGAAGTTTGGTTGACTTCTGCGCAGTGGTTTGGGAGTTAAGATCAAAATTACATTTCTTGGCCGAATTGCGTAGATCTCACTGTCAAAAGGCTTAAATGACTTTTTTGAACTAAGTTTGAGGATTGCGCTCAAACCAAATTTGCTAAATCCAAATTTCCAAATGTAACTACTAGATTGTGATACAATACACTATTGGGTGAAGTTTGGTTCACTTCTGCGCAGCGGTTTGGGAGTTAACATCAAAATTACATTTCTCGGCCGAATTGCGTAGATCTCACTGTCAAAAGGCTTAAATGACTTTTTTAAACTAAGTTTAAGGATTGCGCTCAAACCAAATGTCCTAGAACCAAATTTCCAAATGTAACTACTAGATTGTGATACAATACACTATTGGGTGAAGTTTGGTTGACTTCTGCGCAGCGGTTTGGGAGTTAACATCAAAATTACATTTCTCGGCCGAATTGCGTAGATCTCACTGTCAAAAGGCTTAAATGACTTTTTTGAACTAAGTTTGACGATTGCGCTCAAACCAAATGTCCTAGAACCAAATTTCTAAATGTAACTACTAGATTGTGATACAATACACTATTGGGTGAAGTTTGATTGACTTCTGCGCAGTGGTTTGGGAGTTAACATCAAAATTACATTTCTCGGCCGAATTGCGTAAATCTCACTGTCAAAAGGCTTAAATGACTTTTTGAACTAAGTTTGAGGATTGCGCTCAAACCAAATGTCCTAGAACCAAATTTCCAAATGTAACTACTAGATTGTGATACAATACACTATTGGGTGAAGTTTGGTTGACTTCTGCGCAGCGATTTGGGAGTTAACATCAAAATTACATTTCTCGGCCGAATTGCATAGAACTCACTGTCAAAAGGCTTAAATGACTTTTTTTTAACTAAGTTTGAGGATTGCGCTCAAACTAAATGTCCTAGAACCAAATTTCCAAATGTGACTACTAGATTGGGATACAATACACTATTGGGTGAAGTTTGGTTGACTTCTGCGCAGTGGTTTGGGAGTTAAGATCAAAATTACATTTCTTGGCCGAATTGCGTAGATCTCACTGTCAAAAAGCTTAAACGACTTTTTTGCACTTAGTTTGAGGATTGCGCTCAAACCAAATGTCCTAGAACCAAATGTCCAAATGTAATTACTAGATTGTGATACAATACACTATTGGGTGAAGTTTGGTTGACTTCTGCGCAGCGGTTTGGGAGTTAACATCAAAATTACATTTCTCGGCCAAATTGCGTAGATCTCACTGTCAAAAGGCTTAAATGACTTTTTTGAACTAAGTTTTAGGATTGCGCTCAAACCAAATGTCCTAGAACCAAATTTCCAAATGTAACTACTAGATTGTGATATAATACACTCTTGGGTGAAGTTTGGTTGACTTCTGCGCAGTGGTTACATTTCTCGGCCGAATTGCGTAGATCTCACTGTCAAAAGGCTTAAATGACTTTTTTGAACTAAGTTTGAGGATTGCGCTCAAACCAAATTTGCTAAATCCAAATTTCCAAATGTAACTACTAGATTGTGATACAATACACTATTGGGTGAAGTTTGGTTCACTTCTGCGCAGCGGTTTGGGAGTTAACATCAAATTTACATGTCTCGGCCATATCGCATAGATCTCACTGTGAAAAGGCTTAAATGGCTTTTTTGACCTAAGTTTGAGAATTGCGCTCAAATCAAATGTCCTAGAACCAAATTTCCACATGTAACTACTAAATTGTGATACAATACACTATTGGGTGAAGTTTGGTTGACTTCTGCGCAGCGGTTTGGGAGTTAACATCAAAATTACATTTCTCGGCCATATCGCATAGATCTCACTGTCAAAAGGCTTAAATGACTTTTTTTAACTAAGTTTAAGGATTGCGCTCAAACCAAATGTCCTAGAACCAAATTTCCAAATGTAACTACTAGATTGTGATACAATACACTATTGGGTGAAGTTTGGTTGACTTCTGCGCAGCGGTTTGGGAGTTAACATTAAAATTACATTTCTCGGCCGAATTGCGTAGATCTCCCTGTCAAAAGGCTTAAATGACTTTTTTGAACTAACTTTGACGATTGCGCTCAAACCAAATGTCCTAGAACCAAATTTCCAAATGTAACTACTAGATTGTGATACAATACACTATTGGGTGAAGTTTGGTTGACTTCTGCGCAGCGATTTGGGAGTTAACATCAAAATTACATTTCTCGGCCGAATTGCATAGAACTCACTGTCAAAAGGCTTAAATGACTTTTTTTTAACTAAGTTTGAGGATTGCGCTCAAACTAAATGTCCTAGAACCAAATTTCCAAATGTGACTACTAGATTGGGATACAATACACTATTGGGTGAAGTTTGGTTGACTTCTGCGCAGTGGTTTGGGAGTTAAGATCTAAATTACATTTCTTGGCCGAATTGCGTAGATCTCACTGTCAAAAAGCTTAAATGACTTTTTTGCACTTAGTTTGAGGATTGCGCTCAAACCAAATGTCCTAGAACCAAATGTCCAAATGTAATTACTAGATTGTGATACAATACACTATTGGGTGAAGTTTGGTTGACTTCTGCGCAGCGGTTTGGGAGTTAACATCAAAATTACATTTCTCGGCCAAATTGCGTAGATCTCACTGTCAAAAGGCTTAAATGACTTTTTTGAACTAAGTTTTAGGATTGCGCTCAAACCAAATGTCCTAGAACCAAATTTCCAAATGTAACTACTAGATTGTGATATAATACACTCTTGGGTGAAGTTTGGTTGACTTCTGCGCAGTGGTTACATTTCTCGGCCGAATTGCGTAGATCTCACTGTCAAAAGGCTTAAATGACTTTTTTGAACTAAGTTTGAGGATTGCGCTCAAACCAAATTTGCTAAATCCAAATTTCCAAATGTAACTACTAGATTGTGATACAATACACTATTGGGTGAAGTTTGGTTCACTTCTGCGCAGCGGTTTGGGAGTTAACATCAAATTTACATGTCTCGGCCATATCGCATAGATCTCACTGTGAAAAGGCTTAAATGGCTTTTTTGACCTAAGTTTGAGAATTGCGCTCAAATCAAATGTCCTAGAACCAAATTTCCACATGTAACTACTAAATTGTGATACAATACACTATTGGGTGAAGTTTGGTTGACTTCTGCGCAGCGGTTTGGGAGTTAACATCAAAATTACATTTCTCGGCCATATCGCATAGATCTCACTGTCAAAAGGCTTAAATGACTTTTTTTAACTAAGTTTAAGGATTGCGCTCAAACCAAATGTCCTAGAACCAAATTTCCAAATGTAACTACTAGATTGTGATACAATACACTATTGGGTGAAGTTTGGTTGACTTCTGCGCAGCGGTTTGGGAGTTAACATTAAAATTACATTTCTCGGCCGAATTGCGTAGATCTCCCTGTCAAAAGGCTTAAATGACTTTTTTGAACTAAGTTTGACGATTGCGCTCAAACCAAATGTCCTAGAACCAAATTTCTAAATGTGACTACTAGATTGGGATACAATACACTATTGGGTGAAGTTTGGTTGACTTCTGCGCAGTGGTTTGGGAGTTAAGATCAAAATTACATTTCTTGGCCGAATTGCGTAGATCTCACTGTCAAAGGGCTTAAATGACTTTTTTGAACTAAGTTTGAGGATTGCGCTCATACCAAATTTGCTAAATCCAAATTTCCAAATGCAACTACTAGATTGTGATACAATACACTATTGGGTGAAGTTTGGGGTGACTTCTGCGCAGCGGTTATGGAGTTAACATCAAAATTACATTTCTCGGCCGAATTGCGTAGATCTCACTGTGAAAAGGCTTAAATGACTTTTTTGAACTAAGTTTGAGGATTGCGCTCAAACCAAATTTGCTAAATCCAAATTTCCAAATGTAACTACTAGATTGTGATACAATACACTATTGGGTGAAGTTTGGTTGACTTCTGCGCAGCGGTTTGGGAGTTAACATCAAAATTACATTTCTCGGCCAAATTGCGTAGATCTCACTGTCAAAAGGCTTAAATGACTTTTTTGAACTAAGTTTTAGGATTGCGCTCAAACCAAATGTCGTAGAACCAAATTTCCAAATGTAACTACTAGATTGTGATACAATACACTCTTGGGTGAAGTTTGGTTGACTTCTGCGCAGTGGTTACATTTCTCGGCCGAATTGCGTAGATCTCACTGTCAAAAGGCTTAAATGACTTTTTTGAACTGTTTGACGATTGCGCTCAAACCAAATGTCCTAGAACCAAATTTCTAAATGTGACTACTAGATTGGGATACAATACACTATTGGGTGAAGTTTGGTTGACTTCTGCGCAGTGGTTTGGGAGTTAAGATCAAAATTACATTTCTTGGCCGAATTGCGTAGATCTCACTGTCAAAAGGCTTAAATGACTTTTTTGAACTAAGTTTGAGGATTGCGCTCAAACCAAATTTGCTAAATCCAAATTTCCAAATGTAACTACTAGATTGTGATACAATACACTATTGGGTGAAGTTTGGTTCACTTCTGCGCAGCGGTTTGGGAGTTAACATCAAAATTACATTTCTCGGCCGAATTGCGTAGATCTCACTGTCAAAAGGCTTAAATGACTTTTTTAAACTAAGTTTAAGGATTGCGCTCAAACCAAATGTCCTAGAACCAAATTTCCAAATGTAACTACTAGATTGTGATACAATACACTATTGGGTGAAGTTTGGTTGACTTCTGCGCAGCGGTTTGGGAGTTAACATCAAAATTACATTTCTCGGCCGAATTGCGTAGATCTCACTGTCAAAAGGCTTAAATGACTTTTTTGAACTAAGTTTGACGATTGCGCTCAAACCAAATGTCCTAGAACCAAATTTCTAAATGTAACTACTAGATTGTGATACAATACACTATTGGGTGAAGTTTGATTGACTTCTGCGCAGTGGTTTGGGAGTTAACATCAAAATTACATTTCTCGGCCGAATTGCGTAAATCTCACTGTCAAAAGGCTTAAATGACTTTTTGAACTAAGTTTGAGGATTGCGCTCAAACCAAATGTCCTAGAACCAAATTTCCAAATGTAACTACTAGATTGTGATACAATACACTATTGGGTGAAGTTTGGTTGACTTCTGCGCAGCGATTTGGGAGTTAACATCAAAATTACATTTCTCGGCCGAATTGCATAGAACTCACTGTCAAAAGGCTTAAATGACTTTTTTTTAACTAAGTTTGAGGATTGCGCTCAAACTAAATGTCCTAGAACCAAATTTCCAAATGTGACTACTAGATTGGGATACAATACACTATTGGGTGAAGTTTGGTTGACTTCTGCGCAGTGGTTTGGGAGTTAAGATCAAAATTACATTTCTTGGCCGAATTGCGTAGATCTCACTGTCAAAAAGCTTAAATGACTTTTTTGCACTTAGTTTGAGGATTGCGCTCAAACCAAATGTCCTAGAACCAAATGTCCAAATGTAATTACTAGATTGTGATACAATACACTATTGGGTGAAGTTTGGTTGACTTCTGCGCAGCGGTTTGGGAGTTAACATCAAAATTACATTTCTCGGCCAAATTGCGTAGATCTCACTGTCAAAAGGCTTAAATGACTTTTTTGAACTAAGTTTTAGGATTGCGCTCAAACCAAATGTCCTAGAACCAAATTTCCAAATGTAACTACTAGATTGTGATATAATACACTCTTGGGTGAAGTTTGGTTGACTTCTGCGCAGTGGTTACATTTCTCGGCCGAATTGCGTAGATCTCACTGTCAAAAGGCTTAAATGACTTTTTTGAACTAAGTTTGAGGATTGCGCTCAAACCAAATTTGCTAAATCCAAATTTCCAAATGTAACTACTAGATTGTGATACAATACACTATTGGGTGAAGTTTGGTTCACTTCTGCGCAGCGGTTTGGGAGTTAACATCAAATTTACATGTCTCGGCCATATCGCATAGATCTCACTGTGAAAAGGCTTAAATGGCTTTTTTGACCTAAGTTTGAGAATTGCGCTCAAATCAAATGTCCTAGAACCAAATTTCCACATGTAACTACTAAATTGTGATACAATACACTATTGGGTGAAGTTTGGTTGACTTCTGCGCAGCGGTTTGGGAGTTAACATCAAAATTACATTTCTCGGCCATATCGCATAGATCTCACTGTCAAAAGGCTTAAATGACTTTTTTTAACTAAGTTTAAGGATTGCGCTCAAACCAAATGTCCTAGAACCAAATTTCCAAATGTAACTACTAGATTGTGATACAATACACTATTGGGTGAAGTTTGGTTGACTTCTGCGCAGCGGTTTGGGAGTTAACATTAAAATTACATTTCTCGGCCGAATTGCGTAGATCTCCCTGTCAAAAGGCTTAAATGACTTTTTTGAACTAACTTTGACGATTGCGCTCAAACCAAATGTCCTAGAACCAAATTTCCAAATGTAACTACTAGATTGTGATACAATACACTATTGGGTGAAGTTTGGTTGACTTCTGCGCAGCGATTTGGGAGTTAACATCAAAATTACATTTCTCGGCCGAATTGCATAGAACTCACTGTCAAAAGGCTTAAATGACTTTTTTTTAACTAAGTTTGAGGATTGCGCTCAAACTAAATGTCCTAGAACCAAATTTCCAAATGTGACTACTAGATTGGGATACAATACACTATTGGGTGAAGTTTGGTTGACTTCTGCGCAGTGGTTTGGGAGTTAAGATCTAAATTACATTTCTTGGCCGAATTGCGTAGATCTCACTGTCAAAAAGCTTAAATGACTTTTTTGCACTTAGTTTGAGGATTGCGCTCAAACCAAATGTCCTAGAACCAAATGTCCAAATGTAATTACTAGATTGTGATACAATACACTATTGGGTGAAGTTTGGTTGACTTCTGCGCAGCGGTTTGGGAGTTAACATCAAAATTACATTTCTCGGCCAAATTGCGTAGATCTCACTGTCAAAAGGCTTAAATGACTTTTTTGAACTAAGTTTTAGGATTGCGCTCAAACCAAATGTCCTAGAACCAAATTTCCAAATGTAACTACTAGATTGTGATATAATACACTCTTGGGTGAAGTTTGGTTGACTTCTGCGCAGTGGTTACATTTCTCGGCCGAATTGCGTAGATCTCACTGTCAAAAGGCTTAAATGACTTTTTTGAACTAAGTTTGAGGATTGCGCTCAAACCAAATTTGCTAAATCCAAATTTCCAAATGTAACTACTAGATTGTGATACAATACACTATTGGGTGAAGTTTGGTTCACTTCTGCGCAGCGGTTTGGGAGTTAACATCAAATTTACATGTCTCGGCCATATCGCATAGATCTCACTGTGAAAAGGCTTAAATGGCTTTTTTGACCTAAGTTTGAGAATTGCGCTCAAATCAAATGTCCTAGAACCAAATTTCCACATGTAACTACTAAATTGTGATACAATACACTATTGGGTGAAGTTTGGTTGACTTCTGCGCAGCGGTTTGGGAGTTAACATCAAAATTACATTTCTCGGCCATATCGCATAGATCTCACTGTCAAAAGGCTTAAATGACTTTTTTTAACTAAGTTTAAGGATTGCGCTCAAACCAAATGTCCTAGAACCAAATTTCCAAATGTAACTACTAGATTGTGATACAATACACTATTGGGTGAAGTTTGGTTGACTTCTGCGCAGCGGTTTGGGAGTTAACATTAAAATTACATTTCTCGGCCGAATTGCGTAGATCTCCCTGTCAAAAGGCTTAAATGACTTTTTTGAACTAAGTTTGACGATTGCGCTCAAACCAAATGTCCTAGAACCAAATTTCTAAATGTGACTACTAGATTGGGATACAATACACTATTGGGTGAAGTTTGGTTGACTTCTGCGCAGTGGTTTGGGAGTTAAGATCAAAATTACATTTCTTGGCCGAATTGCGTAGATCTCACTGTCAAAGGGCTTAAATGACTTTTTTGAACTAAGTTTGAGGATTGCGCTCATACCAAATTTGCTAAATCCAAATTTCCAAATGCAACTACTAGATTGTGATACAATACACTATTGGGTGAAGTTTGGTTCACTTCTGCGCAGCGGTTTGGGAGTTAACATCAAAATTACATTTCTCGGCCGAATTGCGTAGATCTCACTGTCAAAAGGCTTAAATGACTTTTTTAAACTAAGTTTAAGGATTGCGCTCAAACCAAATGTCCTAGAACCAAATTTCCAAATGTAACTACTAGATTGTGATACAATACACTATTGGGTGAAGTTTGGTTGACTTCTGCGCAGCGGTTTGGGAGTTAACATCAAAATTACATTTCTCGGCCGAATTACGTAGATCTCACTGTCAAAAGGCTTAAATGATTTTTTTGAACTAAGTTTGAGGATTGAGCTCAAACAAAATGTCCTAGAACCAAATTTCCAAATGTAACTACTAGATTGTGATACAATACACTATTGGGTGAAGTTTGGTTGACTTCTGCGCAGCGGTTTGGGAGTTAACATCAAAATTTCATTTCTCGGCCGAATTGCGTAGATCTCACTGTCAAAAGGCTTAAATGACTTTTTTGAACTAAGTTTGAAGATTGCGCTCAAACCAAATGTCCTAGAACCAAATTTCCAAATGTAACTACTAGATTGGGATACAATACACTATTGGGTGAAGGTTGGTTGACTTCTGCGCAGCGGTATGGGAGTTAACATCAAAATTACATTTCTCGGCCGAATTACGTAGATCTCACTGTCAAAAGGCTTAAATGACTTTTTTGAACTAAGTTTGAGGATTGAGCTCAAACCAAATGTCCTAGAACCAAATTTCCAAATGTAACTACTAGATTGTGATACAATACACTATTGGGTGAAATTTGGTTCACTTCTGCGCAGAGGTTTGGGAGTTGACATCAAAATTACATTTCCCGGCCGAATTGCATAGATCTCACTGTGAAAAGGCTTAAATGACTTTTTTGAACTAAGTTTGAGGATTGCGCTCAAACCAAATTTGCTAAATCCAAATTTCCAAATGTAACTACTAGATTGTGATACAATACACTATTGGGTGAAGTTTGGTTCACTTCTGCGCAGCGGTTTGGGAGTTAACATCAAAATTACATTTCTCGGCTGAATTGCGTAGATCTCACTGTCAAAAGGCTTAAATGACTTTTTTGAACTAAGTTTGACGATTGCGCTCAAACCAAATGTCCTAGAACCAAATTTCTAAATGTGACTACTAGATTGGGATACAATACACTATTGGGTGAAGTTTGGTTGACTTCTGCGCAGCGGTTTGGGAGTTAAGATCAAAATTACATTTCTTGGCCGAATTGCGTAGATCTCACTGTCAAAAAGCTTAAATGACTTTTTTGCACTTAGTTTGAGGATTGCGCTCAAACCAAATTTGCTAAATCCAAATTTCCAAATGTAACTACTAGATTGTGATACAATACACTATTGGGTGAAGTTTGGTTGACTTCTGCGCAGCGGTTTGGGAGTTAACATCAAAATTACATTTCTCGGCCAAATTGCGTAGATCTCACTGTCAAAAGGCTTAAATGACTTTTTTGAACTAAGTTTTAGGATTGCGCTCAAACCAAATGTCCTAGAACCAAATTTCCAAATGTAACTACTAGATTGTGATACAATACACTCTTGGGTGAAGTTTGGTTGACTTCTGCGCAGTGGTTACATTTCTCGGCCGAATTGCGTAGATCTCACTGTCAAAAGGCTTAAATGACTTTTTTGAACTATGTTTGAGGATTGCGCTCAAACCAAATTTGCTAAATCCAAATTTCCAAATGTAACTACTAGATTGTGATACAATACACTATTGGGTGAAGTTTGGTTCACTTCTGCGCAGCGGTTTGGGAGTTAACATCAAAATTACATTTCTCGGCCGAATTGCGTAGATCTCACTGTCAAAAGGCTTAAATGACTTTTTTTAACTAAGTTTAAGGATTGCGCTCAAACCAAATGTCCTAGAACCAAATTTCCAAATGTAACTACTAGATTGTGATACAATACACTATTGGGTGAAGTTTGGTTGACTTCTGCGCAGAGGTTTGGGAGTTGACATCAAAATTACATTTCCCGGCCGAATTGCATAGATCTCACTGTCAAAAGGCTTAAATGACTTTTTTATAACTAAGTTTGAGGATTGCGCACAAACCAAATGTCCTAGAACCAAATTTCCAAATGTAACTACTAGATTGTGATACAATACACTATTGGGTGAAGTTTGGGGTGACTTCTGCGCAGCGGTTATGGAGTTAACATCAAAATTACATTTCTCGGCCGAATTGCGTAGATCTCACTGTGAAAAGGCTTAAATGACTTTTTTGAACTAAGTTTGAGGATTGCGCTCAAACCAAATTTGCTAAATCCAAATTTCCAAATGTAACTACTAGATTGTGATACAATACACTATTGGGTGAAGTTTGGTTGACTTCTGCGCAGCGGTTTGGGAGTTAACATCAAAATTACATTTCTCGGCCAAATTGCGTAGATCTCACTGTCAAAAGGCTTAAATGACTTTTTTGAACTAAGTTTTAGGATTGCGCTCAAACCAAATGTCGTAGAACCAAATTTCCAAATGTAACTACTAGATTGTGATACAATACACTCTTGGGTGAAGTTTGGTTGACTTCTGCGCAGTGGTTACATTTCTCGGCCGAATTGCGTAGATCTCACTGTCAAAAGGCTTAAATGACTTTTTTGAACTAAGTTTGACGATTGCGCTCAAACCAAATGTCCTAGAACCAAATTTCTAAATGTGACTACTAGATTGGGATACAATACACTATTGGGTGAAGTTTGGTTGACTTCTGCGCAGTGGTTTGGGAGTTAAGATCAAAATTACATTTCTTGGCCGAATTGCGTAGATCTCACTGTCAAAAGGCTTAAATGACTTTTTTGAACTAAGTTTGAGGATTGCGCTCAAACCAAATTTGCTAAATCCAAATTTCCAAATGTAACTACTAGATTGTGATACAATACACTATTGGGTGAAGTTTGGTTCACTTCTGCGCAGCGGTTTGGGAGTTAACATCAAAATTACATTTCTCGGCCGAATTGCGTAGATCTCACTGTCAAAAGGCTTAAATGACTTTTTTAAACTAAGTTTAAGGATTGCGCTCAAACCAAATGTCCTAGAACCAAATTTCCAAATGTAACTACTAGATTGTGATACAATACACTATTGGGTGAAGTTTGGTTGACTTCTGCGCAGCGGTTTGGGAGTTAACATCAAAATTACATTTCTCGGCCGAATTGCGTAGATCTCACTGTCAAAAGGCTTAAATGACTTTTTTGAACTAAGTTTGACGATTGCGCTCAAACCAAATGTCCTAGAACCAAATTTCTAAATGTAACTACTAGATTGTGATACAATACACTATTGGGTGAAGTTTGATTGACTTCTGCGCAGTGGTTTGGGAGTTAACATCAAAATTACATTTCTCGGCCGAATTGCGTAAATCTCACTGTCAAAAGGCTTAAATGACTTTTTGAACTAAGTTTGAGGATTGCGCTCAAACCAAATGTCCTAGAACCAAATTTCCAAATGTAACTACTAGATTGTGATACAATACACTATTGGGTGAAGTTTGGTTGACTTCTGCGCAGCGATTTGGGAGTTAACATCAAAATTACATTTCTCGGCCGAATTGCATAGAACTCACTGTCAAAAGGCTTAAATGACTTTTTTTTAACTAAGTTTGAGGATTGCGCTCAAACTAAATGTCCTAGAACCAAATTTCCAAATGTGACTACTAGATTGGGATACAATACACTATTGGGTGAAGTTTGGTTGACTTCTGCGCAGTGGTTTGGGAGTTAAGATCAAAATTACATTTCTTGGCCGAATTGCGTAGATCTCACTGTCAAAAAGCTTAAATGACTTTTTTGCACTTAGTTTGAGGATTGCGCTCAAACCAAATGTCCTAGAACCAAATGTCCAAATGTAATTACTAGATTGTGATACAATACACTATTGGGTGAAGTTTGGTTGACTTCTGCGCAGCGGTTTGGGAGTTAACATCAAAATTACATTTCTCGGCCAAATTGCGTAGATCTCACTGTCAAAAGGCTTAAATGACTTTTTTGAACTAAGTTTTAGGATTGCGCTCAAACCAAATGTCCTAGAACCAAATTTCCAAATGTAACTACTAGATTGTGATATAATACACTCTTGGGTGAAGTTTGGTTGACTTCTGCGCAGTGGTTACATTTCTCGGCCGAATTGCGTAGATCTCACTGTCAAAAGGCTTAAATGACTTTTTTGAACTAAGTTTGAGGATTGCGCTCAAACCAAATTTGCTAAATCCAAATTTCCAAATGTAACTACTAGATTGTGATACAATACACTATTGGGTGAAGTTTGGTTCACTTCTGCGCAGCGGTTTGGGAGTTAACATCAAATTTACATGTCTCGGCCATATCGCATAGATCTCACTGTGAAAAGGCTTAAATGGCTTTTTTGACCTAAGTTTGAGAATTGCGCTCAAATCAAATGTCCTAGAACCAAATTTCCACATGTAACTACTAAATTGTGATACAATACACTATTGGGTGAAGTTTGGTTGACTTCTGCGCAGCGGTTTGGGAGTTAACATCAAAATTACATTTCTCGGCCATATCGCATAGATCTCACTGTCAAAAGGCTTAAATGACTTTTTTTTAACTAAGTTTAAGGATTGCGCTCAAACCAAATGTCCTAGAACCAAATTTCCAAATGTAACTACTAGATTGTGATACAATACACTATTGGGTGAAGTTTGGTTGACTTCTGCGCAGCGGTTTGGGAGTTAACATTAAAATTACATTTCTCGGCCGAATTGCGTAGATCTCCCTGTCAAAAGGCTTAAATGACTTTTTTGAACAAAGTTTGACG
The DNA here is from genome assembly GCF_030265065.1 of Corythoichthys intestinalis. Classification (NCBI taxonomy): domain Eukaryota; kingdom Metazoa; phylum Chordata; class Actinopteri; order Syngnathiformes; family Syngnathidae; genus Corythoichthys; species Corythoichthys intestinalis. The sequence goes on along the minus strand of NC_080405.1, from coordinate 3,064,423 downwards.
ATTGCGCTCAAACCAAATGTCCTAGAACCAAATTTCTAAATGTGACTACTAGATTGGGATACAATACACTATTGGGTGAAGTTTGGTTGACTTCTGCGCAGTGGTTTGGGAGTTAAGATCAAAATTACATTTCTTGGCCGAATTGCGTAGATCTCACTGTCAAAGGGCTTAAATGACTTTTTTGAACTAAGTTTGAGGATTGCGCTCAAACCAAATTTGCTAAATCCAAATTTCCAAATGCAACTACTAGATTGTGATACAATACACTATTGGGTGAAGTTTGGTTCACTTCTGCGCAGCGGTTTGGGAGTTAACATCAAAATTACATTTCTCGGCCAAATTGCGTAGATCTCACTGTCAAAAGGCTTAAATGACTTTTTTGAACTAAGTTTTAGGATTGCGCTCAAACCAAATGTCCTAGAACCAAATTTCCAAATGTAACTACTAGATTGGGATACAATACACTATTGGGTGAAGTTTGGTTGACTTCTGCGCAGTGGTTTGGGAGTTAAGATCAAAATTACATTTCTTGGCCGAATTGCGTAGATCTCACTGTCAAAGGGCTTAAATGACTTTTTTGAACTAAGTTTGAGGATTGCGCTCAAACCAAATTTGCTAAATCCAAATTTCCAAATGCAACTACTAGATTGTGATACAATACACTATTGGGTGAAGTTTGGTTCACTTCTGCGCAGCGGTTTGGGAGTTAACATCAAAATTACATTTCTCGGCCAAATTGCGTAGATCTCACTGTCAAAAGGCTTAAATGACTTTTTTATAACTAAGTTTGAGGATTGCGCACAAACCAAATGTCCTAGAACCAAATTTCCAAATGTAACTACTAGATTGTGATACAATACACTATTGGGTGAAGTTTGGGGTGACTTCTGCGCAGCGGTTATGGAGTTAACATCAAAATTACATTTCTCGGCCGAATTGCGTAGATCTCACTGTGAAAAGGCTTAAATGACTTTTTTGAACTAAGTTTGAGGATTGCGCTCAAACCAAATTTGCTAAATCCAAATTTCCAAATGTAACTACTAGATTGTGATACAATACACTATTGGGTGAAGTTTGGTTGACTTCTGCGCAGCGGTTTGGGAGTTAACATCAAAATTACATTTCTCGGCCAAATTGCGTAGATCTCACTGTCAAAAGGCTTAAATGACTTTTTTGAACTAAGTTTTAGGATTGCGCTCAAACCAAATGTCGTAGAACCAAATTTCCAAATGTAACTACTAGATTGTGATACAATACACTCTTGGGTGAAGTTTGGTTGACTTCTGCGCAGTGGTTACATTTCTCGGCCGAATTGCGTAGATCTCACTGTCAAAATGCTTAAATGACTTTTTTGAACTAAGTTTGACGATTGCGCTCAAACCAAATGTCCTAGAACCAAATTTCTAAATGTGACTACTAGATTGGGATACAATACACTATTGGGTGAAGTTTGGTTGACTTCTGCGCAGTGGTTTGGGAGTTAAGATCAAAATTACATTTCTTGGCCGAATTGCGTAGATCTCACTGTCAAAAGGCTTAAATGACTTTTTTGAACTAAGTTTGAGGATTGCGCTCAAACCAAATTTGCTAAATCCAAATTTCCAAATGTAACTACTAGATTGTGATACAATACACTATTGGGTGAAGTTTGGTTCACTTCTGCGCAGCGGTTTGGGAGTTAACATCAAAATTACATTTCTCGGCCGAATTGCGTAGATCTCACTGTCAAAAGGCTTAAATGACTTTTTTAAACTAAGTTTAAGGATTGCGCTCAAACCAAATGTCCTAGAACCAAATTTCCAAATGTAACTACTAGATTGTGATACAATACACTATTGGGTGAAGTTTGGTTGACTTCTGCGCAGCGGTTTGGGAGTTAACATCAAAATTACATTTCTCGGCCGAATTGCGTAGATCTCACTGTCAAAAGGCTTAAATGACTTTTTTGAACTAAGTTTGACGATTGCGCTCAAACCAAATGTCCTAGAACCAAATTTCTAAATGTAACTACTAGATTGTGATACAATACACTATTGGGTGAAGTTTGATTGACTTCTGCGCAGTGGTTTGGGAGTTAACATCAAAATTACATTTCTCGGCCGAATTGCGTAAATCTCACTGTCAAAAGGCTTAAATGACTTTTTGAACTAAGTTTGAGGATTGCGCTCAAACCAAATGTCCTAGAACCAAATTTCCAAATGTAACTACTAGATTGTGATACAATACACTATTGGGTGAAGTTTGGTTGACTTCTGCGCAGCGATTTGGGAGTTAACATCAAAATTACATTTCTCGGCCGAATTGCATAGAACTCACTGTCAAAAGGCTTAAATGACTTTTTTTTAACTAAGTTTGAGGATTGCGCTCAAACTAAATGTCCTAGAACCAAATTTCCAAATGTGACTACTAGATTGGGATACAATACACTATTGGGTGAAGTTTGGTTGACTTCTGCGCAGTGGTTTGGGAGTTAAGATCAAAATTACATTTCTTGGCCGAATTGCGTAGATCTCACTGTCAAAAAGCTTAAATGACTTTTTTGCACTTAGTTTGAGGATTGCGCTCAAACCAAATGTCCTAGAACCAAATGTCCAAATGTAATTACTAGATTGTGATACAATACACTATTGGGTGAAGTTTGGTTGACTTCTGCGCAGCGGTTTGGGAGTTAACATCAAAATTACATTTCTCGGCCAAATTGCGTAGATCTCACTGTCAAAAGGCTTAAATGACTTTTTTGAACTAAGTTTTAGGATTGCGCTCAAACCAAATGTCCTAGAACCAAATTTCCAAATGTAACTACTAGATTGTGATATAATACACTCTTGGGTGAAGTTTGGTTGACTTCTGCGCAGTGGTTACATTTCTCGGCCGAATTGCGTAGATCTCACTGTCAAAAGGCTTAAATGACTTTTTTGAACTAAGTTTGAGGATTGCGCTCAAACCAAATTTGCTAAATCCAAATTTCCAAATGTAACTACTAGATTGTGATACAATACACTATTGGGTGAAGTTTGGTTCACTTCTGCGCAGCGGTTTGGGAGTTAACATCAAATTTACATGTCTCGGCCATATCGCATAGATCTCACTGTGAAAAGGCTTAAATGGCTTTTTTGACCTAAGTTTGAGAATTGCGCTCAAATCAAATGTCCTAGAACCAAATTTCCACATGTAACTACTAAATTGTGATACAATACACTATTGGGTGAAGTTTGGTTGACTTCTGCGCAGCGGTTTGGGAGTTAACATCAAAATTACATTTCTCGGCCATATCGCATAGATCTCACTGTCAAAAGGCTTAAATGACTTTTTTTTAACTAAGTTTAAGGATTGCGCTCAAACCAAATGTCCTAGAACCAAATTTCCAAATGTAACTACTAGATTGTGATACAATACACTCTTGGGTGAAGTTTGGTTGACTTCTGCGCAGTGGTTACATTTCTCGGCCGAATTGCGTAGATCTCCCTGTCAAAAGGCTTAAATGACTTTTTTGAACAAAGTTTGACGATTGCGCTCAAACCAAATGTCCTAGAACCAAATTTCTAAATGTGACTACTAGATTGGGATACAATACACTATTGGGTGAAGTTTGGTTGACTTCTGCGCAGTGGTTTGGGAGTTAAGATCAAAATTACATTTCTTGGCCGAATTGCGTAGATCTCACTGTCAAAGGGCTTAAATGACTTTTTTGAACTAAGTTTGAGGATTGCGCTCAAACCAAATTTGCTAAATCCAAATTTCCAAATGCAACTACTAGATTGTGATACAATACACTATTGGGTGAAGTTTGGTTCACTTCTGCGCAGCGGTTTGGGAGTTAACATCAAAATTACATTTCTCGGCCGAATTGCGTAGATCTCACTGTCAAAAGGCTTAAATGACTTTTTTAAACTAAGTTTAAGGATTGCGCTCAAACCAAATGTCCTAGAACCAAATTTCCAAATGTAACTACTAGATTGTGATACAATACACTATTGGGTGAAGTTTGGTTGACTTCTGCGCAGCGGTTTGGGAGTTAACATCAAAATTACATTTCTCGGCCGAATTACGTAGATCTCACTGTCAAAAGGCTTAAATGATTTTTTTGAACTAAGTTTGAGGATTGAGCTCAAACAAAATGTCCTAGAACCAAATTTCCAAATGTAACTACTAGATTGTGATACAATACACTATTGGGTGAAGTTTGGTTCACTTCTGCGCAGCGGTTTGGGAGTTAACATCAAAATTACATTTCTCGGCCGAATTGCGTAGATCTCACTGTCAAAAGGCTTAAATGACTTTTTTGAACTAAGTTTGAAGATTGCGCTCAAACCAAATGTCCTAGAACCAAATTTCCAACTGTAACTACTAGATTGGGATACAATACACTATTGGGTGAAGGTTGGTTGACTTCTGCGCAGCGGTATGGGAGTTAACATCAAAATTACATTTCTCGGCCGAATTACGTAGATCTCACTGTCAAAAGGCTTAAATGACTTTTTTGAACTAAGTTTGAGGATTGAGCTCAAACCAAATGTCCTAGAACCAAATTTCCAAATGTAACTACTAGATTGTGATACAATACACTATTGGGTGAAATTTGGTTCACTTCTGCGCAGAGGTTTGGGAGTTGACATCAAAATTACATTTCCCGGCCGAATTGCATAGATCTCACTGTCAAAAGGCTTAAATGACTTTTTTATAACTAAGTTTGAGGATTGCGCACAAACCAAATGTCCTAGAACCAAATTTCCAAATGTAACTACTAGATTGTGATACAATACACTATTGGGTGAAATTTGGTTCACTTCTGCGCAGAGGTTTGGGAGTTGACATCAAAATTACATTTCCCGGCCGAATTGCATAGATCTCACTGTCAAAAGGCTTAAATGACTTTTTTATAACTAAGTTTGAGGTTGCGCACAAACCAAATGTCCTAGAACCAAATTTCCAAATGTAACTACTAGATTGTGATACAATACACTATTGGGTGAAGTTTGGGGTGACTTCTGCGCAGCGGTTATGGAGTTAACATCAAAATTACATTTCTCGGCCGAATTGCGTAGATCTCACTGTGAAAAGGCTTAAATGACTTTTTTGAACTAAGTTTGAGGATTGCGCTCAAACCAAATTTGCTAAATCCAAATTTCCAAATGTAACTACTAGATTGTGATACAATACACTATTGGGTGAAGTTTGGTTGACTTCTGCGCAGCGGTTTGGGAGTTAACATCAAAATTACATTTCTCGGCCAAATTGCGTAGATCTCACTGTCAAAAGGCTTAAATGACTTTTTTGAACTAAGTTTTAGGATTGCGCTCAAACCAAATGTCGTAGAACCAAATTTCCAAATGTAACTACTAGATTGTGATACAATACACTCTTGGGTGAAGTTTGGTTGACTTCTGCGCAGTGGTTACATTTCTCGGCCGAATTGCGTAGATCTCACTGTCAAAATGCTTAAATGACTTTTTTGAACTAAGTTTGACGATTGCGCTCAAACCAAATGTCCTAGAACCAAATTTCTAAATGTGACTACTAGATTGGGATACAATACACTATTGGGTGAAGTTTGGTTGACTTCTGCGCAGTGGTTTGGGAGTTAAGATCAAAATTACATTTCTTGGCCGAATTGCGTAGATCTCACTGTCAAAAGGCTTAAATGACTTTTTTGAACTAAGTTTGAGGATTGCGCTCAAACCAAATTTGCTAAATCCAAATTTCCAAATGTAACTACTAGATTGTGATACAATACACTATTGGGTGAAGTTTGGTTCACTTCTGCGCAGCGGTTTGGGAGTTAACATCAAAATTACATTTCTCGGCCGAATTGCGTAGATCTCACTGTCAAAAGGCTTAAATGACTTTTTTAAACTAAGTTTAAGGATTGCGCTCAAACCAAATGTCCTAGAACCAAATTTCCAAATGTAACTACTAGATTGTGATACAATACACTATTGGGTGAAGTTTGGTTGACTTCTGCGCAGCGGTTTGGGAGTTAACATCAAAATTACATTTCTCGGCCGAATTGCGTAGATCTCACTGTCAAAAGGCTTAAATGACTTTTTTGAACTAAGTTTGACGATTGCGCTCAAACCAAATGTCCTAGAACCAAATTTCTAAATGTAACTACTAGATTGTGATACAATACACTATTGGGTGAAGTTTGATTGACTTCTGCGCAGTGGTTTGGGAGTTAACATCAAAATTACATTTCTCGGCCGAATTGCGTAAATCTCACTGTCAAAAGGCTTAAATGACTTTTTGAACTAAGTTTGAGGATTGCGCTCAAACCAAATGTCCTAGAACCAAATTTCCAAATGTAACTACTAGATTGTGATACAATACACTATTGGGTGAAGTTTGGTTGACTTCTGCGCAGCGATTTGGGAGTTAACATCAAAATTACATTTCTCGGCCGAATTGCATAGAACTCACTGTCAAAAGGCTTAAATGACTTTTTTTTAACTAAGTTTGAGGATTGCGCTCAAACTAAATGTCCTAGAACCAAATTTCCAAATGTGACTACTAGATTGGGATACAATACACTATTGGGTGAAGTTTGGTTGACTTCTGCGCAGTGGTTTGGGAGTTAAGATCAAAATTACATTTCTTGGCCGAATTGCGTAGATCTCACTGTCAAAAAGCTTAAATGACTTTTTTGCACTTAGTTTGAGGATTGCGCTCAAACCAAATGTCCTAGAACCAAATGTCCAAATGTAATTACTAGATTGTGATACAATACACTATTGGGTGAAGTTTGGTTGACTTCTGCGCAGCGGTTTGGGAGTTAACATCAAAATTACATTTCTCGGCCAAATTGCGTAGATCTCACTGTCAAAAGGCTTAAATGACTTTTTTGAACTAAGTTTTAGGATTGCGCTCAAACCAAATGTCCTAGAACCAAATTTCCAAATGTAACTACTAGATTGTGATATAATACACTCTTGGGTGAAGTTTGGTTGACTTCTGCGCAGTGGTTACATTTCTCGGCCGAATTGCGTAGATCTCACTGTCAAAAGGCTTAAATGACTTTTTTGAACTAAGTTTGAGGATTGCGCTCAAACCAAATTTGCTAAATCCAAATTTCCAAATGTAACTACTAGATTGTGATACAATACACTATTGGGTGAAGTTTGGTTCACTTCTGCGCAGCGGTTTGGGAGTTAACATCAAATTTACATGTCTCGGCCATATCGCATAGATCTCACTGTGAAAAGGCTTAAATGGCTTTTTTGACCTAAGTTTGAGAATTGCGCTCAAATCAAATGTCCTAGAACCAAATTTCCACATGTAACTACTAAATTGTGATACAATACACTATTGGGTGAAGTTTGGTTGACTTCTGCGCAGCGGTTTGGGAGTTAACATCAAAATTACATTTCTCGGCCATATCGCATAGATCTCACTGTCAAAAGGCTTAAATGACTTTTTTTTAACTAAGTTTAAGGATTGCGCTCAAACCAAATGTCCTAGAACCAAATTTCCAAATGTAACTACTAGATTGTGATACAATACACTCTTGGGTGAAGTTTGGTTGACTTCTGCGCAGTGGTTACATTTCTCGGCCGAATTGCGTAGATCTCCCTGTCAAAAGGCTTAAATGACTTTTTTGAACAAAGTTTGACGATTGCGCTCAAACCAAATGTCCTAGAACCAAATTTCTAAATGTGACTACTAGATTGGGATACAATACACTATTGGGTGAAGTTTGGTTGACTTCTGCGCAGTGGTTTGGGAGTTAAGATCAAAATTACATTTCTTGGCCGAATTGCGTAGATCTCACTGTCAAAGGGCTTAAATGACTTTTTTGAACTAAGTTTGAGGATTGCGCTCAAACCAAATTTGCTAAATCCAAATTTCCAAATGCAACTACTAGATTGTGATACAATACACTATTGGGTGAAGTTTGGTTCACTTCTGCGCAGCGGTTTGGGAGTTAACATCAAAATTACATTTCTCGGCCGAATTGCGTAGATCTCACTGTCAAAAGGCTTAAATGACTTTTTTAAACTAAGTTTAAGGATTGCGCTCAAACCAAATGTCCTAGAACCAAATTTCCAAATGTAACTACTAGATTGTGATACAATACACTATTGGGTGAAGTTTGGTTGACTTCTGCGCAGCGGTTTGGGAGTTAACATCAAAATTACATTTCTCGGCCGAATTACGTAGATCTCACTGTCAAAAGGCTTAAATGATTTTTTTGAACTAAGTTTGAGGATTGAGCTCAAACAAAATGTCCTAGAACCAAATTTCCAAATGTAACTACTAGATTGTGATACAATACACTATTGGGTGAAGTTTGGTTCACTTCTGCGCAGCGGTTTGGGAGTTAACATCAAAATTACATTTCTCGGCCGAATTGCGTAGATCTCACTGTCAAAAGGCTTAAATGACTTTTTTGAACTAAGTTTGAAGATTGCGCTCAAACCAAATGTCCTAGAACCAAATTTCCAACTGTAACTACTAGATTGGGATACAATACACTATTGGGTGAAGGTTGGTTGACTTCTGCGCAGCGGTATGGGAGTTAACATCAAAATTACATTTCTCGGCCGAATTACGTAGATCTCACTGTCAAAAGGCTTAAATGACTTTTTTGAACTAAGTTTGAGGATTGAGCTCAAACCAAATGTCCTAGAACCAAATTTCCAAATGTAACTACTAGATTGTGATACAATACACTATTGGGTGAAATTTGGTTCACTTCTGCGCAGAGGTTTGGGAGTTGACATCAAAATTACATTTCCCGGCCGAATTGCATAGATCTCACTGTCAAAAGGCTTAAATGACTTTTTTATAACTAAGTTTGAGGATTGCGCACAAACCAAATGTCCTAGAACCAAATTTCCAAATGTAACTACTAGATTGTGATACAATACACTATTGGGTGAAATTTGGTTCACTTCTGCGCAGAGGTTTGGGAGTTGACATCAAAATTACATTTCCCGGCCGAATTGCATAGATCTCACTGTCAAAAGGCTTAAATGACTTTTTTATAACTAAGTTTGAGGTTGCGCACAAACCAAATGTCCTAGAACCAAATTTCCAAATGTAACTACTAGATTGTGATACAATACACTATTGGGTGAAGTTTGGGGTGACTTCTGCGCAGCGGTTATGGAGTTAACATCAAAATTACATTTCTCGGCCGAATTGCGTAGATCTCACTGTGAAAAGGCTTAAATGACTTTTTTGAACTAAGTTTGAGGATTGCGCTCAAACCAAATTTGCTAAATCCAAATTTCCAAATGTAACTACTAGATTGTGATACAATACACTATTGGGTGAAGTTTGGTTGACTTCTGCGCAGCGGTTTGGGAGTTAACATCAAAATTACATTTCTCGGCCAAATTGCGTAGATCTCACTGTCAAAAGGCTTAAATGACTTTTTTGAACTAAGTTTTAGGATTGCGCTCAAACCAAATGTCCTAGAACCAAATTTCCAAATGTAACTACTAGATTGTGATACAATACACTCTTGGGTGAAGTTTGGTTGACTTCTGCGCAGTGGTTACATTTCTCGGCCGAATTGCGTAGATCTCACTGTCAAAAGGCTTAAATGACTTTTTTGAACTATGTTTGAGGATTGCGCTCAAACCAAATTTGCTAAATCCAAATTTCCAAATGTAACTACTAGATTGTGATACAATACACTATTGGGTGAAGTTTGGTTCACTTCTGCGCAGCGGTTTGGGAGTTAACATCAAAATTACATTTCTCGGCTGAATTGCGTAGATCTCACTGTCAAAAGGCTTAAATGACTTTTTTGAACTAAGTTTGACGATTGCGCTCAAACCAAATGTCCTAGAACCAAATTTCTAAATGTGACTACTAGATTGGGATACAATACACTATTGGGTGAAGTTTGGTTGACTTCTGCGCAGCGGTTTGGGAGTTAAGATCAAAATTACATTTCTTGGCCAAATTGCGTAGATCTCACTGTCAAAAAGCTTAAATGACTTTTTTGCACTTAGTTTGAGGATTGCGCTCAAACCAAATTTGCTAAATCCAAATTTCCAAATGTAACTACTAGATTGTGATACAATACACTATTGGGTGAAGTTTGGTTGACTTCTGCGCAGCGGTTTGGGAGTTAACATCAAAATTACATTTCTCGGCCAAATTGCGTAGATCTCACTGTCAAAAGGCTTAAATGACTTTTTTGAACTAAGTTTTAGGATTGCGCTCAAACCAAATGTCCTAGAACCAAATTTCCAAATGTAACTACTAGATTGTGATACAATACACTCTTGGGTGAAGTTTGGTTGACTTCTGCGCAGTGGTTACATTTCTCGGCCGAATTGCGTAGATCTCACTGTCAAAAGGCTTAAATGACTTTTTTGAACTATGTTTGAGGATTGCGCTCAAACCAAATTTGCTAAATCCAAATTTCCAAATGTAACTACTAGATTGTGATACAATACACTATTGGGTGAAGTTTGGTTCACTTCTGCGCAGCGGTTTGGGAGTTAACATCAAAATTACATTTCTCGGCCGAATTGCGTAGATCTCACTGTCAAAAGGCTTAAATGACTTTTTTTAACTAAGTTTAAGGATTGCGCTCAAACCAAATGTCCTAGAACCAAATTTCCAAATGTAACTACTAGATTGTGATACAATACACTATTGGGTGAAGTTTGGTTGACTTCTGCGCAGAGGTTTGGGAGTTGACATCAAAATTACATTTCCCGGCCGAATTGCATAGATCTCACTGTCAAAAGGCTTAAATGACTTTTTTATAACTAAGTTTGAGGATTGCGCACAAACCAAATGTCCTAGAACCAAATTTCCAAATGTAACTACTAGATTGTGATACAATACACTATTGGGTGAAGTTTGGGGTGACTTCTGCGCAGCGGTTATGGAGTTAACATCAAAATTACATTTCTCGGCCGAATTGCGTAGATCTCACTGTGAAAAGGCTTAAATGACTTTTTTGAACTAAGTTTGAGGATTGCGCTCAAACCAAATTTGCTAAATCCAAATTTCCAAATGTAACTACTAGATTGTGATACAATACACTATTGGGTGAAGTTTGGTTGACTTCTGCGCAGCGGTTTGGGAGTTAACATCAAAATTACATTTCTCGGCCAAATTGCGTAGATCTCACTGTCAAAAGGCTTAAATGACTTTTTTGAACTAAGTTTTAGGATTGCGCTCAAACCAAATGTCGTAGAACCAAATTTCCAAATGTAACTACTAGATTGTGATACAATACACTCTTGGGTGAAGTTTGGTTGACTTCTGCGCAGTGGTTACATTTCTCGGCCGAATTGCGTAGATCTCACTGTCAAAAGGCTTAAATGACTTTTTTGAACTAAGTTTGACGATTGCGCTCAAACCAAATGTCCTAGAACCAAATTTCTAAATGTGACTACTAGATTGGGATACAATACACTATTGGGTGAAGTTTGGTTGACTTCTGCGCAGTGGTTTGGGAGTTAAGATCAAAATTACATTTCTTGACCGAATTGCGTAGATCTCACTGTCAAAAGGCTTAAATGACTTTTTTGAACTAAGTTTGAGGATTGCGCTCAAACCAAATTTGCTAAATCCAAATTTCCAAATGTAACTACTAGATTGTGATACAATACACTATTGGGTGAAGTTTGGTTCACTTCTGCGCAGCGGTTTGGGAGTTAACATCAAAATTACATTTCTCGGCCGAATTGCGTAGATCTCACTGTCAAAAGGCTTAAATGACTTTTTTAAACTAAGTTTAAGGATTGCGCTCAAACCAAATGTCCTAGAACCAAATTTCCAAATGTAACTACTAGATTGTGATACAATACACTATTGGGTGAAGTTTGGTTGACTTCTGCGCAGCGGTTTGGGAGTTAACATCAAAATTACATTTCTCGGCCGAATTGCGTAGATCTCACTGTCAAAAGGCTTAAATGACTTTTTTGAACTAAGTTTGACGATTGCGCTCAAACCAAATGTCCTAGAACCAAATTTCTAAATGTAACTACTAGATTGTGATACAATACACTATTGGGTGAAGTTTGATTGACTTCTGCGCAGTGGTTTGGGAGTTAACATCAAAATTACATTTCTCGGCCGAATTGCGTAAATCTCACTGTCAAAAGGCTTAAATGACTTTTTGAACTAAGTTTGAGGATTGCGCTCAAACCAAATGTCCTAGAACCAAATTTCCAAATGTAACTACTAGATTGTGATACAATACACTATTGGGTGAAGTTTGGTTGACTTCTGCGCAGCGATTTGGGAGTTAACATCAAAATTACATTTCTCGGCCGAATTGCATAGAACTCACTGTCAAAAGGCTTAAATGACTTTTTTTTAACTAAGTTTGAGGATTGCGCTCAAACTAAATGTCCTAGAACCAAATTTCCAAATGTGACTACTAGATTGGGATACAATACACTATTGGGTGAAGTTTGGTTGACTTCTGCGCAGTGGTTTGGGAGTTAAGATCAAAATTACATTTCTTGGCCGAATTGCGTAGATCTCACTGTCAAAAAGCTTAAATGACTTTTTTGCACTTAGTTTGAGGATTGCGCTCAAACCAAATGTCCTAGAACCAAATGTCCAAATGTAATTACTAGATTGTGATACAATACACTATTGGGTGAAGTTTGGTTGACTTCTGCGCAGCGGTTTGGGAGTTAACATCAAAATTACATTTCTCGGCCAAATTGCGTAGATCTCACTGTCAAAAGGCTTAAATGACTTTTTTGAACTAAGTTTTAGGATTGCGCTCAAACCAAATGTCCTAGAACCAAATTTCCAAATGTAACTACTAGATTGTGATATAATACACTCTTGGGTGAAGTTTGGTTGACTTCTGCGCAGTGGTTACATTTCTCGGCTGAATTGCGTAGATCTCACTGTCAAAAGGCTTAAATGACTTTTTTGAACTAAGTTTGAGGATTGCGCTCAAACCAAATTTGCTAAATCCAAATTTCCAAATGTAACTACTAGATTGTGATACAATACACTATTGGGTGAAGTTTGGTTCACTTCTGCGCAGCGGTTTGGGAGTTAACATCAAATTTACATGTCTCGGCCATATCGCATAGATCTCACTGTGAAAAGGCTTAAATGGCTTTTTTGACCTAAGTTTGAGAATTGCGCTCAAATCAAATGTCCTAGAACCAAATTTCCACATGTAACTACTAAATTGTGATACAATACACTATTGGGTGAAGTTTGGTTGACATCTGCGCAGCGGTTTGGGAGTTAACATCAAAATTACATTTCTCGGCCATATCGCATAGATCTCACTGTCAAAAGGCTTAAATGACTTTTTTTTAACTAAGTTTAAGGATTGCGCTCAAACCAAATGTCCTAGAACCAAATTTCCAAATGTAACTACTAGATTGTGATACAATACACTATTGGGTGAAGTTTGGTTGACTTCTGCGCAGCGGTTTGGGAGTTAACATTAAAATTACATTTCTCGGCCGAATTGCGTAGATCTCCCTGTCAAAAGGCTTAAATGACTTTTTTGAACAAAGTTTGACGATTGCGCTCAAACCAAATGTCCTAGAACCAAATTTCTAAATGTGACTACTAGATTGGGATACAATACACTATTGGGTGAAGTTTGGTTGACTTCTGCGCAGTGGTTTGGGAGTTAAGATCAAAATTACATTTCTTGGCCGAATTGCGTAGATCTCACTGTCAAAGGGCTTAAATGACTTTTTTGAACTAAGTTTGAGGATTGCGCTCAAACCAAATTTGCTAAATCCAAATTTCCAAATGCAACTACTAGATTGTGATACAATACACTATTGGGTGAAGTTTGGTTCACTTCTGCGCAGCGGTTTGGGAGTTAACATCAAAATTACATTTCTCGGCCGAATTGCGTAGATCTCACTGTCAAAAGGCTTAAATGACTTTTTTAAACTAAGTTTAAGGATTGCGCTCAAACCAAATGTCCTAGAACCAAATTTCCAAATGTAACTACTAGATTGTGATACAATACACTATTGGGTGAAGTTTGGTTGACTTCTGCGCAGCGGTTTGGGAGTTAACATCAAAATTACATTTCTCGGCCGAATTACGTAGATCTCACTGTCAAAAGGCTTAAATGATTTTTTTGAACTAAGTTTGAGGATTGAGCTCAAACAAAATGTCCTAGAACCAAATTTCCAAATGTAACTACTAGATTGTGATACAATACACTATTGGGTGAAGTTTGGTTCACTTCTGCGCAGCGGTTTGGGAGTTAACATCAAAATTACATTTCTCGGCCGAATTGCGTAGATCTCACTGTCAAAAGGCTTAAATGACTTTTTTGAACTAAGTTTGAAGATTGCGCTCAAACCAAATGTCCTAGAACCAAATTTCCAACTGTAACTACTAGATTGGGATACAATACACTATTGGGTGAAGGTTGGTTGACTTCTGCGCAGCGGTATGGGAGTTAACATCAAAATTACATTTCTCGGCCGAATTACGTAGATCTCACTGTCAAAAGGCTTAAATGACTTTTTTGAACTAAGTTTGAGGATTGAGCTCAAACCAAATGTCCTAGAACCAAATTTCCAAATGTAACTACTAGATTGTGATACAATACACTATTGGGTGAAATTTGGTTCACTTCTGCGCAGAGGTTTGGGAGTTGACATCAAAATTACATTTCCCGGCCGAATTGCATAGATCTCACTGTCAAAAGGCTTAAATGACTTTTTTATAACTAAGTTTGAGGATTGCGCACAAACCAAATGTCCTAGAACCAAATTTCCAAATGTAACTACTAGATTGTGATACAATACACTATTGGGTGAAATTTGGGGTGACTTCTGCGCAGCGGTTATGGAGTTAACATCAAAATTACATTTCTCGGCCGAATTGCGTAGATCTCACTGTGAAAAGGCTTAAATGACTTTTTTGAACTAAGTTTGAGGATTGCGCTCAAACCAAATTTGCTAAATCCAAATTTCCAAATGTAACTACTAGATTGTGATACAATACACTATTGGGTGAAGTTTGGTTGACTTCTGCGCAGCGGTTTGGGAGTTAACATCAAAATTACATTTCTCGGCCAAATTGCGTAGATCTCACTGTCAAAAGGCTTAAATGACTTTTTTGAACTAAGTTTTAGGATTGCGCTCAAACCAAATGTCGTAGAACCAAATTTCCAAATGTAACTACTAGATTGTGATACAATACACTCTTGGGTGAAGTTTGGTTGACTTCTGCGCAGTGGTTACATTTCTCGGCCGAATTGCGTAGATCTCACTGTCAAAAGGCTTAAATGACTTTTTTGAACTAAGTTTGACGATTGCGCTCAAACCAAATGTCCTAGAACCAAATTTCTAAATGTGACTACTAGATTGGGATACAATACACTATTGGGTGAAGTTTGGTTGACTTCTGCGCAGTGGTTTGGGAGTTAAGATCAAAATTACATTTCTTGGCCGAATTGCGTAGATCTCACTGTCAAAAGGCTTAAATGACTTTTTTGAACTAAGTTTGAGGATTGCGTTCAAACCAAATTTGCTAAATCCAAATTTCCAAATGTAACTACTAGATTGTGATACAATACACTATTGGGTGAAGTTTGGTTCACTTCTGCGCAGCGGTTTGGGAGTTAACACCAAAATTACATTTCTCGGCCGAATTGCGTAGATCTCACTGTCAAAAGGCTTAAATGACTTTTTTAAACTAAGTTTAAGGATTGCGCTCAAACCAAATGTCCTAGAACCAAATTTCCAAATGTAACTACTAGATTGTGATACAATACACTATTGGGTGAAGTTTGGTTGACTTCTGCGCAGCGGTTTGGGAGTTAACATCAAAATTACATTTCTCGGCCGAATTGCGTAGATCTCACTGTCAAAAGGCTTAAATGACTTTTTTGAACTAAGTTTGACGATTGCGCTCAAACCAAATGTCCTAGAATCCAAATTTCTAAATGTAACTACTAGATTGTGATACAATACACTATTGGGTGAAGTTTGATTGACTTCTGCGCAGTGGTTTGGGAGTTAACATCAAAATTACATTTCTCGGCCGAATTGCGTAAATCTCACTGTCAAAAGGCTTAAATGACTTTTTGAACTAAGTTTGAGGATTGCGCTCAAACCAAATGTCCTAGAACCAAATTTCCAAATGTAACTACTAGATTGTGATACAATACACTATTGGGTGAAGTTTGGTTGACTTCTGCGCAGCGATTTGGGAGTTAACATCAAAATTACATTTCTCGGCCGAATTGCATAGAACTCACTGTCAAAAGGCTTAAATGACTTTTTTTTAACTAAGTTTGAGGATTGCGCTCAAACTAAATGTCCTAGAACCAAATTTCCAAATGTGACTACTAGATTGGGATACAATACACTATTGGGTGAAGTTTGGTTGACTTCTGCGCAGTGGTTTGGGAGTTAAGATCAAAATTACATTTCTTGGCCGAATTGCGTAGATCTCACTGTCAAAAAGCTTAAATGACTTTTTTGCACTTAGTTTGAGGATTGCGCTCAAACCAAATGTCCTAGAACCAAATTTCCAAATGTAATTACTAGATTGTGATACAATACACTATTGGGTGAAGTTTGGTTGACTTCTGCGCAGCGGTTTGGGAGTTAACATCAAAATTACATTTCTCGGCCAAATTGCGTAGATCTCACTGTCAAAAGGCTTAAATGACTTTTTTGAACTAAGTTTTAGGATTGCGCTCAAACCAAATGTCCTAGAACCAAATTTCCAAATGTAACTACTAGATTGTGATATAATACACTCTTGGGTGAAGTTTGGTTGACTTCTGCGCAGTGGTTACATTTCTCGGCCGAATTGCGTAGATCTCACTGTCAAAAGGCTTAAATGACTTTTTTGAACTAAGTTTGAGGATTGCGCTCAAACCAAATTTGCTAAATCCAAATTTCCAAATGTAACTACTAGATTGTGATACAATACACTATTGGGTGAAGTTTGGTTCACTTCTGCGCAGCGGTTTGGGAGTTAACATCAAATTTACATGTCTCGGCCATATCGCATAGATCTCACTGTGAAAAGGCTTAAATGGCTTTTTTGACCTAAGTTTGAGAATTGCGCTCAAATCAAATGTCCTAGAACCAAATTTCCACATGTAACTACTAAATTGTTATACAATACACTATTGGGTGAAGTTTGGTTGACTTCTGCGCAGCGGTTTGGGAGTTAACATCAAAATTACATTTCTCGGCCATATCGCATAGATCTCACTGTCAAAAGGCTTAAATGACTTTTTTTAACTAAGTTTAAGGATTGCGCTCAAACCAAATGTCCTAGAACCAAATTTCCAAATGTAACTACTAGATTGTGATACAATACACTATTGGGTGAAGTTTGGTTGACTTCTGCGCAGCGGTTTGGGAGTTAACATTAAAATTACATTTCTCGGCCGAATTGCGTAGATCTCCCTGTCAAAAGGCTTAAATGACTTTTTTGAACAAAGTTTGACGATTGCGCTCAAACCAAATGTCCTAGAACCAAATTTCTAAATGTGACTACTAGATTGGGATACAATACACTATTGGGTGAAGTTTGGTTGACTTCTGCGCAGTGGTTTGGGAGTTAAGATCAAAATTACATTTCTTGGCCGAATTGCGTAGATCTCACTGTCAAAGGGCTTAAATGACTTTTTTGAACTAAGTTTGAGGATTGCGCTCAAACCAAATTTGCTAAATCCAAATTTCCAAATGCAACTACTAGATTGTGATACAATACACTATTGGGTGAAGTTTGGTTCACTTCTGCGCAGCGGTTTGGGAGTTAACATCAAAATTACATTTCTCGGCCGAATTGCGTAGATCTCACTGTCAAAAGGCTTAAATGACTTTTTTAAACTAAGTTTAAGGATTGCGCTCAAACCAAATGTCCTAGAACCAAATTTCCAAATGTAACTACTAGATTGTGATACAATACACTATTGGGTGAAGTTTGGTTGACTTCTGCGCAGCGGTTTGGGAGTTAACATCAAAATTACATTTCTCGGCCGAATTACGTAGATCTCACTGTCAAAAGGCTTAAATGATTTTTTTGAACTAAGTTTGAGGATTGAGCTCAAACAAAATGTCCTAGAACCAAATTTCCAAATGTAACTACTAGATTGTGATACAATACACTATTGGGTGAAGTTTGGTTCACTTCTGCGCAGCGGTTTGGGAGTTAACATCAAAATTTCATTTCTCGGCCGAATTGCGTAGATCTCACTGTCAAAAGGCTTAAATGACTTTTTTGAACTAAGTTTGAAGATTGCGCTCAAACCAAATGTCCTAGAACCAAATTTCCAACTGTAACTACTAGATTGGGATACAATACACTATTGGGTGAAGGTTGGTTGACTTCTGCGCAGTGGTTACATTTCTCGGCCGAATTACGTAGATCTCACTGTCAAAAGGCTTAAATGATTTTTTTGAACTAAGTTTGAGGATTGAGCTCAAACAAAATGTCCTAGAACCAAATTTCCAAATGTAACTACTAGATTGTGATACAATACACTATTGGGTGAAGTTTGGTTCACTTCTGCGCAGCGGTTTGGGAGTAAACATCAAAATTTCATTTCTCGGCCGAATTGCGTAGATCTCACTGTCAAAAGGCTTAAATGACTTTTTTGAACTAAGTTTGAAGATTGCGCTCAAACCAAATGTCCTAGAACCAAATTTCCAAATGTAACTACTAGATTGGGATACAATACACTATTGGGTGAAGGTTGGTTGACTTCTGCGCAGCGGTATGGGAGTTAACATCAAAATTACATTTCTCGGCCGAATTACGTAGATCTCACTGTCAAAAGGCTTAAATGACTTTTTTGAACTAAGTTTGAGGATTGAGCTCAAACCAAATGTCCTAGAACCAAATTTCCAAATGTAACTACTAGATTGTGATACAATACACTATTGGGTGAAATTTGGTTCACTTCTGCGCAGAGGTTTGGGAGTTGACATCAAAATTACATTTCCCGGCCGAATTGCATAGATCTCACTGTCAAAAGGCTTAAATGACTTTTTTATAACTAAGTTTGAGGATTGCGCACAAACCAAATGTCCTAGAACCAAATTTCCAAATGTAACTACTAGATTGTGATACAATACACTATTGGGTGAAGTTTGGGGTGACTTCTGCGCAGCGGTTATGGAGTTAACATCAAAATTACATTTCTCGGCCGAATTGCGTAGATCTCACTGTGAAAAGGCTTAAATGACTTTTTTGAACTAAGTTTGAGGATTGCGCTCAAACCAAATTTGCTAAATCCAAATTTCCAAATGTAACTACTAGATTGTGATACAATACACTATTGGGTGAAGTTTGGTTGACTTCTGCGCAGCGGTTTGGGAGTTAACATCAAAATTACATTTCTCGGCCAAATTGCGTAGATCTCACTGTCAAAAGGCTTAAATGACTTTTTTGAACTAAGTTTTAGGATTGCGCTCAAACCAAATGTCCTAGAACCAAATTTCCAAATGTAACTACTAGATTGTGATACAATACACTCTTGGGTGAAGTTTGGTTGACTTCTGCGCAGTGGTTACATTTCTCGGCCGAATTGCGTAGATCTCACTGTCAAAAGGCTTAAATGACTTTTTTGAACTATGTTTGAGGATTGCGCTCAAACCAAATTTGCTAAATCCAAATTTCCAAATGTAACTACTAGATTGTGATACAATACACTATTGGGTGAAGTTTGGTTCACTTCTGCGCAGCGGTTTGGGAGTTAACATCAAAATTACATTTCTCGGCCGAATTGCGTAGATCTCACTGTCAAAAGGCTTAAATGACTTTTTTGAACTAAGTTTGACGATTGCGCTCAAACCAAATGTCCTAGAACCAAATTTCCAAATGTAACTACTAGATTGTGATACAATACACTCTTGGGTGAAGTTTGGTTGACTTCTGCGCAGTGGTTACATTTCTCGGCCGAATTGCGTAGATCTCACTGTCAAAAGGCTTAAATGACTTTTTTGAACTAAGTTTGACGATTGCGCTCAAACCAAATGTCCTAGAACCAAATTTCTAAATGTGACTACTAGATTGGGATACAATACACTATTGGGTGAAGTTTGGTTGACTTCTGCGCAGTGGTTTGGGAGTTAAGATCAAAATTACATTTCTTGGCCGAATTGCGTAGATCTCACTGTCAAAAGGCTTAAATGACTTTTTTGAACTAAGTTTGAGGATTGCGCTCAAACCAAATTTGCTAAATCCAAATTTCCAAATGTAACTACTAGATTGTGATACAATACACTATTGGGTGAAGTTTGGTTCACTTCTGCGCAGCGGTTTGGGAGTTAACACCAAAATTACATTTCTCGGCCGAATTGCGTAGATCTCACTGTCAAAAGGCTTAAATGACTTTTTTAAACTAAGTTTAAGGATTGCGCTCAAACCAAATGTCCTAGAACCAAATTTCCAAATGTAACTACTAGATTGTGATACAATACACTATTGGGTGAAGTTTGGTTGACTTCTGCGCAGCGGTTTGGGAGTTAACATCAAAATTACATTTCTCGGCCGAATTGCGTAGATCTCACTGTCAAAAGGCTTAAATGACTTTTTTGAACTAAGTTTGAAGATTGCGCTCAAACCAAATGTCCTAGAACCAAATTTCCAAATGTAACTACTAGATTGGGATACAATACACTATTGGGTGAAGGTTGGTTGACTTCTGCGCAGCGGTATGGGAGTTAACATCAAAATTACATTTCTCGGCCGAATTACGTAGATCTCACTGTCAAAAGGCTTAAATGACTTTTTTGAACTAAGTTTGAGGATTGAGCTCAAACCAAATGTCCTAGAACCAAATTTCCAAATGTAACTACTAGATTGTGATACAATACACTATTGGGTGAAATTTGGTTCACTTCTGCGCAGAGGTTTGGGAGTTGACATCAAAATTACATTTCCCGGCCGAATTGCATAGATCTCACTGTCAAAAGGCTTAAATGACTTTTTTATAACTAAGTTTGAGGTTGCGCACAAACCAAATGTCCTAGAACCAAATTTCCAAATGTAACTACTAGATTGTGATACAATACACTATTGGGTGAAGTTTGGGGTGACTTCTGCGCAGCGGTTATGGAGTTAACATCAAAATTACATTTCTCGGCCGAATTGCGTAGATCTCACTGTGAAAAGGCTTAAATGACTTTTTTGAACTAAGTTTGAGGATTGCGCTCAAACCAAATTTGCTAAATCCAAATTTCCAAATGTAACTACTAGATTGTGATACAATACACTATTGGGTGAAGTTTGGTTGACTTCTGCGCAGCGGTTTGGGAGTTAACATCAAAATTACATTTCTCGGCCAAATTGCGTAGATCTCACTGTCAAAAGGCTTAAATGACTTTTTTGAACTAAGTTTTAGGATTGCGCTCAAACCAAATGTCCTAGAACCAAATTTCCAAATGTAACTACTAGATTGTGATACAATACACTCTTGGGTGAAGTTTGGTTGACTTCTGCGCAGTGGTTACATTTCTCGGCCGAATTGCGTAGATCTCACTGTCAAAAGGCTTAAATGACTTTTTTGAACTATGTTTGAGGATTGCGCTCAAACCAAATTTGCTAAATCCAAATTTCCAAATGTAACTACTAGATTGTGATACAATACACTATTGGGTGAAGTTTGGTTCACTTCTGCGCAGCGGTTTGGGAGTTAACATCAAAATTA
This sequence comes from Corythoichthys intestinalis, assembly GCF_030265065.1. Classification (NCBI taxonomy): domain Eukaryota; kingdom Metazoa; phylum Chordata; class Actinopteri; order Syngnathiformes; family Syngnathidae; genus Corythoichthys; species Corythoichthys intestinalis. Next base: position 3,042,819 of record NC_080405.1, on the reverse strand, counting down.
CATTTCTCGGCTGAATTGCGTAGATCTCACTGTCAAAAGGCTTAAATGACTTTTTTGAACTAAGTTTGACGATTGCGCTCAAACCAAATGTCCTAGAACCAAATTTCTAAATGTGACTACTAGATTGGGATACAATACACTATTGGGTGAAGTTTGGTTGACTTCTGCGCAGCGGTTTGGGAGTTAAGATCAAAATTACATTTCTTGGCCGAATTGCGTAGATCTCACTGTCAAAAAGCTTAAATGACTTTTTTGCACTTAGTTTGAGGATTGCGCTCAAACCAAATTTGCTAAATCCAAATTTCCAAATGTAACTACTAGATTGTGATACAATACACTATTGGGTGAAGTTTGGTTGACTTCTGCGCAGCGGTTTGGGAGTTAACATCAAAATTACATTTCTCGGCCAAATTGCGTAGATCTCACTGTCAAAAGGCTTAAATGACTTTTTTGAACTAAGTTTTAGGATTGCGCTCAAACCAAATGTCCTAGAACCAAATTTCCAAATGTAACTACTAGATTGTGATACAATACACTCTTGGGTGAAGTTTGGTTGACTTCTGCGCAGTGGTTACATTTCTCGGCCGAATTGCGTAGATCTCACTGTCAAAAGGCTTAAATGACTTTTTTGAACTATGTTTGAGGATTGCGCTCAAACCAAATTTGCTAAATCCAAATTTCCAAATGTAACTACTAGATTGTGATACAATACACTATTGGGTGAAGTTTGGTTCACTTCTGCGCAGCGGTTTGGGAGTTAACATCAAAATTACATTTCTCGGCCGAATTGCGTAGATCTCACTGTCAAAAGGCTTAAATGACTTTTTTTAACTAAGTTTAAGGATTGCGCTCAAACCAAATGTCCTAGAACCAAATTTCCAAATGTAACTACTAGATTGTGATACAATACACTATTGGGTGAAGTTTGGTTGACTTCTGCGCAGAGGTTTGGGAGTTGACATCAAAATTACATTTCCCGGCCGAATTGCATAGATCTCACTGTCAAAAGGCTTAAATGACTTTTTTATAACTAAGTTTGAGGATTGCGCACAAACCAAATGTCCTAGAACCAAATTTCCAAATGTAACTACTAGATTGTGATACAATACACTATTGGGTGAAGTTTGGGGTGACTTCTGCGCAGCGGTTATGGAGTTAACATCAAAATTACATTTCTCGGCCGAATTGCGTAGATCTCACTGTGAAAAGGCTTAAATGACTTTTTTGAACTAAGTTTGAGGATTGCGCTCAAACCAAATTTGCTAAATCCAAATTTCCAAATGTAACTACTAGATTGTGATACAATACACTATTGGGTGAAGTTTGGTTGACTTCTGCGCAGCGGTTTGGGAGTTAACATCAAAATTACATTTCTCGGCCAAATTGCGTAGATCTCACTGTCAAAAGGCTTAAATTACTTTTTTGAACTAAGTTTTAGGATTGCGCTCAAACCAAATGTCGTAGAACCAAATTTCCAAATGTAACTACTAGATTGTGATACAATACACTCTTGGGTGAAGTTTGGTTGACTTCTGCGCAGTGGTTACATTTCTCGGCCGAATTGCGTAGATCTCACTGTCAAAAGGCTTAAATGACTTTTTTGAACTAAGTTTGACGATTGCGCTCAAACCAAATGTCCTAGAACCAAATTTCTAAATGTGACTACTAGATTGGGATACAATACACTATTGGGTGAAGTTTGGTTGACTTCTGCGCAGTGGTTTGGGAGTTAAGATCAAAATTACATTTCTTGGCCGAATTGCGTAGATCTCACTGTCAAAAGGCTTAAATGACTTTTTTGAACTAAGTTTGAGGATTGCGCTCAAACCAAATTTGCTAAATCCAAATTTCCAAATGTAACTACTAGATTGTGATACAATACACTATTGGGTGAAGTTTGGTTCACTTCTGCGCAGCGGTTTGGGAGTTAACATCAAAATTACATTTCTCGGCCGAATTGCGTAGATCTCACTGTCAAAAGGCTTAAATGACTTTTTTAAACTAAGTTTAAGGATTGCGCTCAAACCAAATGTCCTAGAACCAAATTTCCAAATGTAACTACTAGATTGTGATACAATACACTATTGGGTGAAGTTTGGTTGACTTCTGCGCAGCGGTTTGGGAGTTAACATCAAAATTACATTTCTCGGCCGAATTGCGTAGATCTCACTGTCAAAAGGCTTAAATGACTTTTTTGAACTAAGTTTGACGATTGCGCTCAAACCAAATGTCCTAGAACCAAATTTCTAAATGTAACTACTAGATTGTGATACAATACACTATTGGGTGAAGTTTGATTGACTTCTGCGCAGTGGTTTGGGAGTTAACATCAAAATTACATTTCTCGGCCGAATTGCGTAAATCTCACTGTCAAAAGGCTTAAATGACTTTTTGAACTAAGTTTGAGGATTGCGCTCAAACCAAATGTCCTAGAACCAAATTTCCAAATGTAACTACTAGATTGTGATACAATACACTATTGGGTGAAGTTTGGTTGACTTCTGCGCAGCGATTTGGGAGTTAACATCAAAATTACATTTCTCGGCCGAATTGCATAGAACTCACTGTCAAAAGGCTTAAATGACTTTTTTTTAACTAAGTTTGAGGATTGCGCTCAAACTAAATGTCCTAGAACCAAATTTCCAAATGTGACTACTAGATTGGGATACAATACACTATTGGGTGAAGTTTGGTTGACTTCTGCGCAGTGGTTTGGGAGTTAAGATCAAAATTACATTTCTTGGCCGAATTGCGTAGATCTCACTGTCAAAAAGCTTAAATGACTTTTTTGCACTTAGTTTGAGGATTGCGCTCAAACCAAATGTCCTAGAACCAAATGTCCAAATGTAATTACTAGATTGTGATACAATACACTATTGGGTGAAGTTTGGTTGACTTCTGCGCAGCGGTTTGGGAGTTAACATCAAAATTACATTTCTCGGCCAAATTGCGTAGATCTCACTGTCAAAAGGCTTAAATGACTTTTTTGAACTAAGTTTTAGGATTGCGCTCAAACCAAATGTCCTAGAACCAAATTTCCAAATGTAACTACTAGATTGTGATATAATACACTCTTGGGTGAAGTTTGGTTGACTTCTGCGCAGTGGTTACATTTCTCGGCCGAATTGCGTAGATCTCACTGTCAAAAGGCTTAAATGACTTTTTTGAACTAAGTTTGAGGATTGCGCTCAAACCAAATTTGCTAAATCCAAATTTCCAAATGTAACTACTAGATTGTGATACAATACACTATTGGGTGAAGTTTGGTTCACTTCTGCGCAGCGGTTTGGGAGTTAACATCAAATTTACATGTCTCGGCCATATCGCATAGATCTCACTGTGAAAAGGCTTAAATGGCTTTTTTGACCTAAGTTTGAGAATTGCGCTCAAATCAAATGTCCTAGAACCAAATTTCCACATGTAACTACTAAATTGTGATACAATACACTATTGGGTGAAGTTTGGTTGACTTCTGCGCAGCGGTTTGGGAGTTAACATCAAAATTACATTTCTCGGCCATATCGCATAGATCTCACTGTCAAAAGGCTTAAATGACTTTTTTTAACTAAGTTTAAGGATTGCGCTCAAACCAAATGTCCTAGAACCAAATTTCCAAATGTAACTACTAGATTGTGATACAATACACTATTGGGTGAAGTTTGGTTGACTTCTGCGCAGCGGTTTGGGAGTTAACATTAAAATTACATTTCTCGGCCGAATTGCGTAGATCTCACTGTCAAAAGGCTTAAATGACTTTTTTGAACTAAGTTTTAGGATTGCACTCAAACCAAATGTCCTAGAACCAAATTTCCAAATGTAACTACTAGATTGTGATACAATACACTATTGGGTGAAGTTTGGTTGACTTCTGCGCAGCGATTTGGGAGTTAACATCAAAATTACATTTCTCGGCCGAATTGCATAGAACTCACTGTCAAAAGGCTTAAATGACTTTTTTTTAACTAAGTTTGAGGATTGCGCTCAAACTAAATGTCCTAGAACCAAATTTCCAAATGTGACTACTAGATTGGGATACAATACACTATTGGGTGAAGTTTGGTTGACTTCTGCGCAGTGGTTTGGGAGTTAAGATCTAAATTACATTTCTTGGCCGAATTGCGTAGATCTCACTGTCAAAAAGCTTAAATGACTTTTTTGCACTTAGTTTGAGGATTGCGCTCAAACCAAATGTCCTAGAACCAAATGTCCAAATGTAATTACTAGATTGTGATACAATACACTATTGGGTGAAGTTTGGTTGACTTCTGCGCAGCGGTTTGGGAGTTAACATCAAAATTACATTTCTCGGCCAAATTGCGTAGATCTCACTGTCAAAAGGCTTAAATGACTTTTTTGAACTAAGTTTTAGGATTGCGCTCAAACCAAATGTCCTAGAACCAAATTTCCAAATGTAACTACTAGATTGTGATATAATACACTCTTGGGTGAAGTTTGGTTGACTTCTGCGCAGTGGTTACATTTCTCGGCCGAATTGCGTAGATCTCACTGTCAAAAGGCTTAAATGACTTTTTTGAACTAAGTTTGAGGATTGCGCTCAAACCAAATTTGCTAAATCCAAATTTCCAAATGTAACTACTAGATTGTGATACAATACACTATTGGGTGAAGTTTGGTTCACTTCTGCGCAGCGGTTTGGGAGTTAACATCAAATTTACATGTCTCGGCCATATCGCATAGATCTCACTGTGAAAAGGCTTAAATGGCTTTTTTGACCTAAGTTTGAGAATTGCGCTCAAATCAAATGTCCTAGAACCAAATTTCCACATGTAACTACTAAATTGTGATACAATACACTATTGGGTGAAGTTTGGTTGACTTCTGCGCAGCGGTTTGGGAGTTAACATCAAAATTACATTTCTCGGCCATATCGCATAGATCTCACTGTCAAAAGGCTTAAATGACTTTTTTTAACTAAGTTTAAGGATTGCGCTCAAACCAAATGTCCTAGAACCAAGTTTCCAAATGTAACTACTAGATTGTGATACAATACACTATTGGGTGAAGTTTGGTTGACTTCTGCGCAGCGGTTTGGGAGTTAACATTAAAATTACATTTCTCGGCCGAATTGCGTAGATCTCCCTGTCAAAAGGCTTAAATGACTTTTTTGAACTAAGTTTGACGATTGCGCTCAAACCAAATGTCCTAGAACCAAATTTCTAAATGTAACTACTAGATTGGGATACAATACACTATTGGGTGAAGTTTGGTTGACTTCTGCGCAGTGGTTTGGGAGTTAAGATCAAAATTACATTTCTTGGCCGAATTGCGTAGATCTCACTGTCAAAGGGCTTAAATGACTTTTTTGAACTAAGTTTGAGGATTGCGCTCATACCAAATTTGCTAAATCCAAATTTCCAAATGCAACTACTAGATTGTGATACAATACACTATTGGGTGAAGGTTGGTTGACTTCTGCGCAGCGGTATGGGAGTTAACATCAAAATTACATTTCTCGGCCGAATTACGTAGATCTCACTGTCAAAAGGCTTAAATGACTTTTTTGAACTAAGTTTGAGGATTGAGCTCAAACCAAATGTCCTAGAACCAAATTTCCAAATGTAACTACTAGATTGTGATACAATACACTATTGGGTGAAATTTGGTTCACTTCTGCGCAGAGGTTTGGGAGTTGACATCAAAATTACATTTCCCGGCCGAATTGCATAGATCTCACTGTCAAAAGGCTTAAATGACTTTTTTATAACTAAGTTTGAGGTTGCGCACAAACCAAATGTCCTAGAACCAAATTTCCAAATGTAACTACTAGATTGTGATACAATACACTATTGGGTGAAGTTTGGGGTGACTTCTGCGCAGCGGTTATGGAGTTAACATCAAAATTACATTTCTCGGCCGAATTGCGTAGATCTCACTGTGAAAAGGCTTAAATGACTTTTTTGAACTAAGTTTGAGGATTGCGCTCAAACCAAATTTGCTAAATCCAAATTTCCAAATGTAACTACTAGATTGTGATACAATACACTATTGGGTGAAGTTTGGTTGACTTCTGCGCAGCGGTTTGGGAGTTAACATCAAAATTACATTTCTTGGCCAAATTGCGTAGATCTCACTGTCAAAAGGCTTAAATGACTTTTTTGAACTAAGTTTTAGGATTGCGCTCAAACCAAATGTCCTAGAACCAAATTTCCAAATGTAACTACTAGATTGTGATACAATACACTCTTGGGTGAAGTTTGGTTGACTTCTGCGCAGTGGTTACATTTCTCGGCCGAATTGCGTAGATCTCACTGTCAAAAGGCTTAAATGACTTTTTTGAACTATGTTTGAGGATTGCGCTCAAACCAAATTTGCTAAATCCAAATTTCCAAATGTAACTACTAGATTGTGATACAATACACTATTGGGTGAAGTTTGGTTCACTTCTGCGCAGCGGTTTGGGAGTTAACATCAAAATTACATTTCTCGGCTGAATTGCGTAGATCTCACTGTCAAAAGGCTTAAATGACTTTTTTGAACTAAGTTTGACGATTGCGCTCAAACCAAATGTCCTAGAACCAAATTTCTAAATGTGACTACTAGATTGGGATACAATACACTATTGGGTGAAGTTTGGTTGACTTCTGCGCAGCGGTTTGGGAGTTAAGATCAAAATTACATTTCTTGGCCGAATTGCGTAGATCTCACTGTCAAAAAGCTTAAATGACTTTTTTGCACTTAGTTTGAGGATTGCGCTCAAACCAAATTTGCTAAATCCAAATTTCCAAATGTAACTACTAGATTGTGATACAATACACTATTGGGTGAAGTTTGGTTGACTTCTGCGTAGCGGTTTGGGAGTTAACATCAAAATTACATTTCTCGGCCAAATTGCGTAGATCTCACTGTCAAAAGGCTTAAATGACTTTTTTGAACTAAGTTTTAGGATTGCGCTCAAACCAAATGTCCTAGAACCAAATTTCCAAATGTAACTACTAGATTGTGATACAATACACTCTTGGGTGAAGTTTGGTTGACTTCTGCGCAGTGGTTACATTTCTCGGCCGAATTGCGTAGATCTCACTGTCAAAAGGCTTAAATGACTTTTTTGAACTATGTTTGAGGATTGCGCTCAAACCAAATTTGCTAAATCCAAATTTCCAAATGTAACTACTAGATTGTGATACAATACACTATTGGGTGAAGTTTGGTTCACTTCTGCGCAGCGGTTTGGGAGTTAACATCAAAATTACATTTCTCGGCCGAATTGCGTAGATCTCACTGTCAAAAGGCTTAAATGACTTTTTTTAACTAAGTTTAAGGATTGCGCTCAAACCAAATGTCCTAGAACCAAATTTCCAAATGTAACTACTAGATTGTGATACAATACACTATTGGGTGAAGTTTGGTTGACTTCTGCGCAGAGGTTTGGGAGTTGACATCAAAATTACATTTCCCGGCCGAATTGCATAGATCTCACTGTCAAAAGGCTTAAATGACTTTTTTATAACTAAGTTTGAGGATTGCGCACAAACCAAATGTCCTAGAACCAAATTTCCAAATGTAACTACTAGATTGTGATACAATACACTATTGGGTGAAGTTTGGGGTGACTTCTGCGCAGCGGTTATGGAGTTAACATCAAAATTACATTTCTCGGCCGAATTGCGTAGATCTCACTGTGAAAAGGCTTAAATGACTTTTTTGAACTAAGTTTGAGGATTGCGCTCAAACCAAATGTCCTAGAACCAAATTTCCAAATGTAACTACTAGATTGGGATACAATACACTATTGGGTGAAGGTTGGTTGACTTCTGCGCAGCGGTATGGGAGTTAACATCAAAATTACATTTCTCGGCCGAATTACGTAGATCTCACTGTCAAAAGGCTTAAATGACTTTTTTGAACTAAGTTTGAGGATTGAGCTCAAACCAAATGTCCTAGAACCAAATTTCCAAATGTAACTACTAGATTGTGATACAATACACTATTGGGTGAAATTTGGTTCACTTCTGCGCAGAGGTTTGGGAGTTGACATCAAAATTACATTTCCCGGCCGAATTGCATAGATCTCACTGTCAAAAGGCTTAAATGACTTTTTTATAACTAAGTTTGAGGTTGCGCACAAACCAAATGTCCTAGAACCAAATTTCCAAATGTAACTACTAGATTGTGATACAATACACTATTGGGTGAAGTTTGGGGTGACTTCTGCGCAGCGGTTATGGAGTTAACATCAAAATTACATTTCTCGGCCGAATTGCGTAGATCTCACTGTGAAAAGGCTTAAATGACTTTTTTGAACTAAGTTTGAGGATTGCGCTCAAACCAAATTTGCTAAATCCAAATTTCCAAATGTAACTACTAGATTGTGATACAATACACTATTGGGTGAAGTTTGGTTGACTTCTGCGCAGCGGTTTGGGAGTTAACATCAAAATTACATTTCTCGGCCAAATTGCGTAGATCTCACTGTCAAAAGGCTTAAATGACTTTTTTGAACTAAGTTTTAGGATTGCGCTCAAACCAAATGTCGTAGAACCAAATTTCCAAATGTAACTACTAGATTGTGATACAATACACTCTTGGGTGAAGTTTGGTTGACTTCTGCGCAGTGGTTACATTTCTCGGCCGAATTGCGTAGATCTCACTGTCAAAAGGCTTAAATGACTTTTTTGAACTAAGTTTGACGATTGCGCTCAAACCAAATGTCCTAGAACCAAATTTCTAAATGTGACTACTAGATTGGGATACAATACACTATTGGGTGAAGTTTGGTTGACTTCTGCGCAGTGGTTTGGGAGTTAAGATCAAAATTACATTTCTTGGCCGAATTGCGTAGATCTCACTGTCAAAAGGCTTAAATGACTTTTTTGAACTAAGTTTGAGGATTGCGCTCAAACCAAATTTGCTAAATCCAAATTTCCAAATGTAACTACTAGATTGTGATACAATACACTATTGGGTGAAGTTTGGTTCACTTCTGCGCAGCGGTTTGGGAGTTAACATCAAAATTACATTTCTCGGCCGAATTGCGTAGATCTCACTGTCAAAAGGCTTAAATGACTTTTTTAAACTAAGTTTAAGGATTGCGCTCAAACCAAATGTCCTAGAACCAAATTTCCAAATGTAACTACTAGATTGTGATACAATACACTATTGGGTGAAGTTTGGTTGACTTCTGCGCAGCGGTTTGGGAGTTAACATCAAAATTACATTTCTCGGCCGAATTGCGTAGATCTCACTGTCAAAAGGCTTAAATGACTTTTTTGAACTAAGTTTGACGATTGCGCTCAAACCAAATGTCCTAGAACCAAATTTCTAAATGTAACTACTAGATTGTGATACAATACACTATTGGGTGAAGTTTGATTGACTTCTGCGCAGTGGTTTGGGAGTTAACATCAAAATTACATTTCTCGGCCGAATTGCGTAAATCTCACTGTCAAAAGGCTTAAATGACTTTTTGAACTAAGTTTGAGGATTGCGCTCAAACCAAATGTCCTAGAACCAAATTTCCAAATGTAACTACTAGATTGTGATACAATACACTATTGGGTGAAGTTTGGTTGACTTCTGCGCAGCGATTTGGGAGTTAACATCAAAATTACATTTCTCGGCCGAATTGCATAGAACTCACTGTCAAAAGGCTTAAATGACTTTTTTTTAACTAAGTTTGAGGATTGCGCTCAAACTAAATGTCCTAGAACCAAATTTCCAAATGTGACTACTAGATTGGGATACAATACACTATTGGGTGAAGTTTGGTTGACTTCTGCGCAGTGGTTTGGGAGTTAAGATCAAAATTACATTTCTTGGCCGAATTGCGTAGATCTCACTGTCAAAAAGCTTAAATGACTTTTTTGCACTTAGTTTGAGGATTGCGCTCAAACCAAATGTCCTAGAACCAAATGTCCAAATGTAATTACTAGATTGTGATACAATACACTATTGGGTGAAGTTTGGTTGACTTCTGCGCAGCGGTTTGGGAGTTAACATCAAAATTACATTTCTCGGCCAAATTGCGTAGATCTCACTGTCAAAAGGCTTAAATGACTTTTTTGAACTAAGTTTTAGGATTGCGCTCAAACCAAATGTCCTAGAACCAAATTTCCAAATGTAACTACTAGATTGTGATATAATACACTCTTGGGTGAAGTTTGGTTGACTTCTGCGCAGTGGTTACATTTCTCGGCCGAATTGCGTAGATCTCACTGTCAAAAGGCTTAAATGACTTTTTTGAACTAAGTTTGAGGATTGCGCTCAAACCAAATTTGCTAAATCCAAATTTCCAAATGTAACTACTAGATTGTGATACAATACACTATTGGGTGAAGTTTGGTTCACTTCTGCGCAGCGGTTTGGGAGTTAACATCAAATTTACATGTCTCGGCCATATCGCATAGATCTCACTGTGAAAAGGCTTAAATGGCTTTTTTGACCTAAGTTTGAGAATTGCGCTCAAATCAAATGTCCTAGAACCAAATTTCCACATGTAACTACTAAATTGTGATACAATACACTATTGGGTGAAGTTTGGTTGACTTCTGCGCAGCGGTTTGGGAGTTAACATCAAAATTACATTTCTCGGCCATATCGCATAGATCTCACTGTCAAAAGGCTTAAATGACTTTTTTTTAACTAAGTTTAAGGATTGCGCTCAAACCAAATGTCCTAGAACCAAATTTCCAAATGTAACTACTAGATTGTGATACAATACACTATTGGGTGAAGTTTGGTTGACTTCTGCGCAGCGGTTTGGGAGTTAACATTAAAATTACATTTCTCGGCCGAATTGCGTAGATCTCCCTGTCAAAAGGCTTAAATGACTTTTTTGAACAAAGTTTGACGATTGCGCTCAAACCAAATGTCCTAGAACCAAATTTCTAAATGTGACTACTAGATTGGGATACAATACACTATTGGGTGAAGTTTGGTTGACTTCTGCGCAGTGGTTTGGGAGTTAAGATCAAAATTACATTTCTTGGCCGAATTGCGTAGATCTCACTGTCAAAGGGCTTAAATGACTTTTTTGAACTAAGTTTGAGGATTGCGCTCAAACCAAATTTGCTAAATCCAAATTTCCAAATGCAACTACTAGATTGTGATACAATACACTATTGGGTGAAGTTTGGTTCACTTCTGCGCAGCGGTTTGGGAGTTAACATCAAAATTACATTTCTCTGCCGAATTGCGTAGATCTCACTGTCAAAAGGCTTAAATGACTTTTTTAAACTAAGTTTAAGGATTGCGCTCAAACCAAATGTCCTAGAACCAAATTTCCAAATGTAACTACTAGATTGTGATACAATACACTATTGGGTGAAGTTTGGTTGACTTCTGCGCAGCGGTTTGGGAGTTAACATCAAAATTACATTTCTCGGCCGAATTACGTAGATCTCACTGTCAAAAGGCTTAAATGATTTTTTTGAACTAAGTTTGAGGATTGAGCTCAAACAAAATGTCCTAGAACCAAATTTCCAAATGTAACTACTAGATTGTGATACAATACACTATTGGGTGAAGTTTGGTTCACTTCTGCGCAGCGGTTTGGGAGTTAACATCAAAATTACATTTCTCGGCCGAATTGCGTAGATCTCACTGTCAAAAGGCTTAAATGACTTTTTTGAACTAAGTTTGAAGATTGCGCTCAAACCAAATGTCCTAGAACCAAATTTCCAACTGTAACTACTAGATTGGGATACAATACACTATTGGGTGAAGGTTGGTTGACTTCTGCGCAGCGGTATGGGAGTTAACATCAAAATTACATTTCTCGGCCGAATTACGTAGATCTCACTGTCAAAAGGCTTAAATGACTTTTTTGAACTAAGTTTGAGGATTGAGCTCAAACCAAATGTCCTAGAACCAAATTTCCAAATGTAACTACTAGATTGTGATACAATACACTATTGGGTGAAATTTGGTTCACTTCTGCGCAGAGGTTTGGGAGTTGACATCAAAATTACATTTCCCGGCCGAATTGCATAGATCTCACTGTCAAAAGGCTTAAATGACTTTTTTATAACTAAGTTTGAGGATTGCGCACAAACCAAATGTCCTAGAACCAAATTTCCAAATGTAACTACTAGATTGTGATACAATACACTATTGGGTGAAATTTGGGGTGACTTCTGCGCAGCGGTTATGGAGTTAACATCAAAATTACATTTCTCGGCCGAATTGCGTAGATCTCACTGTGAAAAGGCTTAAATGACTTTTTTGAACTAAGTTTGAGGATTGCGCTCAAACCAAATTTGCTAAATCCAAATTTCCAAATGTAACTACTAGATTGTGATACAATACACTATTGGGTGAAGTTTGGTTGACTTCTGCGCAGCGGTTTGGGAGTTAACATCAAAATTACATTTCTCGGCCAAATTGCGTAGATCTCACTGTCAAAAGGCTTAAATGACTTTTTTGAACTAAGTTTTAGGATTGCGCTCAAACCAAATGTCGTAGAACCAAATTTCCAAATGTAACTACTAGATTGTGATACAATACACTCTTGGGTGAAGTTTGGTTGACTTCTGCGCAGTGGTTACATTTCTCGGCCGAATTGCGTAGATCTCACTGTCAAAAGGCTTAAATGACTTTTTTGAACTAAGTTTGACGATTGCGCTCAAACCAAATGTCCTAGAACCAAATTTCTAAATGTGACTACTAGATTGGGATACAATACACTATTGGGTGAAGTTTGGTTGACTTCTGCGCAGTGGTTTGGGAGTTAAGATCAAAATTACATTTCTTGGCCGAATTGCGTAGATCTCACTGTCAAAAGGCTTAAATGACTTTTTTGAACTAAGTTTGAGGATTGCGCTCAAACCAAATTTGCTAAATCCAAATTTCCAAATGTAACTACTAGATTGTGATACAATACACTATTGGGTGAAGTTTGGTTCACTTCTGCGCAGCGGTTTGGGAGTTAACACCAAAATTACATTTCTCGGCCGAATTGCGTAGATCTCACTGTCAAAAGGCTTAAATGACTTTTTTAAACTAAGTTTAAGGATTGCGCTCAAACCAAATGTCCTAGAACCAAATTTCCAAATGTAACTACTAGATTGTGATACAATACACTATTGGGTGAAGTTTGGTTGACTTCTGCGCAGCGGTTTGGGAGTTAACATCAAAATTACATTTCTCGGCCGAATTGCGTAGATCTCACTGTCAAAAGGCTTAAATGACTTTTTTGAACTAAGTTTGACGATTGCGCTCAAACCAAATGTCCTAGAACCAAATTTCTAAATGTAACTACTAGATTGTGATACAATACACTATTGGGTGAAGTTTGATTGACTTCTGCGCAGTGGTTTGGGAGTTAACATCAAAATTACATTTCTCGGCCGAATTGCGTAAATCTCACTGTCAAAAGGCTTAAATGACTTTTTGAACTAAGTTTGAGGATTGCGCTCAAACCAAATGTCCTAGAACCAAATTTCCAAATGTAACTACTAGATTGTGATACAATACACTATTGGGTGAAGTTTGGTTGACTTCTGCGCAGCGGTTTGGGAGTTAACATCAAAATTACATTTCTCGGCCGAATTACGTAGATCTCACTGTCAAAAGGCTTAAATGATTTTTTTGAACTAAGTTTGAGGATTGAGCTCAAACAAAATGTCCTAGAACCAAATTTCCAAATGTAACTACTAGATTGTGATACAATACACTATTGGGTGAAGTTTGGTTCACTTCTGCGCAGCGGTTTGGGAGTTAACATCAAAATTTCATTTCTCGGCCGAATTGCGTAGATCTCACTGTCAAAAGGCTTAAATGACTTTTTTGAACTAAGTTTGAAGATTGCGCTCAAACCAAATGTCCTAGAACCAAATTTCCAACTGTAACTACTAGATTGGGATACAATACACTATTGGGTGAAGGTTGGTTGACTTCTGCGCAGTGGTTACATTTCTCGGCCGAATTACGTAGATCTCACTGTCAAAAGGCTTAAATGATTTTTTTGAACTAAGTTTGAGGATTGAGCTCAAACAAAATGTCCTAGAACCAAATTTCCAAATGTAACTACTAGATTGTGATACAATACACTATTGGGTGAAGTTTGGTTCACTTCTGCGCAGCGGTTTGGGAGTTAACATCAAAATTTCATTTCTCGGCCGAATTGCGTAGATCTCACTGTCAAAAGGCTTAAATGACTTTTTTGAACTAAGTTTGAAGATTGCGCTCAAACCAAATGTCCTAGAACCAAATTTCCAAATGTAACTACTAGATTGGGATACAATACACTATTGGGTGAAGGTTGGTTGACTTCTGCGCAGCGGTATGGGAGTTAACATCAAAATTACATTTCTCGGCCGAATTACGTAGATCTCACTGTCAAAAGGCTTAAATGACTTTTTTGAACTAAGTTTGAGGATTGAGCTCAAACCAAATGTCCTAGAACCAAATTTCCAAATGTAACTACTAGATTGTGATACAATACACTATTGGGTGAAATTTGGTTCACTTCTGCGCAGAGGTTTGGGAGTTGACATCAAAATTACATTTCCCGGCCGAATTGCATAGATCTCACTGTCAAAAGGCTTAAATGACTTTTTTATAACTAAGTTTGAGGATTGCGCACAAACCAAATGTCCTAGAACCAAATTTCCAAATGTAACTACTAGATTGTGATACAATACACTATTGGGTGAAGTTTGGGGTGACTTCTGCGCAGCGGTTATGGAGTTAACATCAAAATTACATTTCTCGGCCGAATTGCGTAGATCTCACTGTGAAAAGGCTTAAATGACTTTTTTGAACTAAGTTTGAGGATTGCGCTCAAACCAAATTTGCTAAATCCAAATTTCCAAATGTAACTACTAGATTGTGATACAATACACTATTGGGTGAAGTTTGGTTGACTTCTGCGCAGCGGTTTGGGAGTTAACATCAAAATTACATTTCTCGGCCAAATTGCGTAGATCTCACTGTCAAAAGGCTTAAATGACTTTTTTGAACTAAGTTTTAGGATTGCGCTCAAACCAAATGTCCTAGAACCAAATTTCCAAATGTAACTACTAGATTGTGATACAATACACTCTTGGGTGAAGTTTGGTTGACTTCTGCGCAGTGGTTACATTTCTCGGCCGAATTGCGTAGATCTCACTGTCAAAAGGCTTAAATGACTTTTTTGAACTATGTTTGAGGATTGCGCTCAAACCAAATTTGCTAAATCCAAATTTCCAAATGTAACTACTAGATTGTGATACAATACACTATTGGGTGAAGTTTGGTTCACTTCTGCGCAGCGGTTTGGGAGTTAACATCAAAATTACATTTCTCGGCCGAATTGCGTAGATCTCACTGTCAAAAGGCTTAAATGACTTTTTTGAACTAAGTTTGACGATTGCGCTCAAACCAAATGTCCTAGAACCAAATTTCCAAATGTAACTACTAGATTGTGATACAATACACTCTTGGGTGAAGTTTGGTTGACTTCTGCGCAGTGGTTACATTTCTCGGCCGAATTGCGTAGATCTCACTGTCAAAAGGCTTAAATGACTTTTTTGAACTAAGTTTGACGATTGCGCTCAAACCAAATGTCCTAGAACCAAATTTCTAAATGTGACTACTAGATTGGGATACAATACACTATTGGGTGAAGTTTGGTTGACTTCTGCGCAGTGGTTTGGGAGTTAAGATCAAAATTACATTTCTTGGCCGAATTGCGTAGATCTCACTGTCAAAAGGCTTAAATGACTTTTTTGAACTAAGTTTGAGGATTGCGCTCAAACCAAATTTGCTAAATCCAAATTTCCAAATGTAACTACTAGATTGTGATACAATACACTATTGGGTGAAGTTTGGTTCACTTCTGCGCAGCGGTTTGGGAGTTAACACCAAAATTACATTTCTCGGCCGAATTGCGTAGATCTCACTGTCAAAAGGCTTAAATGACTTTTTTAAACTAAGTTTAAGGATTGCGCTCAAACCAAATGTCCTAGAACCAAATTTCCAAATGTAACTACTAGATTGTGATACAATACACTATTGGGTGAAGTTTGGTTGACTTCTGCGCAGCGGTTTGGGAGTTAACATCAAAATTACATTTCTCGGCCGAATTGCGTAGATCTCACTGTCAAAAGGCTTAAATGACTTTTTTGAACTAAGTTTGACGATTGCGCTCAAACCAAATGTCCTAGAACCAAATTTCTAAATGTAACTACTAGATTGTGATACAATACACTATTGGGTGAAGTTTGATTGACTTCTGCGCAGTGGTTTGGGAGTTAACATCAAAATTACATTTCTCGGCCGAATTGCGTAAATCTCACTGTCAAAAGGCTTAAATGACTTTTTGAACTAAGTTTGAGGATTGCGCTCAAACCAAATGTCCTAGAACCAAATTTCCAAATGTAACTACTAGATTGTGATACAATACACTATTGGGTGAAGTTTGGTTGACTTCTGCGCAGCGATTTGGGAGTTAACATCAAAATTACATTTCTCGGCCGAATTGCATAGAACTCACTGTCAAAAGGCTTAAATGACTTTTTTTTTACTAAGTTTGAGGATTGCGCTCAAACTAAATGTCCTAGAACCAAATTTCCAAATGTGACTACTAGATTGGGATACAATACACTATTGGGTGAAGTTTGGTTGACTTCTGCGCAGTGGTTTGGGAGTTAAGATCAAAATTACATTTCTTGGCCGAATTGCGTAGATCTCACTGTCAAAAAGCTTAAATGACTTTTTTGCACTTAGTTTGAGGATTGCGCTCAAACCAAATGTCCTAGAACCAAATGTCCAAATGTAATTACTAGATTGTGATACAATACACTATTGGGTGAAGTTTGGTTGACTTCTGCGCAGCGGTTTGGGAGTTAACATCAAAATTACATTTCTCGGCCAAATTGCGTAGATCTCACTGTCAAAAGGCTTAAATGACTTTTTTGAACTAAGTTTTAGGATTGCGCTCAAACCAAATGTCCTAGAACCAAATTTCCAAATGTAACTACTAGATTGTGATATAATACACTCTTGGGTGAAGTTTGGTTGACTTCTGCGCAGTGGTTACATTTCTCGGCCGAATTGCGTAGATCTCACTGTCAAAAGGCTTAAATGACTTTTTTGAACTAAGTTTGAGGATTGCGCTCAAACCAAATTTGCTAAATCCAAATTTCCAAATGTAACTACTAGATTGTGATACAATACACTATTGGGTGAAGTTTGGTTCACTTCTGCGCAGCGGTTTGGGAGTTAACATCAAATTTACATGTCTCGGCCATATCGCATAGATCTCACTGTGAAAAGGCTTAAATGGCTTTTTTGACCTAAGTTTGAGAATTGCGCTCAAATCAAATGTCCTAGAACCAAATTTCCACATGTAACTACTAAATTGTGATACAATACACTATTGGGTGAAGTTTGGTTGACTTCTGCGCAGCGGTTTGGGAGTTAACATCAAAATTACATTTCTCGGCCATATCGCATAGATCTCACTGTCAAAAGGCTTAAATGACTTTTTTTAACTAAGTTTAAGGATTGCGCTCAAACCAAATGTCCTAGAACCAAATTTCCAAATGTAACTACTAGATTGTGATACAATACACTATTGGGTGAAGTTTGGTTGACTTCTGCGCAGCGGTTTGGGAGTTAACATTAAAATTACATTTCTCGGCCGAATTGCGTAGATCTCCCTGTCAAAAGGCTTAAATGACTTTTTTGAACAAAGTTTGACGATTGCGCTCAAACCAAATGTCCTAGAACCAAATTTCTAAATGTGACTACTAGATTGGGATACAATACACTATTGGGTGAAGTTTGGTTGACTTCTGCGCAGTGGTTTGGGAGTTAAGATCAAAATTACATTTCTTGGCCGAATTGCGTAGATCTCACTGTCAAAGGGCTTAAATGACTTTTTTGAACTAAGTTTGAGGATTGCGCTCAAACCAAATTTGCTAAATCCAAATTTCCAAATGCAACTACTAGATTGTGATACAATACACTATTGGGTGAAGTTTGGTTCACTTCTGCGCAGCGGTTTGGGAGTTAACATCAAAATTACATTTCTCGGCCGAATTGCGTAGATCTCACTGTCAAAAGGCTTAAATGACTTTTTTAAACTAAGTTTAAGGATTGCGCTCAAACCAAATGTCCTAGAACCAAATTTCCAAATGTAACTACTAGATTGTGATACAATACACTATTGGGTGAAGTTTGGTTGACTTCTGCGCAGCGGTTTGGGAGTTAACATCAAAATTACATTTCTCGGCCGAATTACGTAGATCTCACTGTCAAAAGGCTTAAATGATTTTTTTGAACTAAGTTTGAGGATTGAGCTCAAACAAAATGTCCTAGAACCAAATTTCCAAATGTAACTACTAGATTGTGATACAATACACTATTGGGTGAAGTTTGGTTCACTTCTGCGCAGCGGTTTGGGAGTTAACATCAAAATTTCATTTCTCGGCCGAATTGCGTAGATCTCACTGTCAAAAGGCTTAAATGACTTTTTTGAACTAAGTTTGAAGATTGCGCTCAAACCAAATGTCCTAGAACCAAATTTCCAACTGTATCTACTAGATTGGGATACAATACACTATTGGGTGAAGGTTGGTTGACTTCTGCGCAGTGGTTACATTTCTCGGCCGAATTACGTAGATCTCACTGTCAAAAGGCTTAAATGATTTTTTTGAACTAAGTTTGAGGATTGAGCTCAAACAAAATGTCCTAGAACCAAATTTCCAAATTTAACTACTAGATTGTGATACAATACACTATTGGGTGAAGTTTGGTTCACTTCTGCGCAGCGGTTTGGGAGTTAACATCAAAATTACATTTCTCGGCCATATCGCATAGATCTCACTGTGAAAAGGCTTAAATGACTTTTTTAATTAAGTTTGATGATTGCGTTCAAATAAAATGTCCTAGAACAAAATTTCCAAATGTGACTACTAGATTGGGATACAATACACTATTGGGTGAAGTTTGGTTTACTTCTGCGCAGCGGTTTGGGAGTTAACATCAAAATTACATTTCTTGGCCGAATTGCGTAGATCTCACTGTCAAAAAGCTTAAATGACTTTTTTGCACTTAGTTTGAGGATTGAGCTCAAACCAAATGTCCTAGAACCAAATGTCCAAATGTAATTACTAGATTGTGATACAATACACTATTGGGTGAAGTTTGGTTGACTTCTGCGCAGCGGTTTGGGAGTTAACATCAAAATTACATTTCTCGGCCAAATTGCGTAGATCTCACTGTCAAAAGGCTTAAATGACTTTTTTGAACTAAGTTTGAGGATTGCGCTCAAACCAAATTTGCTAAATCCAAATTTCCAAATGTAACTACTAGATTGTGATACAATACACTATTGGGTGAAGTTTGGTTGACTTCTGCGCAGCGGTTTGGGAGTTAACATCAAAATTACATTTCTCGGCCAAATTGCGTAGATCTCACTGTCAAAAGGCTTAAATGACTTTTTTGAACTAAGTTTTAGGATTGCGCTCAAACCAAATGTCGTAGAACCAAATTTCCAAATGTAACTACTAGATTGTGATACAATACACTCTTGGGTGAAGTTTGGTTGACTTCTGCGCAGTGGTTACATTTCTCGGCCGAATTGCGTAGATCTCACTGTCAAAAGGCTTAAATGACTTTTTTGAACTAAGTTTGACGATTGCGCTCAAACCAAATGTCCTAGAACCAAATTTCTAAATGTGACTACTAGATTGGGATACAATACACTATTGGGTGAAGTTTGGTTGACTTCTGCGCAGTGGTTTGGGAGTTAAGATCAAAATTACATTTCTTGGCCGAATTGCGTAGATCTCACTGTCAAAAGGCTTAAATGACTTTTTTGAACTAAGTTTGACGATTGCGCTCAAACCAAATTTGCTAAATCCAAATTTCCAAATGTAACTACTAGATTGTGATACAATACACTATTGGGTGAAGTTTGGTTCACTTCTGCGCAGCGGTTTGGGAGTTAACATCAAAATTACATTTCTCGGCCGAATTGCGTAGATCTCACTGTCAAAAGGCTTAAATGACTTTTTTAAACTAAGTTTAAGGATTGCGCTCAAACCAAATGTCCTAGAACCAAATTTCCAAATGTAACTACTAGATTGTGATACAATACACTATTGGGTGAAGTTTGGTTGACTTCTGCGCAGCGGTTTGGGAGTTAACATCAAAATTACATTTCTCGGCCGAATTGCGTAGATCTCACTGTCAAAAGGCTTAAATGACTTTTTTGAACTAAGTTTGACGATTGCGCTCAAACCAAATGTCCTAGAACCAAATTTCTAAATGTAACTACTAGATTGTGATACAATACACTATTGGGTGAAGTTTGATTGACTTCTGCGCAGTGGTTTGGGAGTTAACATCAAAATTACATTTCTCGGCCGAATTGCGTAAATCTCACTGTCAAAAGGCTTAAATGACTTTTTGAACTAAGTTTGAGGATTGCGCTCAAACCAAATGTCCTAGAACCAAATTTCCAAATGTAACTACTAGATTGTGATACAATACACTATTGGGTGAAGTTTGGTTGACTTCTGCGCAGCGATTTGGGAGTTAACATCAAAATTACATTTCTCGGCCGAATTGCATAGAACTCACTGTCAAAAGGCTTAAATGACTTTTTTTTTACTAAGTTTGAGGATTGCGCTCAAACTAAATGTCCTAGAACCAAATTTCCAAATGTGACTACTAGATTGGGATACAATACACTATTGGGTGAAGTTTGGTTGACTTCTGCGCAGTGGTTTGGGAGTTAAGATCAAAATTACATTTCTTGGCCGAATTGCGTAGATCTCACTGTCAAAAAGCTTAAATGACTTTTTTGCACTTAGTTTGAGGATTGCGCTCAAACCAAATGTCCTAGAACCAAATGTCCAAATGTAATTACTAGATTGTGATACAATACACTATTGGGTGAAGTTTGGTTGACTTCTGCGCAGCGGTTTGGGAGTTAACATCAAAATTACATTTCTCGGCCAAATTGCGTAGATCTCACTGTCAAAAGGCTTAAATGACTTTTTTGAACTAAGTTTTAGGATTGCGCTCAAACCAAATGTCCTAGAACCAAATTTCCAAATGTAACTACTAGATTGTGATATAATACACTCTTGGGTGAAGTTTGGTTGACTTCTGCGCAGTGGTTACATTTCTCGGCCGAATTGCGTAGATCTCACTGTCAAAAGGCTTAAATGACTTTTTTGAACTAAGTTTGAGGATTGCGCTCAAACCAAATTTGCTAAATCCAAATTTCCAAATGTAACTACTAGATTGTGATACAATACACTATTGGGTGAAGTTTGGTTCACTTCTGCGCAGCGGTTTGGGAGTTAACATCAAATTTACATGTCTCGGCCATATCGCATAGATCTCACTGTGAAAAGGCTTAAATGGCTTTTTTGACCTAAGTTTGAGAATTGCGCTCAAATCAAATGTCCTAGAACCAAATTTCCACATGTAACTACTAAATTGTGATACAATACACTATTGGGTGAAGTTTGGTTGACTTCTGCGCAGCGGTTTGGGAGTTAACATCAAAATTACATTTCTCGGCCATATCGCATAGATCTCACTGTCAAAAGGCTTAAATGACTTTTTTTAACTAAGTTTAAGGATTGCGCTCAAACCAAATGTCCTAGAACCAAATTTCCAAATGTAACTACTAGATTGTGATACAATACACTATTGGGTGAAGTTTGGTTGACTTCTGCGCAGCGGTTTGGGAGTTAACATTAAAATTACATTTCTCGGCCGAATTGCGTAGATCTCCCTGTCAAAAGGCTTAAATGACTTTTTTGAACAAAGTTTGACGATTGCGCTCAAACCAAATGTCCTAGAACCAAATTTCTAAATGTGACTACTAGATTGGGATACAATACACTATTGGGTGAAGTTTGGTTGACTTCTGCGCAGTGGTTTGGGAGTTAAGATCAAAATTACATTTCTTGGCCGAATTGCGTAGATCTCACTGTCAAAGGGCTTAAATGACTTTTTTGAACTAAGTTTGAGGATTGCGCTCAAACCAAATTTGCTAAATCCAAATTTCCAAATGCAACTACTAGATTGTGATACAATACACTATTGGGTGAAGTTTGGTTCACTTCTGCGCAGCGGTTTGGGAGTTAACATCAAAATTACATTTCTCGGCCGAATTGCGTAGATCTCACTGTCAAAAGGCTTAAATGACTTTTTTAAACTAAGTTTAAGGATTGCGCTCAAACCAAATGTCCTAGAACCAAATTTCCAAATGTAACTACTAGATTGTGATACAATACACTATTGGGTGAAGTTTGGTTGACTTCTGCGCAGCGGTTTGGGAGTTAACATCAAAATTACATTTCTCGGCCGAATTACGTAGATCTCACTGTCAAAAGGCTTAAATGATTTTTTTGAACTAAGTTTGAGGATTGAGCTCAAACAAAATGTCCTAGAACCAAATTTCCAAATGTAACTACTAGATTGTGATACAATACACTATTGGGTGAAGTTTGGTTCACTTCTGCGCAGCGGTTTGGGAGTTAACATCAAAATTTCATTTCTCGGCCGAATTGCGTAGATCTCACTGTCAAAAGGCTTAAATGACTTTTTTGAACTAAGTTTGAAGATTGCGCTCAAACCAAATGTCCTAGAACCAAATTTCCAACTGTATCTACTAGATTGGGATACAATACACTATTGGGTGAAGGTTGGTTGACTTCTGCGCAGTGGTTACATTTCTCGGCCGAATTACGTAGATCTCACTGTCAAAAGGCTTAAATGATTTTTTTGAACTAAGTTTGAGGATTGAGCTCAAACAAAATGTCCTAGAACCAAATTTCCAAATTTAACTACTAGATTGTGATACAATACACTATTGGGTGAAGTTTGGTTCACTTCTGCGCAGCGGTTTGTGAGTTAACATCAAAATTACATTTCTCGGCCATATCGCATAGATCTCACTGTGAAAAGGCTTAAATGACTTTTTTAATTAAGTTTGATGATTGCGTTCAAACAAAATGTCCTAGAACAAAATTTCCAAATGTGACTACTAGATTGGGATACAATACACTATTGGGTGAAGTTTGGTTTACTTCTGCGCAGCGGTTTGGGAGTTAACATCAAAATTACATTTCTTGGCCGAATTGCGTAGATCTCACTGTCAAAAAGCTTAAATGACTTTTTTGCACTTAGTTTGAGGATTGAGCTCAAACCAAATGTCCTAGAACCAAATGTCCAAATGTAATTACTAGATTGTGATACAATACACTATTGGGTGAAGTTTGGTTGACTTCTGCGCAGCGGTTTGGGAGTTAACATCAAAATTACATTTCTCGGCCAAATTGCGTAGATCTCACTGTCAAAAGGCTTAAATGACTTTTTTGAACTAAGTTTGAGGATTGCGCTCAAACCAAATTTGCTAAATCCAAATTTCCAAATGTAACTACTAGATTGTGATACAATACACTATTGGGTGAAGTTTGGTTGACTTCTGCGCAGCGGTTTGGGAGTTAACATCAAAATTACATTTCTCGGCCAAATTGCGTAGATCTCACTGTCAAAAGGCTTAAATGACTTTTTTGAACTAAGTTTTAGGATTGCGCTCAAACCAAATGTCGTAGAACCAAATTTCCAAATGTAACTACTAGATTGTGATACAATACACTCTTGGGTGAAGTTTGGTTGACTTCTGCGCAGTGGTTACATTTCTCGGCCGAATTGCGTAGATCTCACTGTCAAAAGGCTTAAATGACTTTTTTGAACTAAGTTTGACGATTGCGCTCAAACCAAATGTCCTAGAACCAAATTTCTAAATGTGACTACTAGATTGGGATACAATACACTATTGGGTGAAGTTTGGTTGACTTCTGCGCAGTGGTTTGGGAGTTAAGATCAAAATTACATTTCTTGGCCGAATTGCGTAGATCTCACTGTCAAAAGGCTTAAATGACTTTTTTGAACTAAGTTTGACGATTGCGCTCAAACCAAATTTGCTAAATCCAAATTTCCAAATGTAACTACTAGATTGTGATACAATACACTATTGGGTGAAGTTTGGTTCACTTCTGCGCAGCGGTTTGGGAGTTAACATCAAAATTACATTTCTCGGCCGAATTGCGTAGATCTCACTGTCAAAAGGCTTAAATGACTTTTTTAAACTAAGTTTAAGGATTGCGCTCAAACCAAATGTCCTAGAACCAAATTTCCAAATGTAACTACTAGATTGTGATACAATACACTATTGGGTGAAGTTTGGTTGACTTCTGCGCAGCGGTTTGGGAGTTAACATCAAAATTACATTTCTCGGCCGAATTGCGTAGATCTCACTGTCAAAAGGCTTAAATGACTTTTTTGAACTAAGTTTGACGATTGCGCTCAAACCAAATGTCCTAGAACCAAATTTCTAAATGTAACTACTAGATTGTGATACAATACACTATTGGGTGAAGTTTGATTGACTTCTGCGCAGTGGTTTGGGAGTTAACATCAAAATTACATTTCTCGGCCGAATTGCGTAAATCTCACTGTCAAAAGGCTTAAATGACTTTTTGAACTAAGTTTGAGGATTGCGCTCAAACTAAATGTCCTAGAACCAACTTTCCAAATGTGACTACTAGATTGGGATACAATACACTATTGGGTGAAGTTTGGTTGACTTCTGCGCAGTGGTTTGGGAGTTAAAGTGCTTGTGACACGAAAAAGCATGTTTATTTCATAATACACGCGGTATTTTATGCTCCTGAATGATATGGACCGCTTGGATGTGTGTGGAAGCGATCGCTATATTTATTTAGTTTTTTGAATCCCGCGCCAGGAAAATGAGTGACTTCCGGCTTCGGTCTCGCATTGAGGAGGAGGGCGCTGTGACGTGTACGGTAGAAGACGTCCTCTTCACGCTACAGTGTACTGTTGTGTATGAGGACGAAGGATTCAGCTGATTTTGCGGATTAATACTTTTATTTTTTGCATCACGCCAGCCAAACGGCTGCAGAAAAATCATTCTGTATGCGGGAGAGGCGTATGCGCCTTTTTGGAGTTTCAAAAGGTTCCCATTCACCGTGGATATTTACTGTGGGACCATTGGACTTACAAGGAAGTGAGTAAACATCTTGTTTTGTATTATGTCAAATACGAATACAGTGATTACAAAGTAAACACTATAAAATTCCTTTAAATAAAGGACTACTTACGTTTGATCATTGATAGGCATGTAAAAAGCTATCCTCACGCTCATTAGCAGTTAGCTGTTAGCACGTTAGCTACACAACAATTCCAGCCACCCTCCTCCAGGGAACGAACTGTAAATTGCTCTCCGCCGGGCGGTTTGCCGATCCGCAAAAAAACTCGACAACCGGGTCGTCATGTCAAATAATCCAGGCTAGTTATGTGTGATTTTCCACTTCAAAGACTTTGAAACATCCCTCGGTTCGGGTTAGCATGTCGGCTAGCTGTCACTCCTTCTGGTCTGTTTGCATTCTCCGAAGCCGGGGAAGGGAAATGACATATGTCCGATTTAGGTGTCATAAAATATCGTTCGGCAGGTGTGACAGTAAAGGTAAAGTCGACTGTTTTGACCATTATGGAGTAATTTTGCCATGTCGTCTTGGATAAATGGATTTTTATTATTTTATATTCCATTTAGCACAAGTTATTTGTCATGACCATGCCATTTATTTAGCAATTGGGGAAAGTACTTGGGTAAAAAGAATATCCTGTAAAAATATTGAAGTAAAGAGACAGAAACAATGACATTTTGCCGCTCTCTTCGTCGCGTTTTCCTCATTGTGAATAGTTCCCCCTCGACGGGCTGACTGGTCCTTCTCAAGCCATTTATATAGCTATTGGAGAAAAATACTTGGATAAAAAGAATATCCTGTAAAAATATTGAAGTAAAGAGACAGAAACAATGACATTTTGCCGCTCTCTTCGTCGCGTTTTCCTCATTGTGAATAGTTCCCCCTCGACGGGCTGACTGGTCCTTCTCAAGCCATTTATATAGCTATTGGGGAAAATACTTGGATAAAAAGAATATCCTGTAAAAATATTGGGAGTAGAGAGACTGAAACAATGACATTTTGCAGCTCTCTTCGTCTCGTTTTCCTCGTTCTGAACAATTCCCCCTCAATGGGCTGAATAGTAAAACCGATGAGCCTAGTCTACCGCTGACGTCATCCACCTGTTGGGGACGCTAAAGCCCTATAATTGTAGGCGTGGCTAACCGGCAGATTAAAAGACTAATTTCTCGTCATCTGCGCTTTGCTAAATTGTTGTATATGGTCGAATCGTCTCAAAATATGATTCTAATTCACATAATAATGCCATTTAAGACTTTTTTTCTGGTGTCGTATGCTCTTTAAGATCAAAATTACATTTTTTGGCCGAATTGCGTAGATCTCACTGTCAAAAAGCTTAAATGACTTTTTTGCACTTAGTTTGAGGATTGCGCTCAAACCAAATGTCCTAGAACCAAATGTCCAAATGTAATTACTAGATTGTGATACAATACACTATTGGGTGAAGTTTGGTTGACTTCTGCGCAGCGGTTTGGGAGTTAACATCAAAATTACATTTCTCGGCCAAATTGCGTAGATCTCACTGTCAAAAGGCTTAAATGACTTTTTTGAACTAAGTTTTAGGATTGCGCTCAAACCAAATGTCCTAGAACCAAATTTCCAAATGTAACTACTAGATTGTGATATAATACACTCTTGGGTGAAGTTTGGTTGACTTCTGCGCAGTGGTTACATTTCTCGGCCGAATTGCGTAGATCTCACTGTCAAAAGGCTTAAATGACTTTTTTGAACTAAGTTTGAGGATTGCGCTCAAACCAAATTTGCTAAATCCAAATTTCCAAATGTAACTACTAGATTGTGATACAATACACTATTGGGTGAAGTTTGGTTCACTTCTGCGCAGCGGTTTGGGAGTTAACATCAAATTTACATGTCTCGGCCATATCGCATAGATCTCACTGTGAAAAGGCTTAAATGGCTTTTTTGACCTAAGTTTGAGAATTGCGCTCAAATCAAATGTCCTAGAACCAAATTTCCACATGTAACTACTAAATTGTGATACAATACACTATTGGGTGAAGTTTGGTTGACTTCTGCGCAGCGGTTTGGGAGTTAACATCAAAATTACATTTCTCGGCCATATCGCATAGATCTCACTGTCAAAAGGCTTAAATGACTTTTTTTAACTAAGTTTAAGGATTGCGCTCAAACCAAATGTCCTAGAACCAAATTTCCAAATGTAACTACTAGATTGTGATACAATACACTATTGGGTGAAGTTTGGTTGACTTCTGCGCAGCGGTTTGGGAGTTAACATTAAAATTACATTTCTCGGCCGAATTGCGTAGATCTCCCTGTCAAAAGGCTTAAATGACTTTTTTGAACAAAGTTTGACGATTGCGCTCAAACCAAATGTCCTAGAACCAAATTTCTAAATGTGACTACTAGATTGGGATACAATACACTATTGGGTGAAGTTTGGTTGACTTCTGCGCAGTGGTTTGGGAGTTAAGATCAAAATTACATTTCTTGGCCGAATTGCGTAGATCTCACTGTCAAAGGGCTTAAATGACTTTTTTGAACTAAGTTTGAGGATTGCGCTCAAACCAAATTTGCTAAATCCAAATTTCCAAATGCAACTACTAGATTGTGATACAATACACTATTGGGTGAAGTTTGGTTCACTTCTGCGCAGCGGTTTGGGAGTTAACATCAAAATTACATTTCTCGGCCGAATTGCGTAGATCTCACTGTCAAAAGGCTTAAATGACTTTTTTAAACTAAGTTTAAGGATTGCGCTCAAACCAAATGTCCTAGAACCAAATTTCCAAATGTAACTACTAGATTGTGATACAATACACTATTGGGTGAAGTTTGGTTGACTTCTGCGCAGCGGTTTGGGAGTTAACATCAAAATTACATTTCTCGGCCGAATTACGTAGATCTCACTGTCAAAAGGCTTAAATGATTTTTTTGAACTAAGTTTGAGGATTGAGCTCAAACAAAATGTCCTAGAACCAAATTTCCAAATGTAACTACTAGATTGTGATACAATACACTATTGGGTGAAGTTTGGTTCACTTCTGCGCAGCGGTTTGGGAGTTAACATCAAAATTTCATTTCTCGGCCGAATTGCGTAGATCTCACTGTCAAAAGGCTTAAATGACTTTTTTGAACTAAGTTTGAAGATTGCGCTCAAACCAAATGTCCTAGAACCAAATTTCCAACTGTAACTACTAGATTGGGATACAATACACTATTGGGTGAAGGTTGGTTGACTTCTGCGCAGCGGTATGGGAGTTAACATCAAAATTACATTTCTCGGCCGAATTACGTAGATCTCACTGTCAAAAGGCTTAAATGACTTTTTTGAACTAAGTTTGAGGATTGAGCTCAAACCAAATGTCCTAGAACCAAATTTCCAAATGTAACTACTAGATTGTGATACAATACACTATTGGGTGAAATTTGGTTCACTTCTGCGCAGAGGTTTGGGAGTTGACATCAAAATTACATTTCCCGGCCGAATTGCATAGATCTCACTGTCAAAAGGCTTAAATGACTTTTTTATAACTAAGTTTGAGGATTGCGCACAAACCAAATGTCCTAGAACCAAATTTCCAAATGTAACTACTAGATTGTGATACAATACACTATTGGGTGAAATTTGGGGTGACTTCTGCGCAGCGGTTATGGAGTTAACATCAAAATTACATTTCTCGGCCGAATTGCGTAGATCTCACTGTGAAAAGGCTTAAATGACTTTTTTGAACTAAGTTTGAGGATTGCGCTCAAACCAAATTTGCTAAATCCAAATTTCCAAATGTAACTACTAGATTGTGATACAATACACTATTGGGTGAAGTTTGGTTGACTTCTGCGCAGCGGTTTGGGAGTTAACATCAAAATTACATTTCTCGGCCAAATTGCGTAGATCTCACTGTCAAAAGGCTTAAATGACTTTTTTGAACTAAGTTTTAGGATTGCGCTCAAACCAAATGTCCTAGAACCAAATTTCCAAATGTAACTACTAGATTGTGATACAATACACTCTTGGGTGAAGTTTGGTTGACTTCTGCGCAGTGGTTACATTTCTCGGCCGAATTGCGTAGATCTCACTGTCAAAAGGCTTAAATGACTTTTTTGAACTATGTTTGAGGATTGCGCTCAAACCAAATTTGCTAAATCCAAATTTCCAAATGTAACTACTAGATTGTGATACAATACACTATTGGGTGAAGTTTGGTTCACTTCTGCGCAGCGGTTTGGGAGTTAACATCAAAATTACATTTCTCGGCCGAATTGCGTAGATCTCACTGTCAAAAGGCTTAAATGACTTTTTTGAACTAAGTTTGACGATTGCGCTCAAACCAAATGTCCTAGAACCAAATTTCTAAATGTGACTACTAGATTGGGATACAATACACTATTGGGTGAAGTTTGGTTGACTTCTGCGCAGTGGTTACATTTCTCGGCCGAATTGCGTAGATCTCACTGTCAAAAGGCTTAAATGACTTTTTTGAACTAAGTTTGAGGATTGCGCTCAAACCAAATTTGCTAAATCCAAATTTCCAAATGTAACTACTAGATTGTGATACAATACACTATTGGGTGAAGTTTGGTTCACTTCTGCGCAGCGGTTTGGGAGTTAACATCAAATTTACATGTCTCGGCCATATCGCATAGATCTCACTGTGAAAAGGCTTAAATGGCTTTTTTGACCTAAGTTTGAGAATTGCGCTCAAATCAAATGTCCTAGAACCAAATTTCCACATGTAACTACTAAATTGTGATACAATACACTATTGGGTGAAGTTTGGTTGACTTCTGCGCAGCGGTTTGGGAGTTAACATCAAAATTACATTTCTCGGCCATATCGCATAGATCTCACTGTCAAAAGGCTTAAATGACTTTTTTTAACTAAGTTTAAGGATTGCGCTCAAACCAAATGTCCTAGAACCAAATTTCCAAATGTAACTACTAGATTGTGATACAATACACTATTGGGTGAAGTTTGGTTGACTTCTGCGCAGCGGTTTGGGAGTTAACATTAAAATTACATTTCTCGGCCGAATTGCGTAGATCTCCCTGTCAAAAGGCTTAAATGACTTTTTTGAACAAAGTTTGACGATTGCGCTCAAACCAAATGTCCTAGAACCAAATTTCTAAATGTGACTACTAGATTGGGATACAATACACTATTGGGTGAAGTTTGGTTGACTTCTGCGCAGTGGTTTGGGAGTTAAGATCAAAATTACATTTCTTGGCCGAATTGCGTAGATCTCACTGTCAAAGGGCTTAAATGACTTTTTTGAACTAAGTTTGAGGATTGCGCTCAAACCAAATTTGCTAAATCCAAATTTCCAAATGCAACTACTAGATTGTGATACAATACACTATTGGGTGAAGTTTGGTTCACTTCTGCGCAGCGGTTTGGGAGTTAACATCAAAATTACATTTCTCGGCCGAATTGCGTAGATCTCACTGTCAAAAGGCTTAAATGACTTTTTTAAACTAAGTTTAAGGATTGCGCTCAAACCAAATGTCCTAGAACCAAATTTCCAAATGTAACTACTAGATTGTGATACAATACACTATTGGGTGAAGTTTGGTTGACTTCTGCGCAGCGGTTTGGGAGTTAACATCAAAATTACATTTCTCGGCCGAATTACGTAGATCTCACTGTCAAAAGGCTTAAATGATTTTTTTGAACTAAGTTTGAGGATTGAGCTCAAACAAAATGTCCTAGAACCAAATTTCCAAATGTAACTACTAGATTGTGATACAATACACTATTGGGTGAAGTTTGGTTCACTTCTGCGCAGCGGTTTGGGAGTTAACATCAAAATTTCATTTCTCGGCCGAATTGCGTAGATCTCACTGTCAAAAGGCTTAAATGACTTTTTTGAACTAAGTTTGAAGATTGCGCTCAAACCAAATGTCCTAGAACCAAATTTCCAACTGTAACTACTAGATTGGGATACAATACACTATTGGGTGAAGGTTGGTTGACTTCTGCGCAGCGGTATGGGAGTTAACATCAAAATTACATTTCTCGGCCGAATTACGTAGATCTCACTGTCAAAAGGCTTAAATGACTTTTTTGAACTAAGTTTGAGGATTGAGCTCAAACCAAATGTCCTAGAACCAAATTTCCAAATGTAACTACTAGATTGTGATACAATACACTATTGGGTGAAATTTGGTTCACTTCTGCGCAGAGGTTTGGGAGTTGACATCAAAATTACATTTCCCGGCCGAATTGCATAGATCTCACTGTCAAAAGGCTTAAATGACTTTTTTATAACTAAGTTTGAGGATTGCGCACAAACCAAATGTCCTAGAACCAAATTTCCAAATGTAACTACTAGATTGTGATACAATACACTATTGGGTGAAATTTGGGGTGACTTCTGCGCAGCGGTTATGGAGTTAACATCAAAATTACATTTCTCGGCCGAATTGCGTAGATCTCACTGTGAAAAGGCTTAAATGACTTTTTTGAACTAAGTTTGAGGATTGCGCTCAAACCAAATTTGCTAAATCCAAATTTCCAAATGTAACTACTAGATTGTGATACAATACACTATTGGGTGAAGTTTGGTTGACTTCTGCGCAGCGGTTTGGGAGTTAACATCAAAATTACATTTCTCGGCCAAATTGCGTAGATCTCACTGTCAAAAGGCTTAAATGACTTTTTTGAACTAAGTTTTAGGATTGCGCTCAAACCAAATGTCCTAGAACCAAATTTCCAAATGTAACTACTAGATTGTGATACAATACACTCTTGGGTGAAGTTTGGTTGACTTCTGCGCAGTGGTTACATTTCTCGGCCGAATTGCGTAGATCTCACTGTCAAAAGGCTTAAATGACTTTTTTGAACTATGTTTGAGGATTGCGCTCAAACCAAATTTGCTAAATCCAAATTTCCAAATGTAACTACTAGATTGTGATACAATACACTATTGGGTGAAGTTTGGTTCACTTCTGCGCAGCGGTTTGGGAGTTAACATCAAAATTACATTTCTCGGCCGAATTGCGTAGATCTCACTGTCAAAAGGCTTAAATGACTTTTTTGAACTAAGTTTGACGATTGCGCTCAAACCAAATGTCCTAGAACCAAATTTCTAAATGTGACTACTAGATTGGGATACAATACACTATTGGGTGAAGTTTGGTTGACTTCTGCGCAGTGGTTTGGGAGTTAAGATCAAAATTACATTTCTTGGCCGAATTGCGTAGATCTCACTGTCAAAGGGCTTAAATGACTTTTTTGAACTAAGTTTGAGGATTGCGCTCAAACCAAATTTGCTAAATCCAAATTTCCAAATGCAACTACTAGATTGTGATACAATACACTATTGGGTGAAGTTTGGTTCACTTCTGCGCAGCGGTTTGGGAGTTAACATCAAAATTACATTTCTCGGCCGAATTGCGTAGATCTCACTGTCAAAAGGCTTAAATGACTTTTTTAAACTAAGTTTAAGGATTGCGCTCAAACCAAATGTCCTAGAACCAAATTTCCAAATGTAACTACTAGATTGTGATACAATACACTATTGGGTGAAGTTTGGTTGACTTCTGCGCAGCGGTTTGGGAGTTAACATCAAAATTACATTTCTCGGCCGAATTACGTAGATCTCACTGTCAAAAGGCTAAAATGATTTTTTTGAACTAAGTTTGAGGATTGAGCTCAAACAAAATGTCCTAGAACCAAATTTCCAAATGTAACTACTAGATTGTGATACAATACACTATTGGGTGAAGTTTGGTTCACTTCTGCGCAGCGGTTTGGGAGTTAACATCAAAATTTCATTTCTCGGCCGAATTGCGTAGATCTCACTGTCAAAAGGCTTAAATGACTTTTTTGAACTAAGTTTGAAGATTGCGCTCAAACCAAATGTCCTAGAACCAAATTTCCAAATGTAACTACTAGATTGGGATACAATACACTATTGGGTGAAGGTTGGTTGACTTCTGCGCAGCGGTATGGGAGTTAACATCAAAATTACATTTCTCGGCCGAATTACGTAGATCTCACTGTCAAAAGGCTTAAATGACTTTTTTGAACTAAGTTTGAGGATTGAGCTCAAACCAAATGTCCTAGAACCAAATTTCCAAATGTAACTACTAGATTGTGATACAATACACTATTGGGTGAAATTTGGTTCACTTCTGCGCAGAGGTTTGGGAGTTGACATCAAAATTACATTTCCCGGCCGAATTGCATAGATCTCACTGTCAAAAGGCTTAAATGACTTTTTTATAACTAAGTTTGAGGATTGCGCACAAACCAAATGTCCTAGAACCAAATTTCCAAATGTAACTACTAGATTGTGATACAATACACTATTGGGTGAAGTTTGGGGTGACTTCTGCGCAGCGGTTATGGAGTTAACATCAAAATTACATTTCTCGGCCGAATTGCGTAGATCTCACTGTGAAAAGGCTTAAATGACTTTTTTGAACTAAGTTTGAGGATTGCGCTCAAACCAAATTTGCTAAATCCAAATTTCCAAATGTAACTACTAGATTGTGATACAATACACTATTGGGTGAAGTTTGGTTGACTTCTGCGCAGCGGTTTGGGAGTTAACATCAAAATTACATTTCTCGGCCAAATTGCGTAGATCTCACTGTCAAAAGGCTTAAATGACTTTTTTGAACTAAGTTTTAGGATTGCGCTCAAACCAAATGTCCTAGAACCAAATTTCCAAATGTAACTACTAGATTGTGATACAATACACTCTTGGGTGAAGTTTGGTTGACTTCTGCGCAGTGGTTACATTTCTCGGCCGAATTGCGTAGATCTCACTGTCAAAAGGCTTAAATGACTTTTTTGAACTATGTTTGAGGATTGCGCTCAAACCAAATTTGCTAAATCCAAATTTCCAAATGTAACTACTAGATTGTGATACAATACACTATTGGGTGAAGTTTGGTTCACTTCTGCGCAGCGGTTTGGGAGTTAACATCAAAATTACATTTCTCGGCCGAATTGCGTAGATCTCACTGTCAAAAGGCTTAAATGACTTTTTTGAACTAAGTTTGACGATTGCGCTCAAACCAAATGTCCTAGAACCAAATTTCTAAATGTGACTACTAGATTGGGATACAATACACTATTGGGTGAAGTTTGGTTGACTTCTGCGCAGTGGTTTGGGAGTTAAGATCAAAATTACATTTCTTGGCCGAATTGCGTAGATCTCACTGTCAAAAGGCTTAAATGACTTTTTTGAACTAAGTTTGAGGATTGCGCTCAAACCAAATTTGCTAAATCCAAATTTCCAAATGTAACTACTAGATTGTGATACAATACACTATTGGGTGAAGTTTGGTTGACTTCTGCGCAGCGGTTTGGGAGTTAACATCAAAATTACATTTCTCGGCCAAATTGCGTAGATCTCACTGTCAAAAGGCTTAAATGACTTTTTTGAACTAAGTTTTAGGATTGCGCTCAAACCAAATGTCCTAGAACCAAATTTCCAAATGTAACTACTAGATTGTGATACAATACACTCTTGGGTGAAGTTTGGTTGACTTCTGCGCAGTGGTTACATTTCTCGGCCGAATTGCGTAGATCTCACTGTCAAAAGGCTTAAATGACTTTTTGGAACTATGTTTGAGGATTGCGCTCAAACCAAATTTGCTAAATCCAAATTTCCAAATGTAACTACTAGATTGTGATACAATACACTATTGGGTGAAGTTTGGTTCACTTCTGCGCAGCGGTTTGGGAGTTAACATCAAAATTACATTTCTCGGCCGAATTGCGTAGATCTCACTGTCAAAAGGCTTAAATGACTTTTTTGAACTAAGTTTGACGATTGCGCTCAAACCAAATGTCCTAGAACCAAATTTCTAAATGTGACTACTAGATTGGGATACAATACACTATTGGGTGAAGTTTGGTTGACTTCTGCGCAGTGGTTTGGGAGTTAAGATCAAAATTACATTTCTTGGCCGAATTGCGTAGATCTCACTGTCAAAAGGCTTAAATGACTTTTTTGAACTAAGTTTGAGGATTGCGCTCAAACCAAATTTGCTAAATCCAAATTTCCAAATGTAACTACTAGATTGTGATACAATACACTATTGGGTGAAGTTTGGTTCACTTCTGCGCAGCGGTTTGGGAGTTACCATCAAAATTACATTTCTCGGCCGAATTGCGTAGATCTCACTGTCAAAAGGCTTAAATGACTTTTTTAAACTAAGTTTAAGGATTGCGCTCAAACCAAATGTCCTAGAACCAAATTTCCAAATGTAACTACTAGATTGTGATACAATACACTATTGGGTGAAGTTTGGTTGACTTCTGCGCAGCGGTTTGGGAGTTAACATCAAAATTACATTTCTCGGCCGAATTGCGTAGATCTCACTGTCAAAAGGCTTAAATGACTTTTTTGAACTAAGTTTGACGATTGCGCTCAAACCAAATGTCCTAGAACCAAATTTCTAAATGTAACTACTAGATTGTGATACAATACACTATTGGTTGAAGTTTGATTGACTTCTGCGCAGCGGTTTGGGAGTTAACATCAAAATTACATTTCTCGGCCGAATTGCGTAGATCTCACTGTGAAAAGGCTTAAATGACTTTTTTGAACTAAGTTTGACGATTGCGCTCAAACCAAATTTGCTAAATCCAAATTTCCAAATGTAACTACTAGATTGTGATACAATACACTATTGGGTGAAGTTTGGTTGACTTCTGCGCAGCGGTTTGGGAGTTAACATCAAAATTACATTTCTCGGCCAAATTGCGTAGATCTCACTGTCAAAAGGCTTAAATGACTTTTTTCAACTAAGTTTTAGGATTGCGCTCAAACCAAATGTCCTAGAACCAAATTTCCAAATGTAACTACTAGATTGTGATACAATACACTCTTGGGTGAAGTTTGGTTGACTTCTGCGCAGTGGTTACATTTCTCGGCCGAATTGCGTAGATCTCACTGTCAAAAGGCTTAAATGACTTTTTTGAACTATGTTTGAGGATTGCGCTCAAACCAAATTTGCTAAATCCAAATTTCCAAATGTAACTACTAGATTGTGATACAATACACTATTGGGTGAAGTTTGGTTCACTTCTGCGCAGCGGTTTGGGAGTTAACATCAAAATTACATTTCTCGGCCGAATTGCGTAGATCTCACTGTCAAAAGGCTTAAATGACTTTTTTTAACTAAGTTTAAGGATTGCGCTCAAACCAAATGTCCTAGAACCAAATTTCCAAATGTAACTACTAGATTGTGATACAATACACTATTGGGTGAAGTTTGGTTGACTTCTGCGCAGCGGTTTGGGAGTTAACATCAAAATTACATTTCTCGGCCGAATTGCGTAGATCTCACTGTCAAAAGGCTTAAATGACTTTTTTGAACTAAGTTTGACGATTGCGCTCAAACCAAATGTCCTAGAACCAAATTTCTAAATGTGACTACTAGATTGGGATACAATACACTATTGGGTGAAGTTTGGTTGACTTCTGCGCAGTGGTTTGGGAGTTAAGATCAAAATTACATTTCTTGGCCGAATTGCGTAGATCTCACTGTCAAAAGGCTTAAATGACTTTTTTGAACTAAGTTTGAGGATTGCGCTCAAACCAAATTTGCTAAATCCAAATTTCCAAATGTAACTACTAGATTGTGATACAATACACTATTGGGTGAAGTTTGGTTCACTTCTGCGCAGCGGTTTGGGAGTTAACATCAAAATTACATTTCTCGGCCGAATTGCGTAGATCTCACTGTCAAAAGGCTTAAATGACTTTTTTAAACTAAGTTTAAGGATTGCGCTCAAACCAAATGTCCTAGAACCAAATTTCCAAATGTAACTACTAGATTGTGATACAATACACTATTGGGTGAAGTTTGGTTGACTTCTGCGCAGCGGTTTGGGAGTTAACATCAAAATTACATTTCTCGGCCGAATTGCGTAGATCTCACTGTCAAAAGGCTTAAATGACTTTTTTGAACTAAGTTTGACGATTGCGCTCAAACCAAATGTCCTAGAACCAAATTTCTAAATGTAACTACTAGATTGTGATACAATACACTATTGGGTGAAGTTTGATTGACTTCTGCGCAGTGGTTTGGGAGTTAACATCAAAATTACATTTCTCGGCCGAATTGCGTAAATCTCACTGTCAAAAGGCTTAAATGACTTTTTGAACTAAGTTTGAGGATTGCGCTCAAACCAAATGTCCTAGAACCAAATTTCCAAATGTAACTACTAGATTGTGATACAATACACTATTGGGTGAAGTTTGGTTGACTTCTGCGCAGCGATTTGGGAGTTAACATCAAAATTACATTTCTCGGCCGAATTGCATAGAACTCACTGTCAAAAGGCTTAAATGACTTTTTTTTAACTAAGTTTGAGGATTGCGCTCAAACTAAATGTCCTAGAACCAAATTTCCAAATATGACTACTAGATTGGGATACAATACACTATTGGGTGAAGTTTGGTTGACTTCTGCGCAGTGGTTTGGGAGTTAAGATCAAAATTACATTTCTTGGCCGAATTGCGTAGATCTCACTGTCAAAAAGCTTAAATGACTTTTTTGCACTTAGTTTGAGGATTGAGCTCAAACCAAATGTCCTAGAACCAAATGTCCAAATGTAATTACTAGATTGTGATACAATACACTATTGGGTGAAGTTTGGTTGACTTCTGCGCAGCGGTTTGGGAGTTAACATCAAAATTACATTTCTCGGCCAAATTGCGTAGATCTCACTGTCAAAAGGCTTAAATGACTTTTTTGAACTAAGTTTTAGGATTGCGCTCAAACCAAATGTCCTAGAACCAAATTTCCAAATGTAACTACTAGATTGTGATATAATACACTCTTGGGTGAAGTTTGGTTGACTTCTGCGCAGTGGTTACATTTCTCGGCCGAATTGCGTAGATCTCACTGTCAAAAGGCTTAAATGACTTTTTTGAACTAAGTTTGAGGATTGCGCTCAAACCAAATTTGCTAAATCCAAATTTCCAAATGTAACTACTAGATTGTGATACAATACACTATTGGGTGAAGTTTGGTTCACTTCTGCGCAGCGGTTTGGGAGTTAACATCAAATTTACATGTCTCGGCCATATCGCATAGATCTCACTGTGAAAAGGCTTAAATGGCTTTTTTGACCTAAGTTTGAGAATTGCGCTCAAATCAAATGTCCTAGAACCAAATTTCCACATGTAACTACTAAATTGTGATACAATACACTATTGGGTGAAGTTTGGTTGACTTCTGCGCAGCGGTTTGGGAGTTAACATCAAAATTACATTTCTCGGCCATATCGCATAGATCTCACTGTCAAAAGGCTTAAATGACTTTTTTTAACTAAGTTTAAGGATTGCGCTCAAACCAAATGTCCTAGAACCAAATTTCCAAAT
The DNA here is from genome assembly GCF_030265065.1 of Corythoichthys intestinalis. Taxonomy (NCBI): domain Eukaryota; kingdom Metazoa; phylum Chordata; class Actinopteri; order Syngnathiformes; family Syngnathidae; genus Corythoichthys; species Corythoichthys intestinalis. The sequence goes on along the minus strand of NC_080405.1, from coordinate 3,004,511 downwards.
GTAACTACTAGATTGTGATACAATACACTATTGGGTGAAGTTTGGTTGACTTCTGCGCAGCGGTTTGGGAGTTAACATTAAAATTACATTTCTCGGCCGAATTGCGTAGATCTCCCTGTCAAAAGGCTTAAATGACTTTTTTGAACTAAGTTTGACGATTGCGCTCAAACCAAATGTCCTAGAACCAAATTTCTAAATGTGACTACTAGATTGGGATACAATACACTATTGGGTGAAGTTTGGTTGACTTCTGCGCAGTGGTTTGGGAGTTAAGATCAAAATTACATTTCTTGGCCGAATTGCGTAGATCTCACTGTCAAAGGGCTTAAATGACTTTTTTGAACTAAGTTTGAGGATTGCGCTCAAACCAAATTTGCTAAATCCAAATTTCCAAATGTAACTACTAGATTGTGATACAATACACTATTGGGTGAAGTTTGGTTCACTTCTGCGCAGCGGTTTGGGAGTTAACATCAAAATTACATTTCTCGGCCGAATTGCGTAGATCTCACTGTCAAAAGGCTTAAATGACTTTTTTAAACTAAGTTTAAGGATTGCGCTCAAACCAAATGTCCTAGAACCAAATTTCCAAATGTAACTACTAGATTGTGATACAATACACTATTGGGTGAAGTTTGGTTGACTTCTGCGCAGCGGTTTGGGAGTTAACATCAAAATTACATTTCTCGGCTGAATTGCGTAGATCTCACTGTCAAAAGGCTTAAATGACTTTTTTGAACTAAGTTTGACGATTGCGCTCAAACCAAATGTCCTAGAACCAAATTTCTAAATGTAACTACTAGATTGTGATACAATACACTATTGGGTGAAGTTTGATTGACTTCTGCGCAGTGGTTTGGGAGTTAACATCAAAATTACATTTCTCGGCCGAATTGCGTAAATCTCACTGTCAAAAGGCTTAAATGACTTTTTGAACTAAGTTTGAGGATTGCGCTCAAACCAAATGTCCTAGAACCAAATTTCCAAATGTAACTACTAGATTGTGATACAATACACTATTGGGTGAAGTTTGGTTGACTTCTGCGCAGCGATTTGGGAGTTAACATCAAAATTACATTTCTCGGCCGAATTGCATAGAACTCACTGTCAAAAGGCTTAAATGACTTTTTTTTAACTAAGTTTGAGGATTGCGCTCAAACTAAATGTCCTAGAACCAAATTTCCAAATGTGACTACTAGATTGGGATACAATACACTATTGGGTGAAGTTTGGTTGACTTCTGCGCAGTGGTTTGGGAGTTAAGATCAAAATTACATTTCTTGGCCGAATTGCGTAGATCTCACTGTCAAAAAGCTTAAATGACTTTTTTGCACTTAGTTTGAGGATTGAGCTCAAACCAAATGTCCTAGAACCAAATGTCCAAATGTAATTACTAGATTGTGATACAATACATTATTGGGTGAAGTTTGGTTGACTTCTGCGCAGCGGTTTGGGAGTTAACATCAAAATTACATTTCTCGGCCAAATTGCGTAGATCTCACTGTCAAAAGGCTTAAATGACTTTTTTGAACTAAGTTTTAGGATTGCGCTCAAACCAAATGTCCTAGAACCAAATTTCCAAATGTAACTACTAGATTGTGATATAATACACTCTTGGGTGAAGTTTGGTTGACTTCTGCGCAGTGGTTACATTTCTCGGCCGAATTGCGTAGATCTCACTGTCAAAAGGCTTAAATGACTTTTTTGAACTAAGTTTGAGGATTGCGCTCAAACCAAATTTGCTAAATCCAAATTTCCAAATGTAACTACTAGATTGTGATACAATACACTATTGGGTGAAGTTTGGTTCACTTCTGCGCAGCGGTTTGGGAGTTAACATCAAATTTACATGTCTCGGCCATATCGCATAGATCTCACTGTGAAAAGGCTTAAATGGCTTTTTTGACCTAAGTTTGAGAATTGCGCTCAAATCAAATGTCCTAGAACCAAATTTCCACATGTAACTACTAAATTGTGATACAATACACTATTGGGTGAAGTTTGGTTGACTTCTGCGCAGCGGTTTGGGAGTTAACATCAAAATTACATTTCTCGGCCATATCGCATAGATCTCACTGTCAAAAGGCTTAAATGACTTTTTTTAACTAAGTTTAAGGATTGCGCTCAAACCAAATGTCCTAGAACCAAATTTCCAAATGTAACTACTAGATTGTGATACAATACACTATTGGGTGAAGTTTGGTTGACTTCTGCGCAGCGGTTTGGGAGTTAACATTAAAATTACATTTCTCGGCCGAATTGCGTAGATCTCCCTGTCAAAAGGCTTAAATGACTTTTTTGAACTAAGTTTGACGATTGCGCTCAAACCAAATGTCCTAGAACTAAATTTCTAAATGTAACTACTAGATTGTGATACAATACACTATTGGGTGAAGTTTGATTGACTTCTGCGCAGTGGTTTGGGAGTTAACATCAAAATTACATTTCTCGGCCGAATTGCGTAAATCTCACTGTCAAAAGGCTTAAATGACTTTTTGAACTAAGTTTGAGGATTGCGCTCAAACCAAATGTCCTAGAACCAAATTTCCAAATGTAACTACTAGATTGTGATACAATACACTATTGGGTGAAGTTTGGTTGACTTCTGCGCAGCGATTTGGGAGTTAACATCAAAATTACATTTCTCGGCCGAATTGCATAGAACTCACTGTCAAAAGGCTTAAATGACTTTTTTTTAACTAAGTTTGAGGATTGCGCTCAAACTAAATGTCCTAGAACCAAATTTCCAAATGTGACTACTAGATTGGGATACAATACACTATTGGGTGAAGTTTGGTTGACTTCTGCGCAGTGGTTTGGGAGTTAAGATCAAAATTACATTTCTTGGCCGAATTGCGTAGATCTCACTGTCAAAAAGCTTAAATGACTTTTTTGCACTTAGTTTGAGGATTGAGCTCAAACCAAATGTCCTAGAACCAAATGTCCAAATGTAATTACTAGATTGTGATACAATACACTATTGGGTGAAGTTTGGTTGACTTCTGCGCAGCGGTTTGGGAGTTAACATCAAAATTACATTTCTCGGCCAAATTGCGTAGATCTCACTGTCAAAAGGCTTAAATGACTTTTTTGAACTAAGTTTTAGGATTGCGCTCAAACCAAATGTCCTAGAACCAAATTTCCAAATGTAACTACTAGATTGTGATATAATACACTCTTGGGTGAAGTTTGGTTGACTTCTGCGCAGTGGTTACATTTCTCGGCCGAATTGCGTAGATCTCACTGTCAAAAGGCTTAAATGACTTTTTTGAACTAAGTTTGAGGATTGCGCTCAAACCAAATTTGCTAAATCCAAATTTCCAAATGTAACTACTAGATTGTGATACAATACACTATTGGGTGAAGTTTGGTTCACTTCTGCGCAGCGGTTTGGGAGTTAACATCAAATTTACATGTCTCGGCCATATCGCATAGATCTCACTGTGAAAAGGCTTAAATGGCTTTTTTGACCTAAGTTTGAGAATTGCGCTCAAATCAAATGTCCTAGAACCAAATTTCCACATGTAACTACTAAATTGTGATACAATACACTATTGGGTGAAGTTTGGTTGACTTCTGCGCAGCGGTTTGGGAGTTAACATCAAAATTACATTTCTCGGCCATATCGCATAGATCTCACTGTCAAAAGGCTTAAATGACTTTTTTTAACTAAGTTTAAGGATTGCGCTCAAACCAAATGTCCTAGAACCAAATTTCCAAATGTAACTACTAGATTGTGATACAATACACTATTGGGTGAAGTTTGGTTGACTTCTGCGCAGCGGTTTGGGAGTTAACATTAAAATTACATTTCTCGGCCGAATTGCGTAGATCTCCCTGTCAAAAGGCTTAAATGACTTTTTTGAACTAAGTTTGACGATTGCGCTCAAACCAAATGTCCTAGAACCAAATTTCTAAATGTGACTACTAGATTGGGATACAATACACTATTGGGTGAAGTTTGGTTGACTTCTGCGCAGTGGTTTGGGAGTTAAGATCAAAATTACATTTCTTGGCCGAATTGCGTAGATCTCACTGTCAAAGGGCTTAAATGACTTTTTTGAACTAAGTTTGAGGATTGCGCTCAAACCAAATTTGCTAAATCCAAATTTCCAAATGCAACTACTAGATTGTGATACAATACACTATTGGGTGAAGTTTGGTTCACTTCTGCGCAGCGGTTTGGGAGTTAACATCAAAATTACATTTCTCGGCCGAATTGCGTAGATCTCACTGTCAAAAGGCTTAAATGACTTTTTTGAACTAAGTTTTAGGATTGCGCTCAAACCAAATGTCCTAGAACCAAATTTCCAAATGTAACTACTAGATTGTGATACAATACACTATTGGGTGAAGTTTGGTTGACTTCTGCGCAGCGGTTTGGGAGTTAACATCAAAATTACATTTCTCGGCCGAATTACGTAGATCTCACTGTCAAAAGGCTTAAATGATTTTTTTGAACTAAGTTTGAGGATTGAGCTCAAACAAAATGTCCTAGAACCAAATTTCCAAATGTAACTACTAGATTGTGATACAATACACTATTGGGTGAAGTTTGGTTCACTTCTGCGCAGCGGTTTGGGAGTTAACATCAAAATTTCATTTCTCGGCCGAATTGCGTAGATCTCACTGTCAAAAGGCTTAAATGACTTTTTTGAACTAAGTTTGAAGATAGCGCTCAAACAAAATGTCCTAGAACCAAATTTCCAAATGTAACTACTAGATTGGGATACAATACACTATTGGGTGAAGGTTGGTTGACTTCTGCGCAGCGGTATGGGAGTTAACATCAAAATTACATTTCTCGGCCGAATTACGTAGATCTCACTGTCAAAAGGCTTAAATGACTTTTTTGAACTAAGTTTGAGGATTGAGCTCAAACCAAATGTCCTAGAACCAAATTTCCAAATGTAACTACTAGATTGTGATACAATACACTATTGGGTGAAATTTGGTTCACTTCTGCGCAGAGGTTTGGGAGTTGACATCAAAATTACATTTCCCGGCCGAATTGCATAGATCTCACTGTCAAAAGGCTTAAATGACTTTTTTATAACTAAGTTTGAGGATTGCGCACAAACCAAATGTCCTAGAACCAAATTTCCAAATGTAACTACTAGATTGTGATACAATACACTATTGGGTGAAGTTTGGTTGACTTCTGCGCAGTGGTTTGGGAGTTAAGATCAAAATTACATTTCTTGGCCGAATTGCGTAGATCTCACTGTCAAAAGGCTTAAATGACTTTTTTGAACTAAGTTTGAGGATTGCGCTCAAACCAAATTTGCTAAATCCAAATTTCCAAATGTAACTACTAGATTGTGATACAATACACTATTGGGTGAAGTTTGGTTGACTTCTGCGCAGCGGTTTGGGAGTTAACATCAAAATTACATTTCTCGGCCAAATTGCGTAGATCTCACTGTCAAAAGGCTTAAATGACTTTTTTTAACTAAGTTTTAGGATTGCGCTCAAACCAAATGTCCTAGAACCAAATTTCCAAATGTAACTACTAGATTGTGATACAATACACTCTTGGGTGAAGTTTGGTTGACTTCTGCGCAGTGGTTACATTTCTCGGCCGAATTGCGTAGATCTCACTGTCAAAAGGCTTAAATGACTTTTTTGAACTATGTTTGAGGATTGCGCTCAAACCAAATTTGCTAAATCCAAATTTCCAAATGTAACTACTAGATTGTGATACAATACACTATTGGGTGAAGTTTGGTTCACTTCTGCGCAGCGGTTTGGGAGTTAACATCAAAATTACATTTCTCGGCCGAATTGCGTAGATCTCACTGTCAAAAGGCTTAAATGACTTTTTTTTAACTAAGTTTAAGGATTGCGCTCAAACCAAATGTCCTAGAACCAAATTTCCAAATGTAACTACTAGATTGTGATACAATACACTATTGGGTGAAGTTTGGTTGACTTCTGCGCAGCGGTTTGGGAGTTAACATCAAAATTACATTTCTCGGCCGAATTGCGTAGATCTCACTGTCAAAAGGCTTAAATGACTTTTTTGAACTAAGTTTGACGATTGCGCTCAAACCAAATGTCCTAGAACCAAATTTCTAAATGTGACTACTAGATTGGGATACAATACACTATTGGGTGAAGTTTGGTTGACTTCTGCGCAGTGGTTTGGGAGTTAAGATCAAAATTACATTTCTTGGCCGAATTGCGTAGATCTCACTGTCAAAGGGCTTAAATGACTTTTTTGAACTAAGTTTGAGGATTGCGCTCAAACCAAATTTGCTAAATCCAAATTTCCAAATGCAACTACTAGATTGTGATACAATACACTATTGGGTGAAGTTTGGTTCACTTCTGCGCAGCGGTTTGGGAGTTAACATCAAAATTACATTTCTCGGCCGAATTGCGTAGATCTCACTGTCAAAAGGCTTAAATGACTTTTTTAAACTAAGTTTAAGGATTGCGCTCAAACCAAATGTCCTAGAACCAAATTTCCAAATGTAACTACTAGATTGTGATACAATACACTATTGGGTGAAGTTTGGTTGACTTCTGCGCAGCGGTTTGGGAGTTAACATCAAAATTACATTTCTCGGCCGAATTACGTAGATCTCACTGTCAAAAGGCTTAAATGACTTTTTTGAACTAAGTTTGAGGATTGAGCTCAAACAAAATGTCCTAGAACCAAATTTCCAAATGTAACTACTAGATTGTGATACAATACACTATTGGGTGAAGTTTGGTTCACTTCTGCGCAGCGGTTTGGGAGTTAAAATCAAAATTTCATTTCTCGGCCGAATTGCGTAGATCTCACTGTCAAAAGGCTTAAATGACTTTTTTGAACTAAGTTTGAAGATTGCGCTCAAACCAAATGTCCTAGAACCAAATTTCCAAATGTAACTACTAGATTGGGATACAATACACTATTGGGTGAAGGTTGGTTGACTTCTGCGCAGCGGTATGGGAGTTAACATCAAAATTACATTTCTCGGCCGAATTACGTAGATCTCACTGTCAAAAGGCTTAAATGACTTTTTTGAACTAAGTTTGAGGATTGAGCTCAAACCAAATGTCCTAGAACCAAATTTCCAAATGTAACTACTAGATTGTGATACAATACACTATTGGGTGAAATTTGGTTCACTTCTGCGCAGAGGTTTGGGAGTTGACATCAAAATTACATTTCCCGGCCGAATTGCATAGATCTCACTGTCAAAAGGCTTAAATGACTTTTTTATAACTAAGTTTGAGGATTGCGCACAAACCAAATGTCCTAGAACCAAATTTCCAAATGTAACTACTAGATTGTGATACAATACACTATTGGGTGAAGTTTGGGGTGACTTCTGCGCAGTGGTTTGGGAGTTAAGATCAAAATTACATTTCTTGGCCGAATTGCGTAGATCTCACTGTCAAAAAGCTTAAATGACTTTTTTGCACTTAGTTTGAGGATTGCGCTCAAACCAAATGTCCTAGAACCAAATGTCCAAATGTAATTACTAGATTGTGATACAATACACTATTGGGTGAAGTTTGGTTGACTTCTGCGCAGCGGTTTGGGAGTTAACATCAACATTACATTTCTCGGCCAAATTGCGTAGATCTCACTGTCAAAAGGCTTAAATGACTTTTTTTAACTAAGTTTTAGGATTGCGCTCAAACCAAATGTCCTAGAACCAAATTTCCAAATGTAACTACTAGATTGTGATATAATACACTCTTGGGTGAAGTTTGGTTGACTTCTGCGCAGTGGTTACATTTCTCGGCCGAATTGCGTAGATCTCACTGTCAAAAGGCTTAAATGACTTTTTTGAACTAAGTTTGAGGATTGCGCTCAAACCAAATTTGCTAAATCCAAATTTCCAAATGTAACTACTAGATTGTGATACAATACACTATTGGGTGAAGTTTGGTTCACTTCTGCGCAGCGGTTTGGGAGTTAACATCAAAATTACATTTCTCGGCCGAATTGCGTAGATCTCACTGTCAAAAGGCTTAAATGACTTTTTTAAACTAAGTTTAAGGATTGCGCTCAAACCAAATGTCCTAGAACCAAATTTCCAAATGTAACTACTAGATTGTGATACAATACACTATTGGGTGAAGTTTGGTTGACTTCTGCGCAGCGGTTTGGGAGTTAACATCAAAATTACATTTCTCGGCCGAATTGCGTAGATCTCACTGTCAAAAGGCTTAAATGACTTTTTTGAACTAAGTTTGACGATTGCGCTCAAACCAAATGTCCTAGAACCAAATTTCTAAATGTAACTACTAGATTGTGATACAATACACTATTGGGTGAAGTTTGATTGACTTCTGCGCAGTGGTTTGGGAGTTAACATCAAAATTACATTTCTCGGCCGAATTGCGTAAATCTCACTGTCAAAAGGCTTAAATGACTTTTTGAACTAAGTTTGAGGATTGCGCTCAAACCAAATGTCCTAGAACCAAATTTCCAAATGTAACTACTAGATTGTGATACAATACACTATTGGGTGAAGTTTGGTTGACTTCTGCGCAGCGATTTGGGAGTTAACATCAAAATTACATTTCTCGGCCGAATTGCATAGAACTCACTGTCAAAAGGCTTAAATGACTTTTTTTTAACTAAGTTTGAGGATTGCGCTCAAACTAAATGTCCTAGAACCAAATTTCCAAATGTGACTACTAGATTGGGATACAATACACTATTGGGTGAAGTTTGGTTGACTTCTGCGCAGTGGTTTGGGAGTTAAGATCAAAATTACATTTCTTGGCCGAATTGCGTAGATCTCACTGTCAAAAAGCTTAAATGACTTTTTTGCACTTAGTTTGAGGATTGCGCTCAAACCAAATGTCCTAGAACCAAATGTCCAAATGTAATTACTAGATTGTGATACAATACACTATTGGGTGAAGTTTGGTTGACTTCTGCGCAGCGGTTTGGGAGTTAACATCAAAATTACATTTCTCGGCCAAATTGCGTAGATCTCACTGTCAAAAGGCTTAAATGACTTTTTTGAACTAAGTTTTAGGATTGCGCTCAAACCAAATGTCCTAGAACCAAATTTCCAAATGTAACTACTAGATTGTGATATAATACACTCTTGGGTGAAGTTTGGTTGACTTCTGCGCAGTGGTTACATTTCTCGGCCGAATTGCGTAGATCTCACTGTCATAAGGCTTAAATGACTTTTTTGAACTAAGTTTGAGGATTGCGCTCAAACCAAATTTGCTAAATCCAAATTTCCAAATGTAACTACTAGATTGTGATACAATACACTATTGGGTGAAGTTTGGTTCACTTCTGCGCAGCGGTTTGGGAGTTAACATCAAATTTACATGTCTCGGCCATATCGCATAGATCTCACTGTGAAAAGGCTTAAATGGCTTTTTTGACCTAAGTATGAGAATTGCGCTCAAATCAAATGTCCTAGAACCAAATTTCCACATGTAACTACTAAATTGTGATACAATACACTATTGGGTGAAGTTTGGTTGACTTCTGCGCAGCGGTTTGGGAGTTAACATCAAAATTACATTTCTCGGCCATATCGCATAGATCTCACTGTCAAAAGGCTTAAATGACTTTTTTTAACTAAGTTTAAGGATTGCGCTCAAACCAAATGTCCTAGAACCAAATTTCCAAATGTAACTACTAGATTGTGATACAATACACTATTGGGTGAAGTTTGGTTGACTTCTGCGCAGCGGTTTGGGAGTTAACATTAAAATTACATTTCTCGGCCGAATTGCGTAGATCTCACTGTCAAAAGGCTTAAATGACTTTTTTGGACTAAGTTTGATGATTGCGCTCAAACCAAATGTCCTAGAACCAAATTTCTAAATGTGACTACTAGATTGGGATACAATACACTATTGGGTGAAGTTTGGTTGACTTCTGCGCAGTGGTTTGGGAGTTAAGATCAAAATTACATTTCTTGGCCGAATTGCGTAGATCTCACTGTCAAAGGGCTTAAATGACTTTTTTGAACTAAGTTTGAGGATTGCGCTCAAACCAAATTTGCTAAATCCAAATATCCAAATGCAACTACTAGATTGTGATACAATACACTATTGGGTGAAGTTTGGTTCACTTCTGCGCAGCGGTTTGGGAGTTAACATCAAAATTACATTTCTCGGCCGAATTGCGTAGATCTCACTGTCAAAAGGCTTAAATGACTTTTTTAAACTAAGTTTAAGGATTGCGCTCAAACCAAATGTCCTAGAACCAAATTTCCAAATGTAACTACTAGATTGTGATACAATACACTATTGGGTGAAGTTTGGTTGACTTCTGCGCAGCGGTTTGGGAGTTAACATCAAAATTACATTTCTCGGCCGAATTACGTAGATCTCACTGTCAAAAGGCTTAAATGATTTTTTTGAACTAAGTTTGAGGATTGAGCTCAAACAAAATGTCCTAGAACCAAATTTCCAAATGTAACTACTAGATTGTGATACAATACACTATTGGGTGAAGTTTGGTTCACTTCTGCGCAGCGGTTTGGGAGTTAACATCAAAATTTCATTTCTCGGCCGAATTGCGTAGATCTCACTGTCAAAAGGCTTAAATGACTTTTTTGAACTAAGTTTGAAGATTGCGCTCAAACCAAATGTCCTAGAACCAAATTTCCAAATGTAACTACTAGATTGGGATACAATACACTATTGGGTGAAGGTTGGTTGACTTCTGCGCAGCGGTATGGGAGTTAACATCAAAATTACATTTCTCGGCCGAATTACGTAGATCTCACTGTCAAAAGGCTTAAATGACTTTTTTGAACTAAGTTTGAGGATTGAGCTCAAACCAAATGTCCTAGAACCAAATTTCCAAATGTAACTACTAGATTGTGATACAATACACTATTGGGTGAAATTTGGTTCACTTCTGCGCAGAGGTTTGGGAGTTGACATCAAAATTACATTTCCCGGCCGAATTGCATAGATCTCACTGTCAAAAGGCTTAAATGACTTTTTTATAACTAAGTTTGAGGATTGCGCACAAACCAAATGTCCTAGAACCAAATTTCCAAATGTAACTACTAGATTGTGATACAATACACTATTGGGTGAAGTTTGGGGTGACTTCTGCGCAGCGGTTATGGAGTTAACATCAAAATTACATTTCTCGGCCTGAATTGCGTAGATCTCACTGTGAAAAGGCTTAAATGACTTTTTTGAACTAAGTTTGAGGATTGCGCTCAAACCAAATTTGCTAAATCCAAATTTCCAAATGTAACTACTAGATTGTGATACAATACACTATTGGGTGAAGTTTGGTTGACTTCTGCGCAGCGGTTTGGGAGTTAACATCAAAATTACATTTCTCGGCCAAATTGCGTAGATCTCACTGTCAAAAGGCTTAAATGACTTTTTTGAACTAAGTTTTAGGATTGCGCTCAAACCAAATGTCCTAGAACCAAATTTCCAAATGTAACTACTAGATTGTGATACAATACACTCTTGGGTGAAGTTTGGTTGACTTCTGCGCAGTGGTTACATTTCTCGGCCGAATTGCGTAGATCTCACTGTCAAAAGGCTTAAATGACTTTTTTGAACTATGTTTGAGGATTGCGCTCAAACCAAATTTGCTAAATCCAAATTTCCAAATGTAACTACTAGATTGTGATACAATACACTATTGGGTGAAGTTTGGTTGACTTCTGCGCAGCGGTTTGGGAGTTAACATCAAAATTACATTTCTCGGCCGAATTGCGTAGATCTCACTGTCAAAAGGCTTAAATGACTTTTTTGAACTAAGTTTGACGATTGCGCTCAAACCAAATGTCCTAGAACCAAATTTCTAAATGTGACTACTAGATTGGGATACAATACACTATTGGGTGAAGTTTGGTTGACTTCTGCGCAGTGGTTTGGGAGTTAAGATCAAAATTACATTTCTTGGCCGAATTGCGTAGATCTCACTGTCAAAAGGCTTAAATGACTTTTTTGAACTAAGTTTGAGGATTGCGCTCAAACCAAATTTGCTAAATCCAAATTTCCAAATGTAACTACTAGATTGTGATACAATACACTATTGGGTGAAGTTTGGTTGACTTCTGCGCAGCGGTTTGGGAGTTAACATCAAAATTACATTTCTCGGCCAAATTGCGTAGATCTCACTGTCAAAAGGCTTAAATGACTTTTTTGAACTAAGTTTTAGGATTGCGCTCAAACCAAATGTCCTAGAACCAAATTTCCAAATGTAACTACTAGATTGTGATACAATACACTCTTGGGTGAAGTTTGGTTGACTTCTGCGCAGTGGTTACATTTCTCGGCCGAATTGCGTAGATCTCACTGTCAAAAGGCTTAAATGACTTTTTTGAACTATGTTTGAGGATTGCGCTCAAACCAAATTTGCTAAATCCAAATTTCCAAATGTAACTACTAGATTGTGATACAATACACTATTGGGTGAAGTTTGGTTCACTTCTGCGCAGCGGTTTGGGAGTTAACATCAAAATTACATTTCTCGGCCGAATTGCGTAGATCTCACTGTCAAAAGGCTTAAATGACTTTTTTTAAATACGTTTAAGGATTGCGCTCAAACCAAATGTCCTAGAACCAAATTTCCAAATGTAACTACTAGATTGTGATACAATACACTATTGGGTGAAGTTTGGTTGACTTCTGCGCAGCGGTTTGGGAGTTAACATCAAAATTACATTTCTCGGCCGAATTGCGTAGATCTCACTGTCAAAAGGCTTAAATGACTTTTTTGAACTAAGTTTGACGATTGCGCTCAAACCAAATGTCCTAGAACCAAATTTCTAAATGTGACTACTAGATTGGGATACAATACACTATTGGGTGAAGTTTGGTTGACTTCTGCGCAGTGGTTTGGGAGTTAAGATCAAAATTACATTTCTTGGCCGAATTGCGTAGATCTCACTGTCAAAAGGCTTAAATGACTTTTTTGAACTAAGTTTGAGGATTGCGCTCAAACCAAATTTGCTAAATCCAAATTTCCAAATGTAACTACTAGATTGTGATACAATACACTATTGGGTGAAGTTTGGTTCACTTCTGCGCAGCGGTTTGGGAGTTAACATCAAAATTACATTTCTCGGCCGAATTGCGTAGATCTCACTGTCAAAAGGCTTAAATGACTTTTTTAAACTAAGTTTAAGGATTGCGCTCAAACCAAATGTCCTAGAACCAAATTTCCAAATGTAACTACTAGATTGTGATACAATACACTATTGGGTGAAGTTTGGTTGACTTCTGCGCAGCGGTTTGGGAGTTAACATCAAAATTACATTTCTCGGCCGAATTGCGTAGATCTCACTGTCAAAAGGCTTAAATGACTTTTTTGAACTAAGTTTGACGATTGCGCTCAAACCAAATGTCCTAGAACCAAATTTCTAAATGTAACTACTAGATTGTGATACAATACACTATTGGGTGAAGTTTGATTGACTTCTGCGCAGTGGTTTGGGAGTTAACATCAAAATTACATTTCTCGGCCGAATTGCGTAAATCTCACTGTCAAAAGGCTTAAATGAGTTTTTGAACTAAGTTTGAGGATTGCGCTCAAACCAAATGTCCTAGAACCAAATTTCCAAATGTAACTACTAGATTGTGATACAATACACTATTGGGTGAAGTTTGGTTGACTTCTGCGCAGCGATTTGGGAGTTAACATCAAAATTACATTTCTCGGCCGAATTGCATAGAACTCACTGTCAAAAGGCTTAAATGACTTTTTTTTAACTAAGTTTGAGGATTGCGCTCAAACTAAATGTCCTAGAACCAAATTTCCAAATGTGACTACTAGATTGGGATACAATACACTATTGGGTGAAGTTTGGTTGACTTCTGCGCAGTGGTTTGGGAGTTAAGATCAAAATTACATTTCTTGGCCGAATTGCGTAGATCTCACTGACAAAAAGCTTAAATGACTTTTTTGCACTTAGTTTGAGGATTGAGCTCAAACCAAATGTCCTAGAACCAAATGTCCAAATGTAATTACTAGATTGTGATACAATACACTATTGGGTGAAGTTTGGTTGACTTCTGCGCAGCGGTTTGGTAGTTAACATCAAAATTACATTTCTCGGCCAAATTGCGTAGATCTCACTGTCAAAAGGCTTAAATGACTTTTTTGAACTAAGTTTTAGGATTGCGCTCAAACCAAATGTCCTAGAACCAAATTTCCAAATGTAACTACTAGATTGTGATATAATACACTCTTGGGTGAAGTTTGGTTGACTTCTGCGCAGTGGTTACATTTCTCGGCCGAATTGCGTAGATCTCACTGTCAAAAGGCTTAAATGACTTTTTTGAACGAAGTTTGAGGATTGCGCTCAAACCAAATGTCCTAGAACTAAATTTCCAAATGTAACTACTAGATTGTGATAAAATACACTATTGGGTGAAGTTTGGTTCACTTCTGCGCAGCGGTTTGGGAGTTAACATCAAATTTACATGTCTCGGCCATATCGCATAGATCTCACTGTGAAAAGGCTTAAATGGCTTTTTTGACCTAAGTTTGAGAATTGCGCTCAAATCAAATGTCCTAGAACCAAATTTCCACATGTAACTACTAAATTGTGATACAATACACTATTGGGTTAAGTTTGGTTGACTTCTGCGCAGCGGTTTGGGAGTTAACATCAAAATTACATTTCTCGGCCATATCGCATAGATCTCACTGTGAAAAGGCTTAAATGGCTTTTTTGACCTAGGTTTTAGGATTGCGCTCAAACCAAATGTCCTAGAACCAAATTTCTAAATGTGACTACTAGATTGGGATACAATACACTATTGGGTGAAGTTTGGTTGACTTCTGCGCAGTGGTTTGGGAGTTAAGATCAAAATTACATTTCTTTGCCGAATTGCGTAGATCTCACTGTCAAAAGGCTTAAATGACTTTTTTGAACTAAGTTTGAGGATTGCGCTCAAACCAAATTTGCTAAATCCAAATTTCCAAATGTAACTACTAGATTGTGATACAATACACTATTGGGTGAAGTTTGGTTCACTTCTGCGCAGCGGTTTGGGAGTTAACATCAAAATTACATTTCTCGGCCGAATTGCGTAGATCTCACTGTCAAAAGGCTTAAATGACTTTTTTAAACTAAGTTTAAGGATTGCGCTCAAACCAAATGTCCTAGAACCAAATTTCCAAATGTAACTACTAGATTGTGATACAATACACTATTGGGTGAAGTTTGGTTGACTTCTGCGCAGCGGTTTGGGAGTTAACATCAAAATTACATTTCTCGGCCGAATTGCGTAGATCTCACTGTCAAAAGGCTTAAATGACTTTTTTGAACTAAGTTTGACGATTGCGCTCAAACCAAATGTCCTAGAACCAAATTTCTAAATGTAACTACTAGATTGTGATACAATACACTATTGGGTGAAGTTTGATTGACTTCTGTGCAGTGGTTTGGGAGTTAACATCAAAATTACATTTCTCGGCCGAATTGCGTAAATCTCACTGTCAAAAGGCTTAAATGACTTTTTGAACTAAGTTTGAGGATTGCGCTCAAACCAAATGTCCTAGAACCAAATTTCCAAATGTAACTACTAGATTGTGATACAATACACTATTGGGTGAAGTTTGGTTGACTTCTGCGCAGCGATTTGGGAGTTAACATAAAAATTACATTTCTCGGCCGAATTGCATAGAACTCACTGTCAAAAGGCTTAAATGACTTTTTTTTAACTAAGTTTGAGGATTGCGCTCAAACTAAATGTCCTAGAACCAAATTTCCAAATGTGACTACTAGATTGGGATACAATACACTATTGGGTGAAGTTTGGTTGACTTCTGCGCAGTGGTTTGGGAGTTAAGATCAAAATTACATTTCTTGGCCGAATTGCGTAGATCTCACTGTCAAAAAGCTTAAATGACTTTTTTGCACTTAGTTTGAGGATTGAGCTCAAACCAAATGTCCTAGAACCAAATGTCCAAATGTAATTACTAGATTGTGATACAATACACTATTGGGTGAAGTTTGGTTGACTTCTGCGCAGCGGTTTGGGAGTTAACATCAAAATTACATTTCTCGGCCAAATTGCGTAGATCTCACTGTCAAAAGGCTTAAATGACTTTTTTGAACTAAGTTTTAGGATTGCGCTCAAACCAAATGTCCTAGAACCAAATTTCCAAATGTAACTACTAGATTGTGATATAATACACTCTTGGGTGAAGTTTGGTTGACTTCTGCGCAGTGGTTACATTTCTCGGCCGAATTGCGTAGATCTCACTGTCAAAAGGCTTAAATGACTTTTTTGAACTAAGTTTGAGGATTGCGCTCAAACCAAATTTGCTAAATCCAAATTTCCAAATGTAACTACTAGATTGTGATACAATACACTATTGGGTGAAGTTTGGTTCACTTCTGCGCAGCGGTTTGGGAGTTAACATCAAATTTACATGTCTCGGCCATATCGCATAGATCTCACTGTGAAAAGGCTTAAATGGCTTTTTTGACCTAAGTTTGAGAATTGCGCTCAAATCAAATGTCCTAGAACCAAATTTCCACATGTAACTACTAAATTGTGATACAATACACTATTGGGTGAAGTTTGGTTGACTTCTGCGCAGCGGTTTGGGAGTTAACATCAAAATTACATTTCTCGGCCATATCGCATAGATCTCACTGTCAAAAGGCTTAAATGACTTTTTTTAACTAAGTTTAAGGATTGCGCTCAAACCAAATGTCCTAGAACCAAATTTCCAAATGTAACTACTAGATTGTGATACAATACACTATTGGGTGAAGTTTGGTTGACTTCTGCGCAGCGGTTTGGGAGTTAACATTAAAATTACATTTCTCGGCCGAATTGCGTAGATCTCCCTGTCAAAAGGCTTAAATGACTTTTTTGAACTAAGTTTGACGATTGCGCTCAAACCAAATGTCCTAGAACCAAATTTCTAATTGTGACTACTAGATTGGGATACAATACACTATTGGGTGAAGTTTGGTTGACTTCTGCGCAGTGGTTTGGGAGTTAAGATCAAAATTACATTTCTTGGCCGAATTGCGTAGATCTCACTGTCAAAGGGCTTAAATGACTTTTTTGAACTAAGTTTGAGGATTGCGCTCAAACCAAATTTGCTAAATCCAAATTTCCAAATGCAACTACTAGATTGTGATACAATACACTATTGGGTGAAGTTTGGTTCACTTCTGCGCAGCGGTTTGGGAGTTAACATCAAAATTACATTTCTCGGCCGAATTGCGTAGATCTCACTGTCAAAAGGCTTAAATGACTTTTTTAAACTAAGTTTAAGGATTGCGCTCAAACCAAATGTCCTAGAACCAAATTTCCAAATGTAACTACTAGATTGTGATACAATACACTATTGGGTGAAGTTTGGTTGACTTCTGCGCAGCGGTTTGGGAGTTAACATCAAAATTACATTTCTCGGCCGAATTACGTAGATCTCACTGTCAAAAGGCTTAAATGACTTTTTTGAACTAAGTTTGAGGATTGAGCTCAAACAAAATGTCCTAGAACCAAATTTCCAAATGTAACTACTAGATTGTGATACAATACACTATTGGGTGAAGTTTGGTTCACTTCTGCGCAGCGGTTTGGGAGTTAACATCAAAATTTCATTTCTCGGCCGAATTGCGTAGATCTCACTGTCAAAAGGCTTAAATGACTTTTTTGAACTAAGTTTGAAGATTGCGCTCAAACCAAATGTCCTAGAACCAAATTTCCAAATGTAACTACTAGATTGGGATACAATACACTATTGGGTGAAGGTTGGTTGACTTCTGCGCAGCGGTATGGGAGTTAACATCAAAATTACATTTCTCGGCCGAATTACGTAGATCTCACTGTCAAAAGGCTTAAATGACTTTTTTGAACTAAGTTTGAGGATTGAGCTCAAACCAAATGTCCTAGAACCAAATTTCCAAATGTAACTACTAGATTGTGATACAATACACTATTGGGTGAAATTTGGTTCACTTCTGCGCAGAGGTTTGGGAGTTGACATCAAAATTACATTTCCCGGCCGAATTGCATAGATCTCACTGTCAAAAGGCTTAAATGACTTTTTTATAACTAAGTTTGAGGATTGCGCACAAACCAAATGTCCTAGAACCAAATTTCCAAATGTAACTACTAGATTGTGATACAATACACTATTGGGTGAAGTTTGGGGTGACTTCTGCGCAGCGGTTATGGAGTTAACATCAAAATTACATTTCTCGGCCGAATTGCGTAGATCTCACTGTGAAAAGGCTTAAATGACTTTTTTGAACTAAGTTTGAGGATTGCGCTCAAACCAAATTTGCTAAATCCAAATTTCCAAATGTAACTACTAGATTGTGATACAATACACTATTGGGTGAAGTTTGGTTGACTTCTGCGCAGCGGTTTGGGAGTTAACATCAAAATTACATTTCTCTGCCAAATTGCGTAGATCTCACTGTCAAAAGGCTTAAATGACTTTTTTGAACTAAGTTTTAGGATTGCGCTCAAACCAAATGTCCTAGAACAAAATTTCCAAATGTAACTACTAGATTGTGATACAATACACTCTTGGGTGAAGTTTGGTTGACTTCTGCGCAGTGGTTACATTTCTCGGCCGAATTGCGTAGATCTCACTGTCAAAAGGCTTAAATGACTTTTTTGAACTATGTTTGAGGATTGCGCTCAAACCAAATTTGCTAAATCCAAATTTCCAAATGTAACTACTAGATTGTGATACAATACACTATTGGGTGAAGTTTGGTTCACTTCTGCGCAGCGGTTTGGGAGTTAACATCAAAATTACATTTCTCGGCCGAATTGCGTAGATCTCACTGTCAAAAGGCTTAAATGACTTTTTTGAACTAAGTTTGACGATTGCGCTCAAACCAAATGTCCTAGAACCAAATTTCTAAATGTGACTACTAGATTGGGATACAATACACTATTGGGTGAAGTTTGGTTGACTTCTGCGCAGTGGTTTGGGAGTTAAGATCAAAATTACATTTCTTGGCCGAATTGCGTAGATCTCACTGTCAAAAGGCTTAAATGACTTTTTTGAACTAAGTTTGAGGATTGCGCTCAAACCAAATTTGCTAAATCCAAATTTCCAAATGTAACTACTAGATTGTGATACAATACACTATTGGGTGAAGTTTGGTTCCCTTCTGCGCAGCGGTTTGGGAGTTAACATCAAAATTACATTTCTCGGCCGAATTGCGTAGATCTCACTGTCAAAAGGCTTAAATGACTTTTTTAAACTAAGTTTAAGGATTGCGCTCAAACCAAATGTCCTAGAACCAAATTTCCAAATGTAACTACTAGATTGTGATACAATACACTATTGGGTGAAGTTTGGTTGACTTCTGCGCAGCGGTTTGGGAGTTAACATCAAAATTACATTTCTCGGCCGAATTGCGTAGATCTCACTGTCAAAAGGCTTAAATGACTTTTTTGAACTAAGTTTGACGATTGCGCTCAAACCAAATGTCCTAGAACCAAATTTCTAAATGTAACTACTAGATTGTGATACAATACACTATTGGGTGAAGTTTGATTGACTTCTGCGCAGTGGTTTGGGAGTTAAGATTAAAAATTACATTTCTTGGCCGAATTGCGTAGATCTCACTGTCAAAAAGCTTAAATGACTTGTTTGCACTTAGTTTGAGGATTGCGCTCAAACCAAATGTCCTAGAACCAAATGTCCAAATGTAATTACTAGATTGTGATACAATACACTATTGGGTGAAGTTTGGTTGACTTCTGCGCAGCGGTTTGGGAGTTAACATCAACATTACATTTCTCGGCCAAATTGCGTAGATCTCACTGTCAAAAGGCTTAAATGACTTTTTTGAACTAAGTTTTAGGATTGCGCTCAAACCAAATGTCCTAGAACCAAATTTCCAAATGTAACTACTAGATTGTGATATAATACACTCTTGGGTGAAGTTTGGTTGACTTCTGCGCAGTGGTTACATTTCTCGGCCGAATTGCGTAGATCTCACTGTCAAAAGGCTTAAATGACTTTTTTGAACTAAGTTTGAGGATTGCGCTCAAACCAAATTTGCTAAATCCAAATTTCCAAATGTAACTACTAGATTGTGATACAATACACTATTGGGTGAAGTTTGGTTCACTTCTTCGCAGCGGTTTGGGAGTTAACATCAAAATTACATTTCTCGGCCATATCGCATAGATCTCACTGTCAAAAGGCTTAAATGACTTTTTTTTAACTAAGTTTGAGGATTGCGCTCAAACTAAATGTCCTAGAACCAAATTTCCAAACGTGACTACTAGATTGGGATACAATACACTATTGGGTGAAGTTTGGTTGACTTCTGCGCAGTGGTTTGGGAGTTAAGATCAAAATTACATTTCTTGGCCGAATTGCGTAGATCTCACTGTCAAAAAGCTTAAATGACTTTTTTGCACTTAGTTTGAGGATTGCGCTCAAACCAAATGTCCTAGAACCAAATGTCCAAATGTAATTACTAGATTGTGATACAATACACTATTGGGTGAAGTTTTGTTGACTTCTGCGCAGCGGTTTGGGAGTTAACATCAACATTACATTTCTCGGCCAAATTGCGTAGATCTCACTGTCAAAAGGCTTAAATGACTTTTTTGAACTAAGTTTTAGGATTGCGCTCAAACCAAATGTCCTAGAACCAAATTTCCAAATGTAACTACTAGATTGTGATATAATACACTCTTGGGTGAAGTTTGGTTGACTTCTGCGCAGTGGTTACATTTCTCGGCCGAATTGCGTAGATCTCACTGTCAAAAGGCTTAAATGACTTTTTTGAACTAAGTTTGAGGATTGCGCTCAAACCAAATTTGCTAAATCCAAATTTCCAAATGTAACTACTAGATTGTGATACAATACACTATTGGGTGAAGTTTGGTTCACTTCTTCGCAGCGGTTTGGGAGTTAACATCAAAATTACATTTCTCGGCCATATCGCATAGATCTCACTGTCAAAAGGCTTAAATGACTTTTTTGAACTAAGTTTGACGATTGCGCTCAAACCAAATGTCCTAGAACCAAATTTCTAAATGTGACTACTAGATTGGGATACAATACACTATTGGGTGAAGTTTGGTTGACTTCTGCGCAGTGGTTTGGGAGTTAAGATCAAAATTACATTTCTTGGCCGAATTGCGTAGATCTCACTGTCAAAGGGCTTAAATGACTTTTTTGAACTAAGTTTGAGGATTGCGCTCAAACCAAATTTGCTAAATCCAAATTTCCAAATGCAACTACTAGATTGTGATACAATACACTATTGGGTGAAGTTTGGTTCACTTCTGCGCAGCGGTTTGGGAGTTAACATCAAAATTACATTTCTCAGCCGAATTGCGTAGATCTCACTGTCAAAAGGCTTAAATGACTTTTTTAAACTAAATTTAAGGATTGCGCTCAAACCAAATGTCCTAGAACCAAATTTCCAAATGTAACTACTAGATTGTGATACAATACACTATTGGGTGAAGTTTGGTTGACTTCTGTGCAGCGGTTTGGGAGTTAACATCAAAATTACATTTCTCGGCCGAATTACGTAGATCTCACTGTCAAAAGGCTTAAATGACTTTTTTGAACTAAGTTTGAGGATTGAGCTCAAACAAAATGTCCTAGAACCAAATTTCTAAATGTAACTACTAGATTGTGATACAATACACTATTGGGTGAAGTTTGGTTGACTTCTGCGCAGCGATTTGGGAGTTAACATCAAAATTACATTTCTCGGCCGAATTGCATAGAACTCACTGTCAAAAGGCTTAAATGACTTTTTTTTAACTAAGTTTGAGGATTGCGCTCAAACTAAATGTCCTAGAACCAAATTTCCAAATGTGACTACTAGATTGGGATACAATACACTATTGGGTGAAGTTTGGTTGACTTCTGCGCAGTGGTTTGGGAGTTAAGATCAAAATTACATTTCTCGGCCGAATTGCATAGAACTCACTGTCAAAAGGCTTAAATGACTTTTTTGAACTAAGTTTGAGGATTGAGCTCAAACAAAATGTCCTAGAACCAAATTTCCAAATGTGACTACTAGATTGGGATACAATACACTATTGGGTGAAGTTTGGTTGACTTCTGCGCAGTGGTTTGGGAGTTAAGATCAAAATTACATTTCTCGGCCGAATTGCGTAGATCTCACTGTCAAAAAGCTTAAATGACTTTTTTGCACTAAGTTTTAGGATTGCGCTCAAACCAAATGTCCTAGAACCAAATTTCCAAATGTAACTACTAGATTGTGATACAATACACTCTTGGGTGAAGTTTGGTTGACTTCTGCGCAGTGGTTACATTTCTCGGCCGAATTGCGTAGATCTCACTGTCAAAAGGCTTAAATGACTTTTTTGAACTAAGTTTGAGGATTGCGCTCAAACCAAATTTGCTAAATCCAAATTTCCAAATGTAACTACTAGATTGTGATACAATACACTATTGGGTGAAGTTTGGTTCACTTCTGCGCAGCGGTTTGGGAGTTATCATCAAAATTACATTTCTCGGCCGAATTGCGTAGATCTCACTGTCAAAAGGCTTAAATGACTTTTTTTAACTAAGTTTAAGGATTGCGCTCAAACCAAATGTCCTAGAACCAAATTTCCAAATGTAACTACTAGATTGTGATACAATACACTATTGGGTGAAGTTTGGTTGACTTCTGCGCAGCGGTTTGGGAGTTAACATCAAAATTACATTTCTCGGCCGAATTGCGTAGATCTCACTGTCAAAAGGCTTAAATGACTTTTTTGAACTAAGTTTGACGATTGCGCTCAAACCAAATGTCCTAGAACCAAATTTCTAAATGTGACTACTAGATTGGAATACAATACACTATTGGGTGAAGTTTGGTTGACTTCTGCGCAGTGGTTTGGGAGTTAAGATCAAAATTACATTTCTTGGCCGAATTGCGTAGATCTCACTGTCAAAAGGCTTAAATGACTTTTTTGAACTAAGTTTGAGGATTGCGCTCAAACCAAATTTGCTAAATCCAAATTTCCAAATGTAACTACTAGATTGTGATACAATACACTATTGGGTGAAGTTTGGTTCACTTCTGCGCAGCGGTTTGGGAGTTAACATCAAAATTACATTTCTCGGCCGAATTGCGTAGATCTCACTGTCAAAAGGCTTAAATGACTTTTTTAAACTAAGTTTAAGGATTGCGCTCAAACCAAATGTCCTAGAAACAAATTTCCAAATGTAACTACTAGATTGTGATACAATACACTATTGGGTGAAGTTTGGTTGACTTCTAAGCAGCGGTTTGGGAGTTAACATCAAAATTACATTTCTCGGCCGAATTGCGTAGATATCACTGTCAAAAGGCTTAAATGACTTTTTTGAACTAAGTTTGACGATTGCGCTCAAACCAAATGTCCTAGAACCAAATTTCTAAATGTAACTACTAGATTGTGATACAATACACTATTGGGTGAAGTTTGATTGACTTCTGCGCAGTGGTTTGGGAGTTAACATCAAAATTACATTTCTCGGCCGAATTGCGTAAATCTCACTGTCAAAAGGCTTAAATGACTTTTTTGAACTAAGTTTGAGGATTGCGCTCAAACCAAATGTCCTAGAACCAAATTTCCAAATGTAACTACTAGATTGTGATAAAATACACTATTGGGTGAAGTTTGGTTGACTTCTGCGCAGCGGTTTGGGAGTTAACATCAAAATTACATTTCTCGGCCATATCGCATAGATCTCACTGTGAAAAGGCTTAAATGGCTTTTTTGACCTAAGTTTGAGGATTGCGCTCAAATCAAATGTCCTAGAACCAAATTTCCACATGTAACTACTAGATTGTGATACAATACACTATTGGGTGAAGTTTGGTTGACTTCTGCGCAGCGGTTTGGGAGTTAACATCAAAATTACATTTCTCAGCCATATCGCATAGATCTCACTGTGAAAAGGCTTAAATGACTTTTTTTAATTAAGTTTGAAGATTGCGCTCAAACCAAATGTCCTAAAACTAAATTTCCAAATGTAACTACTAGATTGTGATACAATACACTATTGGGTGAAGTTTGGTTGACTTCTGCGCAGCGGTTTGGGAGTTAACATCAAAATTACATTTCTCGGCCATATCGCATAGATCTCAATGTGAAAAGGCTTATATGGCTTTTTTGACCTAAGTTTGAGGATTGCGCTCAAATCAAATGTCCTAGAACCAAATTTCCACATGTAACTACTAGATTGTGATATAATACACTAATGGGTGAAGTTTGGTTGACTTCTGCGCAGCGGTTTGGGAGTTAACATCAAAATTACATTTCTCGGCCATATCGCATAGATCTCACTGTGAAAAGGCTTAAATGGCTTTTTTGACCTAAGTTTGAGAATTGCGCTCAAATCAAATGTCCTAGAACCAAATTTCCACATGTAACTACTAAATTGTGATACAATACACTATTGGGTGAAGTTTGGTTGACTTCTGCGCAGCGGTTTGGGAGTTAACATCAAAATTACATTTCTCAGCCATATCACGTAGATCTCACTGTGAAAAGGCTTAAATGACTTTTTTTAATTAAGTTTGAAGATTGCGCTCAAACCAAATGTCCTAGAACCAAATTTCCAAATGTAACTACTAGATTGTGATACAATACACTATTGGGTGAAGTTTGGTTGACTTCTGCGCAGCGGTTTGGGAGTTAACATTAAAATTACATTTCTCGGCCGAATTGCGTAGATCTCCCTGTCAAAAGGCTTAAATGACTTTTTTGAACTAAGTTTGACGATTGCGCTCAAACCAAATGTCCTAGAACCAAATTTCTAATTGTGACTACTAGATTGGGATACAATACACTATTGGGTGAAGTTTGGTTGACTTCTGCGCAGTGGTTTGGGAGTTAAGATCAAAATTACATTTCTTGGCCGAATTGCGTAGATCTCACTGTCAAAGGGCTTAAATGACTTTTTTGAACTAAGTTTGAGGATTGCGCTCAAACCAAATTTGCTAAATCCAAATTTCCAAATGCAACTACTAGATTGTGATACAATACACTATTGGGTGAAGTTTGGTTCACTTCTGCGCAGCGGTTTGGGAGTTAACATCAAAATTACATTTCTCGGCCGAATTGCGTAGATCTCACTGTCAAAAGGCTTAAATGACTTTTTTAAACTAAGTTTAAGGATTGCGCTCAAACCAAATGTCCTAGAACCAAATTTCCAAATGTAACTACTAGATTGTGATACAATACACTATTGGGTGAAGTTTGGTTGACTTCTGCGCAGCGGTTTGGGAGTTAACATCAAAATTACATTTCTCGGCCGAATTACGTAGATCTCACTGTCAAAAGGCTTAAATGACTTTTTTGAACTATGTTTGAGGATTGAGCTCAAACAAAATGTCCTAGAACCAAATTTCCAAATGTAACTACTAGATTGTGATACAATACACTATTGGGTGAAGTTTGGTTCACTTCTGCGCAGCGGTTTGGGAGTTAACATCAAAATTTCATTTCTCGGCCGAATTGCGTAGATCTCACTGTCAAAAGGCTTAAATGACTTTTTTGAACTAAGTTTGAAGATTGCGCTCAAACCAAATGTCCTAGAACCAAATTTCCAAATGTAACTACTAGATTGGGATACAATACACTATTGGGTGAAGGTTGGTTGACTTCTGCGCAGCGGTATGGGAGTTAACATCAAAATTACATTTCTCGGCCGAATTACGTAGATCTCACTGTCAAAAGGCTTAAATGACTTTTTTGAACTAAGTTTGAGGATTGAGCTCAAACCAAATGTCCTAGAACCAAATTTCCAAATGTAACTACTAGATTGTGATACAATACACTATTGGGTGAAATTTGGTTCACTTCTGCGCAGAGGTTTGGGAGTTGACATCAAAATTACATTTCCCGGCCGAATTGCATAGATCTCACTGTCAAAAGGCTTAAATGACTTTTTTATAACTAAGTTTGAGGATTGCGCACAAACCAAATGTCCTAGAACCAAATTTCCAAATGTAACTACTAGATTGTGATACAATACACTATTGGGTGAAGTTTGGGGTGAC
Organism: Corythoichthys intestinalis; assembly: GCF_030265065.1. Taxonomy (NCBI): domain Eukaryota; kingdom Metazoa; phylum Chordata; class Actinopteri; order Syngnathiformes; family Syngnathidae; genus Corythoichthys; species Corythoichthys intestinalis. The sequence goes on along the minus strand of NC_080405.1, from coordinate 2,978,571 downwards.
TTCTGCGCAGCGGTTATGGAGTTAACATCAAAATTACATTTCTCGGCCGAATTGCGTAGATCTCACTGTGAAAAGGCTTAAATGACTTTTTTGAACTAAGTTTGAGGATTGCGCTCAAACCAAATTTGCTAAATCCAAATTTCCAAATGTAACTACTAGATTGTGATACAATACACTATTGGGTGAAGTTTGGTTGACTTCTGCGCAGCGGTTTGGGAGTTAACATCAAAATTACATTTCTCTGCCAAATTGCGTAGATCTCACTGTCAAAAGGCTTAAATGACTTTTTTGAACTAAGTTTTAGGATTGCGCTCAAACCAAATGTCCTAGAACAAAATTTCCAAATGTAACTACTAGATTGTGATACAATACACTCTTGGGTGAAGTTTGGTTGACTTCTGCGCAGTGGTTACATTTCTCGGCCGAATTGCGTAGATCTCACTGTCAAAAGGCTTAAATGACTTTTTTGAACTATGTTTGAGGATTGCGCTCAAACCAAATTTGCTAAATCCAAATTTCCAAATGTAACTACTAGATTGTGATACAATACACTATTGGGTGAAGTTTGGTTCACTTCTGCGCAGCGGTTTGGGAGTTAACATCAAAATTACATTTCTCGGCCGAATTGCGTAGATCTCACTGTCAAAAGGCTTAAATGACTTTTTTGAACTAAGTTTGACGATTGCGCTCAAACCAAATGTCCTAGAACCAAATTTCTAAATGTGACTACTAGATTGGGATACAATACACTATTGGGTGAAGTTTGGTTGACTTCTGCGCAGTGGTTTGGGAGTTAAGATCAAAATTACATTTCTTGGCCGAATTGCGTAGATCTCACTGTCAAAAGGCTTAAATGACTTTTTTGAACTAAGTTTGAGGATTGCGCTCAAACCAAATTTGCTAAATCCAAATTTCCAAATGTAACTACTAGATTGTGATACAATACACTATTGGGTGAAGTTTGGTTCCCTTCTGCGCAGCGGTTTGGGAGTTAACATCAAAATTACATTTCTCGGCCGAATTGCGTAGATCTCACTGTCAAAAGGCTTAAATGACTTTTTTAAACTAAGTTTAAGGATTGCGCTCAAACCAAATGTCCTAGAACCAAATTTCCAAATGTAACTACTAGATTGTGATACAATACACTATTGGGTGAAGTTTGGTTGACTTCTGCGCAGCGGTTTGGGAGTTAACATCAAAATTACATTTCTCGGCCGAATTGCGTAGATCTCACTGTCAAAAGGCTTAAATGACTTTTTTGAACTAAGTTTGACGATTGCGCTCAAACCAAATGTCCTAGAACCAAATTTCTAAATGTAACTACTAGATTGTGATACAATACACTATTGGGTGAAGTTTGATTGACTTCTGCGCAGTGGTTTGGGAGTTAAGATTAAAAATTACATTTCTTGGCCGAATTGCGTAGATCTCACTGTCAAAAAGCTTAAATGACTTGTTTGCACTTAGTTTGAGGATTGCGCTCAAACCAAATGTCCTAGAACCAAATGTCCAAATGTAATTACTAGATTGTGATACAATACACTATTGGGTGAAGTTTGGTTGACTTCTGCGCAGCGGTTTGGGAGTTAACATCAACATTACATTTCTCGGCCAAATTGCGTAGATCTCACTGTCAAAAGGCTTAAATGACTTTTTTGAACTAAGTTTTAGGATTGCGCTCAAACCAAATGTCCTAGAACCAAATTTCCAAATGTAACTACTAGATTGTGATATAATACACTCTTGGGTGAAGTTTGGTTGACTTCTGCGCAGTGGTTACATTTCTCGGCCGAATTGCGTAGATCTCACTGTCAAAAGGCTTAAATGACTTTTTTGAACTAAGTTTGAGGATTGCGCTCAAACCAAATTTGCTAAATCCAAATTTCCAAATGTAACTACTAGATTGTGATACAATACACTATTGGGTGAAGTTTGGTTCACTTCTTCGCAGCGGTTTGGGAGTTAACATCAAAATTACATTTCTCGGCCATATCGCATAGATCTCACTGTCAAAAGGCTTAAATGACTTTTTTTTAACTAAGTTTGAGGATTGCGCTCAAACTAAATGTCCTAGAACCAAATTTCCAAACGTGACTACTAGATTGGGATACAATACACTATTGGGTGAAGTTTGGTTGACTTCTGCGCAGTGGTTTGGGAGTTAAGATCAAAATTACATTTCTTGGCCGAATTGCGTAGATCTCACTGTCAAAAAGCTTAAATGACTTTTTTGCACTTAGTTTGAGGATTGCGCTCAAACCAAATGTCCTAGAACCAAATGTCCAAATGTAATTACTAGATTGTGATACAATACACTATTGGGTGAAGTTTTGTTGACTTCTGCGCAGCGGTTTGGGAGTTAACATCAACATTACATTTCTCGGCCAAATTGCGTAGATCTCACTGTCAAAAGGCTTAAATGACTTTTTTGAACTAAGTTTTAGGATTGCGCTCAAACCAAATGTCCTAGAACCAAATTTCCAAATGTAACTACTAGATTGTGATATAATACACTCTTGGGTGAAGTTTGGTTGACTTCTGCGCAGTGGTTACATTTCTCGGCCGAATTGCGTAGATCTCACTGTCAAAAGGCTTAAATGACTTTTTTGAACTAAGTTTGAGGATTGCGCTCAAACCAAATTTGCTAAATCCAAATTTCCAAATGTAACTACTAGATTGTGATACAATACACTATTGGGTGAAGTTTGGTTCACTTCTTCGCAGCGGTTTGGGAGTTAACATCAAAATTACATTTCTCGGCCATATCGCATAGATCTCACTGTCAAAAGGCTTAAATGACTTTTTTGAACTAAGTTTGACGATTGCGCTCAAACCAAATGTCCTAGAACCAAATTTCTAAATGTGACTACTAGATTGGGATACAATACACTATTGGGTGAAGTTTGGTTGACTTCTGCGCAGTGGTTTGGGAGTTAAGATCAAAATTACATTTCTTGGCCGAATTGCGTAGATCTCACTGTCAAAGGGCTTAAATGACTTTTTTGAACTAAGTTTGAGGATTGCGCTCAAACCAAATTTGCTAAATCCAAATTTCCAAATGCAACTACTAGATTGTGATACAATACACTATTGGGTGAAGTTTGGTTCACTTCTGCGCAGCGGTTTGGGAGTTAACATCAAAATTACATTTCTCAGCCGAATTGCGTAGATCTCACTGTCAAAAGGCTTAAATGACTTTTTTAAACTAAATTTAAGGATTGCGCTCAAACCAAATGTCCTAGAACCAAATTTCCAAATGTAACTACTAGATTGTGATACAATACACTATTGGGTGAAGTTTGGTTGACTTCTGTGCAGCGGTTTGGGAGTTAACATCAAAATTACATTTCTCGGCCGAATTACGTAGATCTCACTGTCAAAAGGCTTAAATGACTTTTTTGAACTAAGTTTGAGGATTGAGCTCAAACAAAATGTCCTAGAACCAAATTTCTAAATGTAACTACTAGATTGTGATACAATACACTATTGGGTGAAGTTTGGTTGACTTCTGCGCAGCGATTTGGGAGTTAACATCAAAATTACATTTCTCGGCCGAATTGCATAGAACTCACTGTCAAAAGGCTTAAATGACTTTTTTTTAACTAAGTTTGAGGATTGCGCTCAAACTAAATGTCCTAGAACCAAATTTCCAAATGTGACTACTAGATTGGGATACAATACACTATTGGGTGAAGTTTGGTTGACTTCTGCGCAGTGGTTTGGGAGTTAAGATCAAAATTACATTTCTCGGCCGAATTGCATAGAACTCACTGTCAAAAGGCTTAAATGACTTTTTTGAACTAAGTTTGAGGATTGAGCTCAAACAAAATGTCCTAGAACCAAATTTCCAAATGTGACTACTAGATTGGGATACAATACACTATTGGGTGAAGTTTGGTTGACTTCTGCGCAGTGGTTTGGGAGTTAAGATCAAAATTACATTTCTCGGCCGAATTGCGTAGATCTCACTGTCAAAAAGCTTAAATGACTTTTTTGCACTAAGTTTTAGGATTGCGCTCAAACCAAATGTCCTAGAACCAAATTTCCAAATGTAACTACTAGATTGTGATACAATACACTCTTGGGTGAAGTTTGGTTGACTTCTGCGCAGTGGTTACATTTCTCGGCCGAATTGCGTAGATCTCACTGTCAAAAGGCTTAAATGACTTTTTTGAACTAAGTTTGAGGATTGCGCTCAAACCAAATTTGCTAAATCCAAATTTCCAAATGTAACTACTAGATTGTGATACAATACACTATTGGGTGAAGTTTGGTTCACTTCTGCGCAGCGGTTTGGGAGTTATCATCAAAATTACATTTCTCGGCCGAATTGCGTAGATCTCACTGTCAAAAGGCTTAAATGACTTTTTTTAACTAAGTTTAAGGATTGCGCTCAAACCAAATGTCCTAGAACCAAATTTCCAAATGTAACTACTAGATTGTGATACAATACACTATTGGGTGAAGTTTGGTTGACTTCTGCGCAGCGGTTTGGGAGTTAACATCAAAATTACATTTCTCGGCCGAATTGCGTAGATCTCACTGTCAAAAGGCTTAAATGACTTTTTTGAACTAAGTTTGACGATTGCGCTCAAACCAAATGTCCTAGAACCAAATTTCTAAATGTGACTACTAGATTGGAATACAATACACTATTGGGTGAAGTTTGGTTGACTTCTGCGCAGTGGTTTGGGAGTTAAGATCAAAATTACATTTCTTGGCCGAATTGCGTAGATCTCACTGTCAAAAGGCTTAAATGACTTTTTTGAACTAAGTTTGAGGATTGCGCTCAAACCAAATTTGCTAAATCCAAATTTCCAAATGTAACTACTAGATTGTGATACAATACACTATTGGGTGAAGTTTGGTTCACTTCTGCGCAGCGGTTTGGGAGTTAACATCAAAATTACATTTCTCGGCCGAATTGCGTAGATCTCACTGTCAAAAGGCTTAAATGACTTTTTTAAACTAAGTTTAAGGATTGCGCTCAAACCAAATGTCCTAGAAACAAATTTCCAAATGTAACTACTAGATTGTGATACAATACACTATTGGGTGAAGTTTGGTTGACTTCTAAGCAGCGGTTTGGGAGTTAACATCAAAATTACATTTCTCGGCCGAATTGCGTAGATATCACTGTCAAAAGGCTTAAATGACTTTTTTGAACTAAGTTTGACGATTGCGCTCAAACCAAATGTCCTAGAACCAAATTTCTAAATGTAACTACTAGATTGTGATACAATACACTATTGGGTGAAGTTTGATTGACTTCTGCGCAGTGGTTTGGGAGTTAACATCAAAATTACATTTCTCGGCCGAATTGCGTAAATCTCACTGTCAAAAGGCTTAAATGACTTTTTTGAACTAAGTTTGAGGATTGCGCTCAAACCAAATGTCCTAGAACCAAATTTCCAAATGTAACTACTAGATTGTGATAAAATACACTATTGGGTGAAGTTTGGTTGACTTCTGCGCAGCGGTTTGGGAGTTAACATCAAAATTACATTTCTCGGCCATATCGCATAGATCTCACTGTGAAAAGGCTTAAATGGCTTTTTTGACCTAAGTTTGAGGATTGCGCTCAAATCAAATGTCCTAGAACCAAATTTCCACATGTAACTACTAGATTGTGATACAATACACTATTGGGTGAAGTTTGGTTGACTTCTGCGCAGCGGTTTGGGAGTTAACATCAAAATTACATTTCTCAGCCATATCGCATAGATCTCACTGTGAAAAGGCTTAAATGACTTTTTTTAATTAAGTTTGAAGATTGCGCTCAAACCAAATGTCCTAAAACTAAATTTCCAAATGTAACTACTAGATTGTGATACAATACACTATTGGGTGAAGTTTGGTTGACTTCTGCGCAGCGGTTTGGGAGTTAACATCAAAATTACATTTCTCGGCCATATCGCATAGATCTCAATGTGAAAAGGCTTATATGGCTTTTTTGACCTAAGTTTGAGGATTGCGCTCAAATCAAATGTCCTAGAACCAAATTTCCACATGTAACTACTAGATTGTGATATAATACACTAATGGGTGAAGTTTGGTTGACTTCTGCGCAGCGGTTTGGGAGTTAACATCAAAATTACATTTCTCGGCCATATCGCATAGATCTCACTGTGAAAAGGCTTAAATGGCTTTTTTGACCTAAGTTTGAGAATTGCGCTCAAATCAAATGTCCTAGAACCAAATTTCCACATGTAACTACTAAATTGTGATACAATACACTATTGGGTGAAGTTTGGTTGACTTCTGCGCAGCGGTTTGGGAGTTAACATCAAAATTACATTTCTCAGCCATATCACGTAGATCTCACTGTGAAAAGGCTTAAATGACTTTTTTTAATTAAGTTTGAAGATTGCGCTCAAACCAAATGTCCTAAAACTAAATTTCCAAATGTAAATACTAGATTGTGATACAATACACTATTGGGTGAAGTTTGGTTGACTTCTGCGCAGCGGTTTGGGAGTTAACATCAAAATTACATTTCTCGGCCATATCGCATAGATCTCACTGTGAAAAGGCTTAAATGACTTTTTTTAATTAAGTTTGAAGATTGCGCTCAAACCAAATGTCCTAAAACTAAATTTCCAAATGTAACTACTAGATTGTGATAAAATACACTATTGGGTGAAGTTTGGTTGACTTCTGCGCAGCGGTTTGGGAGTTAACATCAAAATTACATTTCTCGGCCATATCGCATAGATCTCACTGTGAAAAGGCTTAAATGGCTTTTTTGACCTAAGTTTGAGAATTGCGCTCAAATCAAATGTCCTAGAACCAAATTTCCACATGTAACTACTAAATTGTGATACAATACACTATTGGGTGAAGTTTGGTTGACTTCTGCGCAGCGGTTTGGGAGTTAACATCAAAATTACATTTCTCGGCCATATCGCATAGATTTCACTGTGAAAAGGCTTAAATGGCTTTTTTGACCTAAGTTTGAGGATTGCGCTCAAATCAAATGTCCTAGAACCAAATTTCCACATGTAACTACTAGTTTGTGATACAATACACTATTGGGTGAAGTTTGGTTGACTTCTGCGCAGCGGTTTGGGAGTTAACATCAAAATTACATTTCTCAGCCATATCGCGTAGATCTCACTGTGAAAAGGCTTAAATGACTTTTTTTAATTAAGTTTGAAGATTGCGCTCAAACCAAATGTCCTAAAACTAAATTTCCAAATGTAACTACTAGATTGTGATAAAATACACTATTGGGTGAAGTTTGGTTGACTTCTGCGCAGCGGTTTGGGAGTGAACATCAAAATTACATTTCTCGGCCATATCGCATAGATCTCACTGTGAAAAGGCTTAAATGGCTTTTTTGACCTAAGTTTGAGGATTGCGCTCAAATCAAATGTCCTAGAACCAAATTTCCACATGTAACTACTAGATTGTGATACAATACACTATTGGGTGAAGTTTGGTTGACTTCTGCGCAGCGGTTTGGGAGTTAACATCAAAATTACATTTCTCAGCCATATCGCATAGATCTCACTGTGAAAAGGCTTAAATGACTTTTTTTAATTAAGTTTGAAGATTGCGCTCAAACCAAATGTCCTAAAACTAAATTTCCAAATGTAACTACTAGATTGTGATACAATACACTATTGGGTGAAGTTTGGTTCACTTCTGCGCAGCGGTTACATTTCTCGGCCGAATTGCGTAGATCTCACTGTCAAAAGGCTTAAATGACTTTTTTGAACTAAGTTTGAGGATTGCGCTCAAACCAAATTTGCTAAATCCAAATTTCCAAATGTAACTACTAGATTGTGATACAATACACTATTGGGTGAAGTTTGGTTCACTTCTGCGCAGCGGTTTGGGAGTTATCATCAAAATTACATTTCTCGGCCGAATTGCGTAGATCTCACTGTCAAAAGGCTTAAATGACTTTTTTTAACTAAGTTTAAGGATTGCGCTCAAACCAAATGTCCTAGAACCAAATTTCCAAATGTAACTACTAGATTGTGATACAATACACTATTGGGTGAAGTTTGGTTGACTTCTGCGCAGCGGTTTGGGAGTTAACATCAAAATTACATTTCTCGGCCGAATTGCGTAGATCTCACTGTCAAAAGGCTTAAATGACTTTTTTGAACTAAGTTTGACGATTGCGCTCAAACCAAATGTCCTAGAACCAAATTTCTAAATGTGACTACTAGATTGGAATACAATACACTATTGGGTGAAGTTTGGTTGACTTCTGCGCAGTGGTTTGGGAGTTAAGATCAAAATTACATTTCTTGGCCGAATTGCGTAGATCTCACTGTCAAAAGGCTTAAATGACTTTTTTGAACTAAGTTTGAGGATTGCGCTCAAACCAAATTTGCTAAATCCAAATTTCCAAATGTAACTACTAGATTGTGATACAATACACTATTGGGTGAAGTTTGGTTCACTTCTGCGCAGCGGTTTGGGAGTTAACATCAAAATTACATTTCTCGGCCGAATTGCGTAGATCTCACTGTCAAAAGGCTTAAATGACTTTTTTAAACTAAGTTTAAGGATTGCGCTCAAACCAAATGTCCTAGAAACAAATTTCCAAATGTAACTACTAGATTGTGATACAATACACTATTGGGTGAAGTTTGGTTGACTTCTAAGCAGCGGTTTGGGAGTTAACATCAAAATTACATTTCTCGGCCGAATTGCGTAGATATCACTGTCAAAAGGCTTAAATGACTTTTTTGAACTAAGTTTGACGATTGCGCTCAAACCAAATGTCCTAGAACCAAATTTCTAAATGTAACTACTAGATTGTGATACAATACACTATTGGGTGAAGTTTGATTCACTTCTGCGCAGTGGTTTGGGAGTTAACATCAAAATTACATTTCTCGGCCGAATTGCGTAAATCTCACTGTCAAAAGGCTTAAATGACTTTTTTGAACTAAGTTTGAGGATTGCGCTCAAACCAAATGTCCTAGAACCAAATTTCCAAATGTAACTACTAGATTGTGATACAATACACTATTGGGTGAAGTTTGGTTGACTTCTGCGCAGCGATTTGGGAGTTAACATCAAAATTACATTTCTCGGCCGAATTGCATAGAACTCACTGTCAAAAGGCTTAAATGACTTTTTTTAATTAAGTTTGAAGATTGCGCTCAAACCAAATGTCCTAAAACTAAATTTCCAAATGTAACTACTAGATTGTGATAAAATACACTATTGGGTGAAGTTTGGTTGACTTCTGCGCAGCGGTTTGGGAGTTAACATCAAAATTACATTTCTCGGCCATATCGCATAGATCTCACTGTGAAAAGGCTTAAATGGCTTTTTTGACCTAAGTTTGAGGATTGCGCTCAAATCAAATGTCCTAGAACCAAATTTCCACATGTAACTACTAGATTGTGATACAATACACTATTGGGTGAAGTTTGGTTGACTTCTGCGCAGCGGTTTGGGAGTTAACATCAAAATTACATTTCTCAGCCATATCGCATAGATCTAACTGTGAAAAGGCTTAAATGACTTTTTTTAATTAAGTTTGAAGATTGCGCTCAAACCAAATGTCCTAAAACTAAATTTCCAAATGTAACTACTAGATTGTGATACAATACACTATTGGGTGAAGTTTGGTTGACTTCTGCGCAGCGGTTTGGGAGTTAACATCAAAATTACATTTCTCGGCCATATCGCATAGATCTCAATGTGAAAAGGCTTATATGGCTTTTTTGACCTAAGTTTGAGGATTGCGCTCAAATCAAATGTCCTAGAACCAAATTTCCACATGTAACTACTAGATTGTGATATAATACACTAATGGGTGAAGTTTGGTTGACTTCTGCGCAGCGGTTTGGGAGTTAACATCAAAATTACATTTCTCGGCCATATCGCATAGATCTCACTGTGAAAAGGCTTAAATGGCTTTTTTGACCTAAGTTTGAGAATTGCGCTCAAATCAAATGTCCTAGAACCAAATTTCCACATGTAACTACTAAATTGTGATACAATACACTATTGGGTGAAGTTTGGTTGACTTCTGCGCAGCGGTTTGGGAGTTAACATCAAAATTACATTTCTCAGCCATATCGCGTAGATCTCACTGTGAAAAGGCTTAAATGACTTTTTTTAATTAAGTTTGAAGATTGCGCTCAAACCAAATGTCCTAAAACTAAATTTCCAAATGTAAATACTAGATTGTGATACAATACACTATTGGGTGAAGTTTGGTTGACTTCTGCGCAGCGGTTTGGGAGTTAACATCAAAATTACATTTCTCGGCCATATCGCATAGATCTCACTGTGAAAAGGCTTAAATGACTTTTTTTAATTAAGTTTGAAGATTGCGCTCAAACCAAATGTCCTAAAACTAAATTTCCAAATGTAACTACTAGATTGTGATAAAATACACTATTGGGTGAAGTTTGGTTGACTTCTGCGCAGCGGTTTGGGAGTTAACATCAAAATTACATTTCTCGGCCATATCGCATAGATCTCACTGTGAAAAGGCTTAAATGGCTTTTTTGACCTAAGTTTGAGAATTGCGCTCAAATCAAATGTCCTAGAACCAAATTTCCACATGTAACTACTAAATTGTGATACAATACACTATTGGGTGAAGTTTGGTTGACTTCTGCGCAGCGGTTTGGGAGTTAACATCAAAATTACATTTCTCGGCCATATCGCATAGATTTCACTGTGAAAAGGCTTAAATGGCTTTTTTGACCTAAGTTTGAGGATTGCGCTCAAATCAAATGTCCTAGAACCAAATTTCCACATGTAACTACTAGTTTGTGATACAATACACTATTGGGTGAAGTTTGGTTGACTTCTGCGCAGCGGTTTGGAAGTTAACATCAAAATTACATTTCTCAGCCATATCGCGTAGATCTCACTGTGAAAAGGCTTAAATGACTTTTTTTAATTAAGTTTGAAGATTGCGCTCAAACCAAATGTCCTAAAACTAAATTTCCAAATGTAACTACTAGATTGTGATAAAATACACTATTGGGTGAAGTTTGGTTGACTTCTGCGCAGCGGTTTGGGAGTGAACATCAAAATTACATTTCTCGGCCATATCGCATAGATCTCACTGTGAAAAGGCTTAAATGGCTTTTTTGACCTAAGTTTGAGGATTGCGCTCAAATCAAATGTCCTAGAACCAAATTTCCACATGTAACTACTAGATTGTGATACAATACACTATTGGGTGAAGTTTGGTTGACTTCTGCGCAGCGGTTTGGGAGTTAACATCAAAATTACATTTCTCAGCCATATCGCATAGATCTCACTGTGAAAAGGCTTAAATGACTTTTTTTAATTAAGTTTGAAGATTGCGCTCAAACCAAATGTCCTAAAACTAAATTTCCAAATGTAACTACTAGATTGTGATAAAATACACTATTGGGTGAAGTTTGGTTGACTTCTGCGCAGCGGTTTGGGAGTTAACATCAAAATTACATTTCTCGGCCATATCGCATAGATCTCAATGTGAAAAGGCTTATATGGCTTTTTTGACCTGAGTTTGAGGATTGCGCTCAAATCAAATGTCCTAGAACCAAATTTCCACATGTAACTACTAGATTGTGATATAATACACTAATGGGTGAAGTTTGGTTGACTTCTGCGCAGCGGTTTGGGAGTGAACATCAAAATTACATTTCTCGGCCATATCGCATAGATCTCACTGTGAAAAGGCTTAAATGACTTTTTTTAATTAAGTTTGAAGATTGCGCTCAAACCAAATGTCCTAAAACTAAATTTCCAAATGTAACTACTAGATTGTGATAAAATACACTATTGGTTGAAGTTTGGTTGACTTCTGTGCAGCGGTTTGGGAGTTAACATCAAAATTACATTTCTCGGCCATATCGCATAGATCTCACTGTGAAAAGGCTTAAATGGCTTTTTTGACCTAAGTTTGAGAATTGCGCTCAAATCAAATGTCCTAGAACCAAATTTCCACATGTAACTACTAAATTGTGATACAATACACTATTGGGTGAAGTTTGGTTGACTTCTGCGCAGCGGTTTGGGAGTTAACATCAAAATTACATTTCTCGGCCATATCGCATAGATCTCACTGTGAAAAGGCTTAAATGGCTTTTTTGACCTAAGTTTGAGGATTGCGCTCAAACCAAATGTCCTAGAACCAAATTTCCAAATGTAACTACTAGATTGTGATAAAATACACTATTGGGTGAAGTTTGGTTGACTTCTGCGCAGCGGTTTGGGAGTTAACATCAAAATTACATTTCTCGGCCATATCGCATAGATCTCAATGTGAAAAGGCTTATATGGCTTTTTTGACCTAAGTTTGAGGATTGCGCTCAAATCAAATGTCCTAGAACCAAATTTCCACATGTAACTACTAGATTGTGATATAATACACTAATGGGTGAAGTTTAGTTGACTTCTGCGCAGCGGTTTGGGAGTGAACATCAAAATTACATTTCTCGGCCATATCGCTTAGATCTCACTGTGAAAAGGCTTAAATGACTTTTTTTAATTAAGTTTGAAGATTGCGCTCAAACCAAATGTCCTAAAACTAAATTTCCAAATGTAACTACTAGATTGTGATAAAATACACTATTGGGTGAAGTTTGGTTGACTTCTGCGCAGCGGTTTGGGAGTTAACATCAAAATTACATTTCTCGGCCATATCGCATAGATCTCACTGTGAAAAGGCTTAAATGGCTTTTTTGACCTAAGTTTGAGAATTGCGCTCAAATCAAATGTCCTAGAACCAAATTTCCACATGTAACTACTAAATTGTGATACAATACACTATTGGGTGAAGTTTGGTTGACTTCTGCGCAGCGGTTTGGGAGTTAACATCAAAATTACATTTCTCGGCCATATCGCATAGATCTCACTGTGAAAAGGCTTAAATGGCTTTTTTGACCTAAGTTTGAGGATTGCGCTCAAATCAAATGTCCTAGAACCAAATTTCCACATGTAACTATTAAATTGTGATACAATACACTATTGGGTGAAGTTTGGTTGACTTCTGCGCAGCGGTTTGGGAGTTAACATCAAAATTACATTTCTCGGCCATATCGCATAGATCTCACTGTGAAAAGGCTTAAATGGCTTTTTTGACCTAAGTTTGAGGATTGCGCTCAAATCAAATGTCCTAGAACCAAATTTCCACATGTAACTACTAGATTGTGATACAATACACTATTGGGTGAAGTTTGGTTGACTTCTGCGCAGCGGTTTGGGAGTGAACATCAAAATTACATTTCTCAGCCATATCGCGTAGATGTGAAAAGGCTTAAATGGCTATTTTGACCTAAGTTTGAGGATTGCGCTCAAAACAAATGTCCTAGAACCAAATTTCCACATGTAACTACTAGATTGTGATACAATACACTATTGGGTGAAGTTTGGTTGACTTCTGCGCAGCGGTTTGGGAGTTAACATCAAAATTACATTTCTCGGCCATATCGCATAGATCTCACTGTGAAAAGGCTTAAATGGCTTTTTTGACCTAAGTTTGAGGATTGCGCTCAAATCAAATGTCCTAGAACCAAATTTCCACATGTAACTACTAGATTGTGATACAATACACTATTGGGTGAAGTTTGGTTGACCTCTGCGCAGCGGTTTGGGAGTTAACATCAAAATTACATTTCTCAGCCATATCGCGTAGATCTCACTGTGAAAAGGCTTAAATGACTTTTTTTAATTAAGTTTGAATATTGCGCTCAAACCAAATGTCCTAAAACTAAATTTCCAAATGTAACTACTAGATTGTGATAAAATACACTATTGGGTGAAGTTTGGTTGACTTCTGCGCAGCGGTTTGGGAGTTAACATCAAAATTACATTTCTCGGCCATATCGCATAGATCTCACTGTGAAAAGGCTTAAATGGCTTTTTTGACCTAAGTTTGAGGATTGCGCTCAAATCAAATGTCCTAGAACCAAATTTCCACATGTAACTACTAGATTGTGATACAATACACTATTGGGTGAAGTTTGGTTGACTTCTGCGCAGCGGTTTGGGAGTTAACATCAAAATTACATTTCTCAGCCATATCGCATAGATCTCACTGTGAAAAGGCTTAAATGACTTTTTTTAATTAAGTTTGAAGATTGCGCTCAAACCAAATGTCCTAAAACTAAATTTCCAAATGTAACTACTAGATTGTGATAAAATACACTATTGGGTGAAGTTTGGTTGACTTCTGCGCAGCGGTTTGGGAGTTAACATCAAAATTACATTTCTCGGCCATATCGCATAGATCTCAATGTGAAAAGGCTTATATGGCTTTTTTGACCTAATTTTGAGGATTGCGCTCAAATCAAATGTCCTAGAACCAAATTTCCACATGTAACTACTAGATTGTGATATAATACACTAATGGGTGAAGTTTGGTTGACTTCTGCGCAGCGGTTTGGGAGTGAACATCAAAATTACATTTCTCGGCCATATCGCATAGATCTCACTGTGAAAAGGCTTAAATGACTTTTTTTAATTAAGTTTGAAGATTGCGCTCAAACCAAATGTCCTAAAACTAAATTTCCAAATGTAACTACTAGATTGTGATAAAATACACTATTGGGTGAAGTTTGGTTGACTTCTGCGCAGCGGTTTGGGAGTTAACATCAAAATTACATTTCTCGGCCATATCGCATAGATCTCACTGTGAAAAGGCTTAAATGGCTTTTTTGACCTAAGTTTGAGAATTGCGCTCAAATCAAATGTCCTAGAACCAAATTTCCACATGTAACTACTAGATTGTGATACAATACACTATTGGGTGAAGTTTGGTTGACTTCTGCGCAGCGGTTTGGGAGTTAACATCAAAATTACATTTCTCGGCCATATCGCATAGATCTCACTGTGAAAAGGCTTAAATGACTTTTTTAAATAAGTTTAATGATTGCGCTCAAACAAAATGTCCTAGAACAAAATTTTCAAATGTAACTACTAGATTGTGATACAATACACTATTGGGTGAAGTTTGGTTTACTTCTGCGCAGCGGTTTGGGAGTGAACATCAAAATTACATTTCTCGGCCATATCGCATAGATCTCACTGTGAAAAGGCTTAAATGACTTTTTTAATTAAGTTTGATGATTGCGCTCAAACCAAATGTCCTAGAACGAAATTTCCAAATGTAACTACTAGATTGTGATAAAATACACTATTGGGTGAAGTTTGGTTGACTTCTGCGCAGCGGTTTGGGAGTTAACATCAAAATTACATTTCTCGGCCATATCGCATAGATCTCAATGTGAAAAGGCTTATATGGCTTTTTTGACCTAAGTTTGAGGATTGCGCTCAAATCAAATGTCCTAGAACCAAATTTCCACATGTAACTACTAGATTGTGATATAATACACTAATGGGTGAAGTTTAGTTGACTTCTGCGCAGCGGTTTGGGAGTGAACATCAAAATTACATTTCTCGGCCATATCGCATAGATCTCACTGTGAAAAGGCTTAAATGACTTTTTTTAATTAAGTTTGAAGATTGCGCTCAAACCAAATGTCCTAAAACTAAATTTCCAAATGTAACTACTAGATTGTGATAAAATACACTATTGGGTGAAGTTTGGTTGACTTCTGCGCAGCGGTTTGGGAGTTAACATCAAAATTACATTTCTCGGCCATATCGCATAGATCTCACTGTGAAAAGGCTTAAATGGCTTTTTTGACCTAAGTTTGAGAATTGCGCTCAAATCAAATGTCCTAGAACCAAATTTCCACATGTAACTACTAAATTGTGATACAATACACTATTGGGTGAAGTTTGGTTGACTTCTGCGCAGCGGTTTGGGAGTTAACATCAAAATTACATTTCTCGGCCATATCGCATAGATCTCACTGTGAAAAGGCTTAAATGGCTTTTTTGACCTAAGTTTGAGGATTGCGCTCAAATCAAATGTCCTAGAACCAAATTTCCACATGTAACTATTAAATTGTGATACAATACACTATTGGGTGAAGTTTGGTTGACTTCTGCGCAGCGGTTTGGGAGTTAACATCAAAATTACATTTCTCGGCCATATCGCATAGATCTCACTGTGAAAAGGCTTAAATGGCTTTTTTGACCTAAGTTTGAGGATTGCGCTCAAATCAAATGTCCTAGAACCAAATTTCCACATGTAACTACTAGATTGTGATACAATACACTATTGGGTGAAGTTTGGTTGACTTCTGCGCAGCGGTTTGGGAGTGAACATCAAAATTACATTTCTCAGCCATATCGCGTAGATGTGAAAAGGCTTAAATGGCTTTTTTGACCTAAGTTTGAGGATTGCGCTCAAAACAAATGTCCTAGAACCAAATTTCCACATTTAACTACTAGATTGTGATACAATACACTATTGGGTGAAGTTTGGTTGACT
This sequence comes from Corythoichthys intestinalis, assembly GCF_030265065.1. NCBI lineage: Eukaryota > Metazoa > Chordata > Actinopteri > Syngnathiformes > Syngnathidae > Corythoichthys > Corythoichthys intestinalis. Next base: position 2,962,247 of record NC_080405.1, on the reverse strand, counting down.
TCTGCGCAGCGGTTTGGGAGTTAACATCAAAATTACATTTCTCGGCCATATCGCATAGATCTCACTGTGAAAAGGCTTAAATGGCTTTTTTGACCTAAGTTTGAGGATTGCGCTCAAATCAAATGTCCTAGAACCAAATTTCCACATGTAACTACTAGATTGTGATACAATACACTATTGGGTGAAGTTTGGTTGACTTCTGCGCAGCGGTTTGGGAGTTAACATCAAAATTACATTTCTCAGCCATATCGCGTAGATCTCACTGTGAAAAGGCTTAAATGACTTTTTTTAATTAAGTTTGAAGATTGCGCTCAAACCAAATGTCCTAAAACTAAATTTCCAAATGTAACTACTAGATTGTGATAAAATACACTATTGGGTGAAGTTTGGTTGACTTCTGCGCAGCGGTTTGGGAGTTAACATCAAAATTACATTTCTCGGCCATATCGCATAGATCTCACTGTGAAAAGGCTTAAATGGCTTTTTTGACCTAAGTTTGAGGATTGCGCTCAAATCAAATGTCCTAGAACCAAATTTCCACATGTAACTACTAGATTGTGATACAATACACTATTGGGTGAAGTTTGGTTGACTTCTGCGCAGCGGTTTGGGAGTTAACATCAAAATTACATTTCTCAGCCATATCGCATAGATCTCACTGTGAAAAGGCTTAAATGACTTTTTTTAATTAAGTTTGAAGATTGTGCTCAAACCAAATGTCCTAAAACTAAATTTCCAAATGTAACTACTAGATTGTGATAAAATACACTATTGGGTGAAGTTTGGTTGACTTCTGCGCAGCGGTTTGGGAGTTAACATCAAAATTACATTTCTCGGCCATATCGCATAGATCTCAATGTGAAAAGGCTTATATGGCTTTTTTGACCTAAGTTTGAGGATTGCGCTCAAATCAAATGTCCTAGAACCAAATTTCCACATGTAACTACTAGATTGTGATATAATACACTAATGGGTGAAGTTTGGTTGACTTCTGCGCAGCGGTTTGGGAGTGAACATCAAAATTACATTTCTCGGCCATATCGCATAGATCTCACTGTGAAAAGGCTTAAATGACTTTTTTTAATTAAGTTTGAAGATTGCGCTCAAACCAAATGTCCTAAAACTAAATTTCCAAATGTAACTACTAGATTGTGATAAAATACACTATTGGGTGAAGTTTGGTTGACTTCTGCGCAGCGGTTTGGGAGTTAACATCAAAATTACATTTCTCGGCCATATCGCATAGATCTCACTGTGAAAAGGCTTAAATGGCTTTTTTGACCTAAGTTTGAGAATTGCGCTCAAATCAAATGTCCTAGAACCAAATTTCCACATGTAACTACTAGATTGTGATACTATACACTATTGGGTGAAGTTTGGTTGACTTCTGCGCAGCGGTTTGGGAGTTAACATCAAAATTACATTTCTCGGCCATATCGCATAGATCTCACTGTGAAAAGGCTTAAATGACTTTTTTAAATAAGTTTGATGATTGCGCTCAAACAAAATGTCCTAGAACAAAATTTTCAAATGTAACTACTAGATTGTGATACAATACACTATTGGGTGAAGTTTGGTTTACTTCTGCGCAGCGGTTTGGGAGTGAACATCAAAATTACATTTCTCGGCCATATCGCATAGATCTCACTGTGAAAAGGCTTAAATGACTTTTTTAATTAAGTTTGATGATTGCGCTCAAACCAAATGTCCTAGAACGAAATTTCCAAATGTAACTACTAGATTGTGATACAATACACTATTGGGTGAAGTTTGGTTGACTTCTGCGCAGCGGTTTGGGAGTTAACATCAAAATTACATTTCTCAGCCATATCGCGTAGATCTCACTGTGAAAAGGCTTAAATGGCTTTTTTGACCTAAGTTTGAGGATTGCGCTCAAAACAAATGTCCTAGAACCAAATTTCCACATGTAACTACTAGATTGTGATACAATACACTATTGGGTGAAGTTTGGTTTACTTCTGCGCAGCGGTTTGGGAGTTAACATCAAAATTACATTTCTCGGCCATATCGCATAGATCTCACTGTGAAAAGGCTTAAATGGCTTTTTTGACCTAAGTTTGAGGATTGCGCTCAAATCAAATGTCCTAGAACCAAATTTCCACATGTAATTACTAGATTGTGATATAATACACTAATGGGTGAAGTTTGGTTGACTTCTGCGCAGCGGTTTGGGAGTGAACATCAAAATTACAATTCTCGGCCATATCGCATAGATCTCACTGTGAAAAGGCTTAAATGACTTTTTTTAATTAAGTTTGAAGATTGCGCTCAAACCAAATGTCCTAAAACTAAATTTCCAAATGTAACTACTAGATTGTGATAAAATACACTATTGGGTGAAGTTTGGTTGACTTCTGCGCAGCGGTTTGGGAGTTAACATCAAAATTACATTTCTCGGCCATATCGCATAGATCTCACTGTGAAAAGGCTTAAATGGCTTTTTTGACCTAAGTTTGAGAATTGCGCTCAAATCAAATGTCCTAGAACCAAATTTCCACATGTAACTACTAAAGTGTGATACAATACACTATTGGGTGACGTTTGGTTGACTTCTGCGCAGCGGTTTGGGAGTTAACATCACAATTACATTTCTCGGCCATATCGCATAGATCTCACTGTGAAAAGGCTTAAATGGCTTTTTTGACCTAAGTTTGAGGATTGCGCTCAAATCAAATGTCCTAGAACCAAATTTCCACATGTAACTACTAGATTGTGATACAATACACTATTGGGTGAAGTTTAGTTGACTTCTGCGCAGCAGTTTGGGAGTGAACATCAAAATTACATTTCTCGGCCATATCGCATAGATCTCACTGTGAAAAGGCTTAAATGGCTTTTTTGACCTAAGTTTGAGAATTGCGCTCAAATCAAATGTCCTAAAACTAAATTTCCAAATGTAACTACTAGATTGTGATAAAATACACTATTGGGTGAAGTTTGGTTGACTTCTGCGCAGCGGTTTGGGAGTTAACATAAAAATTACATTTCTCGGCCATATCGCATAGATCTCACTGTGAAAAGGCTTAAATGGCTTTTTTGACCTAAGTTTGAGGATTGCGCTCAAATCAAATGTCCTAGAACCAAATTTCCACATGTAACTACTAGATTGTGATACAATACACTAATGGGTGAAGTTTGGTTGACTTCTGCGCAGCGGTTTGGGAGTGAACATAAAAATTACATTTCTCGGCCATATCGCATAGATCTCACTGTGAAAACGCTTAAATGACTTTTTTTAATTAAGTTTGAAGATTGCGGTCAAACCAAATGTCCTAAAACTAAATTTCCAAATGTAACTACTAGATTGTGATAAAATACACTATTGGGTGAAGTTTGGTTGACTTCTGCGCAGCGGTTTGGGAGTTAACATCAAAATTACATTTCTCGGCCATATCGCATAGATCTCACTGTGAAAAGGCTTAAATGGCTTTTTTGACCTAAGTTTGAGAATTGCGCTCAAATCAAATGTCCTAGAACCGAATTTCCACATGTAACTACTCAATTGTGATACAATACACTATTGGGTGAAGTTTGGTTGACTTCTGCGCAGCGGTTTGGGAGTTAACATCAAAATTACATTTCTCGGCCATATCGCATAGATCTCACTGTGAAAAGGCTTAAATGGCTTTTTTGACCTAAGTTTGAGGATTGCGCTCAAATCAAATGTCCTAGAACCAAATTTCCACATGTAACTACTAGATTGTGATACAATACACTATTGTGTGAAGTTTGGTTGACTTCTGCGCAGCGGTTTGGGAGTTAACATCAAATTTACATTTCTTGGCCATATCGCGTAGATCTCACTGTGAAAAGGCTTAAATGGCTTTTTTGACCTAAGTTTGAGGATTGCGCTCAAATCAAATGTCCTAGAACCAAATTTCCACATGTAATTACTAGATTGTGATACAATACACTATTGGGTGAAGTTTGGTTTACTTCTGCGCAGCGGTTTGGGAGTTAACATCAAAATTACATTTCTCGGCCATATCGCATAGATCTCACTGTGAAAAGGCTTAAATGACTTTTTTAATTAAGTTTGAGGATTGCGCTCAAACAAAATGTCCTAGAACAAAATTTTCAAATGTAACTACTAGATTGTGATACAATACACTATTGGGTGAAGTTTGGTTGACTTCTGCGCAGCGGTTTGGGAGTTAACATCAAAATTACATTTCTCGGCCATGTCGCATAGATTTCACTGTGAAAAGGCTTAAATGGCTTTTTTGACCTAAGTTTGAGGATTGCGCTCAAATCAAATGTCCTAGAACCAAATTTCTACATGTAACTACTAGATTGTGATAAAATACACTATTGGGTGAAGTTTGGTTGACTTCTGCGCAGCGGTTTGGGAGTGAACATCAAAATTACATTTCTCGGCCATATCGCATAGATCTCACTGTGAAAACGCTTAAATGACTTTTTTTAATTAAGTTTGAAGATTGCGCTCAAATCAAATGTCCTAGAACTAAATTTCCAAATGTAACTACTAGATTGTGATAAAATACACTATTGGGTGAAGTTTGGTTGACTTCTGCGCAGCGGTTTGGGAGTTAACATCAAAATTACATTTCTCGGCCATATCGCATAGATCTCACTGTGAAAAGGCTTAAATGGCTTTTTTGACCTAAGTTTGAGGATTGCGCTCAAATCAAATGTCCTAGAACCAAATTTCCACATGTAACTACTAGATTGTGATACAATACACTATTGGGTGAAGTTTAGTTTACTTCTGCGCAGCGGTTTGGGAGTTAACATCAAAATTACATTTCTCGGCCATATCGCATAGATCTCACTGTGAAAAGGCTTAAATGGCTTTTTTGACCTAAGTTTGAGGATTGCGCTCAAATCAAATGTCCTAGAACCAAATTTCCACATGTAACTACTAGATTGTGATGCAATACACTAATGGGTGAAGTTTGGTTGACTTCTGCGCAGCGGTTTGGGAGTTAACATCAAATTTACATTTCTCGGCCATATCGCATAGATCTCACTGTGAAAAGGCTTAAATGGCTTTTTTGACCTAAGTTTGAGAATTGCGCTCAAATCAAATGTCCTAGAACCGAATTTCCACATGTAACTACTCAATTGTGATACAATACACTATTGGGTGAAGTTTGGTTGACTTCTGCGCAGCGGTTTGGGAGTTAACATCAAAATTACATTTCTCGGCCATATCGCATAGATCTCACTGTGAAAAGGCTTAAATGGCTTTTTTGACCTAAGTTTGAGGATTGCGCTCAAATCAAATGTCCTAGAACCAAATTTCCACATGTAACTACTAGATTGTGATACAATACACTATTGGGTGAAGTTTGGTTGACTTCTGCGCAGCGGTTTGGGAGTTAACATCAAATTTACATTTCTTGGCCATATCGCGTAGATCTCACTGTGAAAAGGCTTAAATGGCTTTTTTGACCTAAGTTTGAGGATTGCGCTCAAATCAAATGTCCTAGAACCAAATTTCCACATGTAATTACTAGATTGTGATACAATACACTATTGGGTGAAGTTTGGTTTACTTCTGCGCAGCGGTTTGGGAGTTAACATCAAAATTACATTTCTCGGCCATATCGCGTAGATCTCACTGTGAAAAGGCTTAAATGACTTTTTTAATTAAGTTTGATGATTGCGCTCAAACAAAATGTCCTAGAACAAAATTTTCAAATGTAACTACTAGATTGTGATACAATACACTATTGGGTGAAGTTTGGTTGACTTCTGCGCAGCGGTTTGGGAGTTAACATCAAAATTACATTTCTCGGCCATGTCGCATAGATCTCACTGTGAAAAGGCTTAAATGGCTTTTTTGACCTAAGTTTGAGGATTGCGCTCAAATCAAATGTCCTAGAACCAAATTTCTACATGTAACTACTAGATTGTGATAAAATACACTATTGGGTGAAGTTTGGTTGACTTCTGCGCAGCGGTTTGGGAGTGAACATCAAAATTACATTTCTCGGCCATATCGCATAGATCTCACTGTGAAAACGCTTAAATGAGTTTTTTTAATTAAGTTTGAAGATTGCGCTCAAATCAAATGTCCTAGAACTAAATTTCCAAATGTAACTACTAGATTGTGATAAAATACACTATTGGGTGAAGTTTGGTTGACTTCTGCGCAGCGGTTTGGGAGTTAACATCAAAATTACATTTCTCGGCCATATCGCATAGATCTCACTGTGAAAAGGCTTAAATGGCTTTTTTGACCTAAGTTTGAGGATTGCGCTCAAATCAAATGTCCTAGAACCAAATTTCCACATGTAACTACTAGATTGTGATACAATACACTATTGGGTGAAGTTTAGTTTACTTCTGCGCAGCGGTTTGGGAGTTAACATCAAAATTACATTTCTCGGCCATATCGCATAGATCTCACTGTGAAAAGGCTTAAATGGCTTTTTTGACCTAAGTTTGAGGATTGCGCTCAAATCAAATGTCCTAGAACCAAATTTCCACATGTAACTACTAGATTGTGATGCAATACACTAATGGGTGAAGTTTGGTTGACTTCTGCGCAGCGGTTTGGGAGTTAACATCAAATTTACATTTCTCGGCCATATCGCATAGATCTCACTGTGAAAAGGCTTAAATGACTTTTTTAATAAAGTTTGATGATTGCGCTCAAACAAAATGTCCTAGAACAAAATTTTCAAATGTAACTACTAGATTGTGATACAATACACTATTGGGTGAAGTTTGGTTTACTTCTGCGCAGCGGTTTGGGAGTTAACATCAAAATTACATTTTTCGGCCATATCGCATAGATCTCACTGTGAAAAGGCTTAAATGGCTTTTTTGACCTAAGTTTGAGGATTGCGCTCAAATCAAATGTTCTAGAACCAAATTTCCACATGTAACTACTAGATTGTGATAAAATACACTATTGGGTGAAGTTTGGTTGACTTCTGCGCAGCGGTTTGGGAGTGAACATCAAAATTACATTTCTCGGCCATATCGCATAGATCTCACTGTGAAAACGCTTAAATGACTTTTTTTAATTAAGTTTGAAGATTGCGCTCAAACCAAATGTCCTAGAACTAAATTTCTAAATGTAACTACTAGATTGTGATAAAATACACTATTGGGTGAAGTTTGGTTGACTTCTGCGCAGCGGTTTGGGAGTTAACATAAAAATTACATTTCTCGGCCATATCGCATAGATCTCACTGTGAAAAGGCTTAAATGACTTTTTTTAATTAAGTTTGAAGATTGCGCTCAAACCAAATGTCCTAGAACTAAATTTCCAAATGTAACTACTAGATTGTGATAAAATACACTATTGGGTGAATTTTGGTTGACTTCTGCGCAGCGGTTTGGGAGTTAACATCAAAATTACATTTCTCGGCCATATCGCATAGATCTCACTGTGAAAAGGCTTAAATGACTTTTTTAATTAAGTTTGATGATTGCGCTCAAACAAAATGTCCCAGAACAAAATTTTCAAATGTAACTACTAGATTGTGATACAATACACTATTGGGTGAAGTTTGGTTTACTTCTGCGTAGCGGTTTGGGAGTTAAAATCAAAATTACATTTCTCGGCCATATCGCATAGATCTCACTGTGAAAAGGCTTAAATGGCTTTTGTGACCTAAGTTTGAGGATTGCGCTCAAATCAAATGTCCTAGAACCAAATTTCCACATGTAACTACTAGATTGTGATACAATACACTAATGGGTGAAGTTTGGTTGACTTCTGCGCAGCGGTTTGGTAGTGAACATCAAAATTACATTTCTCGGCCATATCGCATAGATCTCACTGGGAAAAGGCTTAAATGACTTTTTTTAATTAAGTTTGAAGATTGCGCTCAAACCAAATGTCCTAGAACTAAATTTCTAAATGTAACTACTAGATTGTGATAAAATACACTATTGGGTGAAGTTTGGTTGACTTCTGCGCAGCGGTTTGGGAGTTAACATCAAAATTACATTTCTCGGCCATATCGCATAGATCTCACTGTGAAAAGGCTTAAATGACTTTTTTAATTAAGTTTGATCATTGCGCTCAAACAAAATGTCCTAGAACAAAATTTTCAAATGTAACTACTAGATTGTGATACAATACACTATTGGGTGAAGTTTGGTTTACTTCTGCGCAGCGGTTTGGGAGTTAACATCAAAATTACATTTCTCGGCCATATCGCATAGATCTCACTGTGAAAAGGCTTAAATGGCTTTTTTGACCTAAGTTTGAGGATTGCGCTCAAATCAAATGTCCTAGAACCAAATTTCTACATGTAACTACTATATTGTGATAAAATACACTATTGGGTGAAGTTTGGTTGACTTCTGCGCAGCGGTTTGGGAGTGAACATCAAAATTACATTTCTCGGCCATATCGCATAGATCTCACTGTGAAAACGCTTAAATGACTTTTTTTAATTAAGTTTGAAGATTGTGCTCAAATCAAATGTCCTAGAACTAAATTTCCAAATGTAACTACTAGATTGTGATAAAATACACTATTGGGTGAAGTTTGGTTGACTTCTGCGCAGCGGTTTGGGAGTTAACATCAAAATTACATTTCTCGGCCATATCGCATGGATCTCACTGTGAAAAGGCTTAAATGACTTTTTTTAATTAAGTTTGAAGATTGCCCTCTAACCAAATGTCCTAGAACTAAATTTCCAAATGTAACTACTAGATTGTGATAAAATACACTATTGGGTGAAGTTTGGTTGACTTCTGCGCAGCGGTTTGGGAGTTAACATCAAAATTACATTTCTCGGCCATATCGCATAGATCTCACTGTGAAAACGCTTAAATGACTTTTTTTAATTAAGTTTGAAGATTGCGCTCAAACCAAATGTCCTAGAACTAAATTTCTAAATGTAACTACTAGATTGTGATACAATACACTATTGGGTGAAGTTTGGTTGACTTCTGCGCAGCGGTTTGGGAGTTAACATCAAAATTACATTTCTCGGCCATATCGCATAGATCTCACTGTGAAAAGGCTTAAATGACTTTTTTAATTAAGTTTGATGATTGCGCTCAAACAAAATGTCCTAGAACAAAATTTTCAAATGTAACTACTAGATTGTGATACAATACACTATTGGGTGAAGTTTGGTTTACTTCTGCGCAGCGGTTTGGGAGTTAACATCAAAATTACATTTCTCGGCCATATCGCATAGATCTCACTGTGAAAAGGCTTAAATGGCTTTTTTAATTAAGTTTGATGATTGCTGTTACGAGTACCCCTGGTGGTCAGGGGCCGCGGCGTAACATAAGACGGCAGGTGTGCAAGGAGGAGGCAGTGACAAGTCAAAATTGCAAATAAAAAGTTTATTTAACAGAAAAGAAACAATGGACACAGAGCACACAAACATTTACCCAACCCCCTGCACTATGCAGCAAACACCAAATAAACAGTTCAAAAACCCCAACTAAACCTAGAACCCAAAACAACCCCCAAACTAAAACACTACAGTGACAGGCACCTATTGTGCCCCAAAATACATGGGTGGTGTTGCCGCTCTATCTAATGGACTAATACAGAGAGTTGGTACCTACGTGAGGTGGGAGACACGATGTAGACCTGCAGGTGTCTAACTAAAGTCCCTACCTCTGTGCTCTGCGCCAACCTAAAAAAAAAGACAAAAGAGACCATTAATAAACAAGTGGCAGAAAGTAAACTTCACAAACAGAATCAAAGGCAAAACATAACAGGCTTCAACAAACCAAGACAACCAAAATGAGAGCTGCCACCGCCTCTCTTGAACAGAGCAAACAATTCAACTTATATAGTGGCAGGACGAACAGATGATTGGATGATTGACTAATGAGGAAGTGGTTCCAGCTGTGGAGGCCTTCTGAGATCACAGGTGGAAACTACTGCAAATGAAATATACAGGTGAAAACAAACATAAACCAGTATAAAGTGAAAGGGAACACATACATACCTGAACAAAAGATAAATTACTCTCCATCTGTAACACTCCCCCCCCTAAAATATCAACTTCCAGTTGATAAACAGGCCTATCCGGAATAGCCCATCCAGCCAATGCAAGCGAAATTTCAAAAGGGTAGCAAAGCTATGGCGAAGTAACTAAACTGGCTTCGAACCAAAATAAAAGATGCCACATCATAAATAAAAACCCTGCTACTGACCACGAGACAGGGCATCAGCAAATACGTTGTCAACACCCTTTCTGTGTTTAATGACGAGGTCATAGCCCTGGAGACACAAAGACCACCGCATCAACCGCCGATTGTGATTGTACATTTTATGTATATACACCAATGGGTTGTGATCTGTATATACAATCACGGGCGCAACACTGGAGCCCACATACACATCAAAAAATTGCAAAGCCAGAAGAAGAGCCAGGGTCTCCTGTTCAATAGTCGAATACTTCTGTTGACATCGATTGAATTTTTTTGAGAAGTAGGCAACCGGGTGGTCCAACCCTTCATCGTCTGGCTGCAATAAAACTGCTCCAGCACCCGTACAACTGGCGTCGACCTCCAAGGAAAATGGTCTTGAGAAATCTGGAGCGCTCAAAACTGGGGCACTACATAATAGAGCCTTACAATTTTCAAATGCTCGTTGGCATAGGTCAGTCCACTGAAATGGATGCTTCGGACTGACAAGGTCCGTTAGTGGTGCGGCCACAGAAGAAAAATTCTTACAAAAACTCCGATAATATCCTGCCATACCCAGGAAGCGCCGCAATTCCCTCCTGGTGGTAGGCACTGGAAAGGAGTTTATGGCTTCAATCTTGGCTGCCAAGGGGCGCACTTTTCCACCACCCACTTGCTTACCCAAGTAGGTGACTGAAGCCTTACCGAACTCGCACTTAGCCAAATTAATGGTAAGTGAGGCATCAGCTAGACGCTGAAAGATGGTTCTGAGAGTCCTAATGTGATCTTCCCACTCATTTGAATGGATGACCACATCATCCAAATATGCAGTACAATCTGGGACATCGCCCAGGACGGTATTGACCAACTTTTGAAACGAAGCCGGCGCATTCTTAAGCCCAAAAGGCATCACAGTGTACTGCAGAAAGTTGTCTGGTGTTACAAAAGCAGAGATATCCGACGCACGATCAGTAAGGGCCACTTGCCAATACCCCTTTAACAAGTCCAACTTTGACACGTAACGTGCCGAGCCAACTGTATCAACACAGTCATCACGCGAGGAAGAGGAAATGCATCTGGCACAGTCAGGTTATTCACCTTCCGGTAGTCAGTGCAAAACCTAAACGTTGAATCGGGCTTTGGAACAAGGAGGCATGGACTACTCCATGGACTAGAGCTAGGTTTTGCCAGACCATGCTCGAGAAGATATTGAGTCTCCAGTCTCATGGCCGCCCTCTTTACTGCATCGACCCGATATGGATGCTGTTTTATGGGTCGTGCATCACCGACATCAATGTCGTGCTTTAAAACGTTTGTGCGAGATGGAACATCTCCAAACAACACAGTGTTTTTAAAAATCAAGGACTCCAAATCCTTCTGCTGGTCAGTGCTCAAGTGAGTCATCAGACTGGACAAATTGTTCAACATTTCCGTATTGGACAACCGAGGAGTTTGCAACTGGAGCCTACTGGTGTCCAACCCGTCGTCATCACACTCCGTTGTGTACTCCTCTGAACTGGAAACAGTCACCGCAACTGCGGCCACTAAAGGCCCACTCCCAGTACTAGAACGGTTATGATATGGTTTGAGCATGTTAACATGGCATACACGTGTTTTTCGCTTACGGTCGGGAGTCTTGATGGCGTAATCGGTTTCACTGAGCTTTTTCTCCACAGTGTATGGACCTGAAAACCGAGCAGACAAAGATGAACCTGGAACAGGTAACAAAACCAGTACCTGGTCACCCGGCCCAAACGAACGACAAACGGCGGTCTTGTCATACCGTTTCTTCATGTCGCTCTGCACTCCCGACAAACACTCCTTGGCCAAACTACATGCTCTGTGTAGCCGCTCACGAAACCGGCTCACATAACTGAGGATGTTTCTCTTCTTTGACAGTCCCGCACCTAGGATTTCATCTTTTAAAACCTTTAAAGGCCCTCGTACAGTGTGGCCAAATACGAGCTCTGCTGGACTGAAACCTAGGGATTCTTGTACAGTCTCCCTGACTGCAAAGAGAGCCAAAGGGACAGCATCATCCCAATCCCTACTGTTATCAAAACAGTACTTGCGCAGTATTGATTTTAATGTACCGTGCCATCTCTCCAACGCTCCCTGTGACTCCGGGTGATATGCACTAGATGTTCGATGTGTGATAGACAATGTTGTTAAAACCTGCTCAAAAATACCAGAAAGGAAATTAGTACCCTGATCAGTTTGTACCAATTTCGGCAGCCCAAAAGTAGAAAAGAACTTGATCAGAGCCTTGACTACAGACTGTGATGTTATTTTTCTGAGAGGTATTGCTTCAGGATATCTTGTCGCGACACACATCATAGTGAGTAAATATTGATTACCACTCTTCGTCTTAGGTAGCGGGCCAACGCAATCAACAAGGACGTGTTCGAATGCTTCGCCCAGCGCAGGGATTGGATGTAGGGGTGCTGGTTTAAGCCTCTGGTTTGGCTTTCCCACCACTTGACATGTGTGGCATGTACGGCAATACTGCACAACATCCTTTTTCAAACCAGGCCAGAAAAAATGTCCCAATACACGATCATAAGTTTTTGTCACACCTAAATGACCTGCCCATGCATTTTCGTGAGCCAACGATAAAACTGCATGGCGGTAACTTACCGGGACAATCACTTGAACAACGCTAAAATCTGTGTCCAAACGAGACTTCCATTTTCTTAAAAGCAACCCATCCTCAATAAAATACTTTGCATCCTTATTCTTTAAGTCATTCGGGCGCTGAATAGCCTCAAAACATTTGTTTAGACTGGTGTCAGATTTTTGCGCAGCAATAAGGTCATCTCGAGTCATCGTTAGAGAAACTGAATCAAATGCTGATCCTTTTAACACAGACTCAGTAGTCTTACTCCTCTCTGGGTTAACTAATCCGTCCGCGAAAAAGGTGTTCGATAAATCGACCTCATTACCCAGCTTTTTCAATTGCGCACGAGTGACGACACAGACCGGGAACACGTCAGGGTAAGCCTGCCCCAATTCGTCTGGTTGCGACTCATCAGGTTGCTGCACGACTTCCAACACCGGTGTGACCTTACCACCGGCGATGTCGTTCCCCAACAGAAAAGTGACGCCTGGCATCGGCAATGATGGGCGAACCCCAACTGAAAATGTGCCTGCCAAGAGATCACATGATAAATTAACCCAGTGTAACGGTACCGTGATGTACTCCATTCCAATTCCTTGGACCACCACACTCGAGCCACGAGAAGACTCATCATTAAAAGGCAATACATCACCCAAGATAAAAGATTGGGCAGCTCCGGTGTCCCGAAGGATGCGTACCGAGCACTTCTCACCTGAGCCTAGAGAAACATAACCGTCGAGCATAAAAGGTTCATAAGAGGAAACCTCACCTTTATTTACTCGAACTGGTGGAGAAGGCACCGTGCATAATCCAGTCGGAGAAGATTCAGCCTTTTGGTTATTTCTTTGCTCTGGACAGTTGGCTATCAAATGATCATTTTTATGACAAAGAAAACAGCGACGTTCTGCCGAAGGAGGTGACGACCCCCGCCCTGACCAAGACCGGCTTTTAAAACTCGATTTACGTTTGTCCCGTTTCTCAAAGTCATCTTTTTTATCAACATGCTGCCTGTGAGTAATCACATACTCATCTACCAGCACAGCTGCCTCGGACACATTAGTGACCTTCTGTTCATTTAAATAAGTGGCCAACCGATCCGATAGGCTATTTTTAAAATCCTCCATCAAAATTAAATCACAGAGCGAATTAAAATCTGTGACTTCACTTGCCTTTAACCAACGATTGAAAAGAGTTTGCTTTTCACTAGCAAACTCAACAAATGTTTTCTCCGGGGCCTTCCTGTGAACACGGAAACGCTGTCTATATGCTTCAGGAACAAGGCTATATGAACGCAGGACAGTCTCTTTTAACGTAGCATAAACCATGCTATCCCTCAGAGGCATTTTGTTCATCACATCGCGAGCTTTCCCAATCAACTTGCTCTGTAGCAAGGGCGCCCACGCCTCTGGTGGCCATTTAAAAGCCGTGGCTATTCTTTCGAAGGTATCAAAATACTCGTCCACCTCCGACTCACGGAATTCGGGGACGAGACCAATCTGCCGACTAGCGTCAAATGGCTTATGTGATGAGTTATCACCCTGAGTTGCGACCAAATGAGTTCCGGACGTTACATCAAGCCTTTTCATTTCTAGTTCCAATTCCTTTAATCGGACAGCATTTCTAGCCTCAAGTTCTAATTTATACATGGCCTGCTGATGTTTGTATTCGAGCTCACGGTCCCTCTCCTCTTTCTCAAGCTTCAAACGAGCTAAGCGAACCCTTAACCGAGGGGATGAACCGGCTCCATCAAAAGATGACCTACGGCTAGTGGGAGGAGTCGCACTCCCCACAACCCGAAAAACCGGAGGAACTTCCTCCTGAGAATCCAAAAGACCCTCTACCCCCTCAATAGACACGCCCTCTTTTACTAGCAAATCAACGACCGATGCCTTCAGCTGAGCCCAAGTTTTAGACATTAGGAGCTCAACTCCAAAATGCGCACCGATCGAACAAAAATCCGCTTTCCTACATTGGTCCAGTCGCCCCACTGTGGGATCCGCCAAGAAATCCCCAACTCTAAAGCCTGTGGCCATTGTCTACCAGGGCGCGCAGGGAACTACCAAAAAAGTTAAATAAACAAAAACTCGCAATCCGACCGCCACTGCACACCAACACACCTGCCGCCTCCACGGAACCACAAAGCTCCCGGACGAGCCCCCAAATGTTACGAGTACCCCTGGTGGTCAGGGGCCGCGGCGTAACATAAGACGGCAGGTGTGCAAGGAGGAGGCAGTGACAAGTCAAAATTGCAAATAAAAAGTTTATTTAACAGAAAAGAAACAATGGACACAGAGCACACAAACATTTACCCAACCCCCTGCACTATGCAGCAAACACCAAATAAACAGTTCAAAAACCCCAACTAAACCTAGAACCCAAAACAACCCCCAAACTAAAACACTACAGTGACAGGCACCTATTGTGCCCCAAAATACATGGGTGGTGTTGCCGCTCTATCTAATGGACTAATACAGAGAGTTGGTACCTACGTGAGGTGGGAGACACGATGTAGACCTGCAGGTGTCTAACTAAAGTCCCTACCTCTGTGCTCTGCGCCAACCTAAAAAAAAAGACAAAAGAGACCATTAATAAACAAGTGGCAGAAAGTAAACTTCACAAACAGAATCAAAGGCAAAACATAACAGGCTTCAACAAACCAAGACAACCAAAATGAGAGCTGCCACCGCCTCTCTTGAACAGAGCAAACAATTCAACTTATATAGTGGCAGGACGAACAGATGATTGGATGATTGACTAATGAGGAAGTGGTTCCAGCTGTGGAGGCCTTCTGAGATCACAGGTGGAAACTACTGCAAATGAAATATACAGGTGAAAACAAACATAAACCAGTATAAAGTGAAAGGGAACACATACATACCTGAACAAAAGATAAATTACTCTCCATCTGTAACAATTGCGCTCAAACAAAATGTCCTAGAACAAAATTTTTAAATGTAACTACTAGATTTTGATACAATATACTATTGGGTGAAGTTTGGTTGACTTCTGCGCAGCGGTTTGGGAGTTAACATCAAATTTACATTTCTCGGCCATATCGCGTAGATCTCACTGTGAAAAGGCTTAAATGGCTTTTTTGACCTAAGTTTGAGGATTGCGCTCAAATCAAATGTCCTAGAACCAAATTTCCACATGTAACTACTAGATTGTGATACAATACACTATTGGGTGAAGTTTAGTTTACTTCTGCGCAGCGGTTTGGGAGTTAACATCAAAATTACATTTCTCGGCCATATCGCATAGATCTCACTGTGAAAAGGCTTAAATGGCTTTTTTAATTAAGTTTGAGGATTGCGCTCAAATCAAATGTCCTAGAACCAAATTTCCACATGTAACTACTAGATTGTGATACAATACACTAATGGGTGAAGTTTGGTTGACTTCTGCGCAGCGGTTTGGGAGTGAACATCAAAATTACATTTCTCGGCCATATCGCATAGATCTCACTGTGAAAAGGCTTAAATGACTTTTTTTAATTAAGTTTGAAGATTGCGCTCAAACCAAATGTCCTAGAACTAAATTTCCAAATGTAACTACTAGATTGTGATACAATACACTATTGGGTGAAGTTTGGTTGACTTCTGCGCAGCGGTTTGGGAGTTAACATCAAAATTACATTTCTCGGCCATATCGCATAGATCTCACTGTGAAAAGGCTTAAATGACTTTTTTAATAAAGTTTGATGATTGCGCTCAAACAAAATGTCCTAGAACAAAATTTTCAAATGTAACTACTAGATTGTGATACAATACACTATTGGGTGAAGTTTGGTTGACTTCTGCGCAGCGGTTTGGGAGTTAACATCAAATTTACATTTCTCGGCCATATCGCGTAGATCTCACTGTGAAAAGGCTTAAATGGCTTTTTTGACCTAAGTTTGAGGATTGCGCTCAAATCAAATGTCCTAGAACCAAATTTCCACATGTAATTACTAGATTGTGATACAATACACTATTGGGTGAAGTTTGGTTTACTTCTGCGCAGCGGTTTGGGAGTTAACATCAAAATTACATTTCTCGGCCATATCGCATAGATCTCACTGTGAAAAGGCTTAAATGACTTTTTTAATTAAGTTTGATGATTGCGCTCAAACAAAATGTCCTAGAACAAAATTTTCAAATGTAACTACTAGATTGTGATACAATACACTATTGGGTGAAGTTTGGTTGACTTCTGCGCAGCGGTTTGGGAGTTAACATCAAAATTACATTTCTCGGCCATGTCGCATAGATCTCACTGTGAAAAGGCTTAAATGGCTTTTTTGACCTAAGTTTGAGGATTGCGCTCAAATCAAATGTCCTAGAACCAAATTTCCACATGTAACTACTAGATTGTGATACAATACACTAATGGGTGAAGTTTGGTTGACTTCTGCGCAGCGGTTTGGGAGTTAACATCAAAATTACATTTCTCGGCCATATCGCATAGATCTCACTGTGAAAAGGCTTAAATGACTTTTTTAATTAAGTTTAATGATTGCGCTCAAAACAAATGTCCTAGAACGAAATTTTCAAATGTAACTACTAGAATGTGATACAATACACTATTGGGTGAAGTTTGGTTGACTTCTGCGCAGCGGTTTGGGAGTTAACATCAAAATTACATTTCTCGGCCATATCGCATAGATCTCACTGTGAAAAGGCTTAAATGACTTTTTTAATTAAGTTTGATGATTGCGCTCAAACAAAATGTCCTAGAACAAAATTTTCAAATGTAACTACTAGATTGTGATACAATACACTATTGGGTGAAGTTTGGTTGACTTCTGCGCAGCGGTTTGGGAGTTAACATCAAAATTACATTTCTCGGCCATGTCGCATAGATCTCACTGTGAAAAGGCTTAAATGGCTTTTTTGACCTAAGTTTGAGGATTGCGCTCAAATCAAATGTCCTAGAACCAAATTTCCACATGTAACTACTAGATTGTGATACAATACACTAATGGGTGAAGTTTGGTTGACTTCTGCGCAGCGGTTTGGGAGTTAACATCAAAATTACATTTCTCGGCCATATCGCATAGATCTCACTGTGAAAAGGCTTAAATGACTTTTTTAATTAAGTTTAATGATTGCGCTCAAACCAAATGTCCTAGAACGAAATTTTCAAATGTAACTACTAGAATGTGATACAATACACTATTGGGTGAAGTTTGGTTGACTTCTGCGCAGCGGTTTGGGAGTTAACATCAAAATTACATTTCTCGGCCATATCGCATAGATCTCACTGTGAAAAGGCTTAAATGACTTTTTTAATTAAGTTTGATGATTGCGCTCAAACAAAATGTCCTAGAACAAAATGTTCAAATGTAACTACTAGATTGTGATACAATACACTATTGGGTGAAGTTTGGTTTACTTCTGCGCAGCGGTTTGGGAGTTAACATCAAAATTACATTTCTCGGCCATATCGCATAGATCTCACTGTGAAAAGGCTTAAATGGCTTTTTTGACCTAAGTTTGAGGATTGCGCTCAAATCAAATGTCCTAGAACCAAATTTCCACATGTAACTACTAGATTGTGATAAAATACACTATTGGGTGAAGTTTGGTTGACTTCTGCGCAGCGGTTTGGGAGTTAACATCAAAATTACATTTCTCGGCCATATCGCATAGATCTCACTGTGAAAAGGCTTAAATGACTTTTTTAAATTAAGTTTGAAGATTGCGCTCAAACCAAATGTCCTAGAACTAAATTTCTAAATGTAACTACTAGATTGTGATACAATACACTATTGGGTGAAGTTTGGTTGACTTCTGCGCAGCGGTTTGGGAGTTAACATCAAAATTACATTTCTCGGCCATATCGCATAGATCTCACTGTGAAAAGGCTTAAATGACTTTTTTAATTAAGTTTGATGATTGCGCTCAAACAAAATGTCCTAGAACAAAATTTTCAAATGTAACTACTAGATTGTGATACAATACACTATTGGGTGAAGTTTGGTTTACTTCTGCGCAGCGGTTTGGGAGTTAACATCAAAATTACATTTCTCGGCCATATCGCATAGATCTCACTGTGAAAAGGCTTAAATGGCTTTTTTAATTAAGTTTGATGATTGCGCTCAAACAAAATGTCCTAGAACAAAATTTTTAAATGTAACTACTAGATTTTGATACAATATACTATTGGGTGAAGTTTGGTTGACTTCTGCGCAGCGGTTTGGGAGTTAACATCAAATTTACATTTCTCGGCCATATCGCGTAGATCTCACTGTGAAAAGGCTTAAATGGCTTTTTTGACCTAAGTTTGAGGATTGCGCTCAAATCAAATGTCCTAGAACCAAATTTCCACATGTAACTACTAGATTGTGATACAATACACTATTGGGTGAAGTTTAGTTTACTTCTGCGCAGCGGTTTGGGAGTTAACATCAAAATTACATTTCTCGGCCATATCGCATAGATCTCACTGTGAAAAGGCTTAAATGGCTTTTTTAATTAAGTTTGAGGATTGCGCTCAAATCAAATGTCCTAGAACCAAATTTCCACATGTAACTACTAGATTGTGATACAATACACTAATGGGTGAAGTTTGGTTGACTTCTGCGCAGCGGTTTGGGAGTGAACATCAAAATTACATTTCTCGGCCATATCGCATAGATCTCACTGTGAAAAGGCTTAAATGGCTTTTTTGACCTAAGTTTGAGGATTGCGCTCAAATCAAATGTCCTAGAACCAAATTTCCACATGTAACTACTAGATTGTGATGCAATACACTATTGGGTGAAGTTTGGTTGACTTCTGCGCAGCGGTTTGGGAGTTAACATCAAAATTACATTTCTCGGCCATATCGCATAGATCTCACTGTGAAAAGGCTTAAATGACTTTTTTTAATTAAGTTTGAAGATTGCGCTCAAACCAAATGTCCTAGAACTAAATTTCCAAATGTAACTACTAGATTGCGATACAATACACTATTGGGTGAAGTTTGGTTGACTTCTGCGCAGCGGTTTGGGAGTTAACATCAAAATTACATTTCTCGGCCATATCGCATAGATCTCACTGTGAAAAGGCTTAAATGACTTTTTTAATAAAGTTTGATGATTGCGCTCAAACAAAATGTCCTAGAACAAAATTTTCAAATGTAACTACTAGATTGTGATACAATACACTATTGGGTGAAGTTTGGTTGACTTCTGCGCAGCGGTTTGGGAGTTAACATCAAATTTACATTTCTCGGCCATATCGCGTAGATCTCACTGTGAAAAGGCTTAAATGGCTTTTTTGACCTAAGTTTGAGGATTGCGCTCAAATCAAATGTCCTAGAACCAAATTTCCACATGTAATTACTAGATTGTGATACAATACACTATTGGGTGAAGTTTGGTTTACTTCTGCGCAGCGGTTTGGGAGTTAACATCAAAATTACATTTCTCGGCCATATCGCATAGATCTCACTGTGAAAAGGCTTAAATGACTTTTTTAATTAAGTTTGATGATTGCGCTCAAACAAAATGTCCTAGAACAAAATTTTCAAATGTAACTACTAGATTGTGATACAATACACTATTGGGTGAAGTTTGGTTGACTTCTGCGCAGCGGTTTGGGAGTTAACATCAAAATTACATTTCTCGGCCATGTCGCATAGATCTCACTGTGAAAAGGCTTAAATGGCTTTTTTGACCTAAGTTTGAGGATTGCGCTCAAATCAAATGTCCTAGAACCAAATTTCCACATGTAACTACTAGATTGTGATACAATACACTAATTGGTGAAGTTTGGTTGACTTCTGCGCAGCGGTTTGGGAGTTAACATCAAAATTACATTTCTCGGCCATATCGCATAGATCTCACTGTGAAAAGGCTTAAATGACTTTTTTAATTAAGTTTAATGATTGCGCTCAAACCAAATGTCCTAGAACGAAATTTTCAAATGTAACTACTAGAATGTGATACAATACACTATTGGGTGAAGTTTGGTTGACTTCTGCGCAGCGGTTTGGGAGTTAACATCAAAATTACATTTCTCGGCCATATCGCATAGATCTCACTGTGAAAAGGCTTAAATGACTTTTTTAATTAAGTTTGATGATTGCGCTCAAACAAAATGTCCTAGAACAAAATTTTCAAATGTAACTACTAGATTGTGATACAATACACTATTGGGTGAAGTTTGGTTGACTTCTGCGCAGCGGTTTGGGAGTTAACATCAAAATTACATTTCTCGGCCATATCGCATAGATCTCACTGTGAAAAGGCTTAAATGACTTTTTTAATTAAGTTTGAAGATTGCGCTCAAACAAAATGTCCTAGAACAAAATTTTCAAATGTAACTACTAGATTGTGATACAATACACTATTGGGTGAAGTTTGGTTTACTTCTGCGCAGCGGTTTGGGAGTTAACATCAAAATTACATTTCTCGGCCATATCGCATATATCTCACTGTGAAAAGGCTTAAATGGCTTTTTTGACCTAAGTTTGAGGATTGCGCTCAAATCAAATGTTCTAGAACCAAATTTCCACATGTAACTACTAGATTGTGATAAAATACACTATTGGGTGAAGTTTGGTTGACTTCTGCGCAGCGGTTTGGGAGTGAACATCAAAATTACATTTCTCGGCCATATCGCATAGATCTCACTGTGAAAACGCTTAAATGACTTTTTTTAATTAAGTTTGAAGATTGCGCTCAAACCAAATGTCCTAGAACTAAATTTCTAAATGTAACTACTAGATTGTGATAAAATACACTATTGGGTGAAGTTTGGTTGACTTCTGCGCAGCGGTTTGGGAGTTAACATAAAAATTACATTTCTCGGCCATATCGCATAGATCTCACTGTGAAAAGGCTTAAATGACTTTTTTTAATTAAGTTTGAAGATTGCGCTCAAACCAAATGTCCTAGAACTAAATTTCCAAATGTAACTACTAGATTGTGATAAAATACACTATTGGGTGAATTTTGGTTGACTTCTGCGCAGCGGTTTGGGAGTTAACATCAAAATTACATTTCTCGGCCATATCGCATAGATCTCACTGTGAAAAGGCTTAAATGACTTTTTTAATTAAGTTTGATGATTGCGCTCAAACAAAATGTCCCAGAACAAAATTTTCAAATGTAACTACTAGATTGTGATACAATACACTATTGGGTGAAGTTTGGTTTACTTCTGCGTAGCGGTTTGGGAGTTAAAATCAAAATTACATTTTTCGGCCATATCGCATAGATCTCACTGTGAAAAGGCTTAAATGGCTTTTGTGACCTAAGTTTGAGGATTGCGCTCAAATCAAATGTCCTAGAACCAAATTTCCACATGTAACTACTAGATTGTGATAAAATACACTATTGGGTGAAGTTTGGTTGACTTCTGCGCAGCGGTTTGGGAGTGAACATCAAAATTACATTTCTCGGCCATATCGCATAGATCTCACTGTGAAAACGCTTAAATGACTTTTTTTAATTAAGTTTGAAGATTGTGCTCAAATCAAATGTCCTAGAACTAAATTTCCAAATGTAACTACTAGATTGTGATAAAATACACTATTGGGTGAAGTTTGGTTGACTTCTGCGCAGCGGTTTGGGAGTTAACATCAAAATTACATTTCTCGGCCATATCGCATGGATCTCACTGTGAAAAGGCTTAAATGACTTTTTTTAATTAAGTTTGAAGATTGCGCTCTAACCAAATGTCCTAGAACTAAATTTCCAAATGTAACTACTAGATTGTGATAAAATACACTATTGGGTGAAGTTTGGTTGACTTCTGCGCAGCGGTTTGGGAGTTAACATCAAAATTACATTTCTCGGCCATATCGCATAGATCTCACTGTGAAAAGGCTTAAATGACTTTTTTTAATTAAGTTTGAAGATTGCGCTCAAACCAAATGTCCTAGAACTAAATTTCTAAATGTAACTACTAGATTGTGATACAATACACTATTGGGTGAAGTTTGGTTGACTTCTGCGCAGCGGTTTGGGAGTTAACATCAAAATTACATTTCTCGGCCATATCGCATAGATCTCACTGTGAAAAGGCTTAAATGACTTTTTTAATTAAGTTTGATGATTGCGCTCAAACAAAATGTCCTAGAACAAAATTTTCAAATGTAACTACTAGATTGTGATACAATACACTATTGGGTGAAGTTTGGTTTACTTCTGCGCAGCGGTTTGGGAGTTAACATCAAGATTACATTTCTCGGCCATATCGCATAGATCTCACTGTGAAAAGGCTTAAATGGCTTTTTTAATTAAGTTTGATGATATCGCTCAAACAAAATGTCCTAGAACAAAATTTTTAAATGTAACTACTAGATTTTGATACAATATACTATTGGGTGAAGTTTGGTTGACTTCTGCGCAGCGGTTTGGGAGTTAACATCAAATTTACATTTCTCGGCCATATCGCGTAGATCTCACTGTGAAAAGGCTTAAATGGCTTTTTTGACCTAAGTTTGAGGATTGCGCTCAAATCAAATGTCCTAGAACCAAATTTCCACATGTAACTACTAGATTGTGATACAATACACTATTGGGTGAAGTTTAGTTTACTTCTGCGCAGCGGTTTGGGAGTTAACATCAAAATTACATTTCTCGGCCATATCGCATAGATCTCACTGTGAAAAGGCTTAAATGGCTTTTTTAATTAAGTTTGAGGATTGCGCTCAAATCAAATGTCCTAGAACCAAATTTCCACATGTAACTACTAGATTGTAATACAATACACTAATGGGTGAAGTTTGGTTGACTTCTGCGCAGCGGTTTGGGAGTGAACATCAAAATTACATTTCTCGGCCATATCGCATAGATCTCACTGTGAAAAGGCTTAAATGGCTTTTTTGACCTAATTTTGAGGATTGCGCTCAAATCAAATGTCCTAGAACCAAATTTCCACATGTAACTACTAGATTGTGATGCAATACACTATTGGGTGAAGTTTGGTTGACTTCTGCGCAGCGGTTTGGGAGTTAACATCAAAATTACATTTCTCGGCCATATCGCATAGATCTCACTGTGAAAAGGCTTAAATGACTTTTTTAAATTAAGTTTGAAGATTGCGCTCAAACCAAATGTCCTACAACTAAATTTCCAAATGTAACTACTAGATTGTGATACAATACACTATTGGGTGAAGTTTGGTTGACTTCTGCGCAGCGGTTTGGGAGTTAACATCAAAATTACATTTCTCGGCCATATCGCATAGATCTCACTGTGAAAAGGCTTAAATGGCTTTTTTGACCTAAGTTTGAGAATTGCGCTCAAATCAAATGTCCTAGAACAAAATTTTCAAATGTAACTACTAGATTGTGATACAATACACTATTGGGTGAAGTTTGGTTGACTTCTGCGCAGCGGTTTGGGAGTTAACATCAAATTTACATTTCTCGGCCATATCGCGTAGATCTCACTGTGAAAAGGCTTAAATGGCTTTTTTGACCTAAGTTTGAGGATTGCGCTCAAATCAAATGTCCTAGAACCAAATTTCCACATGTAATTACTAGATTGTGATACAATACACTATTGGGTGAAGTTTGGTTTACTTCTGCGCAGCGGTTTGGGAGTTAACATCAAAATTACATTTCTCGGCCATATCGCATAGATCTCACTGTGAAAAGGCTTAAATGACTTTTTTAATTAAGTTTGATGATTGCGCTCAAACAAAATGTCCTAGAACAAAATTTTCAAATGTAACTACTAGATTGTGATACAATACACTATTGGGTGAAGTTTGGTTGACTTCTGCGCAGCGGTTTGGGAGTTAACATCAAAATTACATTTCTCGGCCATGTCGCATAGATCTCACTGTGAAAAGGCTTAAATGGCTTTTTTGACCTAAGTTTGAGGATTGCGCTCAAATCAAATGTCCTAGAACCAAATTTCCACATGTAACTACTAGATTGTGATACAATACACTAATGGGTGAAGTTTGGTTGACTTCTGCGCAGCGGTTTGGGAGTTAACATCAAAATTACATTTCTCGGCCATATCGCATAGATCTCACTGTGAAAAGGCTTAAATGACTTTTTTAATTAAGTTTAATGATTGCGCTCAAACCAAATGTCCTAGAACGAAATTTTCAAATGTAACTACTAGAATGTGATACAATACACTATTGGGTGAAGTTTGGTTGACTTCTGCGCAGCGGTTTGGGAGTTAACATCAAAATTACATTTCTCGGCCATATCGCATAGATCTCACTGTGAAAAGGCTTAAATGACTTTTTTAATTAAGTTTGATGATTGCGCTCAAACAAAATGTCCTAGAACAAAATTTTCAAATGTAACTACTAGATTGTGATACAAGACACTATTGGGTGAAGTTTGGTTGACTTCTGCGCAGCGGTTTGGGAGTTAACATCAAAATTACATTTCTCGGCCATGTCGCATAGATCTCACTGTGAAAAGGCTTAAATGGCTTTTTTGACCTAAGTTTGAGGATTGCGCTCAAATCAAATGTCCTAGAACCAAATTTCCACATGTAACTACTAGATTGTGATACAATACACTAATGGGTGAAGTTTGGTTGACTTCTGCGCAGCGGTTTGGGAGTTAACATCAAAATTACATTTCTCGGCCATATCGCATAGATCTCACTGTGAAAAGGCTTAAATGACTTTTTTAATTAAGTTTAATGATTGCGCTCAAACCAAATGTCCTAGAACGAAATTTTCAAATGTAACTACTAGAATGTGATACAATACACTATTGGGTGAAGTTTGGTTGACTTCTGCGCAGCGGTTTGGGAGTTAACATCAAAATTACATTTCTCGGCCATATCGCATAGATCTCACTGTGAAAAGGCTTAAATGACTTTTTTAATTAAGTTTGATGATTGCGCTCAAACAAAATGTCCTAGAACAAAATGTTCAAATGTAACTACTAGATTGTGATACAATACACTATTGGGTGAAGTTTGGTTTACTTCTGCGCAGCGGTTTGGGAGTTAACATCAAAATTACATTTCTCGGCCATATCGCATAGATCTCACTGTGAAAAGGCTTAAATGGCTTTTTTGACCTAAGTTTGAGGATTGCGCTCAAATCAAATGTCCTAGAACCAAATTTCCACATGTAACTACTAGATTGTGATAAAATACACTATTGGGTGAAGTTTGGTTGACTTCTGCGCAGCGGTTTGGGAGTTAACATCAAAATTACATTTCTCGGCCATATCGCATAGATCTCACTGTGAAAAGGCTTAAATGACTTTTTTTAATTAAGTTTGAAGATTGCGCTCAAACCAAATGTCCTAGAACTAAATTTCTAAATGTAACTACTAGATTGTGATACAATACACTATTGGGTGAAGTTTGGTTGACTTCTGCGCAGCGGTTTGGGAGTTAACATCAAAATTACATTTCTCGGCCATATCGCATAGATCTCACTGTGAAAAGGCTTAAATGACTTTTTTAATTAAGTTTGAGGATTGCGCTCAAACAAAATGTCCTAGAACAAAATTTTCAAATGTAACTACTAGATTGTGATACAATACACTATTGGGTGAAGTTTGGTTTACTTCTGCGCAGCGGTTTGGGAGTTAACATCAAAATTACATTTCTCGGCCATATCGCATAGATCTCACTGTGAAAAGGCTTAAATGGCTTTTTTAATTAAGTTTGATGATTGCGCTCAAACAAAATGTCCTAGAACAAAATTTTTAAATGTAACTACTAGATTTTGATACAATATACTATTGGGTGAAGTTTGGTTGACTTCTGCGCAGCGGTTTGGGAGTTAACATCAAATTTACATTTCTCGGCCATATCGCGTAGATCTCACTGTGAAAAGGCTTAAATGGCTTTTTTGACCTAAGTTTGAGGATTGCGCTCAAATCAAATGTCCTAGAACCAAATTTCCACATGTAACTACTAGATTGTGATACAATACACTATTGGGTGAAGTTTAGTTTACTTCTGCGCAGCGGTTTGGGAGTTAACATCAAAATTACATTTCTCGGCCATATCGCATAGATCTCACTGTGAAAAGGCTTAAATGGCTTTTTTAATTAAGTTTGAGGATTGCGCTCAAATCAAATGTCCTAGAACCAAATTTCCACATGTAACTACTAGATTGTGATACAATACACTAATGGGTGAAGTTTGGTTGACTTCTGCGCAGCGGTTTGGGAGTGAACATCAAAATTACATTTCTCGGCCATATCGCATAGATCTCACTGTGAAAAGGCTTAAATGGCTTTTTTGACCTAAGTTTGAGGATTGCGCTCAAATCAAATGTCCTAGAACCAAATTTCCACATGTAACTACTAGATTGTGATGCAATACACTATTGGGTGAAGTTTGGTTGACTTCTGCGCAGCGGTTTGGGAGTTAACATCAAAATTACATTTCTCGGCCATATCGCATAGATCTCACTGTGAAAAGGCTTAAATGACTTTTTTTAATTAAGTTTGAAGATTGCGCTCAAACCAAATGTCCTAGAACTAAATTTCCAAATGTAACTACTAGATTGTGATACAATACACTATTGGGTGAAGTTTGGTTGACTTCTGCGCAGCGGTTTGGGAGTTAACATCAAAATTACATTTCTCGGCCATATCGCATAGATCTCACTGTGAAAAGGCTTAAATGACTTTTTTAATAAAGTTTGATGATTGCGCTCAAACAAAATGTCCTAGAACAAAATTTTCAAATGTAACTACTAGATTGTGATACAATACACTATTGGGTGAAGTTTGGTTGACTTCTGCGCAGCGGTTTGGGAGTTAACATCAAATTTACATTTCTCGGCCATATCGCGTAGATCTCACTGTGAAAAGGCTTAAATGGCTTTTTTGACCTAAGTTTGAGGATTGCGCTCAAATCAAATGTCCTAGAACCAAATTTCCACATGTAATTACTAGATTGTGATACAATACACTATTGGGTGAAGTTTGGTTTACTTCTGCGCAGCGGTTTGGGAGTTAACATCAAAATTACATTTCTCGGCCATATCGCATAGATCTCACTGTGAAAAGGCTTAAATGACTTTTTTAATTAAGTTTGATGATTGCGCTCAAACAAAATGTCCTAGAACAAAATTTTCAAATGTAACTACTAGATTGTGATACAATACACTATTGGGTGAAGTTTGGTTGACTTCTGCGCAGCGGTTTGGGAGTTAACATCAAAATTACATTTCTCGGCCATATCGCATAGATCTCACTGTGAAAAGGCTTAAATGACTTTTTTAATTAAGTTTGATGATTGCGCTCAAACAAAATGTCCTAGAACAAAATGTTCAAATGTAACTACTAGATTGTGATACAATACACTATTGGGTGAAGTTTGGTTTACTTCTGCGCAGCGGTTTGGGAGTTAACATCAAAATTACATTTCTCGGCCATATCGCATAGATCTCACTGTGAAAAGGCTTAAATGGCTTTTTTGACCTAAGTTTGAGGATTGCGCTCAAATCAAATGTCCTAGAACCAAATTTCCACATGTAACTACTAGATTGTGATAAAATACACTATTGGGTGAAGTTTGGTTGACTTCTGCGCAGCGGTTTGGGAGTGAACATCAAAATTACATTTCTCGGCCATATCGCATAGATCTCACTGTGAAAAGGCTTAAATGACTTTTTTTAATTAAGTTTGAAGATTGCGCTCAAACAAAATGTCCTAGAACAAAATTTTCAAATGTAACTACTAGATTGTGATACAATACACTATTGGGTGAAGTTTGGTTGACTTCTGCGCAGCGGTTTGGGAGTTAACATCAAATTTACATTTCTCGGCCATATCGCGTAGATCTCACTGTGAAAAGGCTTAAATGGCTTTTTTGACCTAAGTTTGAGGATTGCGCTCAAATCAAATGTCCTAGAACCAAATTTCCACATGTAATTACTAGATTGTGATACAATACACTATTGGGTGAAGTTTGGTTTACTTCTGCGCAGCGGTTTGGGAGTTAACATCAAAATTACATTTCTCGGCCATATCGCATAGATCTCACTGTGAAAAGGCTTAAATGACTTTTTTAATTAAGTTTGATGATTGCGCTCAAACAAAATGTCCTAGAACAAAATTTTCAAATGTAACTACTAGATTGTGATACAATACACTATTGGGTGAAGTTTGGTTGACTTCTGCGCAGCGGTTTGGGAGTTAACATCAAAATTACATTTCTCGGCCATGTCGCATAGATCTCACTGTGAAAAGGCTTAAATGGCTTTTTTGACCTAAGTTTGAGGATTGCGCTCAAATCAAATGTCCTAGAACCAAATTTCCACATGTAACTACTAGATTGTGATACAATACACTAATGGGTGAAGTTTGGTTGACTTCTGCGCAGCGGTTTGGGAGTTAACATCAAAATTACATTTCTCGGCCATATCGCATAGATCTCACTGTGAAAAGGCTTAAATGACTTTTTTAATTCAATTCAATTCAATTTTATTTGTATAGCCCTCAATCACAACAGAGGTCTCAAAGGACTTTACAGAGGCAATATGATACACAATTAGAAATGAAGCAACAAAGATGAATAGATACAGTTCAAGTCCTGGGTATCCCCTATCCTTAAGACCCTCCATGCCGGCAAGGAAAAACTCCAAAAACTCCAGAGTCAATTGGGAGAAAAATGAGAAACCTTGGGGAGTACCACAGTCAGGAGAGATCCACTCCCAGGACGGATAGACAGGAACCCCAGAACGGCTAATGGAAATTAGCAAGCGAAATTATAGTCCGTAAAAATACAGTGGAGTAAAGGAGCAAGAAGAGGTCCCTCTAGTCAGATGAGACGGGGGTAGCAGCGAGGACGTCTATCCAGCCAGGGGTCCGGACAGTCAGGAGGCTGCAGCTGAAAAATAGCCCCTCCCCAGAGGGGAGGGGGGAAAGGGGACACCGGGTGACTAGTGATGAAGAGACTAGACAACTAGATATTAACATTGGAAAATAGAAATAAAGTAAGACAAGTGGTAGGTAGAGTAAGAAAAGGAGATAGAACTCAGCGGCTGTACTGCCCCCCAGCATTATAGCTTCTAGTGCAACTTAAACTGTGAGTCTATTCCGACTTCAACTAGCCTAACTATAAGCTTTGTCGAATAGGAACGTTTTTAATCTAATCTTAAATGTGCAAACTGTCTCGGCTTCTTTAATACTAGCTGGAAGCTGATTCCATAAAACAGGGGCTTGGTGGCTAAAGGCTCTAGCTCCGACAGTACTTTTATGAACCCTGGGAACTACCAGTAGACCTGCATTCTGAGATCGGAGTGTTCTGTTGGGGCGGTATGGAACCAGAGCATCGGTGAGATAAGATGGCCCCAACCCATTAATGGTCTTAAATGTAAGAAGGAGTATTTTAAATTTAATTCTAAACTCGACTGGAAGCCAGTGAAGTGCCTGGAGCACAGGGGTGATGTGCTCTCTTCTATTGGTTCCTGTTAAAAGTCTTGCTGCTGCGTTTTGGACTAGCTGAAGACCTTTTAGAGAGCTTTTAGGACAAGCTGCAAGTAGGGAGTTACAGTAATCCAATCTCGATGTAACGAACGCGTGAATTAATTTTTCTGCATCGCTTTTAGATAAAATATTTCTAATTTTGGCGATGTTGCGCAGGTGAAAGAAAGCCGTTCTACAGGTTTGTTTAATGTGTGCTTTAAACGATAAGTCAGGGTCAAATAAAATTCCTAGGTTTTTAACTGTGGCGCTGGAGGCTACACTTACATTGTCCAGAGTGACTATCTGGGCAGATAAAGAGTCTCTAACACTTTTCGAGCCTATTATAAGGACTTCTGTCTTTTCAGGGTTAAGTAGAAGATAGTTAGTGCTCATCCAGGTATTTATATCTCGGACGCAGGCGCTTAGTTTTTCTACTTGCCTGACCTGCTCAGGTTTAATTGATAAATACAGTTGTGTGTCGTCAGCGTAACAATGAAAGTTAATGCTATGTTTTCTGATGATGTTACCTAGAGGAAGCATATACAGCGTAAACAAGATGGGCCCGAGGACAGATCCTTGCGGCACACCATAACTAACTCTAGAGTACGATGATGATTGCTGGTTTACATTGACAAACTGGTACCTATTAGATAAATATGATTTAAACCAGCAGAGGGCTGCTCCTCTAATGCCTATGTCACATTCTAATCTCTGCAATAAGATATTATGGTCGATTGTGTCAAAGGCTGCGCTCAGGTCCAGCAGAACCAGGATCGAGACTAATCCAACGTCAGCGGCAAGTAACAAGTCATTAGTTACTTTAACTAATGCGGTTTCAGTGCTATGATGAGCTCGAAAGCCAGACTGGAACTGTTCAAATAAACTATTGTCCTGTAGGTGCTGACAGAGCTGTTTAATTACCACTCTTTCAAGGACTTTGGAGAGAAATGGTAAGTTAGAAATAGGTCTATAATTGGCCAGAATATCAGGATCAAGAGTAGGTTTTTTCAAGAGCGGTTTAATAACTGCATATTTAAAGGACTGCGGCACGTAGCCAGTAACTAATGAGGTATTTATTATATTTAAGATAGTGTCAATAGTTAGAGGCAGGGTCTCTTTAAAAAGTTTGGTTGGGATTGGGTCAAGGAGGCACGTTGATGGTTTGGAGGACATTATAATTGAAGTTACATCAATTTGGTCTACAGTGGTAAAGTTATTTAATATTTTAGAGGGGTTTATAGGAGATTCTGAATTCTTTGTCTGCACTTTATCAGACCTAATAATTGGAAGTGATTCATTTATTTTATTTCTAATAGTTGCGATTTTATTGTTAAAAAATTTTAGGAAGTCATCACAGCTAAGGGTGGTTGGGATATAAGGTTCTATTGAGGTGTGACTGTTTGTCAGCCTTGCTACAGTGCTGAACAGAAACCTAGGATTTTTTTTTTTTCCTCTATTAAGGATGAGTAATATCTGGTTTTAGCCGTGCGCAAGGCCTGCTTATATGTCACTAAGCTGTGTTTCCAAGCAGAGAGGGTGTGCTCTGTGTTGGAACGGCGCCAAAGTCTTTCTAATTTACGTGTCGATTGTTTAAGAGAGCGTGTTTCAGCATTATACCAGGGAGATGCTAGTCTCGGCTTGACAAACTTTAATTTGGAGGGAGCGACGACATCTAGGGTGGTACGAAACGTAAACAGAACACGATCAACAAACTCGTCATTAACAGCAAGGCCGGACATCACTCCTTCATAATTAGATGACATGGAGGCAAATATAGGCTGAATTATCTGTTTATACTCTGAAACAGAGTGATCACCTAATGTCCTTTTCATCTGAGTTCTAATCACTGGTGGTGGATTATCTTGAAGCACAAACCGAAAGGTAATTAGAAAATGATCAGACAGTACAGGGTTGTGGGGATGGACACTAAGATCACTAATCTCAGTACCGTAGGTTAAAATCAAGTCCAGGGTGTGCTTGTGACTATGAGTTGGTTTATTTACATTTTGAATGAAGCCAGTCCCATCTAGTAGGTCATTAAAGGCCTTACCAAGGGAGTCACCTTCATCGTCAACATGTATATTAAAATCCCCTACAATTATAATTCTATCCCAGCTTAGCAAAATACTAGATAAAAAGTCAGAGAAATCTAACAAAAACTGTGAGTAGGGACCAGGGGGACGGTAAACCACTATGAACAGAACTGGTTTTTGGTTCTTCCAGTTAGCGTCTATAATTGATAGTGCTAGACTTTCAAAGGAGTTATAAATGTAATTAGCTTTACTTTTTGGGCTCATACCTAAACAAGAGTGTGATATTACTGCCACCCCCCCTCCACGGCCCGTGCTTCTAGCTGTGTGAAAATTCACGTGACTTGGGGGTGTGGATTCATTGTTGTGAACGGCAAGCCGTTGAGGCGGATCCAAATCACAGACCAAGAAACAGAAATAGAGAACGTTTGTATTTAATAAGTACAACAAAAGGAGCACGCCAAAAATGCGGGTTTAACAAACTGAGAGAGCACGCCAATAAACGCGAGTGTAATAATAAAGTACAACAAAGGGAGCACGCGAAAAATGCGGATATAACAAACTGAGAGAGCACGCCAATAAACGCGAGTATAATAATACAGTACAACAAAGGGAGCACGCGAAAAATGCATGAATATAACAGTACAAGAATCTAACTACCAAGCCCAAAAGAGCACTAGTGTAAAGATGACCAAACCAAAATACGACCGTAGAACGTCGGGAAACTCGAAGGCTGACGATGAACACACAGGCGGTAAGCAAGGCAAGTAGCAAGCAAACAAGCAATAGTCCGACACTCGCAGACTGTGGCCGGAGTCCTTAAATAATGAGCGCTCCAAATGCGCCACAGGTGTGTTGCAACGGCCCCGCCCATCCAGCTGAATCAGATGCTGGAATGAAAAAAGAACTGAGAAGGCATACAGATATGACAGAACCCCCCCCTCAACGGACGCCCCCTGGCGGACCACCTGGTTTCGTGGGATGACGAGAGTGGAAATCCCGCAGCAGCGACGGATCGAGGATCCAGGAGCGGGGGACCCATTGGCGTTCCTCAGGGCCATAACCTTCCCAGTCGACCAGGTACTGCACCCCCCTACCCCTCCTCCTTGAGTCGAGAATGGCACGTACCGTGTACACCGGCCCACCGTCGATTACGCGAGGAGCAGGAGGAGGCACTGGCGGAGGGTTCAGGGGACAGGTGGAGACTGGCTTGAGCAGAGAGACGTGGAAAACTGGGTGAACCTTCATCGAGCTGGGAAGCTTCAGCCTTACAGTCACAGGGTTCACCACAGCATCAACAGCAAAAGGACCCACGAACCGAGGGCCCAGTTTCTTAGAAGTCCCAGCCAGGTGTAAATCCCGCGTTGACAGCCAGACCATCTGGCCTGGGCGATAGACTGGAGCGGGCCGTCGGTGGCGATCAGCTATCTGCCGGTTGCGGGCCGCCGTGCGGACTAGTGCAGCCCTTGCGTCCCTCCAGACCCTATGGGCCCTCCGCAGGTGCACCTGGACAGATGGCACGATGACTTCGGCTTCTTGGGAAGGAAACAGTGGAGGCTGGTACCCATATGCGGTCATGAAAGGTGACCTCCCAGTAGCAGAGGAAACAAGGGTGTTGCGCGCATACTCCACCCATGGGAGGTGCGATGACCAGGAGGCCGGATGCAGTTCACAAACACAACGGAGGGCGGCCTCTAGCTCCTGGTTGACCCGTTCCGTCTGCCCATTGGATTGTGGGTGGTAACCCGAAGATTTGCTTGAGGTGGCCCCCAAAGCCTTGCAGAACGCTCCCCAGACCTGTGAGACAAACTGGGGCCCTCTATCAGAGACTAGGTCGCACGGGATGCCATGAGCCCGAAAAACATGTGTCACCAGCAGGTCAGCGGTCTCCAGGGCTGAAGGCAACTTGGGAAGTGCGACGAAATGCGCCATCTTGGAAAACCGGTCCACCACCGTCAAGATGACCGAACAACCCCTGGATCGTGGAAGACCAGTGACGAAATCGAGCGCAACATGTGACCAGGGGCGAGTTGGAACAGGTAACGGATGGAGTAAGCCCGCTGGAGCACGATGGACTGGCTTGCCCCGAGCACAGACGGAACAAGCAGAGACATAGTCAGTGACGTCCTTGCGCATGCCTGGCCACCAAAACCGCTGGGAAACGAGGAAGAATGTGCGGGACACACCCGGGTGGCAGGCAAACTTCGAGGAGTGGCCCCACTTCAGCACTCCTGCGCGCTGAGCAACTGGGACGAACAACTTGCCGGCAGGGCAGCCCCCAGGTACCCTAACCCCTCGTAAGGCTTCTTCCACAAGACGCTCTACTTCCCAACGTAGGGCGCCAACGATCAGATTCTCGGGAACAATAGACTCCTCTGAAGACCCCTCCTCCGCTGCCTCATGGAGCCTTGACAGCGCATCGGGCTTCCCGTTCCTTGACCCTGGACGGTAGGTAATCTGGAAGTTGAAACGGGTCAGGAACAATGCCCAGCGGGCCTGGCGAGAGTTGAGGCGCTTGGCTGCACGAAGGTATTCCAAGTTCTTATGGTCTGTGTATATCTGGAACGGTACCTCAGTGCCCTCCAACCAGTGTCTCCATTCCTGCAATGCCTGGACTATAGCGAGCAGCTCCCTGTTGCCAACATCATAATTCGCCTCGGCCGGGCTGAGGCGGCGGGAGTAGAATGCACAGGGGTGCAGCCTCTGGTCGACTGCAGACCTCTGGGAAAGGATGGCCACCACTCCGGAACTCGATGCGTCAACCTCGACCACAAAAGGGAGATCTGAGTCAGCATGAACAAGGACAGGTGAGTTTGTGAACGCTCGTTTAAGGCTTACAAATGCGGCCTCTGCCACAGAGGACCACACAAATGGTCGCTTGTTAGAGGTCAACCTGGTAAGGGGCTCGGCCCTCATACTATAATTACGGATAAAACGCCTGTAAAAGTTAGCAAACCCGAGGAAACGTTGTAATTGTTTACGTGAGGTGGGGGTGGGCCACTCTGCCACCGCCTGAATTTTTGCTGGATCAGGCCTTAGCTGCCCTTTTTCCACAACAAAACCGAGAAACTGCATTGACTCACGGTGAAACTCACACTTCTCGGCCTTAACAAACAACCGGTTTTCCAACAGTCTTCGCAGAACTATCCGGACATGTTGGCGATGTTCTTGCAAGCTTCTGGAGAAAATTAAGATGTCATCCAAATAAACAAAACAGAACACATTTAGCATGTCCCGCAATACGTCATTAATGAGGCTCTGAAACACTGCGGGCGCATTTGTCAGACCGAAAGGCATGACCAAGTATTCAAAATGCCCAAGCGGGGTTTTAAATGCGGTTTTCCACTCGTCTCCTTCACGAATCCTGACCAAGTGGTAAGCGCTGCGCAAGTCTAATTTGGTGAAAATGGTGGCAGATTTTAGCGGCGCGAAAGCCGAATCCAACAACGGTAACGGGTATTTATTTTTAACAGTAATCTCGTTGAGACCCCGGTAGTCGATGCACGGTCTAAGTCCCCCATCTTTTTTGCCAATGAAGAAAAACCCCGCCCCCAAAGGAGAGGACGAAGGGCGAATAAGGCCCGAAGCCAAGGAAGAGGAGATGTATTCCCTCATAGCTTCCTGCTCCGGTCTAGAGACCTTGTATAATCGCGAACTGGGCAACGGTGCATTGGGCAGCAGATCAATGGCACAGTCGTAAGGACGGTGCGGGGGCAGGGTACCAGCCTGCTCTTTACTGAATACACGCTGGAGATCATGATACTTGGCGGGAACATTTTTCAAATTAGCAGGCTCGGTAGCAGTTTTTTCTTGACCGGGAAGTAGACACGCCGAACGTAAACAGTGCGCATAACAGAACGTACTCCAAGCAACTATTTGAGTCTTCGCCCAGTCAATATTAGGATTATGCACTTTCAACCAGGAGAGTCCCAGCACGACCGGAGCCGATTTGCACGGCATAACCCAGAAGCTACGGGCCTCAAAATGATTCCCAGACAACTTTAATTTGAGCGGGGGCGTAATAAACTTCACGTCCGCCAGAGGGCGCCCATTGAGGTCTAAAACCCTTTTGGGCCTAGCGAGTCTTATTAAAGGACATTTAAGCGCGTCAACAACACTCTGGTCTATAAAACAGTCATCTGCCCCTGAATCAATTAGAGCAGTAAAACTAAAGTGAACCCCACCGTGCGACACTTCTCCCGGCAATTGCAGTCTCACCACACCTTGGGAGTCTCTTTGTTCCTTCAACTCGTCCAAAGGCAACTCACTTGAGGGATTGCTGTCTTGTACGAACCTCGTACTAGTACCCCCTCGGGCGAGGGGAGCCCCAGGCAACGAAGATTCCAGTCGATGCGAAGGGGCGGCGTCACAAGCGGCGACACGGTGCCCCGGCAAGCCACAAAACAGACACAAGCCTGCCATCATCCGTCTTCGTCGCTCCGCCGCAGAAAGATGTCCGCCGCCGAGTTGCATTGGCTCCTTCCCCGTCGGTACCGGCCTACGTGTCGACGTAGAGACCAACGGTGGTTTGATGAAGCCGTCCGGACCGGCCGCCGTCGGGCTGCTATGCGGCGTTGACCCGCGACGTTCCCGATGCTCCGCAGCTCTCTCTCTCTCACGCTCTTTTAGACGATGACCCAAATTTACGGACAACTCAATCAGCTCCTGCAGATTCGATGAGTCATCCCGGGCCGCCAACTCGTCTTTAACCGCCGAAGACAGCCCGCGCCGAAAAATACCACACAGCGCTGCTTCCTCAAAACCGCACTCCGCGGCCAAAATGCGAAACTGAATAGAGTAATCCGCTACGGTCAGATCGCCTTGGGAAAAATCCAGCAGGCGGCTGGCTGCCTCCTTGCCTTTAACCGGATGATCGAAAACTCTCACGAGCTCAGTCTTAAAAGTTTCAAATGAATGACGGATCGCGGGTCTTGAGTTGCTTACCGCCATGGCCCATGTTGCAGCTTTACCGGCAAGGAGGCTCATTGCATACGCTACACGGGATCTATCACTCGCAAACGTTTGAGGTTGTTGGTCGAACACAAGGGAGCACTGGTGCAAAAATAGTTGGCAAGCACCTGCCTCTCCCTCATAACGATGGGGGTGTGGCAACAACGGCTCCCGAAAAGCCGCCGGCGAGCCCACTGGAGACGGGGTGGATAGATCGGGCGCCGCGGCAGCGTCAACGGGCTGTACAGGTGACGTCATATTCTCAATTCTTGTAGTTAGCGAGCCGATCACATTCACTAATGCACGCAATGACTGATCATTCCTGCTGATCATATGCCCGTGTTCCGCGAGCACATGTCGAATACTTTCCGAGTCTGTGGGATCCATATGGTCGGACTATTCTGTTGTGAACGGCAAGCCGTTGAGGCGGATCCAAATCACAGACCAAGAAACAGAAATAGAGAACGTTTGTATTTAATAAGTACAACAAAAGGAGCACGCCAAAAATGCGGGTTTAACAAACTGAGAGAGCACGCCAATAAACGCGAGTGTAATAATAAAGTACAACAAAGGGAGCACGCGAAAAATGCGGATATAACAAACTGAGAGAGCACGCCAATAAACGCGAGTATAATAATACAGTACAACAAAGGGAGCACGCGAAAAATGCATGAATATAACAGTACAAGAATCTAACTACCAAGCCCAAAAGAGCACTAGTGTAAAGATGACCAAACCAAAATACGACCGTAGAACGTCGGGAAACTCGAAGGCTGACGATGAACACACAGGCGGTAAGCAAGGCAAGTAGCAAGCAAACAAGCAATAGTCCGACACTCGCAGACTGTGGCCGGAGTCCTTAAATAATGAGCGCTCCAAATGCGCCACAGGTGTGTTGCAACGGCCCCGCCCATCCAGCTGAATCAGATGCTGGAATGAAAAAAGAACTGAGAAGGCATACAGATATGACATTCATTAAGTCTAACAAAGTCATCCTGCTGAAGCCAAGTTTCAGTCAGGGCCAAAATATGAATATTGTAATCCCCAATTAAGTCATTAACTAACAGAGATTTGGGCGAGATTGACCTGATGTTTAATAATCCGCATCTTATATATTTATTAAGAGCTAATTTATTTTCACTGCTATCAGGGGCTATATGTATTAAATTCTTTGGTCTCGTTCCTATAGTACTTTTTAATTAAGTTTAATGATTGCGCTCAAACCAAATGTCCTAGAACGAAATTTTCAAATGTAACTACTAGAATGTGATACAATACACTATTGGGTGAAGTTTGGTTGACTTCTGCGCAGCGGTTTGGGAGTTAACATCAAAATTACATTTCTCGGCCATATCGCATAGATCTCACTGTGAAAAGGCTTAAATGACTTTTTTAATTAAGTTTGATGATTGCGCTCAAACAAAATGTCCTAGAACAAAATGTTCAAATGTAACTACTAGATTGTGATACAATACACTATTGGGTGAAGTTTGGTTTACTTCTGCGCAGCGGTTTGGGAGTTAACATCAAAATTACATTTCTCGGCCATATCGCATAGATCTCACTGTGAAAAGGCTTAAATGGCTTTTTTGACCTAAGTTTGAGGATTGCGCTCAAATCAAATGTCCTAGAACCAAATTTCCACATGTAACTACTAGATTGTGATAAAATACACTATTGGGTGAAGTTTGGTTGACTTCTGCGCAGCGGTTTGGGAGTGAACATCAAAATTACATTTCTCGGCCATATCGCATAGATCTCACTGTGAAAAGGCTTAAATGACTTTTTTAAATTAAGTTTGAAGATTGCGCTCAAACCAAATGTCCTAGAACTAAATTTCTAAATGTAACTACTAGATTGTGATAAAATACACTATTGGGTGAAGTTTGGTTGACTTCTGCGCAGCGGTTTGGGAGTGAACATCAAAATTACATTTCTCGGCCATATCGCATAGATCTCACTGTGAAAAGGCTTAAATGACTTTTTTTAATTAAGTTTGAAGATTGCGCTCAAACCAAATGTCCTAGAACTAAATTTCCAAATGTAACTACTAGATTGTGATAAAATACACTATTGGGTGAAGTTTGGTTGACTTCTGCGCAGCGGTTTGGGAGTTAACATCAAAATTACATTTCTCGGCCATATCGCATAGATCTCACTGTGAAAAGGCTTAAATGACTTTTTTAATTAAGTTTGATGATTGCGCTCAAACAAAATGTCCTAGAACAAAATTTTCAAATGTAACTACTAGATTGTGATACAATACACTATTGGGTGAAGTTTGGTTTACTTCTGCGCAGCGGTTTGGGAGTTAACATCAAAATTACATTTCTCGGCCATATCGCATAGATCTCACTGTGAAAAGGCTTAAATGGCTTTTCTGACCTAAGTTTGAGGATTGCGCTCAAATCAAATGTCCTAGAACCAAATTTCTACATGTAACTACTAGATTGTGATAAAATACACTATTGGGTGAAGTTTGGTTGACTTCTGCGCAGCGGTTTGGGAGTGAACATCAAAATTACATTTCTCGGCCATATCGCATAGATCTCACTGTGAAAACGCTTAAATGACTTTTTTTAATTAAGTTTGAAGATTGTGCTCAAATCAAATGTCCTAGAACTAAATTTCCAAATGTAACTACTAGATTGTGATAATACCTACAATACACTATTGGGTGAAGTTTGGTTGACTTCTGCGCAGCGGTTTGGGAGTTAACATCAAAATTACATTTCTCGGCCATATCGCATAGATCTTACTGTGAAAAGGCTTAAATGGCTTTTTTGACCTAAGTTTGAAGATTGCGCTCAAACCAAATGTCCTAGAACTAAATTTCCAAATGTAACTACTAGATTGTGATAAAATACACTATTGGGTGAAGTTTGGTTGACTTCTGCGCAGCGGTTTGGGAGTGAACATCAAAATTACGTTTCTCGGCCATATCGCATAGATCTCACTGTGAAAAGGCTTAAATGACTTTTTTTAATTAAGTTTGAAGATTGCGCTCAAACCAAATGTCCGAGAACTAAATTTCTAAATGTAACTACTAGATTGTGATACAATACACTATTGGGTGAAGTTTGGTTGACTTCTGCGCAGCGGTTTGGGAGTTAACATCAAAATTACATTTCTCGGCCATATCGCATAGATCTCACTGTGAAAAGGCTTAAATGACTTTTTTAATTAAGTTTAATGATTGCGCTCAAACAAAATGTCCTAGAACAAAATTTTCAAATGTAACTACTAGATTGTGATACAATACACTATTGGGTGAAGTTTGGTTGACTTCTGCGCAGCGGTTTGGGAGTTAACATCAAAATTACATTTCTCGGCCATATCGCATAGATCTCACTGTGAAAAGGCTTAAATGACTTTTTTAATTAAGTTTGATGATTGCGCTCAAACAAAATGTCCTAGAACAAAATGTTCAAATGTAACTACTAGATTGTGATACAATACACTATTGGGTGAAGTTTGGTTTACTTCTGCGCAGCGGTTTGGGAGTTAACATCAAAATTACATTTCTCGGCCATATCGCATAGATCTCACTGTGAAAAGGCTTAAATGACTTTTTTAATTAAGTTTGATGATTGCGCTCAAACAAAATGTCCTAGAACAAAATGTTCAAATGTAACTACTAGATTGTGATACAATACACTATTGGGTGAAGTTTGGTTTACTTCTGCGCAGCGGTTTGGGAGTTAACATCAAAATTACATTTCTCGGCCATATCGCATAGATCTCACTGTGAAAAGGCTTAAATGGCTTTTTTGACCTAAGTTTGAGGATTGCGCTCAAATCAAATGTCCTAGAACCAAATTTCCACATGTAACTACTAGATTGTGATAAAATACACTATTGGGTGAAGTTTGGTTGACTTCTGCGCAGCGGTTTGGGAGTGAACATCAAAATTACATTTCTCGGCCATATCGCATAGATCTCACTGTGAAAACGCTTAAATGACTTTTTTAAATTAAGTTTGAAGATTGCGCTCAAACCAAATGTCCTAGAACTAAATTTCTAAATGTAACTACTAGATTGTGATAAAATACACTATTGGGTGAAGTTTGGTTGACTTCTGCGCAGCGGTTTGGGAGTGAACATCAAAATTACATTTCTCGGCCATATCGCATAGATCTCACTGTGAAAAGGCTTAAATGACTTTTTTTAATTAAGTTTGAAGATTGCGCTCAAACCAAATGTCCTAGAACTAAATTTCCAAATGTAACTACTAGATTGTTATAAAATACACTATTGGGTGAAGTTTGGTTGACTTCTGCGCAGCGGTTTGGGAGTTAACATCAAAATTACATTTCTCGGCCATATCGCATAGATCTCACTGTGAAAAGGCTTAAATGACTTTTTTAATTAAGTTTGATGATTGCGCTCAAACAAAATGTCCTAGAACAAAATTTTCAAATGTAACTACTAGATTGTGATACAATACACTATTGGGTGAAGTTTGGTTTACTTCTGCGCAGCGGTTTGGGAGTTAACATCAAAATTACATTTCTCGGCCATATCGCATAGATCTCACTGTGAAAAGGCTTAAATGGCTTTTTTGACCTAAGTTTGAGGATTGCGCTCAAATCAAATGTCCTAGAACCAAATTTCTACATGTAACTACTAGATTGTGATAAAATACACTATTGGGTGAAGTTTGGTTGACTTCTGCGCAGCGGTTTGGGAGTGAACATCAAAATTACATTTCTCGGCCATATCGCATAGATCTCACTGTGAAAACGCTTAAATGACTTTTTTTAATTAAGTTTGAAGATTGTGCTCAAATCAAATGTCCTAGAACTAAATTTCCAAATCTAACTACTAGATTGTGATAATACCTACAATACACTATTGGGTGAAGTTTGGTTGACTTCTGCGCAGCGGTTTGGGAGTTAACATCAAAATTACATTTCTCGGCCATATCGCATAGATCTCACTGTGAAAAGGCTTAAATGACTTTTTTAATAAAGTTTGATGATTGCGCTCAAACAAAATGTCCTAGAACAAAATTTTCAAATGTAACTACTAGATTGTGATACAATACACTATTGAGTGAAGTTTGGTTGACTTCTGCGCAGCGGTTTGGGAGTTAACATCAAAATTACATTTCTCGGCCATATCGCATAGATCTCACTGTGAAAAGGCTTAAATGACTTTTTTAATAAAGTTTGATGATTGCGCTCAAACAAAATGTCCTAGAACCAAATTTTCAAATGTAACTACTAGATTGTGATACAATACACTATTGGGTGAAGTTTGGTTGACTTCTGCGCAGCGGTTTGGGAGTTAACATCAAATTTACATTTCTCGGCCATATCGCATAGATCTCACTGTGAAAAGGCTTAAATGACTTTTTTAATAAAGTTTGATGATTGCGCTCAAACAAAATGTCCTAGAACAAAATTTTCAAAAGTAACTACTAGATTGTGATACAATACACTATTGGGTGAAGTTTGGTTGACTTCTGCGCAGCGGTTTGGGAGTTAACATCAAATTTACATTTCTCGGCCATATCGCGTAGATCTCACTGTGAAAAGGCTTAAATGGCTTTTTTGACCTAAGTTTGAGGATTGCGCTCAAATCAAATGTCCTAGAACCAAATTTCCACATGTAACTACTAGATTGTGATACAATACACTATTGGGTGAAGTTTGGTTTACTTCTGCGCAGCGGTTTGGGAGTTTACATCAAAATTACATTTCTCGGCCATGTCGCATAGATCTCACTGTGAAAAGGCTTAAATGGCTTTTTTGACCTAAGTTTGAGGATTGCGCTCAAATCAAATGTCCTAGAACCAAATTTCTACATGTAACTACTAGATTGTGATACAATACACTAATAGGTGAAGTTTGGTTGACTTCTGCGCAGCGGTTTGGGAGTGAACATCAAAATTACATTTCTCGGCCATATCGCATAGATCTCACTGTGAAAAGGCTTAAATGACTTTTTTTAATTAAGTTTGAAGATTGCGCTCAAACCAAATGTCCTAGAACTAAATTTCCAAATGTAACTACTAGATTGTGATAAAATACACTATTGGGTGAAGTTTGGTTGACTTCTGCGCAGCGGTTTGGGAGTTAACATCAAAATTACATTTCTCGGCCATATCGCATAGATCTCACTGTGAAAAGGCTTAAATGACTTTTTTAATTAAGTTTGATGATTGCGCTCAAACAAAATGTCCTAGAACAAAATTTTCAAATGTAACTACTAGATTGTGATACAATACACTATTGGGTGAAGTTTGGTTTACTTCTGCGCAGCGGTTTGGGAGTTAACATCAAAATTACATTTCTCTGCCATATCGCATAGATCTCACTGTGAAAAGGCTTAAATGGCTTTTTTGACCTAAGTTTGAGGATTGCGCTCAAATCAAATGTCCTAGAACCAAATTTCTACATGTAACTACTAGATTGTGATAAAATACACTATTGGGTGAAGTTTGGTTGACTTCTGCGCAGCGGTTTGGGAGTGAACATCAAAATTACATTTCTCGGCCATATCGCATAGATCTCACTGTGAAAACGCTTAAATGACTTTTTTTAATTAAGTTTGAAGATTGCGCTCAAACCAAATGTCCTAGAACTAAATTTCTAAATGTAACTACTAGATTGTGATAAAATACACTATTGGGTGAAGTTTGGTTGACTTCTGCGCAGCGGTTTGGGAGTGAACATCAAAATTACATTTCTCGGCCATATCGCATAGATCTCACTGTGAAAACGCTTAAATGACTTTTTTTAATTAAGTTTGAAGATTGCGCTCAAACCAAATGTCCTAGAACTAAATTTCTAAATGTAACTACTAGATTGTGATAAAATACACTATTGGGTGAAGTTTGGTTGACTTCTGCGCAGCGGTTTGGGAGTGAACATCAAAATTACATTTCTCGACCATATCGCATAGATCTCACTGTGAAAACGCTTAAATGACTTTTTTTAATTAAGTTTGAAGATTGCGCTCAAACCAAATGTCCTAGAACTAAATTTCCAAATGTAACTACTAGATTGTGATAAAATACACTATTGGGTGAAGTTTGGTTGACTTCTGCGCAGCGGTTTGGGAGTTAACATCAAAATTACATTTCTCGGCCATATCGCATAGATCTCACTGTGAAAAGGCTTAAATGACTTTTTTAATTAAGTTTGATGATTGCGCTCAAACAAAATGTCCTAGAACAAAATTTTCAAATGTAACTACTAGATTGTGATACAATACACTATTGGGTGAAGTTTGGTTTACTTCTGCGCAGCGGTTTGGGAGTTAACATCAAAATTACATTTCTCGGCCATATCGCATAGATCTCACTGTGAAAAGGCTTAAATGGCTTTTTTGACCTAAGTTTGAGGATTGCGCTCAAATCAAATGTCCTAGAACCAAATTTCTACATGTAACTACTAGATTGTGATAAAATACACTATTGGGTGAAGTTTGGTTGACTTCTGCGCAGCGGTTTGGGAGTGAACATCAAAATTACATTTCTCGGCCATATCGCATAGATCTCACTGTGAAAACGCTTAAATGACTTTTTTTAATTAAGTTTGAAGATTGTGCTCAAATCAAATGTCCTAGAACTAAATTTCCAAATGTAACTACTAGATTGTGATAATACCTACAATACACTATTGGGTGAAGTTTGGTTGACTTCTGCGCAGCGGTTTGGGAGTTAACATCAAAATTACATTTCTCGGCCATATCGCATAGATCTCACTGTGAAAAGGCTTAAATGGCTTTTTTGACCTAAGTTTGAAGATTGCGCTCAAACCAAATGTCCTAGAACTAAATTTCCAAATGTAACTACTAGATTGTGATAAAATACACTATTGGGTGAAGTTTGGTTGACTTCTGCGCAGCGTTTTGGGAGTGAACATCAAAATTACGTTTCTCGGCCA
The DNA here is from genome assembly GCF_030265065.1 of Corythoichthys intestinalis. Lineage (NCBI taxonomy): Eukaryota > Metazoa > Chordata > Actinopteri > Syngnathiformes > Syngnathidae > Corythoichthys > Corythoichthys intestinalis. The sequence goes on along the minus strand of NC_080405.1, from coordinate 2,917,314 downwards.
TATCGCATAGATCTCACTGTGAAAAGGCTTAAATGACTTTTTTTAATTAAGTTTGAAGATTGCGCTCAAACCAAATGTCCTAGAACTAAATTTCTAAATGTAACTACTAGATTGTGATAAAATACACTATTGGGTGAAGTTTGGTTGACTTCTGCGCAGCGGTTTGGGAGTTAACATCAAAATTACATTTCTCGGCCATATCGAATAGATCTCACTGTGAAAAGGCTTAAATGACTTTTTTAATAAAGTTTGATGATTGCGCTCAAACAAAATGTCCTAGAACAAAATTTTCAAATGTAACTACTAGATTGTGATACAATACACTATTGAGTGAAGTTTGGTTGACTTCTGCGCAGCGGTTTGGGAGTTAACATCAAAATTACATTTCTCGGCCATATCGCATAGATCTCACTGTGAAAAGGCTTAAATGACTTTTTTAATAAAGTTTGATGATTGCGCTCAAACAAAATGTCCTAGAACCAAATTTTCAAATGTAACTACTAGATTGTGATACAATACACTATTGGGTGAAGTTTGGTTGACTTCTGCGCAGCGGTTTGGGAGTTAACATCAAATTTACATTTCTCGGCCATATCGCATAGATCTCACTGTGAAAAGGCTTAAATGACTTTTTTAATAAAGTTTGATGATTGCGCTCAAACAAAATGTCCTAGAACAAAATTTTCAAAAGTAACTACTAGATTGTGATACAATACACTATTGGGTGAAGTTTGGTTGACTTCTGCGCAGCGGTTTGGGAGTTAACATCAAATTTACATTTCTCAGCCATATCGCGTAGATCTCACTGTGAAAAGGCTTAAATGGCTTTTTTGACCTAAGTTTGAGGATTGCGCTCAAATCAAATGTCCTAGAACCAAATTTCCACATGTAACTACTAGATTGTGATACAATACACTATTGGGTGAAGTTTGGTTTACTTCTGCGCAGCGGTTTGGGAGTTTACATCAAAATTACATTTCTCGGCCATGTCGCATAGATCTCACTGTGAAAAGGCTTAAATGGCTTTTTTGACCTAAGTTTGAGGATTGCGCTCAAATCAAATGTCCTAGAACCAAATTTCTACATGTAACTACTAGATTGTGATACAATACACTAATAGGTGAAGTTTGGTTGACTTCTGCGCAGCGGTTTGGGAGTGAACATCAAAATTACATTTCTCGGCCATATCGCATAGATCTCACTGTGAAAAGGCTTAAATGACTTTTTTTAATTAAGTTTGAAGATTGCGCTCAAACCAAATGTCCTAGAACTAAATTTCCAAATGTAACTACTAGATTGTGATAAAATACACTATTGGGTGAAGTTTGGTTGACTTCTGCGCAGCGGTTTGGGAGTTAACATCAAAATTACATTTCTCGGCCATATCGCATAGATCTCACTGTGAAAAGGCTTAAATGACTTTTTTAATTAAGTTTGATGATTGCGCTCAAACAACATGTCCTAGAACAAAATTTTCAAATGTAACTACTAGATTGTGATACAATACACTATTGGGTGAAGTTTGGTTTACTTCTGCGCAGCGGTTTGGGAGTTAACATCAAAATTACATTTCTCGGCCATATCGCATAGATCTCACTGTGAAAAGGCTTAAATGGCTTTTTTGACCTAAGTTTGAGGATTGCGCTCAAATCAAATGTCCTAGAACCAAATTTCTACATGTAACTACTAGATTGTGATAAAATACACTATTGGGTGAAGTTTGGTTGACTTCTGCGCAGCGGTTTGGGAGTGAACATCAAAATTACATTTCTCGGCCATATCGCATAGATCTCACTGTGAAAACGCTTAAATGACTTTTTTTAATTAAGTTTGAAGATTGTGCTCAAATCAAATGTCCTAGAACTAAATTTCCAAATGTAACTACTAGATTGTGATTATACCTACAATACACTATTGGGTGAAGTTTGGTTGACTTCTGCGCAGCGGTTTGGGAGTTAACATCAAAATTACATTTCTCGGCCATATCGCATAGATCTCACTGTGAAAAGGCTTAAATGACTTTTTTAATAAAGTTTGATGATTGCGCTCAAACAAAATGTCCTAGAACAAAATTTTCAAATGTAACTACTAGATTGTGATACAATACACTATTGGGTGAAGTTTGGTTTACTTCTGCGCAGCGGTTTGGGAGTTAACATCAAAATTACATTTCTCGGCCATATCGCATAGATCTCACTGTGAAAAGGCTTAAATGGCTTTTTTGACCTAAGTTTGAAGATTGCGCTCAAACCAAATGTCCTAGAACTAAATTTCCAAATGTAACTACTAGATTGCGATAAAATACACTATTGGGTGAAGTTTGGTTGACTTCTGCGCAGCGGTTTGGGAGTTAACATCAAAATTACATTTCTCGGCCATATCGCATAGATCTCACTGTGAAAAGGCTTAAATGGCTTTTTTGACCTAAGTTTGAGGATTGCGCTCAAATCAAATGTCCTAGAACCAAATTTCCACATGTAACTACTAGATTGTGATACAATACACTATTGGGTGAAGTTTGGTTTACTTCTGCGCAGCGGTTTGGGAGTTTACATCAAAATTACATTTCTCGGCCATGTCGCATAGATCTCACTGTGAAAAGGCTTAAATGGCTTTTTTGACCTAAGTTTGAGGATTGCGCTCAAATCAAATGTCCTAGAACCAAATTTCTACATGTAACTACTAGATTGTGATACAATACACTAATAGGTGAAGTTTGGTTGACTTCTGCGCAGCGGTTTGGGAGTGAACATCAAAATTACATTTCTCGGCCATATCGCATAGATCTCACTGTGAAAAGGCTTAAATGACTTTTTTTAATTAAGTTTGAAGATTGCGCTCAAACCAAATGTCCTAGAACTAAATTTCCAAATGTAACTACTAGATTGTGATAAAATACACTATTGGGTGAAGTTTGGTTGACTTCTGCGCAGCGGTTTGGGAGTTAACATCAAAATTACATTTCTCGGCCATATCGCATAGATCTCACTGTGAAAAGGCTTAAATGACTTTTTTAATTAAGTTTGATGATTGCGCTCAAACAACATGTCCTAGAACAAAATTTTCAAATGTAACTACTAGATTGTGATACAATACACTATTGGGTGAAGTTTGGTTTACTTCTGCGCAGCGGTTTGGGAGTTAACATCAAAATTACATTTCTCGGCCATATCGCATAGATCTCACTGTGAAAAGGCTTAAATGGCTTTTTTGACCTAAGTTTGAGGATTGCGCTCAAATCAAATGTCCTAGAACCAAATTTCTACATGTAACTACTAGATTGTGATAAAATACACTATTGGGTGAAGTTTGGTTGACTTCTGCGCAGCGGTTTGGGAGTGAACATCAAAATTACATTTCTCGGCCATATCGCATAGATCTCACTGTGAAAACGCTTAAATGACTTTTTTTAATTAAGTTTGAAGATTGTGCTCAAATCAAATGTCCTAGAACTAAATTTCCAAATGTAACTACGAGATTGTGATTATACCTACAATACACTATTGGGTGAAGTTTGGTTGACTTCTGCGCAGCGGTTTGGGAGTTAACATCAAAATTACATTTCTCGGCCATATCGCATAGATCTCACTGTGAAAAGGCTTAAATGACTTTTTTAATAAAGTTTGATGATTGCGCTCAAACAAAATGTCCTAGAACAAAATTTTCAAATGTAACTACTAGATTGTGATACAATACACTATTGGGTGAAGTTTGGTTTACTTCTGCGCAGCGGTTTGGGAGTTAACATCAAAATTACATTTCTCGGCCATATCGCATAGATCTCACTGTGAAAAGGCTTAAATGGCTTTTTTGACCTAAGTTTGAAGATTGCGCTCAAACCAAATGTCCTAGAACTAAATTTCCAAATGTAACTACTAGATTGCGATAAAATACACTATTGGGTGAAGTTTGGTTGACTTCTGCGCAGCGGTTTGGGAGTTAACATCAAAATTACATTTCTCGGCCATATCGCATAGATCTCACTGTGAAAAGGCTTAAATGGCTTTTTTGACCTAAGTTTGAGGATTGCGCTCAAATCAAATGTCCTAGAACCAAATTTCCACATGTAACTACTAGATTGTGATAAAATACACTATTGGGTGAAGTTTGGTTGACTTCTGCGCAGCGGTTTGGGAGTGAACATCAAAATTACATTTCTCGGCCATATCGCATAGATCTCACTGTGAAAACGCTTAAATGATTTTTTTTAATTAAGTTTGAAGATTGCGCTCAAACCAAATGTCCTAGAACTAAATTTCTAAATGTAACTACTAGATTGTGATAAAATACACTATTGGGTAAAGTTTGGTTGACTTCTGCGCAGCGGTTTGGGAGTTAACATCAAAATTACATTTCTCGGCCATATCGCATAGATCTCACTGTGAAAAGGCTTAAATGACTTTTTTTAATTAAGTTTGAAGATTGCGCTCAAACCAAATGTCCTAGAACTAAATTTCCAAATGTAACTACTAGATTGTGATAAAATACACTATTGGGTGAATTTTGGTTGACTTCTGCGCAGCGGTTTGGGAGTTAACATCAAAATTACATTTCTCGGCCATATCGCATAGATCTCACTGTGAAAAGGCTTAAATGACTTTTTTAATTAAGTTTGATGATTGCGCTCAAACAAAATGTCCTAGAACAAAATTTTCAAATGTAACTACTAGATTGTGATACAATACACTATTGGGTGAAGTTTGGTTTACTTCTGCGCAGCGGTTTGGGAGTTTACATCAAAATTACATTTCTCGGCCATGTCGCATAGATCTCACTGTGAAAAGGCTTAAATGGCTTTTTTGACCTAAGTTTGAGGATTGCGCTCAAATCAAATGTCCTAGAACCAAATTTCTACATGTAACTACTAGATTGTGATACAATACACTAATAGGTGAAGTTTGGTTGACTTCTGCGCAGCGGTTTGGGAGTGAACATCAAAATTACATTTCTCGGCCATATCGCATAGATCTCACTGTGAAAAGGCTTAAATGACTTTTTTAATAAAGTTTGATGATTGCGCTCAAACAAAATGTCCTAGAACAAAATTTTCAAAAGTAACTACTAGATTGTGATACAATATACTATTGGGTGAAGTTTGGTTGACTTCTGTGCAGCGGTTTGGGAGTTAACATCAAATTTACATTTCTCGGCCATATCGCGTAGATCTCACTGTGAAAAGGCTTAAATGGCTTTTTTGACCTAAGTTTGAGGATTGCGCTCAAATCAAATGTCCTAGAACCAAATTTCCACATGTAACTACTAGATTGTGATACAATACACTATTGGGTGAAGTTTGGTTTACTTCTGCGCAGCGGTTTGGGAGTTAACATCAAAATTACATTTCTCGGCCATATCGCATAGATCTCACTGTGAAAAGGCTTAAATGGCTTTTTTGACCTAAGTTTGAGGATTGCGCTCAAATCAAATGTCCTAGAACCAAATTTCTACATGTAACTACTAGATTGTGATAAAATACACTATTGGGTGAAGTTTGGTTGACTTCTGCGCAGCGGTTTGGGAGTGAACATCAAAATTACATTTCTCGGCCATATCGCATAGATCTCACTGTGAAAACGCTTAAATGACTTTTTTTAATTAAGTTTGAAGATTGTGCTCACATCAAATGTCCTAGAACTAAATTTCCAAATGTAACTACTAGATTGTGATAATACCTACAATACACTATTGGGTGAAGTTTGGTTGACTTCTGCGCAGCGGTTTGGGAGTTAACATCAAAATTACATTTCTCGGCCATATCGCATAGATCTCACTGTGAAAAGGCTTAAATGGCTTTTTTGACCTAAGTTTGAAGATTGCGCTCAAACCAAATGTCCTAGAACTAAATTTCCAAATGTAACTACTAGATTGTGATAAAATACACTATTGGGTTAAGTTTGGTTGACTTCTGCGCAGCGGTTTGGGAGTGAACATCAAAATTACATTTCTCGGCCATATCGCATAGATCTCACTGTGAAAACGCTTAAATGACTTTTTTTAATTAAGTTTGAAGATTGTGCTCAAATCAAATGTCCTAGAACTAAATTTCCAAATGTAACTACTAGATTGTGATAAAATACACTATTGGGTGAAGTTTGGTTGACTTCTGCGCAGCGGTTTGGGAGTTAACATCAAAATTATATTTCTCGGCCATATCGCATAGATCTCACTGTGAAAAGGCTTAAATGACTTTTTTTAATTAAGTTTGAAGATTGCGCTCTAACCAAATGTCCTAGAACTAAATTTCCAAATGTAACTACTAGATTGTGATAAAATACACTATTGGGTGAAGTTTGGTTGACTTCTGCGCAGCGGTTTGGGAGTTAACATCAAAATTACATTTCTCGGCCATATCGCATAGATCTCACTGTGAAAAGGCTTAAATGACTTTTTTTAATTAAATTTGAAGATTGCGCTCAAACCAAATGTCCTAGAACTAAATTTCTAAATGTAACTACTAGATTGTGATACAATACACTATTGGGTGAAGTTTGGTTGACTTCTGCGCAGCGGTTTGGGAGTTAACAACAAAATTACATTTCTCGGCCATATCGCATAGATCTCACTGTGAAAAGGCTTAAATGACTTTTTTAATTAAGTTTGATGATTGCGCTCAAACAAAATGTCCTAGAACAAAATTTTCAAATGTAACTACTAGATTGTGATACAATACACTATTGGGTGAAGTTTGGTTTACTTCTGCGCAGCGGTTTGGGAGTTAACATCAAAATTACATTTCTCGGCCATATCGCATAGATCTCACTGTGAAAAGGCTTAAATGGCTTTTTTAATTAAGTTTGATGATTGCGCTCAAACAAAATGTCCTAGAACAAAATTTTTAAATGTAACTACTAGATTTTGATACAATATACTATTGGGTGAAGTTTGGTTGACTTCTGCGCAGCGGTTTGGGAGTTAACATCAAATTTACATTCCTCGGCCATATCGCGTAGATCTCACTGTGAAAAGGCTTAAATGGCTTTTTTGACCTAAGTTTGAGGATTGCGCTCAAATCAAATGTCCTAGAACCAAATTTCCACATGTAACTACTAGATTGTGATGCAATACACTAATGGGTGAAGTTTGGTTGACTTCTGCGCTGCGGTTTGGGAGTGAACATAAAAATTAAGTTTCTCGGCCATATCGCATAGATCTCACTGTGAAAAGGCTTAAATGACTTTTTTTAATTAAGTTTGAAGATTGCGCTCAAACCAAATGTCCTAGAACTAAATTTCTAAATGTAACTACTAGATTGTGATAAAATACACTATTGGGTGAAGTTTGGTTGACTTCTGCGCAGCGGTTTGGGAGTTAACATCAAAATTACATTTCTCGGCCATATCGCATAGATCTCACTGTGAAAAGGCTTAAATGACTTTTTTAATAAAGTTTCATAATTGCGCTCAAACAAAATGTCCTAGAACCAAATTTTCAAATGTAACTACTAGATTGTGATACAATACACTATTGGGTGAAGTTTGGTTGACTTCTGCGCAGCGGTTTGGGAGTTAACATCAAATTTACATTTCTCGGCCATATCGCATAGATCTCACTGTGAAAAGGCTTAAATGACTTTTTTAATAAAGTTTGATGATTGCGCTCAAACAAAATGTCCTAGAACAAAATTTTCAAAAGTAACTACTAGATTGTGATACAATATACTATTGGGTGAAGTTTGGTTGACTTCTGTGCAGCGGTTTGGGAGTTAACATCAAATTTACATTTCTCGGCCATATCGCGTAGATCTCACTGTGAAAAGGCTTAAATGGCTTTTTTGACCTAAGTTTGAGGATTGCGCTCAAATCAAATGTCCTAGAACCAAATTTCCACATGTAACTACTAGATTGTGATACAATACACTATTGGGTGAAGTTTGGTTTACTTCTGCGCAGCGGTTTGGGAGTTAACATCAAAATTACATTTCTCGGCCATATCGCATAGATCTCACTGTGAAAAGGCTTAAATGGCTTTTTTGACCTAAGTTTGAGGATTGCGCTCAAATCAAATGTCCTAGAACCAAATTTCTACATGTAACTACTAGATTGTGATAAAATACACTATTGGGTGAAGTTTGGTTGACTTCTGCGCAGCGGTTTGGGAGTGAACATCAAAATTACATTTCTCGGCCATATCGCATAGATCTCACTGTGAAAACGCTTAAATGACTTTTTTTAATTAAGTTTGAAGATTGTGCTCACATCAAATGTCCTAGAACTAAATTTCCAAATGTAACTACTAGATTGTGATAATACCTACAATACACTATTGGGTGAAGTTTGGTTGACTTCTGCGCAGCGGTTTGGGAGTTAACATCAAAATAACATTTCTCGGCCATATCGCATAGATCTCACTGTGAAAAGGCTTAAATGGCTTTTTTGACCTAAGTTTGAAGATTGCGCTCAAACCAAATGTCCTAGAACTAAATTTCCAAATGTAACTACTAGATTGTGATAAAATACACTATTGGGTTAAGTTTGGTTGACCTCTGCGCAGCGGTTTGGGAGTGAACATCAAAATTACGTTTCTCGGCCATATCGCATAGATCTCACTGTGAAAAGGCTTAAATGACTTTTTTTAATTAAGTTTGAAGATTGCGCTCAAACCAAATGTCCTAGAACTAAATTTCTAAATGTAACTACTAGATTGTGATAAAATACACTATTGGGTGAAGTTTGGTTGACTTCTGCGCAGCGGTTTGGGAGTTAACATCAAAATTACATTTCTCGGCCATATCGCATAGATCTCACTGTGAAAAGGCTTAAATGACTTTTTTAATAAAGTTTGATGATTGCGCTCAAACAAAATGTCCTAGAACAAAATTTTCAAATGTAACTACTAGATTGTGATACAATACACTATTGGGTGAAGTTTGGTTGACTTCTGCGCAGCGGTTTGGGAGTTAACATCAAAATTACATTTCTCGGCCATATCGCATAGATCTCACTGTGAAAAGGCTTAAATGACTTTTTTAATAAAGTTTGATGATTGCGCTCAAACAAAATGTCCTAGAACCAAATTTTCAAATGTAACTACTAGATTGTGATACAATACACTATTGGGTGAAGTTTGGTTGACTTCTGCGCAGCGGTTTGGGAGTTAACATCAAATTTACATTTCTCGGCCATATCGCATAGATCTCACTGTGAAAAGGCTTAAATGACTTTTTTAATAAAGTTTGATGATTGCGCTCAAACAAAATGTCCTAGAACAAAATTTTCAAAAGTAACTACTAGATTGTGATACAATACACTATTGGGTGAAGTTTGTTTGACTTCTGCGCAGCGGTTTGGGAGTTAACATCAAATTTACATTTCTCGGCCATATCGCGTAGATCTCACTGTGAAAAGGCTTAAATGGCTTTTTTGACCTAAGTTTGAGGATTGCGCTCAAATCAAATGTCCTAGAACCAAATTTCCACATGTAACTACTAGATTGTGATACAATACACTATTGGGTGAAGTTTGGTTTACTTCTGCGCAGCGGTTTGGGAGTTTACATCAAAATTACATTTCTCGGCCATGTCGCATAGATCTCACTGTGAAAAGGCTTAAATGGCTTTTTTGACCTAAGTTTGAGGATTGCGCTCAAATCAAATGTCCTAGAACCAAATTTCTACATTTAACTACTAGATTGTGATACAATACACTAATAGGTGAAGTTTGGTTGACTTCTGCGCAGCGGTTTGGGAGTGAACATCAAAATTACATTTCTCGGCCATATCGCATAGATCTCACTGTGAAAAGGCTTAAATGACTTTTTTTAATTAAGTTTGAAGATTGCGCTCAAACCAAATGTCCTAGAACTAAATTTCCAAATGTAACTACTAGATTGTGATAAAATACACTATTGGGTGAAGTTTGGTTGACTTCTGCGCAGCGGTTTGGGAGTTAACATCAAAATTACATTTCTCGGCCATATCGCATAGATCTCACTGTGAAAAGGCTTAAATGACTTTTTTAATTAAGTTTGATGATTGCGCTCAAACAAAATGTCCTAGAACAAAATTTTCAAATGTAACTACTAGATTGTGATACAATACACTATTGGGTGAAGTTTGGTTTACTTCTGCGCAGCGGTTTGGGAGTTAACATCAAAATTACATTTCTCGGCCATATCGCATAGATCTCACTGTGAAAAGGCTTAAATGGCTTTTTTGACCTAAGTTTGAGGATTGCGCTCAAATCAAATGTCCTAGAACCAAATTTCTACATGTAACTACTAGATTGTGATAAAATACACTATTGGGTGAAGTTTGGTTGACTTCTGCGCAGCGGTTTGGGAGTGAACATCAAAATTACATTTCTCGGCCATATCGCATAGATCTCACTGTGAAAACGCTTAAATGACTTTTTTTAATTAAGTTTGAAGATTGTGCTCAAATCAAATGTCCTAGAACTAAATTTCCAAATGTAACTACTAGATTGTGATAATACCTACAATACACTATTGGGTGAAGTTTGGTTGACTTCTGCGCAGCGGTTTGGGAGTTAACATCAAAATTACATTTCTCGGCCATATCGCATAGATCTCACTGTGAAAAGGCTTAAATGGCTTTTTTGACCTAAGTTTGAAGATTGCGCTCAAACCAAATGTCCTAGAACTAAATTTCCAAATGTAACTACTAGATTGTGATAAAATACACTATTGGGTGAAGTTTGGTTGACTTCTGCGCAGCGGTTTGGGAGTTAACATCAAAATTACATTTCTCGGCCATATCGCATAGATCTCACTGTGAAAAGGCTTAAATGACTTTTTTTAATTAAGTTTGAAGATTGCGCTCAAACCAAATGTCCTAGAACTAAATTTCCAAATGTAACTACTAGATTGTGATACAATACACTATTGGGTGAAGTTTGGTTGACTTCTGCGCAGCGGTTTGGGAGTTAACATCAAAATTACATTTCTCGGCCATATCGCATAGATCTCACTGTGAAAAGGCTTAAATGACTTTTTTAATAAAGTTTGATGATTGCGCTCAAACAAAATGTCCTAGAACAAAATTTTCAAATGTAACTACTAGATTGTGATACAATACACTATTGGGTGAAGTTTGGTTGACTTCTGCGCAGCGGTTTGGGAGTTAACATCAAAATTACATTTCTTGGCCATATCGCATAGATCTCACTGTGAAAAGGCTTAAATGACTTTTTTTAATTAAGTTTGATGATTGCGCTCAAACAAAATGTCCTAGAACAAAATTTTCAAATGTAACTACTAGATTGTGATACAATACACTATTGGGTGAAGTTTGGTTTACTTCTGCGCAGCGGTTTGGGAGTTAACATCAAAATTACATTTCTCGGCCATATCGCATAGATCTCACTGTGAAAAGGCTTAAATGGCTTTTTTGACCTAAGTTTGAGGATTGCGCTCAAATCAAATGTCCTAGAACCAAATTTCCACATGTAACTACTAGATTGTGATAAAATACACTATTGGGTGAAGTTTGGTTGACTTCTGCGCAGCGGTTTGGGAGTGAACATCAAAATTACATTTCTCGGCAATATCGCATAGATCTCACTGTGAAAACGCTTAAATGATTTTTTTTAATTAAGTTTGAAGATTGCGCTCAAACCAAATGTCCTAGAACTAAATTTCTAAATGTAACTACTAGATTGTGATAAAATACACTATTGGGTGAAGTTTGGTTGACTTCTGCGCAGCGGTTTGGGAGTTAACATCAAAATTACATTTCTCGGCCATATCGCATAGATCTCACTGTGAAAAGGCTTAAATGACTTTTTTTTAATTAAGTTTGAAGATTGCGCTCAAACCAAATGTCCTAGAACTAAATTTCCAAATGTAACTACTAGATTGTGATAAAATACACTATTGGGTGAATTTTGGTTGACTTCTGCGCAGCGGTTTGGGAGTTAACATCAAAATTACATTTCTCGGCCATATCGCATAGATCTCACTGTGAAAAGGCTTAAATGACTTTTTTAATTAAGTTTGATGATTGCGCTCAAACCAAATGTCCTAGAACTAAATTTCCAAATGTAACTACTAGATTGTGATACAATATACTATTGGGTGAAGTTTGGTTGACTTCTGCGCAGCGGTTTGGGAGTTAACATCAAAATTACATTTCTCGGCCATATCGCAGAGATCTCACTGTGAAAAGGCTTAAATGACTTTTTTAATTAAGTTTGATGATTGCGTTCAAACAAAATGTCCTAGAACAAAATTTTCAAATGTAACTACTAGATTGTGATACAATACACTATTGGGTGAAGTTTGGTTGACTTCTGCGCAGCGGTTTGGGAGTTAACATCAAAATTACATTTCTCGGCCATATCGCATTGATCTCACTGTGAAAAGGCTTAAATGGCTTTTTTGACCTAAGTTTGAGGATTGCGCTCAAATCAAATGTCCTAGAACCAAATTTCCACATGTAACTACTAGATTGTCATACAATACACTAATGGGTGAAGTTTGGTTTACTTCTGCGCAGCGGTTTGGGAGTTAACATCAAAATTACATTTCTCGGCCATATCTTATAGATCTCACTGTGAAAAGGCTTAAATGGCTTTTTTGACCTAAGTTTGAGGATTGCGCTCAAATCAAATGTCCTAGAACCAAATTTCTACATGTAACTACTAGATTGTGATAAAATACACTATTGGGTGAAGTTTGGTTGACTTCTGCGCAGCGGTTTGGGAGTGAACATCAAAATTACATTTCTCGGCCATATCGCATAGATCTCACTGTGAAAACGCTTAAATGACTTTTTTTAATTAAGTTTGAAGATTGTGCTCAAATCAAATGTCCTAGAACTAAATTTCCAAATGTAACTACTAGATTGTGATAATACCTACAATACACTATTGGGTGAAGTTTGGTTGACTTCTGCGCAGCGGTTTGGGAGTTAACATCAAAATTACATTTCTCGGCCATATCGCATAGATCTCACTGTGAAAAGGCTTAAATGGCTTTTTTGACCTAAGTTTGAAGATTGCGCTCAAACCAAATGTCCTAGAACTAAATTTCCAAATGTAACTACTAGATTGTGATAAAATACACTATTGGGTGAAGTTTGGTTGACTTCTGCGCAGCGGTTTGGGAGTTAACATCAAAATTACATTTCTCGGCCATATCGCATAGATCTCACTGTGAAAAGGCTTAAATGACTTTTTTTAATTAAGTTTGAAGATTGCGCTCAAACCAAATGTCCTAGAACTAAATTTCCAAATGTAACTACTAGATTGTGATACAATATACTATTGGGTGAATTTTGGTTGACTTCTGCGCAGCGGTTTGGGAGTTAACATCAAAATTACATTTCTCGGCCATATCGCATAGATCTCACTGTGAAAAGGCTTAAATGACTTTTTTAATTAAGTTTGATGATTGCGCTCAAACCAAATGTCCTAGAACTAAATTTCCAAATGTAACTACTAGATTGTGATACAATATACTATTGGGTGAAGTTTGGTTGACTTCTGCGCAGCGGTTTGGGAGTTAACATCAAAATTACATTTCTCGGCCATATCGCAGAGATCTCACTGTGAAAAGGCTTAAATGACTTTTTTAATTAAGTTTGATGATTGCGTTCAAACAAAATGTCCTAGAACAAAATTTTCAAATGTAACTACTAGATTGTGATACAATACACTATTGGGTGAAGTTTGGTTGACTTCTGCGCAGCGGTTTGGGAGTTAACATCAAAATTACATTTCTCGGCCATATCGCATTGATCTCACTGTGAAAAGGCTTAAATGGCTTTTTTGACCTAAGTTTGAGGATTGCGCTCAAATCAAATGTCCTAGAACCAAATTTCCACATGTAACTACTAGATTGTCATACAATACACTAATGGGTGAAGTTTGGTTTACTTCTGCGCAGCGGTTTGGGAGTTAACATCAAAATTACATTTCTCGGCCATATCTTATAGATCTCACTGTGAAAAGGCTTAAATGGCTTTTTTGACCTAAGTTTGAGGATTGCGCTCAAATCAAATGTCCTAGAACCAAATTTCTACATGTAACTACTAGATTGTGATAAAATACACTATTGGGTGAAGTTTGGTTGACTTCTGCGCAGCGGTTTGGGAGTGAACATCAAAATTACATTTCTCGGCCATATCGCATAGATCTCACTGTGAAAACGCTTAAATGACTTTTTTTAATTAAGTTTGAAGATTGTGCTCAAATCAAATGTCCTAGAACTAAATTTCCAAATGTAACTACTAGATTGTGATAATACCTACAATACACTATTGGGTGAAGTTTGGTTGACTTCTGCGCAGCGGTTTGGGAGTTAACATCAAAATTACATTTCTCGGCCATATCGCATAGATCTCACTGTGAAAAGGCTTAAATGGCTTTTTTGACCTAAGTTTGAAGATTGCGCTCAAACCAAATGTCCTAGAACTAAATTTCCAAATGTAACTACTAGATTGTGATAAAATACACTATTGGGTGAAGTTTGGTTGACTTCTGCGCAGCGGTTTGGGAGTTAACATCAAAATTACATTTCTCGGCCATATCGCATAGATCTCACTGTGAAAAGGCTTAAATGACTTTTTTTAATTAAGTTTGAAGATTGCGCTCAAACCAAATGTCCTAGAACTAAATTTCCAAATGTAACTACTAGATTGTGATACAATACACTATTGGGTGAAGTTTGGTTGACTTCTGCGCAGCGGTTTGGGAGTTAACATCAAAATTACATTTCTCGGCCATATCGCATAGATCTCACTGTGAAAAGGCTTAAATGACTTTTTTAATAAAGTTTGATGATTGCGCTCAAACAAAATGTCCTAGAACTAAATTTCCAAATGTAACTACTAGATTGTGATACAATATACTATTGGGTGAAGTTTGGTTGACTTCTGCGCAGCGGTTTGGGAGTTAACATCAAAATTACATTTCTCGGCCATATCGCAGAGATCTCACTGTGAAAAGGCTTAAATGACTTTTTTTAATTAAGTTTGAAGATTGCGCTCAAACCAAATGTCCTAGAACTAAATTTCCAAATGTAACTACTAGATTGTGATAAAATACACTATTGGGTGAAGTTTGGTTGACTTCTGCGCAGCGGTTTGGGAGTTAACATCAAAATTACATTTCTCGGCCATATCGCATAGATCTCACTGTGAAAAGGCTTAAATGACTTTTTTAATTAAGTTTGATGATTGCGCTCAAACAAAATGTCCTAGAACAAAATTTTCAAATGTAACTACTAGATTGTGATACAATACACTATTGGGCGAAGTTTGGTTGACTTCTGCGCAGCGGTTTGGGAGTTAACATCAAAATTACATTTCTCGGCCATATCGCATAGATCTCACTGTGAAAAGGCTTAAATGGCTTTTTTGACCTAAGTTTGAGGATTGCGCTCAAATCAAATGTCCTAGAACCAAATTTCTACATGTAACTACTAGATTGTGATAAAATACACTATTGGGTGAAGTTTGGTTGACTTCTGCGCAGCGGTTTGGGAGTGAACATCAAAATTACATTTCTCGGCCATATCGCATAGATCTCACTGTGAAAACGCTTAAATGACTTTTTTTAATTAAGTTTAAAGATTGTGCTCAAATCAAATGTCCTAGAACTAAATTTCCAAATGTAACTACTAGATTGTGATAAAAAACACTATTGGGTGAAGTTTGGTTGACTTCTGCGCAGCGGTTTGGGAGTTAACATCAAAATTACATTTCTCGGCCATATCGCATAGATCTCACTGTGAAAAGGCTTAAATGACTTTTTTTAATTAAGTTTGAAGATTGTGCTCTAACCAAATGTCCTAGAACTAAATTTCCAAATGTAACTACTAGATTGTGATAAAATACACTATTGGGTGAAGTTTGGTTGACTTCTGCGCAGCGGTTTGGGAGTTAACATCAAAATTACATTTCTCGGCCATATCGCATAGATCTCACTGTGAAAAGGCTTAAATGACTTTTTTTAATTAAGTTTGAAGATTGCGCTCAAACCAAATGTCCTAGAACTAAATTTCTAAATGTAACTACTAGATTGTGATACAATACACTATTGGGTGAAGTTTGGTTGACTTCTGCGCAGCGGTTTGGGAGTTAACATCAAAATTACATTTCTCGGCCATATCGCATAGATCTCACTGTGAAAAGGCTTAAATGGCTTTTTTGACCTAAGTTTGAGGATTGCGCTCAAATCAAATGTCCTAGAACCAAATTTCTACATGTAACTACTAGATTGTGATAAAATACACTATTGGGTGAAGTTTGGTTGACTTCTGCGCAGCGGTTTGGGAGTGAACATCAAAATTACATTTCTCGGCCATATCGCATAGATCTCACTGTGAAAACGCTTAAATGACTTTTTTTAATTAAGTTTGAAGATTGTGCTCAAATCAAATGTCCTAGAACAAAATTTCCAAATGTAACTACTAGATTGTGATAATACCTACAATACACTATTGGGTGAAGTTTGGTTGACTTCTGCGCAGCGGTTTGGGAGTTAACATCAAAATTACATTTCTCGGCCATATCGCATAGATCTCACTGTGAAAAGGCTTAAATGACTTTTTTAAATTAAGTTTGAAGATTGCGCTCAAACCAAATGTCCTAGAACTAAATTTCCAAATGTAACTACTAGATTGTGATAAAATACACTATTGGGTGAAGTTTGGTTGACTTCTGCGCAGCGGTTTGGGAGTTAACATCAAAATTACATTTCTCGGCCATATCGCATAGATCTCACTGTGAAAAGGCTTAAATGACTTTTTTTAATTAAGTTTGAAGATTGCGCTCAAACCAAATGTCCTAGAACTAAATTTCCAAATGTAACTACTAGATTGTGATACAATACACTATTGGGTGAAGTTTGGTTGACTTCTGCGCAGCGGTTTGGGAGTTAACATCAAAATTACATTTCTCGGCAATATCGCATAGATCTCACTGTGAAAAGGCTTAAATGACTTTTTTAATTAAGTTTGATGATTGCGCTCAAACAAAATGTCCTAGAACAAAATTTTCAAATGTAACTACTAGATTGTGATACAATACACTATTGGGTGAAGTTTGGTTGACTTCTGCGCAGCGGTTTGGGAGTTAACATCAAAATTACATTTCTCGGCCATATCGCATAGATCTCACTGTGAAAAGGCTTAAATGGCTTTTTTGACCTAAGTTTGAGGATTGCGCTCAAATCAAATGTCCTAGAACCAAATTTCCACATGTAACTACTAGATTGTGATACAATACACTATTGGGTGAAGTTTGGTTGACTTCTGCGCAGCGGTTTGGGAGTTAACATCAAAATTACATTTCTCGGCCATATCGCATAGATCTCACTGTGAAAAGGCTTAAATGGCTTTTTTGACCTATGTTTGAGGATTGCGCTCAAATCAAATGTCCTAGAACCAAATTTCCACATGTAACTACTAGATTGTGATACAATACACTAATGGGTGAAGTTTGGTTTACTTCTGCGTAGCGGTTTGGGAGTTAACATCAAAATTACATTTCTCGGCCATATCGCATAGATCTCACTGTGAAAAGGCTTAAATGACTTTTTTAATAAAGTTTGATGATTGCGCTCAAACAAAATGTCCTAGAACCAAATTTTCAAATGTAACTACTAGATTGTGATACAATACACTATTGGGTGAAGTTTGGTTGACTTCTGCGCAGCGGTTTGGGAGTTAACATCAAATTTACATTTCTCGGCCATATCGCATAGATCTCACTGTGAAAAGGCTTAAATGACTTTTTTAATAAAGTTTGATGATTGCGCTCAAACAAAATGTCCTAGAACAAATTTTTCAAAAGTAACTACTAGATTGTGATACAATACACTATTGGGTGAAGTTTGGTTGACTTCTGCGCAGCGGTTTGGGAGTTAAAATCAAATTTACATTTCTCGGCCATATCGCGTAGATCTCACTGTGAAAAGGCTTAAATGGCTTTTTTGACCTAAGTTTGAGGATTGCGCTCAAATCAAATGTCCTAGAACCAAATTTCCACATGTAACTACTAGATTGTGATACAATACACTATTGGGTGAAGTTTGGTTTACTTCTGCGCAGCGGTTTGGGAGTTAACATCAAAATTACATTTCTCGGCCATGTCGCATAGATCTCACTGTGAAAAGGTTTAAATGGCTTTTTTGACCTAAGTTTGAGGATTGCGCTCAAATCAAATGTCCTAGAACCAAATTTCTACATGTAACTACTAGATTGTGATACAATACACTAATAGGTGAAGTTTGGTTGACTTCTGCGCAGCGGTTTGGGAGTGAACATCAAAATTACATTTCTCGGCCATATCGCATAGATCTCACTGTGAAAAGGCTTAAATGACTTTATTTAATTAAGTTTGAAGATTGCGCTCAAACCAAATGTCCTAGAACTAAATTTCCAAATGTAACTACTAGATTGTGATAAAATACACTATTGGGTGAAGTTTGGTTGACTTCTGCGCAGCGGTTTGGGAGTTAACATCAAAATTACATTTCTCGGCCATATCGCATAGATCTCACTGTGAAAACGCTTAAATGACTTTTTTTAATTAAGTTTAAAGATTGTGCTCAAATCAAATGTCCTAGAACTAAATTTCCAAATGTAACTACTAGATTGTGATAAAATACACTATTGGGTGAAGTTTGGTTGACTTCTGCGCAGCGGTTTGGGAGTTAACATCAAAATTACATTTCTCGGCCATATCGCATAGATCTCACTGTGAAAAGGCTTAAATGACTTTTTTTAATTAAGTTTGAAGATTGTGCTCTAACCAAATGTCCTAGAACTAAATTTCCAAATGTAACTACTAGATTGTGATAAAATACACTATTGGGTGAAGTTTGGTTGACTTCTGCGCAGCGGTTTGGGAGTTAACATCAAAATTACATTTCTCGGCCATATCGCATAGATCTCACTGTGAAAAGGCTTAAATGACTTTTTTTAATTAAGTTTGAAGATTGCGCTCAAACCAAATGTCCTAGAACTAAATTTCTAAATGTAACTACTAGATTGTGATACAATACACTATTGGGTGAAGTTTGGTTGACTTCTGCGCAGCGGTTTGGGAGTTAACATCAAAATTACATTTCTCGGCCATATCGCATAGATCTCACTGTGAAAAGGCTTAAATGGCTTTTTTGACCTAAGTTTGAGGATTGCGCTCAAATCAAATGTCCTAGAACCAAATTTCTACATGTAACTACTAGATTGTGATAAAATACACTATTGGGTGAAGTTTGGTTGACTTCTGCGCAGCGGTTTGGGAGTGAACATCAAAATTACATTTCTCGGCCATATCGCATAGATCTCACTGTGAAAACGCTTAAATGACTTTTTTTAATTAAGTTTGAAGATTGTGCTCAAATCAAATGTCCTAGAACAAAATTTCCAAATGTAACTACTAGATTGTGATAATACCTACAATACACTATTGGGTGAAGTTTGGTTGACTTCTGCGCAGCGGTTTGGGAGTTAACATCAAAATTACATTTCTCGGCCATATCGCATAGATCTCACTGTGAAAAGGCTTAAATGACTTTTTTAAATTAAGTTTGAAGATTGCGCTCAAACCAAATGTCCTAGAACTAAATTTCCAAATGTAACTACTAGATTGTGATAAAATACACTATTGGGTGAAGTTTGGTTGACTTCTGCGCAGCGGTTTGGGAGTTAACATCAAAATTACATTTCTCGGCCATATCGCATAGATCTCACTGTGAAAAGGCTTAAATGACTTTTTTTAATTAAGTTTGAAGATTGCGCTCAAACCAAATGTCCTAGAACTAAATTTCCAAATGTAACTACTAGATTGTGATACAATACACTATTGGGTGAAGTTTGGTTGACTTCTGCGCAGCGGTTTGGGAGTTAACATCAAAATTACATTTCTCGGCAATATCGCATAGATCTCACTGTGAAAAGGCTTAAATGACTTTTTTAATTAAGTTTGATGATTGCGCTCAAACAAAATGTCCTAGAACAAAATTTTCAAATGTAACTACTAGATTGTGATACAATACACTATTGGGTGAAGTTTGGTTGACTTCTGCGCAGCGGTTTGGGAGTTAACATCAAAATTACATTTCTCGGCCATATCGCATAGATCTCACTGTGAAAAGGCTTAAATGGCTTTTTTGACCTAAGTTTGAGGATTGCGCTCAAATCAAATGTCCTAGAACCAAATTTCCACATGTAACTACTAGATTGTGATACAATACACTATTGGGTGAAGTTTGGTTGACTTCTGCGCAGCGGTTTGGGAGTTAACATCAAAATTACATTTCTCGGCCATATCGCATAGATCTCACTGTGAAAAGGCTTAAATGGCTTTTTTGACCTATGTTTGAGGATTGCGCTCAAATCAAATGTCCTAGAACCAAATTTCCACATGTAACTACTAGATTGTGATACAATACACTAATGGGTGAAGTTTGGTTTACTTCTGCGTAGCGGTTTGGGAGTTAACATCAAAATTACATTTCTCGGCCATATCGCATAGATCTCACTGTGAAAAGGCTTAAATGACTTTTTTAATAAAGTTTGATGATTGCGCTCAAACAAAATGTCCTAGAACCAAATTTTCAAATGTAACTACTAGATTGTGATACAATACACTATTGGGTGAAGTTTGGTTGACTTCTGCGCAGCGGTTTGGGAGTTAACATCAAATTTACATTTCTCGGCCATATCGCATAGATCTCACTGTGAAAAGGCTTAAATGACTTTTTTAATAAAGTTTGATGATTGCGCTCAAACAAAATGTCCTAGAACAAATTTTTCAAAAGTAACTACTAGATTGTGATACAATACACTATTGGGTGAAGTTTGGTTGACTTCTGCGCAGCGGTTTGGGAGTTAAAATCAAATTTACATTTCTCGGCCATATCGCGTAGATCTCACTGTGAAAAGGCTTAAATGGCTTTTTTGACCTAAGTTTGAGGATTGCGCTCAAATCAAATGTCCTAGAACCAAATTTCCACATGTAACTACTAGATTGTGATACAATACACTAATAGGTGAAGTTTGGTTGACTTCTGCGCAGCGGTTTGGGAGTGAACATCAAAATTACATTTCTCGGCCATATCGCATAGATCTCACTGTGAAAAGGCTTAAATGACTTTTTTTAATTAAGTTTGAAGATTGCGCTCAAACCAAATGTCCTAGAACTAAATTTCCAAATGTAACTACTAGATTGTGATAAAATACACTATTGGGTGAAGTTTGGTTGACTTCTGCGCAGCGGTTTGGGAGTTAACATCAAAATTACATTTCTCGGCCATATCGCATAGATCTCACTGTGAAAAGGCTTAAATGACTTTTTTAATTAAGTTTGATGATTGCGCTCAAACAAAATGTCCTAGAACAAAATTTTCAAATGTAACTACTAGATTGTGATACAATACACTATTGGGTGAAGTTTGGTTGACTTCTGCGCAGCGGTTTGGGAGTTAACATCAAAATTACATTTCTCGGCCATATCGCATAGATCTCACTGTGAAAAGGCTTAAATGGCTTTTTTGACCTAAGTTTGAGGATTGCGCTCAAATCAAATGTCCTAGAACCAAATTTCTACATGTAACTACTAGATTGTGATAAAATACACTATTGGGTGAAGTTTGGTTGACTTCTGCGCAGCGGTTTGGGAGTGAACATCAAAATTACATTTCTCGGCCATATCGCATAGATCTCACTGTGAAAACGCTTAAATGACTTTTTTTAATTAAGTTTAAAGATTGTGCTCAAATCAAATGTCCTAGAACTAAATTTCCAAATGTAACTACTAGATTGTGATAAAATACACTATTGGGTGAAGTTTGGTTGACTTCTGCGCAGCGGTTTGGGAGTTAACATCAAAATTACATTTCTCGGCCATATCGCATAGATCTCACTGTGAAAAGGCTTAAATGACTTTTTTTAATTAAGTTTGAAGATTGTGCTCTAACCAAATGTCCTAGAACTAAATTTCCAAATGTAACTACTAGATTGTGATAAAATACACTATTGGGTGAAGTTTGGTTGACTTCTGCGCAGCGGTTTGGGAGTTAACATCAAAATTACATTTCTCGGCCATATCGCATAGATCTCACTGTGAAAAGGCTTAAATGACTTTTTTTAATTAAGTTTGAAGATTGCGCTCAAACCAAATGTCCTAGAACTAAATTTCTAAATGTAACTACTAGATTGTGATACAATACACTATTGGGTGAAGTTTGGTTGACTTCTGCGCAGCGGTTTGGGAGTTAACATCAAAATTACATTTCTCGGCCATATCGCATAGATCTCACTGTGAAAAGGCTTAAATGGCTTTTTTGACCTAAGTTTGAGGATTGCGCTCAAATCAAATGTCCTAGAACCAAATTTCTACATGTAACTACTAGATTGTGATAAAATACACTATTGGGTGAAGTTTGGTTGACTTCTGCGCAGCGGTTTGGGAGTGAACATCAAAATTACATTTCTCGGCCATATCGCATAGATCTCACTGTGAAAACGCTTAAATGACTTTTTTTAATTAAGTTTGAAGATTGTGCTCAAATCAAATGTCCTAGAACAAAATTTCCAAATGTAACTACTAGATTGTGATAATACCTACAATACACTATTGGGTGAAGTTTGGTTGACTTCTGCGCAGCGGTTTGGGAGTTAACATCAAAATTACATTTCTCGGCCATATCGCATAGATCTCACTGTGAAAAGGCTTAAATGACTTTTTTAAATTAAGTTTGAAGATTGCGCTCAAACCAAATGTCCTAGAACTAAATTTCCAAATGTAACTACTAGATTGTGATAAAATACACTATTGGGTGAAGTTTGGTTGACTTCTGCGCAGCGGTTTGGGAGTTAACATCAAAATTACATTTCTCGGCCATATCGCATAGATCTCACTGTGAAAAGGCTTAAATGACTTTTTTTAATTAAGTTTGAAGATTGCGCTCAAACCAAATGTCCTAGAACTAAATTTCCAAATGTAACTACTAGATTGTGATACAATACACTATTGGGTGAAGTTTGGTTGACTTCTGCACAGCGGTTTGGGAGTTAACATCAAAATTACATTTCTCGGCAATATCGCATAGATCTCACTGTGAAAAGGCTTAAATGACTTTTTTAATTAAGTTTGATGATTGCGCTCAAACAAAATGTCCTAGAACAAAATTTTCAAATGTAACTACTAGATTGTGATACAATACACTATTGGGTGAAGTTTGGTTGACTTCTGCGCAGCGGTTTGGGAGTTAACATCAAAATTACATTTCTCGGCCATATCGCATAGATCTCACTGTGAAAAGGCTTAAATGGCTTTTTTGACCTAAGTTTGAGGATTGCGCTCAAATCAAATGTCCTAGAACCAAATTTCCACATGTAACTACTAGATTGTGATACAATACACTATTGGGTGAAGTTTGGTTGACTTCTGCGCAGCGGTTTGGGAGTTAACATCAAAATTACATTTCTCGGCCATATCGCATAGATCTCACTGTGAAAAGGCTTAAATGGCTTTTTTGACCTATGTTTGAGGATTGCGCTCAAATCAAATGTCCTAGAACCAAATTTCCACATGTAACTACTAGATTGTGATACAATACACTAATGGGTGAAGTTTGGTTTACTTCTGCGTAGCGGTTTGGGAGTTAACATCAAAATTACATTTCTCGGCCATATCGCATAGATCTCACTGTGAAAAGGCTTAAATGACTTTTTTAATAAAGTTTGATGATTGCGCTCAAACAAAATGTCCTAGAACCAAATTTTCAAATGTAACTACTAGATTGTGATACAATACACTATTGGGTGAAGTTTGGTTGACTTCTGCGCAGCGGTTTGGGAGTTAACATCAAATTTACATTTCTCGGCCATATCGCATAGATCTCACTGTGAAAAGGCTTAAATGACTTTTTTAATAAAGTTTGATGATTGCGCTCAAACAAAATGTCCTAGAACAAATTTTTCAAAAGTAACTACTAGATTGTGATACAATACACTATTGGGTGAAGTTTGGTTGACTTCTGCGCAGCGGTTTGGGAGTTAAAATCAAATTTACATTTCTCGGCCATATCGCGTAGATCTCACTGTGAAAAGGCTTAAATGGCTTTTTTGACCTAAGTTTGAGGATTGCGCTCAAATCAAATGTCCTAGAACCAAATTTCCACATGTAACTACTAGATTGTGATACAATACACTATTGGGTGAAGTTTGGTTTACTTCTGCGCAGCGGTTTGGGAGTTAACATCAAAATTACATTTCTCGGCCATGTCGCATAGATCTCACTGTGAAAAGGTTTAAATGGCTTTTTTGACCTAAGTTTGAGGATTGCGCTCAAATCAAATGTCCTAGAACCAAATTTCTACATGTAACTACTAGATTGTGATACAATACACTAATAGGTGAAGTTTGGTTGACTTCTGCGCAGCGGTTTGGGAGTGAACATCAAAATTACATTTCTCGGCCATATCGCATAGATCTCACTGTGAAAAGGCTTAAATGACTTTATTTAATTAAGTTTGAAGATTGCGCTCAAACCAAATGTCCTAGAACTAAATTTCCAAATGTAACTACTAGATTGTGATAAAATACACTATTGGGTGAAGTTTGGTTGACTTCTGCGCAGCGGTTTGGGAGTTAACATCAAAATTACATTTCTCGGCCATATCGCATAGATCTCACTGTGAAAACGCTTAAATGACTTTTTTTAATTAAGTTTAAAGATTGTGCTCAAATCAAATGTCCTAGAACTAAATTTCCAAATGTAACTACTAGATTGTGATAAAATACACTATTGGGTGAAGTTTGGTTGACTTCTGCGCAGCGGTTTGGGAGTTAACATCAAAATTACATTTCTCGGCCATATCGCATAGATCTCACTGTGAAAAGGCTTAAATGACTTTTTTTAATTAAGTTTGAAGATTGTGCTCTAACCAAATGTCCTAGAACTAAATTTCCAAATGTAACTACTAGATTGTGATAAAATACACTATTGGGTGAAGTTTGGTTGACTTCTGCGCAGCGGTTTGGGAGTTAACATCAAAATTACATTTCTCGGCCATATCGCATAGATCTCACTGTGAAAAGGCTTAAATGACTTTTTTTAATTAAGTTTGAAGATTGCGCTCAAACCAAATGTCCTAGAACTAAATTTCTAAATGTAACTACTAGATTGTGATACAATACACTATTGGGTGAAGTTTGGTTGACTTCTGCGCAGCGGTTTGGGAGTTAACATCAAAATTACATTTCTCGGCCATATCGCATAGATCTCACTGTGAAAAGGCTTAAATGGATTTTTTGACCTAAGTTTGAGGATTGCGCTCAAATCAAATGTCCTAGAACCAAATTTCTACATGTAACTACTAGATTGTGATAAAATACACTATTGGGTGAAGTTTGGTTGACTTCTGCGCAGCGGTTTGGGAGTGAACATCAAAATTACATTTCTCGGCCATATCGCATAGATCTCACTGTGAAAACGCTTAAATGACTTTTTTTAATTAAGTTTGAAGATTGTGCTCAAATCAAATGTCCTAGAACAAAATTTCCAAATGTAACTACTAGATTGTGATAATACCTACAATACACTATTGGGTGAAGTTTGGTTGACTTCTGCGCAGCGGTTTGGGAGTTAACATCAAAATTACATTTCTCGGCCATATCGCATAGATCTCACTGTGAAAAGGCTTAAATGACTTTTTTAAATTAAGTTTGAAGATTGCGCTCAAACCAAATGTCCTAGAACTAAATTTCCAAATGTAACTACTAGATTGTGATAAAATACACTATTGGGTGAAGTTTGGTTGACTTCTGCGCAGCGGTTTGGGAGTTAACATCAAAATTACATTTCTCGGCCATATCGCATAGATCTCACTGTGAAAAGGCTTAAATGACTTTTTTTAATTAAGTTTGAAGATTGCGCTCAAACCAAATGTCCTAGAACTAAATTTCCAAATGTAACTACTAGATTGTGATACAATACACTATTGGGTGAAGTTTGGTTGACTTCTGCGCAGCGGTTTGGGAGTTAACATCAAAATTACATTTCTCGGCAATATCGCATAGATCTCACTGTGAAAAGGCTTAAATGACTTTTTTAATTAAGTTTGATGATTGCGCTCAAACAAAATGTCCTAGAACAAAATTTTCAAATGTAACTACTAGATTGTGATACAATACACTATTGGGTGAAGTTTGGTTGACTTCTGCGCAGCGGTTTGGGAGTTAACATCAAAATTACATTTCTCGGCCATATCGCATAGATCTCACTGTGAAAAGGCTTAAATGGCTTTTTTGACCTAAGTTTGAGGATTGCGCTCAAATCAAATGTCCTAGAACCAAATTTCCACATGTAACTACTAGATTGTGATACAATACACTATTGGGTGAAGTTTGGTTGACTTCTGCGCAGCGGTTTGGGAGTTAACATCAAAATTACATTTCTCGGCCATATCGCATAGATCTCACTGTGAAAAGGCTTAAATGGCTTTTTTGACCTATGTTTGAGGATTGCGCTCAAATCAAATGTCCTAGAACCAAATTTCCACATGTAACTACTAGATTGTGATACAATACACTAATGGGTGAAGTTTGGTTTACTTCTGCGTAGCGGTTTGGGAGTTAACATCAAAATTACATTTCTCGGCCATATCGCATAGATCTCACTGTGAAAAGGCTTAAATGACTTTTTTAATAAAGTTTGATGATTGCGCTCAAACAAAATGTCCTAGAACCAAATTTTCAAATGTAACTACTAGATTGTGATACAATACACTATTGGGTGAAGTTTGGTTGACTTCTGCGCAGCGGTTTGGGAGTTAACATCAAATTTACATTTCTCGGCCATATCGCATAGATCTCACTGTGAAAAGGCTTAAATGACTTTTTTAATAAAGTTTGATGATTGCGCTCAAACAAAATGTCCTAGAACAAATTTTTCAAAAGTAACTACTAGATTGTGATACAATACACTATTGGGTGAAGTTTGGTTGACTTCTGCGCAGCGGTTTGGGAGTTAAAATCAAATTTACATTTCTCGGCCATATCGCGTAGATCTCACTGTGAAAAGGCTTAAATGGCTTTTTTGACCTAAGTTTGAGGATTGCGCTCAAATCAAATGTCCTAGAACCAAATTTCCACATGTAACTACTAGATTGTGATACAATACACTATTGGGTGAAGTTTGGTTTACTTCTGCGCAGCGGTTTGGGAGTTAACATCAAAATTACATTTCTCGGCCATGTCGCATAGATCTCACTGTGAAAAGGTTTAAATGGCTTTTTTGACCTAAGTTTGAGGATTGCGCTCAAATCAAATGTCCTAGAACCAAATTTCTACATGTAACTACTAGATTGTGATACAATACACTAATAGGTGAAGTTTGGTTGACTTCTGCGCAGCGGTTTGGGAGTGAACATCAAAATTACATTTCTCGGCCATATCGCATAGATCTCACTGTGAAAAGGCTTAAATGACTTTATTTAATTAAGTTTGAAGATTGCGCTCAAACCAAATGTCCTAGAACTAAATTTCCAAATGTAACTACTAGATTGTGATAAAATACACTATTGGGTGAAGTTTGGTTGACTTCTGCGCAGCGGTTTGGGAGTTAACATCAAAATTACATTTCTCGGCCATATCGCATAGATCTCACTGTGAAAAGGCTTAAATGACTTTTTTAATTAAGTTTGATGATTGCGCTCAAACAAAATGTCCTAGAACAAAATTTTCAAATGTAACTACTAGATTGTGATGCAATACACTAATGGGTGAAGTTTGGTTGACTTCTGCGCTGCGGTTTGGGAGTGAACATAAAAATTACGTTTCTCGGCCATATCGCATAGATCTCACTGTGAAAAGGCTTAAATGACTTTTTTTAATTAAGTTTGAAGATTGCGCTCAAACCAAATGTCCTAGAACTAAATTTCTAAATGTAACTACTAGATTGTGATAAAATACACTATTGGGTGAAGTTTGGTTGACTTCTGCGCAGCGGTTTGGGAGTTAACATCAAAATTACATTTCTCGGCCATATCGCATAGATCTCACTGTGAAAAGGCTTAAATGACTTTTTTAATAAAGTTTGATGATTGCGCTCAAACAAAATGTCCTAGAACCAAATTTTCAAATGTAACTACTAGATTGTGATACAATACACTATTGGGTGAAGTTTGGTTGACTTCTGCGCAGCGGTTTGGGAGTTAACATCAAATTTACATTTCTCGGCCATATCGCATAGATCTCACTGTGAAAAGGCTTAAATGACTTTTTTAATAAAGTTTGATGATTGCGCTCAAACAAAATGTCCTAGAACAAAATTTTCAAAAGTAACTACTAGATTGTGATACAATACACTATTGGGTGAAGTTTGGTTGACTTCTGCGCAGCGGTTTGGGAGTTAACATCAAATTTACATTTCTCGGCCATATCGCGTAGATCTCACTGTGAAAAGGCTTAAATGGCTTTTTTGACCTAAGTTTGAGGATTGCGCTCAAATCAAATGTCCTAGAACCAAATTTCTACATGTAACTACTAGATTGTGATACAATACACTAATAGGTGAAGTTTGGTTGACTTCTGCGCAGCGGTTTGGGAGTGAACATCAAAATTACATTTCTCGGCCATATCGCATAGATCTCACTGTGAAAAGGCTTAAATGACTTTTTTTAATTAAGTTTGAAGATTGCGCTCAAACCAAATGTCCTAGAACTAAATTTCCAAATGTAACTACTAGATTGTGATAAAATACACTATTGGGTGAAGTTTGGTTGACTTCTGCGCAGCGGTTTGGGAGTTAACATCAAAATTACATTTCTCGGCCATATCGCATAGATCTCACTGTGAAAAGGCTTAAATGACTTTTTTAATTAAGTTTGATGATTGCGCTCAAACAAAATGTCCTAGAACAAAATTTTCAAATGTAACTACTAGATTGTGATACAATACACTATTGGGTGAAGTTTGGTTGACTTCTGCGCAGCGGTTTGGGAGTTAACATCAAAATTACATTTCTCGGCCATATCGCATAGATCTCACTGTGAAAAGGCTTAAATGGCTTTTTTGACCTAAGTTTGAGGATTGCGCTCAAATCAAATGTCCTAGAACCAAATTTCTACATGTAACTACTAGATTGTGATAAAATACACTATTGGGTGAAGTTTGGTTGACTTCTGCGCAGCGGTTTGGGAGTGAACATCAAAATTACATTTCTCGGCCATATCGCATAGATCTCACTGTGAAAACGCTTAAATGACTTTTTTTAATTAAGTTTAAAGATTGTGCTCAAATCAAATGTCCTAGAACTAAATTTCCAAATGTAACTACTAGATTGTGATAAAATACACTATTGGGTGAAGTTTGGTTGACTTCTGCGCAGCGGTTTGGGAGTTAACATCAAAATTACATTTCTCGGCCATATCGCATAGATCTCACTGTGAAAAGGCTTAAATGACTTTTTTTAATTAAGTTTGAAGATTGTGCTCTAACCAAATGTCCTAGAACTAAATTTCCAAATGTAACTACTAGATTGTGATAAAATACACTATTGGGTGAAGTTTGGTTGACTTCTGCGCAGCGGTTTGGGAGTTAACATCAAAATTACATTTCTCGGCCATATCGCATAGATCTCACTGTGAAAAGGCTTAAATGACTTTTTTTAATTAAGTTTGAAGATTGCGCTCAAACCAAATGTCCTAGAACTAAATTTCTAAATGTAACTACTAGATTGTGATACAATACACTATTGGGTGAAGTTTGGTTGACTTCTGCGCAGCGGTTTGGGAGTTAACATCAAAATTACATTTCTCGGCCATATCGCATAGATCTCACTGTGAAAAGGCTTAAATGGCTTTTTTGACCTAAGTTTGAGGATTGCGCTCAAATCAAATGTCCTAGAACCAAATTTCTACATGTAACTACTAGATTGTGATAAAATACACTATTGGGTGAAGTTTGGTTGACTTCTGCGCAGCGGTTTGGGAGTGAACATCAAAATTACATTTCTCGGCCATATCGCATAGATCTCACTGTGAAAACGCTTAAATGACTTTTTTTAATTAAGTTTGAAGATTGTGCTCAAATCAAATGTCCTAGAACAAAATTTCCAAATGTAACTACTAGATTGTGATAATACCTACAATACACTATTGGGTGAAGTTTGGTTGACTTCTGCGCAGCGGTTTGGGAGTTAACATCAAAATTACATTTCTCGGCCATATCGCATAGATCTCACTGTGAAAAGGCTTAAATGACTTTTTTAAATTAAGTTTGAAGATTGCGCTCAAACCAAATGTCCTAGAACTAAATTTCCAAATGTAACTACTAGATTGTGATAAAATACACTATTGGGTGAAGTTTGGTTGACTTCTGCGCAGCGGTTTGGGAGTTAACATCAAAATTACATTTCTCGGCCATATCGCATAGATCTCACTGTGAAAAGGCTTAAATGACTTTTTTTAATTAAGTTTGAAGATTGCGCTCAAACCAAATGTCCTAGAACTAAATTTCCAAATGTAACTACTAGATTGTGATACAATACACTATTGGGTGAAGTTTGGTTGACTTCTGCGCAGCGGTTTGGGAGTTAACATCAAAATTACATTTCTCGGCAATATCGCATAGATCTCACTGTGAAAAGGCTTAAATGACTTTTTTAATTAAGTTTGATGATTGCGCTCAAACAAAATGTCCTAGAACAAAATTTTCAAATGTAACTACTAGATTGTGATACAATACACTATTGGGTGAAGTTTGGTTGACTTCTGCGCAGCGGTTTGGGAGTTAACATCAAAATTACATTTCTCGGCCATATCGCATAGATCTCACTGTGAAAAGGCTTAAATGGCTTTTTTGACCTAAGTTTGAGGATTGCGCTCAAATCAAATGTCCTAGAACCAAATTTCCACATGTAACTACTAGATTGTGATACAATACACTATTGGGTGAAGTTTGGTTGACTTCTGCGCAGCGGTTTGGGAGTTAACATCAAAATTACATTTCTCGGCCATATCGCATAGATCTCACTGTGAAAAGGCTTAAATGGCTTTTTTGACCTATGTTTGAGGATTGCGCTCAAATCAAATGTCCTAGAACCAAATTTCCACATGTAACTACTAGATTGTGATACAATACACTAATGGGTGAAGTTTGGTTTACTTCTGCGTAGCGGTTTGGGAGTTAACATCAAAATTACATTTCTCGGCCATATCGCATAGATCTCACTGTGAAAAGGCTTAAATGACTTTTTTAATAAAGTTTGATGATTGCGCTCAAACAAAATGTCCTAGAACCAAATTTTCAAATGTAACTACTAGATTGTGATACAATACACTATTGGGTGAAGTTTGGTTGACTTCTGCGCAGCGGTTTGGGAGTTAACATCAAATTTACATTTCTCGGCCATATCGCATAGATCTCACTGTGAAAAGGCTTAAATGACTTTTTTAATAAAGTTTGATGATTGCGCTCAAACAAAATGTCCTAGAACAAATTTTTCAAAAGTAACTACTAGATTGTGATAAAATACACTATTGGGTGAAGTTTGGTTGACTTCTGCGCAGCGGTTTGGGAGTTAAAATCAAATTTACATTTCTCGGCCATATCGCGTAGATCTCACTGTGAAAAGGCTTAAATGGCTTTTTTGACCTAAGTTTGAGGATTGCGCTCAAATCAAATGTCCTAGAACCAAATTTCCACATGTAACTACTAGATTGTGATACAATACACTATTGGGTGAAGTTTGGTTTACTTCTGCGCAGCGGTTTGGGAGTTAACATCAAAATTACATTTCTCGGCCATGTCGCATAGATCTCACTGTGAAAAGGTTTAAATGGCTTTTTTGACCTAAGTTTGAGGATTGCGCTCAAATCAAATGTCCTAGAACCAAATTTCTACATGTAACTACTAGATTGTGATACAATACACTAATAGGTGAAGTTTGGTTGACTTCTGCGCAGCGGTTTGGGAGTGAACATCAAAATTACATTTCTCGGCCATATCGCATAGATCTCACTGTGAAAAGGCTTAAATGACTTTATTTAATTAAGTTTGAAGATTGCGCTCAAACCAAATGTCCTAGAACTAAATTTCCAAATGTAACTACTAGATTGTGATAAAATACACTATTGGGTGAAGTTTGGTTGACTTCTGCGCAGCGGTTTGGGAGTTAACATCAAAATTACATTTCTCGGCCATATCGCATAGATCTCACTGTGAAAAGGCTTAAATGACTTTTTTAATTAAGTTTGATGATTGCGCTCAAACAAAATGTCCTAGAACAAAATTTTCAAATGTAACTACTAGATTGTGATACAATACACTATTGGGTGAAGTTTGGTTTACTTCTGCGCAGCGGTTTGGGAGTTAACATCAAAATTACATTTCTCGGCCATATCGCATAGATCTCACTGTGCAAAGGCTTTAATGGCTTTTTTGACCTAAGTTTGAGGATTGCGCTCAAATCAAATGTCCTAAGAACCAAATTTCTACATGTAACTACTAGATTGTGATAAAATACACTATTGGGTGAAGTTTGGTTGACTTCTGCGCAGCGGTTTGGGAGTGAACATCAAAATTACATTTCTCGGCCATATCGCATTGATCTCACTGTGAAAACGCTTAAATGACTTTTTTTAATTAAGTTTGAAGATTGTGCTCAAATCAAATGTCCTAGAACTAAATTTCCAAATGTAACTACTAGATTGTGATAAAATACACTATTGGGTGAAGTTTGGTTGACTTCTGCGCAGCGGTTTGGGAGTTAACATCAAAATTACATTTCTCGGCCATATCGCATAGATCTCACTGTGAAAAGGCTTAAATGACTTTTTTTAATTAAGTTTGAAGATTGCGCTCAAACCAAATGTCCTAGAACTAAATTTCCAAATGTAACTACTAGATTGTGATAAAATACACTATTGGGTGAAGTTTGGTTGACTTCTGCGCAGCGGTTTGGGAGTTAACATCAAAATTACATTTCTCGGCCATATCGCATAGATCTCACTGTGAAAAGGCTTAAATGACTTTTTTTAATTCAGTTTGAAGATTGCGCTCAAACCAAATGTCCTAGAACTAAATTTCCAAATGTAACTACTAGATTGTGATACAATACACTATTGGGTGAAGTTTGGTTGACTTCTGCGCAGCGGTTTGGGAGTTAACATCAAAATTACATTTCTCGGCCATATCGCATAGATCTCACTGTGAAAAGGCTTAAATGACTTTTTTAATTAAGTTTGATGATTGCGCTCAAACAAAATGTCCTAGAACAAAATTTTCAAATGTAACTACTAGATTGTGATACAATACACTATTGGGTGAAGTTTGGTTGACTTCTGCGCAGCGGTTTGGGAGTTAACATCAAAATTACATTTCTCGGCCATATCGCATAGATCTCACTGTGAAAAGGCTTAAATGGCTTTTTTGACCTAAGTTTGAGGATTGCGCTCAAATCAAATGTCCTAGAACCAAATTTCCACATGTAACTACTAGATTGTGATACAATACACTATTGGGTGAAGTTTGGTTGACTTCTGCGCAGCGGTTTGGGAGTTAACATCAAAATTACATTTCTCGGCCATATCGCATAGATCTCACTGTGAAAAGGCTTAAATGGCTTTTTTGACCTATGTTTGAGGATTGCACTCAAATCAAATGTCCTAGAACCAAATTTCCACATGTAACTACTAGATTGTGATACAATACACTAATGGGTGAAGTTTGGTTTACTTCTGCGCAGCGGTTTGGGAGTTAACATCAAAATTACATTTCTCGGCCATATCGCATAGATCTCACTGTGAAAAGGCTTAAATGGCTTTTTTTAATTAAGTTTGAAGATTGCGCTCAAACCAAATGTCCTAGAACTAAATTTCCAAATGTAACTACTAGATTGTGATAAAATACACTATTGGGTGAAGTTTGGTTGACTTCTGCGCAGCGGTTTGGGAGTTAACATCAAAATTACATTTCTCGGCCATATCGCATAGATCTCACTGTGAAAAGGCTTAAATGACTTTTTTAATTAAGTTTGATGATTGCGTTCAAACAAAATGTCCTAGAACAAAATTTTCGAATGTAACTACTAGATTGTGATACAATACACTATTGGGTG
The DNA here is from genome assembly GCF_030265065.1 of Corythoichthys intestinalis. Lineage (NCBI taxonomy): Eukaryota > Metazoa > Chordata > Actinopteri > Syngnathiformes > Syngnathidae > Corythoichthys > Corythoichthys intestinalis. The sequence continues at coordinate 2,883,281 of NC_080405.1, read as the reverse complement.
AAGTTTGGTTGACTTCTGCGCAGCGGTTTGGGAGTTAACATCAAAATTACATTTCTCGGCCATATCGCATAGATCTCACTGTGAAAAGGCTTAAATGGCTTTTTTGACCTAAGTTTGAGGATTGCGCTCAAATCAAATGTCCTAGAACCAAATTTCCACATGTAACTACTAGATTGTCATACAATACACTAATGGGTGAAGTTTGGTTTACTTCTGCGCAGCGGTTTGGGAGTTAACATCAAAATTACATTTCTCGGCCATATCGCATAGATCTCACTGTGAAAAGGCTTAAATGGCTTTTTTGACCTAAGTTTGAGGATTGCGCTCAAATCAAATGTCCTAGAACCAAATTTCCACATGTAACTACTAGATTGTGATACAATACACTATTGGGTGAAGTTTGGTTGACTTCTGCGCAGCGGTTTGGGAGTTAACATCAAAATTACATTTCTCGGCCATATCGCATAGATCTCACTGTGAAAAGGCTTAAATGGCTTTTTTGACCTAAGTTTGAGGATTGCGCTCAAATCAAATGTCCTAGAACCAAATTTCCACATGTAACTACTAGATTGTGATACAATACACTAATGGGTGAAGTTTGGTTTACTTCTGCGCAGCGGTTTGGGAGTTAACATCAAAATTACATTTCTCGGCCATATCGCATAGATCTCACTGTGAAAAGGCTTAAATGGCTTTTTTGACCTAAGTTTGAGGATTGCGCTCAAATCAAATGTCCTAGAACCAAATTTCTACATGTAACTACTAGATTGTGATACAATACACTAATGGGTGAAGTTTGGTTGACTTCTGCGCAGCGGTTTGGGAGTGAACATCAAAATTACATTTCTCGGCCATATCGCATAGATCTCTCTGTGAAAAGGCTTAAATGACTTTTTTTAATTAAGTTTGAAGATTGCGCTCAAACCAAATGTCCTAGAACTAAATTTCCAAATGTAACTACTAGATTGTGATAAAATACACTATTGGGTGAAGTTTGGTTGACTTCTGCGCAGCGGTTTGGGAGTTAACATCAAAATTACATTTCTCGGCCATATCGCATAGATCTCACTGTGAAAAGGCTTAAATGACTTTTTTAATAAAGTTTGATGATTGCGCTCAAACAAAATGTCCTAGAACCAAATTTTCAAATGTAACTACTAGATTGTGATAAAATACACTATTGGGTGAAGTTTGGTTGACTTCTGCGCAGCGGTTTGGGAGTGAACATCAAAATTACATTTCTCGGCCATATCGCATAGATCTCACTGTGAAAACGCTTAAATGACTTTTTTTAATTAAGTTTAAAGATTGTGCTCAAATCAAATGTCCTAGAACTAAATTTCCAAATGTAACTACTAGATTGTGATAAAATACACTATTGGGTGAAGTTTGGTTGACTTCTGCGCAGCGGTTTGGGAGTTAACATCAAAATTACATTTCTCGGCCATATCGCATAGATCTCACTGTGAAAAGGCTTAAATGGCTTTTTTGACCTAAGTTTGAGGATTGCGCTCAAATCAAATGTCCTAGAACCAAATTTCTACATGTAACTACTAGATTGTGATACAATACACTAATGGGTGAAGTTTGGTTTACTTCTGCGCAGCGGTTTGGGAGTTAACATCAAAATTACATTTCTCGGCCATATCGCATAGATCTCACTGTGAAAAGGCTTAAATGGCTTTTTTTAATTAAGTTTGAAGATTGCGCTCAAACCAAATGTCCTAGAACTAAATTTCCAAATGTAACTACTAGATTGTGATAAAATACACTATTGGGTGAAGTTTGGTTGACTTCTGCGCAGCGGTTTGGGAGTTAACATCAAAATTACATTTCTCGGCCATATCGCATAGATCTCACTGTGAAAAGGCTTAAATGACTTTTTTAATTAAGTTTGATGATTGCGTTCAAACAAAATGTCCTAGAACAAAATTTTCGAATGTAACTACTAGATTGTGATACAATACACTATTGGGTGAAGTTTGGTTGACTTCTGCGCAGCGGTTTGGGAGTTAACATCAAAATTACATTTCTCGGCCATATCGCATAGATCTCACTGTGAAAAGGCTTAAATGACTTTTTTAATTAAGTTTGATGATTGCGTTCAAACAAAATGTCCTAGAACAAAATTTTCGAATGTAACTACTAGATTGTGATACAATACACTATTGGGTGAAGTTTGGTTGACTTCTGCGCAGCGGTTTGGGAGTTAACATCAAAATTACATTTCTCGGCCATATCGCATAGATCTCACTGTGAAAAGGCTTAAATGACTTTTTTAATTAAGTTTGATGATTGCGTTCAAACAAAATGTCCTAGAACAAAATTTTCGAATGTAACTACTAGATTGTGATACAATACACTATTGGGTGAAGTTTGGTTGACTTCTGCGCAGCGGTTTGGGAGTTAACATCAAAATTACATTTCTCGGCCATATCGCATAGATCTCACTGTGAAAAGGCTTAAATGGCTTTTTTGACCTAAGTTTGAGGATTGCGCTCAAATCAAATGTCCTAGAACCAAATTTCCACATGTAACTACTAGATTGTCATACAATACACTAATGGGTGAAGTTTGGTTTACTTCTGCGCAGCGGTTTGGGAGTTAACATCAAAATTACATTTCTCGGCCATATCGCATAGATCTCACTGTGAAAAGGCTTAAATGGCTTTTTTGACCTAAGTTTGAGGATTGCGCTCAAATCAAATGTCCTAGAACCAAATTTCCACATGTAACTACTAGATTGTGATACAATACACTATTGGGTGAAGTTTGGTTGACTTCTGCGCAGCGGTTTGGGAGTTAACATCAAAATTACATTTCTCGGCCATATCGCATAGATCTCACTGTGAAAAGGCTTAAATGGCTTTTTTGACCTAAGTTTGAGGATTGCGCTCAAATCAAATGTCCTAGAACCAAATTTCCACATGTAACTACTAGATTGTGATACAATACACTAATGGGTGAAGTTTGGTTTACTTCTGCGCAGCGGTTTGGGAGTTAACATCAAAATTACATTTCTCGGCCATATCGCATAGATCTCACTGTGAAAAGGCTTAAATGGCTTTTTTGACCTAAGTTTGAGGATTGCGCTCAAATCAAATGTCCTAGAACCAAATTTCTACATGTAACTACTAGATTGTGATACAATACACTAATGGGTGAAGTTTGGTTGACTTCTGCGCAGCGGTTTGGGAGTGAACATCAAAATTACATTTCTCGGCCATATCGCATAGATCTCTCTGTGAAAAGGCTTAAATGACTTTTTTTAATTAAGTTTGAAGATTGCGCTCAAACCAAATGTCCTAGAACTAAATTTCCAAATGTAACTACTAGATTGTGATAAAATACACTATTGGGTGAAGTTTGGTTGACTTCTGCGCAGCGGTTTGGGAGTTAACATCAAAATTACATTTCTCGGCCATATCGCATAGATCTCACTGTGAAAAGGCTTAAATGACTTTTTTAATAAAGTTTGATGATTGCGCTCAAACAAAATGTCCTAGAACCAAATTTTCAAATGTAACTACTAGATTGTGATAAAATACACTATTGGGTGAAGTTTGGTTGACTTCTGCGCAGCGGTTTGGGAGTGAACATCAAAATTACATTTCTCGGCCATATCGCATAGATCTCACTGTGAAAACGCTTAAATGACTTTTTTTAATTAAGTTTAAAGATTGTGCTCAAATCAAATGTCCTAGAACTAAATTTCCAAATGTAACTACTAGATTGTGATAAAATACACTATTGGGTGAAGTTTGGTTGACTTCTGCGCAGCGGTTTGGGAGTTAACATCAAAATTACATTTCTCGGCCATATCGCATAGATCTCACTGTGAAAAGGCTTAAATGGCTTTTTTGACCTAAGTTTGAGGATTGCGCTCAAATCAAATGTCCTAGAACCAAATTTCTACATGTAACTACTAGATTGTGATACAATACACTAATGGGTGAAGTTTGGTTTACTTCTGCGCAGCGGTTTGGGAGTTAACATCAAAATTACATTTCTCGGCCATATCGCATAGATCTCACTGTGAAAAGGCTTAAATGGCTTTTTTTAATTAAGTTTGAAGATTGCGCTCAAACCAAATGTCCTAGAACTAAATTTCCAAATGTAACTACTAGATTGTGATAAAATACACTATTGGGTGAAGTTTGGTTGACTTCTGCGCAGCGGTTTGGGAGTTAACATCAAAATTACATTTCTCGGCCATATCGCATAGATCTCACTGTGAAAAGGCTTAAATGACTTTTTTAATTAAGTTTGATGATTGCGTTCAAACAAAATGTCCTAGAACAAAATTTTCGAATGTAACTACTAGATTGTGATACAATACACTATTGGGTGAAGTTTGGTTGACTTCTGCGCAGCGGTTTGGGAGTTAACATCAAAATTACATTTCTCGGCCATATCGCATAGATCTCACTGTGAAAAGGCTTAAATGACTTTTTTAATTAAGTTTGATGATTGCGTTCAAACAAAATGTCCTAGAACAAAATTTTCGAATGTAACTACTAGATTGTGATACAATACACTATTGGGTGAAGTTTGGTTGACTTCTGCGCAGCGGTTTGGGAGTTAACATCAAAATTACATTTCTCGGCCATATCGCATAGATCTCACTGTGAAAAGGCTTAAATGGCTTTTTTGACCTAAGTTTGAGGATTGCGCTCAAATCAAATGTCCTAGAACCAAATTTCCACATGTAACTACTAGATTGTCATACAATACACTAATGGGTGAAGTTTGGTTTACTTCTGCGCAGCGGTTTGGGAGTTAACATCAAAATTACATTTCTCGGCCATATCGCATAGATCTCACTGTGAAAAGGCTTAAATGGCTTTTTTGACCTAAGTTTGAGGATTGCGCTCAAATCAAATGTCCTAGAACCAAATTTCCACATGTAACTACTAGATTGTGATACAATACACTATTGGGTAAAGTTTGGTTGACTTCTGCGCAGCGGTTTGGGAGTTAACATCAAAATTACATTTCTCGGCCATATCGCATAGATCTCACTGTGAAAAGGCTTAAATGGCTTTTTTGACCTAAGTTTGAGGATTGCGCTCAAATCAAATGTCCTAGAACCAAATTTCCACATGTAACTACTAGATTGTGATACAATACACTAATGGGTGAAGTTTGGTTTACTTCTGCGCAGCGGTTTGGGAGTTAACATCAAAATTACATTTCTCGGCCATATCGCATAGATCTCACTGTGAAAAGGCTTAAATGGCTTTTTTGACCTAAGTTTGAGGATTGCGCTCAAATCAAATGTCCTAGAACCAAATTTCTACATGTAACTACTAGATTGTGATACAATACACTAATGGGTGAAGTTTGGTTGACTTCTGCGCAGCGGTTTGGGAGTGAACATCAAAATTACATTTCTCGGCCATATCGCATAGATCTCTCTGTGAAAAGGCTTAAATGACTTTTTTTAATTAAGTTTGAAGATTGCGCTCAAACCAAATGTCCTAGAACTAAATTTCCAAATGTAACTACTAGATTGTGATAAAATACACTATTGGGTGAAGTTTGGTTGACTTCTGCGCAGCGGTTTGGGAGTTAACATCAAAATTACATTTCTCGGCCATATCGCATAGATCTCACTGTGAAAAGGCTTAAATGACTTTTTTAATAAAGTTTGATGATTGCGCTCAAACAAAATGTCCTAGAACCAAATTTTCAAATGTAACTACTAGATTGTGATAAAATACACTATTGGGTGAAGTTTGGTTGACTTCTGCGCAGCGGTTTGGGAGTGAACATCAAAATTACATTTCTCGGCCATATCGCATAGATCTCACTGTGAAAACGCTTAAATGACTTTTTTTAATTAAGTTTAAAGATTGTGCTCAAATCAAATGTCCTAGAACTAAATTTCCAAATGTAACTACTAGATTGTGATAAAATACACTATTGGGTGAAGTTTGGTTGACTTCTGCGCAGCGGTTTGGGAGTTAACATCAAAATTACATTTCTCGGCCATATCGCATAGATCTCACTGTGAAAAGGCTTAAATGGCTTTTTTGACCTAAGTTTGAGGATTGCGCTCAAATCAAATGTCCTAGAACCAAATTTCTACATGTAACTACTAGATTGTGATACAATACACTAATGGGTGAAGTTTGGTTTACTTCTGCGCAGCGGTTTGGGAGTTAACATCAAAATTACATTTCTCGGCCATATCGCATAGATCTCACTGTGAAAAGGCTTAAATGGCTTTTTTTAATTAAGTTTGAAGATTGCGCTCAAACCAAATGTCCTAGAACTAAATTTCCAAATGTAACTACTAGATTGTGATAAAATACACTATTGGGTGAAGTTTGGTTGACTTCTGCGCAGCGGTTTGGGAGTTAACATCAAAATTACATTTCTCGGCCATATCGCATAGATCTCACTGTGAAAAGGCTTAAATGACTTTTTTAATTAAGTTTGATGATTGCGTTCAAACAAAATGTCCTAGAACAAAATTTTCGAATGTAACTACTAGATTGTGATACAATACACTATTGGGTGAAGTTTGGTTGACTTCTGCGCAGCGGTTTGGGAGTTAACATCAAAATTACATTTCTCGGCCATATCGCATAGATCTCACTGTGAAAAGGCTTAAATGGCTTTTTTGACCTAAGTTTGAGGATTGCGCTCAAATCAAATGTCCTAGAACCAAATTTCCACATGTAACTACTAGATTGTCATACAATACACTAATGGGTGAAGTTTGGTTTACTTCTGCGCAGCGGTTTGGGAGTTAACATCAAAATTACATTTCTCGGCCATATCGCATAGATCTCACTGTGAAAAGGCTTAAATGGCTTTTTTGACCTAAGTTTGAGGATTGCGCTCAAATCAAATGTCCTAGAACCAAATTTCCACATGTAACTACTAGATTGTGATACAATACACTATTGGGTGAAGTTTGGTTGACTTCTGCGCAGCGGTTTGGGAGTTAACATCAAAATTACATTTCTCGGCCATATCGCATAGATCTCACTGTGAAAAGGCTTAAATGGCTTTTTTGACCTAAGTTTGAGGATTGCGCTCAAATCAAATGTCCTAGAACCAAATTTCCACATGTAACTACTAGATTGTGATACAATACACTAATGGGTGAAGTTTGGTTTACTTCTGCGCAGCGGTTTGGGAGTTAACATCAAAATTACATTTCTCGGCCATATCGCATAGATCTCACTGTGAAAAGGCTTAAATGGCTTTTTTTGACCTAAGTTTGAGGATTGCGCTCAAATAAAATGTCCTAGAACCAAATTTCTACATGTAACTACTAGATTGTGATACAATACACTAATGGGTGAAGTTTGGTTGACTTCTGCGCAGCGGTTTGGGAGTTAATATCAAATTTACATTTCTCGGCCATATCGCATAGATCTCACTGTGAAAAGGCTTAAATGACTTGTTTTAATTAAGTTTGAAGATTGCGCTCAAACCAAATGTCCTAGAACTAAATTTCTAAATGTAACTACTAGATTGTGATAAAATACACTATTGGGTGAAGTTTGGTTGACTTCTGCGCAGCGGTTTGGGAGTTAACATCAAAATTACATTTCTCGGCCATATCGCATAGATCTCACTGTGAAAAGGCTTAAATGACTTTTTTAATAAAGTTTGATGATTGCGCTCAAACAAAATGTCCTAGAACAAAATTTTCAAAAGTAACTACTAGATTGTGATACAATACACTATTGGGTGAAGTTTGGTTGACTTCTGCGCAGCGGTTTGGGAGTTAACATCAAATTTACATTTCTCGGCCATATCGCGTAGATCTCAATGTGAAAAGGCTTAAATGGGTTTTTTGACCTAAGTTTGAGGATTGCGCTCAAATCAAATGTCCTAGAACCAAATTTCCACATGTAACTACTAGATTGTGATACAATACACTATTGGGTGAAGTTTGGTTTACTTCTGCGCAGCGGTTTGGGAGTGAACATCAAAATTACATTTCTCGGCCATATCGCATAGATCTCACTGTGAAAAGGCTTAAATGACTTTTTTTAATTAAGTTTGAAGATTGCGCTCAAACCAAATGTCCTAGAACTAAATTTCCAAATGTAACTACTAGATTGTGATAAAATACACTATTGGGTGAAGTTTGGTTGACTTCTGCGCAGCGGTTTGGGAGTTAACATCAAAATTACATTTCTCGGCCATATCGCATAGATCTCACTGTGAAAAGGCTTAAATGACTTTTTTAATTAAGTTTGATGATTGCGCTCAAACAAAATGTCCTAGAACAAAATTTTCAAACGTAACTACTAGATTGTGATACAATACACTATTGGGTGAAGTTTGGTTTACTTCTGCGCAGCGGTTTGGGAGTTAACATCAAAATTACATTTCTCGGCCATATCGCATAGATCTCACTGTGAAAAGGCTTAAATGACTTTTTTTAATTAAGTTTGAAGATTGCGCTCAAACCAAATGTCCTAGAACTAAATTTCCAAATGTAACTACTAGATTGTGATAAAATACACTATTGGGTGAAGTTTGGTTGACTTCTGCGCAGCGGTTTGGGAGTTAACATCAAAATTACATTTCTCGGCCATATCGCATAGATCTCACTGTGAAAAGGCTTAAATGACTTTTTTAATTAAGTTTGATGATTGCGCTCAAACAAAATGTCCTAGAACAAAATTTTCAAATGTAACTACTAGATTGTGATACAATACACTATTGGGTGAAGTTTGGTTGACTTCTGCGCAGCGGTTTGGGAGTTAACATCAAAATTACATTTCTCGGCCATATCGCATAGATCTCACTGTGAAAAGGCTTAAATGGCTTTTTTGACCTAAGTTTGAGGATTGCGCTCAAATCAAATGTCCTAGAACCAAATTTCTACATGTAACTACTAGATTGTGATAAAATACACTATTGGGTGAAGTTTGGTTGACTTCTGCGCAGCGGTTTGGGAGTGAACATCAAAATTACATTTCTCGGCCATATCGCATAGATCTCACTGTGAAAACGCTTAAATGACTTTTTTTAATTAAGTTTAAAGATTGTGCTCAAATCAAATGTCCTAGAACTAAATTTCCAAATGTAACTACTAGATTGTGATAAAATACACTATTGGGTGAAGTTTGGTTGACTTCTGCGCAGCGGTTTGGGAGTTAACATCAAAATTACATTTCTCGGCCATATCGCATAGATCTCACTGTGAAAAGGCTTAAATGGCTTTTTTGACCTAAGTTTGAGGATTGCGCTCAAATCAAATGTCCTAGAACCAAATTTCTACATGTAACTACTAGATTGTGATACAATACACTAATGGGTGAAGTTTGGTTTACTTCTGCGCAGCGGTTTGGGAGTTAACATCAAAATTACATTTCTCGGCCATATCGCATAGATCTCACTGTGAAAAGGCTTAAATGGCTTTTTTTAATTAAGTTTGAAGATTGCGCTCAAACCAAATGTCCTAGAACTAAATTTCCAAATGTAACTACTAGATTGTGATAAAATACACTATTGGGTGAAGTTTGGTTGACTTCTGCGCAGCGAATTGGGAGTTAACATCAAAATTACATTTCTCGGCCATATCGCATAGATCTCACTGTGAAAAGGCTTAAATGACTTTTTTAATTAAGTTTGATGATTGCGTTCAAACAAAATGTCCTAGAACAAAATTTTCGAATGTAACTACTAGATTGTGATACAATACACTATTGGGTGAAGTTTGGTTGACTTCTGCGCAGCGGTTTGGGAGTTAACATCAAAATTACATTTCTCGGCCATATCGCATAGATCTCACTGTGAAAAGGCTTAAATGGCTTTTTTGACCTAAGTTTGAGGATTGCGCTCAAATCAAATGTCCTAGAACCAAATTTCCAAATGTAACTACTAGATTGTCATACAATACACTAATGGGTGAAGTTTGGTTTACTTCTGCGCAGCGGTTTGGGAGTTAACATCAAAATTACATTTCTCGGCCATATCGCATAGATCTCACTGTGAAAAGGCTTAAATGGCTTTTTTGACCTAAGTTTGAGGATTGCGCTCAAATCAAATGTCCTAGAACCAAATTTCCACATGTAACTACTAGATTGTGATACAATACACTATTGGGTGAAGTTTGGTTGACTTCTGCGCAGCGGTTTGGGAGTTAACATCAAAATTACATTTCTCGGCCATATCGCATAGATCTCACTGTGAAAAGGCTTAAATGGCTTTTTTGACCTAAGTTTGAGGATTGCGCTCAAATCAACTGTCCTAGAACCAAATTTCCACATGTAACTACTAGATTGTGATACAATACACTAATGGGTGAAGTTTGGTTTACTTCTGCGCAGCGGTTTGGGAGTTAACATCAAAATTACATTTCTCCGCCATATCGCATAGATCTCACTGTGAAAAGGCTTAAATGGCTTTTTTGACCTAAGTTTGAGGATTGCGCTCAAATCAAATGTCCTAGAACCAAATTTCTACATGTAACTACTAGATTGTGATACAATACACTAATGGGTGAAGTTTGGTTGACTTCTGCGCAGCGGTTTGGGAGTTAACATCAAATTTACATTTCTCGGCCATATCGCATAGATCTCACTGTGAAAAGGCTTAAATGACTTGTTTTAATTAAGTTTGAAGATTGCGCTCAAACCAAATGTCCTAGAACTAAATTTCTAAATGTAACTACTAGATTGTGATAAAATACACTATTGGGTGAAGTTTGGTTGACTTCTGCGCAGCGGTTTGGGAGTTAACATCAAAATTACATTTCTCGTCCATATCGCATAGATCTCACTGTGAAAAGGCTTAAATGACTTTTTTAATAAAGTTTGATGATTGCGCTCAAACAAAATGTCCTAGAACAAAATTTTCAAAAGTAACTACTAGATTGTGATACAATACACTATTGGGTGAAGTTTGGTTGACTTCTGCGCAGCGGTTTGGGAGTTAACATCAAATTTACATTTCTCGGCCATATCGCGTAGATCTCACTGTGAAAAGGCTTAAATGGCTTTTTTGACCTAAGTTTGAGGATTGCGCTCAAATCAAATGTCCTAGAACCAAATTTCCACATGTAACTACTAGATTGTGATACAATACACTATTGGGTGAAGTTTGGTTGACTTCTGCGCAGCGGTTTGGGAGTTAACATCAAAATTACATTTCTCGGCCATATCGCATAGATCTCACTGTGAAAAGGCTTAAATGACTTTTTTTAATTAAGTTTGAAGATTGCGCTGAAACCAAATGTCCTAGAACTAAATTTCCAAATGTAACTACTAGATTGTCATAAAATACACTATTGGGTGAAGTTTGGTTGACTTCTGCGTAGCGGTTTGGGAGTTAACATCAAAATTACATTTCTCGGCCATATCGCATAGATCTCACTGTGAAAAGGCTTAAATGACTTTTTTTAATTAAGTTTGAAGATTGCGCTCAAACCAAATGTCCTAGAACTAAATTTCCAAATGTAACTACTAGATTGTGATACAATACACTATTGGGTGAAGTTTGGTTGACTTCTGCGCAGCGGTTTGGGAGTTAACATCAAAATTACATTTCTCGGCAATATCGCATAGATCTCACTGTGAAAAGGCTTAAATGACTTTTTTAATTAAGTTTGATGATTGCACTCAAACAAAATGTCCTAGAACAAAATTTTCAAATGTAACTACTAGATTGTGATACAATACACTATTGGGTGAAGTTTGGTTGACTTCTGCGCAGCGGTTTGGGAGTTAACATCAAAATTACATTTCTCGGCCATATCGCATAGATCTCACTGTGAAAAGGCTTAAATGGCTTTTTTGACCTAAGTTTGAGGATTGCGCTCAAATCAAATGTCCTAGAACCAAATTTCCACATGTAACTACTAGATTGTGATACAATACACTATTGGGTGAAGTTTGGTTGACTTCTGCGCAGCGGTTTGGGAGTTAACATCAAAATTACATTTCTCGGCAATATCGCATAGATCTCACTGTGAAAAGGCTTAAATGGCTTTTTTAATTAAGTTTGATGATTGCACTCAAACAAAATGTCCTAGAACAAAATTTTCAAATGTAACTACTAGATTGTGATACAATACACTATTGGGTGAAGTTTGGTTGACTTCTGCGCAGCGGTTTGGGAGTTAACATCAAAATTACATTTCTCGGCCATATCGCATAGATCTCACTGTGAAAAGGCTTAAATGGCTTTTTTGACCTAAGTTTGAGGATTGCGCTCAAATCAAATGTCCTAGAACCAAATTTCCACATGTAACTACTAGATTGTGATACAATACACTATTGGGTGAAGTTTGGTTGACTTCTGCGCAGCGGTTTGGGAGTTAACATCAAAATTACATTTCTCGGCCATATCGCATAGATCTCACTGTGAAAAGGCTTAAATGGCTTTTTTGACCTATGTTTGAGGATTGCGCTCAAATCAAATGTCCTAGAACCAAATTTCTACATGTAACTACTAGATTGTGATACAATACACTAATGGGTGAAGTTTGGTTTACTTCTGCGCAGCGGTTTGGGAGTTAACATCAAAATTACATTTCTCGGCCATATCGCATAGATCTCACTGTGAAAAGGCTTAAATGACTTTTTTAATAAAGTTTGATGATTGCGCTCAAACAAAATGTCCTAGAACCAAATTTTCAAATGTAATTACTAGATTGTGATACAATACACTATTGGGTGAAGTTTGGTTTACTTCTGCGCAGCGGTTTGGGAGTTAACATCAAATTTACATTTCTCGGCCATATCGCATAGATCTCACTGTGAAAAGGCTTAAATGACTTTTTTAATAAAGTTTGATGATTGCGCTCAAACAAAATGTCCTAGAACAAATTTTTCAAAAGTAACTACTAGATTGTGATACAATACACTATTGGGTGAAGTTTGGTTGACTTCTGCGCAGCGGTTTGGGAGTTAACATCAAATTTACATTTCTCGGCCATATCGCGTAGATCTCACTGTGAAAAGGCTTAAATGGCTTTTTTGACCTAAGTTTGAGGATTGCGCTCAAATCAAATGTCCTAGAACCAAATTTCCACATGTAACTACTAGATTGTGATACAATACACTATTGGGTGAAGTTTGGTTTACTTCTGCGCAGCGGTTTGGGAGTTAACATCAAAATTACATTTCTCGGCCATGTCGCATAGATCTCACTGTGAAAAGGCTTAAATGGCTTTTTTGACCTAAGTTTGAGGATTGCGCTCAAATCAAATGTCCTAGAACCAAATTTCTACATGTAACTACTAGATTGTGATAAAATACACTATTGGGTGAAGTTTGGTTGACTTCTGCGCAGCGGTTTGGGAGTTAACATCAAAATTACATTTCTCGGCCATATCGCATAGATCTCACTGTGAAAAGGCTTAAATGACTTTTTTTAATTAAGTTTGAAGATTGCGCTCAAACCAAATGTCCTAGAACTAAATTTCCAAATGTAACTACTAGATTGTGATAAAATACACTATTGGGTGAAGTTTGGTTGACTTCTGCGCAGCGGTTTGGGAGTTAACATCAAAATTACATTTCTCGGTCATATCGCATAGATCTCACTGTGAAAAGGCTTAAATGACTTTTTTTAATTAAGTTTGAAGATTGCGCTCAAACCAAATGTCCTAGAACTAAATTTCCAAATGTAACTACTAGATTGTGATACAATACACTATTGGGTGAATTTTGGTTGACTTGTGCGCAGCGGTTTGGGAGTTAACATCAAAATTACATTTCTCGGCCATATCGCATAGATCTCACTGTGAAAAGACTTAAATGACTTTTTTAATTAAGTTTGATGATTGCGCTCAAACAAAATGTCCTAGAACAAAATTTTCAAATGTAACTACTAGATTGTGATACAATACACTATTGGGTGAAGTTTGGTTGACTTCTGCGCAGCGGTTTGGGAGTTAACATCAAAATTACATTTCTCGGCCATATCGCATAGATCTCACTGTGAAAAGGCTTAAATGGCTTTTTTGACCTAAGTTTGAGGATTGCGCTCAAATCAAATGTCCTAGAACCAAATTTCCACATGTAACTACTAGATTGTGATACAATACACTAATGGGTGAAGTTTGGTTTACTTCTGCGCAGCGGTTTGGGAGTTAACATCAAAATTACATTTCTCGGCCATATCGCATAGATCTCACTGTGAAAAGGCTTAAATGGCTTTTTTGACCTAAGTTTGAGGATTGCGCTCAAATCAAATGTCCTAGAACCAAATTTCTACATGTAACTACTAGATTGTGATACAATACACTAATGGGTGAAGTTTGGTTGACTTCTGCGCAGCGGTTTGGGAGTGAACATCAAAATTACATTTCTCGGCCATATCGCATAGATCTCTCTGTGAAAAGGCTTAAATGACTTTTTTTAATTAAGTTTGAAGATTGCGCTCAAACCAAATGTCCTAGAACTAAATTTCCAAATGTAACTACTAGATTGTGATAAAATACACTATTGGGTGAAGTTTGGTTGACTTCTGCGCAGCGGTTTGGGAGTTAACATCAAAATTACATTTCTCGGCCATATCGCATAGATCTCACTGTGAAAAGGCTTAAATGACTTTTTTAATAAAGTTTGATGATTGCGCTCAAACAAAATGTCCTAGAACCAAATTTTCAAATGTAACTACTAGATTGTGATACAATACACTATTGGGTGAAGTTTGGTTGACTTCTGCGCAGCGGTTTGGGAGTTAACATCAAATTTACATTTCTCGGCCATATCGCATAGATCTCACTGTGAAAAGGCTTAAATGACTTTTTTAATAAAGTTTGATGATTGCGCTCAAACAAAATGTCCTAGAACAAAATTTTCAAAAGTAACTACTAGATTGTGATACAATACACTATTGGGTGAAGTTTGGTTGACTTCTGCGCAGCGGTTTGGGAGTTAACATCAAATTTACATTTCTCGGCCATATCGCGTAGATCTCACTGTGAAAAGGCTTAAATGGCTTTTTTGACCTAAGTTTGAGGATTGCGCTCAAATCAAATGTCCTAGAACCAAATTTCCACATGTAACTACTAGATTGTGATACAATACACTATTGGGTGAAGTTTGGTTAACTTCTGCGCAGCGGTTTGGGAGTGAACATCAAAATTACATTTCTCGGCCATATCGCATAGATCTCACTGTGAAAACGCTTAAATGACTTTTTTTAATTAAGTTTAAAGATTGTGCTCAAATCAAATTTCCTAGAACTAAATTTCCAAATGTAACTACTAGATTGTGATAAAATACACTATTGGGTGAAGTTTGGTTGACTTCTGCGCAGCGGTTTGGGAGTTAACATCAAAATTACATTTCTCGGCCATATCGCATAGATCTCACTGTGAAAAGGCTTAAATGGCTTTTTTGACCTAAGTTTGAGGATTGCGCTCAAATCAAATGTCCTAGAACCAAATTTCCACATGTAACTACTAGATTGTGATACAATACACTAATGGGTGAAGTTTGGTTTACTTCTGCGCAGCGGTTTGGGAGTTAACATCAAAATTACATTTCTCGGCCATATCGCATAGATCTCACTGTGAAAAGGCTTAAATGGCTTTTTTGACCTAAGTTTGAGGATTGCGCTCAAATCAAATGTCCTAGAACCAAATTTCTACATGTAACTACTAGATTGTGATACAATACACTAATGGGTGAAGTTTGGTTGACTTCTGCGCAGCGGTTTGGGAGTTAACATCAAATTTACATTTCTCGGCCATATCGCATAGATCTCACTGTGAAAAGGCTTAAATGACTTGTTTTAATTAAGTTTGAAGATTGCGCTCAAACCAAATGTCCTAGAACTAAATTTCTAAATGTAACTACTAGATTGTGATAAAATACACTATTGGGTGAAGTTTGGTTGACTTCTGCGCAGCGGTTTGGGAGTTAACATCAAAATTACATTTCTCGGCCATATCGCATAGATCTCACTGTGAAAAGGCTTAAATGACTTTTTTAATAAAGTTTGATGATTGCGCTCAAACAAAATGTCCTAGAACAAAATTTTCAAAAGTAACTACTAGATTGTGATACAATACACTATTGGGTGAAGTTTGGTTGACTTCTGCGCAGCGGTTTGGGAGTTAACATCAAATTTACATTTCTCGGCCATATCGCGTAGATCTCACTGTGAAAAGGCTTAAATGGCTTTTTTGACCTAAGTTTGAGGATTGCGCTCAAATCAAATGTCCTAGAACCAAATTTCCACATGTAACTACTAGATTGTGATACAATACACTATTGGGTGAAGTTTGGTTTACTTCTGCGCAGCGGTTTGGGAGTGAACATCAAAATTACATTTCTCGGCCATATCGCATAGATCTCACTGTGAAAAGGCTTAAATGACTTTTTTTAATTAAGTTTGAAGATTGCGCTCAAACCAAATGTCCTAAAACTAAATTTCCAAATGTAACTACTAGATTGTGATAAAATACACTATTGGGTGAAGTTTGGTTGACTTCTGCGCAGCGGTTTGGGAGTTAACATCAAAATTACATTTCTCGGCCATATCGCATAGATCTCACTGTGAAAAGGCTTAAATGACTTTTTTAATTAAGTTTGATGATTGCGCTCAAACAAAATGTCCTAGAACAAAATTTTCAAACGTAACTACTAGATTGTGATACAATACACTATTGGGTGAAGTTTGGTTTACTTCTGCGCAGCGGTTTGGGAGTTTAAATCAAAATTACATTTCTCGGCCAAATCGCATAGATCTCACTGTGAAAAGGCTTAAATGGCTTTTTTGACCTAAGTTTGAGGATTGCACTCAAATCAAATGTCCTAGAACCAAATTTCTACATGTAACTACTAGATTGTGATAAAATACACTATTGGGTGAAGTTTGGTTGACTTCTGCGCAGCGGTTTGGGAGTGAACATCAAAATTACATTTCTCGGCCATATCGCATAGATCTCACTGTGAAAACGCTTAAATGACTTTTTTTGATTAAGTTTGAAGATTGTGCTCAAATCAAATGTCCTAGAACAAAATTTCCAAATGTAACTACTAGATTGTGATAATACCTACAATACACTATTGGGTGAAGTTTGGTTGACTTCTGCGCAGCGGTTTGGGAGTTAACATCAAAATTACATTTCTCGGCCATATCGCATAGATCTCACTGTGAAAAGGCTTAAATGACTTTTTTTAATTAAGTTTGAAGATTGCGCTCAAACAAAATGTCCTAGAACCAAATTTTCAAATGTAACTACTAGATTGTGATACAATACACTATTGGGTGAAGTTTGGTTGACTTCTGCGCAGCGGTTTGGGAGTTAACATCAAATTTACATTTCTCGGCCATATCGCATAGATCTCACTGTGAAAAGGCTTAAATGACTTTTTTAATAAAGTTTGATGATTGCGCTCAAACAAAATGTCCTAGAACAAAATTTTCAAAAGTAACTACTAGATTGTGATACAATACACTATTGGGTGAAGTTTGGTTGACTTCTGCGCAGCGGTTTGGGAGTTAACATCAAATTTACATTTCTCGGCCATATCGCGTAGATCTCACTGTGAAAAGGCTTAAATGGCTTTTTTGACCTAAGTTTGAGGATTGCGCTCAAATCAAATGTCCTAGAACCAAATTTCCACATGTAACTACTAGATTGTGATACAATACACTATTGGGTGAAGTTTGGTTGACTTCTGCGCAGCGGTTTGGGAGTGAACATCAAAATTACATTTCTCGGCCATATCGCATAGATCTCACTGTGAAAACGCTTAAATGACTTTTTTTAATTAAGTTTAAAGATTGTGCTCAAATCAAATGTCCTAGAACTAAATTTCCAAATGTAACTACTAGATTGTGATAAAATACACTATTGGGTGAAGTTTGGTTGACTTCTGCGCAGCGGTTTGGGAGTTAACATCAAAATTACATTTCTCGGCCATATCGCATAGATCTCACTGTGAAAAGGCTTAAATGGCTTTTTTGACCTAAGTTTGAGGATTGCGCTCAAATCAAATGTCCTAGAACCAAATTTCCACATGTAACTACTAGATTGTGATACAATACACTAATGGGTGAAGTTTGGTTTACTTCTGCGCAGCGGTTTGGGAGTTAACATCAAAATTACATTTCTCGGCCATATCGCATAGATCTCACTGTGAAAAGGCTTAAATGGCTTTTTTGACCTAAGTTTGAGGATTGCGCTCAAATCAAATGTCCTAGAACCAAATTTCTACATGTAACTACTAGATTGTGATACAATACACTAATGGGTGAAGTTTGGTTGACTTCTGCGCAGCGGTTTGGGAGTTAACATCAAATTTACATTTCTCGGCCATATCGCATAGATCTCACTGTGAAAAGGCTTAAATGACTTGTTTTAATTAAGTTTGAAGATTGCGCTCAAACCAAATGTCCTAGAACTAAATTTCTAAATGTAACTACTAGATTGTGATAAAATACACTATTGGGTGAAGTTTGGTTGACTTCTGCGCAGCGGTTTGGGAGTTAACATCAAAATTACATTTCTCGGCCATATCGCATAGATCTCACTGTGAAAAGGCTTAAATGACTTTTTTAATAAAGTTTGATGATTGCGCTCAAACAAAATGTCCTAGAACAAAATTTTCAAAAGTAACTACTAGATTGTGATACAATACACTATTGGGTGAAGTTTGGTTGACTTCTGCGCAGCGGTTTGGGAGTTAACATCAAATTTACATTTCTCGGCCATATCGCGTAGATCTCACTGTGAAAAGGCTTAAATGGCTTTTTTGACCTAAGTTTGAGGATTGCGCTCAAATCAAATGTCCTAGAACCAAATTTCCACATGTAACTACTAGATTGTGATACAATACACTATTGGGTGAAGTTTGGTTTACTTCTGCGCAGCGGTTTGGGAGTGAACATCAAAATTACATTTCTCGGCCATATCGCATAGATCTCACTGTGAAAAGGCTTAAATGACTTTTTTTAATTAAGTTTGAAGATTGCGCTCAAACCAAATGTCCTAGAACTAAATTTCCAAATGTAACTACTAGATTGTGATAAAATACACTATTGGGTGAAGTTTGGTTGACTTCTGCGCAGCGGTTTGGGAGTTAACATCAAAATTACATTTCTCGGCCATATCGCATAGATCTCACTGTGAAAAGGCTTAAATGACTTTTTTAATTAAGTTTGATGATTGCGCTCAAACAAAATGTCCTAGAACAAAATTTTCAAACGTAACTACTAGATTGTGATACAATACACTATTGGGTGAAGTTTGGTTTACTTCTGCGCAGCGGTTTGGGAGTTTAAATCAAAATTACATTTCTCGGCCAAATCGCATAGATCTCACTGTGAAAAGGCTTAAATGGCTTTTTTGACCTAAGTTTGAGGATTGCACTCAAATCAAATGTCCTAGAACCAAATTTCTACATGTAACTACTAGATTGTGATAAAATACACTATTGGGTGAAGTTTGGTTGACTTCTGCGCAGCGGTTTGGGAGTGAACATCAAAATTACATTTCTCGGCCATATCGCATAGATCTCACTGTGAAAACGCTTAAATGACTTTTTTTGATTAAGTTTGAAGATTGTGCTCAAATCAAATGTCCTAGAACAAAATTTCCAAATGTAACTACTAGATTGTGATAATACCTACAATACACTATTGGGTGAAGTTTGGTTGACTTCTGCGCAGCGGTTTGGGAGTTAACATCAAAATTACATTTCTCGGCCATATCGCATAGATCTCACTGTGAAAAGGCTTAAATGACTTTTTTTAATTAAGTTTGAAGATTGCGCTCAAACCAAATGTCCTAGAACCAAATTTCTACATGTAACTACTAGATTGTGATACAATACACTAATGGGTGAAGTTTGGTTGACTTCTGCGCAGCGGTTTGGGAGTTAACATCAAATTTACATTTCTCGGCCATATCGCATAGATCTCACTGTGAAAAGGCTTAAATGACTTGTTTTAATTAAGTTTGAAGATTGCGCTCAAACCAAATGTCCTAGAACTAAATTTCTAAATGTAACTACTAGATTGTGATAAAATACACTATTGGGTGAAGTTTGGTTGACTTCTGCGCAGCGGTTTGGGAGTTAACATCAAAATTACATTTCTCGGCCATATCGCATAGATCTCACTGTGAAAAGGCTTAAATGACTTTTTTAATAAAGTTTGATGATTGCGCTCAAACAAAATGTCCTAGAACAAAATTTTCAAAAGTAACTACTAGATTGTGATACAATACACTATTGGGTGAAGTTTGGTTGACTTCTGCGCAGCGGTTTGGGAGTTAACATCAAATTTACATTTCTCGGCCATATCGCGTAGATCTCACTGTGAAAAGGCTTAAATGGCTTTTTTGACCTAAGTTTGAGGATTGCGCTCAAATCAAATGTCCTAGAACCAAATTTCCACATGTAACTACTAGATTGTGATACAATACACTATTGGGTGAAGTTTGGTTGACTTCTGCGCAGCGGTTTGGGAGTTAACATCAAAATTACATTTCTCGGCCATATCGCATAGATCTCACTGTGAAAAGGCTTAAATGACTTTTTTTAATTAAGTTTGAAGATTGCGCTGAAACCAAATGTCCTAGAACTAAATTTCCAAATGTAACTACTAGATTGTCATAAAATACACTATTGGGTGAAGTTTGGTTGACTTCTGCGTAGCGGTTTGGGAGTTAACATCAAAATTACATTTCTCGGCCATATCGCATAGATCTCACTGTGAAAAGGCTTAAATGACTTTTTTTAATTAAGTTTGAAGATTGCGCTCAAACCAAATGTCCTAGAACTAAATTTCCAAATGTAACTACTAGATTGTGATACAATACACTATTGGGTGAAGTTTGGTTGACTTCTGCGCAGCGGTTTGGGAGTTAACATCAAAATTACATTTCTCGGCAATATCGCATAGATCTCACTGTGAAAAGGCTTAAATGACTTTTTTAATTAAGTTTGATGATTGCACTCAAACAAAATGTCCTAGAACAAAATTTTCAAATGTAACTACTAGATTGTGATACAATACACTATTGGGTGAAGTTTGGTTGACTTCTGCGCAGCGGTTTGGGAGTTAACATCAAAATTACATTTCTCGGCCATATCGCATAGATCTCACTGTGAAAAGGCTTAAATGGCTTTTTTGACCTAAGTTTGAGGATTGCGCTCAAATCAAATGTCCTAGAACCAAATTTCCACATGTAACTACTAGATTGTGATACAATACACTATTGGGTGAAGTTTGGTTGACTTCTGCGCAGCGGTTTGGGAGTTAACATCAAAATTACATTTCTCGGCAATATCGCATAGATCTCACTGTGAAAAGGCTTAAATGGCTTTTTTAATTAAGTTTGATGATTGCACTCAAACAAAATGTCCTAGAACAAAATTTTCAAATGTAACTACTAGATTGTGATACAATACACTATTGGGTGAAGTTTGGTTGACTTCTGCGCAGCGGTTTGGGAGTTAACATCAAAATTACATTTCTCGGCCATATCGCATAGATCTCACTGTGAAAAGGCTTAAATGGCTTTTTTGACCTAAGTTTGAGGATTGCGCTCAAATCAAATGTCCTAGAACCAAATTTCCACATGTAACTACTAGATTGTGATACAATACACTATTGGGTGAAGTTTGGTTGACTTCTGCGCAGCGGTTTGGGAGTTAACATCAAAATTACATTTCTCGGCCATATCGCATAGATCTCACTGTGAAAAGGCTTAAATGGCTTTTTTGACCTATGTTTGAGGATTGCGCTCAAATCAAATGTCCTAGAACCAAATTTCTACATGTAACTACTAGATTGTGATACAATACACTAATGGGTGAAGTTTGGTTTACTTCTGCGCAGCGGTTTGGGAGTTAACATCAAAATTACATTTCTCGGCCATATCGCATAGATCTCACTGTGAAAAGGCTTAAATGACTTTTTTAATAAAGTTTGATGATTGCGCTCAAACAAAATGTCCTAGAACCAAATTTTCAAATGTAATTACTAGATTGTGATACAATACACTATTGGGTGAAGTTTGGTTTACTTCTGCGCAGCGGTTTGGGAGTTAACATCAAATTTACATTTCTCGGCCATATCGCATAGATCTCACTGTGAAAAGGCTTAAATGACTTTTTTAATAAAGTTTGATGATTGCGCTCAAACAAAATGTCCTAGAACAAATTTTTCAAAAGTAACTACTAGATTGTGATACAATACACTATTGGGTGAAGTTTGGTTGACTTCTGCGCAGCGGTTTGGGAGTTAACATCAAATTTACATTTCTCGGCCATGTCGCATAGATCTCACTGTGAAAAGGCTTAAATGGCTTTTTTGACCTAAGTTTGAGGATTGCGCTCAAATCAAATGTCCTAGAACCAAATTTCTACATGTAACTACTAGATTGTGATAAAATACACTATTGGGTGAAGTTTGGTTGACTTCTGCGCAGCGGTTTGGGAGTTAACATCAAAATTACATTTCTCGGCCATATCGCATAGATCTCACTGTGAAAAGGCTTAAATGACTTTTTTTAATTAAGTTTGAAGATTGCGCTCAAACCAAATGTCCTAGAACTAAATTTCCAAATGTAACTACTAGATTGTGATAAAATACACTATTGGGTGAAGTTTGGTTGACTTCTGCGCAGCGGTTTGGGAGTTAACATCAAAATTACATTTCTCGGTCATATCGCATAGATCTCACTGTGAAAAGGCTTAAATGACTTTTTTTAATTAAGTTTGAAGATTGCGCTCAAACCAAATGTCCTAGAACTAAATTTCCAAATGTAACTACTAGATTGTGATACAATACACTATTGGGTGAATTTTGGTTGACTTGTGCGCAGCGGTTTGGGAGTTAACATCAAAATTACATTTCTCGGCCATATCGCATAGATCTCACTGTGAAAAGACTTAAATGACTTTTTTAATTAAGTTTGATGATTGCGCTCAAACAAAATGTCCTAGAACAAAATTTTCAAATGTAACTACTAGATTGTGATACAATACACTATTGGGTGAAGTTTGGTTGACTTCTGCGCAGCGGTTTGGGAGTTAACATCAAAATTACATTTCTCGGCCATATCGCATAGATCTCACTGTGAAAAGGCTTAAATGGCTTTTTTGACCTAAGTTTGAGGATTGCGCTCAAATCAAATGTCCTAGAACCAAATTTCCACATGTAACTACTAGATTGTGATACAATACACTAATGGGTGAAGTTTGGTTTACTTCTGCGCAGCGGTTTGGGAGTTAACATCAAAATTACATTTCTCGGCCATATCGCATAGATCTCACTGTGAAAAGGCTTAAATGGCTTTTTTGACCTAAGTTTGAGGATTGCGCTCAAATCAAATGTCCTAGAACCAAATTTCTACATGTAACTACTAGATTGTGATACAATACACTAATGGGTGAAGTTTGGTTGACTTCTGCGCAGCGGTTTGGGAGTGAACATCAAAATTACATTTCTCGGCCATATCGCATAGATCTCTCTGTGAAAAGGCTTAAATGACTTTTTTTAATTAAGTTTGAAGATTGCGCTCAAACCAAATGTCCTAGAACTAAATTTCCAAATGTAACTACTAGATTGTGATAAAATACACTATTGGGTGAAGTTTGGTTGACTTCTGCGCAGCGGTTTGGGAGTTAACATCAAAATTACATTTCTCGGCCATATCGCATAGATCTCACTGTGAAAAGGCTTAAATGACTTTTTTAATAAAGTTTGATGATTGCGCTCAAACAAAATGTCCTAGAACCAAATTTTCAAATGTAACTACTAGATTGTGATACAATACACTATTGGGTGAAGTTTGGTTGACTTCTGCGCAGCGGTTTGGGAGTTAACATCAAATTTACATTTCTCGGCCATATCGCATAGATCTCACTGTGAAAAGGCTTAAATGACTTTTTTAATAAAGTTTGATGATTGCGCTCAAACAAAATGTCCTAGAACAAAATTTTCAAAAGTAACTACTAGATTGTGATACAATACACTATTGGGTGAAGTTTGGTTGACTTCTGCGCAGCGGTTTGGGAGTTAACATCAAATTTACATTTCTCGGCCATATCGCGTAGATCTCACTGTGAAAAGGCTTAAATGGCTTTTTTGACCTAAGTTTGAGGATTGCGCTCAAATCAAATGTCCTAGAACCAAATTTCCACATGTAACTACTAGATTGTGATACAATACACTATTGGGTGAAGTTTGGTTGACTTCTGCGCAGCGGTTTGGGAGTGAACATCAAAATTACATTTCTCGGCCATATCGCATAGATCTCACTGTGAAAACGCTTAAATGACTTTTTTTAATTAAGTTTAAAGATTGTGCTCAAATCAAATGTCCTAGAACTAAATTTCCAAATGTAACTACTAGATTGTGATAAAATACACTATTGGGTGAAGTTTGGTTGACTTCTGCGCAGCGGTTTGGGAGTTAACATCAAAATTACATTTCTCGGCCATATCGCATAGATCTCACTGTGAAAAGGCTTAAATGGCTTTTTTGACCTAAGTTTGAGGATTGCGCTCAAATCAAATGTCCTAGAACCAAATTTCCACATGTAACTACTAGATTGTGATACAATACACTAATGGGTGAAGTTTGGTTTACTTCTGCGCAGCGGTTTGGGAGTTAACATCAAAATTACATTTCTCGGCCATATCGCATAGATCTCACTGTGAAAAGGCTTAAATGGCTTTTTTGACCTAAGTTTGAGGATTGCGCTCAAATCAAATGTCCTAGAACCAAATTTCTACATGTAACTACTAGATTGTGATACAATACACTAATGGGTGAAGTTTGGTTGACTTCTGCGCAGCGGTTTGGGAGTTAACATCAAATTTACATTTCTCGGCCATATCGCATAGATCTCACTGTGAAAAGGCTTAAATGACTTGTTTTAATTAAGTTTGAAGATTGCGCTCAAACCAAATGTCCTAGAACTAAATTTCTAAATGTAACTACTAGATTGTGATAAAATACACTATTGGGTGAAGTTTGGTTGACTTCTGCGCAGCGGTTTGGGAGTTAACATCAAAATTACATTTCTCGGCCATATCGCATAGATCTCACTGTGAAAAGGCTTAAATGACTTTTTTAATAAAGTTTGATGATTGCGCTCAAACAAAATGTCCTAGAACAAAATTTTCAAAAGTAACTACTAGATTGTGATACAATACACTATTGGGTGAAGTTTGGTTGACTTCTGCGCAGCGGTTTGGGAGTTAACATCAAATTTACATTTCTCGGCCATATCGCGTAGATCTCACTGTGAAAAGGCTTAAATGGCTTTTTTGACCTAAGTTTGAGGATTGCGCTCAAATCAAATGTCCTAGAACCAAATTTCCACATGTAACTACTAGATTGTGATACAATACACTATTGGGTGAAGTTTGGTTTACTTCTGCGCAGCGGTTTGGGAGTGAACATCAAAATTACATTTCTCGGCCATATCGCATAGATCTCACTGTGAAAAGGCTTAAATGACTTTTTTTAATTAAGTTTGAAGATTGCGCTCAAACCAAATGTCCTAGAACTAAATTTCCAAATGTAACTACTAGATTGTGATAAAATACACTATTGGGTGAAGTTTGGTTGACTTCTGCGCAGCGGTTTGGGAGTTAACATCAAAATTACATTTCTCGGCCATATCGCATAGATCTCACTGTGAAAAGGCTTAAATGACTTTTTTAATTAAGTTTGATGATTGCGCTCAAACAAAATGTCCTAGAACAAAATTTTCAAACGTAACTACTAGATTGTGATACAATACACTATTGGGTGAAGTTTGGTTTACTTCTGCGCAGCGGTTTGGGAGTTTAAATCAAAATTACATTTCTCGGCCAAATCGCATAGATCTCACTGTGAAAAGGCTTAAATGGCTTTTTTGACCTAAGTTTGAGGATTGCACTCAAATCAAATGTCCTAGAACCAAATTTCTACATGTAACTACTAGATTGTGATAAAATACACTATTGGGTGAAGTTTGGTTGACTTCTGCGCAGCGGTTTGGGAGTGAACATCAAAATTACATTTCTCGGCCATATCGCATAGATCTCACTGTGAAAACGCTTAAATGACTTTTTTTGATTAAGTTTGAAGATTGTGCTCAAATCAAATGTCCTAGAACAAAATTTCCAAATGTAACTACTAGATTGTGATAATACCTACAATACACTATTGGGTGAAGTTTGGTTGACTTCTGCGCAGCGGTTTGGGAGTTAACATCAAAATTACATTTCTCGGCCATATCGCATAGATCTCACTGTGAAAAGGCTTAAATGACTTTTTTTAATTAAGTTTGAAGATTGCGCTCAAACCAAATGTCCTAGAACTAAATTTCCAAATGTAACTACTAGATTGTCATAAAATACACTATTGGGTGAAGTTTGGTTGACTTCTGCGCAGCGGTTTGGGAGTTAACATCAAAATTACATTTCTCGGCCATATCGCATAGATCTCACTGTGAAAAGGCTTAAATGACTTTTTTTAATTAAGTTTGAAGATTGCGCTCAAACCAAATGTCCTAGAACTAAATTTCCAAATGTAACTACTAGATTGTGATACAATACACTATTGGGTGAAGTTTGGTTGACTTCTGCGCAGCGGTTTGGGAGTTAACATCAAAATTACATTTCTCGGCAATATCGCATAGATCTCACTGTGAAAAGGCTTAAATGACTTTTTTAATTAAGTTTGATGATTGCACTCAAACAAAATGTCCTAGAACAAAATTTTCAAATGTAACTACTAGATTGTGATACAATACACTATTGGGTGAAGTTTGGTTGACTTCTGCGCAGCGGTTTGGGAGTTAACATCAAAATTACATTTCTCGGCCATATCGCATAGATCTCACTGTGAAAAGGCTTAAATGGCTTTTTTGACCTAAGTTTGAGGATTGCGCTCAAATCAAATGTCCTAGAACCAAATTTCCACATGTAACTACTAGATTGTGATACAATACACTATTGGGTGAAGTTTGGTTGACTTCTGCGCAGCGGTTTGGGAGTTAACATCAAAATTACATTTCTCGGCAATATCGCATAGATCTCACTGTGAAAAGGCTTAAATGGCTTTTTTAATTAAGTTTGATGATTGCACTCAAACAAAATGTCCTAGAACAAAATTTTCAAATGTAACTACTAGATTGTGATACAATACACTAATGGGTGAAGTTTGGTTTACTTCTGCGCAGCGGTTTGGGAGTTAACATCAAAATTACATTTCTCGGCCATATCGCATAGATCTCACTGTGAAAAGGCTTAAATGACTTTTTTAATAAAGTTTGAAGATTGCGCTCAAACCAAATGTCCTAGAACTAAATTTCCAAATGTAACTACTAGATTGTGATACAATACACTATTGGGTGAAGTTTGGTTGACTTCTGCGCAGCGGTTTGGGAGTTAACATCAAAATTACATTTCTCGGCAATATCGCATAGATCTCACTGTGAAAAGGCTTAAATGACTTTTTTAATTAAGTTTGATGATTGCACTCAAACAAAATGTCCTAGAACAAAATTTTCAAATGTAACTACTAGATTGTGATACAATACACTATTGGGTGAAGTTTGGTTGCATTCTGCGCAGCGGTTTGGGAGTTAACATCAAAATTACATTTCTCGGCCATATCGCATAGATCTCACTGTGAAAAGGCTTAAATGGCTTTTTTGACCTAAGTTTGAGGATTGCGCTCAAATCAAATGTCCTAGAACCAAATTTCCACATGTAACTACTAGATTGTGATACAATACACTAATGGGTGAAGTTTGGTTTACTTCTGCGCAGCGGTTTGGGAGTTAACATCAAAATTACATTTCTCGGCCATATCGCATAGATCTCACTGTGAAAAGGCTTAAATGGCTTTTTTGACCTAAGTTTGAGGATTGCGCTCAAATCAAATGTCCTAGAACCAAATTTCTACATGTAACTACTAGATTGTGATACAATACACTAATGGGTGAAGTTTGGTTGACTTCTGCGCAGCGGTTTGGGAGTGAACATCAAAATTACATTTCTCGGCCATATCGCATAGATCTCTCTGTGAAAAGGCTTAAATGACTTTTTTTAATTAAGTTTGAAGATTGCGCTCAAACCAAATGTCCTAGAACTAAATTTCCAAATGTAACTACTAGATTGTGATAAAATACACTATTGGGTGAAGTTTGGTTGACTTCTGCGCAGCGGTTTGGGAGTTAACATCAAAATTACATTTCTCGGCCATATCGCATAGATCTCACTGTGAAAAGGCTTAAATGACTTTTTTAATAAAGTTTGATGATTGCGCTCAAACAAAATGTCCTAGAACCAAATTTTCAAATGTAACTACTAGATTGTGATACAATACACTATTGGGTGAAGTTTGGTTGACTTCTGCGCAGCGGTTTGGGAGTTAACATCAAATTTACATTTCTCGGCCATATCGCATAGATCTCACTGTGAAAAGGCTTAAATGACTTTTTTAATAAAGTTTGATGATTGCGCTCAAACAAAATGTCCTAGAACAAAATTTTCAAAAGTAACTACTAGATTGTGATACAATACACTATTGGGTGAAGTTTGGTTGACTTCTGCGCAGCGGTTTGGGAGTTAACATCAAATTTACATTTCTCGGCCATATCGCATAGATCTCACTGTGAAAAGGCTTAAATGACTTTTTTAATAAAGTTTGATGATTGCGCTCAAACAAAATGTCCTAGAACAAAATTTTCAAAAGTAACTACTAGATTGTGATACAATACACTATTGGGTGAAGTTTGGTTTACTTCTGCGCAGCGGTTTGGGAGTTTACATCAAAATTACATTTCTCGGCCATGTCGCATAGATCTCACTGTGAAAAGGCTTAAATGGCTTTTTTGACCTAAGTTTGAGGATTGCGCTCAAATCAAATGTCCTAGAACCAAATTTCTACATGTAACTACTAGATTGTGATACAATACACTAATAGGTGAAGTTTGGTTGACTTCTGCGCAGCGGTTTGGGAGTGAACATCAAAATTACATTTCTCGGCCATATCGCATAGATCTCACTGTGAAAAGGCTTAAATGACTTTTTTTAATTAAGTTTGAAGATTGCGCTCAAACCAAATGTCCTAGAACTAAATTTCCAAATGTAACTACTAGATTGTGATAAAATACACTATTGGGTGAAGTTTGGTTGACTTCTGCGCAGCGGTTTGGGAGTTAACATCAAAATTACATTTCTCGGCCATATCGCATAGATCTCACTGTGAAAAGGCTTAAATGACTTTTTTAATTAAGTTTGATGATTGCGCTCAAACAAAATGTCCTAGAACAAAATTTTCAAATGTAACTACTAGATTGTGATACAATACACTATTGGGTGAAGTTTGGTTGACTTCTGCGCAGCGGTTTGGGAGTTAACATCAAAATTACATTTCTCGGCCATATCGCATAGATCTCACTGTGAAAAGGCTTAAATGGCTTTTTTGACCTAAGTTTGAGGATTGCGCTCAAATCAAATGTCCTAGAACCAAATTTCTACATGTAACTACTAGATTGTGATAAAATACACTATTGGGTGAAGTTTGGTTGACTTCTGCGCAGCGGTTTGGGAGTGAACATCAAAATTACATTTCTCGGCCATATCGCATAGATCTCACTGTGAAAACGCTTAAATGACTTTTTTTAATTAAGTTTAAAGATTGTGCTCAAATCAAATGTCCTAGAACTAAATTTCCAAATGTAACTACTAGATTGTGATAAAATACACTATTGGGTGAAGTTTGGTTGACTTCTGCGCAGCGGTTTGGGAGTTAACATCAAAATTACATTTCTCGGCCATATCGCATAGATCTCACTGTGAAAAGGCTTAAATGGCTTTTTTGACCTAAGTTTGAGGATTGCGCTCAAATCAAATGTCCTAGAACCAAATTTCTACATGTAACTACTAGATTGTGATACAATACACTAATGGGTGAAGTTTGGTTTACTTCTGCGCAGCGGTTTGGGAGTTAACATCAAAATTACATTTCTCGGCCATATCGCATAGATCTCACTGTGAAAAGGCTTAAATGGCTTTTTTTAATTAAGTTTGAAGATTGCGCTCAAACCAAATGTCCTAGAACTAAATTTCCAAATGTAACTACTAGATTGTGATAAAATACACTATTGGGTGAAGTTTGGTTGACTTCTGCGCAGCGGTTTGGGAGTTAACATCAAAATTACATTTCTCGGCCATATCGCATAGATCTCACTGTGAAAAGGCTTAAATGACTTTTTTAATTAAGTTTGATGATTGCGTTCAAACAAAATGTCCTAGAACAAAATTTTCGAATGTAACTACTAGATTGTGATACAATACACTATTGGGTGAAGTTTGGTTGACTTCTGCGCAGCGGTTTGGGAGTGAACATCAAAATTACATTTCTCGGCCATATCGCATAGATCTCACTGTGAAAAGGCTTAAATGGCTTTTTTGACCTAAGTTTGAGGATTGCGCTCAAATCAAATGTCCTAGAACCAAATTTCCACATGTAACTACTAGATTGTCATACAATACACTAATGGGTGAAGTTTGGTTTACTTCTGCGCAGCGGTTTGGGAGTTAACATCAAAATTACATTTCTCGGCCATATCGCATAGATCTCACTGTGAAAAGGCTTAAATGGCTTTTTTGACCTAAGTTTGAAGATTGCGCTCAAATCAAATGTCCTAGAACTAAATTTCCACATGTAACTACTAGATTGTCATAAAATACACTATTGGGTGAAGTTTGGTTGACTTCTGCGCAGCGGTTTGGGAGTTAACATCAAAATTACATTTCTCGGCCATATCGCATAGATCTCACTGTGAAAAGGCTTAAATGACTTTTTTTTATTAAGTTTGAAGGTTGCGCTCAAACCAAATGTCCTAGAACTAAATTTCCAAATGTAACTACTAGATTGTGATACAATACACTATTGGGTGAAGTTTGGTTGACTTCTGCGCAGCGGTTTGGGAGTTAACATCAAAATTACATTTCTCGGCAATATCGCATAGATCTCACTGTGAAAAGGCTTAAATGACTTTTTTAATTAAGTTTGATGATTGCACTCAAACAAAATGTCCTAGAACAAAATTTTCAAATGTAACTACTAGATTGTGATACAATACACTATTGGGTGAAGTTTGGTTGACTTCTGCGCAGCGGTTTGGGAGTTAACATCAAAATTACATTTCTCGGCCATATCGCATAGATCTCACTGTGAAAAGGCTTAAATGGCTTTTTTGACCTAAGTTTGAGGATTGCGCTCAAATCAAATGTCCTAGAACCAAATTTCCACATGTAACTACTAGATTGTGATACAATACACTATTGGGTGAAGTTTGGTTGACTTCTGCGCAGCGGTTTGGGAGTTAACATCAAAATTACATTTCTCGGCAATATCGCATAGATCTCACTGTGAAAAGGCTTAAATGACTTTTTTTTAATTAAGTTTGAACATTGCGCTCAAACCAAATGTCCTAGAACGAAATTTCCACATGTAACTACTAGATTGTGATACAATACACTATTGGGTGAAGTTTGGTTGACTTCTGCGCAGCGGTTTGGGAGTTAACATCAAAATTACATTTCTCGGCCATATCGCATAGATCTCACTGTGAAAAGGCTTAAATGGCTTTTTTGACCTATGTTTGAGGATTGCGCTCAAATCAAATGTCCTAGAACCAAATTTCCACATGTAACTACTAGATTGTGATACAATACACTAATGGGTGAAGTTTGGTTTACTTCTGCGCAGCGGTTTGGGAGTTAACATCAAAATAACATTTCTCGGCCATATCGCATAGATCTCACTGTGAAAAGGCTTAAATGGCTTTTTTTAATTAAGTTTGAAGATTGCGCTCAAACCAAATGTCCTAGAACTAAATTTCCAAATGTAACTACTAGATTGTGATAAAATACACTATTGGGTGAAGTTTGGTTGACTTCTGCGCAGCGGTTTGGGAGTTAACATCAAAATTACATTTCTCGGCCATATCGCATAGATCTCACTGTGAAAAGGCTTAAATGACTTTTTTAATTAAGTTTGATGATTGCGTTCAAACAAAATGTCCTAGAACAAAATTTTTGAATGTAACTACTAGATAGTGATACAATACACTATTGGGTGAAGTTTGGTTGACTTCTGCGCAGCGGTTTGGGAGTTAACATCAAAATTACATTTCTCGGCCATATCGCATAGATCTCACTGTGAAAAGGCTTAAATGGCTTTTTTGACCTAAGTTTGAGGATTGCGCTCAAATCAAATGTCCTAGAACCAAATTTCCACATGTAACTACTAGATTGTCATACAATACACTAATGGGTGAAGTTTGGTTTACTTCTGCGCAGCGGTTTGGGAGTTAACATCAAAATTACATTTCTCGGCCATATCGCATAGATCTCACTGTGAAAAGGCTTAAATGGCTTTTTTGACCTAAGTTTGAGGATTGCGCTCAAATCAAATGTCCTAGAACCAAATTTCCACATGTAACTACTAGATTGTGATACAATACACTATTGGGTGAAGTTTGGTTGACTTCTGCGCAGCGGTTTGGGAGTTAACATTAAAATTACATTTCTCGGCCATATCGCATAGATCTCACTGTGAAAAGGCTTAAATGGCTTTTTTGACCTAAGTTTGAGGATTGCGCTCAAATCAAATGTCCTAGAACCAAATTTCCACATGTAACTACTAGATTGTGATACAATACACTAATGGGTGAAGTTTGGTTTACTTCTGCGCAGCGGTTTGGGAGTTAACATCAAAATTACATTTCTCGGCCATATCGCATAGATCTCACTGTGAAAAGGCTTAAATGGCTTTTTTGACTTAAGTTTGAGGATTGCGCTCAAATCAAATGTCCTAGAACCAAATTTCTACATGTAACTACTAGATTGTGATACAATACACTAATGGGTGAAGTTTGGTTGACTTCTGCGCAGCGGTTTGGGAGTTAACATCAAATTTACATTTCTCGGCCATATCGCATAGATCTCACTGTGAAAAGGCTTAAATGACTTTTTTAATTAAGTTTGATGATTGCGCTCAAACAAAATGTCCTAGAACAAAATTTTCCAATGTAACTACTAGATTGTGTTACAATACACTATTGGGTGAAGTTTGGTTTACTTCTGCGCAGCGGTTTGGGAGTTAACATCAAAATTACATTTCTCGGCCATATCGCATAGATCTCACTGTGAAAAGGCTTAAATGGCTTTTTTGACCTAAGTTTGAGGATTGCGCTCAAATCAAATGTCGTAGAACCAAATTTCCACATGTAACTACTAGATTGTGATACAATACACTAATGGGTGAAGTTTGGTTGACTTCTGCGCAGCGGTTTGGTAGTGAACATCAAAATTACATTTCTCGGCCATATCGCATAGATCTCACTCTGAAAAGGCTTAAATGACTTTTTTTAATTAAGTTTGAACATTGCGCTCAAACCAAATGTCCTAGAACGAAATTTTCAAATGTAACTACTAGATTGTGATACAATACACTATTGGGTGAAGTTTGGTTGACTTCTGCGCAGCGGTTTGGGAGTTAACATCAAAATTACATTTCTCGGCCATATCGCATAGATCTCACTGTGAAAAGGCTTAAATGGCTTTTTTGACCTAAGTTTGAGGATTGCGCTCAAATCAAATGTCCTAGAACCAAATTTCTACATGTAACTACTAGATTGTGATACAATACACTAAAGGGTGAAGTTTGGTTTACTTCTGCGCAGCGGTTTGGGAGTTAACATCAAAATTACATTTCTCGGCCATATCGCATAGATCTCACTGTGAAAAGGCTTAAATGGCTTTTTTGACCTAAGTTTGAGGATTGCGCTCAAATCAAATGTCCTAGAACCAAATTTCCACATGTAACTACTAGATTGTGATACAATACACTAATGGGTGAAGTTTGGTTTACTTCTGCGCAGCGGTTTGGGAGTTAACATCAAAATTACATTTCTGGGCCATATCGCATAGATCTCACTGTGAAAAGGCTTAAATGGCTTTTTTGACCTAAGTTTGAGGATTGCGCTCAAATCAAATGTCCTAGAACCAAATTTCTACATGTAACTACTAGATTGTGATACAATACACTAATGGGTGAAGTTTGGTTGACTTCTGCGCAGCGGTTTGGGAGTTAACATCAAATTTACATTTCTCGGCCATATCGCATAGATCTCACTGTGAAAAGGCTTAAATGACTTTTTTAATTAAGTTTGATGATTGCGCTCAAACAAAATGTCCTAGAACAAAATTTTCCAATGTAACTACTAGATTGTGATACAATACACTATTGGGTGAAGTTTGGTTTACTTCTGCGCAGCGGTTTGGGAGTTAACATCAAAATTACATTTCTCGGCCATATCGCATAGATCTCACTGTGAAAAGGCTTAAATGGCTTTTTTGACCTAAGTTTGAGGATTGCGCTCAAATCAAATGTCGTAGAACCAAATTTCCACATGTAACTACTAGATTGTGATACAATACACTAATGGGTGAAGTTTGGTTGACTTCTGCGCAGCGGTTTGGTAGTGAACATCAAAATTACATTTCTCGGCCATATCGCATAGATCTCACTCTGAAAAGGCTTAAATGACTTTTTTTAATTAAGTTTGAACATTGCGCTCAAACCAAATGTCCTAGAACGAAATTTTCAAATGTAACTACTAGATTGTGATACAATACACTATTGGGTGAAGTTTGGTTGACTTCTGCGCAGCGGTTTGGGAGTTAACATCAAATTTACATTTCTCGGCCATGTCGCATAGATCTCACTGTGAAAAGGCTTCAATGACTTTTTTAATTAAGTTTTAGGATTGCGCTCAAACAAAATGTCCTAGAACAAAATTTTCAAAAGTAACTACTAGATTGTGATACAATACACTATTGGGTGAAGTTTGGTTTACTTCTGCGCAGCGGTTTGGGAGTTAACATCAAAATTACATTTCTCGGCCATATCGCATAGATCTCACTGTGAAAAGGCTTAAATGGCTTTTTTGACCTAAGTTTGAGGATTGCGCTCAAATCAAATGTCCTAGAACCAAATTTCTACATGTAACTACTAGATTGTGATACAATACACTAATAGGTGAAGTTTGGTTGACTTCTGCGCAGCGGTTTGGGAGTGAACATCAAAATTACATTTCTCGGCCATATCGCATAGATCTCACTGTGAAAAGGCTTAAATGACTTTTTTTAATTAAGTTTGAAGATTGCGCTCAAACCAAATGTCCTAGAACTAAATTTCCAAATGTAACTACTAGATTGTGATACAATACACTATTGGGTGAAGTTTGGTTGACTTCTGCGCAGCGGTTTGGGAGTTAACATCAACATTACATTTCTCGGCCATATCGCATAGATCTCACTGTGAAAAGGCTTAAATGACTTTTTTAATTAAGTTTGATGATTGCGTTCAAACAAAATGTCCTAGAACAAAATTTTCAAATGTAACTACTAGATTGTGATACAATACACTATTGGGTGAAGTTTGGTTGACTTCTGCGCAGCGGTTTGGGAGTTAACATCAAAATTACATTTCTCGGCCATATCGCATTGATCTCACTGTGAAAAGGCTTAAATGGCTTTTTTGACCTAAGTTTGAGGATTGCGCTCAAATCAAATGTCCTAGAACCAAATTTCCACATGTAACTACTAGATTGTCATACAATACACTAATGGGTGAAGTTTGGTTTACTTCTGCGCAGCGGTTTGGGAGTTAACATCAAAATTACATTTCTCGGCCATATCGCATAGATCTCACTGTGAAAAGGCTTAAATGGCTTTTTTGACCTAAGTTTGAGGATTGCGCTCAAATCAAATGTCCTAGAACCAAATTTCCACATGTAACTACTAGATTGTGATACAATACACTAATGGGTGAAGTTTGGTTTACTTCTGCGCAGCGGTTTGGGAGTTAACATCAAAATTACATTTCTCGGCCATATCGCATAGATCTCACTGTGAAAAGGCTTAAATGTCTTTTTTTAATTAAGTTTGAAGATTGCGCTCAAACCAAATGTCCTAGAACTAAATTTCCAAATGTAACTACTAGATTGTGATAAAATACACTATTGGGTGAAGTTTGGTTGACTTCTGCGCAGCGGTTCGGGAGTTAACATCAAAATTACATTTCTCGGCCATATCGCATTGATCTCACTGTGAAAAGGCTTAAATGACTTTTTTAATTAAGTTTGATGATTGCGTTCAAACAAAATGTCCTAGAACAAAATTTTCAAATGTAACTACTAGATTGTGATACAATACACTATTGGGTGAAGTTTGGTTGACTTCTGCGCAGCGGTTTGGGAGTTAACATCAAAATTACATTTCTCGGCCATATCGCATAGATCTCACTGTGAAAAGGCTTAAATGGCTTTTTTGACCTAAGTTTGAGGATTGCGCTCAAATCAAATGTCCTAGAACCAAATTTCCACATGTAACTTCTAGATTGTGATACAATACACTATTGGGTGAAGTTTGGTTGACTTCTGCGCAGCGGTTTGGGAGTTAACATCAAAATTACATTTCTCGGCCATATCGCATAGATCTCACTGTGAAAAGGCTTAAATGGCTTTTTTGACCTATGTTTGAGGATTGCGCTCAAATCAAATGTCCTAGAACCAAATTTCCACATGTAACTACTAGATTGTGATACAATACACTAATGGGTGAAGTTTGGTTTACTTCTGCGCAGCGGTTTGGGAGTTAACATCAAAATTACATTTCTCGGCCATATCGCATAGATCTCACTGTGAAAAGGCTTAAATGGCTTTTTTTAATTAAGTTTGAAGATTGCGCTCATACCAAATGTCGAACTAAATTTCCAAATGTAACTACTAGATTGTGATAAAATACACTATTGGGTGAAGTTTGGTTGACTTCTGCGCAGCGGTTTGGGAGTTAACATCAAAATTACATTTCTCGGCCATATCGCATAGATCTCACTGTGAAAAGGCTTAAATGACTTTTTTAATTAAGTTTGATGATTGCGTTCAAACAAAATGTCCTAGAACAAAATTTTCAAATGTAACTACTAGATTGTGATACAATACACTATTGGGTGAAGTTTGGTTGACTTCTGCGCAGCGGTTTGGGAGTTAACATCAAAATTACATTTCTCGGCCATATCGCATAGATCTCACTGTGAAAAGGCTTAAATGGCTTTTTTGACCTAAGTTTGAGGATTGCGCTCAAATCAAATGTCCTAGAACCAAATTTCCACAAGTAACTACTAGATTGTCATATAATACACTAATGGGTGAAGTTTGGTTTACTTCTGCGCAGCGGTTTGGGAGTTAACATCAAAATTACATTTCTCGGCCATATCGCATAGATCTCACTGTGAAAAGGCTTAAATGGCTTTTTTGACCTAAGTTTGAGGATTGCGCTCAAATCAAATGTCCTAGAACCAAATTTCCACATGTAACTACTAGATTTTGATACAATACACTATTGGGTGAAGTTTGGTTGACTTCTGCGCAGCGGTTTGGGAGTTAACATCAAAATTACATTTCTCGGCCATATCGCATAGATCTCACTGTGAAAAGGCTTAAATGGCTTTTTTGACCTAAGTTTGAGGATTGCGCTCAAATCAAATGTCCTAGAACCAAATTTCCACATGTAACTACTAGATTGTGATACAATACACTAATGGGTGAAGTTTGGTTTACTTCTGCGCAGCGGTTTGGGAGTTAACATCAAAATTACATTTCTCGGCCATATCGCATAGATCTCACTGTGAAAAGGCTTAAATGACTTTTTTAATTAAGTTTGATGATTGCGCTCAAACAAAATGTCCTAGAACAAAATTTTCAAATGTAACTACTAGATTGTGATACAATACACTATTGGGTGAAGTTTGGTTGACTTCTGCGCAGCGGTTTGGGAGTTAACATCAAAATTACATTTCTCGGCCATATCGCATAGATCTCACTGTGAAAAGGCTTAAATGGCTTTTTTGACCTAAGTTTGAGGATTGCGCTCAAATCAAATGTCCTAGAACCAAATTTCCACATGTAACTACTAGATTGTGATACAATACACTATTGGGTGAAGTTTGGTTGACTTCTGCGCAGCGGTTTGGGAGTTAACATCAAAATTACATTTCTCGGCCATATCGCATAGATCTCACTGTGAAAAGGCTTAAATGACTTTTTTAATTAAGTTTGATGATTGCGTTCAAACAAAATGTCCTAGAACAAAATTTTCGAATGTAACTACTAGATTGTGATACAATACACTATTGGGTGAAGTTTGGTTGACTTCTGCGCAGCGGTTTGGGAGTTAACATCAAAATTACATTTCTCGGCCATATCGCATAGATCTCACTGTGAAAAGGCTTAAATGGCTTTTTTGACCTAAGTTTGAGGATTGCGCTCAAATCAAATGTCCTAGAACCAAATTTCCACATGTAACTACTAGATTGTCATACAATACACTAATGGGTGAAGTTTGGTTTACTTCTGCGCAGCGGTTTGGGAGTTAACATCAAAATTACATTTCTCGGCCATATCGCATAGATCTCACTGTGAAAAGGCTTAAATGGCTTTTTTGACCTAAGTTTGAGGATTGCGCTCAAATCAAATGTCCTAGAACCAAATTTCCACATGTAACTACTAGATTGTGATACAATACACTATTGGGTGAAGTTTGGTTGACTTCTGCGCAGCGGTTTGGGAGTTAACATCAAAATTACATTTCTCGGCCATATCGCATAGATCTCACTGTGAAAAGGCTTAAATGGCTTTTTTGACCTAAGTTTGAGGATTGCGCTCAAATCAAATGTCCTAGAACCAAATTTCCACATGTAACTACTAGATTGTGATACAATACACTAATGGGTGAAGTTTGGTTTACTTCTGCGCAGCGGTTTGGGAGTTAACATCAAAATTACATTTCTCGGCCATATCGCATAGATCTCACTGTGAAAAGGCTTAAATGGCTTTTTTGACCTAAGTTTGAGGATTGCGCTCAAATCAAATGTCCTAGAACCAAATTTCTACATGTAACTACTAGATTGTGATACAATACACTAATGGGTGAAGTTTGGTTGACTTCTGCGCAGCGGTTTGGGAGTTAACATCAAATTTACATTTCTCGGCCATATCGCATAGATCTCACTGTGAAAAGGCTTAAATGACTTTTTTAATTAAGTTTGATGATTGCGCTCAAACAAAATGTCCTAGAACAAAATTTTCCAATGTAACTACTAGATTGTGATACAATACACTATTGGGTGAAGTTTGGTTTACTTCTGCGCAGCGGTTTGGGAGTTAACATCAAAATTACATTTCTCGGCCATATCGCATAGATCTCACTGTGAAAAGGCTTAAATGGCTTTTTTGACCTAAGTTTGAGGATTGCGCTCAAATCAAATGTCGTAGAACCAAATTTCCACATGTAACTACTAGATTGTGATACAATACACTAATGGGTGAAGTTTGGTTGACTTCTGCGCAGCGGTTTGGTAGTGAACATCAAAATTACATTTCTCGGCAATATCGCATAGATCTCACTCTGAAAAGGCTTAAATGACTTTTTTTAATTAAGTTTGAACATTGCGCTCAAACCAAATGTCCTAGAACGAAATTTTCAAATGTAACTACTAGATTGTGATACAATACACTATTGGGTGAAGTTTGGTTGACTTCTGCGCAGCGGTTTGGGAGTTAATATCAAATTTACATTTCTCGGCCATATCGCATAGATCTCACTGTGAAAAGGCTTAAATGACTTTTTTAATTAAGTTTTATGATTGCGCTCAAACAAAATGTCCTAGAACAAAATTTTCAAAAGTAACTACTAGATTGTGATACAATACACTATTGGGTGAAGTTTGGTTTACTTCTGCGCAGCGGTTTGGGAGTTAACATCAAAATTACATTTCTCGGCCATGTCGCATAGATCTCACTGTGAAAAGACTTAAATGGCTTTTTTGACCTAAGTTTGAGGATTGCGCTCAAATCAAATGTCCTAGAACCAAATTTCTACATGTAACTACTAGATTGTGATACAATACACTAATAGGTGAAGTTTGGTTGACTTCTGCGCAGCGGTTTGGGAGTGAACATCAAAATTACATTTCTCGGCCATATCGCATAGATCTCACTGTGAAAAGGCTTAAATGACTTTTTTTAATTAAGTTTGAAGATTGCGCTCAAACCAAATGTCCTAGAACTAAATTTCCAAATGTAACTACTAGATTGTGATACAATACACTATTGGGTGAAGTTTGGTTGACTTCTGCGCAGCGGTTTGGGAGTTAACATCAAAATTACATTTCTCGGCCATATCGCATAGATCTCACTGTGAAAAGGCTTAAATGACTTTTTTAATTAAGTTTGATGATTGCGTTCAAACAAAATGTCCTAGAACAAAATTTTCAAATGTAACTACTAGATTGTGATACAATACACTATTGGGTGAAGTTTGGTTGACTTCTGCGCAGCGGTTTGGGAGTTAACATCAAAATTACATTTCTCGGCCATATCGCATAGATCTCACTGTGAAAAGGCTTAAATGGCTTTTTTGACCTAAGTTTGAGGATTGCGCTCAAATCAAATGTCCTAGAACCAAATTTCCACATGTAACTACTAGATTGTCATACAATACACTAATGGGTGAAGTTTGGTTTACTTCTGCGCAGTGGTTTGGGAGTTAACATCAAAATTACATTTCTCGGCCATATCGCATAGATCTCACTGTGAAAAGGCTTAAATGGCTTTTTTGACCTAAGTTTGAGGATTGCGCTCAAATCAAATGTCCTAGAACCAAATTTCCACATGTAACTACTAGATTGTGATACAATACACTAATGGGTGAAGTTTGGTTTACTTCTGCGCAGCGGTTTGGGAGTTAACATCAAAATTACATTTCTCGGCCATATCGCATAGATCTCACTGTGAAAAGGCTTAAATGTCTTTTTTTAATTAAGTTTGAAGATTGCGCTCAAACCAAATGTCCTAGAACTAAATTTCCAAATGTAACTACTAGATTGTGATAAAATACACTATTGGGTGAAGTTTGGTTGACTTCTGCGCAGCGGTTTGGGAGTTAACATCAAAATTACATTTCTCGGCCATATCGCATAGATCTCACTGTGAAAAGGCTTAAATGACTTTTTTAATTAAGTTTGATGATTGCGTTCAAACAAAATGTCCTAGAACAAAATTTTCAAATGTAACTACTAGATTGTGATACAATACACTATTGGGTGAAGTTTGGTTGACTTCTGCGCAGCGGTTTGGGAGTTAACATCAAAATTACATTTCTCGGCCATATCGCATAGATCTCACTGTGAAAAGGCTTAAATGGCTTTTTTGACCTAAGTTTGAGGATTGCGCTCAAATCAAATGTCCTAGAACCAAATTTCCACATGTAACTTCTAGATTGTGATACAATACACTATTGGGTGAAGTTTGGTTGACTTCTGCGCAGCGGTTTGGGAGTTAACATCAAAATTACATTTCTCGGCCATATCGCATAGATCTCACTGTGAAAAGGCTTAAATGGCTTTTTTGACCTAAGTTTGAGGATTGCGCTCAAATCAAATGTCCTAGAACCAAATTTCTACATGTAACTACTAGATTGTGATACAATACACTAATGGGTGAAGTTTGGTTGACTTCTGCGCAGCGGTTTGGGAGTTAACATCAAAATTACATTTCTCGGCCATATCGCATAGATCTCACTGTGAAAAGGCTTAAATGACTTTTTTAATTAAGTTTGATGATTGCGCTCAAACAAAATGTCCTAGAACAAAATTTTCAAATATAACTACTAGATTGTGATACAATACACTATTGGGTGAAGTTTGGTTGACTTCTGCGCAGCGGTTTGGGAGTTAATATCAAAATTACATTTCTCGGCCATATCGCATAGATCTCACTGTGAAAAGGCTTAAATGGCTTTTTTGACCTAAGTTTGAGGATTGCGCTCAAATCAAATGTCCTAGAACCAAATTTCCACATGTAACTACTAGATTGTGATACAATACACTATTGGGTGAAGTTTGGTTGACTTCTGCGCAGCGGTTTGGGAGTTAACATCAAAATTACATTTCTCGGCCATATCGCATAGATCTCACTGTGAAAAGGCTTAAATGGCTTTTTTGACCTATGTTTGAGGATTGCGCTCAAATCAAATGTCCTAGAACCAAATTTCCACATGTAACTACTAGATTGTGATACAATACACTAATGGGTGAAGTTTGGTTTACTTCTGCGCAGCGGTTTGGGAGTTAACATCAAAATTACATTTCTCGGCCATATCGCATAGATCTCACTGTGAAAAGGCTTAAATGGCTTTTTTTAATTAAGTTTGAAGATTGCGCTCAAACCAAATGTCGAACTAAATTTCCAAATGTAACTACTAGATTGTGATAAAATACACTATTGGGTGAAGTTTGGTTGACTTCTGCGCAGCGGTTTGGGAGTTAACATCAAAATTACATTTCTCGGCCATATCGCATAGATCTCACTGTGAAAAGGCTTAAATGGCTTTTTTGACCTAAGTTTGAGGATTGCGCTCAAATCAAATGTCCTAGAACCAAATTTCCACATGTAACTACTAGATTGTGATACAATACACTATTGGGTGAAGTTTGGTTGACTTCTGCGCAGCGGTTTGGGAGTTAACATCAAAATTACATTTCTCGGCCATATCGCATAGATCTCACTGTGAAAAGGCTTAAATGGCTTTTTTGACCTAAGTTTGAGGATTGCGCTCAAATCAAATTTCCTAGAACCAAATTTCCACATGTAACTACTAGATTGTGATACAATACACTAATGGGTGAAGTTTGGTTTACTTCTGCGCAGCGGTTTGGGAGTTAACATCAAAATTACATTTCTCGGCCATATCGCATAGATCTCACTGTGAAAAGGCTTAAATGGCTTTTTTGACCTAAGTTTGAGGATTGCGCTCAAATCAAATGTCCTAGAACCAAATTTCTACATGTAACTACTAGATTGTGATACAATACACTAATGGGTGAAGTTTGGTTTACTTCTGCGCAGCGGTTTGGGAGTTAACATCAAAATTACATTTCTCGGCCATATCGCATAGATCTCACTGTGAAAAGGCTTAAATGACTTTT
This sequence comes from Corythoichthys intestinalis, assembly GCF_030265065.1. Classification (NCBI taxonomy): domain Eukaryota; kingdom Metazoa; phylum Chordata; class Actinopteri; order Syngnathiformes; family Syngnathidae; genus Corythoichthys; species Corythoichthys intestinalis. Next base: position 2,840,255 of record NC_080405.1, on the reverse strand, counting down.
TTAATTAAGTTTGATGATTGCGCTCAAACAAAATGTCCTAGAACAAAATTTTCCAATGTAACTACTAGATTGTGATACAATACACTATTGGATGAAGTTTGGTTTACTTCTGCGCAGCGGTTTGGGAGTTAACATCAAAATTACATTTCTCGGCCATATCGCATAGATCTCACTGTGAAAAGGCTTAAATGGCTTTTTTGACCTAAGTTTGAGGATTGCGCTCAAATCAAATGTCCTAGAACCAAATTTCCACATGTAACTACTAGATTGTGATACAATACACTAATGGGTGAAGTTTGGTTGACTTCTGCGCAGCGGTTTGGTAGTGAACATCAAAATTACATTTCTCGGCCATATCGCATAGATCTCACTGTGAAAAGGCTTAAATGACTTTTTTTTAATTAAGTTTGAACATTGCGCTCAAACCAAATGTCCTAGAACGAAATTTTCAAATGTAACTACTAGATTGTGATACAATACACTATTGGGTGAAGTTTGGTTGACTTCTGCGCAGCGGTTTGGGAGTTAACATCAAATTTACATTTCTCGGCCATATCGCATAGATCTCACTGTGAAAAGGCTTAAATGACTTTTTTAATTAAGTTTGATGATTGCGCTCAAACAAAATGTCCTAGAACAAAATTTTCAAAAGTAACTACTAGATTGTGATACAATACACTATTGGGTGAAGTTTGGTTTACTTCTGCGCAGCGGTTTGGGAGTTAACATCAAAATTACATTTCTCGGCCATGTCGCATAGATCTCACTGTGAAAAGGCTTAAATGGCTTTTTTGACCTAAGTTTGAGGATTGCGCTCAAATCAAATGTCCTAGAACCAAATTTCTACATGTAACTACTAGATTGTGATACAATACACTAATAGGTGAAGTTTGGTTGACTTCTGCGCAGCGGTTTGGGAGTGAACATCAAAATTACATTTCTCGGCCATATCGCATAGATCTCACTGTGAAAAGGCTTAAATGACTTTTTTTAATTAAGTTTGAAGATTGCGCTCAAACCAAATGTCCTAGAACTAAATTTCCAAATGTAACTACTAGAATGTGATACAATACACTATTGGGTGAAGTTTGGTTGACTTCTGCGCAGCGGTTTGGGAGTTAACATCAAAATTACATTTCTCGGCCATATCGCATAGATCTCACTGTGAAAAGGCTTAAATGACTTTTTTAATTAAGTTTGATGATTGCGCTCAAACAAAATGTCCTAGAACAAAATTTTCAAATGTAACTACTAGATTGTGATACAATACACTATTGGGTGAAGTTTGGTTGATTTCTGCGCAGCGGTTTGGGAGTTAACATCAAAATTACATTTCTCGGCCATATCGCATAGATCTCACTGTGAAAAGGCTTAAATGGCTTTTTTGACCTAAGTTTGAGGATTGCGCTCAAATCAAATGTCCTAGAACCAAATTTCCACATGTAACTACTAGATTGTGATACAATACACTATTGGGTGAAGTTTGGTTGACTTCTGCGCAGCGGTTTGGGAGTTAACATCAAAATTACATTTCTCGGCCATATCGCATAGATCTCACTGTGAAAAGGCTTAAATGGCTTTTTTGACCTATGTTTGAGGATTGCGCTCAAATCAAATGTCCTAGAACCAAATTTCCACATGTAACTACTAGATTGTGATACAATACACTAATGGGTGAAGTTTGGTTTACTTCTGCGCAGCGGTTTGGGAGTTAACATCAAAATTACATTTCTCGGCCATATCGCATAGATCTCACTGTGAAAAGGCTTAAATGGGTTTTTTTAATTAAGTTTGAAGATTGCGCTCAAACCAAATGTCCTAGAACTAAATTTCCAAATGTAACTACTAGATTGTGATAAAATACACTATTGGGTGAAGTTTGGTTGACTTCTGCGCAGCGGTTTGGGAGTTAACATTAAAATTACATTTCTCGGCCATATCGCATAGATATCACTGTGAAAAGGCTTAAATGACTTTTTAATTAAGTTTGATGATTGCGTTCAAACAAAATGTCCTAGAACAAAATTTTCAAATGTAACTACTAGATTGTGATACAATACACTATTGGGTGAAGTTTGGTTGACTTCTGCGCAGCGGTTTGGGAGTTAACATCAAAATTACATTTCTCGGCCATATCGCATAGATCTCACTGTGAAAAGGCTTAAATGGCTTTTTTTACCTAAGTTTGAGGATTGCGCTCAAATCAAATGTCCTAGAACCAAATTTCCACATGTAACTACTAGATTGTCATACAATACACTAATGGGTGAAGTTTGGTTTACTTCTGCGCAGCGTTTTGGGAGTTAACATCAAAATTACATTTCTCGGCCATATCGCATAGATCTCACTGTGAAAAGGCTTAAATGGCTTTTTTGACCTAAGTTTGAGGATTGCGCTCAAATCAAATGTCCTAGAACCAAATTTCCACATGTAACTACTAGATTGTGATACAATACACTATTGGGTGAAGTTTGGTTGACTTCTGCGCAGCGGTTTGGGAGTTAACATCAAAATTACATTTCTTGGCCATATCGCATAGATCTCACTGTGAAAAGGCTTAAATGGCTTTTTTGACCTAAGTTTGAGGATTGCGCTCAAATCAAATGTCCTAGAACCAAATTTCCACATGTAACTACTAGATTGTGATACAATACACTAATGGGTGAAGTTTGGTTGACTTCTGCGCAGCGGTTTGGTAGTGAACATCAAAATTACATTTCTCGGCCATATCGCATAGATCTCACTCTGAAAAGGCTTAAATGACTTTTTTTAATTAAGTTTGAACATTGCGCTCAAACCAAATGTCCTATAACGAAATTTTCAAATGTAACTACTAGATTGTGATACAATACACTATTGGGTGAAGTTTGGTTGACTTCTGCGCAGCGGTTTGGGAGTTAACATCAAATTTACATTTCTCGGCCATATCGCATAGATCTCACTGTGAAAAGGCTTAAATGACTTTTTTAATTAAGTTTTATGATTGCGCTCAAACAAAATGTCCTAGAACAAAATTTTCAAAAGTAACTACTAGATTGTGATACAATACACTATTGGGTGAAGTTTGGTTTACTTCTGCGCAGCGGTTTGGGAGTTAACATCAAAATTACATTTCTCGGCCATGTCGCATAGATCTCACTGTGAAAAGACTTAAATGGCTTTTTTGACCTAAGTTTGAGGATTGCGCTCAAATCAAATGTCCTAGAACCAAATTTCTACATGTAACTACTAGATTGTGATACAATACACTAATAGGTGAAGTTTGGTTGACTTCTGCGCAGCGGTTTGGGAGTGAACATCAAAATTACATTTCTCGGCCATATCGCATAGATCTCACTGTGAAAAGGCTTAAATGACTTTTTTTAATTAAGTTTGAAGATTGCGCTCAAACCAAATGTCCTAGAACTAAATTTCCAAATGTAACTACTAGATTGTGATACAATACACTATTGGGTGAAGTTTGGTTGACTTCTGCGCAGCGGTTTGGGAGTTAACATCAAAATTACATTTCTCGGCCATATCGCATAGATCTCACTGTGAAAAGGCTTAAATGACTTTTTTAATTAAGTTTGATGATTGCGTTCAAACAAAATGTCCTAGAACAAAATTTTCAAATGTAACTACTAGATTGTGATACAATACACTATTGGGTGAAGTTTGGTTGACTTCTGCGCAGCGGTTTGGGAGTTAACATCAAAATTACATTTCTCGGCCATATCGCATAGATCTCACTGTGAAAAGGCTTAAATGGCTTTTTTGACCTAAGTTTGAGGATTGCGCTCAAATCAAATGTCCTAGAACCAAATTTCCACATGTAACTACTAGATTGTGATACAATACACTAATGGGTGAAGTTTGGTTTACTTCTGCGCAGCGGTTTGGGAGTTAACATCAAAATTACATTTCTCGGCCATATCGCATAGATCTCACTGTGAAAAGGCTTAAATGGCTTTTTTTAATTAAGTTTGAAGATTGCGCTCAAACCAAATGTCGAACTAAATTTCCAAATGTAACTACTAGATTGTGATAAAATACACTATTGGGTGAAGTTTGGTTGACTTCTGCGCAGCGGTTTGGGAGTTAACATCAAAATTACATTTCTCGGCCATATCGCATAGATCTCACTGTGAAAAGGCTTAAATGACTTTTTTAATTAAGTTTGATGATTGCGTTCAAACAAAATGTCCTAGAACAAAATTTTCAAATGTAACTACTAGATTGTGATACAATACACTATTGGGTGAAGTTTGGTTGACTTCTGCGCAGCGGTTTGGGAGTTAACATCAAAATTACATTTCTTGGCCATATCGCATAGATCTCACTGTGAAAAGGCTTAAATGGCTTTTTTGACCTAAGTTTGAGGATTGCGCTCAAATCAAATGTCCTAGAACCAAATTTCCACAAGTAACTACTAGATTGTCATACAATACACTAATGGGTGAAGTTTGGTTTACTTCTGCGCAGCGGTTTGGGAGTTAACATCAAAATTACATTTCTCGGCCATATCGCATAGATCTCACTGTGAAAAGGCTTAAATGGCTTTTTTGACCTAAGTTTGAGGATTGCGTTCAAATCAAATGTCCTAGAACCAAATTTCCACATGTAACTACTAGATTGTGATACAATACACTATTGGGTGAAGTTTGGTTGACTTCTGCGCAGCGGTTTGGGAGTTAACATCAAAATTACATTTCTCGGCCATATCGCATAGATCTCACTGTGAAAAGGCTTAAATGGCTTTTTGACCTAAGTTTGAGGATTGCGCTCAAATCAAATGTCCTAGAACCAAATTTCCACATGTAACTACTAGATTGTGATACAATACACTAATGGGTGAAGTTTGGTTTACTTCTGCGCAGCGGTTTGGGAGTTAACATCAAAATTACATTTCTCGGGCATATCGCATAGATCTCACTGTGAAAAGGCTTAAATGGCTTTTTTGACCTAAGTTTGAGGATTGCGCTCAAATCAAATGTCCTAGAACCAAATTTCTACATGTAACTACTAGATTGTGATACAATACACTAATGGGTGAAGTTTGGTTTACTTCTGCGCAGCGGTTTGGGAGTTAACATCAAAATTACATTTCTCGGCCATATCGCATAGATCTCACTGTGAAAAGGCTTAAATGACTTTTTTAATTAAGTTTGATGATTGCGCTCAAACAAAATGTCCTAGAACAAAATTTTCCAATGTAACTACTAGATTGTGATACAATACACTATTGGATGAAGTTTGGTTTACTTCTGCGCAGCGGTTTGGGAGTTAACATCAAAATTACATTTCTCGGCCATATCGCATAGATCTCACTGTGAAAAGGCTTAAATGGCTTTTTTGACCTAAGTTTGAGGATTGCGCTCAAATCAAATGTCCTAGAACCAAATTTCTACATGTAACTACTAGATTGTGATACAATACACTAATGGGTGAAGTTTGGTTTACTTCTGCGCAGCGGTTTGGGAGTTAACATCAAAATTACATTTCTCGGCCATATCGCATAGATCTCACTGTGAAAAGGCTTAAATGACTTTTTTAATTAAGTTTGATGATTGCGCTCAAACAAAATGTCCTAGAACAAAATTTTCCAATGTAACTACTAGATTGTGATACAATACACTATTGGATGAAGTTTGGTTTACTTCTGCGCAGCGGTTTGGGAGTTAACATCAAAATTACATTTCTCGGCCATATCGCATAGATCTCACTGTGAAAAGGCTTAAATGGCTTTTTTGACCTAAGTTTGAGGATTGCGCTCAAATCAAATGTCCTAGAACCAAATTTCCACATGTAACTACTAGATTGTGATACAATACACTAATGGGTGAAGTTTGGTTGACTTCTGCGCAGCGGTTTGGTAGTGAACATCAAAATTACATTTCTCGGCCATATCGCATAGATCTCACTGTGAAAAGGCTTAAATGACTTTTTTTTAATTAAGTTTGAACATTGCGCTCAAACCAAATGTCCTAGAACAAAATTTCCACATGTAACTACTAGATTGTGATACAATACACTAATGGGTGAAGTTTGGTTGACTTCTGCGCAGCGGTTTGGTAGTGAACATCAAAATTACATTTCTCGGCCATATCGCATAGATCTCACTGTGAAAAGGCTTAAATGACTTTTTTTTAATTAAGTTTGAACATTGCGCTCAAACCAAATGTCCTAGAACGAAATTTTCAAATGTAACTACTAGATTGTGATACAATACACTATTGGGTGAAGTTTGGTTTACTTCTGCGCAGCGGTTTGGGAGTTAACATCAAAATTACATTTCTCGGCCATATCGCATAGATCTCACTGTGAAAAGGCTTAAATGGCTTTTTTGACCTAAGTTTGAGGATTGCGCTCAAATCAAATGTCCTAGAACCAAATTTCCACATGTAACTACTAGATTGTGATACAATACACTATTGGGTGAAGTTTGGTTGACTTCTGCGCAGCGGTTTGGGAGTTAACATCAAAATTACATTTCTTGGCCATATCGCATAGATCTCACTGTGAAAAGGCTTAAATGGCTTTTTTGACCTAAGTTTGAGGATTGCGCTCAAATCAAATGTCCTAGAACCAAATTTCCACATGTAACTACTAGATTGTGATACAATACACTAATGGGTGAAGTTTGGTTTACTTCTGCGCAGCGGTTTGGGAGTTAACATCAAAATTACATTTCTCGGCCATATCGCATAGATCTCACTGTGAAAAGGCTTAAATGGCTTTTTTGACCTAAGTTTGAGGATTGCGCTCAAATCAAATGTCCTAGAACCAAATTTCTACATGTAACTACTAGATTGTGATACAATACACTAATGGGTGAAGTTTGGTTTACTTCTGCGCAGCGGTTTGGGAGTTAACATCAAAATTACATTTCTCGGCCATATCGCATAGATCTCACTGTGAAAAGGCTTAAATGACTTTTTTAATTAAGTTTGATGATTGCGCTCAAACAAAATGTCCTAGAACAAAATTTTCCAATGTAACTACTAGATTGTGATACAATACACTATTGGATGAAGTTTGGTTTACTTCTGCGCAGCGGTTTGGGAGTTAACATCAAAATTACATTTCTCGGCCATATCGCATAGATCTCACTGTGAAAAGGCTTAAATGGCTTTTTTGACCTAAGTTTGAGGATTGCGCTCAAATCAAATGTCCTAGAACCAAATTTCTACATGTAACTACTAGATTGTGATACAATACACTAATGGGTGAAGTTTGGTTTACTTCTGCGCAGCGGTTTGGGAGTTAACATCAAAATTACATTTCTCGGCCATATCGCATAGATCTCACTGTGAAAAGGCTTAAATGACTTTTTTAATTAAGTTTGATGATTGCGCTCAAACAAAATGTCCTAGAACAAAATTTTCCAATGTAACTACTAGATTGTGATACAATACACTATTGGATGAAGTTTGGTTTACTTCTGCGCAGCGGTTTGGGAGTTAACATCAAAATTACATTTCTCGGCCATATCGCATAGATCTCACTGTGAAAAGGCTTAAATGGCTTTTTTGACCTAAGTTTGAGGATTGCGCTCAAATCAAATGTCCTAGAACCAAATTTCCACATGTAACTACTAGATTGTGATACAATACACTAATGGGTGAAGTTTGGTTGACTTCTGCGCAGCGGTTTGGTAGTGAACATCAAAATTACATTTCTCGGCCATATCGCATAGATCTCACTGTGAAAAGGCTTAAATGACTTTTTTTTAATTAAGTTTGAACATTGCGCTCAAACCAAATGTCCTAGAACGAAATTTCCACATGTAACTACTAGATTGTGATACAATACACTAATGGGTGAAGTTTGGTTGACTTCTGCGCAGCGGTTTGGTAGTGAACATCAAAATTACATTTCTCGGCCATATCGCATAGATCTCACTGTGAAAAGGCTTAAATGACTTTTTTTTAATTAAGTTTGAACATTGCGCTCAAACCAAATGTCCTAGAACGAAATTTTCAAATGTAACTACTAGATTGTGATACAATACACTATTGGGTGAAGTTTGGTTTACTTCTGCGCAGCGGTTTGGGAGTTAACATCAAAATTACATTTCTCGGCCATATCGCATAGATCTCACTGTGAAAAGGCTTAAATGGCTTTTTTGACCTAAGTTTGAGGATTGCGCTCAAATCAAATGTCCTAGAACCAAATTTCCACATGTAACTACTAGATTGTGATACAATACACTATTGGGTGAAGTTTGGTTGACTTCTGCGCAGCGGTTTGGGAGTTAACATCAAAATTACATTTCTTGGCCATATCGCATAGATCTCACTGTGAAAAGGCTTAAATGGCTTTTTTGACCTAAGTTTGAGGATTGCGCTCAAATCAAATGTCCTAGAACCAAATTTCCACATGTAACTACTAGATTGTGATACAATACACTAATGGGTGAAGTTTGGTTTACTTCTGCGCAGCGGTTTGGGAGTTAACATCAAAATTACATTTCTCGGCCATATCGCATAGATCTCACTGTGAAAAGGCTTAAATGACTTTTTTTTAATTAAGTTTGAACATTGCGCTCAAACCAAATGTCCTAGAACGAAATTTCCACATGTAACTACTAGATTGTGATACAATACACTAATGGGTGAAGTTTGGTTGACTTCTGCGCAGCGGTTTGGTAGTGAACATCAAAATTACATTTCTCGGCCATATCGCATAGATCTCACTGTGAAAAGGCTTAAATGACTTTTTTTTAATTAAGTTTGAACATTGCGCTCAAACCAAATGTCCTAGAACGAAATTTTCAAATGTAACTACTAGATTGTGATACAATACACTATTGGGTGAAGTTTGGTTTACTTCTGCGCAGCGGTTTGGGAGTTAACATCAAAATTACATTTCTCGGCCATATCGCATAGATCTCACTGTGAAAAGGCTTAAATGGCTTTTTTGACCTAAGTTTGAGGATTGCGCTCAAATCAAATGTCCTAGAACCAAATTTCCACATGTAACTACTAGATTGTGATACAATACACTATTGGGTGAAGTTTGGTTGACTTCTGCGCAGCGGTTTGGGAGTTAACATCAAAATTACATTTCTTGGCCATATCGCATAGATCTCACTGTGAAAAGGCTTAAATGGCTTTTTTGACCTAAGTTTGAGGATTGCGCTCAAATCAAATGTCCTAGAACCAAATTTCCACATGTAACTACTAGATTGTGATACAATACACTAATGGGTGAAGTTTGGTTTACTTCTGCGCAGCGGTTTGGGAGTTAACATCAAAATTACATTTCTTGGCCATATCGCATAGATCTCACTGTGAAAAGGCTTAAATGGCTTTTTTGACCTAAGTTTGAGGATTGCGCTCAAATCAAATGTCCTAGAACCAAATTTCCACAAGTAACTACTAGATTGTCATACAATACACTAATGGGTGAAGTTTGGTTTACTTCTGCGCAGCGGTTTGGGAGTTAACATCAAAATTACATTTCTCGGCCATATCGCATAGATCTCACTGTGTAAAGGCTTAAATGGCTTTTTTGACCTAAGTTTGAGGATTGCGCTCAAATCAAATGTCCTAGAACCAAATTTCCACATGTAACTACTAGATTGTGATACAATACACTATTGGGTGAAGTTTGGTTGACTTCTGCGCAGCGGTTTGGGAGTTAACATCAAAATTACATTTCTCGGCCATATCGCATAGATCTCACTGTGAAAAGGCTTAAATGGCTTTTTTGACCTAAGTTTGAGGATTGCGCTCAAATCAAATGTCCTAGAACCAAATTTCCACATGTAACTACTAGATTGTGATACAATACACTATTGGGTGAAGTTTGGTTTACTTCTGCGCAGCGGTTTGGGAGTTAACATCAAAATTACATTTCTCGGCCATATCGCATAGATCTCACTGTGAAAAGGCTTAAATGGCTTTTTTGACCTAAGTTTGAGGATTGCGCTCAAATCAAATGTCCTAGAACCAAATTTCTACATGTAACTACTAGATTGTGATACAATACACTAATGGGTGAAGTTTGGTTTACTTCTGCGCAGCGGTTTGGGAGTTAACATCAAAATTACATTTCTCGGCCATATCGCATAGATCTCACTGTGAAAAGGCTTAAATGACTTTTTTAATTAAGTTTGATGATTGCGCTCAAACAAAATGTCCTAGAACAAAATTTTCCAATGTAACTACTAGATTGTGATACAATACACTATTGGATGAAGTTTGGTTTACTTCTGTGCAGCGGTTTGGGAGTTAACATCAAAATTACATTTCTCGGCCATATCGCATAGATCTCACTGTGAAAAGGCTTAAATGGCTTTTTTGACCTAAGTTTGAGGATTGCGCTCAAATCAAATGTCCTAGAACCAAATTTCTACATGTAACTACTAGATTGTGATACAATACACTAATGGGTGAAGTTTGGTTTACTTCTGCGCAGCGGTTTGGGAGTTAACATCAAAATTACATTTCTCGGCCATATCGCATAGATCTCACTGTGAAAAGGCTTAAATGACTTTTTTAATTAAGTTTGATGATTGCGCTCAAACAAAATGTCCTAGAACAAAATTTTCCAATGTAACTACTAGATTGTGATACAATACACTATTGGATGAAGTTTGGTTTACTTCTGCGCAGCGGTTTGGGAGTTAACATCAAAATTACATTTCTCGGCCATATCGCATAGATCTCACTGTGAAAAGGCTTAAATGGCTTTTTTGACCTAAGTTTGAGGATTGCGCTCAAATCAAATGTCCTAGAACCAAATTTCCACATGTAACTACTAGATTGTGATACAATACACTAATGGGTGAAGTTTGGTTGACTTCTGCGCAGCGGTTTGGTAGTGAACATCAAAATTACATTTCTCGGCCATATCGCATAGATCTCACTGTGAAAAGGCTTAAATGACTTTTTTTTAATTAAGTTTGAACATTGCGCTCAAACCAAATGTCCTAGAACGAAATTTCCACATGTAACTACTAGATTGTGATACAATACACTAATGGGTGAAGTTTGGTTGACTTCTGCGCAGCGGTTTGGTAGTGAACATCAAAATTACATTTCTCGGCCATATCGCATAGATCTCACTGTGAAAAGGCTTAAATGACTTTTTTTTAATTAAGTTTGAACATTGCGCTCAAACCAAATGTCCTAGAACGAAATTTTCAAATGTAACTACTAGATTGTGATACAATACACTATTGGGTGAAGTTTGGTTTACTTCTGCGCAGCGGTTTGGGAGTTAACATCAAAATTACATTTCTCGGCCATATCGCATAGATCTCACTGTGAAAAGGCTTAAATGGCTTTTTTGACCTAAGTTTGAGGATTGCGCTCAAATCAAATGTCCTAGAACCAAATTTCCACATGTAACTACTAGATTGTGATACAATACACTATTGGGTGAAGTTTGGTTGACTTCTGCGCAGCGGTTTGGGAGTTAACATCAAAATTACATTTCTTGGCCATATCGCATAGATCTCACTGTGAAAAGGCTTAAATGGCTTTTTTGACCTAAGTTTGAGGATTGCGCTCAAATCAAATGTCCTAGAACCAAATTTCCACATGTAACTACTAGATTGTGATACAATACACTAATGGGTGAAGTTTGGTTTACTTCTGCGCAGCGGTTTGGGAGTTAACATCAAAATTACATTTCTCGGCCATATCGCATAGATCTCACTGTGAAAAGGCTTAAATGACTTTTTTTTAATTAAGTTTGAACATTGCGCTCAAACCAAATGTCCTAGAACGAAATTTCCACATGTAACTACTAGATTGTGATACAATACACTAATGGGTGAAGTTTGGTTGACTTCTGCGCAGCGGTTTGGTAGTGAACATCAAAATTACATTTCTCGGCCATATCGCATAGATCTCACTGTGAAAAGGCTTAAATGACTTTTTTTTAATTAAGTTTGAACATTGCGCTCAAACCAAATGTCCTAGAACGAAATTTTCAAATGTAACTACTAGATTGTGATACAATACACTATTGGGTGAAGTTTGGTTTACTTCTGCGCAGCGGTTTGGGAGTTAACATCAAAATTACATTTCTCGGCCATATCGCATAGATCTCACTGTGAAAAGGCTTAAATGGCTTTTTTGACCTAAGTTTGAGGATTGCGCTCAAATCAAATGTCCTAGAACCAAATTTCCACATGTAACTACTAGATTGTGATACAATACACTATTGGGTGAAGTTTGGTTGACTTCTGCGCAGCGGTTTGGGAGTTAACATCAAAATTACATTTCTTGGCCATATCGCATAGATCTCACTGTGAAAAGGCTTAAATGGCTTTTTTGACCTAAGTTTGAGGATTGCGCTCAAATCAAATGTCCTAGAACCAAATTTCCACATGTAACTACTAGATTGTGATACAATACACTAATGGGTGAAGTTTGGTTTACTTCTGCGCAGCGGTTTGGGAGTTAACATCAAAATTACATTTCTTGGCCATATCGCATAGATCTCACTGTGAAAAGGCTTAAATGGCTTTTTTGACCTAAGTTTGAGGATTGCGCTCAAATCAAATGTCCTAGAACCAAATTTCCACAAGTAACTACTAGATTGTCATACAATACACTAATGGGTGAAGTTTGGTTTACTTCTGCGCAGCGGTTTGGGAGTTAACATCAAAATTACATTTCTCGGCCATATCGCATAGATCTCACTGTGTAAAGGCTTAAATGGCTTTTTTGACCTAAGTTTGAGGATTGCGCTCAAATCAAATGTCCTAGAACCAAATTTCCACATGTAACTACTAGATTGTGATACAATACACTATTGGGTGAAGTTTGGTTGACTTCTGCGCAGCGGTTTGGGAGTTAACATCAAAATTACATTTCTCGGCCATATCGCATAGATCTCACTGTGAAAAGGCTTAAATGGCTTTTTGACCTAAGTTTGAGGATTGCGCTCAAATCAAATGTCCTAGAACCAAATTTCCACATGTAACTACTAGATTGTGATACAATACACTAATGGGTGAAGTTTGGTTTACTTCTGCGCAGCGGTTTGGGAGTTAACATCAAAATTACATTTCTCGGCCATATCGCATAGATCTCACTGTGAAAAGGCTTAAATGGCTTTTTTGACCTAAGTTTGAGGATTGCGCTCAAATCAAATGTCCTAGAACCAAATTTCCACATGTAACTACTAGATTGTGATACAATACACTAATGGGTGAAGTTTGGTTGACTTCTGCGCAGCGGTTTGGTAGTGAACATCAAAATTACATTTCTCGGCCATATCGCATAGATCTCACTGTGAAAAGGCTTAAATGACTTTTTTTTAATTAAGTTTGAACATTGCGCTCAAACCAAATGTCCTAGAACGAAATTTTCAAATGTAACTACTAGATTGTGATACAATACACTATTGGGTGAAGTTTGGTTGACTTCTGCGCAGCGGTTTGGGAGTTAACATCAAATTTACATTTCTCGGCCATATCGCATAGATCTCACTGTGAAAAGGCTTAAATGACTTTTTTAATTAAGTTTGATGATTGCGCTCAAACAAAATGTCCTAGAACAAAATTTTCAAAAGTAACTACTAGATTGTGATACAATACACTATTGGGTGAAGTTTGGTTTACTTCTGCGCAGCGGTTTGGGAGTTAACATCAAAATTACATTTCTCGGCCATGTCGCATAGATCTCACTGTGAAAAGGCTTAAATGGCTTTTTTGACCTAAGTTTGAGGATTGCGCTCAAATCAAATGTCCTAGAACCAAATTTCTACATGTAACTACTAGATTGTGATACAATACACTAATAGGTGAAGTTTGGTTGACTTCTGCGCAGCGGTTTGGGAGTGAACATCAAAATTACATTTCTCGGCCATATCGCATAGATCTCACTGTGAAAAGGCTTAAATGACTTTTTTTAATTAAGTTTGAAGATTTCGCTCAAACCAAATGTCCTAGAACTAAATTTCCAAATGTAACTACTAGATTGTGATACAATACACTATTGGGTGAAGTTTGGTTGACTTCTGCGCAGCGGTTTGGGAGTTAACATCAAAATTACATTTCTCGGCCATATCGCATAGATCTCACTGTGAAAAGGCTTAAATGACTTTTTTAATTAAGTTTGATGATTGCGCTCAAACAAAATGTCCTAGAACAAAATTTTCAAATGTAACTACTAGATTGTGATACAATACACTATTGGGTGAAGTTTGGTTGATTTCTGCGCAGCGGTTTGGGAGTTAACATCAAAATTACATTTCTCGGCCATATCGCATAGATCTGTGAAAAGGCTTAAATGGCTTTTTTGACCTAAGTTTGAGGATTGCGCTCAAATCAAATGTCCTAGAACCAAATTTCCACATGTAACTACTAGATTGTGATACAATACACTATTGGGTGAAGTTTGGTTGACTTCTGCGCAGCGGTTTGGGAGTTAACATCAAAATTACATTTCTCGGCCATATCGCATAGATCTCACTGTGAAAAGGCTTAAATGGCTTTTTTGACCTATGTTTGAGGATTGCGCTCAAATCAAATGTCCTAGAACCAAATTTCCACATGTAACTACTAGATTGTGATACAATACACTAATGGGTGAAGTTTGGTTTACTTCTGCGCAGCGGTTTGGGAGTTAACATCAAAATTACATTTCTCGGCCATATCGCATAGATCTCACTGTGAAAAGGCTTAAATGGCTTTTTTTAATTAAGTTTGAAGATTGCGCTCAAACCAAATGTCCTAGAACTAAATTTCCAAATGTAACTACTAGATTGTGATAAAATACACTATTGGGTGAAGTTTGGTTGACTTCTGCGCAGCGGTTTGGGAGTTAACATTAAAATTACATTTCTCGGCCATATCGCATAGATATCACTGTGAAAAGGCTTAAATGACTTTTTAATTAAGTTTGATGATTGCGTTCAAACAAAATGTCCTAGAACAAAATTTTCAAATGTAACTACTAGATTGTGATACAATACACTATTGGGTGAAGTTTGGTTGACTTCTGCGCAGCGGTTTGGGAGTTAACATCAAAATTACATTTCTCGGCCATATCGCATAGATCTCACTGTGAAAAGGCTTAAATGGCTTTTTTTACCTAAGTTTGAGGATTGCGCTCAAATCAAATGTCCTAGAACCAAATTTCCACATGTAACTACTAGATTGTCATACAATACACTAATGGGTGAAGTTTGGTTTACTTCTGCGCAGCGGTTTGGGAGTTAACATCAAAATTACATTTCTCGGCCATATCGCATAGATCTCACTGTGAAAAGGCTTAAATGGCTTTTTTGACCTAAGTTTGAGGATTGCGCTCAAATCAAATGTCCTAGAACCAAATTTCCACATGTAACTACTAGATTGTGATACAATACACTATTGGGTGAAGTTTGGTTGACTTCTGCGCAGCGGTTTGGGAGTTAACATCAAAATTACATTTCTTGGCCATATCGCATAGATCTCACTGTGAAAAGGCTTAAATGGCTTTTTTGACCTAAGTTTGAGGATTGCGCTCAAATCAAATGTCCTAGAACCAAATTTCCACATGTAACTACTAGATTGTGATACAATACACTAATGGGTGAAGTTTGGTTTACTTCTGCGCAGCGGTTTGGGAGTTAACATCAAAATTACATTTCTCGGCCATATCGCATAGATCTCACTGTGAAAAGGCTTAAATGGCTTTTTTGACCTAAGTTTGAGGATTGCGCTCAAATCAAATGTCCTAGAACCAAATTTCTACATGTAACTACTAGATTGTGATACAATACACTAATGGGTGAAGTTTGGTTGACTTCTGCGCAGCGGTTTGATAGTGAACATCAAAATTACATTTCTCGGCCATATCGCATAGATCTCACTCTGAAAAGGCTTAAATGACTTTTTTTAATTAGGTTTGAACATTGCGCTCAAACCAAATGTCCTAGAACAAAATTTTCAAAAGTAACTACTAGATTGTGATACAATACACTATTGGGTGAAGTTTGGTTTACTTCTGCGCAGCGGTTTGGGAGTTAACATCAAAATTACATTTCTCGGCCATGTCGCATAGATCTCACTGTGAAAAGACTTAAATGGCTTTTTTGACCTAAGTTTGAGGATTGCGCTCAAATCAAATGTCCTAGAACCAAATTTCTACATGTAACTACTAGATTGTGATACAATACACTAATAGGTGAAGTTTGGTTGACTTCTGCGCAGCGGTTTGGGAGTGAACATCAAAATTACATTTCTCGGCCATATCGCATAGATCTCACTGTGAAAAGGCTTAAATGACTTTTTTTAATTAAGTTTGAAGATTGCGCTCAAACCAAATGTCCTAGAACTAAATTTCCAAATGTAACTACTAGATTGTGATACAATACACTATTGGGTGAAGTTTGGTTGACTTCTGCGCAGCGGTTTGGGAGTTAACATCAAAATTACATTTCTCGGCCATATCGCATAGATCTCACTGTGAAAAGGCTTAAATGACTTTTTTAATTAAGTTTGATGATTGCGTTCAAACAAAATGTCCTAGAACAAAATTTTCAAATGTAACTACTAGATTGTGATACAATACACTATTGGGTGAAGTTTGGTTGACTTCTGCGCAGCGGTTTGGGAGTTAACATCAAAATTACATTTCTCGGCCATATCGCATAGATCTCACTGTGAAAAGGCTTAAATGGCTTTTTTGACCTAAGTTTGAGGATTGCGCTCAAATCAAATGTCCTAGAACCAAATTTCCACATGTAACTACTAGATTGTGATACAATACACTAATGGGTGAAGTTTGGTTTACTTCTGCGCAGCGGTTTGGGAGTTAACATCAAAATTACATTTCTCGGCCATATCGCATAGATCTCACTGTGAAAAGGCTTAAATGGCTTTTTTTAATTAAGTTTGAAGATTGCGCTCAAACCAAATGTCGAACTAAATTTCCAAATGTAACTACTAGATTGTGATAAAATACACTATTGGGTGAAGTTTGGTTGACTTCTGCGCAGCGGTTTGGGAGTTAACATCAAAATTACATTTCTCGGCCATATCGCATAGATCTCACTGTGAAAAGGCTTAAATGACTTTTTTAATTAAGTTTGATGATTGCGTTCAAACAAAATGTCCTAGAACAAAATTTTCAAATGTAACTACTAGATTGTGATACAATACACTATTGGGTGAAGTTTGGTTGACTTCTGCGCAGCGGTTTGGGAGTTAACATCAAAATTACATTTCTTGGCCATATCGAATAGATCTCACTGTGAAAAGGCTTAAATGGCTTTTTTGACCTAAGTTTGAGGATTGCGCTCAAATCAAATGTCCTAGAACCAAATTTCCACAAGTAACTACTAGATTGTCATACAATACACTAATGGGTGAAGTTTGGTTTACTTCTGCGCAGCGGTTTGGGAGTTAACATCAAAATTACATTTCTCGGCCATATCGCATAGATCTCACTGTGAAAAGGCTTAAATGGCTTTTTTGACCTAAGTTTGAGGATTGCGCTCAAATCAAATGTCCTAGAACCAAATTTCCACATGTAACTACTAGATTGTGATACAATACACTATTGGGTGAAGTTTGGTTGACTTCTGCGCAGCGGTTTGGGAGTTAACATCAAAATTACATTTCTCGGCCATATCGCATAGATCTCACTGTGAAAAGGCTTAAATGGCTTTTTTGACCTAAGTTTGAGGATTGCGCTCAAATCACATGTCCTAGAACCAAATTTCCACATGTAACTACTAGATTGTGATACAATACACTAATGGGTGAAGTTTGGTTTACTTCTGCGCAGCGGTTTGGGAGTTAACATCAAAATTACATTTCTCGGCCATATCGCATAGATCTCACTGTGAAAAGGCTTAAATGGCTTTTTTGACCTAAGTTTGAGGATTGCGCTCAAATCAAATGTCCTAGAACCAAATTTCTACATGTAACTACTAGATTGTGATACAATACACTAATGGGTGAAGTTTGGTTTACTTCTGCGCAGCGGTTTGGGAGTTAACATCAAAATTACATTTCTCGGCCATATCGCATAGATCTCACTGTGAAAAGGCTTAAATGACTTTTTTAATTAAGTTTGATGATTGCGCTCAAACAAAATGTCCTAGAACAAAATTTTCCAATGTAACTACTAGATTGTGATACAATACACTATTGGATGAAGTTTGGTTTACTTCTGCGCAGCGGTTTGGGAGTTAACATCAAAATTACATTTCTCGGCCATATCGCATAGATCTCACTGTGAAAAGGCTTAAATGGCTTTTTTGACCTAAGTTTGAGGATTGCGCTCAAATCAAATGTCCTAGAACCAAATTTCCACATGTAACTACTAGATTGTCATACAATACACTAATGGGTGAAGTTTGGTTGACTTCTGCGCAGCGGTTTGGTAGTGAACATCAAAATTACATTTCTCGGCCATATCGCATAGATCTCACTGTGAAAAGGCTTAAATGACTTTTTTTTAATTAAGTTTGAACATTGCGCTCAAACCAAATGTCCTAGAACGAAATTTTCAAATGTAACTACTAGATTGTGATACAATACACTATTGGGTGAAGTTTGGTTGACTTCTGCGCAGCGGTTTGGGAGTTAACATCAAATTTACATTTCTCGGCCATATCGCATAGATCTCACTGTGAAAAGGCTTAAATGACTTTTTTAATTAAGTTTGATGATTGCGCTCAAACAAAATGTCCTAGAACAAAATTTTCAAAAGTAACTACTAGATTGTGATACAATACACTATTGGGTGAAGTTTGGTTTACTTCTGCGCAGCGGTTTGGGAGTTAACATCAAAATTACATTTCTCGGCCATGTCGCATAGATCTCACTGTGAAAAGGCTTAAATGGCTTTTTTGACCTAAGTTTGAGGATTGCGCTCAAATCAAATGTCCTAGAACCAAATTTCTACATGTAACTACTAGATTGTGATACAATACACTAATAGGTGAAGTTTGGTTGACTTCTGCGCAGCGGTTTGGGAGTGAACATCAAAATTACATTTCTCGGCCATATCGCATAGATCTCACTGTGAAAAGGCTTAAATGACTTTTTTTAATTAAGTTTGAAGATTGCGCTCAAACCAAATGTCCTAGAACTAAATTTCCAAATGTAACTACTAGATTGTGATACAATACACTATTGGGTGAAGTTTGGTTGACTTCTGCGCAGCGGTTTGGGAGTTAACATCAAAATTACATTTCTCGGCCATATCGCATAGATCTCACTGTGAAAAGGCTTAAATGACTTTTTTAATTAAGTTTGATGATTGCGCTCAAACAAAATGTCCTAGAACAAAATTTTCAAATGTAACTACTAGATTGTGATACAATACACTATTGGGTGAAGTTTGGTTGATTTCTGCGCAGCGGTTTGGGAGTTAACATCAAAATTACATTTCTCGGCCATATCGCATAGATCTCACTGTGAAAAGGCTTAAATGGCTTTTTTGACCTAAGTTTGAGGATTGCGCTCAAATCAAATGTCCTAGAACCAAATTTCCACATGTAACTACTAGATTGTGATACAATACACTATTGGGTGAAGTTTGGTTGACTTCTGCGCAGCGGTTTGGGAGTTAACATCAAAATTACATTTCTCGGCCATATCGCATAGATCTCACTGTGAAAAGGCTTAAATGGCTTTTTTGACCTATGTTTGAGGATTGCGCTCAAATCAAATGTCCTAGAACCAAATTTCCACATGTAACTACTAGATTGTGATACAATACACTAATGGGTGAAGTTTGGTTTACTTCTGCGCAGCGGTTTGGGAGTTAACATCAAAATTACATTTCTCGGCCATATCGCATAGATCTCACTGTGAAAAGGCTTAAATGGCTTTTTTTAATTAAGTTTGAAGATTGCGCTCAAACCAAATGTCCTAGAACTAAATTTCCAAATGTAACTACTAGATTGTGATAAAATACACTATTGGGTGAAGTTTGGTTGACTTCTGCGCAGCGGTTTGGGAGTTAACATTAAAATTACATTTCTCGGCCATATCGCATAGATATCACTGTGAAAAGGCTTAAATGACTCTTTAATTAAGTTTGATGATTGCGTTCAAACAAAATGTCCTAGAACAAAATTTTCAAATGTAACTACTAGATTGTGATACAATACACTATTTGGTGAAGTTTGGTTGACTTCTGCGCAGCGGTTTGGGAGTTAACATCAAAATTACATTTCTCGGCCATATCGCATAGATCTCACTGTGAAAAGGCTTAAATGTCTTTTTTTACCTAAGTTTGAGGATTGCGCTCAAATCAAATGTCCTAGAACCAAATTTCCACATGTAACTACTAGATTGTCATACAATACACTAATGGGTGAAGTTTGGTTTACTTCTGCGCAGCGGTTTGGGAGTTAACATCAAAATTACATTTCTCGGCCATATCGCATAGATCTCACTGTGAAAAGGCTTAAATGGCTTTTTTGACCTAAGTTTGAGGATTGCGCTCAAATCAAATGTCCTAGAACCAAATTTCCACATGTAACTACTAGATTGTGATACAATACACTAATGGGTGAAGTTTGGTTGACTTCTGCGCAGCGGTTTGATAGTGAACATCAAAATTACATTTCTCGGCCATATCGCATAGATCTCACTCTGAAAAGGCTTAAATGACTTTTTTTAATTAGGTTTGAACATTGCGCTCAAACCAAATGTCCTAGAACAAAATTTTCAAAAGTAACTACTAGATTGTGATACAATACACTATTGGGTGAAGTTTGGTTTACTTCTGCGCAGCGGTTTGGGAGTTAACATCAAAATTACATTTCTCGGCCATGTCGCATAGATCTCACTGTGAAAAGACTTAAATGGCTTTTTTGACCTAAGTTTGAGGATTGCGCTCAAATCAAATGTCCTAGAACCAAATTTCTACATGTAACTACTAGATTGTGATACAATACACTAATAGGTGAAGTTTGGTTGACTTCTGCGCAGCGGTTTGGGAGTGAACATCAAAATTACATTTCTCGGCCATATCGCATAGATCTCACTGTGAAAAGGCTTAAATGACTTTTTTTAATTAAGTTTGAAGATTGCGCTCAAACCAAATGTCCTAGAACTAAATTTCCAAATGTAACTACTAGATTGTGATACAATACACTATTGGGTGAAGTTTGGTTGACTTCTGCGCAGCGGTTTGGGAGTTAACATCAAAATTACATTTCTCGGCCATATCGCATAGATCTCACTGTGAAAAGGCTTAAATGACTTTTTTAATTAAGTTTGATGATTGCGTTCAAACAAAATGTCCTAGAACAAAATTTTCAAATGTAACTACTAGATTGTGATACAATACACTATTGGGTGAAGTTTGGTTGACTTCTGCGCAGCGGTTTGGGAGTTAACATCAAAATTACATTTCTCGGCCATATCGCATAGATCTCACTGTGAAAAGGCTTAAATGGCTTTTTTGACCTAAGTTTGAGGATTGCGCTCAAATCAAATGTCCTAGAACCAAATTTCCACATGTAACTACTAGATTGTGATACAATACACTAATGGGTGAAGTTTGGTTTACTTCTGCGCAGCGGTTTGGGAGTTAACATCAAAATTACATTTCTCGGCCATATCGCATAGATCTCACTGTGAAAAGGCTTAAATGGCTTTTTTTAATTAAGTTTGAAGATTGCGCTCAAACCAAATGTCGAACTAAATTTCCAAATGTAACTACTAGATTGTGATAAAATACACTATTGGGTGAAGTTTGGTTGACTTCTGCGCAGCGGTTTGGGAGTTAACATCAAAATTACATTTCTCGGCCATATCGCATAGATCTCACTGTGAAAAGGCTTAAATGACTTTTTTAATTAAGTTTGATGATTGCGTTCAAACAAAATGTCCTAGAACAAAATTTTCAAATGTAACTACTAGATTGTGATACAATACACTATTGGGTGAAGTTTGGTTGACTTCTGCGCAGCGGTTTGGGAGTTAACATCAAAATTACATTTCTTGGCCATATCGAATAGATCTCACTGTGAAAAGGCTTAAATGGCTTTTTTGACCTAAGTTTGAGGATTGCGCTCAAATCAAATGTCCTAGAACCAAATTTCCACAAGTAACTACTAGATTGTCATACAATACACTAATGGGTGAAGTTTGGTTTACTTCTGCGCAGCGGTTTGGGAGTTAACATCAAAATTACATTTCTCGGCCATATCGCATAGATCTCACTGTGAAAAGGCTTAAATGGCTTTTTTGACCTAAGTTTGAGGATTGCGCTCAAATCAAATGTCCTAGAACCAAATTTCCACATGTAACTACTAGATTGTGATACAATACACTATTGGGTGAAGTTTGGTTGACTTCTGCGCAGCGGTTTGGGAGTTAACATCAAAATTACATTTCTCGGCCATATCGCATAGATCTCACTGTGAAAAGGCTTAAATGGCTTTTTTGACCTAAGTTTGAGGATTGCGCTCAAATCACATGTCCTAGAACCAAATTTCCACATGTAACTACTAGATTGTGATACAATACACTAATGGGTGAAGTTTGGTTTACTTCTGCGCAGCGGTTTGGGAGTTAACATCAAAATTACATTTCTCGGCCATATCGCATAGATCTCACTGTGAAAAGGCTTAAATGGCTTTTTTGACCTAAGTTTGAGGATTGCGCTCAAATCAAATGTCCTAGAACCAAATTTCTACATGTAACTACTAGATTGTGATACAATACACTAATGGGTGAAGTTTGGTTTACTTCTGCGCAGCGGTTTGGGAGTTAACATCAAAATTACATTTCTCGGCCATATCGCATAGATCTCACTGTGAAAAGGCTTAAATGACTTTTTTAATTAAGTTTGATGATTGCGCTCAAACAAAATGTCCTAGAACAAAATTTTCCAATGTAACTACTAGATTGTGATACAATACACTATTGGATGAAGTTTGGTTTACTTCTGCGCAGCGGTTTGGGAGTTAACATCAAAATTACATTTCTCGGCCATATCGCATAGATCTCACTGTGAAAAGGCTTAAATGGCTTTTTTGACCTAAGTTTGAGGATTGCGCTCAAATCAAATGTCCTAGAACCAAATTTCCACATGTAACTACTAGATTGTCATACAATACACTAATGGGTGAAGTTTGGTTGACTTCTGCGCAGCGGTTTGGTAGTGAACATCAAAATTACATTTCTCGGCCATATCGCATAGATCTCACTGTGAAAAGGCTTAAATGACTTTTTTTTAATTAAGTTTGAACATTGCGCTCAAACCAAATGTCCTAGAACGAAATTTTCAAATGTAACTACTAGATTGTGATACAATACACTATTGGGTGAAGTTTGGTTGACTTCTGCGCAGCGGTTTGGGAGTTAACATCAAATTTACATTTCTCGGCCATATCGCATAGATCTCACTGTGAAAAGGCTTAAATGACTTTTTTAATTAAGTTTGATGATTGCGCTCAAACAAAATGTCCTAGAACAAAATTTTCAAAAGTAACTACTAGATTGTGATACAATACACTATTGGGTGAAGTTTGGTTTACTTCTGCGCAGCGGTTTGGGAGTTAACATCAAAATTACATTTCTCGGCCATGTCGCATAGATCTCACTGTGAAAAGGCTTAAATGGCTTTTTTGACCTAAGTTTGAGGATTGCGCTCAAATCAAATGTCCTAGAACCAAATTTCTACATGTAACTACTAGATTGTGATACAATACACTAATAGGTGAAGTTTGGTTGACTTCTGCGCAGCGGTTTGGGAGTGAACATCAAAATTACATTTCTCGGCCATATCGCATAGATCTCACTGTGAAAAGGCTTAAATGACTTTTTTTAATTAAGTTTGAAGATTGCGCTCAAACCAAATGTCCTAGAACTAAATTTCCAAATGTAACTACTAGATTGTGATACAATACACTATTGGGTGAAGTTTGGTTGACTTCTGCGCAGCGGTTTGGGAGTTAACATCAAAATTACATTTCTCGGCCATATCGCATAGATCTCACTGTGAAAAGGCTTAAATGACTTTTTTAATTAAGTTTGATGATTGCGCTCAAACAAAATGTCCTAGAACAAAATTTTCAAATGTAACTACTAGATTGTGATACAATACACTATTGGGTGAAGTTTGGTTGATTTCTGCGCAGCGGTTTGGGAGTTAACATCAAAATTACATTTCTCGGCCATATCGCATAGATCTCACTGTGAAAAGGCTTAAATGGCTTTTTTGACCTAAGTTTGAGGATTGCGCTCAAATCAAATGTCCTAGAACCAAATTTCCACATGTAACTACTAGATTGTGATACAATACACTATTGGGTGAAGTTTGGTTGACTTCTGCGCAGCGGTTTGGGAGTTAACATCAAAATTACATTTCTCGGCCATATCGCATAGATCTCACTGTGAAAAGGCTTAAATGGCTTTTTTGACCTATGTTTGAGGATTGCGCTCAAATCAAATGTCCTAGAACCAAATTTCCACATGTAACTACTAGATTGTGATACAATACACTAATGGGTGAAGTTTGGTTTACTTCTGCGCAGCGGTTTGGGAGTTAACATCAAAATTACATTTCTCGGCCATATCGCATAGATCTCACTGTGAAAAGGCTTAAATGGCTTTTTTTAATTAAGTTTGAAGATTGCGCTCAAACCAAATGTCCTAGAACTAAATTTCCAAATGTAACTACTAGATTGTGATAAAATACACTATTGGGTGAAGTTTGGTTGACTTCTGCGCAGCGGTTTGGGAGTTAACATTAAAATTACATTTCTCGGCCATATCGCATAGATATCACTGTGAAAAGGCTTAAATGACTCTTTAATTAAGTTTGATGATTGCGTTCAAACAAAATGTCCTAGAACAAAATTTTCAAATGTAACTACTAGATTGTGATACAATACACTATTTGGTGAAGTTTGGTTGACTTCTGCGCAGCGGTTTGGGAGTTAACATCAAAATTACATTTCTCGGCCATATCGCATAGATCTCACTGTGAAAAGGCTTAAATGTCTTTTTTTACCTAAGTTTGAGGATTGCGCTCAAATCAAATGTCCTAGAACCAAATTTCCACATGTAACTACTAGATTGTCATACAATACACTAATGGGTGAAGTTTGGTTTACTTCTGCGCAGCGGTTTGGGAGTTAACATCAAAATTACATTTCTCGGCCATATCGCATAGATCTCACTGTGAAAAGGCTTAAATGGCTTTTTTGACCTAAGTTTGAGGATTGCGCTCAAATCAAATGTCCTAGAACCAAATTTCCACATGTAACTACTAGATTGTGATACAATACACTATTGGGTGAAGTTTGGTTGACTTCTGCGCAGCGGTTTGGGAGTTAACATCAAAATTACATTTCTCGGCCATATCGCATAGATCTCACTGTGAAAAGGCTTAAATGGCTTTTTTGACCTAAGTTTGAGGATTGCGCTCAAATCAAATGTCCTAGAACCAAATTTCCACATGTAACTACTAGATTGTGATACAATACACTATTGGGTGAAGTTTGGTTGACTTCTGCGCAGCGGTTTGGGAGTTAACATCAAAATTACATTTCTCGGCCATATCGCATAGATCTCACTGTGAAAAGGCTTAAATGGCTTTTTTGACCTAAGTTTGAGGATTGCGCTCAAATCAAATGTCCTAGAATCAAATTTCCACATGTAACTACTAGATTGTGATACAATACACTAATGGGTGAAGTTTGGTTGACTTCTGCGCAGCGGTTTGGTAGTGAACATCAAAATTACATTTCTCGGCCATATCGCATAGATCTCACTGTGAAAAGGCTTAAATGACTTTTTTTTAATTAAGTTTGAACATTGCGCTCAAACCAAATGTCCTAGAACGAAATTTTCAAATGTAACTACTAGATTGTGATACAATACACTATTGGGTGAAGTTTGGTTGACTTCTGCGCAGCGGTTTGGGAGTTAACATCAAATTTACATTTCTCGGCCATATCGCATAGATCTCACTGTGAAAAGGCTTAAATGACTTTTTTAATTAAGTTTGATGATTGCGCTCAAACAAAATGTCCTAGAACAAAATTTTCAAAAGTAACTACTAGATTGTGATACAATACACTATTGGGTGAAGTTTGGTTTACTTCTGCGCAGCGGTTTGGGAGTTAACATCAAAATTACATTTCTCGGCCATGTCGCATAGATCTCACTGTGAAAAGGCTTAAATGGCTTTTTTGACCTAAGTTTGAGGATTGCGCTCAAATCAAATGTCCTAGAACCAAATTTCTACATGTAACTACTAGATTGTGATACAATACACTAATAGGTGAAGTTTGGTTGACTTCTGCGCAGCGGTTTGGGAGTGAACATCAAAATTACATTTCTCGGCCATATCGCATAGATCTCACTGTGAAAAGGCTTAAATGACTTTTTTTAATTAAGTTTGAAGATTGCGCTCAAACCAAATGTCCTAGAACTAAATTTCCAAATGTAACTACTAGATTGTGATACAATACACTATTGGGTGAAGTTTGGTTGACTTCTGCGCAGCGGTTTGGGAGTTAACATCAAAATTACATTTCTCGGCCATATCGCATAGATCTCACTGTGAAAAGGCTTAAATGACTTTTTTAATTAAGTTTGATGATTGCGCTCAAACAAAATGTCCTAGAACAAAATTTTCAAATGTAACTACTAGATTGTGATACAATACACTATTGGGTGAAGTTTGGTTGATTTCTGCGCAGCGGTTTGGGAGTTAACATCAAAATTACATTTCTCGGCCATATCGCATAGATCTCACTGTGAAAAGGCTTAAATGGCTTTTTTGACCTAAGTTTGAGGATTGCGCTCAAATCAAATGTCCTAGAACCAAATTTCCACATGTAACTACTAGATTGTGATACAATACACTATTGGGTGAAGTTTGGTTGACTTCTGCGCAGCGGTTTGGGAGTTAACATCAAAATTACATTTCTCGGCCATATCGCATAGATCTCACTGTGAAAAGGCTTAAATGGCTTTTTTGACCTATGTTTGAGGATTGCGCTCAAATCAAATGTCCTAGAACCAAATTTCCACATGTAACTACTAGATTGTGATACAATACACTAATGGGTGAAGTTTGGTTTACTTCTGCGCAGCGGTTTGGGAGTTAACATCAAAATTACATTTCTCGGCCATATCGCATAGATCTCACTGTGAAAAGGCTTAAATGGCTTTTTTTAATTAAGTTTGAAGATTGCGCTCAAACCAAATGTCCTAGAACTAAATTTCCAAATGTAACTACTAGATTGTGATAAAATACACTATTGGGTGAAGTTTGGTTGACTTCTGCGCAGCGGTTTGGGAGTTAACATTAAAATTACATTTCTCGGCCATATCGCATAGATATCACTGTGAAAAGGCTTAAATGACTTTTTAATTAAGTTTGATGATTGCGTTCAAACAAAATGTCCTAGAACAAAATTTTCAAATGTAACTACTAGATTGTGATACAATACACTATTGGGTGAAGTTTGGTTGACTTCTGCGCAGCGGTTTGGGAGTTAACATCAAAATTACATTTCTCGGCCATATCGCATAGATCTCACTGTGAAAAGGCTTAAATGGCTTTTTTTACCTAAGTTTGAGGATTGCGCTCAAATCAAATGTCCTAGAACCAAATTTCCACATGTAACTACTAGATTGTCATACAATACACTAATGGGTGAAGTTTGGTTTACTTCTGCGCAGCGGTTTGGGAGTTAACATCAAAATTACATTTCTCGGCCATATCGCATAGATCTCACTGTGAAAAGGCTTAAATGGCTTTTTTGACCTAAGTTTGAGGATTGCGCTCAAATCAAATGTCCTAGAACCAAATTTCCACATGTAACTACTAGATTGTGATACAATACACTATTGGGTGAAGTTTGGTTGACTTCTGCGCAGCGGTTTGGGAGTTAACATCAAAATTACATTTCTTGGCCATATCGCATAGATCTCACTGTGAAAAGGCTTAAATGGCTTTTTTGACCTAAGTTTGAGGATTACGCTCAAATCAAATGTCCTAGAACCAAATTTCCACATGTAACTACTAGATTGTGATACAATACACTAATGGGTGAAGTTTGGTTTACTTCTGCGCAGCGGTTTGGGAGTTAACATCAAAATTACATTTCTCGGCCATATCGCATAGATCTCACTGTGAAAAGGCTTAAATGGCTTTTTTGACCTAAGTTTGAGGATTGCGCTCAAATCAAATGTCCTAGAACCAAATTTCTACATGTAACTACTAGATTGTGATACAATACACTAATGGGTGAAGTTTGGTTGACTTCTGCGCAGCGGTTTGGGAGTTAACATCAAAATTACATTTCTCGGCCATATCGCATAGATCTCACTGTGAAAAGGCTTAAATGACTTTTTTAATTAAGTTTGATGATTGCGCTCAAACAAAATGTCCTAGAATAAAATTTTCCAATGTAACTACTAGATTGTGATACAATACACTATTGGGTGAAGTTTGGTTGACTTCTGCGCAGCGGTTTGGGAGTTAACATCAAAATTACATTTCTCGGCCATATCGCATAGATCTCACTGTGAAAAGGCTTAAATGGCTTTTTTGACCTAAGTTTGAGGATTGCGCTCAAATCAAATGTCCTAGAACCAAATTTCCACATGTAACTACTAGATTGTCATACAATACACTAATGGGTGAAGTTTGGTTTACTTCTGCGCAGCGGTTTGGGAGTTAACATCAAAATTACATTTCTCGGCCATATCGTATAGATCTCACTGTGAAAAGGCTTAAATGGCTTTTTTGACCTAAGTTTGAGGATTGCGCTCAAATCAAATGTCCTAGAACCAAATTTCCACATGTAACTACTAGATTGTGATACAATACACTATTGGGTGAAGTTTGGTTGACTTCTGCGCAGCGGTTTGGGAGTTAACATCAAAATTACATTTCTCGGCCATATCGCATAGATCTCACTGTGAAAAGGCTTAAATGGCTTTTTTGACCTAAGTTTGAGGATTGCGCTCAAATCAAATGTCCTAGAACCAAATTTCTACATGTAACTACTAGATTGTGATACAATACACTAATGGGTGAAGTTTGGTTTATTTCTGCGCAGCGGTTTGGGAGTTAACATCAAAATTACATTTCTCGGCCATATCGCATAGATCTCACTGTTAAAAGGCTTAAATGACTTTTTTAATTAAGTTTGATGATTGCGCTCAAACAAAATGTCCTAGAACAAAATTTTCCAATGTAACTACTAGATTGTGATACAATACACTATTGGGTGAAGTTTGGTTTACTTCTGCGCAGCGGTTTGGGAGTTAACATCAAAATTACATTTCTCGGCCATATCGCATAGATCTCACTGTGAAAAGGCTTAAATGGCTTTTTTGACCTAAGTTTGAGGATTGCGCTCAAATCAAATGTCCTAGAACCAAATTTCCACATGTAACAACTAGATTGTGATACAATACACTAATGGGTGAAGTTTGGTTGACTTCTGCGCAGCGGTTTGGTAGTGAACATCAAAATTACATTTCTCGGCCATATCGCATAGATCTCACTGTGAAAAGGCTTAAATGACTTTTTTTTAATTAAGTTTGAACATTGCGCTCAAACCAAATGTCCTAGAACGAAATTTTCAAATGTAACTACTAGATTGTGATACAATACACTATTGGGTGAAGTTTGGTTGACTTCTGCGCAGCGGTTTGGGAGTTAACATCAAATTTACATTTCTCGGCCATATCGCATAGATCTCACTGTGAAAAGGCTTAAATGACTTTTTTAATTAAGTTTGATGATTGCGCTCAAACAAAATGTCCTAGAACAAAATTTTCAAAAGTAACTACTAGATTGTGATACAATACACTATTGGGTGAAGTTTGGTTGACTTCTGCGCAGCGGTTTGGGAGTTAACATTAAAATTACATTTCTCGGCCATATCGCATAGATATCACTGTGAAAAGGCTTAAATGACTTTTTAATTAAGTTTGATGATTGCGTTCAAACAAAATGTCCTAGAACAAAATTTTCAAATGTAACTACTAGATTGTGATACAATACACTATTGGGTGAAGTTTGGTTGACTTCTGCGCAGCGGTTTGGGAGTTAACATCAAAATTACATTTCTCGGCCATATCGCATAGATCTCACTGTGAAAAGGCTTAAATGGCTTTTTTTACCTAAGTTTGAGGATTGCGCTCAAATCAAATGTCCTAGAACCAAATTTCCACATGTAACTACTAGATTGTCATACAATACACTAATGGGTGAAGTTTGGTTTACTTCTGCGCAGCGGTTTGGGAGTTAACATCAAAATTACATTTCTCGGCCATATCGCATAGATCTCACTGTGAAAAGGCTTAAATGGCTTTTTTGACCTAAGTTTGAGGATTGCGCTCAAATCAAATGTCCTAGAACCAAATTTCCACATGTAACTACTAGATTGTGATACAATACACTATTGGGTGAAGTTTGGTTGACTTCTGCGCAGCGGTTTGGGAGTTAACATCAAAATTACATTTCTTGGCCATATCGCATAGATCTCACTGTGAAAAGGCTTAAATGGCTTTTTTGACCTAAGTTTGAGGATTGCGCTCAAATCAAATGTCCTAGAACCAAATTTCCACATGTAACTACTAGATTGTGATACAATACACTAATGGGTGAAGTTTGGTTTACTTCTGCGCAGCGGTTTGGGAGTTAACATCAAAATTACATTTCTCGGCCATATCGCATAGATCTCACTGTGAAAAGGCTTAAATGGCTTTTTTGACCTAAGTTTGAGGATTGCGCTCAAATCAAATGTCCTAGAACCAAATTTCTACATGTAACTACTAGATTGTGATACAATACACTAATGGGTGAAGTTTGGTTGACTTCTGCGCAGCGGTTTGATAGTGAACATCAAAATTACATTTCTCGGCCATATCGCATAGATCTCACTCTGAAAAGGCTTAAATGACTTTTTTTAATTAAGTTTGAACATTGCGCTCAAACCAAATGTCCTAGAACGAAATTTTCAAATGTAACTACTAGATTGTGATACAATACACTATTGGGTGAAGTTTGGTTGACTTCTGCGCAGCGGTTTGGGAGTTAACATCAAATTTACATTTCTCGGCCATATCGCATAGATCTCACTGTGAAAAGGCTTAAATGACTTTTTTAATTAAGTTTTATGATTGCGCTCAAACAAAATGTCTTAGAACAAAATTTTCAAAAGTAACTACTAGATTGTGATACAATACACTATTGGGTGAAGTTTGGTTTACTTCTGCGCAGCGGTTTGGGAGTTATCATCAAAATTACATTTCTCGGCCATGTCGCATAGATCTCACTGTGAAAAGACTTAAATGGCTTTTTTGACCTAAGTTTGAGGATTGCGCTCAAATCAAATGTCCTAGATCCAAATTTCTACATGTAACTACTAGATTGTGATACAATTCACTAATAGGTGAAGTTTGGTTGACTTCTGCGCAGCGGTTTGGGAGTGAACATCAAAATTACATTTCTCGGCCATATCGCATAGATCTCACTGTGAAAAGGCTTAAATGACTTTTTTTAATTAAGTTTGAAGATTGCGCTCAAACCAAATGTCCTAGAACTAAATTTCCAAATGTAACTACTAGATTGTGATACAATACACTATTGGGTGAAGTTTGGTTGACTTCTGCGCAGCGGTTTGGGAGTTAACATCAAAATTACATTTCTCGGCCATATCGCATAGATCTCACTGTGAAAAGGCTTAAATGACTTTTTTAATTAAGTTTGATGATTGCGTTCAAACAAAATGTCCTAGAACAAAATTTTCAAATGTAACTACTAGATTGTGATACAATACACTATTGGGTGAAGTTTGGTTGACTTCTGCGCAGCGGTTTGGGAGTTAACATCAAAATTACATTTCTCGGCCATATCGCATAGATCTCACTGTGAAAAGGCTTAAATGGCTTTTTTGACCTAAGTTTGAGGATTGCGCTCAAATCAAATGTCCTAGAACCAAATTTCCACATGTAACTACTAGATTGTGATACAATACACTAATGGGTGAAGTTTGGTTTACTTCTGTGCAGCGGTTTGGGAGTTAACATCAAAATTACATTTCTCGGCCATATCGCATAGATCTCACTGTGAAAAGGCTTAAATGGCTTTTTTTAATTAAGTTTGAAGATTGCGCTCAAACCAAATGTCGAACTAAATTTCCAAATGTAACTACTAGATTGTGATAAAATACACTATTGGGTGAAGTTTGGTTGACTTCTGCGCAGCGGTTTGGGAGTTAACATCAAAATTACATTTCTCGGCCATATCGCATAGATCTCACTGTGAAAAGGCTTAAATGACTTTTTTAATTAAGTTTGATGATTGCGTTCAAACAAAATGTCCTAGAACAAAATTTTCAAATGTAACTACTAGATTGTGATACAATACACTATTGGGTGAAGTTTGGTTGACTTCTGCGCAGCGGTTTGGGAGTTAACATCAAAATTACATTTCTTGGCCATATCGCATAGATCTCACTGTGAAAAGGCTTAAATGGCTTTTTTGACCTAAGTTTGAGGATTGCGCTCAAATCAAATGTCCTAGAACCAAATTTCCACAAGTAACTACTAGATTGTCATACAATACACTAATGGGTGAAGTTTGGTTTACTTCTGCGCAGCGGTTTGGGAGTTAACATCAAAATTACATTTCTCGGCCATATCGCATAGATCTCACTGTGAAAAGGCTTAAATGGCTTTTTTGACCTAAGTTTGAGGATTGCGCTCAAATCAAATGTCCTAGAACCAAATTTCCACATGTAACTACTAGATTGTGATACAATACACTATTGGGTGAAGTTTGGTTGACTTCTGCGCAGCGGTTTGGGAGTTAACATCAAAATTACATTTCTCGGCCATATCGCATAGATCTCACTGTGAAAAGGCTTAAATGGCTTTTTTGACCTAAGTTTGAGGATTGCGCTCAAATCAAATGTCCTAGAACCAAATTTCCACATGTAACTACTAGATTGTGATACAATACACTAATGGGTGAAGTTTGGTTTACTTCTGCGCAGCGGTTTGGGAGTTAACATCAAAATTACATTTCTCGGCCATGTCGCATAGATCTCACTGTGAAAAGGCTTAAATGGCTTTTTTGACCTAAGTTTGAGGATTGCGCTCAAATCAAATGTCCTAGAACCAAATTTCTACATGTAACTACTAGATTGTGATACAATACACTAATAGGTGAAGTTTGGTTGACTTCTGCGCAGCGGTTTGGGAGTGAACATCAAAATTACATTTCTCGGCCATATCGCATAGATCTCACTGTGAAAAGGCTTAAATGACTTTTTTTAATTAAGTTTGAAGATTGCGCTCAAACCAAATGTCCTAGAACTAAATTTCCAAATGTAACTACTAGATTGTGATACAATACACTATTGGGTGAAGTTTGGTTGACTTCTGCGCAGCGGTTTGGGAGTTAACATCAAAATTACATTTCTCGGCCATATCGCATAGATCTCACTGTGAAAAGGCTTAAATGACTTTTTTAATTAAGTTTGATGATTGCGCTCAAACAAAATGTCCTAGAACAAAATTTTCAAATGTAACTACTAGATTGTGATACAATACACTATTGGGTGAAGTTTGGTTGATTTCTGCGCAGCGGTTTGGGAGTTAACATCAAAATTACATTTCTCGGCCATATCGCATAGATCTCACTGTGAAAAGGCTTAAATGGCTTTTTTGACCTAAGTTTGAGGATTGCGCTCAAATCAAATGTCCTAGAACCAAATTTCCACATGTAACTACTAGATTGTGATACAATACACTATTGGGTGAAGTTTGGTTGACTTCTGCGCAGCGGTTTGGGAGTTAACATCAAAATTACATTTCTCGGCCATATCGCATAGATCTCACTGTGAAAAGGCTTAAATGGCTTTTTTGACCTATGTTTGAGGATTGCGCTCAAATCAAATGTCCTAGAACCAAATTTCCACATGTAACTACTAGATTGTGATACAATACACTAATGGGTGAAGTTTGGTTTACTTCTGCGCAGCGGTTTGGGAGTTAACATCAAAATTACATTTCTCGGCCATATCGCATAGATCTCACTGTGAAAAGGCTTAAATGGCTTTTTTTAATTAAGTTTGAAGATTGCGCTCAAACCAAATGTCCTAGAACTAAATTTCCAAATGTAACTACTAGATTGTGATAAAATACACTATTGGGTGAAGTTTGGTTGACTTCTGCGCAGCGGTTTGGGAGTTAACATTAAAATTACATTTCTCGGCCATATCGCATAGATATCACTGTGAAAAGGCTTAAATGACTTTTTAATTAAGTTTGATGATTGCGTTCAAACAAAATGTCCTAGAACAAAATTTTCAAATGTAACTACTAGATTGTGATACAATACACTATTTGGTGAAGTTTGGTTGACTTCTGCGCAGCGGTTTGGGAGTTAACATCAAAATTACATTTCTCGGCCATATCGCATAGATCTCACTGTGAAAAGGCTTAAATGGCTTTTTTTACCTAAGTTTGAGGATTGCGCTCAAATCAAATGTCCTAGAACCAAATTTCCACATGTAACTACTAGATTGTCATACAATACACTAATGGGTGAAGTTTGGTTTACTTCTGCGCAGCGGTTTGGGAGTTAACATCAAAATTACATTTCTCGGCCATATCGCATAGATCTCACTGTGAAAAGGCTTAAATGGCTTTTTTGACCTAAGTTTGAGGATTGCGCTCAAATCAAATGTCCTAGAACCAAATTTCCACATGTAACTACTAGATTGTGATACAATACACTATTGGGTGAAGTTTGGTTGACTTCTGCGCAGCGGTTTGGGAGTTAACATCAAAATTACATTTCTCGGCCATATCGCATAGATCTCACTGTGAAAAGGCTTAAATGGCTTTTTTGACCTAAGTTTGAGGATTGCGCTCAAATCAAATGTCCTAGAACCAAATTTCCACATGTAACTACTAGATTGTGATACAATACACTATTGGGTGAAGTTTGGTTGACTTCTGCGCAGCGGTTTGGGAGTTAACATCAAAATTACATTTCTCGGCCATATCGCATAGATCTCACTGTGAAAAGGCTTAAATGGCTTTTTTGACCTAAGTTTGAGGATTGCGCTCAAATCAAATGTCCTAGAATCAAATTTCCACATGTAACTACTAGATTGTGATACAATACACTAATGGGTGAAGTTTGGTTGACTTCTGCGCAGCGGTTTGGTAGTGAACATCAAAATTACATTTCTCGGCCATATCGCATAGATCTCACTGTGAAAAGGCTTAAATGACTTTTTTTTAATTAAGTTTGAACATTGCGCTCAAACCAAATGTCCTAGAACGAAATTTTCAAATGTAACTACTAGATTGTGATACAATACACTATTGGGTGAAGTTTGGTTGACTTCTGCGCAGCGGTTTGGGAGTTAACATCAAATTTACATTTCTCGGCCATATCGCATAGATCTCACTGTGAAAAGGCTTAAATGACTTTTTTAATTAAGTTTGATGATTGCGCTCAAACAAAATGTCCTAGAACAAAATTTTCAAAAGTAACTACTAGATTGTGATACAATACACTATTGGGTGAAGTTTGGTTTACTTCTGCGCAGCGGTTTGGGAGTTAACATCAAAATTACATTTCTCGGCCATGTCGCATAGATCTCACTGTGAAAAGGCTTAAATGGCTTTTTTGACCTAAGTTTGAGGATTGCGCTCAAATCAAATGTCCTAGAACCAAATTTCTACATGTAACTACTAGATTGTGATACAATACACTAATAGGTGAAGTTTGGTTGACTTCTGCGCAGCGGTTTGGGAGTGAACATCAAAATTACATTTCTCGGCCATATCGCATAGATCTCACTGTGAAAAGGCTTAAATGACTTTTTTTAATTAAGTTTGAAGATTGCGCTCAAACCAAATGTCCTAGAACTAAATTTCCAAATGTAACTACTAGATTGTGATACAATACACTATTGGGTGAAGTTTGGTTGACTTCTGCGCAGCGGTTTGGGAGTTAACATCAAAATTACATTTCTCGGCCATATCGCATAGATCTCACTGTGAAAAGGCTTAAATGACTTTTTTAATTAAGTTTGATGATTGCGCTCAAACAAAATGTCCTAGAACAAAATTTTCAAATGTAACTACTAGATTGTGATACAATACACTATTGGGTGAAGTTTGGTTGATTTCTGCGCAGCGGTTTGGGAGTTAACATCAAAATTACATTTCTCGGCCATATCGCATAGATCTCACTGTGAAAAGGCTTAAATGGCTTTTTTGACCTAAGTTTGAGGATTGCGCTCAAATCAAATGTCCTAGAACCAAATTTCCACATGTAACTACTAGATTGTGATACAATACACTATTGGGTGAAGTTTGGTTGACTTCTGCGCAGCGGTTTGGGAGTTAACATCAAAATTACATTTCTCGGCCATATCGCATAGATCTCACTGTGAAAAGGCTTAAATGGCTTTTTTGACCTATGTTTGAGGATTGCGCTCAAATCAAATGTCCTAGAACCAAATATCCACATGTAACTACTAGATTGTGATACAATACACTAATGGGTGAAGTTTGGTTTACTTCTGCGCAGCGGTTTGGGAGTTAACATCAAAATTACATTTCTCGGCCATATCGCATAGATCTCACTGTGAAAAGGCTTAAATGGCTTTTTTTAATTAAGTTTGAAGATTGCGCTCAAACCAAATGTCCTAGAACTAAATTTCCAAATGTAACTACTAGATTGTGATAAAATACACTATTGGGTGAAGTTTGGTTGACTTCTGCGCAGCGGTTTGGGAGTTAACATTAAAATTACATTTCTCGGCCATATCGCATAGATATCACTGTGAAAAGGCTTAAATGACTTTTTAATTAAGTTTGATGATTGCGTTCAAACAAAATGTCCTAGAACAAAATTTTCAAATGTAACTACTAGATTGTGATACAATACACTATTGGGTGAAGTTTGGTTGACTTCTGCGCAGCGGTTTGGGAGTTAACATCAAAATTACATTTCTCGGCCATATCGCATAGATCTCACTGTGAAAAGGCTTAAATGGCTTTTTTTACCTAAGTTTGAGGATTGCGCTCAAATCAAATGTCCTAGAACCAAATTTCCACATGTAACTACTAGATTGTCATACAATACACTAATGGGTGAAGTTTGGTTTACTTCTGCGCAGCGGTTTGGGAGTTAACATCAAAATTACATTTCTCGGCCATATCGCATAGATCTCACTGTGAAAAGGCTTAAATGGCTTTTTTGACCTAAGTTTGAGGATTGCGCTCAAATCAAATGTCCTAGAACCAAATTTCCACATGTAACTACTAGATTGTGATACAATACACTATTGGGTGAAGTTTGGTTGACTTCTGCGCAGCGGTTTGGGAGTTAACATCAAAATTACATTTCTTGGCCATATCGCATAGATCTCACTGTGAAAAGGCTTAAATGGCTTTTTTGACCTAAGTTTGAGGATTGCGCTCAAATCAAATGTCCTAGAACCAAATTTCCACATGTAACTACTAGATTGTGATACAATACACTAATGGGTGAAGTTTGGTTTACTTCTGCGCAGCGGTTTGGGAGTTAACATCAAAATTACATTTCTCGGCCATATCGCATAGATCTCACTGTGAAAAGGCTTAAATGGCTTTTTTGACCTAAGTTTGAGGATTGCGCTCAAATCAAATGTCCTAGAACCAAATTTCTACATGTAACTACTAGATTGTGATACAATACACTAATGGGTGAAGTTTGGTTGACTTCTGCGCAGCGGTTTGGGAGTTAACATCAAAATTACATTTCTCGGCCATATCGCATAGATCTCACTGTGAAAAGGCTTAAATGACTTTTTTAATTAAGTTTGATGATTGCGCTCAAACAAAATGTCCTAGAATAAAATTTTCCAATGTAACTACTAGATTGTGATACAATACACTATTGGGTGAAGTTTGGTTGACTTCTGCGCAGCGGTTTGGGAGTTAACATCAAATTTACATTTCTCGGCCATATCGCATAGATCTCACTGTGAAAAGGCTTAAATGACTTTTTTAATTAAGTTTGATGATTGCGCTCAAACAAAATGTCCTAGAACAAAATTTTCAAAAGTAACTACTAGATTGTGATACAATACACTATTGGGTGAAGTTTGGTTTACTTCTGCGCAGCGGTTTGGGAGTTAACATCAAAATTACATTTCTCGGCCATGTCGCATAGATCTCACTGTGAAAAGGCTTAAATGGCTTTTTTGACCTAAGTTTGAGGATTGCGCTCAAATCAAATGTCCTAGAACCAAATTTCCACATGTAACTACTAGATTGTGATACAATACACTATTGGGTGAAGTTTGGTTGACTTCTGCGCAGCGGTTTGGGAGTTAACATCAAAATTACATTTCTCGGCCATATCGCATAGATCTCACTGTGAAAAGGCTTAAATGGCTTTTTTGACCTATGTTTGAGGATTGCGCTCAAACCAAATGTCCTAGAACTAAATTTCCAAATGTAACTACTAGATTGTGATAAAATACACTATTGGGTGAAGTTTGGTTGACTTCAGCGCAGCGGTTTGGGAGTTAACATTAAAATTACATTTCTCGGCCATATCGCATAGATATCACTGTGAAAAGGCTTAAATGACTTTTTAATTAAGTTTGATGATTGCGTTCAAACAAAATGTCCTAGAACAAAATTTTCAAATGTAACTACTAGATTGTGATACAATACACTATTGGGTGAAGTTTGGTTGACTTCTGCGCAGCGGTTTGGGAGTTAACATCAAAATTACATTTCTCGGCCATATCGCATAGATCTCACTG
The DNA here is from genome assembly GCF_030265065.1 of Corythoichthys intestinalis. Taxonomy (NCBI): domain Eukaryota; kingdom Metazoa; phylum Chordata; class Actinopteri; order Syngnathiformes; family Syngnathidae; genus Corythoichthys; species Corythoichthys intestinalis. Next base: position 2,801,525 of record NC_080405.1, on the reverse strand, counting down.
TGAAAAGGCTTAAATGGCTTTTTTTACCTAAGTTTGAGGATTGCGCTCAAATCAAATGTCCTAGAACCAAATTTCCACATGTAACTACTAGATTGTCATACAATACACTAATGGGTGAAGTTTGGTTTACTTCTGCGCAGCGGTTTGGGAGTTAACATCAAAATTACATTTCTCGGCCATATCGCATAGATCTCACTGTGAAAAGGCTTAAATGGCTTTTTTGACCTAAGTTTGAGGATTGCGCTCAAATCAAATGTCCTAGAACCAAATTTCCACATGTAACTACTAGATTGTGATACAATACACTATTGGGTGAAGTTTGGTTGACTTCTGCGCAGCGGTTTGGGAGTTAACATCAAAATTACATTTCTTGGCCATATCGCATAGATCTCACTGTGAAAAGGCTTAAATGGCTTTTTTGACCTAAGTTTGAGGATTGCGCTCAAATCAAATGTCCTAGAACCAAATTTCCACATGTAACTACTAGATTGTGATACAATACACTAATGGGTGAAGTTTGGTTTACTTCTGCGCAGCGGTTTGGGAGTTAACATCAAAATTACATTTCTCGGCCATATCGCATAGATCTCACTGTGAAAAGGCTTAAATGGCTTTTTTGACCTAAGTTTGAGGATTGCGCTCAAATCAAATGTCCTAGAACCAAATTTCTACATGTAACTACTAGATTGTGATACAATACACTAATGGGTGAAGTTTGGTTGACTTCTGCGCAGCGGTTTGGGAGTTAACATCAAAATTACATTTCTCGGCCATATCGCATAGATCTCACTGTGAAAAGGCTTAAATGACTTTTTTAATTAAGTTTGATGATTGCGCTCAAACAAAATGTCCTAGAATAAAATTTTCCAATGTAACTACTAGATTGTGATACAATACACTATTGGGTGAAGTTTGGTTGACTTCTGCGCAGCGGTTTGGGAGTTAACATCAAAATTACATTTCTCGGCCATATCGCATAGATCTCACTGTGAAAAGGCTTAAATGGCTTTTTTGACCTAAGTTTGAGGATTGCGCTCAAATCAAATGTCCTAGAACCAAATTTCCACATGTAACTACTAGATTGTCATACAATACACTAATGGGTGAAGTTTGGTTGACTTCTGCGCAGCGGTTTGGGAGTTAACATTAAAATTACATTTCTCGGCCATATCGCATAGATATCACTGTGAAAAGGCTTAAATGACTTTTTAATTAAGTTTGATGATTGCGTTCAAACAAAATGTCCTAGAACAAAATTTTCAAATGTAACTACGAGATTGTGATACAATACACTATTGGGTGAAGTTTGGTTGACTTCTGCGCAGCGGTTTGGGAGTTAACATCAAAATTACATTTCTCGGCCATATCGCATAGATCTCACTGTGAAAAGGCTTAAATGGCTTTTTTGACCTAAGTTTGAGGATTGCGCTCAAATCAAATGTCCTAGAACCAAATTTCCACATGTAACTACTAGATTGTCATACAATACACTAATGGGTGAAGTTTGGTTTACTTCTGCGCAGCGGTTTGGGAGTTAACATCAAAATTACATTTCTCGGCCATATCGCATAGATCTCACTGTGAAAAGGCTTAAATGGCTTTTTTGACCTAAGTTTGAGGATTGCGCTCAAATCAAATGTCCTAGAACCAAATTTCCACATGTAACTACTAGATTGTGATACAATACACTATTGGGTGAAGTTTGGTTGACTTCTGCGCAGCGGTTTGGGAGTTAACATCAAAATTACATTTCTTGGCCATATCGCATAGATCTCACTGTGAAAAGGCTTAAATGGCTTTTTTGACCTAAGTTTGAGGATTGCGCTCAAATCAAATGTCCTAGAACCAAATTTCCACATGTAACTACTAGATTGTGATACAATACACTAATGGGTGAAGTTTGGTTTACTTCTGCGCAGCGGTTTGGGAGTTAACATCAAAATTACATTTCTCGGCCATATCGCATAGATCTCACTGTGAAAAGGCTTAAATGGCTTTTTTGACCTAAGTTTGAGTATTGCGCTCAAATCAAATGTCCTAGAACCAAATTTCTACATGTAACTACTAGATTGTGATACAATACACTAATGGGTGAAGTTTGGTTGACTTCTGCGCAGCGGTTTGGGAGTTAACATCAAAATTACATTTCTCGGCCATATCGCATAGATCTCACTGTGAAAAGGCTTAAATGGCTTTTTTGACCTAAGTTTGAGGATTGCGCTCAAATCAAATGTCCTAGAACCAAATTTCCACATGTAACTACTAGATTGTCATACAATACACTAATGGGTGAAGTTTGGTTTACTTCTGCGCAGCGGTTTGGGAGTTAACATCAAAATTACATTTCTCGGCCATATCGCATAGATCTCACTGTGAAAAGGCTTAAATGGCTTTTTTGACCTAAGTTTGAGGATTGCGCTCAAATCAAATGTCCTAGAACCAAATTTCTACATGTAACTACTAGATTGTGATACAATACACTAATGGGTGAAGTTTGGTTGACTTCTGCGCAGCGGTTTGGGAGTTAACATCAAAATTACATTTCTCGGCCATATCGCATAGATCTCACTGTGAAAAGGCTTAAATGACTTTTTTAATTAAGTTTGATGATTGCGCTCAAACAAAATGTCCTAAAACAAAATTTTCCAATGTAACTACTAGATTGTGATACAATACACTATTGGGTGAAGTTTGGTTTACTTCTGCGCAGCGGTTTGGGAGTTAACATCAAAATTACATTTCTCGGCCATATCGCATAGATCTCACTGTGAAAAGGCTTAAATGGCTTTTTTGACCTAAGTTTGAGGATTGCGCTCAAATCAAATGTCCTAGAACCAAATTTCCACATGTAACTACTAGATTGTGATACAATACACTAATGGGTGAAGTTTGGTTGACTTCTGCGCAGCGGTTTGGTAGTGAACATCAAAATTACATTTCTCGGCCATATCGCATAGATCTCACTGTGAAAAGGCTTAAATGGCTTTTTTGACCTAAGTTTGAGGATTGCGCTCAAATCAAATGTCCTAGAACCAAATTTCCGCATGTAACTACTAGATTGTGATACAATACACTAATGGGTGAAGTTTGGTTTACTTCTGCGCAGCGGTTAGGGAGTTAACATTAAAATTACATTTCTCGGCCATATCGCATAGATATTTCTGTGAAAAGGCTTAAATGACTTTTTAATTAAGTTTGATGATTGCGTTCAAACAAAATGTCCTAGAACAAAATTTTCAAATGTAACTACTAGATTGTGATACAATACACTATTGGGTGAAGTTTGGTTGACTTCTGCGCAGCGGTTTGGGAGTTAACATCAAAATTACATTTCTCGGCCATATCGCATAGATCTCACTGTGAAAAGGCTTAAATGGCTTTTTTGACCTAAGTTTGAGGATTGCGCTCAAATCAAATGTCCTAGAACCAAATTTCCACATGTAACTACTAGATTGTCATACAATACACTAATGGGTGAAGTTTGGTTTACTTCTGTGCAGCGGTTTGGGAGTTAACATCAAAATTACATTTCTCGGCCATATCGCATAGATCTCACTGTGAAAAGGCTTAAATGGCTTTTTTGACCTAAGTTTGAGGATTGCGCTCAAATCAAATGTCCTAGAACCAAATTTCCACATGTAACTACTAGATTGTGATACAATACACTATTGGGTGAAGTTTGGTTGACTTCTGCGCAGCGGTTTGGGAGTTAACATCAAAATTACATTTCTTGGCCATATCGCATAGATCTCACTGTGAAAAGGCTTAAATGGCTTTTTTGACCTAAGTTTGAGGATTGCGCTCAAATCAAATGTCCTAGAACCAAATTTCCACATGTAACTACTAGATTGTGATACAATACACTAATGGGTGAAGTTTGGTTTACTTCTGCGCAGCGGTTTGGGACTTAACATCAAAATTACATTTCTCGGCAATATCGCATAGATCTCACTGTGAAAAGGCTTAAATGGCTTTTTTGACCTAAGTTTGAGGATTGCGCTCAAATCAAATGTCCTAGAACCAAATTTCTACATGTAACTACTAGATTGTGATACAATACACTAATGGGTGAAGTTTGGTTGACTTCTGCGCAGCGGTTTGGGAGTTAACATCAAAATTACATTTCTCGGCCATATCGCATAGATCTCACTGTGAAAAGGCTTAAATGACTTTTTTAATTAAGTTTGATGATTGCGCTCAAACAAAATGTCCTAGAATAAAATTTTCCAATGTAACTACTAGATTGTGATACAATACACTATTGGGTGAAGTTTGGTTGACTTCTGCGCAGCGGTTTGGGAGTTAACATCAAAATTACATTTCTCGGCCATATCGCATAGATCTCACTGTGAAAAGGCTTAAATGGCTTTTTTGACCTAAGTTTGAGGATTGCGCTCAAATCAAATGTCCTAGAACCAAATTTCCACATGTAACTACTAGATTGTCATACAATACACTAATGGGTGAAGTTTGGTTTACTTCTGCGCAGCGGTTTGGGAGTTAACATCAAAATTACATTTCTCGGCCATATCGCATAGATCTCACTGTGAAAAGGCTTAAATGGCTTTTTTGACCTAAGTTTGAGGATTGCGCTCAAATCAAATGTCCTAGAACCAAATTTCTACATGTAACTACTAGATTGTGATACAATACACTAATGGGTGAAGTTTGGTTGACTTCTGCGCAGCGGTTTGGTAGTGAACATCAAAATTACATTTCTCGGCCATATCGCATAGATCTCACTGTGAAAAGGCTTAAATGACTTTTTTTAATTAAGTTTGAACATTGTGCTCAAACCAAATGTCCTAGAACGACATTTTCAAATGTAACTACTAGATTGTGATACAATACACTATTGGGTGAAGTTTGGTTGACTTCTGCGCAGCGGTTTGGGAGTTAACATCAAAATTACATTTCTCGGCCATATCGCATAGATCTCACTGTGAAAAGGCTTAAATGGCTTTTTTGACCTAAGTTTGAGGATTGCGCTCAAATCAAATGTCCTAGAACCAAATTTCCACATGTAACTACTAGATTGTGATACAATACACTAATGGGTGAAGTTTGGTTGACTTCTGCGCAGCGGTTTGGGAGTTAACATCAAAATTACATTTCTCGGCCATATCGCATAGATCTCACTGTGAAAAGGCTTAAATGGCTTTTTTGACCTAAGTTTGAGGATTGCGCTCAAATCAAATGTCCTAGAACCAAATTTCCGCATGTAACTACTAGATTGTGATACAATACACTATTGGGTGAAGTTTGGTTGACTTCTGCGCAGCGGTTTGGGAGTTAACATCAAAATTACATTTCTCGGCCATATCGCATAGATCTCACTGTGAAAAGGCTTAAATGGCTTTTTTGACCTAAGTTTGAGGATTGCGCTCAAATCAAATGTCCTAGAACCAAATTTCCACATGTAACTACTAGATTGTGATACAATACACTAATGGGTGAAGTTTGGTTTACTTCTGCGCAGCGGTTTGGGAGTTAACATCAAAATTACATTTCTCGGCCATATCGCATAGATCTCACTGTGAAAAGGCTTAAATGGCTTTTTTGACCTAAGTTTGAGGATTGCGCTCAAATCAAATGTCCTAGAACCAAATTTCTACATGTAACTACTAGATTGTGATACAATACACTAATGGGTGAAGTTTGGTTGACTTCTGCGCAGCGGTTTGGGAGTTAACATCAAAATTACATTTCTCGGCCATATCGCATAGATCTCACTGTGAAAAGGCTTAAATGACTTTTTTAATTAAGTTTGATGATTGCGCTCAAACAAAATGTCCTAGAACAAAATTTTCAAATGTAACTACTATATTGTGATACAATACACTATTGGGTGAAGTTTGGTTGACTTCTGCGCAGCGGTTTGGGAGTTAACATCAAAATTACATTTCTCGGCCATATCGCATAGATCTCACTGTGAAAAGGCTTAAATGGCTTTTTTGACCTAAGTTTGAGGATTGCGCTCAAATCAAATGTCCTAGAACCAAATTTCCACATGTAACTACTAGATTGTGATACAATACACTATTGGGTGAAGTTTGGTTGACTTCTGCGCAGCGGTTTGGGAGTTAACATCAAAATTACATTTCTCGGCCATATCGCATAGATCTCACTGTGAAAAGGCTTAAATGGCTTTTTTGACCTATGTTTGAGGATTGCGCTCAAATCAAATGTCCTAGAACCAAATTTCCACATGTAACTACTAGATTGTGATACAATACACTAATGGGTGAAGTTTGGTTTACTTCTGCGCAGCGGTTTGGGAGTTAACATCAAAATTACATTTCTCGGCCATATCGCATAGATCTCACTGTGAAAAGGCTTAAATGGCTTTTTTTAATTAAGTTTGAAGATTGCGCTCAAACCAAATGTCCTAGAACTAAATTTCCAAATGTAACTACTAGATTGTGATAAAATACACTATTGGGTGAAGTTTGGTTGACTTCTGCGCAGCGGTTTGGTAGTTAACATTAAAATTACATTTCTCGGCCATATCGCATAGATCTCACTGTGAAAAGGCTTAAATGACTTTTTAATTAAGTTTGATGATTGCGTTCAAACAAAATGTCCTAGAACAAAATTTTCAAATGTAACTACTAGATTGTGATACAATACACTATTGGGTGAAGTTTGGTTGACTTCTGCGCAGCGGTTTGGGAGTTAACATCAAAATTACATTTCTCGGCCATATCGCATAGATCTCACTGTGAAAAGGCTTAAATGGCTTTTTTGACCTAAGTTTGAGGATTGCGCTCAAATCAAATGTCCTAGAACCAAATTTCCACATGTAACTACTAGATTGTCATACAATACACTAATGGGTGAAGTTTGGTTTACTTCTGCGCAGCGGTTTGGGAGTTAACATCAAAATTACATTTCTCGGCCATATCGCATAGATCTCACTGTGAAAAGGCTTAAATGGCTTTTTTGACCTAAGTTTGAGGATTGCGCTCAAATCAAATGTCCTAGAACCAAATTTCCACATGTAACTACTAGATTGTGATACAATACACTATTGGGTGAAGTTTGGTTGACTTCTGCGCAGCGGTTTGGGAGTTAACATCAAAATTACATTTCTTGGCCATATCGCATAGATCTCACTGTGAAAAGGCTTAAATGGCTTTTTTGACCTAAGTTTGAGGATTGCGCTCAAATCAAATGTCCTAGAACCAAATTTCCACATGTAACTACTAGATTGTGATACAATACACTAATGGGTGAAGTTTGGTTTACTTCTGCGCAGCGGTTTGGGAGTTAACATCAAAATTACATTTCTCGGCCATATCGCATAGATCTCACTGTGAAAAGGCTTAAATGGCTTTTTTGACCTAAGTTTGAGGATTGCGCTCAAATCAAATGTCCTAGAACCAAATTTCTACATGTAACTACTAGATTGTGATACAATACACTAATGGGTGAAGTTTGGTTGACTTCTGCGCAGCGGTTTGGGAGTTAACATCAAAATTACATTTCTCGGCCATATCGCATAGATCTCACTGTGAAAAGGCTTAAATGACTTTTTTAATTAAGTTTGATGATTGCGCTCAAACAAAATGTCCTAGAATAAAATTTTCCAATGTAACTACTAGATTGTGATACAATACACTATTGGGTGAAGTTTGGTTGACTTCTGCGCAGCGGTTTGGGAGTTAACATCAAAATTACATTTCTCGGCCATATCGCATAGATCTCACTGTGAAAAGGCTTAAATGGCTTTTTTGACCTAAGTTTGAGGATTGCGCTCAAATCAAATGTCCTAGAACCAAATTTCCACATGTAACTACTAGATTGTGATACAATACACTAATGGGTGAAGTTTGGTTTACTTCTGCGCAGCGGTTTGGGAGTTAACATCAAAATTACATTTCTCGGCCATATCGCATAGATCTCACTGTGAAAAGGCTTAAATGGCTTTTTTGACCTAAGTTTGAGGATTGCGCTCAAATCAAATGTCCTAGAACCAAATTTCCACATGTAACTACTAGATTGTGATACAATACACTATTGGGTGAAGTTTGGTTGACTTCTGCGCAGCGGTTTGGGAGTTAACATCAAAATTACATTTCTCGGCCATATCGCATAGATCTCACTGTGAAAAGGCTTAAATGGCTTTTTTGACCTAAGTTTGAGGATTGCGCTCAAATCAAATGTCCTAGAACCAAATTTCCACATGTAACTACTAGATTGTGATACAATACACTAATGGGTGAAGTTTGGTTTACTTCTGCGCAGCGGTTTGGGACTTAACATCAAAATTACATTTCTCGGCCATATCGCATAGATCTCACTGTGAAAAGGCTTAAATGACTTTTTTTAATTAAGTTTGAACATTGTGCTCAAACCAAATGTCCTAGAACGACATTTTCAAATGTAACTACTAGATTGTGATACAATACACTATTGGGTGAAGTTTGGTTGACTTCTGCGCAGCGGTTTGGGAGTTAACATCAAAATTACATTTCTCGGCCATATCGCATAGATCTCACTGTGAAAAGGCTTAAATGGCTTTTTTGACCTAAGTTTGAGGATTGCGCTCAAATCAAATGTCCTAGAACCAAATTTCCACATGTAACTACTAGATTGTCATACAATACACTAATGGGTGAAGTTTGGTTTACTTCTGCGCAGCGGTTTGGGAGTTAACATCAAAATTACATTTCTCGGCCATATCGCATAGATCTCACTGTGAAAAGGCTTAAATGGCTTTTTTGACCTAAGTTTGAGGATTGCGCTCAAATCAAATGTCCTAGAACCAAATTTCCGCATGTAACTACTAGATTGTGATACAATACACTATTGGGTGAAGTTTGGTTGACTTCTGCGCAGCGGTTTGGGAGTTAACATCAAAATTACATTTCTCGGCCATATCGCATAGATCTCACTGTGAAAAGGCTTAAATGGCTTTTTTGACCTAAGTTTGAGGATTGCGCTCAAATCAAATGTCCTAGAACCAAATTTCCACATGTAACTACTAGATTGTGATACAATACACTAATGGGTGAAGTTTGGTTTACTTCTGCGCAGCGGTTTGGGAGTTAACATCAAAATTACATTTCTCGGCCATATCGCATAGATCTCACTGTGAAAAGGCTTAAATGGCTTTTTTGACCTAAGTTTGAGGATTGCGCTCAAATCAAATGTCCTAGAACCAAATTTCTACATGTAACTACTAGATTGTGATACAATACACTAATGGGTGAAGTTTGGTTGACTTCTGCGCAGCGGTTTGGGAGTTAACATCAAAATTACATTTCTCGGCCATATCGCATAGATCTCACTGTGAAAAGGCTTAAATGACTTTTTTAATTAAGTTTGATGATTGCGCTCAAACAAAATGTCCTAGAATAAAATTTTCCAATGTAACTACTAGATTGTGATACAATACACTATTGGGTGAAGTTTGGTTGACTTCTGCGCAGCGGTTTGGGAGTTAACATCAAAATTACATTTCTCGGCCATATCGCATAGATCTCACTGTGAAAAGGCTTAAATGGCTTTTTTGACCTAAGTTTGAGGATTGCGCTCAAATCAAATGTCCTAGAACCAAATTTCCACATGTAACTACTAGATTGTGATACAATACACTAATGGGTGAAGTTTGGTTTACTTCTGCGCAGCGGTTTGGGAGTTAACATCAAAATTACATTTCTCGGCCATATCGCATAGATCTCACTGTGAAAAGGCTTAAATGGCTTTTTTGACCTAAGTTTGAGGATTGCGCTCAAATCAAATGTCCTAGAACCAAATTTCTACATGTAACTACTAGATTGTGATACAATACACTAATGGGTGAAGTTTGGTTGACTTCTGCGCAGCGGTTTGGGAGTTAACATCAAAATTACATTTCTCGGCCATATCGCATAGATCTCACTGTGAAAAGGCTTAAATGACTTTTTTAATTAAGTTTGATGATTGCGCTCAAACAAAATGTCCTAGAATAAAATTTTCCAATGTAACTACTAGATTGTGATACAATACACTATTGGGTGAAGTTTGGTTGACTTCTGCGCAGCGGTTTGGGAGTTAACATCAAAATTACATTTCTCGGCCATATCGCATAGATCTCACTGTGAAAAGGCTTAAATGGCTTTTTTGACCTAAGTTTGAGGATTGCGCTCAAATCAAATGTCCTAGAACCAAATTTCCACATGTAACTACTAGATTGTGATACAATACACTAATGGGTGAAGTTTGGTTTACTTCTGCGCAGCGGTTTGGGAGTTAACATCAAAATTACATTTCTCGGCCATATCGCATAGATCTCACTGTGAAAAGGCTTAAATGGCTTTTTTGACCTAAGTTTGAGGATTGCGCTCAAATCAAATGTCCTAGAACCAAATTTCCACATGTAACTACTAGATTGTGATACAATACACTATTGGGTGAAGTTTGGTTGACTTCTGCGCAGCGGTTTGGGAGTTAACATCAAAATTACATTTCTCGGCCATATCGCATAGATCTCACTGTGAAAAGGCTTAAATGGCTTTTTTGACCTAAGTTTGAGGATTGCGCTCAAATCAAATGTCCTAGAACCAAATTTCCACATGTAACTACTAGATTGTGATACAATACACTAATGGGTGAAGTTTGGTTTACTTCTGCGCAGCGGTTTGGGACTTAACATCAAAATTACATTTCTCGGCCATATCGCATAGATCTCACTGTGAAAAGGCTTAAATGACTTTTTTTAATTAAGTTTGAACATTGTGCTCAAACCAAATGTCCTAGAACGACATTTTCAAATGTAACTACTAGATTGTGATACAATACACTATTGGGTGAAGTTTGGTTGACTTCTGCGCAGCGGTTTGGGAGTTAACATCAAAATTACATTTCTCGGCCATATCGCATAGATCTCACTGTGAAAAGGCTTAAATGGCTTTTTTGACCTAAGTTTGAGGATTGCGCTCAAATCAAATGTCCTAGAACCAAATTTCCACATGTAACTACTAGATTGTCATACAATACACTAATGGGTGAAGTTTGGTTTACTTCTGCGCAGCGGTTTGGGAGTTAACATCAAAATTACATTTCTCGGCCATATCGCATTGATCTCACTGTGAAAAGGCTTAAATGGCTTTTTTGACCTAAGTTTGAGGATTGCGCTCAAATCAAATGTCCTAGAACCAAATTTCCGCATGTAACTACTAGATTGTGATACAATACACTATTGGGTGAAGTTTGGTTGACTTCTGCGCAGCGGTTTGGGAGTTAACATCAAAATTACATTTCTCGGCCATATCGCATAGATCTCACTGTGAAAAGGCTTAAATGGCTTTTTTGACCTAAGTTTGAGGATTGCGCTCAAATCAAATGTCCTAGAACCAAATTTCCACATGTAACTACTAGATTGTGATACAATACACTAATGGGTGAAGTTTGGTTTACTTCTGCGCAGCGGTTTGGGAGTTAACATCAAAATTACATTTCTCGGCCATATCGCATAGATCTCACTGTGAAAAGGCTTAAATGGCTTTTTTGACCTAAGTTTGAGGATTGCGCTCAAATCAAATGTCCTAGAACCAAATTTCTACATGTAACTACTAGATTGTGATACAATACACTAATGGGTGAAGTTTGGTTGACTTCTGCGCAGCGGTTTGGGAGTTAACATCAAAATTACATTTCTCGGCCATATCGCATAGATCTCACTGTGAAAAGGCTTAAATGACTTTTTTAATTAAGTTTGATGATTGCGCTCAAACAAAATGTCCTAGAACAAAATTTTCCAATGTAACTACTAGATTGTGATACAATACACTATTGGGTGAAGTTTGGTTTACTTCTGCGCAGCGGTTTGGGAGTTAACATCAAAATTACATTTCTTGGCCATATCGCATAGATCTCACTGTGAAAAGGCTTAAATGGCTTTTTTGACCTAAGTTTGAGGATTGCGCTCAAATCAAATGTCCTAGAACCAAATTTCCACATGTAACTACTAGATTGTGATACAATACACTAATGGGTGAAGTTTGGTTGACTTCTGCGCAGCGGTTTGGTAGTGAACATCAAAATTACATTTCTCGGCCATATCGCATAGATCTCACTGTGAAAAGGCTTAAATGACTTTTTTTAATTAAGTTTGAACATTGTGCTCAAACCAAATGTCCTAGAACGACATTTTCAAATGTAACTACTAGATTGTGATACAATACACTATTGGGTGAAGTTTGGTTGACTTCTGCGCAGCGGTTTGGGAGTTAACATCAAAATTACATTTCTCGGCCATATCGCATAGATCTCACTGTGAAAAGGCTTAAATGGCTTTTTTGACCTAAGTTTGAGGATTGCGCTCAAATCAAATGTCCTAGAACCAAATTTCCACATGTAACTACTAGATTGTCATACAATACACTAATGGGTGAAGTTTGGTTTACTTCTGCGCAGCGGTTTGGGAGTTAACATCAAAATTACATTTCTCGGCCATATCGCATAGATCTCACTGTGAAAAGGCTTAAATGGCTTTTTTGACCTAAGTTTGAGGATTGCGCTCAAATCAAATGTCCTAGAACCAAATTTCCACATGTAACTACTAGATTGTGATACAATACACTATTGGGTGAAGTTTGGTTGACTTCTGCGCAGCGGTTTGGGAGTTAACATCAAATTTACATATCTCGGCCATATCGCATAGATCTCACTGTGAAAAGGCTTAAATGACTTTTTTAATTAAGTTTGATGATTGCGCTCAAACAAAATGTCCTAGAACAAAATTTTCAAAAGTAACTACTAGATTGTGATACAATACACTATTGGGTGAAGTTTGGTTTACTTCTGCGCAGCGGTTTGGGAGTTAACATCAAAATTACATTTCTCGGCCATGTCGCATAGATCTCACTGTGAAAAGGCTTAAATGGCTTTTTTGACCTAAGTTTGAGGATTGCGCTCAAATCAAATGTCCTAGAACCAAATTTCCACATGTAACTACTAGATTGTGATACAATACACTAATAGGTGAAGTTTGGTTGACTTCTGCGCAGCGGTTTGGGAGTGAACATCAAAATTACATTTCTCGGCCATATCGCATAGATCTCACTGTGAAAAGGCTTAAATGACTTTTTTTAATTAAGTTTTAAGATTGCGCTCAAACCAAATGTCCTAGAACTAAATTTCCAAATGTAACTACTAGATTGTGATACAATACACTATTGGGTGAAGTTTGGTTGACTTCTGCGCAGCGGTTTGGGAGTTAACATCAAAATTACATTTCTCGGCCATATCGCATAGATCTCACTGTGAAAAGGCTTAAATGGCTTTTTTGACCTAAGTTTGAGGATTGCGCTCAAATCAAATGTCCTAGAACCAAATTTCCGCATGTAACTACTAGATTGTGATACAATACACTATTGGGTGAAGTTTGGTTGACTTCTGCGCAGCGGTTTGGGAGTTAACATCAAAATTACATTTCTCGGCCATATCGCATAGATCTCACTGTGAAAAGGCTTAAATGACTTTTTTAATTAAGTTTGATGATTGCGCTCAAACAAAATGTCCTAGAACAAAATTTTCCAATGTAACTACTAGATTGTGATACAATACACTATTGGGTGAAGTTTGGTTTACTTCTGCGCAGCGGTTTGGGAGTTAACATCAAAATTACATTTCTCGGCCATATCGCATAGATCTCACTGTGAAAAGGCTTAAATGGCTTTTTTGACCTAAGTTTGAGGATTGCGCTCAAATCAAATGTCCTAGAACCAAATTTCCACATGTAACTACTAGATTGTGATACAATACACTAATGGGTGAAGTTTGGTTGACTTCTGCGCAGCGGTTTGGTAGTGAACATCAAAATTACATTTCTCGGCCATATCGCATAGATCTCACTGTGAAAAGGCTTAAATGACTTTTTTTAATTAAGTTTGAACATTGTGCTCAAACCAAATGTCCTAGAACGACATTTTCAAATTTAACTACTAGATTGTGATACAATACACTATTGGGTGAAGTTTGGTTGACTTCTGCGCAGCGGTTTGGGAGTTAACATCAAAATTACATTTCTCGGCCATATCGCATAGATCTCACTGTGAAAAGGCTTAAATGGCTTTTTTGACCTAAGTTTGAGGATTGCGCTCAAATCAAATGTCCTAGAACCAAATTTCCACATGTAACTACTAGATTGTGATACAATACACTATTGGGTGAAGTTTGGTTGACTTCTGCGCAGCGGTTTGGGAGTTAACATCAAAATTACATTTCTTGGCCATATCGCATAGATCTCACTGTGAAAAGGCTTAAATGGCTTTTTTGACCTAAGTTTGAGGATTGCGCTCAAATCAAATGTCCTAGAACCAAATTTCCACATGTAACTACTAGATTGTGATACAATACACTAATGGGTGAAGTTTGGTTTACTTCTGCGCAGCGGTTTGGGACTTAACATCAAAATTACATTTCTCGGCAATATCGCATAGATCTCACTGTGAAAAGGCTTAAATGGCTTTTTTGACCTAAGTTTGAGGATTGCGCTCAAATCAAATGTCCTAGAACCAAATTTCTACATGTAACTACTAGATTGTGATACAATACACTAATGGGTGAAGTTTGGTTGACTTCTGCGCAGCGGTTTGGGAGTTAACATCAAAATTACATTTCTCGGCCATATCGCATAGATCTCACTGTGAAAAGGCTTAAATGACTTTTTTAATTAAGTTTGATGATTGCGCTCAAACAAAATGTCCTAGAATAAAATTTTCCAATGTAACTACTAGATTGTGATACAATACACTATTGGGTGAAGTTTGGTTGACTTCTGCGCAGCGGTTTGGGAGTTAACATCAAAATTACATTTCTCGGCCATATCGCATAGATCTCACTGTGAAAAGGCTTAAATGGCTTTTTTGACCTAAGTTTGAGGATTGCGCTCAAATCAAATGTCCTAGAACCAAATTTCCACATGTAACTACTAGATTGTCATACAATACACTAATGGGTGAAGTTTGGTTTACTTCTGCGCAGCGGTTTGGGAGTTAACATCAAAATTACATTTCTCGGCCATATCGCATAGATCTCACTGTGAAAAGGCTTAAATGGCTTTTTTGACCTAAGTTTGAGGATTGCGCTCAAATCAAATGTCCTAGAACCAAATTTCTACATGTAACTACTAGATTGTGATACAATACACTAATGGGTGAAGTTTGGTTGACTTCTGCGCAGCGGTTTGGTAGTGAACATCAAAATTACATTTCTCGGCCATATCGCATAGATCTCACTGTGAAAAGGCTTAAATGGCTTTTTTGACCTAAGTTTGAGGATTGCGCTCAAATCAAATGTCCTAGAACCAAATTTCCACATGTAACTACTAGATTGTCATACAATACACTAATGGGTGAAGTTTGGTTGACTTCTGCGCAGCGGTTTGGGAGTTAACATCAAAATTACATTTCTCGGCCATATCGCATAGATCTCACTGTGAAAAGGCTTAAATGACTTTTTTTAATTAAGTTTGAACATTGTGCTCAAACCAAATGTCCTAGAACGACATTTTCAAATGTAACTACTAGATTGTGATACAATACACTATTGGGTGAAGTTTGGTTGACTTCTGCGCAGCGGTTTGGGAGTTAACATCAAAATTACATTTCTCGGCCATATCGCATAGATCTCACTGTGAAAAGGCTTAAATGGCTTTTTTGACCTAAGTTTGAGGATTGCGCTCAAATCAAATGTCCTAGAACCAAATTTCCACATGTAACTACTAGATTGTCATACAATACACTAATGGGTGAAGTTTGGTTGACTTCTGCGCAGCGGTTTGGGAGTTAACATCAAAATTACATTTCTCGGCCATATCGCATAGATCTCACTGTGAAAAGGCTTAAATGGCTTTTTTGACCTAAGTTTGAGGATTGCGCTCAAATCAAATGTCCTAGAACCAAATTTCCGCATGTAACTACTAGATTGTGATACAATACACTATTGGGTGAAGTTTGGTTGACTTCTGCGCAGCGGTTTGGGAGTTAACATCAAAATTACATTTCTCGGCCATATCGCATAGATCTCACTGTGAAAAGGCTTAAATGGCTTTTTTGACCTAAGTTTGAGGATTGCGCTCAAATCAAATGTCCTAGAACCAAATTTCCACATGTAACTACTAGATTGTGATACAATACACTAATGGGTGAAGTTTGGTTTACTTCTGCGCAGCGGTTTGGGAGTTAACATCAAAATTACATTTCTCGGCCATATCGCATAGATCTCACTGTGAAAAGGCTTAAATGGCTTTTTTGACCTATGTTTGAGGATTGCGCTCAAATCAAATGTCCTAGAACCAAATTTCCACATGTAACTACTAGATTGTGATACAATACACTAATGGGTGAAGTTTGGTTTACTTCTGCGCAGCGGTTTGGGAGTTAACATCAAAATTACATTTCTCGGCCATATCGCATAGATCTCACTGTGAAAAGGCTTAAATGGCTTTTTTTAATTAAGTTTGAAGATTGCGCTCAAACCAAATGTCCTAGAACTAAATTTCCAAATGTAACTACTAGATTGTGATAAAATACACTATTGGGTGAAGTTTGGTTGACTTCTGCGCAGCGGTTTGGTAGTTAACATTAAAATTACATTTCTCGGCCATATCGCATAGATCTCACTGTGAAAAGGCTTAAATGACTTTTTAATTAAGTTTGATGATTGCGTTCAAACAAAATGTCCTAGAACAAAATTTTCAAATGTAACTACTAGATTGTGATACAATACACTATTGGGTGAAGTTTGGTTGACTTCTGCGCAGCGGTTTGGGAGTTAACATCAAAATTACATTTCTCGGCCATATCGCATAGATCTCACTGTGAAAAGGCTTAAATGGCTTTTTTGACCTAAGTTTGAGGATTGCGCTCAAATCAAATGTCCTAGAACCAAATTTCCACATGTAACTACTAGATTGTGATACAATACACTATTGGGTGAAGTTTGGTTGACTTCTGCGCAGCGGTTTGGGAGTTAACATCAAAATTACATTTCTTGGCCATATCGCATAGATCTCACTGTGAAAAGGCTTAAATGGCTTTTTTGACCTAAGTTTGAGGATTGCGCTCAAATCAAATGTCCTAGAACCAAATTTCCACATGTAACTACTAGATTGTGATACAATACACTAATGGGTGAAGTTTGGTTTACTTCTGCGCAGCGGTTTGGGAGTTAACATCAAAATTACATTTCTCGGCCATATCGCATAGATCTCACTGTGAAAAGGCTTAAATGGCTTTTTTGACCTAAGTTTGAGGATTGCGCTCAAATCAAATGTCCTAGAACCAAATTTCTACATGTAACTACTAGATTGTGATACAATACACTAATGGGTGAAGTTTGGTTGACTTCTGCGCAGCGGTTTGGGAGTTAACATCAAAATTACATTTCTCGGCCATATCGCATAGATCTCACTGTGAAAAGGCTTAAATGACTTTTTTAATTAAGTTTGATGATTGCGCTCAAACAAAATGTCCTAGAATAAAATTTTCCAATGTAACTACTAGATTGTGATACAATACACTATTGGGTGAAGTTTGGTTGACTTCTGCGCAGCGGTTTGGGAGTTAACATCAAAATTACATTTCTCGGCCATATCGCATAGATCTCACTGTGAAAAGGCTTAAATGGCTTTTTTGACCTAAGTTTGAGGATTGCGCTCAAATCAAATGTCCTAGAACCAAATTTCCACATGTAACTACTAGATTGTGATACAATACACTAATGGGTGAAGTTTGGTTTACTTCTGCGCAGCGGTTTGGGAGTTAACATCAAAATTACATTTCTCGGCCATATCGCATAGATCTCACTGTGAAAAGGCTTAAATGGCTTTTTTGACCTAAGTTTGAGGATTGCGCTCAAATCAAATGTCCTAGAACCAAATTTCCACATGTAACTACTAGATTGTGATACAATACACTATTGGGTGAAGTTTGGTTGACTTCTGCGCAGCGGTTTGGGAGTTAACATCAAAATTACATTTCTCGGCCATATCGCATAGATCTCACTGTGAAAAGGCTTAAATGGCTTTTTTGACCTAAGTTTGAGGATTGCGCTCAAATCAAATGTCCTAGAACCAAATTTCCACATGTAACTACTAGATTGTGATACAATACACTATTGGGTGAAGTTTGGTTGACTTCTGCGCAGCGGTTTGGGAGTTAACATCAAAATTACATTTCTCGGCCATATCGCATAGATCTCACTGTGAAAAGGCTTAAATGGCTTTTTTGACCTAAGTTTGAGGATTGCGCTCAAATCAAATGTCCTAGAACCAAATTTCCACATGTAACTACTAGATTGTGATACAATACACTAATGGGTGAAGTTTGGTTTACTTCTGCGCAGCGGTTTGGGACTTAACATCAAAATTACATTTCTCGGCCATATCGCATAGATCTCACTGTGAAAAGGCTTAAATGACTTTTTTTAATTAAGTTTGAACATTGTGCTCAAACCAAATGTCCTAGAACGACATTTTCAAATGTAACTACTAGATTGTGATACAATACACTATTGGGTGAAGTTTGGTTGACTTCTGCGCAGCGGTTTGGGAGTTAACATCAAAATTACATTTCTCGGCCATATCGCATAGATCTCACTGTGAAAAGGCTTAAATGGCTTTTTTGACCTAAGTTTGAGGATTGCGCTCAAATCAAATGTCCTAGAACCAAATTTCCACATGTAACTACTAGATTGTCATACAATACACTAATGGGTGAAGTTTGGTTTACTTCTGCGCAGCGGTTTGGGAGTTAACATCAAAATTACATTTCTCGGCCATATCGCATAGATCTCACTGTGAAAAGGCTTAAATGGCTTTTTTGACCTAAGTTTGAGGATTGCGCTCAAATCAAATGTCCTAGAACCAAATTTCCGCATGTAACTACTAGATTGTGATACAATACACTATTGGGTGAAGTTTGGTTGACTTCTGCGCAGCGGTTTGGGAGTTAACATCAAAATTACATTTCTCGGCCATATCGCATAGATCTCACTGTGAAAAGGCTTAAATGGCTTTTTTGACCTAAGTTTGAGGATTGCGCTCAAATCAAATGTCCTAGAACCAAATTTCCACATGTAACTACTAGATTGTGATACAATACACTAATGGGTGAAGTTTGGTTTACTTCTGCGCAGCGGTTTGGGAGTTAACATCAAAATTACATTTCTCGGCCATATCGCATAGATCTCACTGTGAAAAGGCTTAAATGGCTTTTTTGACCTAAGTTTGAGGATTGCGCTCAAATCAAATGTCCTAGAACCAAATTTCTACATGTAACTACTAGATTGTGATACAATACACTAATGGGTGAAGTTTGGTTGACTTCTGCGCAGCGGTTTGGGAGTTAACATCAAAATTACATTTCTCGGCCATATCGCATAGATCTCACTGTGAAAAGGCTTAAATGACTTTTTTAATTAAGTTTGATGATTGCGCTCAAACAAAATGTCCTAGAATAAAATTTTCCAATGTAACTACTAGATTGTGATACAATACACTATTGGGTGAAGTTTGGTTGACTTCTGCGCAGCGGTTTGGGAGTTAACATCAAAATTACATTTCTCGGCCATATCGCATAGATCTCACTGTGAAAAGGCTTAAATGGCTTTTTTGACCTAAGTTTGAGGATTGCGCTCAAATCAAATGTCCTAGAACCAAATTTCCACATGTAACTACTAGATTGTGATACAATACACTAATGGGTGAAGTTTGGTTTACTTCTGCGCAGCGGTTTGGGAGTTAACATCAAAATTACATTTCTCGGCCATATCGCATAGATCTCACTGTGAAAAGGCTTAAATGGCTTTTTTGACCTAAGTTTGAGGATTGCGCTCAAATCAAATGTCCTAGAACCAAATTTCCACATGTAACTACTAGATTGTGATACAATACACTATTGGGTGAAGTTTGGTTGACTTCTGCGCAGCGGTTTGGGAGTTAACATCAAAATTACATTTCTCGGCCATATCGCATAGATCTCACTGTGAAAAGGCTTAAATGGCTTTTTTGACCTAAGTTTGAGGATTGCGCTCAAATCAAATGTCCTAGAACCAAATTTCCACATGTAACTACTAGATTGTGATACAATACACTAATGGGTGAAGTTTGGTTTACTTCTGCGCAGCGGTTTGGGACTTAACATCAAAATTACATTTCTCGGCCATATCGCATAGATCTCACTGTGAAAAGGCTTAAATGACTTTTTTTAATTAAGTTTGAACATTGTGCTCAAACCAAATGTCCTAGAACGACATTTTCAAATGTAACTACTAGATTGTGATACAATACACTATTGGGTGAAGTTTGGTTGACTTCTGCGCAGCGGTTTGGGAGTTAACATCAAAATTACATTTCTCGGCCATATCGCATAGATCTCACTGTGAAAAGGCTTAAATGGCTTTTTTGACCTAAGTTTGAGGATTGCGCTCAAATCAAATGTCCTAGAACCAAATTTCCACATGTAACTACTAGATTGTCATACAATACACTAATGGGTGAAGTTTGGTTTACTTCTGCGCAGCGGTTTGGGAGTTAACATCAAAATTACATTTCTCGGCCATATCGCATTGATCTCACTGTGAAAAGGCTTAAATGGCTTTTTTGACCTAAGTTTGAGGATTGCGCTCAAATCAAATGTCCTAGAACCAAATTTCCGCATGTAACTACTAGATTGTGATACAATACACTATTGGGTGAAGTTTGGTTGACTTCTGCGCAGCGGTTTGGGAGTTAACATCAAAATTACATTTCTCGGCCATATCGCATAGATCTCACTGTGAAAAGGCTTAAATGGCTTTTTTGACCTAAGTTTGAGGATTGCGCTCAAATCAAATGTCCTAGAACCAAATTTCCACATGTAACTACTAGATTGTGATACAATACACTAATGGGTGAAGTTTGGTTTACTTCTGCGCAGCGGTTTGGGAGTTAACATCAAAATTACATTTCTCGGCCATATCGCATAGATCTCACTGTGAAAAGGCTTAAATGGCTTTTTTGACCTAAGTTTGAGGATTGCGCTCAAATCAAATGTCCTAGAACCAAATTTCTACATGTAACTACTAGATTGTGATACAATACACTAATGGGTGAAGTTTGGTTGACTTCTGCGCAGCGGTTTGGGAGTTAACATCAAAATTACATTTCTCGGCCATATCGCATAGATCTCACTGTGAAAAGGCTTAAATGACTTTTTTAATTAAGTTTGATGATTGCGCTCAAACAAAATGTCCTAGAACAAAATTTTCCAATGTAACTACTAGATTGTGATACAATACACTATTGGGTGAAGTTTGGTTTACTTCTGCGCAGCGGTTTGGGAGTTAACATCAAAATTACATTTCTTGGCCATATCGCATAGATCTCACTGTGAAAAGGCTTAAATGGCTTTTTTGACCTAAGTTTGAGGATTGCGCTCAAATCAAATGTCCTAGAACCAAATTTCCACATGTAACTACTAGATTGTGATACAATACACTAATGGGTGAAGTTTGGTTGACTTCTGCGCAGCGGTTTGGTAGTGAACATCAAAATTACATTTCTCGGCCATATCGCATAGATCTCACTGTGAAAAGGCTTAAATGACTTTTTTTAATTAAGTTTGAACATTGTGCTCAAACCAAATGTCCTAGAACGACATTTTCAAATGTAACTACTAGATTGTGATACAATACACTATTGGGTGAAGTTTGGTTGACTTCTGCGCAGCGGTTTGGGAGTTAACATCAAAATTACATTTCTCGGCCATATCGCATAGATCTCACTGTGAAAAGGCTTAAATGGCTTTTTTGACCTAAGTTTGAGGATTGCGCTCAAATCAAATGTCCTAGAACCAAATTTCCACATGTAACTACTAGATTGTCATACAATACACTAATGGGTGAAGTTTGGTTTACTTCTGCGCAGCGGTTTGGGAGTTAACATCAAAATTACATTTCTCGGCCATATCGCATAGATCTCACTGTGAAAAGGCTTAAATGGCTTTTTTGACCTAAGTTTGAGGATTGCGCTCAAATCAAATGTCCTAGAACCAAATTTCCACATGTAACTACTAGATTGTGATACAATACACTATTGGGTGAAGTTTGGTTGACTTCTGCGCAGCGGTTTGGGAGTTAACATCAAATTTACATATCTCGGCCATATCGCATAGATCTCACTGTGAAAAGGCTTAAATGACTTTTTTAATTAAGTTTGATGATTGCGCTCAAACAAAATGTCCTAGAACAAAATTTTCAAAAGTAACTACTAGATTGTGATACAATACACTATTGGGTGAAGTTTGGTTTACTTCTGCGCAGCGGTTTGGGAGTTAACATCAAAATTACATTTCTCGGCCATGTCGCATAGATCTCACTGTGAAAAGGCTTAAATGGCTTTTTTGACCTAAGTTTGAGGATTGCGCTCAAATCAAATGTCCTAGAACCAAATTTCCACATGTAACTACTAGATTGTGATACAATACACTAATAGGTGAAGTTTGGTTGACTTCTGCGCAGCGGTTTGGGAGTGAACATCAAAATTACATTTCTCGGCCATATCGCATAGATCTCACTGTGAAAAGGCTTAAATGACTTTTTTTAATTAAGTTTTAAGATTGCGCTCAAACCAAATGTCCTAGAACTAAATTTCCAAATGTAACTACTAGATTGTGATACAATACACTATTGGGTGAAGTTTGGTTGACTTCTGCGCAGCGGTTTGGGAGTTAACATCAAAATTACATTTCTCGGCCATATCGCATAGATCTCACTGTGAAAAGGCTTAAATGGCTTTTTTGACCTAAGTTTGAGGATTGCGCTCAAATCAAATGTCCTAGAACCAAATTTCCGCATGTAACTACTAGATTGTGATACAATACACTATTGGGTGAAGTTTGGTTGACTTCTGCGCAGCGGTTTGGGAGTTAACATCAAAATTACATTTCTCGGCCATATCGCATAGATCTCACTGTGAAAAGGCTTAAATGACTTTTTTAATTAAGTTTGATGATTGCGCTCAAACAAAATGTCCTAGAACAAAATTTTCCAATGTAACTACTAGATTGTGATACAATACACTATTGGGTGAAGTTTGGTTTACTTCTGCGCAGCGGTTTGGGAGTTAACATCAAAATTACATTTCTCGGCCATATCGCATAGATCTCACTGTGAAAAGGCTTAAATGGCTTTTTTGACCTAAGTTTGAGGATTGCGCTCAAATCAAATGTCCTAGAACCAAATTTCCACATGTAACTACTAGATTGTGATACAATACACTAATGGGTGAAGTTTGGTTGACTTCTGCGCAGCGGTTTGGTAGTGAACATCAAAATTACATTTCTCGGCCATATCGCATAGATCTCACTGTGAAAAGGCTTAAATGACTTTTTTTAATTAAGTTTGAACATTGTGCTCAAACCAAATGTCCTAGAACGACATTTTCAAATGTAACTACTAGATTGTGATACAATACACTATTGGGTGAAGTTTGGTTGACTTCTGCGCAGCGGTTTGGGAGTTAACATCAAAATTACATTTCTCGGCCATATCGCATAGATCTCACTGTGAAAAGGCTTAAATGTCTTTTTTGACCTAAGTTTGAGGATTGCGCTCAAATCAAATGTCCTAGAACCAAATTTCCACATGTAACTACTAGATTGTGATACAATACACTAATGGGTGAAGTTTGGTTTACTTCTGCGCAGCGGTTTGGGAGTTAACATCAAAATTACATTTCTCGGCCATATCGCATAGATCTCACTGTGAAAAGGCTTAAATGGCTTTTTTGACCTAAGTTTGAGGATTGCGCTCAAATCAAATGTCCTAGAACCAAATTTCTACATGTAACTACTAGATTGTGATACAATACACTAATGGGTGAAGTTTGGTTGACTTCTGCGCAGCGGTTTGGGAGTTAACATCAAAATTACATTTCTCGGCCATATCGCATAGATCTCACTGTGAAAAGGCTTAAATGACTTTTTTAATTAAGTTTGATGATTGCGCTCAAACAAAATGTCCTAGAATAAAATTTTCCAATGTAACTACTAGATTGTGATACAATACACTATTGGGTGAAGTTTGGTTGACTTCTGCGCAGCGGTTTGGGAGTTAACATCAAAATTACATTTCTCGGCCATATCGCATAGATCTCACTGTGAAAAGGCTTAAATGGCTTTTTTGACCTAAGTTTGAGGATTGCGCTCAAATCAAATGTCCTAGAACCAAATTTCCACATGTAACTACTAGATTGTGATACAATACACTAATGGGTGAAGTTTGGTTTACTTCTGCGCAGCGGTTTGGGAGTTAACATCAAAATTACATTTCTCGGCCATATCGCATAGATCTCACTGTGAAAAGGCTTAAATGGCTTTTTTGACCTAAGTTTGAGGATTGCGCTCAAATCAAATGTCCTAGAACCAAATTTCCACATGTAACTACTAGATTGTGATACAATACACTATTGGGTGAAGTTTGGTTGACTTCTGCGCAGCGGTTTGGGAGTTAACATCAAAATTACATTTCTCGGCCATATCGCATAGATCTCACTGTGAAAAGGCTTAAATGGCTTTTTTGACCTAAGTTTGAGGATTGCGCTCAAATCAAATGTCCTAGAACCAAATTTCCACATGTAACTACTAGATTGTGATACAATACACTAATGGGTGAAGTTTGGTTTACTTCTGCGCAGCGGTTTGAGACTTAACATCAAAATTACATTTCTCGGCCATATCGCATAGATCTCACTGTGAAAAGGCTTAAATGACTTTTTTTAATTAAGTTTGAACATTGTGCTCAAACCAAATGTCCTAGAACGACATTTTCAAATGTAACTACTAGATTGTGATACAATACACTATTGGGTGAAGTTTGGTTGACTTCTGCGCAGCGGTTTGGGAGTTAACATCAAAATTACATTTCTCGGCCATATCGCATAGATCTCACTGTGAAAAGGCTTAAATGGCTTTTTTGACCTAAGTTTGAGGATTGCGCTCAAATCAAATGTCCTAGAACCAAATTTCCACATGTAACTACTAGATTGTCATACAATACACTAATGGGTGAAGTTTGGTTTACTTCTGCGCAGCGGTTTGGGAGTTAACATCAAAATTACATTTCTCGGCCATATCGCATAGATCTCACTGTGAAAAGGCTTAAATGGCTTTTTTGACCTAAGTTTGAGGATTGCGCTCAAATCAAATGTCCTAGAACCAAATTTCCGCATGTAACTACTAGATTGTGATACAATACACTATTGGGTGAAGTTTGGTTGACTTCTGCGCAGCGGTTTGGGAGTTAACATCAAAATTACATTTCTCGGCCATATCGCATAGATCTCACTGTGAAAAGGCTTAAATGGCTTTTTTGACCTAAGTTTGAGGATTGCGCTCAAATCAAATGTCCTAGAACCAAATTTCCACATGTAACTACTAGATTGTGATACAATACACTAATGGGTGAAGTTTGGTTTACTTCTGCGCAGCGGTTTGGGAGTTAACATCAAAATTACATTTCTCGGCCATATCGCATAGATCTCACTGTGAAAAGGCTTAAATGGCTTTTTTGACCTAAGTTTGAGGATTGCGCTCAAATCAAATGTCCTAGAACCAAATTTCTACATGTAACTACTAGATTGTGATACAATACACTAATGGGTGAAGTTTGGTTGACTTCTGCGCAGCGGTTTGGGAGTTAACATCAAAATTACATTTCTCGGCCATATCGCATAGATCTCACTGTGAAAAGGCTTAAATGACTTTTTTAATTAAGTTTGATGATTGCGCTCAAACAAAATGTCCTAGAATAAAATTTTCCAATGTAACTACTAGATTGTGATACAATACACTATTGGGTGAAGTTTGGTTGACTTCTGCGCAGCGGTTTGGGAGTTAACATCAAAATTACATTTCTCGGCCATATCGCATAGATCTCACTGTGAAAAGGCTTAAATGGCTTTTTTGACCTAAGTTTGAGGATTGCGCTCAAATCAAATGTCCTAGAACCAAATTTCCACATGTAACTACTAGATTGTGATACAATACACTAATGGGTGAAGTTTGGTTTACTTCTGCGCAGCGGTTTGGGAGTTAACATCAAAATTACATTTCTCGGCCATATCGCATAGATCTCACTGTGAAAAGGCTTAAATGGCTTTTTTGACCTAAGTTTGAGGATTGCGCTCAAATCAAATGTCCTAGAACCAAATTTCCACATGTAACTACTAGATTGTGATACAATACACTATTGGGTGAAGTTTGGTTGACTTCTGCGCAGCGGTTTGGGAGTTAACATCAAAATTACATTTCTCGGCCATATCGCATAGATCTCACTGTGAAAAGGCTTAAATGGCTTTTTTGACCTAAGTTTGAGGATTGCGCTCAAATCAAATGTCCTAGAACCAAATTTCCACATGTAACTACTAGATTGTGATACAATACACTAATGGGTGAAGTTTGGTTTACTTCTGCGCAGCGGTTTGGGACTTAACATCAAAATTACATTTCTCGGCCATATCGCATAGATCTCACTGTGAAAAGGCTTAAATGACTTTTTTTAATTAAGTTTGAACATTGTGCTCAAACCAAATGTCCTAGAACGACATTTTCAAATGTAACTACTAGATTGTGATACAATACACTATTGGGTGAAGTTTGGTTGACTTCTGCGCAGCGGTTTGGGAGTTAACATCAAAATTACATTTCTCGGCCATATCGCATAGATCTCACTGTGAAAAGGCTTAAATGGCTTTTTTGACCTAAGTTTGAGGATTGCGCTCAAATCAAATGTCCTAGAACCAAATTTCCACATGTAACTACTAGATTGTCATACAATACACTAATGGGTGAAGTTTGGTTTACTTCTGCGCAGCGGTTTGGGAGTTAACATCAAAATTACATTTCTCGGCCATATCGCATTGATCTCACTGTGAAAAGGCTTAAATGGCTTTTTTGACCTAAGTTTGAGGATTGCGCTCAAATCAAATGTCCTAGAACCAAATTTCCGCATGTAACTACTAGATTGTGATACAATACACTATTGGGTGAAGTTTGGTTGACTTCTGCGCAGCGGTTTGGGAGTTAACATCAAAATTACATTTCTCGGCCATATCGCATAGATCTCACTGTGAAAAGGCTTAAATGGCTTTTTTGACCTAAGTTTGAGGATTGCGCTCAAATCAAATGTCCTAGAACCAAATTTCCACATGTAACTACTAGATTGTGATACAATACACTAATGGGTGAAGTTTGGTTTACTTCTGCGCAGCGGTTTGGGAGTTAACATCAAAATTACATTTCTCGGCCATATCGCATAGATCTCACTGTGAAAAGGCTTAAATGACTTTTTTAATTAAGTTTGATGATTGCGCTCAAACAAAATGTCCTAGAACAAAATTTTCCAATGTAACTACTAGATTGTGATACAATACACTATTGGGTGAAGTTTGGTTTACTTCTGCGCAGCGGTTTGGGAGTTAACATCAAAATTACATTTCTTGGCCATATCGCATAGATCTCACTGTGAAAAGGCTTAAATGGCTTTTTTGACCTAAGTTTGAGGATTGCGCTCAAATCAAATGTCCTAGAACCAAATTTCCACATGTAACTACTAGATTGTGATACAATACACTAATGGGTGAAGTTTGGTTGACTTCTGCGCAGCGGTTTGGTAGTGAACATCAAAATTACATTTCTCGGCCATATCGCATAGATCTCACTGTGAAAAGGCTTAAATGACTTTTTTTAATTAAGTTTGAACATTGTGCTCAAACCAAATGTCCTAGAACGACATTTTCAAATGTAACTACTAGATTGTGATACAATACACTATTGGGTGAAGTTTGGTTGACTTCTGCGCAGCGGTTTGGGAGTTAACATCAAAATTACATTTCTCGGCCATATCGCATAGATCTCACTGTGAAAAGGCTTAAATGGCTTTTTTGACCTAAGTTTGAGGATTGCGCTCAAATCAAATGTCCTAGAACCAAATTTCCACATGTAACTACTAGATTGTGATACAATACACTAATGGGTGAAGTTTGGTTTACTTCTGCGCAGCGGTTTGGGAGTTAACATCAAAATTACATTTCTCGGCCATATCGCATAGATCTCACTGTGAAAAGGCTTAAATGGCTTTTTTGACCTAAGTTTGAGGATTGCGCTCAAATCAAATGTCCTAGAACCAAATTTCCACATGTAACTACTAGATTGTGATACAATACACTATTGGGTGAAGTTTGGTTGACTTCTGCGCAGCGGTTTGGGAGTTAACATCAAATTTACATATCTCGGCCATATCGCATAGATCTCACTGTGAAAAGGCTTAAATGACTTTTTTAATTAAGTTTGATGATTGCGCTCAAACAAAATGTCCTAGAACAAAATTTTCAAAAGTAACTACTAGATTGTGATACAATACACTATTGGGTGAAGTTTGGTTTACATCTGCGCAGCGGTTTGGGAGTTAACATCAAAATTACATTTCTCGGCCATGTCGCATAGATCTCACTGTGAAAAGGCTTAAATGGCTTTTTTGACCTAAGTTTGAGGATTGCGCTCAAATCAAATGTCCTAGAACCAAATTTCCACATGTAACTACTAGATTGTGATACAATACACTAATAGGTGAAGTTTGGTTGACTTCTGCGCAGCGGTTTGGGAGTGAACATCAAAATTACATTTCTCGGCCATATCGCATAGATCTCACTGTGAAAAGGCTTAAATGACTTTTTTTAATTAAGTTTTAAGATTGCGCTCAAACCAAATGTCCTAGAACTAAATTTCCAAATGTAACTACTAGATTGTGATACAATACACTATTGGGTGAAGTTTGGTTGACTTCTGCGCAGCGGTTTGGGAGTTAACATCAAAATTACATTTCTCGGCCATATCGCATAGATCTCACTGTGAAAAGGCTTAAATGGCTTTTTTGACCTAAGTTTGAGGATTGCGCTCAAATCAAATGTCCTAGAACCAAATTTCCGCATGTAACTACTAGATTGTGATACAATACACTATTGGGTGAAGTTTGGTTGACTTCTGCGCAGCGGTTTGGGAGTTAACATCAAAATTACATTTCTCGGCCATATCGCATAGATCTCACTGTGAAAAGGCTTAAATGACTTTTTTAATTAAGTTTGATGATTGCGCTCAAACAAAATGTCCTAGAACAAAATTTTCCAATGTAACTACTAGATTGTGATACAATACACTATTGGGTGAAGTTTGGTTTACTTCTGCGCAGCGGTTTGGGAGTTAACATCAAAATTACATTTCTCGGCCATATCGCATAGATCTCACTGTGAAAAGGCTTAAATGGCTTTTTTGACCTAAGTTTGAGGATTGCGCTCAAATCAAATGTCCTAGAACCAAATTTCCACATGTAACTACTAGATTGTGATACAATACACTAATGGGTGAAGTTTGGTTGACTTCTGCGCAGCGGTTTGGTAGTGAACATCAAAATTACATTTCTCGGCCATATCGCATAGATCTCACTGTGAAAAGGCTTAAATGACTTTTTTTAATTAAGTTTGAACATTGTGCTCAAACCAAATGTCCTAGAACGACATTTTCAAATGTAACTACTAGATTGTGATACAATACACTATTGGGTGAAGTTTGGTTGACTTCTGCGCAGCGGTTTGGGAGTTAACATCAAAATTACATTTCTCGGCCATATCGCATAGATCTCACTGTGAAAAGGCTTAAATGGCTTTTTTGACCTAAGTTTGAGGATTGCGCTCAAATCAAATGTCCTAGAACCAAATTTCCACATGTAACTACTAGATTGTGATACAATACACTATTGGGTGAAGTTTGGTTGACTTCTGCGCAGCGGTTTGGGAGTTAACATCAAATTTACATATCTCGGCCATATCGCATAGATCTCACTGTGAAAAGGCTTAAATGACTTTTTTAATTAAGTTTGATGATTGCGCTCAAACAAAATGTCCTAGAACAAAATTTTCAAAAGTAACTACTAGATTGTGATACAATACACTATTGGGTGAAGTTTGGTTTACTTCTGCGCAGCGGTTTGGGAGTTAACATCAAAATTACATTTCTCGGCCATGTCGCATAGATCTCACTGTGAAAAGGCTTAAATGGCTTTTTTGACCTAAGTTTGAGGATTGCGCTCAAATCAAATGTCCTAGAACCAAATTTCTACATGTAACTACTAGATTGTGATACAATACACTAATAGGTGAAGTTTGGTTGACTTCTGTGCAGCGGTTTGGGAGTGAACATCAAAATTACATTTCTCGGCCATATCGCATAGATCTCACTGTGAAAAGGCTTAAATGACTTTTTTTAATTAAGTTTTAAGATTGCGCTCAAACCAAATGTCCTAGAACTAAATTTCCAAATGTAACTACTAGATTGTGATACAATACACTATTGGGTGAAGTTTGGTTGACTTCTGCGCAGCGGTTTGGGAGTTAACATCAAAATTACATTTCTCGGCCATATCGCATAGATCTCACTGTGAAAAGGCTTAAATGACTTTTTTAATTAAGTTTGATGATTGCGCTCAAACAAAATGTCCTAGAACAAAATTTTCAAATGTAACTACTAGATTGTGATACAATACACTATTGGGTGAAGTTTGGTTGACTTCTGCGCAGCGGTTTGGGAGTTAACATCAAAATTACATTTCTCGGCCATATCGCATCGATCTCACTGTGAAAAGGCTTAAATGGCTTTTTTGACCTAAGTTTGAGGATTGCGCTCAAATCAAATGTCCTAGAACCAAATTTCCACATGTAACTACTAGATTGTGATACAATACACTATTGGGTGAAGTTTGGTTGACTTCTGCGCAGCGGTTTGGGAGTTAACATCAAAATTACATTTCTCGGCCATATCGCATAGATCTCACTGTGAAAAGGCTTAAATGGCTTTTTTGACCTATGTTTGAGGATTGCGCTCAAATCAAATGTCCTAGAACCAAATTTCCACATGTAACTACTAGATTGTGATACAATACACTAATGGGTGAAGTTTGGTTTACTTCTGCGCAGCGGTTTGGGAGTTAATATCAAAATTACATTTCTCGGCCATATCGCATAGATCTCACTGTGAAAAGGCTTAAATGGCTTTTTTTAATTAAGTTTGAAGATTGCGCTCAAACCAAATGTCCTAGAACTAAATTTCCAAATGTAACTACTAGATTGTGATAAAATACACTATTGGGTGAAGTTTGGTTGACTTCTGCGCAGCGGTTTGGGAGTTAACATTAAAATTACATTTCTCGGCCATATCGCATAGATATCACTGTGAAAAGGCTTAAATGACTTTTTAATTAAGTTTGATGATTGCGTTCAAACAAAATGTCCTAGAACAAAATTTTCAAATGTAACTACTAGATTGTGATACAATACACTATTGGGTGAAGTTTGGTTGACTTCTGCGCAGCGGTTTGGGAGTTAACATCAAAATTACATTTCTCGGCCATATCGCATAGATCTCACTGTGAAAAGGCTTAAATGGCTTTTTTGACCTAAGTTTGAGGATTGCGCTCAAATCAAATGTCCTAGAACCAAATTTCCACATGTAACTACTAGATTGTCATACAATACACTAATGGGTGAAGTTTGGTTTACTTCTGCGCAGCGGTTTGGGAGTTAACATCAAAATTACATTTCTCGGCCATATCGCATAGATCTCACTGTGAAAAGGCTTAAATGGCTTTTTTGACCTAAGTTTGAGGATTGCGCTCAAATCAAATGTCCTAGAACACAATTTCCACATGTAACTACTAGATTGTGATACAATACACTATTGGGTGAAGTTTGGTTGACTTC
Source organism: Corythoichthys intestinalis (assembly GCF_030265065.1). Lineage (NCBI taxonomy): Eukaryota > Metazoa > Chordata > Actinopteri > Syngnathiformes > Syngnathidae > Corythoichthys > Corythoichthys intestinalis. The sequence continues at coordinate 2,769,745 of NC_080405.1, read as the reverse complement.
TGCGCAGCGGTTTGGGAGTGAACATCAAAATTACATTTCTCGGCCATATCGCATAGATCTCACTGTGAAAACGCTTAAATGACTTTTTTTAATTAAGTTTGAAGATTGTGCTCAAATCAAATGTCCTAGAATTAAATTTCCAAATGTAACTACTAGATTGTGATAAAATACACTATTGGGTGAAGTTTGGTTGACTTCTGCGCAGCGGTTTGGGAGTTAACATCAAAATTACATTTCTCGGCCATATCGCATAGATCTCACTGTGAAAAGGCTTAAATGACTTTTTTTAATTAAGTTTGAAGATTGCGCTCAAACCAAATGTCCTAGAACTAAATTTCCAAATGTAACTACTAGATTGTGATAAAATACACTATTGGGTGAAGTTTGGTTGACTTCTGCGCTGCGGTTTGGGAGTTAATATCAAAATTACATTTCTCGGCCATATCGCATAGATCTCACTGTGAAAAGGCTTAAATGACTTTTTTTAATTAAGTTTGAAGATTGCGCTCAAACTAAATGTCCTAGAACTAAATTTCCAAATGTAACTACTAGATTGTGATACAATACACTATTGGGTGAAGTTTGGTTGACTTCTGCGCAGCGGTTTGGGAGTTAACATCAAAATTACATTTCTCGGCCATATCGCATAGATCTCACTGTGAAAAGGCTTAAATGACTTTTTTAATTAAGTTTGATGATTGCGCTCAAACAAAATGTCCTAGAACAAATTTTTCAAAAGTAACTACTAGATTGTGATACAATACACTATTGGGTGAAGTTTGGTTGACTTCTGCGCAGCGGTTTGGGAGTTAACATCAAATTTACATTTCTCGGCCATATCGCGTAGATCTCACTGTGAAAAGGCTTAAATGGCTTTTTTGACCTAAGTTTGAGGATTGCGCTCAAATCAAATGTCCTAGAACCAAATTTCCACATGTAACTACTAGATTGTGATACAATACACTATTGGGTGAAGTTTGGTTTACTTCTGCGCAGCGGTTTGGGAGTTAACATCAAAATTACATTTCTCGGCCATGTCGCATAGATCTCACTGTGAAAAGGCTTAAATGGCTTTTTTGACCTAAGTTTGAGGATTGCGCTCAAATCAAATGTCCTAGAACCAAATTTCTACATGTAACTACTAGATTGTGATACAATACACTAATAGGTGAAGTTTGGTTGACTTCTGCGCAGCGGTTTGGGAGTGAACATCAAAATTACATTTCTCGGCCATATCGCATAGATCTCACTGTGAAAAGGCTTAAATGACTTTTTTTAATTAAGTTTGAAGATTGCGCTCAAACCAAATGTCCTAGAACTAAATTTCCAAATGTAACTACTAGATTGTGATAAAATACACTATTGGGTGAAGTTTGGTTGACTTCTGCGCAGCGGTTTGGGAGTTAACATCAAAATTACATTTCTCGGCCATATCGCATAGATCTCACTGTGAAAAGGCTTAAATGACTTTTTTAATTAAGTTTGATGATTGCGCTCAAACAAAATGTCCTAGAACAAAATTTTCAAATGTAACTACTAGATTGTGATACAATACACTATTGGGTGAAGTTTGGTTTACTTCTGCGCAGCGGTTTGGGAGTTAACATCAAAATTACATTTCTCGGCCATATCGCATAGATCTCACTGTGCAAAGGCTTAAATGGCTTTTTTGACCTAAGTTTGAGGATTGCGCTCAAATCAAATGTCCTAAGAACCAAATTTCTACATGTAACTACTAGATTGTGATAAAACACATTATTGGGTGAAGTTTGGTTGACTTCTGCGCAGCGGTTTGGGAGTGAACATCAAAATTACATTTCTCGGCCATATCGCATAGATCTCACTGTGAAAACGCTTAAATGACTTTTTTTAATTAAGTTTGAAGATTGTGCTCAAATCAAATGTCCTAGAATTAAATTTCCAAATGTAACTACTAGATTGTGATAAAATACACTATTGGGTGAAGTTTGGTTGACTTCTGCGCAGCGGTTTGGGAGTTAACATCAAAATTACATTTCTCGGCCATATCGCATAGATCTCACTGTGAAAAGGCTTAAATGACTTTTTTTAATTAAGTTTGAAGATTGCGCTCAAACCAAATGTCCTAGAACTAAATTTCCAAATGTAACTACTAGATTGTGATAAAATACACTATTGGGTGAAGTTTGGTTGACTTCTGCGCTGCGGTTTGGGAGTTAACATCAAAATTACATTTCTCGGCCATATCGCATAGATCTCACTGTGAAAAGGCTTAAATGACTTTTTTTAATTAAGTTTGAAGATTGCGCTCAAACCAAATGTCCTAGAACCAAATTTCCACATGTAACTACTAGATTGTGATACAATACACTATTGGGTGAAGTTTGGTTTACTTCTGCGCAGCGGTTTGGGAGTTAACATCAAAATTACATTTCTCGGCCATGTCGCATAGATCTCACTGTGAAAAGGCTTAAATGGCTTTTTTGACCTAAGTTTGAGGATTGCGCTCAAATCAAATGTCCTAGAACCAAATTTCCACATGTAACTACTAGATTGTGATACAATACACTATTGGGTGAAGTTTGGTTGACTTCTGCGCAGCGGTTTGGGAGTTAACATCAAATTTACATATCTCGGCCATATCGCATAGATCTCACTGTGAAAAGGCTTAAATGACTTTTTTAATTAAGTTTGATGATTGCGCTCAAACAAAATGTCCTAGAACAAAATTTTCAAAAGTAACTACTAGATTGTGATACAATACACTATTGGGTGAAGTTTGGTTTACTTCTGCGCAGCGGTTTGGGAGTTAACATCAAAATTACATTTCTCGGCCATGTCGCATAGATCTCACTGTGAAAAGGCTTAAATGGCTTTTTTGACCTAAGTTTGAGGATTGCGCTCAAATCAAATGTCCTAGAACCAAATTTCTACATGTAACTACTAGATTGTGATACAATACACTAATAGGTGAAGTTTGGTTGACTTCTGTGCAGCGGTTTGGGAGTGAACATCAAAATTACATTTCTCGGCCATATCGCATAGATCTCACTGTGAAAAGGCTTAAATGACTTTTTTTAATTAAGTTTTAAGATTGCGCTCAAACCAAATGTCCTAGAACTAAATTTCCATATGTAACTACTAGATTGTGATACAATACACTATTGGGTGAAGTTTGGTTGACTTCTGCGCAGCGGTTTGGGAGTTAACATCAAAATTACATTTCTCGGCCATATCGCATAGATCTCACTGTGAAAAGGCTTAAATGACTTTTTTAATTAAGTTTGATGATTGCGCTCAAACAAAATGTCCTAGAACAAAATTTTCAAATGTAACTACTAGATTGTGATACAATACACTATTGGGTGAAGTTTGGTTGACTTCTGCGCAGCGGTTTGGGAGTTAACATCAAAATTACATTTCTCGGCCATATCGCATAGATCTCACTGTGAAAAGGCTTAAATGGCTTTTTTGACCTATGTTTGAGGATTGCGCTCAAATCAAATGTCCTAGAACCAAATTTCCACATGTAACTACTAGATTGTGATACAATACACTAATGGGTGAAGTTTGGTTTACTTCTGCGCAGCGGTTTGGGAGTTAATATCAAAATTACATTTCTCGGCCATATCGCATAGATCTCACTGTGAAAAGGCTTAAATGGCTTTTTTTAATTAAGTTTGAAGATTGCGCTCAAACCAAATGTCCTAGAACTAAATTTCCAAATGTAACTACTAGATTGTGATAAAATACACTATTGGGTGAAGTTTGGTTGACTTCTGCGCAGCGGTTTGGGAGTTAACATTAAAATTACATTTCTCGGCCATATGACATAGATATCACTGTGAAAAGGCTTAAATGACTTTTTAATTAAGTTTGATGATTGCGTTCAAACAAAATGTCCTAGAACAAAATTTTCAAATGTAACTACTAGATTGTGATACAATACACTATTGGGTGAAGTTTGGTTGACTTCTGCGCAGCGGTTTGGGAGTTAACATCAAAATTACATTTCTCGGCCATATCGCATAGATCTCACTGTGAAAAGGCTTAAATGGCTTTTTTGACCTAAGTTTGAGGATTGCGCTCAAATCAAATGTCCTAGAACCAAATTTCCACATGTAACTACTAGATTGTCATACAATACACTAATGGGTGAAGTTTGGTTTACTTCTGCGCAGCGGTTTGGGAGTTAACATCAAAATTACATTTCTCGGCCATATCGCATAGATCTCACTGTGAAAAGGCTTAAATGGCTTTTTTGACCTAAGTTTGAGGATTGCGCTCAAATCAAATGTCCTAGAACCAAATTTCCACATGTAACTACTAGATTGTGATACAATACACTATTGCGTGAAGTTTGGTTGACTTCTGCGCAGCGGTTTGGGAGTGAACATCAAAATTACATTTCTCGGCCATATCGCATAGATCTCACTGTGAAAACGCTTAAATGACTTTTTTTAATTAAGTTTGAAGATTGTGCTCAAATCAAATGTCCTAGAATTAAATTTCCAAATGTAACTACTAGATTGTGATAAAATACACTATTGGGTGAAGTTTGGTTGACTTCTGCGCAGCGGTTTGGGAGTTAACATCAAAATTACATTTCTCGGCCATATCGCATAGATCTCACTGTGAAAAGGCTTAAATGACTTTTTTTAATTAAGTTTGAAGATTGCGCTCAAACCAAATGTCCTAGAACTAAATTTCCAAATGTAACTACTAGATTGTGATAAAATACACTATTGGGTGAAGTTTGGTTGACTTCTGCGCTGCGGTTTGGGAGTTAACATCAAAATTACATTTCTCGGCCATATCGCATAGATCTCACTGTGAAAAGGCTTAAATGACTTTTTTTAATTAAGTTTGAAGATTGCGCTCAAACTAAATGTCCTAGAACTAAATTTCCAAATGTAACTACTAGATTGTGATACAATACACTATTGGGTGAAGTTTGGTTGACTTCTGCGCAGCGGTTTGGGAGTTAACATCAAAATTACATTTCTCGGCCATATCGCATAGATCTCACTGTGAAAAGGCTTAAATGACTTTTTTAATTAAGTTTGATGATTGCGCTCAAACAAAATGTCCTAGAACAAATTTTTCAAAAGTAACTACTAGATTGTGATACAATACACTATTGGGTGAAGTTTGGTTGACTTCTGCGCAGCGGTTTGGGAGTTAACATCAAATTTACATTTCTCGGCCATATCGCGTAGATCTCACTGTGAAAAGGCTTAAATGGCTTTTTTGACCTAAGTTTGAGGATTGCGCTCAAATCAAATGTCCTAGAACAAAATTTCCACATGTAACTACTAGATTGTGATACAATACACTATTGGGTGAAGTTTGGTTTACTTCTGCGCAGCGGTTTGGGAGTTAACATCAAAATTACATTTCTCGGCCATGTCGCATAGATCTCACTGTGAAAAGGCTTAAATGGCTTTTTTGACCTAAGTTTGAGGATTGCGCTCAAATCAAATGTCCTAGAACCAAATTTCTACATGTAACTACTAGATTGTGATACAATACACTAATAGGTGAAGTTTGGTTGACTTCTGCGCAGCGGTTTGGGAGTGAACATCAAAATTACATTTCTCGGCCATATCGCATAGATCTCACTGTGAAAAGGCTTAAATGACTTTTTTAATTAAGTTTGATGATTGCGCTCAAACAAAATGTCCTAGAACAAATTTTTCAAAAGTAACTACTAGATTGTGATACAATACACTATTGCGTGAAGTTTGGTTGACTTCTGCGCAGCGGTTTGGGAGTGAACATCAAAATTACATTTCTCGGCCATATCGCATAGATCTCACTGTGAAAACGCTTAAATGACTTTTTTTAATTAAGTTTGAAGATTGTGCTCAAATCAAATGTCCTAGAATTAAATTTCCAAATGTAACTACTAGATTGTGATAAAATACACTATTGGGTGAAGTTTGGTTGACTTCTGCGCAGCGGTTTGGGAGTTAACATCAAAATTACATTTCTCGGCCATATCGCATAGATCTCACTGTGAAAAGGCTTAAATGACTTTTTTTAATTAAGTTTGAAGATTGCGCTCAAACCAAATGTCCTAGAACTAAATTTCCAAATGTAACTACTAGATTGTGATAAAATACACTATTGGGTGAAGTTTGGTTGACTTCTGCGCTGCGGTTTGGGAGTTAACATCAAAATTACATTTCTCGGCCATATCGCATAGATCTCACTGTGAAAAGGCTTAAATGACTTTTTTTAATTAAGTTTGAAGATTGCGCTCAAACTAAATGTCCTAGAACTAAATTTCCAAATGTAACTACTAGATTGTGATACAATACACTATTGGGTGAAGTTTGGTTGACTTCTGCGCAGCGGTTTGGGAGTTAACATCAAAATTACATTTCTCGGCCATATCGCATAGATCTCACTGTGAAAAGGCTTAAATGACTTTTTTAATTAAGTTTGATGATTGCGCTCAAACAAAATGTCCTAGAACAAATTTTTCAAAAGTAACTACTAGATTGTGATACAATACACTATTGGGTGAAGTTTGGTTGACTTCTGCGCAGCGGTTTGGGAGTTAACATCAAATTTACATTTCTCGGCCATATCGCGTAGATCTCACTGTGAAAAGGCTTAAATGGCTTTTTTGACCTAAGTTTGAGGATTGCGCTCAAATCAAATGTCCTAGAACAAAATTTCCACATGTAACTACTAGATTGTGATACAATACACTATTGGGTGAAGTTTGGTTTACTTCTGCGCAGCGGTTTGGGAGTTAACATCAAAATTACATTTCTCGGCCATGTCGCATAGATCTCACTGTGAAAAGGCTTAAATGGCTTTTTTGACCTAAGTTTGAGGATTGCGCTCAAATCAAATGTCCTAGAACCAAATTTCTACATGTAACTACTAGATTGTGATACAATACACTAATAGGTGAAGTTTGGTTGACTTCTGCGCAGCGGTTTGGGAGTGAACATCAAAATTACATTTCTCGGCCATATCGCATAGATCTCACTGTGAAAAGGCTTAAATGACTTTTTTAATTAAGTTTGATGATTGCGCTCAAACAAAATGTCCTAGAACAAAATTTTCAAATGTAACTACTAGATTGTGATACAATACACTATTGGGTGAAGTTTGGTTTACTTCTGCGCAGCGGTTTGGGAGTTAACATCAAAATTACATTTCTCGGCCATATCGCATAGATCTCACTGTGCAAAGGCTTAAATGGCTTTTTTGACCTAAGTTTGAGGATTGCGCTCAAATCAAATGTCCTAAGAACCAAATTTCTACATGTAACTACTAGATTGTGATAAAACACACTATTGGGTGAAGTTTGGTTGACTTCTGCGCAGCGGTTTGGGAGTGAACATCAAAATTACATTTCTCGGCCATATCACATAGATCTCACTGTGAAAACGCTTAAATGACTTTTTTTAATTAAGTTTGAAGATTGTGCTCAAATCAAATGTCCTAGAATTAAATTTCCAAATGTAACTACTAGATTGTGATAAAATACACTATTGGGTGAAGTTTGGTTGACTTCTGCGCAGCGGTTTGGGAGTTAACATCAAAATTACATTTCTCGGCCATATCGCATAGATCTCACTGTGAAAAGGCTTAAATGACTTTTTTTAATTAAGTTTGAAGATTGCGCTCAAACCAAATGTCCTAGAACTAAATTTCCAAATGTAACTACTAGATTGTGATAAAATACACTATTGGGTGAAGTTTGGTTGACTTCTGCGCTGCGGTTTGGGAGTTAACATCAAAATTACATTTCTCGGCCATATCGCATAGATCTCACTGTGAAAAGGCTTAAATGACTTTTTTTAATTAAGTTTGAAGATTGCGCTCAAACCAAATGTCCTAGAACCAAATTTCCACATGTAACTACTAGATTGTGATACAATACACTATTGGGTGAAGTTTGGTTTACTTCTGCGCAGCGGTTTGGGAGTTAACATCAAAATTACATTTCTCGGCCATATCGCATAGATCTCACTGTGAAAAGGCTTAAATGGCTTTTTTGACCTAAGTTTGAGGATTGCGCTCAAATCAAATGTCCTAGAACCAAATTTCCACATGTAACTACTAGATTGTCATACAATACACTAATGGGTGAAGTTTGGTTTACTTCTGCGCAGCGGTTTGGGAGTTAACATCAAAATTACATTTCTCGGCCATATCGCATAGATCTCACTGTGAAAAGGCTTAAATGGCTTTTTTGACCTAAGTTTGAGGATTGCGCTCAAATCAAATGTCCTAGAACCAAATTTCCACATGTAACTACTAGATTGTGATACAATACACTATTGCGTGAAGTTTGGTTGACTTCTGCGCAGCGGTTTGGGAGTGAACATCAAAATTACATTTCTCGGCCATATCGCATAGATCTCACTGTGAAAACGCTTAAATGACTTTTTTTAATTAAGTTTGAAGATTGTGCTCAAATCAAATGTCCTAGAATTAAATTTCCAAATGTAACTACTAGATTGTGATAAAATACACTATTGGGTGAAGTTTGGTTGACTTCTGCGCAGCGGTTTGGGAGTTAACATCAAAATTACATTTCTCGGCCATATCGCATAGATCTCACTGTGAAAAGGCTTAAATGACTTTTTTTAATTAAGTTTGAAGATTGCGCTCAAACCAAATGTCCTAGAACTAAATTTCCAAATGTAACTACTAGATTGTGATAAAATACACTATTGGGTGAAGTTTGGTTGACTTCTGCGCTGCGGTTTGGGAGTTAACATCAAAATTACATTTCTCGGCCATATCGCATAGATCTCACTGTGAAAAGGCTTAAATGACTTTTTTTAATTAAGTTTGAAGATTGCGCTCAAACTAAATGTCCTAGAACTAAATTTCCAAATGTAACTACTAGATTGTGATACAATACACTATTGGGTGAAGTTTGGTTGACTTCTGCGCAGCGGTTTGGGAGTTAACATCAAAATTACATTTCTCGGCCATATCGCATAGATCTCACTGTGAAAAGGCTTAAATGACTTTTTTAATTAAGTTTGATGATTGCGCTCAAACAAAATGTCCTAGAACAAATTTTTCAAAAGTAACTACTAGATTGTGATACAATACACTATTGGGTGAAGTTTGGTTGACTTCTGCGCAGCGGTTTGGGAGTTAACATCAAATTTACATTTCTCGGCCATATCGCGTAGATCTCACTGTGAAAAGGCTTAAATGGCTTTTTTGACCTAAGTTTGAGGATTGCGCTCAAATCAAATGTCCTAGAACAAAATTTCCACATGTAACTACTAGATTGTGATACAATACACTATTGGGTGAAGTTTGGTTTACTTCTGCGCAGCGGTTTGGGAGTTAACATCAAAATTACATTTCTCGGCCATGTCGCATAGATCTCACTGTGAAAAGGCTTAAATGGCTTTTTTGACCTAAGTTTGAGGATTGCGCTCAAATCAAATGTCCTAGAACCAAATTTCTACATGTAACTACTAGATTGTGATACAATACACTAATAGGTGAAGTTTGGTTGACTTCTGCGCAGCGGTTTGGGAGTGAACATCAAAATTACATTTCTCGGCCATATCGCATAGATCTCACTGTGAAAAGGCTTAAATGACTTTTTTAATTAAGTTTGATGATTGCGCTAAAACAAAATGTCCTAGAACAAAATTTTCAAATGTAACTACTAGATTGTGATACAATACACTATTGGGTGAAGTTTGGTTTACTTCTGCGCAGCGGTTTGGGAGTTAACATCAAAATTACATTTCTCGGCCATATCGCATAGATCTCACTGTGCAAAGGCTTAAATGGCTTTTTTGACCTAAGTTTGAGGATTGCGCTCAAATCAAATGTCCTAAGAACCAAATTTCTACATGTAACTACTAGATTGTGATAAAACACACTATTGGGTGAAGTTTGGTTGACTTCTGCGCAGCGGTTTGGGAGTGAACATCAAAATTACATTTCTCGGCCATATCACATAGATCTCACTGTGAAAACGCTTAAATGACTTTTTTTAATTAAGTTTGAAGATTGTGCTCAAATCAAATGTCCTAGAATTAAATTTCCAAATGTAACTACTAGATTGTGATAAAATACACTATTGGGTGAAGTTTGGTTGACTTCTGCGCAGCGGTTTGGGAGTTAACATCAAAATTACATTTCTCGGCCATATCGCATAGATCTCACTGTGAAAAGGCTTAAATGACTTTTTTTAATTAAGTTTGAAGATTGCGCTCAAACCAAATGTCCTAGAACTAAATTTCCAAATGTAACTACTAGATTGTGATAAAATACACTATTGGGTGAAGTTTGGTTGACTTCTGCGCTGCGGTTTGGGAGTTAACATCAAAATTACATTTCTCGGCCATATCGCATAGATCTCACTGTGAAAAGGCTTAAATGACTTTTTTTAATTAAGTTTGAAGATTGCGCTCAAACCAAATGTCCTAGAACCAAATTTCCACATGTAACTACTAGATTGTGATACAATACACTATTGGGTGAAGTTTGGTTTACTTCTGCGCAGCGGTTTGGGAGTTAACATCAAAATTACATTTCTCGGCCATATCGCATAGATCTCACTGTGAAAAGGCTTAAATGGCTTTTTTGACCTAAGTTTGAGGATTGCGCTCAAATCAAATGTCCTAGAACCAAATTTCTACATGTAACTACTAGATTGTGATACAATACACTATTGGGTGAAGTTTGGTTGACTTCTGCGCAGCGGTTTGGGAGTTAACATCAAAATTACATTTCTCGGCCATATCGCATAGATCTCACTGTGAAAAGGCTTAAATGGCTTTTTTGACCTAAGTTTGAGGATTGCGCTCAAATCAAATGTCCTAGAACCAAATTTCCACATGTAACTACTAGATTGTGATACAATACACTATTGGGTGAAGTTTGGTTGACTTCTGCGCAGCGGTTTGGGAGTTAACATCAAAATTACATTTCTCGGCCATATCGCATAGATCTCACTGTGAAAAGGCTTAAATGGCTTTTTTGACCTATGTTTGAGGATTGCGCTCAAATCAAATGTCCTAGAACCAAATTTCCACATGTAACTACTAGATTGTGATACAATACACTAATGGGTGAAGTTTGGTTTACTTCTGCGCAGCGGTTTGGGAGTTAACATCAAAATTACATTTCTCGGCCATATCGCATAGATCTCACTGTGAAAAGGCTTAAATGGCTTTTTTTAATTAAGTTTGAAGATTGCGCTCAAACCAAATGTCGAACTAAATTTCCAAATGTAACTACTAGATTGTGATAAAATACACTATTGGGTGAAGTTTGGTTGACTTCTGCGCAGCGGTTTGGGAGTTAACATCAAAATTACATTTCTCGGCCATATCGCATAGATCTCACTGTGAAAAGGCTTAAATGACTTTTTTAATTAAGTTTGATGATTGCGTTCAAACAAAATGTCCTAGAACAAAATTTTCAAATGTAACTACTAGATTGTGATACAATACACTATTGGGTGAAGTTTGGTTGACTTCTGCGCAGCGGTTTGGGAGTTAACATCAAAATTACATTTCTCGGCCATATCGCATAGATCTCACTGTGAAAAGGCTTAAATGGCTTTTTTGACCTAAGTTTGAGGATTGCGCTCAAATCAAATGTCCTAGAACCAAATGTCCACATGTAACTACTAGATTGTCATACAATACACTAATGGGTGAAGTTTGGTTTACTTCTACGCAGCGGTTTGGGAGTTAACATCAAAATTACATTTCTCGGCCATATCGCATAGATCTCACTGTGAAAAGGCTTAAATGGCTTTTTTGACCTAAGTTTGAGGATTGCGCTCAAATCAAATGTCCTAGAACCAAATTTCCACATGTAACTACTAGATTGTGATACAATACACTATTGGGTGAAGTTTGGTTGACTTCTGCGCAGCGGTTTGGGAGTTAACATCAAAATTACATTTCTCGGCCATATCGCATAGATCTCACTGTGAAAAGGCTTAAATGGCTTTTTTGACCTAAGTTTGAGGATTGCGCTCAAATCAAATGTCCTAGAACCAAATTTCCACATGTAACTACTAGATTGTGATACAATACACTAATGGGTGAAGTTTGGTTTACTTCTGCGCAGCGGTTTGGGAGTTAACATCAAAATTACATTTCTCGGCCATATCGCATAGATCTCACTGTGAAAAGGCTTAAATGGCTTTTTTTAATTAAGTTTGAAGATTGCGCTCAAACCTAATGTCGAACTAAATTTCCAAATGTAACTACTAGATTGTGATAAAATACACTATTGGGTGAAGTTTGGTTGACTTCTGCGCAGCGGTTTGGGAGTTAACATCAAAATTACATTTCTCGGCCATATCGCATAGATCTCACTGTGAAAAGGCTTAAATGACTTTTTTAATTAAGTTTGATGATTGCGTTCAAACAAAATGTCCTAGAACAAAATTTTCAAATGTAACTACTAGATTGTGATACAATACACTATTGGGTGAAGTTTGGTTGACTTCTGCGCAGCGGTTTGGGAGTGAACATCAAAATTACATTTCTCGGCCATATCGCATAGATCTCACTGTGAAAAGGCTTAAATGACTTTTTTTAATTAAGTTTGAAGATTGCGCTCAAACCAAATGTCCTAGAACTAAATTTCCAAATGTAACTACTAGATTGTGATAAAATACACTATTGGGTGAAGTTTGGTTGACTTCTGCGCAGCGGTTTGGGAGTTAACATCAAAATTACATTTCTCGGCCATATCGCATAGATCTCACTGTGAAAAGGCTTAAATGACTTTTTTAATTAAGTTTGATGATTGCGCTCAAACAAAATGTCCTAGAACAAAATTTTCAAATGTAACTACTAGATTGTGATACAATACACTATTGGGTGAAGTTTGGTTTACTTCTGCGCAGCGGTTTGGGAGTTAACATAAAAATTACATTTCTCGGCCATATCGCATAGATCTCACTGTGCAAAGGCTTAAATGGCTTTTTTGACCTAAGTTTGAGGATTGCGCTCAAATCAAATGTCCTAAGAACCAAATTTCTACATGTAACTACTAGATTGTGATAAAATACACTATTGGGTGAAGTTTGGTTGACTTCTGCGCAGCGGTTTGGGAGTTAACATCAAAATTACATTTCTCGGCCATATCGCATAGATCTCACTGTGAAAAGGCTTAAATGACTTTTTTTAATTAAGTTTGAAGATTGCGCTCAAACCAAATGTCCTAGAACTAAATTTCCAAATGTAACTACTAGATTGTGATAAAATACACTATTGGGTGAAGTTTGGTTGACTTCTGCGCTGCGGTTTGGGAGTTAACATCAAAATTACATTTCTCGGCCATATCGCATAGATCTCACTGTGAAAAGGCTTAAATGACTTTTTTTAATTAAGTTTGAAGATTGCGCTCAAACCAAATGTCCTAGAACTAAATTTCCAAATGTAACTACTAGATTGTGATACAATACACTATTGGGTGAAGTTTGGTTGATTTCTGCGCAGCGGTTTGGGAGTTAACATCAAAATTACATTTCTCGGCCATATCGCATAGATCTCACTGTGAAAAGGCTTAAATGACTTTTTTAATTAAGTTTGATGATTGCGCTCAAACAAAATGTCCTAGAACAAAATTTTCAAATGTAACTACTAGATTGTGATACAATACACTATTGGGTGAAGTTTGGTTGACTTCTGCGCAGCGGTTTGGGAGTTAACATCAAAATTACATTTCTCGGCCATATCGCATAGATCTCACTGTGAAAAGGCTTAAATGGCTTTTTTGACCTAAGTTTGAGGATTGCGCTCAAATCAAATGTCCTAGAACCAAATTTCCACATGTAACTACTAGATTGTGATACAATACACTAATGGGTGAAGTTTGGTTTACTTCTGCGCAGCGGTTTGGGAGTTAACATCAAAATTACATTTCTCGGCCATATCGCATAGATCTCACTGTGAAAAGGCTTAAATGGCTTTTTTGACCTAAGTTTGAGGATTGCGCTCAAATCAAATGTCTTAGAACCAAATTTCTACATGTAACTACTAGATTGTGATACAATACACTAATGGGTGAAGTTTGGTTGACTTCTGCGCAGCGGTTTGGGAGTTAACATCAAATTTACATTTCTCGGCCATATCGCATAGATCTCACTGTGAAAAGGCTTAAATGACTTTTTTAATTAAGTTTGATGATTGCGCTCAAACAAAATGTCCTAGAACAAAATTTTCCAATGTAACTACTAGATTGTGATACAATACACTATTGGGTGAAGTTTGGTTTACTTCTGCGCAGCGGTTTGGGAGTTAACATCAAAATTACATTTCTCGGCCATATCGCATAGATCTCACTGTGAAAAGGCTTAAATGGCTTTTTTGACCTAAGTTTGAGGATTGCGCTCAAATCAAATGTCGTAGAACCAAATTTCCACATGTAACTACTAGATTGTGATACAATACACTAATGGGTGAAGTTTGGTTGACTTCTGCGCAGCGGTTTGGTAGTGAACATCAAAATTACATTTCTCGGCCATATCGCAAAGATCTCACTCTGAAAAGGCTTAAATGACTTTTTTTAATTAAGTTTGAACATTGCGCTCAAACCAAATGTCCTAGAACGAAATTTTCAAATGTAACTACTAGATTGTGATACAATACACTATTGGGTGAAGTTTGGTTGACTTCTGCGCAGCGGTTTGGGAGTTAACATCAAATTTACATTTCTCGGCCATATCGCATAGATCTCACTGTGAAAAGGCTTAAATGACTTTTTTAATTAAGTTTTATGATTGCGCTCAAACAAAATGTCCTAGAACAAAATTTTCAAAAGTAACTACTAGATTGTGATACAATACACTATTGGGTGAAGTTTGGTTTACTTCTGCGCAGCGGTTTGGGAGTTAACATCAAAATTACATTTCTCGGCCATGTCGCATAGATCTCACTGTGAAAAGGCTTAAATGGCTTTTTTGACCTAAGTTTGAGGATTGCGCTCAAATCAAATGTCCTAGAACCAAATTTCTACATGTAACTACTAGATTGTGATACAATACACTAATAGGTGAAGTTTGGTTGACTTCTGCGCAGCGGTTTGGGAGTGAACATCAAAATTACATTTCTCGGCCATATCGCATAGATCTCACTGTGAAAAGGCTTAAATGACTTTTTTTAATGAAGTTTGAAGATTGCGCTCAAACCAAATGTCCTAGAACTAAATTTCCAAATGTAACTACTAGATTGTGATACAATACACTATTGGGTGAAGTTTGGTTGACTTCTGCGCAGCGGTTTGGGAGTTAACATCAAAATTACATTTCTCGGCCATATCGCATAGATCTCACTGTGAAAAGGCTTAAATGACTTTTTTAATTAAGTTTGATGATTGCGTTCAAACAAAATGTCCTAGAACAAAATTTTCAAATGTAACTACTAGATTGTGATACAATACACTATTGGGTGAAGTTTGGTTGACTTCTGCGCAGCGGTTTGGGAGTTAACATCAAAATTACATTTCTCGGCCATATTGCATAGATCTCACTGTGAAAAGGCTTAAATGGCTTTTTTGACCTAAGTTTGAGGATTGCGCTCAAATCAAATGTCCTAGAACCAAATTTCTACATGTAACTACTAGATTGTGATACAATACACTATTGGGTGAAGTTTGGTTGACTTCTGCGCAGCGGTTTGGGAGTTAACATCAAAATTACATTTCTCGGCCATATCGCATAGATCTCACTGTGAAAAGGCTTAAATGGCTTTTTTGACCTAAGTTTGAGGATTGCGCTCAAATCAAATGTCCTAGAACCAAATTTCCACATGTAACTACTAGATTGTGATACAATACACTATTGGGTGAAGTTTGGTTGACTTCTGCGCAGCGGTTTGGGAGTTAACATCAAAATTACATTTCTCGGCCATATCGCATAGATCTCACTGTGAAAAGGCTTAAATGGCTTTTTTGACCTAAGTTTGAGGATTGCGCTCAAATCAAATGTCCTAGAACCAAATTTCCACATGTAACTACTAGATTGTGATACAATACACTAATGGGTGAAGTTTGGTTTACTTCTGCGCAGCGGTTTGGGAGTTAACATCAAAATTACATTTCTCGGCCATATCGCATAGATCTCACTGTGAAAAGGCTTAAATGGCTTTTTTTAATTAAGTTTGAAGATTGCGCTCAAACCAAATGTCGAACTAAATTTCCAAATGTAACTACTAGATTGTGATAAAATACACTATTGGGTGAAGTTTGGTTGACTTCTGCGCAGCGGTTTGGGAGTTAACATCAAAATTACATTTCTCGGCCATATCGCATAGATCTCACTGTGAAAAGGCTTAAATGACTTTTTTAATTAAGTTTGATGATTGCGTTCAAACAAAATGTCCTAGAAAAAAATTTTCAAATGTAACTACTAGATTGTGATACAATACACTATTGGGTGAAGTTTGGTTGACTTCTGCGCAGCGGTTTGGGAGTTAACATCAAAATTACATTTCTCGGCCATATCGCATAGATCTCACTGTGAAAAGGCTTAAATGGCTTTTTTGACCTAAGTTTGAGGATTGCGCTCAAATCAAATGTCCTAGAACCAAATGTCCACATGTAACTACTAGATTGTCATACAATACACTAATGGGTGAAGTTTGGTTTACTTCTACGCAGCGGTTTGGGAGTTAACATCAAAATTACATTTCTCGGCCATATCGCATAGATCTCACTATGAAAAGGCTTAAATGGCTTTTTTGACCTAAGTTTGAGGATTGCGCTCAAATCAAATGTCCTAGAACCAAATTTCCACATGTAACTACTAGATTGTGATACAATACACTATTGGGTGAAGTTTGGTTGACTTCTGCGCAGCGGTTTGGGAGTTAACATCAAAATTACATTTCTCGGCCATATCGCATAGATCTCACTGTGAAAAGGCTTAAATGGCTTTTTTGACCTAAGTTTGAGGATTGCGCTCAAATCAAATGTCCTAGAACCAAATTTCCACATGTAACTACTAGATTGTGATACAATACACTAATGGGTGAAGTTTGGTTTACTTCTGCGCAGCGGTTTGGGAGTTAACATCAAAATTACATTTCTCGGCCATATCGCATAGATCTCACTGTGAAAAGGCTTAAATGGCTTTTTTTAATTAAGTTTGAAGATTGCGCTCAAACCAAATGTCGAACTAAATTTCCAAATGTAACTACTAGATTGTGATAAAATACACTATTGTGTGAAGTTTGGTTGACTTCTGCGCAGCGGTTTGGGAGTTAACATCAAAATTACATTTCTCGGCCATATCGCATAGATCTCACTGTGAAAAGGCTTAAATGACTTTTTTAATTAAGTTTGATGATTGCGTTCAAACAAAATGTCCTAGAACAAAATTTTCAAATGTAACTACTAGATTGTGATACAATACACTATTGGGTGAAGTTTGGTTGACTTCTGCGCAGCGGTTTGGGAGTTAACATCAAAATTACATTTCTCGGCCATATTGCATAGATCTCACTGTGAAAAGGCTTAAATGGCTTTTTTGACCTAAGTTTGAGGATTGCGCTCAAATCAAATGTCCTAGAACCAAATTTCCACATGTAACTACTAGATTGTGATACAATACACTAATGGGTGAAGTTTGGTTTACTTCTGCGCAGCGGTTTGGGAGTTAACATCAAAATTACATTTCTCGGCCATATCGCATAGATCTCACTGTGAAAAGGCTTAAATGGCTTTTTTGTCCTAAGTTTGAGGATTGCGCTCAAATCAAATGTCCTAGAACCAAATTTCCACATGTAACTACTAGATTGTGATACAATACACTATTGGGTGAAGTTTGGTTGACTTCTGCGCAGCGGTTTGGGAGTTAACATCAAAATTACATTTCTCGGCCATATCGCATAGATCTCACTGTGAAAAGGCTTAAATGGCTTTTTTGACCTAAGTTTGAGGATTGCGCTCAAATCAAATGTCCTAGAACCAAATTTCCACATGTAACTACTAGATTGTGATACAATACACTAATGGGTGAAGTTTGGTTTACTTCTGCGCAGCGGTTTGGGAGTTAACATCAAAATTACATTTCTCGGCCATATCGCATAGATCTCACTGTGAAAAGGCTTAAATGGCTTTTTTGACCTAAGTTTGAGGATTGCGCTCAAATCAAATGTCCTAGTACCAAATTTCTACATGTAACTACTAGATTGTGATACAATACACTAATGGGTGAAGTTTGGTTTACTTCTGCGCAGCTGTTTGGGAGTTAACATCAAAATTACATTTCTCGGCCATATCGCATAGATCTTACTGTGAAAAGGCTTAAATGACTTTTTTAATTAAGTTTGATGATTGCGCTCAAACAAAATGTCCTAGAACAAAATTTTCCAATGTAACTACTAGATTGTGATACAATACACTATTGGGTGAAGTTTGGTTTACTTCTGCGCAGCGGTTTGGGAGTTAACATCAAAATTACATTTCTCGGCCATATCGCATAGATCTCACTGTGAAAAGGCTTAAATGGCTTTTTTGACCTAAGTTTGAGGATTGCGCTCAAATCAAATGTCCTAGAACCAAATTTCCACATGTAACTACTAGATTGTGATACAATACACTAATGGGTGAAGTTTGGTTGACTTCTGCGCAGTGGTTTGGTAGTGAACATCAAAATTACATTTCTCGGCCATATCGCATAGATCTCACTGTGAAAAGGCTTAAATGACTTTTTTTTAATTAAGTTTGAACATTGCGCTCAAACCAAATGTCCTAGAACGAAATTTTCAAATGTAACTACTAGATTGTGATACAATACACTATTGGGTGAAGTTTGGTTGACTTCTGCGCAGCGGTTTGGGAGTTAACATCAAATTTACATTTCTCGGCCATATCGCATAGATCTCACTGTGAAAAGGCTTAAATGGCTTTTTTGACCTAAGTTTGAGGATTGCGCTCAAATCAAATGTCCTAGAACCAAATTTCCACATGTAACTACTAGATTGTGATACAATACACTATTGGGTGAAGTTTGGTTGACTTCTGCGCAGCGGTTTGGGAGTTAACATCAAAATTACATTTCTCGGCCATATCGCATAGATCTCACTGTGAAAAGGCTTAAATGGCTTTTTTGACCTAAGTTTGAGGATTGCGCTCAAATCAAATGTCCTAGAACCAAATTTCCACATGTAACTACTAGATTGTGATACAATACACTAATGGGTGAAGTTTGGTTTACTTCTGCGCAGCGGTTTGGGAGTTAACATCAAAATTACATTTCTCGGCCATATCGCATAGATCTCACTGTGAAAAGGCTTAAATGGCTTTTTTGACCTAAGTTTGAGGATTGCGCTCAAATCAAATGTCCTAGAACCAAATTTCCACATGTAACTACTAGATTGTGATACAATACACTATTGGGTGAAGTTTGGTTGACTTCTGCGCAGCGGTTTGGGAGTTAACATCAAAATTACATTTCTCGGCCATATCGCATAGATCTCACTGTGAAAAGGCTTAAATGGCTTTTTTGACCTAAGTTTGAGGATTGCGCTCAAATCAAATGTCCTAGAACCAAATTTCCACATGTAACTACTAGATTGTGATACAATACACTAATGGGTGAAGTTTGGTTTACTTCTGCGCAGCGGTTTGGGAGTTAACATCAAAATTACATTTCTCGGCCATATCGCATAGATCTCACTGTGAAAAGGCTTAAATGGCTTTTTTGACCTAAGTTTGAGGATTGCGCTCAAATCAAATGTCCTAGTACCAAATTTCTACATGTAACTACTAGATTGTGATACAATACACTAATGGGTGAAGTTTGGTTTACTTCTGCGCAGCGGTTTGGGAGTTAACATCAAAATTACATTTCTCGGCCATATCGCATAGATCTTACTGTGAAAAGGCTTAAATGACTTTTTTAATTAAGTTTGATGATTGCGCTCAAACAAAATGTCCTAGAACAAAATTTTCCAATGTAACTACTAGATTGTGATACAATACACTATTGGGTGAAGTTTGGTTTACTTCTGCGCAGCGGTTTGGGAGTTAACATCAAAATTACATTTCTCGGCCATATCGCATAGATCTCACTGTGAAAAGGCTTAAATGGCTTTTTTGACCTAAGTTTGAGGATTGCGCTCAAATCAAATGTCCTAGAACCAAATTTCCACATGTAAAAACTAGATTGTGATACAATACACTAATGGGTGAAGTTTGGTTGACTTCTGCGCAGTGGTTTGGTAGTGAACATCAAAATTACATTTCTCGGCCATATCGCATAGATCTCACTGTGAAAAGGCTTAAATGACTTTTTTTTAATTAAGTTTGAACATTGCGCTCAAACCAAATGTCCTAGAACGAAATTTTCAAATGTAACTACTAGATTGTGATACAATACACTATTGGGTGAAGTTTGGTTGACTTCTGCGCAGCGGTTTGGGAGTTAACATCAAATTTACATTTCTCGGCCATATCGCATAGATCTCACTGTGAAAAGGCTTAAATGACTTATTTAATTAAGTTTGATGATTGCGCTCAAACAAAATGTCCTAGAACAAAATTTTCAAAAGTAACGACTAGATTGTGATACAATACACTATTGGGTGAAGTTTGGTTTACTTCTGCGCAGCGGTTTGGGAGTTAACATCAAAATTACATTTCTCGGCCATGTCGCATAGATCTCACTGTGAAAAGGCTTAAATGGCTTTTTTGACCTAAGTTTGAGGATTGCGCTCAAATCAAATGTCCTAGAACCAAATTTCCACATGTAACTACTAGATTGTGATACAATACACTAATGGGTGAAGTTTGGTTGACTTCTGCGCAGCGGTTTGGGAGTTAACATCAAAATTACATTTCTCGGCCATATCGCATAGATCTCACTGTGAAAAGGCTTAAATGACTTTTTTAATTAAGTTTGATGATTGCGCTCAAACAAAATGTCCTAGAACAAAATTTTCAAAAGTAACTACTAGATTGTGATACAATACACTATTGGGTGAAGTTTGGTTTACTTCTGCGCAGCGGTTTGGGAGTTAACATCAAAATTACATTTCTCGGCCATGTCGCATAGATCTCACTGTGAAAAGGCTTAAATGGCTTTTTTGACCTAAGTTTGAGGATTGCGCTCAAATCAAATGTCCTAGAACCAAATTTCTACATGTAACTACTAGATTGTGATACAATACACTATTGGGTGAAGTTTGGTTTACTTCTGCGCAGCGGTTTGGGAGTTAACATCAAAATTACATTTCTCGGCCATGTCGCATAGATCTCACTGTGAAAAGGCTTAAATGGCTTTTTTGACCTAAGTTTGAGGATTGCGCTCAAATCAAATGTCCTAGAACCAAATTTCCACATGTAACTACTAGATTGTGATACAATACACTAATGGGTGAAGTTTGGTTTACTTCTGCGCAGCGGTTTGGGAGTTAACATCAAAATTACATTTCTCGGCCATATCGCATAGATCTCACTGTGAAAAGGCTTAAATGGCTTTTTTTAATTAAGTTTGAAGATTGCGCTCAAACCAAATGTCGAACTAAATTTCCAAATGTAACTACTAGATTGTGATAAAATACACTATTGGGTGAAGTTTGGTTGACTTCTGCGCAGCGGTTTGGGAGTTAACATCAAAATTACATTTCTCGGCCATATCGCATAGATCTCACTGTGAAAAGGCTTAAATGACTTATTTAATTAAGTTTGAAGATTGCGCTCAAACCAAATGTCGAACTAAATTTCCACATGTAACTACTAGATTGTGATACAATACACTATTGGGTGAAGTTTGGTTGACTTCTGCGCAGCGGTTTGGGAGTTAACATCAAAATTACATTTCTCGGCCATATCGCATAGATCTCACTGTGAAAAGGCTTAAATGGCTTTTTTGACCTAAGTTTGAGGATTGCGCTCAAATCAAATGTCCTAGAACCAAATTTCCACATGTAACTACTAGATTGTGATACAATACACTAATGGGTGAAGTTTGGTTTACTTCTGCGCAGCGGTTTGGGAGTTAACATCAAAATTACATTTCTCGGCCATATCGCATAGATCTCACTGTGAAAAGGCTTAAATGGCTTTTTTGACCTAAGTTTGAGGATTGCGCTCAAATCAAATGTCCTAGAACCAAATTTCCACATGTAACTACTAGATTGTGATACAATACACTATTGGGTGAAGTTTGGTTGACTTCTGCGCAGCGGTTTGGGAGTTAACATCAAAATTACATTTCTCGGCCATATCGCATAGATCTCACTGTGAAAAGGCTTAAATGGCTTTTTTGACCTAAGTTTGAGGATTGCGCTCAAATCAAATGTCCTAGAACCAAATTTCCACATGTAACTACTAGATTGTGATACAATACACTAATGGGTGAAGTTTGGTTTACTTCTGCGCAGCGGTTTGGGAGTTAACATCAAAATTACATTTCTCGGCCATATCGCATAGATCTCACTGTGAAAAGGCTTAAATGGCTTTTTTGACCTAAGTTTGAGGATTGCGCTCAAATCAAATGTCCTAGTACCAAATTTCTACATGTAACTACTAGATTGTGATACAATACACTAATGGGTGAAGTTTGGTTTACTTCTGCGCTGCGGTTTGGGAGTTAACATCAAAATTACATTTCTCGGCCATATCGCATAGATCTTACTGTGAAAAGGCTTAAATGACTTTTTTAATTAAGTTTGATGATTGCGCTCAAACAAAATGTCCTAGAACAAAATTTTCCAATGTAACTACTAGATTGTGATACAATACACTATTGGGTGAAGTTTGGTTTACTTCTGCGCAGCGGTTTGGGAGTTAACATCAAAATTACATTTCTCGGCCATATCGCATAGATCTCACTGTGAAAAGGCTTAAATGGCTTTTTTGACCTAAGTTTGAGGATTGCGCTCAAATCAAATGTCCTAGAACCAAATTTCCACATGTAACTACTAGATTGTGATACAATACACTAATGGGTGAAGTTTGGTTGACTTCTGCGCAGTGGTTTGGTAGTGAACATCAAAATTACATTTCTCGGCCATATCGCATAGATCTCACTGTGAAAAGGCTTAAATGACTTTTTTTTAATTAAGTTTGAACATTGCGCTCAAACCAAATGTCCTAGAACGAAATTTTCAAATGTAACTACTAGATTGTGATACAATACACTATTGGGTGAAGTTTGGTTGACTTCTGCGCAGCGGTTTGGGAGTTAACATCAAATTTACATTTCTCGGCCATATCGCATAGATCTCACTGTGAAAAGGCTTAAATGACTTATTTAATTAAGTTTGATGATTGCGCTCAAACAAAATGTCCTAGAACAAAATTTTCAAAAGTAACGACTAGATTGTGATACAATACACTATTGGGTGAAGTTTGGTTTACTTCTGCGCAGCGGTTTGGGAGTTAACATCAAAATTACATTTCTCGGCCATGTCGCATAGATCTCACTGTGAAAAGGCTTAAATGGCTTTTTTGACCTAAGTTTGAGGATTGCGCTCAAATCAAATGTCCTAGAACCAAATTTCCACATGTAACTATTAGATTGTGATACAATACACTAATGGGTGAAGTTTGGTTGACTTCTGCGCAGCGGTTTGGGAGTTAACATCAAAATTACATTTCTCGGCCATATCGCATAGATCTCACTGTGAAAAGGCTTAAATGACTTTTTTAATTAAGTTTGATGATTGCGCTCAAACAAAATGTCCTAGAACAAAATTTTCAAAAGTAACTACTAGATTGTGATACAATACACTATTGGGTGAAGTTTGGTTTACTTCTGCGCAGCGGTTTGGGAGTTAACATCAAAATTACATTTCTCGGCCATGTCGCATAGATCTCACTGTGAAAAGGCTTAAATGGCTTTTTTGACCTAAGTTTGAGGATTGCGCTCAAATCAAATGTCCTAGAACCAAATTTCTACATGTAACTACTAGATTGTGATACAATACACTATTGGGTGAAGTTTGGTTTACTTCTGCGCAGCGGTTTGGGAGTTAACATCAAAATTACATTTCTCGGCCATGTCGCATAGATCTCACTGTGAAAAGGCTTAAATGGCTTTTTTGACCTAAGTTTGAGGATTGCGCTCAAATCAAATGTCCTAGAACCAAATTTCCACATGTAACTACTAGATTGTGATACAATACACTAATGGGTGAAGTTTGGTTTACTTCTGCGCAGCGGTTTGGGAGTTAACATCAAAATTACATTTCTCGGCCATGTCGCATAGATCTCACTGTGAAAAGGCTTAAATGGCTTTTTTGACCTAAGTTTGAGGATTGCGCTCAAATCAAATGTCCTAGAACCAAATTTCCACATGTAACTACTAGATTGTGATACAATACACTAATGGGTGAAGTTTGGTCGACTTCTGCGCAGCGGTTTGGGAGTTAACATCAAAATTACATTTCTCGGCCATATCGCATAGATCTCACTGTGAAAAGGCTTAAATGACTTTTTTAATTAAGTTTGATGATTGCGCTCAAACAAAATGTCCTAGAACAAAATTTTCAAAAGTAACTACTAGATTGTGATACAATACACTATTGGGTGAAGTTTGGTTTACTTCTGCGCAGCGGTTTGGGAGTTAACATCAAAATTACATTTCTCGGCCATGTCGCATAGATCTCACTGTGAAAAGGCTTAAATGGCTTTTTTGACCTAAGTTTGAGGATTGCGCTCAAATCAAATGTCCTAGAACCAAATTTCTACATGTAACTACTAGATTGTGATACAATACACTATTGGGTGAAGTTTGGTTTACTTCTGCGCAGCGGTTTGGGAGTTAACATCAAAATTACATTTCTCGGCCATGTCGCATAGATCTCACTGTGAAAAGGCTTAAATGGCTTTTTTGACCTAAGTTTGAGGATTGCGCTCAAATCAAATGTCCTAGAACCAAATTTCCACATGTAACTACTAGATTGTGATACAATACACTAATGGGTGAAGTTTGGTTTACTTCTGCGCAGCGGTTTGGGAGTTAACATCAAAATTACATTTCTCGGCCATATCGCATAGATCTCACTGTGAAAAGGCTTAAATGGCTTTTTTTAATTAAGTTTGAAGATTGCGCTCAAACCAAATGTCGAACTAAATTTCCAAATGTAACTACTAGATTGTGATAAAATACACTATTGGGTGAAGTTTGGTTGACTTCTGCGCAGCGGTTTGGGAGTTAACATCAAAATTACATTTCTCGGCCATATCGCATAGATCTCACTGTGAAAAGGCTTAAATGACTTATTTAATTAAGTTTGAAGATTGCGCTCAAACCAAATGTCGAACTAAATTTCCACATGTAACTACTAGATTGTGATACAATACACTATTGGGTGAAGTTTGGTTGACTTCTGCGCAGCGGTTTGGGAGTTAACATCAAAATTACATTTCTCGGCCATATCGCATAGATCTCACTGTGAAAAGGCTTAAATGGCTTTTTTGACCTAAGTTTGAGGATTGCGCTCAAATCAAATGTCCTAGAACCAAATTTCCACATGTAACTACTAGATTGTGATACAATACACTAATGGGTGAAGTTTGGTTTACTTCTGCGCAGCGGTTTGGGAGTTAACATCAAAATTACATTTCTCGGCCATATCGCATAGATCTCACTGTGAAAAGGCTTAAATGGCTTTTTTGACCTAAGTTTGAGGATTGCGCTCAAATCAAATGTCCTAGAACCAAATTTCCACATGTAACTACTAGATTGTGATACAATACACTATTGGGTGAAGTTTGGTTGACTTCTGCGCAGCGGTTTGGGAGTTAACATCAAAATTACATTTCTCGGCCATATCGCATAGATCTCACTGTGAAAAGGCTTAAATGGCTTTTTTGACCTAAGTTTGAGGATTGCGCTCAAATCAAATGTCCTAGAACCAAATTTCCACATGTAACTACTAGATTGTGATACAATACACTAATGGGTGAAGTTTGGTTTACTTCTGCGCAGCGGTTTGGGAGTTAACATCAAAATTACATTTCTCGGCCATATCGCATAGATCTCACTGTGAAAAGGCTTAAATGGCTTTTTTGACCTAAGTTTGAGGATTGCGCTCAAATCAAATGTCCTAGTACCAAATTTCTACATGTAACTACTAGATTGTGATACAATACACTAATGGGTGAAGTTTGGTTTACTTCTGCGCTGCGGTTTGGGAGTTAACATCAAAATTACATTTCTCGGCCATATCGCATAGATCTTACTGTGAAAAGGCTTAAATGACTTTTTTAATTAAGTTTGATGATTGCGCTCAAACAAAATGTCCTAGAACAAAATTTTCCAATGTAACTACTAGATTGTGATACAATACACTATTGGGTGAAGTTTGGTTTACTTCTGCGCAGCGGTTTGGGAGTTAACATCAAAATTACATTTCTCGGCCATATCGCATAGATCTCACTGTGAAAAGGCTTAAATGGCTTTTTTGACCTAAGTTTGAGGATTGCGCTCAAATCAAATGTCCTAGAACCAAATTTCCACATGTAACTACTAGATTGTGATACAATACACTAATGGGTGAAGTTTGGTTGACTTCTGCGCAGTGGTTTGGTAGTGAACATCAAAATTACATTTCTCGGCCATATCGCATAGATCTCACTGTGAAAAGGCTTAAATGACTTTTTTTTAATTAAGTTTGAACATTGCGCTCAAACCAAATGTCCTAGAACGAAATTTTCAAATGTAACTACTAGATTGTGATACAATACACTATTGGGTGAAGTTTGGTTGACTTCTGCGCAGCGGTTTGGGAGTTAACATCAAATTTACATTTCTCGGCCATATCGCATAGATCTCACTGTGAAAAGGCTTAAATGACTTATTTAATTAAGTTTGATGATTGCGCTCAAACAAAATGTCCTAGAACAAAATTTTCAAAAGTAACGACTAGATTGTGATACAATACACTATTGGGTGAAGTTTGGTTTACTTCTGCGCAGCGGTTTGGGAGTTAACATCAAAATTACATTTCTCGGCCATGTCGCATAGATCTCACTGTGAAAAGGCTTAAATGGCTTTTTTGACCTAAGTTTGAGGATTGCGCTCAAATCAAATGTCCTAGAACCAAATTTCCACATGTAACTATTAGATTGTGATACAATACACTAATGGGTGAAGTTTGGTTGACTTCTGCGCAGCGGTTTGGGAGTTAACATCAAAATTACATTTCTCGGCCATATCGCATAGATCTCACTGTGAAAAGGCTTAAATGACTTTTTTAATTAAGTTTGATGATTGCGCTCAAACAAAATGTCCTAGAACAAAATTTTCAAAAGTAACTACTAGATTGTGATACAATACACTATTGGGTGAAGTTTGGTTTACTTCTGCGCAGCGGTTTGGGAGTTAACATCAAAATTACATTTCTCGGCCATGTCGCATAGATCTCACTGTGAAAAGGCTTAAATGGCTTTTTTGACCTAAGTTTGAGGATTGCGCTCAAATCAAATGTCCTAGAACCAAATTTCTACATGTAACTACTAGATTGTGATACAATACACTATTGGGTGAAGTTTGGTTTACTTCTGCGCAGCGGTTTGGGAGTTAACATCAAAATTACATTTCTCGGCCATGTCGCATAGATCTCACTGTGAAAAGGCTTAAATGGCTTTTTTGACCTAAGTTTGAGGATTGCGCTCAAATCAAATGTCCTAGAACCAAATTTCCACATGTAACTACTAGATTGTGATACAATACACTAATGGGTGAAGTTTGGTTTACTTCTGCGCAGCGGTTTGGGAGTTAACATCAAAATTACATTTCTCGGCCATGTCGCATAGATCTCACTGTGAAAAGGCTTAAATGGCTTTTTTGACCTAAGTTTGAGGATTGCGCTCAAATCAAATGTCCTAGAACCAAATTTCCACATGTAACTACTAGATTGTGATACAATACACTAATGGGTGAAGTTTGGTCGACTTCTGCGCAGCGGTTTGGGAGTTAACATCAAAATTACATTTCTCGGCCATATCGCATAGATCTCACTGTGAAAAGGCTTAAATGACTTTTTTAATTAAGTTTGATGATTGCGCTCAAACAAAATGTCCTAGAACAAAATTTTCAAAAGTAACTACTAGATTGTGATACAATACACTATTGGGTGAAGTTTGGTTTACTTCTGCGCAGCGGTTT
The DNA here is from genome assembly GCF_030265065.1 of Corythoichthys intestinalis. Taxonomy (NCBI): domain Eukaryota; kingdom Metazoa; phylum Chordata; class Actinopteri; order Syngnathiformes; family Syngnathidae; genus Corythoichthys; species Corythoichthys intestinalis. The sequence goes on along the minus strand of NC_080405.1, from coordinate 2,741,667 downwards.
GGGAGTTAACATCAAAATTACATTTCTCGGCCATGTCGCATAGATCTCACTGTGAAAAGGCTTAAATGGCTTTTTTGACCTAAGTTTGAGGATTGCGCTCAAATCAAATGTCCTAGAACCAAATTTCTACATGTAACTACTAGATTGTGATACAATACACTATTGGGTGAAGTTTGGTTTACTTCTGCGCAGCGGTTTGGGAGTTAACATCAAAATTACATTTCTCGGCCATGTCGCATAGATCTCACTGTGAAAAGGCTTAAATGGCTTTTTTGACCTAAGTTTGAGGATTGCGCTCAAATCAAATGTCCTAGAACCAAATTTCCACATGTAACTACTAGATTGTGATACAATACACTAATGGGTGAAGTTTGGTTTACTTCTGCGCAGCGGTTTGGGAGTTAACATCAAAATTACATTTCTCGGCCATATCGCATAGATCTCACTGTGAAAAGGCTTAAATGGCTTTTTTTAATTAAGTTTGAAGATTGCGCTCAAACCAAATGTCGAACTAAATTTCCAAATGTAACTACTAGATTGTGATAAAATACACTATTGGGTGAAGTTTGGTTGACTTCTGCGCAGCGGTTTGGGAGTTAACATCAAAATTACATTTCTCGGCCATATCGCATAGATCTCACTGTGAAAAGGCTTAAATGACTTATTTAATTAAGTTTGAAGATTGCGCTCAAACCAAATGTCGAACTAAATTTCCACATGTAACTACTAGATTGTGATACAATACACTATTGGGTGAAGTTTGGTTGACTTCTGCGCAGCGGTTTGGGAGTTAACATCAAAATTACATTTCTCGGCCATATCGCATAGATCTCACTGTGAAAAGGCTTAAATGGCTTTTTTGACCTAAGTTTGAGGATTGCGCTCAAATCAAATGTCCTAGAACCAAATTTCCACATGTAACTACTAGATTGTGATACAATACACTAATGGGTGAAGTTTGGTTTACTTCTGCGCAGCGGTTTGGGAGTTAACATCAAAATTACATTTCTCGGCCATATCGCATAGATCTCACTGTGAAAAGGCTTAAATGGCTTTTTTGACCTAAGTTTGAGGATTGCGCTCAAATCAAATGTCCTAGAACCAAATTTCCACATGTAACTACTAGATTGTGATACAATACACTATTGGGTGAAGTTTGGTTGACTTCTGCGCAGCGGTTTGGGAGTTAACATCAAAATTACATTTCTCGGCCATATCGCATAGATCTCACTGTGAAAAGGCTTAAATGGATTTTTTGACCTAAGTTTGAGGATTGCGCTCAAATCAAATGTCCTAGAACCAAATTTCCACATGTAACTACTAGATTGTGATACAATACACTAATGGGTGAAGTTTGGTTTACTTCTGCGCAGCGGTTTGGGAGTTAACATCAAAATTACATTTCTCGGCCATATCGCATAGATCTCACTGTGAAAAGGCTTAAATGGCTTTTTTGACCTAAGTTTGAGGATTGCGCTCAAATCAAATGTCCTAGTACCAAATTTCTACATGTAACTACTAGATTGTGATACAATACACTAATGGGTGAAGTTTGGTTTACTTCTGCGCAGCGGTTTGGGAGTTAACATCAAAATTACATTTCTCGGCCATATCGCATAGATCTTACTGTGAAAAGGCTTAAATGACTTTTTTAATTAAGTTTGATGATTGCGCTCAAACAAAATGTCCTAGAACAAAATTTTCCAATGTAACTACTAGATTGTGATACAATACACTATTGGGTGAAGTTTGGTTTACTTCTGCGCAGCGGTTTGGGAGTTAACATCAAAATTACATTTCTCGGCCATATCGCATAGATCTCACTGTGAAAAGGCTTAAATGGCTTATTTGACCTAAGTTTGAGGATTGCGCTCAAATCAAATGTCCTAGAACCAAATTTCCACATGTAACTACTAGATTGTGATACAATACACTAATGGGTGAAGTTTGGTTGACTTCTGCGCAGTGGTTTGGTAGTGAACATCAAAATTACATTTCTCGGCCATATCGCATAGATCTCACTGTGAAAAGGCTTAAATGACTTTTTTTTAATTAAGTTTGAACATTGCGCTCAAACCAAATGTCCTAGAACGAAATTTTCAAATGTAACTACTAGATTGTGATACAATACACTATTGGGTGAAGTTTGGTTGACTTCTGCGCAGCGGTTTGGGAGTTAACATCAAATTTACATTTCTCGGCCATATCGCATAGATCTCACTGTGAAAAGGCTTAAATGACTTATTTAATTAAGTTTGATGATTGCGCTCAAACAAAATGTCCTAGAACAAAATTTTCAAAAGTAACGACTAGATTGTGATACAATACACTATTGGGTGAAGTTTGGTTTACTTCTGCGCAGCGGTTTGGGAGTTAACATCAAAATTACATTTCTCGGCCATGTCGCATAGATCTCACTGTGAAAAGGCTTAAATGGCTTTTTTGACCTAAGTTTGAGGATTGCGCTCAAATCAAATGTCCTAGAACCAAATTTCCACATGTAACTACTAGATTGTGATACAATACACTAATGGGTGAAGTTTGGTTGACTTCTGCGCAGCGGTTTGGGAGTTAACATCAAAATTACATTTCTCGGCCATATCGCATAGATCTCACTGTGAAAAGGCTTAAATGACTTTTTTAATTAAGTTTGATGATTGCGCTCAAACAAAATGTCCTAGAACAAAATTTTCAAAAGTAACTACTAGATTGTGATACAATACACTATTGGGTGAAGTTTGGTTTACTTCTGCGCAGCGGTTTGGGAGTTAACATCAAAATTACATTTCTCGGCCATGTCGCATAGATCTCACTGTGAAAAGGCTTAAATGGCTTTTTTGACCTAAGTTTGAGGATTGCGCTCAAATCAAATGTCCTAGAACCAAATTTCTACATGTAACTACTAGATTGTGATACAATACACTATTGGGTGAAGTTTGGTTTACTTCTGCGCAGCGGTTTGGGAGTTAACATCAAAATTACATTTCTCGGCCATGTCGCATAGATCTCACTGTGAAAAGGCTTAAATGGCTTTTTTGACCTAAGTTTGAGGATTGCGCTCAAATCAAATGTCCTAGAACCAAATTTCCACATGTAACTACTAGATTGTGATACAATACACTAATGGGTGAAGTTTGGTTTACTTCTGCGCAGCGGTTTGGGAGTTAACATCAAAATTACATTTCTCGGCCATATCGCATAGATCTCACTGTGAAAAGGCTTAAATGGCTTTTTTTAATTAAGTTTGAAGATTGCGCTCAAACCAAATGTCGAACTAAATTTCCAAATGTAACTACTAGATTGTGATAAAATACACTATTGGGTGAAGTTTGGTTGACTTCTGCGCAGCGGTTTGGGAGTTAACATCAAAATTACATTTCTCGGCCATATCGCATAGATCTCACTGTGAAAAGGCTTAAATGACTTATTTAATTAAGTTTGATGATTGCGCTCAAACAAAATGTCCTAGAACAAAATTTTCAAAAGTAACTACTAGATTGTGATACAATACACTATTGGGTGAAGTTTGGTTTACTTCTGCGCAGCGGTTTGGGAGTTAACATCAAAATTACATTTCTCGGCCATGTCGCATAGATCTCACTGTGAAAAGGCTTAAATGGCTTTTTTGACCTAAGTTTGAGGATTGCGCTCAAATCAAATGTCCTAGAACCAAATTTCCACATGTAACTACTAGATTGTGATACAATACACTAATGGGTGAAGTTTGGTTTACTTCTGCGCAGCGGCTTGGGAGTTAACATCAAAATTACATTTCTCGGCCATATCGCATAGATCTCACTGTGAAAAGGCTTAAATGGCTTTTTTTAATTAAGTTTGAAGATTGCGCTCAAACCAAATGTCGAACTAAATTTCCAAATGTAACTACTAGATTGTGATAAAATACACTATTGGGTGAAGTTTGGTTGACTTCTGCGCAGCGGTTTGGGAGTTAACATCAAAATTACATTTCTCGGCCATATCGCATAGATCTCACTGTGAAAAGGCTTAAATGACTTTTTTAATTAAGTTTGATGATTGCGTTCAAACAAAATGTCCTAGAACAAAATTTTCAAATGTAACTACTAGATTGTGATACAATACACTATTGGGTGAAGTTTGGTTGACTTCTGCGCAGCGGTTTGGGAGTTAACATCAAAATTACATTTCTTGGCCATATCGCATAGATCTCACTGTGAAAAGGCTTAAATGGCTTTTTTGACCTAAGTTTGAGGATTGCGCTCAAATCAAATGTCCTAGAACCAAATTTCCACATGTAACTACTAGATTGTGATACAATACACTAATGGGTGAAGTTTGGTTTACTTCTGCGCAGCGGTTTGGGAGTTAACATCAAAATTACATTTCTCGGCCATATCGCATAGATCTCACTGTGAAAAGGCTTAAATGGCTTTTTTGACCTAAGTTTGAGGATTGCGCTCAAATCAAATGTCCTAGAACCAAATTTCCACATGTAACTACTAGATTGTGATACAATACACTATTGGGTGAAGTTTGGTTGACTTCTGCGCAGCGGTTTGGGAGTTAACATCAAAATTACATTTCTCGGCCATATCGCATAGATCTCACTGTGAAAAGGCTTAAATGGCTTTTTTGACCTAAGTTTGAGGATTGCGCTCAAATCAAATGTCCTAGAACCAAATTTCCACATGTAACTACTAGATTGTGATACAATACACTAATGGGTGAAGTTTGGTTTACTTCTGCGCAGCGGTTTGGGAGTTAACATCAAAATTACATTTCTCGGCCATATCGCATAGATCTCACTGTGAAAAGGCTTAAATGGCTTTTTTGACCTAAGTTTGAGGATTGCGCTCAAATCAAATGTCCTAGAACCAAATTTCTACATGTAACTACTAGATTGTGATACAATACACTAATGGGTGAAGTTTGGTTTACTTCTGCGCAGCGGTTTGGGAGTTAACATCAAAATTACATTTCTCGGCCATATCGCGTAGATCTCACTGTGAAAAGGCTTAAATGGCTTTTTTGACCTAAGTTTGAGGATTGCGCTCAAATCAAATGTCCTAGAACCAAATTTCTACATGTAACTACTAGATTGTGATACAATACACTAATGGGTGAAGTTTGGTTTACTTCTGCGCAGCGGTTTGGGAGTTAACATCAAAATTACATTTCTCGGCCATATCGCATAGATCTCACTGTGAAAAGGCTTAAATGACTTTTTTTAATTAAGTTTGAACATTGTGCTCAAACCAAATGTCCTAGAACGACATTTTCAAATGTAACTACTAGATTGTGATACAATACACTATTGGGTGAAGTTTGGTTGACTTCTGCGCAGCGGTTTGGGAGTTAACATCAAAATTACATTTCTCGGCCATATCGCATAGATCTCACTGTGAAAAGGCTTAAATGGCTTTTTTGACCTAAGTTTGAGGATTGCGCTCAAATCAAATGTCCTAGAACCAAATTTCTACATGTAACTACTAGATTGTGATACAATACACTAATGGGTGAAGTTTGGTTGACTTCTGCTTAGCGGTTTGGGAGTTAACATCAAAATTACATTTCTCGGCCATATCGCATAGATCTCACTGTGAAAAGGCTTAAATGACTTTTTTAATTAAGTTTGATGATTGCACTCAAACAAAATGTCCTAGAACAAAATTTTCCAATGTAACTACTAGATTGTGATACAATACACTATTGGGTTAAGTTTGGTTTACTTCTGCGCAGCGGTTTGGGAGTTAACATCAAAATTACATTTCTCGGCCATATCGCATAGATCTCACTGTGAAAAGGCTTAAATGGCTTTTTTGACCTAAGTTTGAGGATTGCGCTCAAATCAAATGTCCTAGAACCAAATTTCCACATGTAACTACTAGATTGTGATACAATACACTAATGGGTGAAGTTTGGTTGACTTCTGCGCAGCGGTTTGGTAGTGAACATCAAAATTACATTTCTCGGCCATATCGCATAGATCTCACTGTGAAAAGGCTTAAATGACTTTTTTTAATTAAGTTTGAACATTGTGCTCAAACCAAATGTCCTAGAACGACATTTTCAAATGTAACTACTAGATTGTGATACAATACACTATTGGGTGAAGTTTGGTTGACTTCTGCGCAGCGGTTTGGGAGTTAACATCAAATTTACATTTCTCGGCCATATCGCATAGATCTCACTGTGAAAAGGCTTAAATGACTTTTTTAATTAAGTTTGATGATTGCGCTCAAACAAAATGTCCTAGAACAAAATTTTCAAAAGTAACTACTAGATTGTGATACAATACACTATTGGGTGAAGTTTGGTTTACTTCTGCGCAGCGGTTTGGGAGTTAACATCAAAATTACATTTCTCGGCCATGTCGCATAGATCTCACTATGAAAAGGCTTAAATGGCTTTTTTGACCTAAGTTTGAGGATTGCGCTCAAATCAAATGTCCTAGAACCAAATTTCCACATGTAACTACTAGATTGTGATACAATACACTAATGGGTGAAGTTTGGTTTACTTCTGCGCAGCGGTTTGGGAGTTAACATCAAAATTACATTTCTCGGCCATATCGCATAGATCTCACTGTGAAAAGGCTTAAATGGCTTTTTTGACCTAAGTTTGATGATTGCGCTCAAACAAAATGTCCTAGAATAAAATTTTCCAATGTAACTACTAGATTGTGATACAATACACTATTGGGTGAAGTTTGGTTGACTTCTGCGCAGCGGTTTGGGAGTTAACATCAAAATTACATTTCTCGGCCATATCGCATAGATCTCACTGTGAAAAGGCTTAAATGGCTTTTTTGACCTAAGTTTGAGGATTGCGCTCAAATCAAATGTCCTAGAACCAAATTTCCACATGTAACTACTAGATTGTCATACAATACACTAATGGGTGAAGTTTGGTTTACTTCTGCGCAGCGGTTTGGGAGTTAACATCAAAATTACATTTCTCGGCCATATCGCATAGATCTCACTGTGAAAAGGCTTAAATGGCTTTTTTGACCTAAGTTTGAGGATTGCGCTCAAATCAAATGTCCTAGAACCAAATTTCCACATGTAACTACTAGATTGTGATACAATACACTATTGGGTGAAGTTTGGTTGACTTCTGCGCAGCGGTTTGGGAGTTAACATCAAAATTACATTTCTCGGCCATATCGCATAGATCTCACTGTGAAAAGGCTTAAATGGCTTTTTTGACCTAAGTTTGAGGATTGCGCTCAAATCAAATGTCCTAGAACCAAATTTCCACATGTAACTACTAGATTGTGATACAATACACTAATGGGTGAAGTTTGGTTTACTTCTGCGCAGCGGTTTGGGAGTTAACATCAAAATTACATTTCTCGGCCATATCGCATAGATCTCACTGTGAAAAGGCTTAAATGGCTTTTTTGACCTAAGTTTGAGGATTGCGCTCAAATCAAATGTCCTAGAACCAAATTTCTACATGTAACTACTAGATTGTGATACAATACACTAATGGGTGAAGTTTGGTTGACTTCTGCGCAGCGGTTTGGGAGTTAACATCAAAATTACATTTCTCGGCCTTATCGCATAGATCTCACTGTGAAAAGGCTTAAATGACTTTTTTAATTAAGTTTGATGATTGCGCTCAAACAAAATGTCCTCGAACAAAATTTTCCAATGTAACTACTAGATTGTGATACAATACACTATTGGGTGAAGTTTGGTTTACTTCTGCGCAGCGGTTTGGGAGTTAACATCAAAATTACATTTCTCGGCCATATCGCATAGATCTCACTGTGAAAAGGCTTAAATGGCTTTTTTGACCTAAGTTTGAGGATTGCGCTCAAATCAAATGTCCTAGAACCAAATTTCCACATGTAACTACTAGATTGTGATACAATACACTAATGGGTGAAGTTTGGTTGACTTCTGCGCAGCGGTTTGGTAGTGAACATCAAAATTACATTTCTCGGCCATATCGCATAGATCTCACTGTGAAAAGGCTTAAATGACTTTTTTTAATTAAGTTTGAACATTGTGCTCAAACCAAATGTCCTAGAACGACATTTTCAAATGTAACTACTAGATTGTGATACAATACACTATTGGGTGAAGTTTGGTTGACTTCTGCGCAGCGGTTTGGGAGTTAACATCAAAATTACATTTCTCGGCCATATCGCATAGATCTCACTGTGAAAAGGCTTAAATGGCTTTTTTGACCTAAGTTTGAGGATTGCGCTCAAATCAAATGTCCTAGAACCAAATTTCCACATGTAACTACTAGATTGTCATACAATACACTAATGGGTGAAGTTTGGTTTACTTCTGCGCAGCGGTTTGGGAGTTAACATCAAAATTACATTTCTCGGCCATATCGCATAGATCTCACTGTGAAAAGGCTTAAATGGCTTTTTTGACCTAAGTTTGAGGATTGCGCTCAAATCAAATGTCCTAGAACCAAATTTCCACATGTAACTACTAGATTGTGATACAATACACTATTGGGTGAAGTTTGGTTGACTTCTGCGCAGCGGTTTTTTCTGAGTTGACATCAAAATTACATTTCTCGGCCATATCGCATAGATCTCACTGTGAAAAGGCTTAAATGGCTTTTTTGACCTAAGTTTGAGGATTGCGCTCAAATCAAATGTCCTAGAACCAAATTTCCACATGTAACTACTAGATTGTGATACAATACACTAATGGGTGAAGTTTGGTTTACTTCTGCGCAGCGGTTTGGGAGTTAACATCAAAATTACATTTCTCGGCCATATCGCATAGATCTCACTGTGAAAAGGCTTAAATGGCTTTTTTGACCTAAGTTTGAGGATTGCGCTCAAATCAAATGTCCTAGAACCAAATTTCTACATGTAACTACTAGATTGTGATACAATACACTAATGGGTGAAGTTTGGTTGACTTCTGCGCAGCGGTTTGGGAGTTAACATCAAAATTACATTTCTCGGCCATATCGCATAGATCTCACTGTGAAAAGGCTTAAATGACTTTTTTAATTAAGTTTGATGATTGCGCTCAAACAAAATGTCCTAGAATAAAATTTTCCAATGTAACTACTAGATTGTGATACAATATACTATTGGGTGAAGTTTGGTTGACTTCTGCGCAGCGGTTTGGGAGTTAACATCAAAATTACATTTCTCGGCCATATCGCATAGATCTCACTGTGAAAAGGCTTAAATGGCTTTTTTGACCTAAGTTTGAGGATTGCGCTCAAATCAAATGTCCTAGAACCAAATTTCCACATGTAACTACTAGATTGTGATACAATACACTATTGGGTGAAGTTTGGTTGACTTCTGCGCAGCGGTTTGGGAGTTAACATCAAAATTACATTTCTCGGCCATATCGCATAGATCTCACTGTGAAAAGGCTTAAATGGCTTTTTTGACCTAAGTTTGAGGATTGCGCTCAAATCAAATGTCCTAGAACCAAATTTCCACATGTAACTACTAGATTGTGATACAATACACTAATGGGTGAAGTTTGGTTTACTTCTGCGCAGCGGTTTGGGAGTTAACATCAAAATTACATTTCTCGGCCATATCGCATAGATCTCACTGTGAAAAGGCTTAAATGGCTTTTTTGACCTAAGTTTGAGGATTGCGCTCAAATCAAATGTCCTAGAACCAAATTTCTACATGTAACTACTAGATTGTGATACAATACACTAATGGGTGAAGTTTGGTTGACTTCTGCGCAGCGGTTTGGGAGTTGACATCAAAATTACATTTCTCGGCCATATCGCATAGATCTCACTGTGAAAAGGCTTAAATGACTTTTTTAATTAAGTTTGATGATTGCGCTCAAACAAAATGTCCTAGAACAAAATTTTCCAATGTAACTACTAGATTGTGATACAATACACTATTGGGTGAAGTTTGGTTTACTTCTGCGCAGCGGTTTGGGAGTTAACATCAAAATTACATTTCTCGGCCATATCGCATAGATCTCACTGTGAAAAGGCTTAAATGGCTTTTTTGACCTAAGTTTGAGGATTGCGCTCAAATCAAATGTCCTAGAACCAAATTTCCACATGTAACTACTAGATTGTGATACAATACACTAATGGGTGAAGTTTGGTTGACTTCTGCGCAGCGGTTTGGTAGTGAACATCAAAATTACATTTCTCGGCCATATCGCATAGATCTCACTGTGAAAAGGCTTAAATGGCTTTTTTTAATTAAGTTTGAACATTGTGCTCAAACCAAATGTCCTAGAACGACATTTTCAAATGTAACTACTAGATTGTGATACAATACACTATTGGGTGAAGTTTGGTTGACTTCTGCGCAGCGGTTTGGGAGTTAACATCAAATTTACATTTCTCGGCCATATCGCATAGATCTCACTGTGAAAAGGCTTAAATGACTTTTTTAATTAAGTTTGATGATTGCGCTCAAACAAAATGTCCTAGAACAAAATTTTCAAAAGTAACTACTAGATTGTGATACAATATACTATTGGGTGAAGTTTGGTTTACTTCTGCGCAGCGGTTTGGGAGTTAACATCAAAATTACATTTCTCGGCCATGTCGCATAGATCTCACTGTGAAAAGGCTTAAATGGCTTTTTTGACCTAAGTTTGAGGATTGCGCTCAAATCAAATGTCCTAGAACCAAATTTCTACATGTAACTACTAGATTGTGATACAATACACTAATAGGTGAAGTTTGGTTGACTTCTGCGCAGCGGTTTGGGAGTGAACATCAAAATTACATTTCTCGGCCATATCGCATAGATCTCACTGTGAAAAGGCTTAAATGACTTTTTTAATTAAGTTTGATGATTGCGCTCAAACAAAATGTCCTAGAACAAAATTTTCAAATGTAACTACTAGATTGTGATACAATACACTATTGGGTGAAGTTTGGTTGACTTCTGCGCAGCGGTTTGGGAGTTAACATCAAAATTACATTTCTCGGCCATATCGCATAGATCTCACTGTGAAAAGGCTTAAATGGCTTTTTTGACCTAAGTTTGAGGATTACGCTCAAATCAAATGTCCTAGAACCAAATTTCCACATGTAACTACTAGATTGTGATACAATACACTATTGGGTGAAGTTTGGTTGACTTCTGCGCAGCGGTTTGGGAGTTAACATCAAAATTACATTTCTCGGCCATATCGCATAGATCTCACTGTGAAAAGGCTTAAATGGCTTTTTTGACCTATGTTTGAGGATTGCGCTCAAATCAAATGTCCTAGAACCAAATTTCCACATGTAACTACTAGATTGTGATAAAATACACTATTGGGTGAAGTTTGGTTGACTTCTGCGCAGCGGTTTGGGAGTTAACATCAAAATTACATTTCTCGGCCATATCGCATAGATCTCACTGTGAAAAGGCTTAAATGACTTTTTTAATTAAGTTTGATGATTGCGTTCAAACAAAATGTCCTAGAACAAAATTTTCAAATGTAACTACTAGATTGTGATACAATACACTATTGGGTGAAGTTTGGTTGACTTCTGCGCAGCGGTTTGGGAGTTAACATCAAAATTACATTTCTCGGCCATATCGCATAGATCTCACTGTGAAAAGGCTTAAATGGCTTTTTTGACCTAAGTTTGAGGATTGCGCTCAAATCAAATGTCCTAGAACCAAATTTCTACATGTAACTACTAGATTGTGATACAATACACTAATGGGTGAAGTTTGGTTGACTTCTGCGCAGCGGTTTGGGAGTTGACATCAAAATTACATTTCTCGGCCATATCGCATAGATCTCACTGTGAAAAGGCTTAAATGACTTTTTTAATTAAGTTTGATGATTGCGCTCAAACAAAATGTCCTAGAACAAAATTTTCCAATGTAACTACTAGATTGTGATACAATACACTATTGGGTGAAGTTTGGTTTACTTCTGCGCAGCGGTTTGGGAGTTAACATCAAAATTACATTTCTCGGCCATATCGCATAGATCTCACTGTGAAAAGGCTTAAATGGCTTTTTTGACCTAAGTTTGAGGATTGCGCTCAAATCAAATGTCCTAGAACCAAATTTCCACATGTAACTACTAGATTGTGATACAATACACTAATGGGTGAAGTTTGGTTGACTTCTGCGCAGCGGTTTGGTAGTGAACATCAAAATTACATTTCTAGGCCATATCGCATAGATCTCACTGTGAAAAGGCTTAAATGACTTTTTTTAATTAAGTTTGAACATTGTGCTCAAACCAAATGTCCTAGAACGACATTTTCAAATGTAACTACTAGATTGTGATACAATACACTATTGGGTGAAGTTTGGTTGACTTCTGCGCAGCGGTTTGGGAGTTAACATCAAATTTACATTTCTCGGCCATATCGCATAGATCTCACTGTGAAAAGGCTTAAATGACTTTTTTAATTAAGTTTGATGATTGCGCTCAAACAAAATGTCCTAGAACAAAATTTTCAAAAGTAACTACTAGATTGTGATACAATATACTATTGGGTGAAGTTTGGTTTACTTCTGCGCAGCGGTTTGGGAGTTAACATCAAAATTACATTTCTCGGCCATGTCGCATAGATCTCACTGTGAAAAGGCTTAAATGGCTTTTTTGACCTAAGTTTGAGGATTGCGCTCAAATCAAATGTCCTAGAACCAAATTTCTACATGTAACTACTAGATTGTGATACAATACACTAATAGGTGAAGTTTGGTTGACTTCTGCGCAGCGGTTTGGGAGTGAACATCAAAATTACATTTCTCGGCCATATCGCATAGATCTCACTGTGAAAAGGCTTAAATGACTTTTTTAATTAAGTTTGATGATTGCGCTCAAACAAAATGTCCTAGAACAAAATTTTCAAATGTAACTACTAGATTGTGATACAATACACTATTGGGTGAAGTTTGGTTGACTTCTGCGCAGCGGTTTGGGAGTTAACATCAAAATTACATTTCTCGGCCATATCGCATAGATCTCACTGTGAAAAGGCTTAAATGGCTTTTTTGACCTAAGTTTGAGGATTGCGCTCAAATCAAATGTCCTAGAACCAAATTTCCACATGTAACTACTAGATTGTGATACAATACACTATTGGGTGAAGTTTGGTTGACTTCTGCGCAGCGGTTTGGGAGTTAACATCAAAATTACATTTCTCGGCCATATCGCATAGATCTCACTGTGAAAAGGCTTAAATGGCTTTTTTGACCTATGTTTGAGGATTGCGCTCAAATCAAATGTCCTAGAACCAAATTTCCACATGTAACTACTAGATTGTGATACAATACACTAATGGGTGAAGTTTGGTTTACTTCTGCGCAGCGGTTTGGGAGTTAACATCAAAATTACATTTCTCGGCCATATCGCATAGATCTCACTGTGAAAAGGCTTAAATGGCTTTTTTTAATTAAGTTTGAAGATTGCGCTCAAACCAAATGTCCTAGAATTAAATTTCCAAATGTAACTACTAGATTGTGATAAAATACAGTATTGGGTGAAGTTTGGTTGAATTCTGCGCAGCGGTTTGGGAGTTAACATCAAAATTACATTTCTCGGCCATATCGCATAGATCTCACTGTGAAAAGGCTTAAATGACTTTTTTAATTAAGTTTGATGATTGCGTTCAAACAAAATGTCCTAGAACAAAATTTTCAAATGTAACTACTAGATTGTGATACAATACACTATTGGGTGAAGTTTGGTTGACTTCTGCGCAGCGGTTTGGGAGTTAACATCAAAATTACATTTCTCGGCCATATCGCATAGATCTCACTGTGAAAAGGCTTAAATTGCTTTTTTGACCTAAGTTTGAGGATTGCGCTCAAATCAAATGTCCTAGAACCAAATTTCCACATGTAACTACTAGATTGTCATACAATACACTAATGGGTGAAGTTTGGTTTACTTCTGCGCAGCGGTTTGGGAGTTAACATCAAAATTACATTTCTCGGCCATATCGCATAGATCTCACTGTGAAAAGGCTTAAATGGCTTTTTTGACCTAGGTTTGAGGATTGCGCTCAAATCAAATGTCCTAGAACCAAATTTCCACATGTAACTACTAGATTGTGATACAATACACTAATGGGTGAAGTTTGGTTGACTTCTGCGCAGCGGTTTGGGAGTTGACATCAAAATTACATTTCTCGGCCATATCGCATAGATCTCACTGTGAAAAGGCTTAAATGACTTTTTTAATTAAGTTTGATGATTGCGCTCAAACAAAATGTCCTAGAACAAAATTTTCAAATGTAACTACTAGATTGTGATACAATACACTATTGGGTGAAGTTTGGTTGACTTCTGCGCAGCGGTTTGGGAGTTAACATCAAAATTACATTTCTCGGCCATATCGCATAGATCTCACTGTGAAAAGGCTTAAATGGCTTTTTTGACCTAAGTTTGAGGATTGCGCTCAAATCAAATGTCCTAGAACCAAATTTCCACATGTAACTACTAGATTGTGATACAATACACTATTGGGTGAAGTTTGGTTGACTTCTGCGCAGCGGTTTGGGAGTTAACATCAAAATTACATTTCTCGGCCATATCGCATAGATCTCACTGTGAAAAGGCTTAAATGGCTTTTTTGACCTATGTTTGAGGATTGCGCTCAAATCAAATGTCCTAGAACCAAATTTCCACATGTAACTACTAGATTGTGATACAATACACTAATGGGTGAAGTTTGGTTTACTTCTGCGCAGCGGTTTGGGAGTTAACATCAAAATTACATTTCTCGGCCATATCGCATAGATCTCACTGTGAAAAGGCTTAAATGTCTTTTTTTAATTAAGTTTGAAGATTGCGCTCAAACCAAATGTCCTAGAACTAAATTTCCAAATGTAACTTCTAGATTGTGATAAAATACACTATTGGGTGAAGTTTGGTTGACTTCTGCGCAGCGGTTTGGGAGTTAACATCAAAATTACATTTCTCGGCCATATCGCATAGATCTCACTGTGAAAAGGCTTAAATGACTTTTTTAATTAAGTTTGATGATTGCGTTCAAACAAAATGTCCTAGAACAAAATTTTCAAATGTAACTACTAGATTGTGATACAATACACTATTGGGTGAAGTTTGGTTGACTTCTGCGCAGCGGTTTGGGAGTTAACATCAAAATTACATTTCTCGGCCATATCGCATAGATCTCACTGTGAAAAGGCTTAAATGGCTTTTTTGACCTAGGTTTGAGGATTGCGCTCAAATCAAATGTCCTAGAACCAAATTTCCACATGTAACTACTAGATTGTCATACAATACACTAATGGGTGAAGTTTGGTTTACTTCTGCGCAGCGGTTTGGGAGTTAACATCAAAATTACATTTCTCGGCCATATCGCATAGATCTCACTGTGAAAAGGCTTAAATGGCTTTTTTGACCTATGTTTGAGGATTGCGCTCAAATCAAATGTCCTAGAACCAAATTTCCACATGTAACTTCTAGATTGTGATACAATACACTATTGGGTGAAGTTTGGTTGACTTCTGCGCAGCGGTTTGGGAGTTAACATCAAAATTACATTTCTCGGCCATATCGCATAGATCTCACTGTGAAAAGGCTTAAATGGCTTTTTTGACCTAAGTTTGAGGATTGCGCTCAAATCAAATGTCCTAGAACCAAATTTCTACATGTAACTACTAGATTGTGATACAATACACTAATGGGTGAAGTTTGGTTGACTTCTGCGCAGCGGTTTGGGAGTTAACATCAAAATTACATTTCTCGGCCATATCGCATAGATCTCACTGTGAAAAGGCTTAAATGACTTTTTTAATTAAGTTTGATGATTGCGCTCAAACAAAATGTCCTAGAACAAAATTTTCAAATGTAACTACTAGATTGTGATACAATACACTATTGGGTGAAGTTTGGTTGACTTCTGCGCAGCGGTTTGGGAGTTAACATCAAAATTACATTTCTCGGCCATATCTCATAGATCTCACTGTGAAAAGGCTTAAATGGCTTTTTTGACCTAAGTTTGAGGATTGCGCTCAAATCAAATGTCCTAGAACCAAATTTCCACATGTAACTACTAGATTGTCATACAATACACTAATGGGTGAAGTTTGGTTGACTTCTGCGCAGCGGTTTGGGAGTTAACATCAAAATTACAGTTCTCGGCCATATCGCATAGATCTCACTGTGAAAAGGCTTAAATGACTTTTTTAATTAAGTTTGATGATTGCGCTCAAACAAAATGTCCTAGAACAAAATTTTCAAATGTAACTACTAGATTGTGATACAATACACTATTGGGTGAAGTTTGGTTGACTTCTGCGCAGCGGTTTGGGAGTTAACATCAAAATTACATTTCTCGGCCATATCGCATAGATCTCACTGTGAAAAGGCTTAAATGGCTTTTTTGACCTAAGTTTGAGGATTGCGCTCAAATCAAATGTCCTAGAACCAAATTTCCACATGTAACTACTAGATTGTCATACAATACACTAATGGGTGAAGTTTGGTTTACTTCTGCGCAGCGGTTTGGGAGTTAACATCAAAATTACATTTCTCGGCCATATCGCATAGATCTCACTGTGAAAAGGCTTAAATGGCTTTTTTGACCTAAGTTTGAGGATTGCGCTCAAATCAAATGTCCTAGAACCAAATTTCCACATGTAACTACTAGATTGTGATACAATACACTATTGGGTGAAGTTTGGTTGACTTCTGCGCAGCGGTTTGGGAGTTAACATCAAAATTACATTTCTCGGCCATATCGCATAGATCTCACTGTGAAAAGGCTTAAATGGCTTTTTTGACCTAAGTTTGAGGATTGCGCTCAAATCAAATGTCCTAGAACCAAATTTCCACATGTAACTACTAGATTGTGATACAATACACTAATGGGTGAAGTTTGGTTTACTTCTGCGCAGCGGTTTGGGAGTTAACATCAAAATTACATTTCTCGGCCATATCGCATAGATCTCACTGTGAAAAGGCTTAAATGGCTTTTTTGACCTAAGTTTGAGGATTGCGCTCAAATCAAATGTCCTAGAACCAAATTTCTACATGTAACTACTAGATTGTGATACAATACACTAATGGGGGAAGTTTGGTTGACTTCTGCGCAGCGGTTTGGGAGTTAACATCAAAATTACATTTCTCGGCCATATCGCATAGATCTCACTGTGAAAAGGCTTAAATGACTTTTTTAATTAAGTTTGATGATTGCGCTCAAACAAAATGTCCTAGAACAAAATTTTCCAATGTAACTACTAGATTGTGATACAATACACTATTGGGTGAAGTTTGGTTTACTTCTGCACAGCGGTTTGGGAGTTAACATCAAAATTACATTTCTCGGCCATATCGCATAGATCTCACTGTGAAAAGGCTTAAATGGCTTTTTTGACCTAAGTTTGAGGATTGCGCTCAAATCAAATGTCCTAGAACCAAATTTCCACATGTAACTACTAGATTGTGATACAATACACTAATGGGTGAAGTTTGGTTGACTTCTGCGCAGCGGTTTGGTAGTGAACATCAAAATTACATTTCTCGGCCATATCGCATAGATCTCACTGTGAAAAGGCTTAAATGACTTTTTTTAATTAAGTTTGAACATTGTGCTCAAACCAAATGTCCTAGAACGACATTTTCAAATGTAACTACTAGATTGTGATACAATACACTATTGGGTGAAGTTTGGTTGACTTCTGCGCAGCGGTTTGGGAGTTAACATCAAATTTACATTTCTCGGCCATATCGCATAGATCTCACTGTGAAAAGGCTTAAATGACTTTTTTAATTAAGTTTGATGATTGCGCTCAAACAAAATGTCCTAGAACAAAATTTTCAAAAGTAACTACTAGATTGTGATACAATACACTATTGGGTGAAGTTTGGTTTACTTCTGCGCAGCGGTTTGGAAGTTAACATCAAAATTACATTTCTCGGCCATGTCGCATAGATCTCACTATGAAAAGGCTTAAATGGCTTTTTTGACCTAAGTTTGAGGATTGCGCTCAAATCAAATGTCCTAGAACCAAATTTCCACATGTAACTACTAGATTGTGATACAATACACTAATGGGTGAAGTTTGGTTTACTTCTGCGCAGCGGTTTGGGAGTTAACATCAAAATTACATTTCTCGGCCATATCGCATAGATCTCACTGTGAAAAGGCTTAAATGGCTTTTTTGACCTAAGTTTGATGATTGCGCTCAAATCAAATGTCCTAGAACCAAATTTCCACATGTAACTACTAGATTGTCATACAATACACTAATGGGTGAAGTTTGGTTTACTTCTGCGCAGCGGTTTGGGAGTTAACATCAAAATTACATTTCTCGGCCATATCGCATAGATCTCACTGTGAAAAGGCTTAAATGGCTTTTTTGACCTAAGTTTGAGGATTGCGCTCAAATCAAATGTCCTAGAACCAAATTTCCACATGTAACTACTAGATTGTGATACAATACACTAATGGGTGAAGTTTGGTTTACTTCTGCGCAGCGGTTTGGGAGTTAACATCAAAATTACATTTCTCGGCCATATCGCATAGATCTCACTGTGAAAAGGCTTAAATGGCTTTTTTGACCTAAGTTTGAGGATTGCGCTCAAATCAAATGTCCTAGAACCAAATTTCCACATGTAACTACTAGATTGTCATACAATACACTAATGGGTGAAGTTTGGTTTACTTCTGCGCAGCGGTTTGGGAGTTAACATCAAAATTACATTTCTCGGCCATATCGCATAGATCTCACTGTGAAAAGGCTTAAATGGCTTTTTTGACCTAAGTTTGAGGATTGCGCTCAAATCAAATGTCCTAGAACCAAATTTCCACATGTAACTACTAGATTGTGATACAATACACTATTGGGTGAAGTTTGGTTGACTTCTGCGCAGCGGTTTGGGAGTTAACATCAAAATTACATTTCTCGGCCATATCGCATAGATCTCACTGTGAAAAGGCTTAAATGGCTTTTTTGACCTAAGTTTGAGGATTGCGCTCAAATCAAATGTCCTAGAACCAAATTTCCACATGTAACTACTAGATTGTGATACAATACACTAATGGGTGAAGTTTGGTTTACTTCTGCGCAGCGGTTTGGGAGTTAACATCAAAATTACATTTCTCGGCCATATCGCATAGATCTCACTGTGAAAAGGCTTAAATGGCTTTTTTGACCTAAGTTTGAGGATTGCGCTCAAATCAAATGTCCTAGAACCAAATTTCTACATGTAACTACTAGATTGTGATACAATACACTAATGGGTGAAGTTTGGTTGACTTCTGCGCAGCGGTTTGGGAGTTAACATCAAAATTACATTTCTCGGCCATATCGCATAGATCTCACTGTGAAAAGGCTTAAATGACTTTTTTAATTAAGTTTGATGATTGCGCTCAAACAAAATGTCCTAGAACAAAATTTTCAAATGTAACTACTAGATTGTGATACAATACACTATTGGGTGAAGTTTGGTTGACTTCTGCGCAGCGGTTTGGGAGTTAACATCAAAATTACATTTCTCGGCCATATCGCATAGATCTCACTGTGAAAAGGCTTAAATGGCTTTTTTGACCTAAGTTTGAGGATTGCGCTCAAATCAAATGTCCTAGAACCAAATTTCCACATGTAACTACTAGATTGTGATACAATACACTAATGGGTGAAGTTTGGTTGACTTCTGCGCAGCGGTTTGGTAGTGAACATCAAAATTACATTTCTTGGCCATATCGCATAGATCTCACTGTGAAAAGGCTTAAATGACTTTTTTTAATTAAGTTTGAACATTGTGCTCAAACCAAATGTCCTAGAACGACATTTTCTAATGTAACTACTAGATTGTGATACAATACACTATTGGGTGAAGTTTGGTTGACTTCTGCGCAGCGGTTTGGGAGTTAACATCAAAATTACATTTCTCGGCCATATCGCATAGATCTCACTGTGAAAAGGCTTAAATGGCTTTTTTGACCTAAGTTTGAGGATTGCGCTCAAATCAAATGTCCTAGAACCAAATTTCCACATGTAACTACTAGATTGTCATACAATACACTAATGGGTGAAGTTTGGTTTACTTCTGCGCAGCGGTTTGGGAGTTAACATCAAAATTACATTTCTCGGCCATATCGCATAGATCTCACTGTGAAAAGGCTTAAATGGCTTTTTTGACCTAAGTTTGAGGATTGCGCTCAAATCAAATGTCCTAGAACCAAATTTCCACATGTAACTACTAGATTGTGATACAATACACTAATGGGTGAAGTTTGGTTTACTTCTGCGCAGCGGTTTGGGAGTTAACATCAAAATTATATTTCTCGGCCATATCGCATAGATCTCACTGTGAAAAGGCTTAAATGGCTTTTTTGACCTAAGTTTGAGGATTGCGCTCAAATCAAATGTCCTAGAACCAAATTTCTACATGTAACTACTAGATTGTGATACAATACACTAATGGGTGAAGTTTGGTTGACTTCTGCGCAGCGGTTTGGGAGTTAACATTAAAATTACATTTCTCGGCCATATCGCATTGATCTCACTGTGAAAAGGCTTAAATGACTTTTTTAATTAAGTTTGATGATTGCGCTCAAACAAAATGTCCTAGAATAAAATTTTCCAATGTAACTACTAGATTGTGATACAATACACTATTGGGTGAAGTTTGGTTGACTTCTGCACAGCGGTTTGGGAGTTAACATCAAAATTACATTTCTCGGCCATATCGCATAGATCTCACTGTGAAAAGGCTTAAATGGCTTTTTTGACCTAAGTTTGAGGATTGCGCTCAAATCAAATGTCCTAGAACCAAATTTCCACATGTAACTACTAGATTGTCATACAATACACTAATGGGTGAAGTTTGGTTTACTTCTGCGCAGCGGTTTGGGAGTTAACATCAAAATTACATTTCTCGGCCATATCGCATAGATCTCACTGTGAAAAGGCTTAAATGGCTTTTTTGACCTAAGTTTGAGGATTGCGCTCAAATCAAATGTCCTAGAACCAAATTTCCACATGTAACTACTAGAATGTGATACAATACACTATTGGGTGAAGTTTGGTTGACTTCTGCGCAGCGGTTTGGGAGTTAACATCAAAATTACATTTCTCGGCCATATCGCATAGATCTCACTGTGAAAAGGCTTAAATGGCTTTTTTGACCTAGGTTTGAGGATTGCGCTCAAATCAAATGTCCTAGAACCAAATTTCCACATGTAACTACTAGATTGTCATACAATACACTAATGGGTGAAGTTTGGTTTACTTCTGCGCAGCGGTTTGGGAGTTAACATCAAAATTACATTTCTCGGCCATATCGCATAGATCTCACTGTGAAAAGGCTTAAATGGCTTTTTTGACCTATGTTTGAGGATTGCGCTCAAATCAAATGTCCTAGAACCAAATTTCCACATGTAACTTCTAGATTGTGATACAATACACTATTGGGTGAAGTTTGGTTGACTTCTGCGCAGCGGTTTGGGAGTTAACATCAAAATTACATTTCTCGGCCATATCGCATAGATCTCACTGTGAAAAGGCTTAAATGGCTTTTTTGACCTAAGTTTGAGGATTGCGCTCAAATCAAATGTCCTAGAACCAAATTTCTACATGTAACTACTAGATTGTGATACAATACACTAATGGGTGAAGTTTGGTTGACTTCTGCGCAGCGGTTTGGGAGTTAACATCAAAATTACATTTCTCGGCCATATCGCATAGATCTCACTGTGAAAAGGCTTAAATGACTTTTTTAATTAAGTTTGATGATTGCGCTCAAACAAAATGTCCTAGAACAAAATTTTCAAATGTAACTACTAGATTGTGATACAATACACTATTGGGTGAAGTTTGGTTGACTTCTGCGCAGCGGTTTGGGAGTTAACATCAAAATTACATTTCTCGGCCATATCGCATAGATCTCACTGTGAAAAGGCTTAAATGGCTTTTTTGACCTAAGTTTGAGGATTGCGCTCAAATCAAATGTCCTAGAACCAAATTTCCACATGTAATTACTAGATTGTCATACAATACACTAATGGGTGAAGTTTGGTTGACTTCTGCGCAGCGGTTTGGGAGTTAACATCAAAATTACATTTCTCGGCCATATCGCATAGATCTCACTGTGAAAAGGCTTAAATGACTTTTTTAATTAAGTTTGATGATTGCGCTCAAACAAAATGTCCTAGAACAAAATTTTCAAATGTAACTACTAGATTGTGATACAATACACTATTGGGTGAAGTTTGGTTGACTTCTGCGCAGCGGTTTGGGAGTTAACATCAAAATTACATTTCTCGGCCATATCGCATAGATCTCACTGTGAAAAGGCTTAAATGGCTTTTTTGACCTAAGTTTGAGGATTGCGCTCAAATCAAATGTCCTAGAACCAAATTTCCACATGTAACTACTAGATTGTCATACAATACACTAATGGGTGAAGTTTGGTTTACTTCTGCGCAGCGGTTTGGGAGTTAACATCAAAATTACATTTCTCGGCCATATCGCATAGATCTCACTGTGAAAAGGCTTAAATGGCTTTTTTGACCTAAGTTTGAGGATTGCGCTCAAATCAAATGTCCTAGAACCAAATTTCCACATGTAACTACTAGATTGTGATACAATACACTATTGGGTGAAGTTTGGTTGACTTCTGCGCAGCGGTTTGGGAGTTAACATCAAAATTACATTTCTCGGCCATATCGCATAGATCTCACTGTGAAAAGGCTTAAATGGCTTTTTTGACCTAAGTTTGAGGATTGCGCTCAAATCAAATGTCCTAGAACCAAATTTCCACATGTAACTACTAGATTGTGATACAATACACTAATGGGTGAAGTTTGGTTTACTTCTGCGCAGCGGTTTGGGAGTTAACATCAAAATTACATTTCTCGGCCATATCGCATAGATCTCACTGTGAAAAGGCTTAAATGGCTTTTTTGACCTAAGTTTGAGGATTGCGCTCAAATCAAATGTCCTAGAACCAAATTTCTACATGTAACTACTAGATTGTGATACAATACACTAATGGGTGAAGTTTGGTTGACTTCTGCGCAGCGGTTTGGGAGTTAACATCAAAATTACATTTCTCGGCCATATCGCATAGATCTCACTGTGAAAAGGCTTAAATGACTTTTTTAATTAAGTTTGATGATTGCGCTCAAACAAAATGTCCTAGAACAAAATTTTCCAATGTAACTACTAGATTGTGATACAATACACTATTGGGTGAAGTTTGGTTTACTTCTGCACAGCGGTTTGGGAGTTAACATCAAAATTACATTTCTCGGCCATATCGCATAGATCTCACTGTGAAAAGGCTTAAATGGCTTTTTTGACCTAAGTTTGAGGATTGCGCTCAAATCAAATGTCCTAGAACCAAATTTCCACATGTAACTACTAGATTGTGATACAATACACTAATGGGTGAAGTTTGGTTGACTTCTGCGCAGCGGTTTGGTAGTGAACATCAAAATTACATTTCTCGGCCATATCGCATAGATCTCACTGTGAAAAGGCTTAAATGACTTTTTTTAATTAAGTTTGAACATTGTGCTCAAACCAAATGTCCTAGAACGACATTTTCAAATGTAACTACTAGATTGTGATACAATACACTATTGGGTGAAGTTTGGTTGACTTCTGCGCAGCGGTTTGGGAGTTAACATCAAATTTACATTTCTCGGCCATATCGCATAGATCTCACTGTGAAAAGGCTTAAATGACTTTTTTAATTAAGTTTGATGATTGCGCTCAAACAAAATGTCCTAGAACAAAATTTTCAAAAGTAACTACTAGATTGTGATACAATACACTATTGGGTGAAGTTTGGTTTACTTCTGCGCAGCGGTTTGGAAGTTAACATCAAAATTACATTTCTCGGCCATGTCGCATAGATCTCACTATGAAAAGGCTTAAATGGCTTTTTTGACATAAGTTTGAGGATTGCGCTCAAATCAAATGTCCTAGAACCAAATTTCCACATGTAACTACTAGATTGTGATACAATACACTAATGGGTGAAGTTTGGTTTACTTCTGCGCAGCGGTTTGGGAGTTAACATCAAAATTACATTTCTCGGCCATATCGCATAGATCTCACTGTGAAAAGGCTTAAATGGCTTTTTTGACCTAAGTTTGATGATTGCGCTCAAACAAAATGTCCTAGAATAAAATTTTCCAATGTAACTACTAGATTGTGATACAATACACTATTGGGTGAAGTTTGGTTGACTTCTGCGCAGCGGTTTGGGAGTTAACATCAAAATTACATTTCTCGGCCATATCGCATAGATCTCACTGTGAAAAGGCTTAAATGGCTTTTTTGACCTAAGTTTGAGGATTGCGCTCAAATCAAATGTCCTAGAACCAAATTTCCACATGTAACTACTAGATTGTCATACAATACACTAATGGGTGAAGTTTGGTTTACTTCTGCGCAGCGGTTTGGGAGTTAACATCAAAATTACATTTCTCGGCCATATCGCATAGATCTCACTGTGAAAAGGCTTAAATGGCTTTTTTGACCTAAGTTTGAGGATTGCGCTCAAATCAAATGTCCTAGAACCAAATTTCCACATGTAACTACTAGATTGTGATACAATACACTATTGGGTGAAGTTTGGTTGACTTCTGCGCAGCGGTTTGGGAGTTAACATCAAAATTACATTTCTCGGCCATATCGCATAGATCTCACTGTGAAAAGGCTTAAATGGCTTTTTTGACCTAAGTTTGAGGATTGCGCTCAAATCAAATGTCCTAGAACCAAATTTCCACATGTAACTACTAGATTGTGATACAATACACTAATGGGTGAAGTTTGGTTGACTTCTGCGCAGCGGTTTGGTAGTGAACATCAAAATTACATTTCTCGGCCATATCGCATAGATCTCACTGTGAAAAGGCTTAAATGACTTTTTTTAATTAAGTTTGAACATTGTGCTCAAACCAAATGTCCTAGAACGACATTTTCAAAAGTAACTACTAGATTGTGATACAATACACTATTGGGTGAAGTTTGGTTGACTTCTGCGCAGCGGTTTGGGAGTTAACATCAAATTTACATTTCTCGGCCATATCGCATAGATCTCACTGTGAAAAGGCTTAAATGACTTTTTTAATTAAGTTTGATGATTGCGCTCAAACAAAATGTCCTAGAACAAAATTTTCAAAAGTAACTACTAGATTGTGATACAATACACTATTGGGTGAAGTTTGGTTTACTTCTGCGCAGCGGTTTGGAAGTTAACATCAAAATTACATTTCTCGGCCATGTCGCATAGATCTCACTATGAAAAGGCTTAAATTGCTTTTTTGACCTAAGTTTGAGGATTGCGCTCAAATCAAATGTCCTAGAACCAAATTTCCACATGTAACTACTAGATTGTGATACAATACACTAATGGGTGAAGTTTGGTTTACTTCTGCGCAGCGGTTTGGGAGTTAACATCAAAATTACATTTCTCGGCCATATCGCATAGATCTCACTGTGAAAAGGCTTAAATGGCTTTTTTGACCTAAGTTTGATGATTGCGCTCAAACAAAATGTCCTAGAATAAAATTTTCCAATGTAACTACTAGATTGTGATACAATACACTATTGGGTGAAGTTTGGTTGACTTCTGCGCAGCGGTTTGGGAGTTAACATCAAAATTACATTTCTCGGCCATATCGCATAGATCTCACTGTGAAAAGGCTTAAATGGCTTTTTTGACCTAAGTTTGAGGATTGCGCTCAAATCAAATGTCCTAGAACCAAATTTCCACATGTAACTACTAGATTGTCATACAATACACTAATGGGTGAAGTTTGGTTTACTTCTGCGCAGCGGTTTGGGAGTTAACATCAAAATTACATTTCTCGGCCATATCGCATAGATCTCACTGTGAAAAGGCTTAAATGGCTTTTTTGACCTAAGTTTGAGGATTGCGCTCAAATCAAATGTCCTAGAACCAAATTTCCACATGTAACTACTAGATTGTGATACAATACACTATTGGGTGAAGTTTGGTTGACTTCTGCGCAGCGGTTTGGGAGTTAACATCAAAATTACATTTCTCGGCCATATCGCATAGATCTCACTGTGAAAAGGCTTAAATGGCTTTTTTGACCTAAGTTTGAGGATTGCGCTCAAATCAAATGTCCTAGAACCAAATTTCCACATGTAACTACTAGATTGTGATACAATACACTAATGGGTGAAGTTTGGTTTACTTCTGCGCAGCGGTTTGGGAGTTAACATCAAAATTACATTTCTCGGCCATATCGCATAGATCTCACTGTGAAAAGGCTTAAATGGCTTTTTTGACCTAAGTTTGAGGATTGCGCTCAAATCAAATGTCCTAGAACCAAATTTCTACATGTAACTACTAGATTGTGATACAATACACTAATGGGTGAAGTTTGGTTGACTTCTGCGCAGCGGTTTGGGAGTTAACATCAAAATTACATTTCTCGGCCATATCGCATAGATCTCACTGTGAAAAGGCTTAAATGACTTTTTTAATTAAGTTTGATGATTGCGCTCAAACAAAATGTCCTAGAACAAAATTTTCAAATGTAACTACTAGATTGTGATACAATACACTATTGGGTGAAGTTTGGTTGACTTCTGTGCAGCGGTTTGGGAGTTAACATCAAAATTACATTTCTCGGCCATATCGCATAGATCTCACTGTGAAAAGGCTTAAATGGCTTTTTTGACCTAAGTTTGAGGATTGCGCTCAAATCAAATGTCCTAGAACCAAATTTCCACATGTAACTACTAGATTGTGATACAATACACTAATGGGTGAAGTTTGGTTGACTTCTGCGCAGCGGTTTGGTAGTGAACATCAAAATTACATTTCTCGGCCATATCGCATAGATCTCACTGTGAAAAGGCTTAAATGACTTTTTTTAATTAAGTTTGAACATTGTGCTCAAACCAAATGTCCTAGAACGACATTTTCAAATGTAACTACTAGATTGTGATACAATACACTATTGGGTGAAGTTTGGTTTACTTCTGCGCAGCGGTTTGGGAGTTAACATCAAAATTACATTTCTCGGCCATATCGCATAGATCTCACTGTGAAAAGGCTTAAATGGCTTTTTTGACCTAAGTTTGAGGATTGCGCTCAAATCAAATGTCCTAGAACCAAATTTCCACATGTAACTACTAGATTGTCATACAATACACTAATGGGTGAAGTTTGGTTTACTTCTGCGCAGCGGTTTGGGAGTTAACATCAAAATTACATTTCTCGGCCATATCGCATAGATCTCACTGTGAAAAGGCTTAAATGGCTTTTTTGACCTAAGTTTGAGGATTGCGCTCAAATCAAATGTCCTAGAACCAAATTTCTACATGTAACTACTAGATTGTGATACAATACACTAATGGGTGAAGTTTGGTTGACTTCTGCGCAGCGGTTTGGGAGTTAACATCAAAATTACATTTCTCGGCCATATCGCATAGATCTCACTGTGAAAAGGCTTAAATGACTTTTTTAATTAAGTTTGATGATTGCGCTCAAACAAAATGTCCTAGAACAAAATTTTCCAATGTAACTACTAGATTGTGATACAATACACTAATGGGTGAAGTTTGGTTGACTTCTGCGCAGCGGTTTGGGAGTTAACATCAAAATTACATTTCTCGGCCATATCGCATAGATCTCACTGTGAAAAGGCTTAAATGACTTTTTTAATTAAGTTTGATGATTGCGCTCAAACAAAATGTCCTAGAACAAAATTTTCCAATGTAACTACTAGATTGTGATACAATACACTATTGGGTGAAGTTTGGTTTACTTCTGCACAGCGGTTTGGGAGTTAACATCAAAATTACATTTCTCGGCCATATCGCATAGATCTCACTGTGAAAAGGCTTAAATGGCTTTTTTGACCTAAG
The DNA here is from genome assembly GCF_030265065.1 of Corythoichthys intestinalis. Classification (NCBI taxonomy): domain Eukaryota; kingdom Metazoa; phylum Chordata; class Actinopteri; order Syngnathiformes; family Syngnathidae; genus Corythoichthys; species Corythoichthys intestinalis. The sequence goes on along the minus strand of NC_080405.1, from coordinate 2,713,905 downwards.
TTTGAGGATTGCGCTCAAATCAAATGTCCTAGAACCAAATTTCCACATGTAACTACTAGATTGTGATACAATACACTAATGGGTGAAGTTTGGTTGACTTCTGCGCAGCGGTTTGGTAGTGAACATCAAAATTACATTTCTCGGCCATATCGCATAGATCTCACTGTGAAAAGGCTTAAATGACTTTTTTTAATTAAGTTTGAACATTGTGCTCAAACCAAATGTCCTAGAACGACATTTTCAAATGTAACTACTAGATTGTGATACAATACACTATTGGGTGAAGTTTGGTTGACTTCTGCGCAGCGGTTTGGGAGTTAACATCAAATTTACATTTCTCGGCCATATCGCATAGATCTCACTGTGAAAAGGCTTAAATGACTTTTTTAATTAAGTTTGATGATTGCGCTCAAACAAAATGTCCTAGAACAAAATTTTCAAAAGTAACTACTAGATTGTGATACAATACACTATTGGGTGAAGTTTGGTTTACTTCTGCGCAGCGGTTTGGAAGTTAACATCAAAATTACATTTCTCGGCCATGTCGCATAGATCTCACTATGAAAAGGCTTAAATGGCTTTTTTGACATAAGTTTGAGGATTGCGCTCAAATCAAATGTCCTAGAACCAAATTTCCACATGTAACTACTAGATTGTCATACAATACACTAATGGGTGAAGTTTGGTTTACTTCTGCGCAGCGGTTTGGGAGTTAACATCAAAATTACATTTCTCGGCCATATCGCATAGATCTCACTGTGAAAAGGCTTAAATGGCTTTTTTGACCTAAGTTTGATGATTGCGCTCAAACAAAATGTCCTAGAATAAAATTTTCCAATGTAACTACTAGATTGTGATACAATACACTATTGGGTGAAGTTTGGTTGACTTCTGCGCAGCGGTTTGGGAGTTAACATCAAAATTACATTTCTCGGCCATATCGCATAGATCTCACTGTGAAAAGGCTTAAATGGCTTTTTTGACCTAAGTTTGAGGATTGCGCTCAAATCAAATGTCCTAGAACCAAATTTCCACATGTAACTACTAGATTGTCATACAATACACTAATGGGTGAAGTTTGGTTTACTTCTGCGCAGCGGTTTGGGAGTTAACATCAAAATTACATTTCTCTGCCATATCGCATAGATCTCACTGTGAAAAGGCTTAAATGGCTTTTTTGACCTAAGTTTGAGGATTGCGCTCAAATCAAATGTCCTAGAACCAAATTTCCACATGTAACTACTAGATTGTGATACAATACACTATTGGGTGAAGTTTGGTTGACTTCTGCGCAGCGGTTTGGGAGTTAACATCAAAATTACATTTCTCGGCCATATCGCATAGATCTCACTGTGAAAAGGCTTAAATGGCTTTTTTGACCTAAGTTTGAGGATTGCGCTCAAATCAAATGTCCTAGAACCAAATTTCCACATGTAACTACTAGATTGTGATACAATACACTAATGGGTGAAGTTTGGTTGACTTCTGCGCAGCGGTTTGGTAGTGAACATCAAAATTACATTTCTCGGCCATATCGCATAGATCTCACTGTGAAAAGGCTTAAATGACTTTTTTTAATTAAGTTTGAACATTGTGCTCAAACCAAATGTCCTAGAACGACATTTTCAAAAGTAACTACTAGATTGTGATACAATACACTATTGGGTGAAGTTTGGTTGACTTCTGCGCAGCGGTTTGGGAGTTAACATCAAATTTACATTTCTCGGCCATATCGCATAGATCTCACTGTGAAAAGGCTTAAATGACTTTTTTAATTAAGTTTGATGATTGCGCTCAAACAAAATGTCCTAGAACAAAATTTTCAAAAGTAACTACTAGATTGTGATACAATACACTTTTGGGTGAAGTTTGGTTTACTTCTGCGCAGCGGTTTGGAAGTTAACATCAAAATTACATTTCTCGGCCATGTCGCATAGATCTCACTATGAAAAGGCTTAAATTGCTTTTTTGACCTAAGTTTGAGGATTGCGCTCAAATCAAATGTCCTAGAACCAAATTTCCACATGTAACTACTAGATTGTGATACAATACACTAATGGGTGAAGTTTGGTTTACTTCTGCGCAGCGGTTTGGGAGTTAACATCAAAATTACATTTCTCGGCCATATCGCATAGATCTCACTGTGAAAAGGCTTAAATGGCTTTTTTGACCTAAGTTTGATGATTGCGCTCAAACAAAATGTCCTAGAATAAAATTTTCCAATGTAACTACTAGATTGTGATACAATACACTATTGGGTGAAGTTTGGTTGACTTCTGCGCAGCGGTTTGGGAGTTAACATCAAAATTACATTTCTCGGCCATATCGCATAGATCTCACTGTGAAAAGGCTTAAATGGCTTTTTTGACCTAAGTTTGAACATTGTGCTCAAACCAAATGTCCTAGAACGACATTTTCAAAAGTAACTACTAGATTGTGATACAATACACTATTGGGTGAAGTTTGGTTTACTTCTGCGCAGCGGTTTGGGAGTTAACATCAAAATTACATTTCTCGGCCATATCGCATAGATCTCACTGTGAAAAGGCTTAAATGGCTTTTTTGACCTAAGTTTGATGATTGCGCTCAAACAAAATGTCCTAGAATAAAATTTTCCAATGTAACTACTAGATTGTGATACAATACACTATTGGGTGAAGTTTGGTTGACTTCTGCGCAGCGGTTTGGGAGTTAACATCAAAATTACATTTCTCGGCCATATCGCATAGATCTCACTGTGAAAAGGCTTAAATGGCTTTTTTGACCTAAGTTTGAGGATTGCGCTCAAATCAAATGTCCTAGAACCAAATTTCCACATGTAACTACTAGATTGTCATACAATACACTAATGGGTGAAGTTTGGTTTACTTCTGCGCAGCGGTTTGGGAGTTAACATCAAAATTACATTTCTCGGCCATATCGCATAGATCTCACTGTGAAAAGGCTTAAATGGCTTTTTTGACCTAAGTTTGAGGATTGCGCTCAAATCAAATGTCCTAGAACCAAATTTCCACATGTAACTACTAGATTGTGATACAATACACTATTGGGTGAAGTTTGGTTGACTTCTGCGCAGCGGTTTGGGAGTTAACATCAAAATTACATTTCTCGGCCATATCGCATAGATCTCACTGTGAAAAGGCTTAAATGGCTTTTTTGACCTAAGTTTGAGGATTGCGCTCAAATCAAATGTCCTAGAACCAAATTTCCACATGTAACTACTAGATTGTGATACAATACACTAATGGGTGAAGTTTGGTTTACTTCTGCGCAGCGGTTTGGGAGTTAACATCAAAATTACATTTCTCGGCCATATCGCATAGATCTCACTGTGAAAAGGCTTAAATGGCTTTTTTGACCTAAGTTTGAGGATTGCGCTCAAATCAAATGTCCTAGAACCAAATTTCTACATGTAACTACTAGATTGTGATACAATACACTAATGGGTGAAGTTTGGTTGACTTCTGCGCAGCGGTTTGGGAGTTAACATCAAAATTACATTTCTCGGCCATATCGCATAGATCTCACTGTGAAAAGGCTTAAATGACTTTTTTAATTAAGTTTGATGATTGCGCTCAAACAAAATGTCCTAGAACAAAATTTTCAAATGTAACTACTAGATTGTGATACAATACACTATTGGGTGAAGTTTGGTTGACTTCTGCGCAGCGGTTTGGGAGTTAACATCAAAATTACATTTCTCGGCCATATCGCATAGATCTCACTGTGAAAAGGCTTAAATGGCTTTTTTGACCTAAGTTTGAGGATTGCGCTCAAATCAAATGTCCTAGAACCAAATTTCCACATGTAACTACTAGATTGTGATACAATACACTAATGGGTGAAGTTTGGTTGACTTCTGCGCAGCGGTTTGGTAGTGAACATCAAAATTACATTTCTCGGCCATATCGCATAGATCTCACTGTGAAAAGGCTTAAATGACTTTTTTTAATTAAGTTTGAACATTGTGCTCAAACCAAATGTCCTAGAACGACATTTTCAAATGTAACTACTAGATTGTGATACAATACACTATTGGGTGAAGTTTGGTTTACTTCTGCGCAGCGGTTTGGGAGTTAACATCAAAATTACATTTCTCGGCCATATCGCATAGATCTCACTGTGAAAAGGCTTAAATGGCTTTTTTGACCTAAGTTTGAGGATTGCGCTCAAATCAAATGTCCTAGAACCAAATTTCCACATGTAACTACTAGATTGTCATACAATACACTAATGGGTGAAGTTTGGTTTACTTCTGCGCAGCGGTTTGGGAGTTAACATCAAAATTACATTTCTCGGCCATATCGCATAGATCTCACTGTGAAAAGGCTTAAATGGCTTTTTTGACCTAAGTTTGAGGATTGCGCTCAAATCAAATGTCCTAGAACCAAATTTCTACATGTAACTACTAGATTGTGATACAATACACTAATGGGTGAAGTTTGGTTGACTTCTGCGCAGCGGTTTGGGAGTTAACATCAAAATTACATTTCTCGGCCATATCGCATAGATCTCACTGTGAAAAGGCTTAAATGACTTTTTTAATTAAGTTTGATGATTGCGCTCAAACAAAATGTCCTAGAACAAAATTTTCCAATGTAACTACTAGATTGTGATACAATACACTATTGGGTGAAGTTTGGTTTACTTCTGCGCAGCGGTTTGGGAGTTAACATCAAAATTACATTTCTCGGCCATATCGCATAGATCTCACTGTGAAAAGGCTTAAATGGCTTTTTTGACCTAAGTTTGAGGATTGCGCTCAAATCAAATGTCCTAGAACCAAATTTCCACATGTAACTACTAGATTGTGATACAATACACTAATGGGTGAAGTTTGGTTGACTTCTGCGCAGCGGTTTGGTAGTGAACATCAAAATTACATTTCTCGGCCATATCGCATAGATCTCACTGTGAAAAGGCTTAAATGACTTTTTTTAATTAAGTTTGAACATTGTGCTCAAACCAAATGTCCTAGAACGACATTTTCAAATGTAACTACTAGATTGTGATACAATACACTATTGGGTGAAGTTTGGTTGACTTCTGCGCAGCGGTTTGGGAGTTAACATCAAATTTACATTTCTCGGCCATATCGCATAGATCTCACTGTGAAAAGGCTTAAATGACTTTTTTAATTAAGTTTGATGATTGCGCTCAAACAAAATGTCCTAGAACAAAATTTTCAAAAGTAACTACTAGATTGTGATACAATACACTATTGGGTGAAGTTTGGTTTACTTCTGCGCAGCGGTTTGGGAGTTAACATCAAAATTACATTTCTCGGCCATATCGCATAGATCTCACTGTGAAAAGGCTTAAATGGCTTTTTTGACCTATGTTTGAGGATTGCGCTCAAATCAAATGTCCTAGAACCAAATTTCCACATGTAACTACTAGATTGTCATACAATACACTAATGGGTGAAGTTTGGTTTACTTCTGTGCAGCGGTTTGGGAGTTAACATCAAAATTACATTTCTCGGCCATATCGCATAGATCTCACTGTGAAAAGGCTTAAATGGCTTTTTTTAATTAAGTTTGAAGATTGCGCTCAAACCAAATGTCCTAGAATTAAATTTCCAAATGTAACTACTAGATTGTGATAAAATACACTATTGGGTGAAGTTTGGTTGACTTCTGCGCAGCGGTTTGGGAGTTAACATCAAAATTACATTTCTCGGCCATATCGCATAGATCTCACTGTGAAAAGGCTTAAATGACTTTTTTAATTAAGTTTGATGATTGCGCTCAAACAAAATGTCCTAGAATAAAATTTTCCAATGTAACTACTAGATTGTGATACAATACACTATTGGGTGAAGTTTGGTTGACTTCTGCGCAGCGGTTTGGGAGTTAACATCAAAATTATATTTCTCGGCCATATCGCATAGATCTCACTGTGAAAAGGCTTAAAAGGCTTTTTTGACCTAAGTTTGAGGATTGCGCTCAAATCAAATGTCCTAGAACCAAATTTCCACATGGAACTACTAGATTGTGATACAATACACTATTGGGTGAAGTTTGGTTTACTTCTGCGCAGCGGTTTGGGAGTTAACATCAAAATTACATTTCTCGGCCATATCGCATAGATCTCACTGTGAAAAGGCTTAAATGTCGTTTTTGACCTAAGTTTGAGGATTGCGCTCAAATCAAATGTCCTAGAACCAAATTTCCACATGTAACTACTAGATTGTGATACAATACACTAATGGGTGAAGTTTGGTTTACTTCTGCGCAGCGGTTTGGGAGTTAACATCAAAATTACATTTCTCGGCCATATCGCATAGATCTCACTGTGAAAAGGCTTAAATGGCTTTTTTGACCTAAGTTTGAGGATTGCGCTCAAATCAAATGTCCTAGAACCAAATTTCTACATGTAACTACTAGATTGTGATACAATACACTAATGGGTGAAGTTTGGTTGACTTCTGCGCAGCGGTTTGGGAGTTAACATCAAAATTACATTTCTCGGCCATATCGCATAGATCTCACTGTGAAAAGGCTTAAATGACTTTTTTAATTAAGTTTGATGATTGCGCTCAAACAAAATGTCCTAGAATAAAATTTTCCAATGTAACTACTAGATTGTGATACAATACACTATTGGAGGATTGCGCTCAAATCAAATGTCCTAGAACCAAATTTCTACATGTAACTACTAGATTGTGATACAATACACTAATAGGTGAAGTTTGGTTGACTTCTGCGCAGCGGTTTGGGAGTTAACATCAAAATTACATTTCTCGGCCATATCGCATAGATCTCACTGTGAAAAGGCTTAAATGGCTTTTTTTAATTAAGTTTGAAGATTGCGCTCAAACCAAATGTCCTAGAATTAAATTTCCAAATGTAACTACTAGATTGTGATAAAATACACTATTGGGTGAAGTTTGGTTGACTTCTGCGCAGCGGTTTGGGAGTTAACATCAAAATTACATTTCTCGGCCATATCGCATAGATCTCACTGTGAAAAGGCTTAAATGACTTTTTTAATTAAGTTTGATGATTGCGCTCAAACAAAATGTCCTAGAATAAAATTTTCCAATGTAACTACTAGATTGTGATACAATACACTATTGGGTGAAGTTTGGTTTACTTCTGCGCAGCGGTTTGGGAGTTAACATCAAAATTACATTTCTCGGCCATATCGCATAGATCTCACTGTGAAAAGGCTTAAATGTCGTTTTTGACCTAAGTTTGAGGATTGCGCTCAAATCAAATGTCCTAGAACCAAATTTCCACATGTAACTACTAGATTGTGATACAATACACTAATGGGTGAAGTTTGGTTGACTTCTGCGCAGCGGTTTGGGAGTTAACATCAAAATTACATTTCTCGGCCATATCGCATAGATCTCACTGTGAAAAGGCTTAAATTGCTTTTTTGACCTAAGTTTGAGGATTGCGCTCAAATCAAATGTCCTAGAACCAAATTTCCACATGTAACTACTAGATTGTGATACAATACACTAATGGGTGAAGTTTGGTTTACTTCTGCGCAGCGGTTTGGGAGTTAACATCAAAATTACATTTCTCGGCCATATCGCATAGATCTCACTGTGAAAAGGCTTAAATGACTTTTTTAATTAAGTTTGATGATTGCGCTCAAACAAAATGTCCTAGAATAAAATTTTCCAATGTAACTACTAGATTGTGATACAATACACTATTGGAGGATTGCGCTCAAATCAAATGTCCTAGAACCAAATTTCTACATGTAACTACTAGATTGTGATACAATACACTAATAGGTGAAGTTTGGTTGACTTCTGCGCAGCGGTTTGGGAGTTAACATCAAAATTACATTTCTCGGCCATATCGCATAGATCTCACTGTGAAAAGGCTTAAATGGCTTTTTTTAATTAAGTTTGAAGATTGCGCTCAAACCAAATGTCCTAGAATTAAATTTCCAAATGTAACTACTAGATTGTGATAAAATACACTATTGGGTGAAGTTTGGTTGACTTCTGCGCAGCGGTTTGGGAGTTAACATCAAAATTACATTTCTCGGCCATATCGCATAGATCTCACTGTGAAAAGGCTTAAATGACTTTTTTAATTAAGTTTGATGATTGCGCTCAAACAAAATGTCCTAGAATAAAATTTTCCAATGTAACTACTAGATTGTGATACAATACACTATTGGGTGAAGTTTGGTTGACTTCTGCGCAGCGGTTTGGGAGTTAACATCAAAATTACATTTCTCGGCCATATCGCATAGATCTCACTGTGAAAAGGCTTAAAAGGCTTTTTTGACCTAAGTTTGAGGATTGCGCTCAAATCAAATGTCCTAGAACCAAATTTCCACATGTAACTACTAGATTGTCATACAATACACTAATGGGTGAAGTTTGGTTTACTTCTGCGCAGCGGTTTGGGAGTTAACATCAAAATTACATTTCTCGGCCATATCGCATAGATCTCACTGTGAAAAGGCTTAAATGGCTTTTTTGACCTAAGTTTGAAGATTGCGCTCAAATCAAATGTCCTAGAACCAAATTTCCACATGTAACTACTAGATTGTCATACAATACACTAATGGGTGAAGTTTGGTTTACTTCTGCGCAGCGGTTTGGGAGTTAACATCAAAATTACATTTCTCGGCCATATCGCATAGATCTCACTGTGAAAAGGCTTAAATGGCTTTTTTGACCTAAGTTTGAGGATTGCGCTCAAATCAAATGTCCTAGAACCAAATTTCCACATGTAACTACTAGATTGTGATACAATACACTATTGGGTGAAGTTTGGTTGACTTCTGCGCAGCGGTTTGGGAGTTAACATCAAAATTACATTTCTCGGCCATATCGCATAGATCTCAATGTGAAAAGGCTTAAATGACTTTTTTAATTAAGTTTGATGATTGCGCTCAAACAAAATGTCCTAGAACAAAATTTTCAAAAGTAACTACTAGATTGTGATACAATACACTATTGGGTGAAGTTTGGTTTACTTCTGCGCAGCGGTTTGGGAGTTAACATCAAAATTACATTTCTCGGCCATGTCGCATAGATCTCACTGTGAAAAGGCTTAAATGGCTTTTTTGACCTAAGTTTGAGGATTGCGCTCAAATCAAATGTCCTAGAACCAAATTTCTACATGTAACTACTAGATTGTGATACAATACACTAATAGGTGAAGTTTGGTTGACTTCTGCGCAGCGGTTTGGGAGTTAACATCAAAATTACATTTCTCGGCCATATCGCATAGATCTCACTGTGAAAAGGCTTAAATGGCTTTTTTGACCTATGTTTGAGGATTGCGCTCAAATCAAATGTCCTAGAACCAAATTTCCACATGTAACTACTAGATTGTGGTACAATACACTATTGGGTGAAGTTTGGTTGACTTCTGCGCAGCGGTTTGGGAGTTAACATCAAAATTACATTTCTCGGCCATATCGCATAGATCTCACTGTGAAAAGGCTTAAATGGCTTTTTTTAATTAAGTTTGAAGATTGCGCTCAAACCAAATGTCCTAGAATTAAATTTCCAAATGTAACTACTAGATTGTGATAAAATACACTATTGGGTGAAGTTTGGTTGACTTCTGCGCAGCGGTTTGGGAGTTAACATCAAAATTACATTTCTCGGCCATATCGCATAGATCTCACTGTGAAAAGGCTTAAATGACTTTTTTAATTAAGTTTGATGATTGCGCTCAAACAAAATGTCCTAGAATAAAATTTTCCAATGTAACTACTAGATTGTGATACAATACACTATTGGGTGAAGTTTGGTTGACTTCTGCGCAGCGGTTTGGGAGTTAACATCAAAATTACATTTCTCGGCCATATCGCATAGATCTCACTGTGAAAAGGCTTAAAAGGCTTTTTTGACCTAAGTTTGAGGATTGCGCTCAAATCAAATGTCCTAGAACCAAATTTCCACATGTAACTACTAGATTGTCATACAATACACTAATGGGTGAAGTTTGGTTTACTTCTGCGCAGCGGTTTGGGAGTTAACATCAAAATTACATTTCTCGGCCATATCGCATAGATCTCACTGTGAAAAGGCTTAAATGGCTTTTTTGACCTAAGTTTGAGGATTGCGCTCAAATCAAATGTCCTAGAACCAAATTTCCACATGTAACTACTAGATTGTGATACAATACACTATTGGGTGAAGTTTGGTTGACTTCTGCGCAGCGGTTTGGGAGTTAACATCAAAATTACATTTCTCGGCCATATCGCATAGATCTCACTGTGAAAAGGCTTAAATGGCTTTTTTGACCTAAGTTTGAGGATTGCGCTCAAATCAAATGTCCTAGAACCAAATTTCCACATGTAACTACTAGATTGTGATACAATACACTAATGGGTGAAGTTTGGTTGACTTCTGCGCAGCGGTTTGGGAGTTAACATCAAAATTACATTTCTCGGCCATATCGCATAGATCTCACTGTGAAAAGGCTTAAATGGCTTTTTTGACCTAAGTTTGAGGATTGCGCTCAAATCAAATGTCCTAGAACCAAATTTCTACATGTAACTACTAGATTGTGATACAATACACTAATGGGTGAAGTTTGGTTGACTTCTGCGCAGCGGTTTGGGAGTTAACATCAACATTACATTTCTCGGCCATATCGCATAGATCTCACTGTGAAAAGGCTTAAATGACTTTTTTAATTAATTTTGATGATTGCGCTCAAACAAAATGTCCTAGAACAAAATTTTCCAATGTAACTACTAGATTGTGATACAATACACTATTGGGTGAAGTTTGGTTGACTTCTGCGCAGCGGTTTGGGAGTTAACATCAAAATTACATTTCTCGGCCATATCGCATAGATCTAACTGTGAAAAGGCTTAAATGGCTTTTTTGACCTAAGTTTGAGGATTGCGCTCAAATCAAATGTCCTAGAACCAAATTTCCACATGTAACTACTAGATTGTGATACAATACACTAATGGGTGAAGTTTGGTTGACTTCTGCGCAGCGGTTTGGTAGTGAACATCAAAATTACATTTCTCGGCCATATCGCATAGATCTCACTGTGAAAAGGCTTAAATGACTTTTTTTAATTAAGTTTGAACATTGTGCTCAAACCAAATGTCCTAGAACGACATTTTCAAATGTAACTACTAGATTGTGATACAATACACTATTGGGTGAAGTTTGGTTGACTTCTGCGCAGCGGTTTGGGAGTTAACATCAAATTTACATTTCTCGGCCATATCGCATAGATCTCACTGTGAAAAGGCTTAAATGACTTTTTTAATTAAGTTTGATGATTGCGCTCAAACAAAATGTCCTAGAACAAAATTTTCAAAAGTAACTACTAGATTGTGATACAATACACTATTGGGTGAAGTTTGGTTTACTTCTGCGCAGCGGTTTGGGAATTAACATCAAAATTACATTTCTCGGCCATGTCGCATAGATCTCACTGTGAAAAGGCTTAAATGGCTTTTTTGACCTAAGTTTGAGGATTGCGCTCAAATCAAATGTCCTAGAACCAAATTTCTACATGTAACTACTAGATTGTGATACAATACACTAATAGGTGAAGTTTGGTTGACTTCTGCGCAGCGGTTTGGGAGTGAACATCAAAATTACATTTCTCGGCCATATCGCATAGATCTCACTGTGAAAAGGCTTAAATGACTTTTTTAATTAAGTTTGATGATTGCGCTCAAACAAAATGTCCTAGAACAAAATTTTCAAATGTAACTACTAGATTGTGATACAATACACTATTGGGTGAAGTTTGGTTGACTTTTGCGCAGCGGTTTGGGAGTTAACATCAAAATTACATTTCTCGGCCATATCGCATAGATCTCACTGTGAAAAGGCTTAAATGGCTTTTTTGACCTAAGTTTGAGGATTGCGCTCAAATCAAATGTCCTAGAACCAAATTTCCACATGTAACTACTAGATTGTGATACAATACACTATTGGGTGAAGTTTGGTTGACTTCTGCGCAGCGGTTTGGGAGTTAACATCAAAATTACATTTCTCGGCCATATCGCATAGATCTAACTGTGAAAAGGCTTAAATGGCTTTTTTGACCTATGTTTGAGGATTGCGCTCAAATCAAATGTCCTAGAACCAAATTTCCACATGTAACTACTAGATTGTGATACAATACACTATTGGGTGAAGTTTGGTTGACTTCTGCGCAGCGGTTTGGGAGTTAACATCAAAATTACATTTCTCGGCCATATCGCATAGATCTCACTGTGAAAAGGCTTAAATGGCTTTTTTGACCTAAGTTTGAGGATTGCGCTCAAATCAAATGTCCTAGAACCAAATTTCCACATGTAACTACTAGATTGTGATACAATACACTAATGGGTGAAGTTTGGTTTACTTCTGCGCAGCGGTTTGGGAGTTAACATCAAAATTACATTTCTCGGCCATATCGCATAGATCTCACTGTGAAAAGGCTTAAATGGCTTTTTTGACCTAAGTTTGAGGATTGCGCTCAAATCAAATGTCCTAGAACCAAATTTCTACATGTAACTACTAGATTGTGATACAATACACTAATGGGTGAAGTTTGGTTGACTTCTGCGCAGCGGTTTGGGAGTTAACATCAAAATTACATTTCTCGGCCATATCGCATAGATCTCACTGTGAAAAGGCTTAAATGACTTTTTTAATTAAGTTTGATGATTGCGCTCAAACAAAATGTCCTAGAACAAAATTTTCAAATGTAACTACTAGATTGTGATACAATACACTATTGGGTGAAGTTTGGTTGACTTCTGCGTAGCGGTTTGGGAGTTAACATCAAAATTACATTTCTCGGCCATATCGCATAGATCTCACTGTGAAAAGGCTTAAATGGCTTTTTTGACCTAAGTTTGAGGATTGCGCTCAAATCAAATGTCCTAGAACCAAATTTCCACATGTAACTACTAGATTGTGATACAATACACTATTGGGTGAAGTTTGGTTGACTTCTGCGCAGCGGTTTGGGAGTTAACATCAAAATTACATTTCTCGGCCATATCGCATAGATCTCACTGTGAAAAGGCTTAAATGGCTTTTTTGACCTATGTTTGAGGATTGCGCTCAAATCAAATGTCCTAGAACCAAATTTCCACATGTAACTACTAGATTGTGATACAATACACTAATGGGTGAAGTTTGGTTTACTTCTGCGCAGCGGTTTGGGAGTTAACATCAAAATTACATTTCTCGGCCATATCGCATAGATCTCACTGTGAAAAGGCTTAAATGTCTTTTTTTAATTAAGTTTGAAGATTGCGCTCAAACCAAATGTCCTAGAACTAAATTTCCAAATGTAACTACTAGATTGTGATAAAATACACTATTGGGTGAAGTTTGGTTGACTTCTGCGCAGCGGTTTGGGAGTTAACATCAAAATTACATTTCTCGGCCATATCGCATAGATCTCACTGTGAAAAGGCTTAAATGACTTTTTTAATTAAGTTTGATGATTGTGTTCAAACAAAATGTCCTAGAACAAAATTTTCAAATGTAACTACTAGATTGTGATACAATACACTATTGGGTGAAGTTTGGTTGACTTCTGCGCAGCGGTTTGGGAGTTAACATCAAAATTACATTTCTCGGCCATATCGCATAGATCTCACTGTGAAAAGGCTTAAATGGCTTTTTTGACCTAGGTTTGAGGATTGCGCTCAAATCAAATGTCCTAGAACCAAATTTCCACATGTAACTACTAGATTGTCATACAATACACTAATGGGTGAAGTTTGGTTGACTTCTGCGCAGCGGTTTGGGAGTTAACATCAAAATTACATTTCTCGGCCATATCGCATAGATCTCACTGTGAAAAGGCTTAAATGGCTTTTTTGACCTATGTTTGAGGACTGCGCTCAAATCAAATGTCCTAGAACCAAATTTCCACATGTAACTTCTAGATTGTGATACAATACACTATTGGGTGAAGTTTGGTTGACTTCTGCGCAGCGGTTTGGGAGTTAACATCAAAATTACATTTCTCGGCCATATCGCATAGATCTCACTGTGAAAAGGCTTAAATGGTTTTTTGGCCTAAGTTTGAGGATTGCGCTCAAATCAAATGTCCTAGAACCAAATTTCTACATGTAACTACTAGATTGTGATACAATACACTAATGGGTGAAGTTTGGTTGACTTCTGCGCAGCGGTTTGGGAGTTAACATCAAAATTACATTTCTCGGCCATATCGCATAGATCTCACTGTGAAAAGGCTTAAATGACTTTTTTAATTAAGTTTGATGATTGCGCTCAAACAAAATGTCCTAGAACAAAATTTTCAAATGTAACTACTAGATTGTGATACAATACACTATTGGGTGAAGTTTGGTTGACTTCTGCGCAGCGGTTTGGGAGTTAACATCAAAATTACATTTCTCGGCCATATCGCATAGATCTCACTGTGAAAAGGCTTAAATGGCTTTTTTGACCTAAGTTTGAGGATTGCGCTCAAATCAAATGTCCTAGAACCAAATTTCCACATGTAACTACTAGATTGTCATACAATACACTAATGGGTGAAGTTTGGTTTACTTCTGCGCAGCGGTTTGGGAGTTAACATCAAAATTACATTTCTCGGCCATATCGCATAGATCTCACTGTGAAAAGGCTTAAATGACTTTTTTAATTAAGTTTGATGATTGCGCTCAAACAAAATGTCCTAGAACAAAATTTTCAAAAGTAATTACTAGATTGTGATACAATACACTATTGGGTGAAGTTTGGTTTACTTCTGCGCAGCGGTTTGGGAGTTAACATCAAAATTACATTTCTCGGCCATGTCGCATAGATCTCACTGTGAAAAGGCTTAAATGGCTTTTTTGACCTAAGTTTGAGGATTGCGCTCAAATCAAATGTCCTAGAACCAAATTTCTACATGTAACTACTAGATTGTGATACAATACACTAATAGGTGAAGTTTGGTTGACTTCTGCGCAGCGGTTTGGGAGTGAACATCAAAATTACATTTCTCGGCCATATCGCATAGATCTCACTGTGAAAAGGCTTAAATGACTTTTTTAATTAAGTTTGATGATTGCGCTCAAACAAAATGTCCTAGAACAAAATTTTCAAATGTAACTACTAGATTGTGATACAATACACTATTGGGTGAAGTTTGGTTGACTTCTGCGCAGCGGTTTGGGAGTTAACATCAAAATTACATTTCTCGGCCATATCGCATAGATCTCACTGTGAAAAGGCTTAAATGGCTTTTTTGACCTAAGTTTGAGGATTGCGCTCAAATCAAATGTCCTAGAACCAAATTTCCACATGTAACTACTAGATTGTGATACAATACACTATTGGGTGAAGTTTGGTTGACTTCTGCGCAGCGGTTTGGGAGTTAACATCAAAATTACATTTCTCGGCCATATCGCATAGATCTCACTGTGAAAAGGTTTAAATGGCTTTTTTGACCTATGTTTGAGGATTGCGCTCAAATCAAATGTCCTAGAACCAAATTTCCACATGTAACTACTAGATTGTGATACAATACACTAATGGGTGAAGTTTGGTTTACTTCTGCGCAGCGGTTTGGGAGTTAACATCAAAATTACATTTCTCGGCCATATCGCATAGATCTCACTGTGAAAAGGCTTAAATGGCTTTTTTTAATTAAGTTTGAAGATTGCGCTCAAACCAAATGTCCTAGAATTAAATTTCCAAATGTAACTACTAGATTGTGATAAAATACACTATTGGGTGAAGTTTGGTTGACTTCTGCGCAGATGTTTGGGAGTTAACATCAAAATTACATTTCTCGGCCATATCGCATAGATCTCACTGTGAAAAGGCTTAAATGACTTTTTTAATTAAGTTTGATGATTGCGTTCAAACAAAATGTCCTAGAACAAAATTTTCAAATGTAACTACTAGATTGTGATACAATACACTATTGGGTGAAGTTTGGTTGACTTCTGCGCAGCGGTTTGGGAGTTAACATCAAAATTACATTTCTCGGCCATATCGCATAGATCTCACTGTGAAAAGGCTTAAATTGCTTTTTTGACCTAAGTTTGAGGATTGCGCTCAAATCAAATGTCCTAGAACCAAATTTCCACATGTAACTACTAGATTGTCATACAATACACTAATGGGTGAAGTTTGGTTTACTTCTGCGCAGCGGTTTGGGAGTTAACATCAAAATTACATTTCTCGGCCATATCGCATAGATCTCACTGTGAAAAGGCTTAAATGGCTTTTTTGACCTAAGTTTGAGGATTGCGCTCAAATCAAATGTCCTAGAACCAAATTTCCACATGTAACTACTAGATTGTGATACAATACACTATTGGGTGAAGTTTGGTTGACTTCTGCGCAGCGGTTTGGGAGTTAACATCAAAATTACATTTCTCGGCCATATCGCATAGATCTCACTGTGAAAAGGCTTAAATGACTTTTTTAATTAAGTTTGATGATTGCGCTCAAACAAAATGTCCTAGAACAAAATTTTCAAATGTAACTACTAGATTGTGATACAATACACTATTGGGTGAAGATTGGTTGACTTCTGCGCAGCGGTTTGGGAGTTAACATCAAAATTACATTTCTCGGCCATATCGCATAGATCTCACTGTGAAAAGGCTTAAATGGCTTTTTTGACCTAAGTTTGAGGATTGCGCTCAAATCAAATGTCCTAGAACCAAATTTCCACATGTAACTACTAGATTGTCATACAATACACTAATGGGTGAAGTTTGGTTTACTTCTGCGCAGCGGTTTGGGAGTTAACATCAAAATTACATTTCTCGGCCATATCGCATAGATCTCACTGTGAAAAGGCTTAAATGACTTTTTTAATTAAATTTGATGATTGCGCTCAAACAAAATGTCCTAGAACAAAATTTTCAAAAGTAACTACTAGATTGTGATACAATACACTATTGGGTGAAGTTTGGTTTACTTCTGCGCAGCGGTTTGGGAGTTAACATCAAAATTACATTTCTCGGCCATGTCGCATAGATCTCACTGTGAAAAGGCTTAAATGGCTTTTTTGACCTAAGTTTGAGGATTGCGCTCAAATCAAATGTCCTAGAACCAAATTTCTACATGTAACTACTAGATTGTGATACAATACACTAATAGGTGAAGTTTGGTTGACTTCTGCGCAGCGGTTTGGGAGTGAACATCAAAATTACATTTCTCGGCCATATCGCATAGATCTCACTGTGAAAAGGCTTAAATGACTTTTTTAATTAAGTTTGATGATTGCGCTCAAACAAAATGTCCTAGAACAAAATTTTCAAATGTAACTACTAGATTGTGATACAATACACTATTGGGTGAAGTTTGGTTGACTTCTGCGCAGCGGTTTGGGAGTTAACATCAAAATTACATTTCTCGGCCATATCGCATAGATCTCACTGTGAAAAGGCTTAAATGGCTTTTTTGACCTAAGTTTGAGGATTGCGCTCAAATCAAATGTCCTAGAACCAAATTTCCACATGTAACTACTAGATTGTGATACAATACACTATTGGGTGAAGTTTGGTTGACTTCTGCGCAGCGGTTTGGGAGTTAACATCAAAATTACATTTCTCGGCCATATCGCATAGATCTCACTGTGAAAAGGCTTAAATGGCTTTTTTGACCTATGTTTGAGGATTGCGCTCAAATCAAATGTCCTAGAACCAAATTTCCACATGTAACTACTAGATTGTGATACAATACACTAATGGGTGAAGTTTGGTTTACTTCTGCGCAGCGGTTTGGGAGTTAACATCAAAATTACATTTCTCGGCCATATCGCATAGATCTCACTGTGAAAAGGCTTAAATGGCTTTTTTTAATTAAGTTTGAAGATTGCGCTCAAACCAAATGTCCTAGAATTAAATTTCCAAATGTAACTACTAGATTGTGATAAAATACACTATTGGGTGAAGTTTGGTTGACTTCTGCGCAGCGGTTTGGGAGTTAACATCAAAATTACATTTCTCGGCCATATCGCATAGATCTCACTGTGAAAAGGCTTAAATGACTTTTTTAATTAAGTTTGATGATTGCGTTCAAACAAAATGTCCTAGAACAAAATTTTCAAATGTAACTACTAGATTGTGATACAATACACTATTGGGTGAAGTTTGGTTGACTTCTGCGCAGCGGTTTGGGAGTTAATATCAAAATTACATTTCTCGGCCATATCGCATAGATCTCACTGTGAAAAGGCTTAAATTGCTTTTTTGACCTAAGTTTGAGGATTGCGCTCAAATCAAATGTCCTAGAACCAAATTTCCACATGTAACTACTAGATTGTCATACAATACACTAATGGGTGAAGTTTGGTTGACTTCTGCGCAGCGGTTTGGGAGTTAACATCAAAATTACATTTCTCGGCCATATCGCATAGATCTCACTGTGAAAAGGCTTAAATGGCTTTTTTGACCTAAGTTTGAGGATTGCGCTCAAATCAAATGTCCTAGAACCAAATTTCCACATGTAACTACTAGATTGTGATACAATACACTATTGGGTGAAGTTTGGTTGACTTCTGCGCAGCGGTTTGGGAGTTAACATCAAAATTACATTTCTCGGCCATATCGCATAGATCTCACTGTGAAAAGGCTTAAATGGCTTTTTTGACCTAAGTTTGAGGATTGCGCTCAAATCAAATGTCCTAGAACCAAATTTCCACATGTAACTACTAGATTGTGATAAAATACACTAATGGGTGAAGTTTGGTTGACTTCTGCGCAGCGGTTTGGGAGTGAACATCAAAATTACATTTCTCGGCCATATCGCATAGATCTCACTGTGAAAAGGCTTAAATGACTTTTTTAATTAAGTTTGATGATTGCGCTCAAACAAAATGTCCTAGAACAAAATTTCAAATGTAACTACTAGATTGTGATACAATACACTATTGGGTGAAGTTTGGTTGACTTCTGCGCAGCGGTTTGGGAGTTAACATCAAAATTACATTTCTCGGCCATATCGCATAGATCTCACTGTGAAAAGGCTTAAATGGCTTTTTTGACCTAAGTTTGAGGATTGCGCTCAAATCAAATGTCCTAGAACCAAATTTCCACATGTAACTACTAGATTGTGATACAATACACTATTGGGTGAAGTTTGGTTGACTTCTGCGCAGCGGTTTGGGAGTTAACATCAAAATTACATTTCTCGGCCATATCGCATAGATCTAACTGTGAAAAGGCTTAAATGGCTTTTTTGACCTATGTTTGAGGATTGCGCTCAAATCAAATGTCCTAGAACCAAATTTCCACATGTAACTACTAGATTGTGATACAATACACTATTGGGTGAAGTTTGGTTGACTTCTGCGCAGCGGTTTGGGAGTTAACATCAAAATTACATTTCTCGGCCATATCGCATAGATCTCACTGTGAAAAGGCTTAAATGGCTTTTTTGACCTAAGTTTGAGGATTGCGCTCAAATCAAATGTCCTAGAACCAAATTTCCACATGTAACTACTAGATTGTGATACAATACACTAATGGGTGAAGTTTGGTTTACTTCTGCGCAGCGGTTTGGGAGTTAACATCAAAATTACATTTCTCGGCCATATCGCATAGATCTCACTGTGAAAAGGCTTAAATGGCTTTTTTGACCTAAGTTTGAGGATTGCGCTCAAATCAAATGTCCTAGAACCAAATTTCTACATGTAACTACTAGATTGTGATACAATACACTAATGGGTGAAGTTTGGTTGACTTCTGCGCAGCGGTTTGGGAGTTAACATCAAAATTACATTTCTCGGCCATATCGCATAGATCTCACTGTGAAAAGGCTTAAATGACTTTTTTAATTAAGTTTGATGATTGCGCTCAAACAAAATGTCCTAGAACAAAATTTCCACATGTAACTACTAGATTGTGATACAATACACTATTGGGTGAAGTTTGGTTGACTTCTGCGCAGCGGTTTGGGAGTTAACATCAAAATTACATTTCTCGGCCATATCGCATAGATCTCACTGTGAAAAGGCTTAAATGGCTTTTTTGACCTATGTTTGAGGATTGCGCTCAAATCAAATGTCCTAGAACCAAATTTCCACATGTAACTACTAGATTGTGATACAATACACTAATGGGTGAAGTTTGGTTTACTTCTGCGCAGCGGTTTGGGAGTTAACATCAAAATTACATTTCTCGGCCATATCGCATAGATCTCACTGTGAAAAGGCTTAAATGTCTTTTTTTAATTAAGTTTGAAGATTGCGCTCAAACCAAATGTCCTAGAACTAAATTTCCAAATGTAACTACTAGATTGTGATAAAATACACTATTGGGTGAAGTTTGGTTGACTTCTGCGCAGCGGTTTGGGAGTTAACATCAAAATTACATTTCTAGGCCATATCGCATAGATCTCACTGTGAAAAGGCTTAAATGACTTTTTTAATTAAGTTTGAATGATTGTGTTCAAACAAAATGTCCTAGAACAAAATTTTCAAATGTAACTACTAGATTGTGATACAATACACTATTGGGTAAAGTTTGGTTGACTTCTGCGCAGCGGTTTGGGAGTTAACATCAAAATTACATTTCTCGGCCATATCGCATAGATCTCACTGTGAAAAGGCTTAAATGGCTTTTTTGACCTAGGTTTGAGGATTGCGCTCAAATCAAATGTCCTAGAACCAAATTTCCACATGTAACTACTAGATTGTCATACAATACACTAATGGGTGAAGTTTGGTTGACTTCTGCGCAGCGGTTTGGGAGTTAACATCAAAATTACATTTCTCGGCCATATCGCATAGATCTCACTGTGAAAAGGCTTAAATGGCTTTTTTGACCTATGTTTGAGGACTGCGCTCAAATCAAATGTCCTAGAACCAAATTTCCACATGTAACTTCTAGATTGTGATACAATACACTATTGGGTGAAGTTTGGTTGACTTCTGCGCAGCGGTTTGGGAGTTAACATCAAAATTACATTTCTCGGCCATATCGCATAGATCTCACTGTGAAAAGGCTTAAATGGTTTTTTGGCCTAAGTTTGAGGATTGCGCTCAAATCAAATGTCCTAGAACCAAATTTCTACATGTAACTACTAGATTGTGATACAATACACTAATGGGTGAAGTTTGGTTGACTTCTGCGCAGCGGTTTGGGAGTTAACATCAAAATTACATTTCTCGGCCATATCGCATAGATCTCACTGTGAAAAGGCTTAAATGACTTTTTTAATTAAGTTTGATGATTGCGCTCAAACAAAATGTCCTAGAACAAAATTTTCAAATGTAACTACTAGATTGTGATACAATACACTATTGGGTGAAGTTTGGTTGACTTCTGCGCAGCGGTTTGGGAGTTAACATCAAAATTACATTTCTCGGCCATATCGCATAGATCTCACTGTGAAAAGGCTTAAATGGCTTTTTTGACCTAAGTTTGAGGATTGCGCTCAAATCAAATGTCCTAGAACCAAATTTCCACATGTAACTACTAGATTGTCATACAATACACTAATGGGTGAAGTTTGGTTTACTTCTGCGCAGCGGTTTGGGAGTTAACATCAAAATTACATTTCTCGGCCATATCGCATAGATCTCACTGTGAAAAGGCTTAAATGACTTTTTTAATTAAGTTTGATGATTGCGCTCAAACAAAATGTCCTAGAACAAAATTTTCAAAAGTAATTACTAGATTGTGATACAATACACTATTGGGTGAAGTTTGGTTTACTTCTGCGCAGCGGTTTGGGAGTTAACATCAAAATTACATTTCTCGGCCATGTCGCATAGATCTCACTGTGAAAAGGCTTAAATGGCTTTTTTGACCTAAGTTTGAGGATTGCGCTCAAATCAAATGTCCTAGAACCAAATTTCTACATGTAACTACTAGATTGTGATACAATACACTAATAGGTGAAGTTTGGTTGACTTCTGCGCAGCGGTTTGGGAGTGAACATCAAAATTACATTTCTCGGCCATATCGCATAGATCTCACTGTGAAAAGGCTTAAATGACTTTTTTAATTAAGTTTGATGATTGCGCTCAAACAAAATGTCCTAGAACAAAATTTTCAAATGTAACTACTAGATTGTGATACAATACACTATTGGGTGAAGTTTGGTTGACTTCTGCGCAGCGGTTTGGGAGTTAACATCAAAATTACATTTCTCGGCCATATCGCATAGATCTCACTGTGAAAAGGCTTAAATGGCTTTTTTGACCTAAGTTTGAGGATTGCGCTCAAATCAAATGTCCTAGAACCAAATTTCCACATGTAACTACTAGATTGTGATACAATACACTATTGGGTGAAGTTTGGTTGACTTCTGCGCAGCGGTTTGGGAGTTAACATCAAAATTACATTTCTCGGCCATATCGCATAGATCTCACTGTGAAAAGGTTTAAATGGCTTTTTTGACCTATGTTTGAGGATTGCGCTCAAATCAAATGTCCTAGAACCAAATTTCCACATGTAACTACTAGATTGTGATACAATACACTAATGGGTGAAGTTTGGTTTACTTCTGCGCAGCGGTTTGGGAGTTAACATCAAAATTACATTTCTCGGCCATATCGCATAGATCTCACTGTGAAAAGGCTTAAATGGCTTTTTTTAATTAAGTTTGAAGATTGCGCTCAAACCAAATGTCCTAGAATTAAATTTCCAAATGTAACTACTAGATTGTGATAAAATACACTATTGGGTGAAGTTTGGTTGACTTCTGCGCAGCGGTTTGGGAGTTAACATCAAAATTACATTTCTCGGCCATATCGCATAGATCTCACTGTGAAAAGGCTTAAATGACTTTTTTAATTAAGTTTGATGATTGCGTTCAAACAAAATGTCCTAGAACAAAATTTTCAAATGTAACTACTAGATTGTGATACAATACACTATTGGGTGAAGTTTGGTTGACTTCTGCGCAGCGGTTTGGGAGTTAACATCAAAATTACATTTCTCGGCCATATCGCATAGATCTCACTGTGAAAAGGCTTAAATTGCTTTTTTGACCTAAGTTTGAGGATTGCGCTCAAATCAAATGTCCTAGAACCAAATTTCCACATGTAACTACTAGATTGTCATACAATACACTAATGGGTGAAGTTTGGTTTACTTCTGCGCAGCGGTTTGGGAGTTAACATCAAAATTACATTTCTCGGCCATATCGCATAGATCTCACTGTGAAAAGGCTTAAATGGCTTTTTTGACCTAAGTTTGAGGATTGCGCTCAAATCAAATGTCCTAGAACCAAATTTCCACATGTAACTACTAGATTGTGATACAATACACTATTGGGTGAAGTTTGGTTGACTTCTGCGCAGCGGTTTGGGAGTTAACATCAAAATTACATTTCTCGGCCATATCGCATAGATCTCACTGTGAAAAGGCTTAAATGACTTTTTTAATTAAGTTTGATGATTGCGCTCAAACAAAATGTCCTAGAACAAAATTTTCAAATGTAACTACTAGATTGTGATACAATACACTATTGGGTGAAGTTTGGTTGACTTCTGCGCAGCGGTTTGGGAGTTAACATCAAAATTACATTTCTCGGCCATATCGCATAGATCTCACTGTGAAAAGGCTTAAATGGCTTTTTTGACCTAAGTTTGAGGATTGCGCTCAAATCAAATGTCCTAGAACCAAATTTCCACATGTAACTACTAGATTGTCATACAATACACTAATGGGTGAAGTTTGGTTTACTTCTGCGCAGCGGTTTGGGAGTTAACATCAAAATTACATTTCTCGGCCATATCGCATAGATCTCACTGTGAAAAGGCTTAAATGACTTTTTTAATTAAGTTTGATGATTGCGCTCAAACAAAATGTCCTAGAACAAAATTTTCAAAAGTAATTACTAGATTGTGATACAATACACTATTGGGTGAAGTTTGGTTTACTTCTGCGCAGCGGTTTGGGAGTTAACATCAAAATTACATTTCTCGGCCATGTCGCATAGATCTCACTGTGAAAAGGCTTAAATGGCTTTTTTGACCTAAGTTTGAGGATTGCGCTCAAATCAAATGTCCTAGAACCAAATTTCTACATGTAACTACTAGATTGTGATACAATACACTAATAGGTGAAGTTTGGTTGACTTCTGCGCAGCGGTTTGGGAGTGAACATCAAAATTACATTTCTCGGCCATATCGCATAGATCTCACTGTGAAAAGGCTTAAATGACTTTTTTAATTAAGTTTGATGATTGCGCTCAAACAAAATGTCCTAGAACAAAATTTTCAAATGTAACTACTAGATTGTGATACAATACACTATTGGGTGAAGTTTGGTTGACTTCTGCGCAGCGGTTTGGGAGTTAACATCAAAATTACATTTCTCGGCCATATCGCATAGATCTCACTGTGAAAAGGCTTAAATGGCTTTTTTGACCTAAGTTTGAGGATTGCGCTCAAATCAAATGTCCTAGAACCAAATTTCCACATGTAACTACTAGATTGTGATACAATACACTATTGGGTGAAGTTTGGTTGACTTCTGCGCAGCGGTTTGGGAGTTAACATCAAAATTACATTTCTCGGCCATATCGCATAGATCTCACTGTGAAAAGGTTTAAATGGCTTTTTTGACCTATGTTTGAGGATTGCGCTCAAATCAAATGTCCTAGAACCAAATTTCCACATGTAACTACTAGATTGTGATACAATACACTAATGGGTGAAGTTTGGTTTACTTCTGCGCAGCGGTTTGGGAGTTAACATCAAAATTACATTTCTCGGCCATATCGCATAGATCTCACTGTGAAAAGGCTTAAATGGCTTTTTTTAATTAAGTTTGAAGATTGCGCTCAAACCAAATGTCCTAGAATTAAATTTCCAAATGTAACTACTAGATTGTGATAAAATACACTATTGGGTGAAGTTTGGTTGACTTCTGCGCAGCGGTTTGGGAGTTAACATCAAAATTACATTTCTCGGCCATATCGCATAGATCTCACTGTGAAAAGGCTTAAATGACTTTTTTAATTAAGTTTGATGATTGCGTTCAAACAAAATGTCCTAGAACAAAATTTTCAAATGTAACTACTAGATTGTGATACAATACACTATTGGGTGAAGTTTGGTTGACTTCTGCGCAGCGGTTTGGGAGTTAACATCAAAATTACATTTCTCGGCCATATCGCATAGATCTCACTGTGAAAAGGCTTAAATTGCTTTTTTGACCTAAGTTTGAGGATTGCGCTCAAATCAAATGTCCTAGAACCAAATTTCCACATGTAACTACTAGATTGTCATACAATACACTAATGGGTGAAGTTTGGTTTACTTCTGCGCAGCGGTTTGGGAGTTAACATCAAAATTACATTTCTCGGCCATATCGCATAGATCTCACTGTGAAAAGGCTTAAATGGCTTTTTTGACCTAAGTTTGAGGATTGCGCTCAAATCAAATGTCCTAGAACCAAATTTCCACATGTAACTACTAGATTGTGATACAATACACTATTGGGTGAAGTTTGGTTGACTTCTGCGCAGCGGTTTGGGAGTTAACATCAAAATTACATTTCTCGGCCATATCGCATAGATCTCACTGTGAAAAGGCTTAAATGACTTTTTTAATTAAGTTTGATGATTGCGCTCAAACAAAATGTCCTAGAACAAAATTTTCAAATGTAACTACTAGATTGTGATACAATACACTATTGGGTGAAGTTTGGTTGACTTCTGCGCAGCGGTTTGGGAGTTAACATCAAAATTACATTTCTCGGCCATATCGCATAGATCTCACTGTGAAAAGGCTTAAATGGCTTTTTTGACCTAAGTTTGAGGATTGCGCTCAAATCAAATGTCCTAGAACCAAATTTCCACATGTAACTACTAGATTGTCATACAATACACTAATGGGTGAAGTTTGGTTTACTTCTGCGCAGCGGTTTGGGAGTTAACATCAAAATTACATTTCTCGGCCATATCGCATAGATCTCACTGTGAAAAGGCTTAAATGACTTTTTTAATTAAGTTTGATGATTGCGCTCAAACAAAATGTCCTAGAACAAAATTTTCAAAAGTAACTACTAGATTGTGATACAATACACTATTGGGTGAAGTTATGTTTACTTCTGCGCAGCGGTTTGGGAGTTAACATCAAAATTACATTTCTCGGCCATGTCGCATAGATCTCACTGTGAAAAGGCTTAAATGGCTTTTTTGACCTAAGTTTGAGGATTGCGCTCAAATCAAATGTCCTAGAACCAAATTTCTACATGTAACTACTAGATTGTGATACAATACACTAATAGGTGAAGTTTGGTTGACTTCTGCGCAGCGGTTTGGGAGTGAACATCAAAATTACATTTCTCGGCCATATCGCATAGATCTCACTGTGAAAAGGCTTAAATGACTTTTTTAATTAAGTTTGATGATTGCGCTCAAACAAAATGTCCTAGAACAAAATTTTCAAATGTAACTACTAGATTGTGATACAATACACTATTGGGTGAAGTTTGGTTGACTTCTGCGCAGCGGTTTGGGAGTTAACATCAAAATTACATTTCTCGGCCATATCGCATAGATCTCACTGTGAAAAGGCTTAAATGGCTTTTTTGACCTAAGTTTGAGGATTGCGCTCAAATCAAATGTCCTAGAACCAAATTTCCACATGTAACTACTAGATTGTGATACAATACACTATTGGGTGAAGTTTGGTTGACTTCTGCGCAGCGGTTTGGGAGTTAACATCAAAATTACATTTCTCGGCCATATCGCATAGATCTCACTGTGAAAAGGCTTAAATGGCTTTTTTGACCTATGTTTGAGGATTGCGCTCAAATCAAATGTCCTAGAACCAAATTTCCACATGTAACTACTAGATTGTGATACAATACACTAATGGGTGAAGTTTGGTTTACTTCTTCGCAGCGGTTTGGGAGTTAACATCAAAATTACATTTCTCGGCCATATCGCATAGATCTCACTGTGAAAAGGCTTAAATGGCTTTTTTTAATTAAGTTTGAAGATTGCGCTCAAACCAAATGTCCTAGAATTAAATTTCCAAATGTAACTACTAGATTGTGATAAAATACACTATTGGGTGAAGTTTGGTTGACTTCTGCGCAGCGGTTTGGGAGTTAACATCAAAATTACATTTCTCGGCCATATCGCATAGATCTCACTGTGAAAAGGCTTAAATGACTTTTTTAATTAAGTTTGATGATTGCGTTCAAACAAAATGTCCTAGAACAAAATTTTCAAATGTAACTACTAGATTGTGATACAATACACTATTGGGTGAAGTTTGGTTGACTTCTGCGCAGCGGTTTGGGAGTTAACATCAAAATTACATTTCTCGGCCATATCGCATAGATCTCACTGTGAAAAGGCTTAAATTGCTTTTTTGACCTAAGTTTGAGGATTGCGCTCAAATCAAATGTCCTAGAACCAAATTTCCACATGTAACTACTAGATTGTCATACAATACACTAATGGGTGAAGTTTGGTTTACTTCTGCGCAGCGGTTTGGGAGTTAACATCAAAATTACATTTCTCGGCCATATCGCATAGATCTCACTGTGAAAAGGCTTAAATAGCTTTTTTGACCTAAGTTTGAGGATTGCGCTCAAATCAAATGTCCTAGAACCAAATTTCCACATGTAACTACTAGATTGTGATACAATACACTATTGGGTGAAGTTTGGTTGACTTCTGCGCAGCGGTTTGGGAGTTAACATCAAAATTACATTTCTCGGCCATATCGCATAGATCTCACTGTGAAAAGGCTTAAATGGCTTTTTTGACCTAAGTTTGAGGATTGCGCTCAAATCAAATGTCCTAGAACCAAATTTCCACATGTAACTACTATATTGTGATACAATACACTAATGGGTGAAGTTTGGTTTACTTCTGCGCAGCGGTTTGGGAGTTAACATCAAAATTACATTTCTCGGCCATATCGCATAGATCTCACTGTGAAAAGGCTTAAATGGCTTTTTTGACCTAAGTTTGAGGATTGCGCTCAAATCAAATGTCCTAGAACCAAATTTCTACATGTAACTACTAGATTGTGATACAATACACTAATGGGTGAAGTTTGGTTGACTTCTGCGCAGCGGTTTGGGAGTTAACATCAAAATTACATTTCTCGGCCATATCGCATAGATCTCACTGTGAAAAGGCTTAAATGACTTTTTTAATTAAGTTTGATGATTGCGCTCAAACAAAATGTCCTAGAACAAAATTTTCAAATGTAACTACTAGATTGTGATACAATACACTATTGGGTGAAGTTTGGTTGACTTCTGCGCAGCGGTTTGGGAGTTAACATCAAAATTACATTTCTCGGCCATATCGCATAGATCTCACTGTGAAAAGGCTTAAATGGCTTTTTTGACCTAAGTTTGAGGATTGCGCTCAAATCAAATGTCCTAGAACCAAATTTCCACATGTAACTACTAGATTGTGATACAATACACTATTGGGTGAAGTTTGGTTGACTTCTGCGCAGCGGTTTGGGAGTTAACATCAAAATTACATTTCTCGGCCATATCGCATAGATCTCACTGTGAAAAGGCTTAAGTGGCTTTTTTGACCTATGTTTGAGGATTGCGCTCAAATCAAATGTCCTAGAACCAAATTTCCACATGTAACTACTAGATTGTGATACAATACACTAATGGGTGAAGTTTGGTTTACTTCTGCGCAGCGGTTTGGGAGTTAACATCAAAATTACATTTCTCGGCCATATCGCATAGATCTCACTGTGAAAAGGTTTA
This sequence comes from Corythoichthys intestinalis, assembly GCF_030265065.1. Taxonomy (NCBI): domain Eukaryota; kingdom Metazoa; phylum Chordata; class Actinopteri; order Syngnathiformes; family Syngnathidae; genus Corythoichthys; species Corythoichthys intestinalis. Next base: position 2,685,300 of record NC_080405.1, on the reverse strand, counting down.
AATGTCTTTTTTTAATTAAGTTTGAAGATTGCGCTCAAACCAAATGTCCTAGAACTAAATTTCCAAATGTAACTACTAGATTGTGATAAAATACACTATTGGGTGAAGTTTGGTTGACTTCTGCGCAGCGGTTTGGGAGTTAACATCAAAATTACATTTCTCGGCCATATCGCATAGATCTCACTGTGAAAAGGCTTAAATGACTTTTTTAATTAAGTTTGATGATTGCGTTCAAACAAAATGTCCTAGAACAAAATTTTCAAATGTAACTACTAGATTGTGATACAATACACTATTGGGTGAAGTTTGGTTGACTTCTGCGCAGCGGTTTGGGAGTTAACATCAAAATTACATTTCTCGGCCATATCGCATAGATCTCACTGTGAAAAGGCTTAAATGGCTTTTTTGACCTAGGTTTGAGGATTGCGCTCAAATTAAATGTCCTAGAACTGAATTTCCACATGTAACTACTAGATTGTCATACAATACACTAATGGGTGAAGTTTGGTTGACTTCTGCGCAGCGGTTTGGGAGTTAACATCAAAATTACATTTCTCGGCCATATCGCATAGATCTCACTGTGAAAAGGCTTAAATGGCTTTTTTGACCTATGTTTGAGGACTGCGCTCAAATCAAATGTCCTAGAACCAAATTTCCACATGTAACTTCTAGATTGTGATACAATACACTATTGGGTGAAGTTTGGTTGACTTCTGCGCAGCGGTTTGGGAGTTAACATCAAAATTACATTTCTCGGCCATATCGCATAGATCTCACTGTGAAAAGGCTTAAATGGCTTTTTTGACCTAAGTTTGAGGATTGCGCTCAAATCAAATGTCCTAGAACCAAATTTCTACATGTAACTACTAGATTGTGATACAATACACTAATGGGTGAAGTTTGGTTGACTTCTGCGCAGCGGTTTGGGAGTTAACATCAAAATTACATTTCTCGGCCATATCGCATAGATCTCACTGTGAAAAGGCTTAAATGACTTTTTTAATTAAGTTTGATGATTGCGCTCAAACAAAATGTCCTAGAACAAAATTTTCAAATGTAACTACTAGATTGTGATACAATACACTATTGGGTGAAGTTTGGTTGACTTCTGCGCAGCGGTTTGGGAGTTAACATCAAAATTACATTTCTCGGCCATATCGCATAGATCTCACTGTGAAAAGGCTTAAATGGCTTTTTTGACCTAAGTTTGAGGATTGCGCTCAAATCAAATGTCCTAGAACCAAATTTCCACATGTAACTACTAGATTGTCATACAATACACTAATGGGTGAAGTTTGGTTTACTTCTGCGCAGCGGTTTGGGAGTTAACATCAAAATTACATTTCTCGGCCATATCGCATAGATCTCACTGTGAAAAGGCTTAAATGGCTTTTTTGACCTAAGTTTGAGGATTGCGCTCAAATCAAATGTCCTAGAACCAAATTTCCACATGTAACTACTAGATTGTGATACAATACACTATTGGGTGAAGTTTGGTTGACTTCTGCGCAGCGGTTTGGGAGTTAACATCAAAATTACATTTCTCGGCCATATCGCATAGATCTCACTGTGAAAAGGCTTAAATGGCTTTTTTGACCTAAGTTTGAGGATTGCGCTCAAATCAAATGTCCTAGAACCAAATTTCCACATGTAACTACTAGATTGTGATACAATACACTAATGGGTGAAGTTTGGTTTACTTCTGCGCAGCGGTTTGGGAGTTAACATCAAAATTACATTTCTCGGCCATATCGCATAGATCTCACTGTGAAAAGGCTTAAATGGCTTTTTTGACCTAAGTTTGAGGATTGCGCTCAAATCAAATGTCCTAGAACCAAATTTCTACATGTAACTACTAGATTGTGATACAATACACTAATGGGTGAAGTTTGGTTGACTTCTGCGCAGCGGTTTGGGAGTTAACATCAAAATTACATTTCTCGGCCATATCGCATAGATCTCACTGTGAAAAGGCTTAAATGACTTTTTTAATTAAGTTTGATGATTGCGCTCAAACAAAATGTCCTAGAATAAAATTTTCCAATGTAACTACTAGATTGTGATACAATACACTATTGGGTGAAGTTTGGTTGACTTCTGCGCAGCGGTTTGGGAGTTAACATCAAAATTACATTTCTCGGCCATATCGCATAGATCTCACTGTGAAAAGGCTTAAATGGCTTTTTTGACCTAAGTTTGAGGATTGCGCTCAAATCAAATGTCCTAGAACCAAATTTCCACATGTAACTACTAGATTGTGATACAATACACTAATGGGTGAAGTTTGGTTGACTTCTGCGCAGCGGTTTGGGAGTTAACATCAAAATTACATTTCTCGGCCATATCGCATAGATCTCACTGTGAAAAGGCTTAAATGACTTTTTTAATTAAGTTTGATGATTGCGCTCAAACAAAATGTCCTAGAACAAAATTTTCAAATGTAACTACTAGATTGTGATACAATACACTATTGGTTGAAGTTTGGTTGACTTCTGCGCAGCGGTTTGGGAGTTAACATCAAAATTACATTTCTCGGCCATATCGCATAGATCTCACTGTGAAAAGGCTTAAATGGCTTTTTTGACCTAAGTTTGAGGATTGCGCTCAAATCAAATGTCCTAGAACCAAATTTCTACATGTAACTACTAGATTGTGATACAATACACTAATGGGTGAAGTTTGGTTGACTTCTGCGCAGCGGTTTGGGAGTTAACATCAAAATTACATTTCTCGGCCATATCGCATAGATCTCACTGTGAAAAGGCTTAAATGACTTTTTTAATTAAGTTTGATGATTGCGCTCAAACAAAATGTCCTAGAACAAAATTTTCAAATGTAACTACTAGATTGTGATACAATACACTATTGGGTGAAGTTTGGTTGACTTCTGCGCAGCGGTTTGGGAGTTAACATCAAAATTACATTTCTCGGCCATATCGCATAGATCTCACTGTGAAAAGGCTTAAATGGCTTTTTTGACCTAAGTTTGAGGATTGCGCTCAAATCAAATGTCCTAGAACCAAATTTCCACATGTAACTACTAGATTGTGATACAATACACTATTGGGTGAAGTTTGGTTAACTTCTGCGCAGCGGTTTGGGAGTTAACATCAAAATTACATTTCTCGGCCATATCGCATAGATCTCACTGTGAAAAGGCTTAAATGGCTTTTTTGACCTATGTTTGAGGATTGCGCTCAAATCAAATGTCCTAGAACCAAATTTCCACATGTAACTACTAGATTGTGATACAATACACTAATGGGTGAAGTTTGGTTTACTTCTGCGCAGCGGTTTGGGAGTTAACATCAAAATTACATTTCTCGGCCATATCGCATAGATCTCACTGTGAAAAGGTTTAAATGTCTTTTTTTAATTAAGTTTGAAGATTGCGCTCAAACCAAATGTCCTAGAACTAAATTTCCAAATGTAACTACTAGATTGTGATAAAATACACTATTGGGTGAAGTTTGGTTGACTTCTGCGCAGCGGTTTGGGAGTTAACATCAAAATTACATTTCTCGGCCATATCGCATAGATCTCACTGTGAAAAGGCTTAAATGACTTTTTTAATTAAGTTTGATGATTGCGTTCAAACAAAATGTCCTAGAACAAAATTTTCAAATTTAACTACTAGATTGTGATACTATACACTATTGGGTGAAGTTTGGTTGACTTCTGCGCAGCGGTTTGGGAGTTAACATCAAAATTACATTTCTCGGCCATATCGCATAGATCTCACTGTGAAAAGGCTTAAATGGCTTTTTTGACCTAGGTTTGAGGATTGCGCTCAAATCAAATGTCCTAGAACTGAATTTCCACATGTAACTACTAGATTGTCATACAATACACTAATGGGTGAAGTTTGGTTGACTTCTGCGCAGCGGTTTGGGAGTTAACATCAAAATTACATTTCTCGGCCATATCGCATAGATCTCACTGTGAAAAGGCTTAAATGGCTTTTTTGACCTATGTTTGAGGACTGCGCTCAAATCAAATGTCCTAGAACCAAATTTCCACATGTAACTTCTAGATTGTGATACAATACACTATTGGGTGAAGTTTGGTTGACTTCTGCGCAGCGGTTTGGGAGTTAACATCAAAATTACATTTCTCGGCCATATCGCATAGATCTCACTGTGAAAAGGCTTAAATGGCTTTTTTGACCTAAGTTTGAGGATTGCGCTCAAATCAAATGTCCTAGAACCAAATTTCTACATGTAACTACTAGATTGTGATACAATACACTAATGGGTGAAGTTTGGTTGACTTCTGCGCAGCGGTTTGGGAGTTAACATCAAAATTACATTTCTCGGCCATATCGCATAGATCTCACTGTGAAAAGGCTTAAATGACTTTTTTAATTAAGTTTGATGATTGCGCTCAAACAAAATGTCCTAGAACAAAATTTTCAAATGTAACTACTAGATTGTGATACAATACACTATTGGGTGAAGTTTGGTTGACTTCTGCGCAGCGGTTTGGGAGTTAACATCAAAATTACATTTCTCGGCCATATCGCATAGATCTCACTGTGAAAAGGCTTAAATGGCTTTTTTGACCTAAGTTTGAGGATTGCGCTCAAATCAAATGTCCTAGAACCAAATTTCCACATGTAACTACTAGATTGTCATACAATACACTAATGGGTGAAGTTTGGTTTACTTCTGCGCAGCGGTTTGGGAGTTAACATCAAAATTACATTTCTCGGCCATATCGCATAGATCTCACTGTGAAAAGGCTTAAATGGCTTTTTTGACCTAAGTTTGAGGATTGCGCTCAAATCAAATGTCCTAGAACCAAATTTCCACATGTAACTACTAGATTGTGATACAATACACTATTGGGTGAAGTTTGGTTGACTTCTGCGCAGCGGTTTGGGAGTTAACATCAAAATTACATTTCTCGGCCATATCGCATAGATCTCACTGTGAAAAGGCTTAAATGGCTTTTTTGACCTAAGTTTGAGGATTGCGCTCAAATCAAATGTCCTAGAACCAAATTTCCACATGTAACTACTAGATTGTGATACAATACACTAATGGGTGAAGTTTGGTTGACTTCTGCGCAGCGGTTTGGGAGTTAACATCAAAATTACATTTCTCGGCTATATCGCATAGATCTCACTGTGAAAAGGCTTAAATGACTTTTTTGACCTAAGTTTGAGGATTGCGCTCAAATCAAATGTCCTAGAACCAAATTTCCACATGTAACTACTAGATTGTGATACAATACACTATTGGGTGAAGTTTGGTTGACTTCTGCGCAGCGGTTTGGGAGTTAACATCAAAATTACATTTCTCGGCCATATCGCATAGATCTCACTGTGAAAAGGCTTAAATGGCTTTTTTGACCTAAGTTTGAGGATTGCGCTCAAATCAAATGTCCTAGAACCAAATTTCCACATGTAACTACTAGATTGTGATACAATACACTAATGGGTGAAGTTTGGTTTACTTCTGCGCAGCGGTTTGGGAGTTAACATCAAAATTACATTTTTCGGCCATATCGCATAGATCTCACTGTGAAAAGGCTTAAATGGCTTTTTTGACCTAAGTTTGAGGATTGCGCTCAAATCAAATGTCCTAGAACCAAATTTCTACATGTAACTACTGGATTGTGATACAATACACTAATGGGTGAAGTTTGGTTGACTTCTGCGCAGCGGTTTGGGAGTTAACATCAAAATTACATTTCTCGGCCATATCGCATAGATCTCACTGTGAAAAGGCTTAAATGACTTTTTTAATTAAGTTTGATGATTTCGCTCAAACAAAATGTCCTAGAACAAAATTTTCCAATGTAACTACTAGATTGTGATACAATACACTATTGGGTGAAGTTTGGTTGACTTCTGCGCAGCGGTTTGGGAGTTAGCATCAAAATTACATTTCTCGGCCATATCGCATAGATCTCACTGTGAAAAGGCTTAAATGGCTTTTTTGACCTAAGTTTGAGGATTGCGCTCAAATCAAATGTCCTAGAACCAAATTTCCACATGTAACTACTAGATTGTGATACAATACACTATTGGGTGAAGTTTGGTTGACTTCTGCGCAGCGGTTTGGGAGTTAACATCAAAATTACATTTCTCGGCCATATCGCATAGATCTCACTGTGAAAAGGCTTAAATGGCTTTTTTGACCTATGTTTGAGGATTGCGCTCAAATCAAATGTCCTAGAACCAAATTTCCACATGTAACTACTAGATTGTGATACAATACACTAATGGGTGAAGTTTGGTTTACTTCTGCGCAGCGGTTTGGGAGTTAACATCAAAATTACATTTCTCGGCCATATCGCATAGATCTCACTGTGAAAAGGCTTAAATGGCTTTTTTTAATTAAGTTTGAAGATTGCGCTCAAACCAAATGTCCTAGAACTAAATTTCCAAATGTAACTACTAGATTGTGATAAAATACACTATTGGGTGAAGTTTGGTTGACTTCTGCGCAGCGGTTTGGGAGTTAACATCAAAATTACATTTCTCGGCCATATCGCATAGATCTCACTGTGAAAAGGCTTAAATGACTTTTTTAATTAAGTTTGATGATTGCGTTCAAACAAAATGTCCTAGAACAAAATTTTCAAATGTAACTACTAGATTGTGATACAATACACTATTGGGTGAAGTTTGGTTTACTTCTGCGCAGCGGTTTGGGAGTTAACATAAAAATTACATTTCTCGGCCATATCGCATAGATCTCATTGTGAAAAGGCTTAAATGGCTTTTTTGACCTAAGTTTGAGGATTGCGCTCAAATCAAATGTCCTAGAACCAAATTTCTACATGTAACTACTAGATTGTGATACAATACACTAATAGGTGAAGTTTGGTTGACTTCTGCGCAGCGGTTTGGGAGTGAACATCAAAATTACATTTCTCGGCCATATCGCATAGATCTCACTGTGAAAAGGCTTAAATGACTTTTTTAATTAAGTTTGATGATTGCGCTCAAACAAAATGTCCTAGAACAAAATTTTCAAATGTAACTACTAGATTGTGATACAATACACTATTGGGTGAAGTTTGGTTGACTTCTGCGCAGCGGTTTGGGAGTTAACATCAAAATTACATTTCTCGGCCATATCGCATAGATCTCACTGTGAAAAGGCTTAAATGGCTTTTTTGACCTAAGTTTGAGGATTGCGCTCAAATCAAATGTCCTAGAACCAAATTTCCACATGTAACTACTAGATTGTGATACAATACACTATTGGGTGAAGTTTGGTTGACTTCTGCGCAGCGGTTTGGGAGTTAACATCAAAATTACATTTCTCGGCCATATCGCATAGATCTCACTGTGAAAAGGCTTAAATGGCTTTTTTGACCTATGTTTGAGGATTGCGCTCAAATCAAATGTCCTAGAACCAAATTTCCACATGTAACTACTAGATTGTGATACAATACACTAATGGGTGAAGTTTGGTTTACTTCTGCGCAGCGGTTTGGGAGTTAACATCAAAATTACATTTCTCGGCCATATCGCATAGATCTCACTGTGAAAAGGCTTAAATGGCTTTTTTTAATTAAGTTTGAAGATTGCGCTCAAACCAAATGTCCTAGAATTAAATTTCCAAATGTAACTACTAGATTGTGATAAAATACACTATTGGGTGAAGTTTGGTTGACTTCTGCGCAGCGGTTTGGGAGTTAACATCAAAATTACATTTCTCGGCCATATCGCATAGATCTCACTGTGAAAAGGCTTAAATGACTTTTTTAATTAAGTTTGATGATTGCGTTCAAACAAAATGTCCTAGAACAAAATTTTCAAATGTAACTACTAGATTGTGATACAATACACTATTGGGTGAAGTTTGGTTGACTTCTGCGCAGCGGTTTGGGAGTTAACATCAAAATTACATTTCTCGGCCATATCGCATAGATCTCACTGTGAAAAGGCTTAAATTGCTTTTTTGACCTAAGTTTGAGGATTGCGCTCAAATCAAATGTCCTAGAACCAAATTTCCACATGTAACTACTAGATTGTCATACAATACACTAATGGGTGAAGTTTGGTTTACTTCTGCGCAGCGGTTTGGGAGTTAACATCAAAATTACATTTCTCGGCCATATCGCATAGATCTCACTGTGAAAAGGCTTAAATGGCTTTTTTGACCTAAGTTTGAGGATTGCGCTCAAATCAAATGTCCTAGAACCAAATTTCCACATGTAACTACTAGATTGTGATACAATACACTATTGGGTGAAGTTTGGTTGACTTCTGCGCAGCGGTTTGGGAGTTAACATCAAAATTACATTTCTCGGCCATATCGCATAGATCTCACTGTGAAAAGGCTTAAATGGCTTTTTTGACCTAAGTTTGAGGATTGCGCTCAAATCAAATGTCCTAGAACCAAATTTCCACATGTAACTACTAGATTGTGATACAATACACTAATGGGTGAAGTTTGGTTTACTTCTGCGCAGCGGTTTGGGAGTTAACATTAAAATTACATTTCTCGGCCATATCGCATAGATCTCACTGTGAAAAGGCTTAAATGGCTTTTTTGACCTAAGTTTGAGGATTGCGCTCAAATCAAATGTCCTAGAACCAAATTTCTACATGTAACTACTAGATTGTGATACAATACACTAATGGGTGAAGTTTGGTTGACTTCTGCGCAGCGGTTTGGGAGTTAACATCAAAATTACATTTCTCGGCCATATCGCATAGATCTCACTGTGAAAAGGCTTAAATGACTTTTTTAATTAAGTTTGATGATTGCGCTCAAACAAAATGTCCTAGAATAAAATTTTCCAATGTAACTACTAGATTGTGATACAATACACTATTGGGTGAAGTTTGGTTGACTTCTGCGCAGCGGTTTGGGAGTTAACATCAAAATTACATTTCTCGGCCATATCGCATAGATCTCACTGTGAAAAGGCTTAAATGGCTTTTTTGACCTAAGTTTGAGGATTGCGCTCAAATCAAATGTCCTAGAACCAAATTTCCACATGTAACTACTAGATTGTGATACAATACACTAATGGGTGAAGTTTGGTTGACTTCTGCGCAGCGGTTTGGGAGTTAACATCAAAATTACATTTCTCGGCCATATCACATAGATCTCACTGTGAAAAGGCTTAAATGACTTTTTTGACCTAAGTTTGAGGATTGCGCTCAAATCAAATGTCCTAGAACCAAATTTCCACATGTAACTACTAGATTGTGATACAATACACTATTGGGTGAAGTTTGGTTGACTTCTGCGCAGCGGTTTGGGAGTTAACATCAAAATTACATTTCTCGGCCATATCGCATAGATCTCACTGTGAAAAGGCTTAAATGGCTTTTTTGACCTAAGTTTGAGGATTGCGCTCAAATCAAATGTCCTAGAACCAAATTTCCACATGTAACTACTAGATTGTGATACAATACACTAATGGGTGAAGTTTGGTTTACTTCTGCGCAGCGGTTTGGGAGTTAACATCAAAATTACATTTTTCGGCCATATCGCATAGATCTCACTGTGAAAAGGCTTAAATGGCTTTTTTGACCTAAGTTTGAGGATTGCGCTCAAATCAAATGTCCTAGAACCAAATTTCTACATGTAACTACTAGATTGTGATACAATACACTAATGGGTGAAGTTTGGTTGACTTCTGCGCAGCAGTTTGGGAGTTAACATCAAAATTACATTTCTCGGCCATATCGCATAGATCTCACTGTGAAAAGGCTTAAATGACTTTTTTAATTAAGTTTGATGATTGCGCTCAAACAAAATGTCCTTGAACAAAATTTTCAAATGTAACTACTAGATTGTGATACAATACACTATTGGGTGAAGTTTGGTTGACTTCTGCGCAGCGGTTTGGGAGTTAACATCAAAATTACATTTCTCGGCCATATCGCATAGATCTCACTGTGAAAAGGCTTAAATGGCTTTTTTGACCTAAGTTTGAGGATTGCGCTCAAATCAAATGTCCTAGAACCAAATTTCCACATGTAACTACTAGATTGTCATACAATACACTAATGGGTGAAGTTTGGTTTACTTCTGCGCAGCGGTTTGGGAGTTAACATCAAAATTACATTTCTCGGCCATATCGCATAGATCTCACTGTGAAAAGGCTTAAATGGCTTTTTTGACCTAAGTTTGAGGATTGCGCTCAAATCAAATGTCCTAGAACCAAATTTCCACATGTAACTACTAGATTGTGATACAATACACTATTGGGTGAAGTTTGGTTGACTTCTGCGCAGCGGTTTGGGAGTTAACATCAAAATTACATTTCTCGGCCATATCGCATAGATCTCACTGTGAAAAGGCTTAAATGGCTTTTTTGACCTAAGTTTGAGGATTGCGCTCAAATCAAATGTCCTAGAACCAAATTTCCACATGTAACTACTAGATTGTGATACAATACACTAATGGGTGAAGTTTGGTTTACTTCTGCGCAGCGGTTTGGGAGTTAACATCAAAATTACATTTCTCGGCCATATCGCATAGATCTCACTGTGAAAAGGCTTAAATGGCTTTTTTGACCTAAGTTTGAGGATTGCGCTCAAATCAAATGTCCTAGAACCAAATTTCTACATGTAACTACTAGATTGTGATACAATACACTAATGGGTGAAGTTTGGTTGACTTCTGCGCAGCGGTTTGGGAGTTAACATCAAAATTACATTTCTCGGCCATATCACATAGATCTCACTGTGAAAAGGCTTAAATGACTTTTTTGACCTAAGTTTGAGGATTGCGCTCAAATCAAATGTCCTAGAACCAAATTTCCACATGTAACTACTAGATTGTGATACAATACACTATTGGGTGAAGTTTGGTTGACTTCTGCGCAGCGGTTTGGGAGTTAACATCAAAATTACATTTCTCGGCCATATCGCATAGATCTCACTGTGAAAAGGCTTAAATGGCTTTTTTGACCTAAGTTTGAGGATTGCGCTCAAATCAAATGTCCTAGAACCAAATTTCCACATGTAACTACTAGATTGTGATACAATACACTAATGGGTGAAGTTTGGTTTACTTCTGCGCAGCGGTTTGGGAGTTAACATCAAAATTACATTTTTCGGCCATATCGCATAGATCTCACTGTGAAAAGGCTTAAATGGCTTTTTTGACCTAAGTTTGAGGATTGCGCTCAAATCAAATGTCCTAGAACCAAATTTCTACATGTAACTACTAGATTGTGATACAATACACTAATGGGTGAAGTTTGGTTTACTTCTGCGCAGCAGTTTGGGAGTTAACATCAAAATTACATTTCTCGGCCATATCGCATAGATCTCACTGTGAAAAGGCTTAAATGACTTTTTTAATTAAGTTTGATGATTGCGCTCAAACAAAATGTCCTTGAACAAAATTTTCAAATGTAACTACTAGATTGTGATACAATACACTATTGGGTGAAGTTTGGTTGACTTCTGCGCAGCGGTTTGGGAGTTAACATCAAAATTACATTTCTCGGCCATATCGCATAGATCTCACTGTGAAAAGGCTTAAATGGCTTTTTTGACCTAAGTTTGAGGATTGCGCTCAAATCAAATGTCCTAGAACCAAATTTCCACATGTAACTACTAGATTGTCATACAATACACTAATGGGTGAAGTTTGGTTTACTTCTGCGCAGCGGTTTGGGAGTTAACATCAAAATTACATTTCTCGGCCATATCGCATAGATCTCACTGTGAAAAGGCTTAAATGGCTTTTTTGACCTAAGTTTGAGGATTGCGCTCAAATCAAATGTCCTAGAACCAAATTTCCACATGTAACTACTAGATTGTGATACAATACACTATTGGGTGAAGTTTGGTTGACTTCTGCGCAGCGGTTTGGGAGTTAACATCAAAATTACATTTCTCGGCCATATCGCATAGATCTCACTGTGAAAAGGCTTAAATGGCTTTTTTGACCTAAGTTTGAGGATTGCGCTCAAATCAAATGTCCTAGAACCAAATTTCCACATGTAACTACTAGATTGTGATACAATACACTAATGGGTGAAGTTTGGTTTACTTCTGCGCAGCGGTTTGGGAGTTAACATCAAAATTACATTTCTCGGCCATATCGCATAGATCTCACTGTGAAAAGGCTTAAATGGCTTTTTTGACCTAAGTTTGAGGATTGCGCTCAAATCAAATGTCCTAGAACCAAATTTCTACATGTAACTACTAGATTGTGATACAATACACTAATGGGTGAAGTTTGGTTGACTTCTGCGCAGCGGTTTGGGAGTTAACATCAAAATTACATTTCTCGGCCATATCACATAGATCTCACTGTGAAAAGGCTTAAATGACTTTTTTGACCTAAGTTTGAGGATTGCGCTCAAATCAAATGTCCTAGAACCAAATTTCCACATGTAACTACTAGATTGTGATACAATACACTATTGGGTGAAGTTTGGTTGACTTCTGCGCAGCGGTTTGGGAGTTAACATCAAAATTACATTTCTCGGCCATATCGCATAGATCTCACTGTGAAAAGGCTTAAATGGCTTTTTTGACCTAAGTTTGAGGATTGCGCTCAAATCAAATGTCCTAGAACCAAATTTCCACATGTAACTACTAGATTGTGATACAATACACTAATGGGTGAAGTTTGGTTTACTTCTGCGCAGCGGTTTGGGAGTTAACATCAAAATTACATTTTTCGGCCATATCGCATAGATCTCACTGTGAAAAGGCTTAAATGGCTTTTTTGACCTAAGTTTGAGGATTGCGCTCAAATCAAATGTCCTAGAACCAAATTTCTACATGTAACTACTAGATTGTGATACAATACACTAATGGGTGAAGTTTGGTTGACTTCTGCGCAGCAGTTTGGGAGTTAACATCAAAATTACATTTCTCGGCCATATCGCATAGATCTCACTGTGAAAAGGCTTAAATGACTTTTTTAATTAAGTTTGATGATTGCGCTCAAACAAAATGTCCTTGAACAAAATTTTCAAATGTAACTACTAGATTGTGATACAATACACTATTGGGTGAAGTTTGGTTGACTTCTGCGCAGCGGTTTGGGAGTTAACATCAAAATTACATTTCTCGGCCATATCGCATAGATCTCACTGTGAAAAGGCTTAAATGGCTTTTTTGACCTAAGTTTGAGGATTGCGCTCAAATCAAATGTCCTAGAACCAAATTTCCACATGTAACTACTAGATTGTCATACAATACACTAATGGGTGAAGTTTGGTTTACTTCTGCGCAGCGGTTTGGGAGTTAACATCAAAATTACATTTCTCGGCCATATCGCATAGATCTCACTGTGAAAAGGCTTAAATGGCTTTTTTGACCTAAGTTTGAGGATTGCGCTCAAATCAAATGTCCTAGAACCAAATTTCCACATGTAACTACTAGATTGTGATACAATACACTATTGGGTGAAGTTTGGTTGACTTCTGCGCAGCGGTTTGGGAGTTAACATCAAAATTACATTTCTCGGCCATATCGCATAGATCTCACTGTGAAAAGGCTTAAATGGCTTTTTTGACCTAAGTTTGAGGATTGCGCTCAAATCAAATGTCCTAGAACCAAATTTCCACATGTAACTACTAGATTGTGATACAATACACTAATGGGTGAAGTTTGGTTTACTTCTGCGCAGCGGTTTGGGAGTTAACATCAAAATTACATTTCTCGGCCATATCGCATAGATCTCACTGTGAAAAGGCTTAAATGGCTTTTTTGACCTAAGTTTGAGGATTGCGCTCAAATCAAATGTCCTAGAACCAAATTTCTACATGTAACTACTAGATTGTGATACAATACACTAATGGGTGAAGTTTGGTTGACTTCTGCGCAGCGGTTTGGGAGTTAACATCAAAATTACATTTCTCGGCCATATCGCATAGATCTCACTGTGAAAAGGCTTAAATGACTTTTTTAATTAAGTTTGATGATTGCGCTCAAACAAAATGTCCTAGAACAAAATTTTCAAATGTAACTACTAGATTGTGATACAATACACTATTGGGTGAAGTTTGGTTGACTTCTGCGCAGCGGTTTGGGAGTTAACATCAAAATTACATTTCTCGGCCATATCGCATAGATCTCACTGTGAAAAGGCTTAAATGGCTTTTTTGACCTAAGTTTGAGGATTGCGCTCAAATCAAATGTCCTAGAACCAAATTTCCACATGTAACTACTAGATTGTCATACAATACACTAATGGGTGAAGTTTGGTTTACTTCTGCGCAGCGGTTTGGGAGTTAACATCAAAATTACATTTCTCGGCCATATCGCATAGATCTCACTGTGAAAAGGCTTAAATGGCTTTTTTGACCTAAGTTTGAGGATTGCGCTCAAATCAAATGTCCTAGAACCAAATTTCCACATGTAACTACTAGATTGTGATACAATACACTATTGGGTGACGTTTGGTTGACTTCTGCGCAGCGGTTTGGGAGTTAACATCAAAATTACATTTCTCGGCCATATCGCATAGATCTCACTGTGAAAAGGCTTAAATGGCTTTTTTGACCTAAGTTTGAGGATTGCGCTCAAATCAAATGTCCTAGAACCAAATTTCCACATGTAACTACTAGATTGTCATACAATACACTAATGGGTGAAGTTTGGTTTACTTCTGCGCAGCGGTTTGGGAGTTAACATCAAAATTACATTTCTCGGCCATATCGCATAGATCTCACTGTGAAAAGGCTTAAATGGCTTTTTTGACCTAAGTTTGAGGATTGCGCTCAAATCAAATGTCCTAGAACCAAATTTCCACATGTAACTACTAGATTGTGATACAATACACTATTGGGTGACGTTTGGTTGACTTCTGCGCAGCGGTTTGGGAGTTAACATCAAAATTACATTTCTCGGCCATATCGTATAGATCTCACTGTGAAAAGGCTTAAATGGCTTTTTTGACCTAAGTTTGAGGATTGCGCTCAAATCAAATGTCCTAGAACCAAATTTCCACATGTAACTACTAGATTGTGATACAATACACTAATGGGTGAAGTTTGGTTTACTTCTGCGCAGCGGTTTGGGAGTTAACATTAAAATTACATTTCTCGGCCATATCGCATAGATCTCACTGTGAAAAGGCTTAAATGGCTTTTTTGACCTAAGTTTGAGGATTGCGCTCAAATCAAATGTCCTAGAACCAAATTTCTACATGTAACTACTAGATTGTGATACAATACACTAATGGGTGAAGTTTGGTTGACTTCTGCGCAGCGGTTTGGGAGTTAACATCAAAATTACATTTCTCGGCCATATCGCATAGATCTCACTGTGAAAAGGCTTAAATGACTTTTTTAATTAAGTTTGATGATTGCGCTCAAACAAAATGTCCTAGAATAAAATTTTCCAATGTAACTACTAGATTGTGATACAATACACTATTGGGTGAAGTTTGGTTGACTTCTGCGCAGCGGTTTGGGAGTTAACATCAAAATTACATTTCTCGGCCATATCGCATAGATCTCACTGTGAAAAGGCTTAAATGGCTTTTTTGACCTAAGTTTGAGGATTGCGCTCAAATCAAATGTCCTAGAACCAAATTTCCACATGTAACTACTAGATTGTGATACAATACACTAATGGGTGAAGTTTGGTTGACTTCTGCGCAGCGGTTTGGGAGTTAACATCAAAATTACATTTCTCGGCCATATCACATAGATCTCACTGTGAAAAGGCTTAAATGACTTTTTTGACCTAAGTTTGAGGATTGCGCTCAAATCAAATGTCCTAGAACCAAATTTCCACATGTAACTACTAGATTGTGATACAATACACTATTGGGTGAAGTTTGGTTGACTTCTGCGCAGCGGTTTGGGAGTTAACATCAAAATTACATTTCTCGGCCATATCGCATAGATCTCACTGTGAAAAGGCTTAAATGGCTTTTTTGACCTAAGTTTGAGGATTGCGCTCAAATCAAATGTCCTAGAACCAAATTTCCACATGTAACTACTAGATTGTGATACAATACACTAATGGGTGAAGTTTGGTTTACTTCTGCGCAGCGGTTTGGGAGTTAACATCAAAATTACATTTTTCGGCCATATCGCATAGATCTCACTGTGAAAAGGCTTAAATGGCTTTTTTGACCTAAGTTTGAGGATTGCGCTCAAATCAAATGTCCTAGAACCAAATTTCTACATGTAACTACTAGATTGTGATACAATACACTAATGGGTGAAGTTTGGTTGACTTCTGCGCAGCAGTTTGGGAGTTAACATCAAAATTACATTTCTCGGCCATATCGCATAGATCTCACTGTGAAAAGGCTTAAATGACTTTTTTAATTAAGTTTGATGATTGCGCTCAAACAAAATGTCCTTGAACAAAATTTTCAAATGTAACTACTAGATTGTGATACAATACACTATTGGGTGAAGTTTGGTTGACTTCTGCGCAGCGGTTTGGGAGTTAACATCAAAATTACATTTCTCGGCCATATCGCATAGATCTCACTGTGAAAAGGCTTAAATGGCTTTTTTGACCTAAGTTTGAGGATTGCGCTCAAATCAAATGTCCTAGAACCAAATTTCCACATGTAAATACTAGATTGTCATACAATACACTAATGGGTGAAGTTTGGTTTACTTCTGCGCAGCGGTTTGGGAGTTAACATCAAAATTACATTTCTCGGCCATATCGCATAGATCTCACTGTGAAAAGGCTTAAATGGCTTTTTTGACCTAAGTTTGAGGATTGCGCTCAAATCAAATGTCCTAGAACCAAATTTCCACATGTAACTACTAGATTGTGATACAATACACTATTGGGTGAAGTTTGGTTGACTTCTGCGCAGCGGTTTGGGAGTTAACATCAAAATTACATTTCTCGGCCATATCGCATAGATCTCACTGTGAAAAGGCTTAAATGGCTTTTTTGACCTAAGTTTGAGGATTGCGCTCAAATCAAATGTCCTAGAACCAAATTTCCACATGTAACTACTAGATTGTGATACAATACACTAATGGGTGAAGTTTGGTTTACTTCTGCGCAGCGGTTTGGGAGTTAACATCAAAATTACATTTCTCGGCCATATCGCATAGATCTCACTGTGAAAAGGCTTAAATGGCTTTTTTGACCTAAGTTTGAGGATTGCGCTCAAATCAAATGTCCTAGAACCAAATTTCTACATGTAACTACTAGATTGTGATACAATACACTAATGGGTGAAGTTTGGTTGACTTCTGCGCAGCGGTTTGGGAGTTAACATCAAAATTACATTTCTCGGCCATATCGCATAGATCTCACTGTGAAAAGGCTTAAATGACTTTTTTAATTAAG
The DNA here is from genome assembly GCF_030265065.1 of Corythoichthys intestinalis. Taxonomy (NCBI): domain Eukaryota; kingdom Metazoa; phylum Chordata; class Actinopteri; order Syngnathiformes; family Syngnathidae; genus Corythoichthys; species Corythoichthys intestinalis. The sequence goes on along the minus strand of NC_080405.1, from coordinate 2,668,073 downwards.
TTTGATGATTGCGCTCAAACAAAATGTCCTAGAACAAAATTTTCAAATGTAACTACTAGATTGTGATACAATACACTATTGGGTGAAGTTTGGTTGACTTCTGCGCAGCGGTTTGGGAGTTAACATCAAAATTACATTTCTCGGCCATATCGCATAGATCTCACTGTGAAAAGGCTTAAATGGCTTTTTTGACCTAAGTTTGAGGATTGCGCTCAAATCAAATGTCCTAGAACCAAATTTCCACATGTAACTACTAGATTGTCATACAATACACTAATGGGTGAAGTTTGGTTTACTTCTGCGCAGCGGTTTGGGAGTTAACATCAAAATTACATTTCTCGGCCATATCGCATAGATCTCACTGTGAAAAGGCTTAAATGGCTTTTTTGACCTAAGTTTGAGGATTGCGCTCAAATCAAATGTCCTAGAACCAAATTTCCACATGTAACTACTAGATTGTGATACAATACACTATTGGGTGACGTTTGGTTGACTTCTGCGCAGCGGTTTGGGAGTTAACATCAAAATTACATTTCTCGGCCATATCGCATAGATCTCACTGTGAAAAGGCTTAAATGGCTTTTTTGACCTAAGTTTGAGGATTGCGCTCAAATCAAATGTCCTAGAACCAAATTTCCACATGTAACTACTAGATTGTGATACACTACACTAATGGGTGAAGTTTGGTTTACTTCTGCGCAGCGGTTTGGGAGTTAACATTAAAATTACATTTCTCGGCCATATCGCATAGATCTCACTGTGAAAAGGCTTAAATGGCTTTTTTGACCTAAGTTTGAGGATTGCGCTCAAATCAAATGTCCTAGAACCAAATTTCTACATGTAACTACTAGATTGTGATACAATACACTAATGGGTGAAGTTTGGTTGACTTCTGCGCAGCGGTTTGGGAGTTAACATCAAAATTACATTTCTCGGCCATATCGCATAGATCTCACTGTGAAAAGGCTTAAATGACTTTTTTAATTAAGTTTGATGATTGCGCTCAAACAAAATGTCCTAGAATAAAATTTTCCAATGTAACTACTAGATTGTGATACAATACACTATTGGGTGAAGTTTGGTTGACTTCTGCGCAGCGGTTTGGGAGTTAACATCAAAATTACATTTCTCGGCCATATCGCATAGATCTCACTGTGAAAAGGCTTAAATGGCTTTTTTGACCTAAGTTTGAGGATTGCGCTCAAATCAAATGTCCTAGAACCAAATTTCCACATGTAACTACTAGATTGTGATACAATACACTAATGGGTGAAGTTTGGTTGACTTCTGCGCAGCGGTTTGGGAGTTAACATCAAAATTACATTTCTCGGCCATATCACATAGATCTCACTGTGAAAAGGCTTAAATGACTTTTTTGACCTAAGTTTGAGGATTGCGCTCAAATCAAATGTCCTAGAACCAAATTTCCACATGTAACTACTAGATTGTGATACAATACACTATTGGGTGAAGTTTGGTTGACTTCTGCGCAGCGGTTTGGGAGTTAACATCAAAATTACATTTCTCGGCCATATCGCATAGATCTCACTGTGAAAAGGCTTAAATGGCTTTTTTGACCTAAGTTTGAGGATTGCGCTCAAATCAAATGTCCTAGAACCAAATTTCCACATGTAACTACTAGATTGTGATACAATACACTAATGGGTGAAGTTTGGTTTACTTCTGCGCAGCGGTTTGGGAGTTAACATCAAAATTACATTTTTCGGCCATATCGCATAGATCTCACTGTGAAAAGGCTTAAATGGCTTTTTTGACCTAAGTTTGAGGATTGCGCTCAAATCAAATGTCCTAGAACCAAATTTCTACATGTAACTACTAGATTGTGATACAATACACTAATGGGTGAAGTTTGGTTGACTTCTGCGCAGCGGTTTGGGAGTTAACATCAAAATTACATTTCTCGGCCATATCGCATAGATCTCACTGTGAAAAGGCTTAAATGACTTTTTTAATTAAGTTTGATGATTTCGCTCAAACAAAATGTCCTAGAACAAAATTTTCCAATGTAACTACTAGATTGTGATACAATACACTATTGGGTGAAGTTTGGTTGACTTCTGCGCAGCAATTTGGGAGTTAGCATCAAAATTACATTTCTCGGCCATATCGCATAGATCTCACTGTGAAAAGGCTTAAATGGCTTTTTTGACCTAAGTTTGAGGATTGCGCTCAAATCAAATGTCCTAGAACCAAATTTCCACATGTAACTACTAGATTGTGATACAATACACTATTGGGTGAAGTTTGGTTGACTTCTGCGCAGCGGTTTGGGAGTTAACATCAAAATTACATTTCTCGGCCATATCGCATAGATCTCACTGTGAAAAGGCTTAAATGGCTTTTTTGACCTATGTTTGAGGATTGCGCTCAAATCAAATGTCCTAGAACCAAATTTCCACATGTAACTACTAGATTGTGATACAATACACTAATGGGTGAAGTTTGGTTGACTTCTGCGCAGCGGTTTGGGAGTTAACATCAAAATTACATTTCTCGGCCATATCGCATAGATCTCACTGTGAAAAGGCTTAAATGGCTTTTTTGACCTAAGTTTGAGGATTGCGCTCAAATCAAATGTCCTAGAACCAAATTTCCACATGTAACTACTAGATTGTGATACAATACACTATTGGGTGAAGTTTGGTTGACTTCTGCGCAGCGGTTTGGGAGTTAACATCAAAATTACATTTCTCGGCCATATCGCATAGATCTCACTGTGAAAAGGCTTAAATGGCTTTTTTGACCTAAGTTTGAGGATTGCGCTCAAATCAAATGTCCTAGAACCAAATTTCCACATGTAACTACTAGATTGTGATACAATACACTAATGGGTGAAGTTTGGTTGACTTCTGCGCAGCAGTTTGGGAGTTAACATCAAAATTACATTTCTCGGCCATATCGCATAGATCTCACTGTGAAAAGGCTTAAATGACTTTTTTAATTAAGTTTGATGATTGCGCTCAAACAAAATGTCCTAGAACAAAATTTTCAAATGTAACTACTAGATTGTGATACAATACACTATTGGGTGAAGTTTGGTTGACTTCTGCGCAGCGGTTTGGGAGTTAACATCAAAATTACATTTCTCGGCCATATCGCATAGATCTCACTGTGAAAAGGCTTAAATGGCTTTTTTGACCTATGTTTGAGGACTGCGCTCAAATCAAATGTCCTAGAACCAAATTTCCACATGTAACTTCTAGATTGTGATACAATACACTATTGGGTGAAGTTTGGTTGACTTCTGCGCAGCGGTTTGGGAGTTAACATCAAAATTACATTTCTCGGCCATATCGCATAGATCTCACTGTGAAAAGGCTTAAATGGCTTTTTTGACCTAAGTTTGAGGAGTGCGCTCAAATCAAATGTCCTAGAACCGAATTTCTACATGTAACTACTAGATTGTGATACAATACACTAATGGGTGAAGTTTGGTTGACTTCTGCGCAGCAGTTTGGGAGTTAACATCAAAATTACATTTCTCGGCCATATCGCATAGATCTCACTGTGAAAAGGCTTAAATGACTTTTTTAATTAAGTTTGATGATTGCGCTCAAACAAAATGTCCTTGAACAAAATTTTCAAATGTAACTACTAGATTGTGATACAATACACTATTGGGTGAAGTTTGGTTGACTTCTGCGCAGCGGTTTGGGAGTTAACATCAAAATTACATTTCTCGGCCATATCGCATAGATCTCACTGTGAAAAGGCTTAAATGGCTTTTTTGACCTAAGTTTGAGGATTGCGCTCAAATCAAATGTCCTAGAACCAAATTTCCACATGTAACTACTAGATTGTCATACAATACACTAATGGGTGAAGTTTGGTTTACTTCTGCGCAGCGGTTTGGGAGTTAACATCAAAATTACATTTCTCGGCCATATCGCATAGATCTCACTGTGAAAAGGCTTAAATGGCTTTTTTGACCTAAGTTTGAGGATTGCGCTCAAATCAAATGTCCTAGAACCAAATTTCCACATGTAACTACTAGATTGTGATACAATACACTATTGGGTGAAGTTTGGTTGACTTCTGCGCAGCGGTTTGGGAGTTAACATCAAAATTACATTTCTCGGCCATATCGCATAGATCTCACTGTGAAAAGGCTTAAATGGCTTTTTTGACCTAAGTTTGAGGATTGCGCTCAAATCAAATGTCCTAGAACCAAATTTCCACATGTAACTACTAGATTGTGATACAATACACTAATGGGTGAAGTTTGGTTTACTTCTGCGCAGCGGTTTGGGAGTTAACATCAAAATTACATTTCTCGGCCATATCGCATAGATCTCACTGTGAAAAGGCTTAAATGGCTTTTTTGACCTAAGTTTGAGGATTGCGCTCAAATCAAATGTCCTAGAACCAAATTTCTACATGTAACTACTAGATTGTGATACAATACACTAATGGGTGAAGTTTGGTTGACTTCTGCGCAGCGGTTTGGGAGTTAACATCAAAATTACATTTCTCGGCCATATCGCATAGATCTCACTGTGAAAAGGCTTAAATGACTTTTTTAATTAAGTTTGATGATTGCGCTCAAACAAAATGTCCTAGAATAAAATTTTCCAATGTAACTACTAGATTGTGATACAATACACTATTGGGTGAAGTTTGGTTGACTTCTGCGCAGCGGTTTGGGAGTTAACATCAAAATTACATTTCTCGGCCATATCGCATAGATCTCACTGTGAAAAGGCTTAAATGGCTTTTTTGACCTAAGTTTGAGGATTGCGCTCAAATCAAATGTCCTAGAACCAAATTTCCACATGTAACTACTAGATTGTGATTCAATACACTAATGGGTGAAGTTTGGTTGACTTCTGCGCAGCGGTTTGGGAGTTAACATCAAAATTACATTTCTCGGCCATATCGCATAGATCTCACTGTGAAAAGGCTTAAATGACTTTTTTGACCTAAGTTTGAGGATTGCGCTCAAATCAAATGTCCTAGAACCAAATTTCCACATGTAACTACTAGATTGTGATACAATACACTATTGGGTGAAGTTTGGTTGACTTCTGCGTAGCGGTTTGGGAGTTAACATCAAAATTACATTTCTCGGCCATATCGCATAGATCTCACTGTGAAAAGGCTTAAATGGCTTTTTTGACCTAAGTTTGAGGATTGCGCTCAAATCAAATGTCCTAGAACCAAATTTCCACATGTAACTACTAGATTGTGATACAATACACTAATGGGTGAAGTTTGGTTTACTTCTGCGCAGCGGTTTGGGAGTTAACATCAAAATTACATTTTTCGGCCATATCGCATAGATCTCACTGTGAAAAGGCTTAAATGGCTTTTTTGACCTAAGTTTGAGGATTGCGCTCAAATCAAATGTCCTAGAACCAAATTTCTACATGTAACTACTAGATTGTGATACAATACACTAATGGGTGAAGTTTGGTTGACTTCTGCGCAGCGGTTTGGGAGTTAACATCAAAATTACATTTCTCGGCCATATCGCATAGATCTCACTGTGAAAAGGCTTAAATGACTTTTTTAATTAAGTTTGATGATTTCGCTCAAACAAAATGTCCTAGAACAAAATTTTCCAATGTAACTACTAGATTGTGATACAATACACTATTGGGTGAAGTTTGGTTGACTTCTGCGCAGCGGTTTGGGAGTTAGCATCAAAATTACATTTCTCTGCCATATCGCATAGATCTCACTGTGAAAAGGCTTAAATGGCTTTTTTGACCTAAGTTTGAGGATTGCGCTCAAATCAAATGTCCTAGAACCAAATTTCCACATGTAACTACTAGATTGTGATACAATACACTATTGGGTGAAGTTTGGTTGACTTCTGCGCAGCGGTTTGGGAGTTAACATCAAAATTACATTTCTCGGCCATATCGCATAGATCTCACTGTGAAAAGGCTTAAATGGCTTTTTTGACCTATGTTTGAGGATTGCGCTCAAATCAAATGTCCTAGAACCAAATTTCCACATGTAACTACTAGATTGTGATACAATACACTAATGGGTGAAGTTTGGTTTACTTCTGCGCAGCGGTTTGGGAGTTAACATCAAAATTACATTTCTCGGCCATATCGCATAGATCTCACTGTGAAAAGGCTTAAATGGCTTTTTTTAATTAAGTTTGAAGATTGCGCTCAAACCAAATGTCCTAGAACTAAATTTCCAAATGTAACTACTAGATTGTGATAAAATACACTATTGGGTGAAGTTTGGTTGACTTCTGCGCAGCGGTTTGGGAGTTAACATCAAAATTACATTTCTCGGCCATATCGCATAGATCTCACTGTGAAAAGGCTTAAATGACTTTTTTAATTAAGTTTGATGATTGCGTTCAAACAAAATGTCCTAGAACAAAATTTTCAAATGTAACTACTAGATTGTGATACAATACACTATTGGGTGAAGTTTGGTTGACTTCTGCGCAGCGGTTTGGGAGTTAACATCAAAATTACATTTCTCGGCCATATCGCATAGATCTCACTGTGAAAAGGCTTAAATGGCTTTTTTGACCTAAGTTTGAGGATTGCGCTCAAATCAAATGTCCTAGAACCAAATTTCCACATGTAACTACTAGATTGTCATACAATACACTAATGGGTGAAGTTTGGTTTACTTCTGCGCAGCGGTTTGGGAGTTAACATCAAAATTACATTTCTCGGCCAGATCGCATAGATCTCACTGTGAAAAGGCTTAAATGGCTTTTTTGACCTAAGTTTGAGGATTGCGCTCAAATCAAATGTCCTAGAACCAAATTTCCACATGTAACTACTAGATTGTGATACAATACACTATTGGGTGAAGTTTGGTTGACTTCTGCGCAGCGGTTTGGGAGTTAACATCAAAATTACATTTCTCGGCCATATCGCATAGATCTCACTGTGAAAAGGCTTAAATGGCTTTTTTGACCTAAGTTTGAGGATTGCGCTCAAATCAAATGTCCTAGAACCAAATTTCCACATGTAACTACTAGATTGTGATACAATACACTAATGGGTGAAGTTTGGTTTACTTCTGCGCAGCGGTTTGGGAGTTAACATCAAAATTACATTTCTCGGCCATATCGCATAGATCTCACTGTGAAAAGGCTTAAATGGCTTTTTTGACCTAAGTTTGAGGATTGCGCTCAAACAAAATGTCCTAGAACAAAATTTTCAAATGTAACTACTAGATTGTGATACAATACACTAATGGGTGAAGTTTGGTTGACTTCTGCGCAGCGGTTTGGGAGTTAACATCAAAATTACATTTCTCGGCCATATCGCATAGATCTCACTGTGAAAAGGCTTAAATGACTTTTTTAATTAAGTTTGATGATTGCGCTCAAACAAAATGTCCTAGAACAAAATTTTCAAATGTAACTACTAGATTGTGATACAATACACTATTGGGTGAAGTTTGGTTGACTTCTGCGCAGCGGTTTGGGAGTTAACATCAAAATTACATTTCTCGGCCATATCGCATAGATCTCACTGTGAAAAGGCTTAAATGGCTTTTTTGACCTAAGTTTGAGGATTGCGCTCAAATCAAATGTCCTAGAACCAAATTTCCACATGTAACTACTAGATTGTGATACAATACACTATTGGGTGAAGTTTGGTTGACTTCTGCGCAGCGGTTTGGGAGTTAACATCAAAATTACATTTCTCGGCCATATCGCATAGATCTCACTGTGAAAAGGCTTAAATGGCTTTTTTGACCTATGTTTGAGGATTGCGCTCAAATCAAATGTCCTAGAACCAAATTTCCACATGTAACTACTAGATTGTGATACAATACACTAATGGGTGAAGTTTGGTTTACTTCTGCGCAGCGGTTTGGGAGTTAACATCAAAATTACATTTCTCGGCCATATCGCATAGATCTCACTGTGAAAAGGCTTAAATGTCTTTTTTTAATTAAGTTTGAAGATTGCGCTCAAACCAAATGTCCTAGAACTAAATTTCCAAATGTAACTACTAGATTGTGATAAAATACACTATTGGGTGAAGTTTGGTTGACTTCTGCGCAGCGGTTTGGGAGTTAACATCAAAATTACATTTCTCGGCCATATCGCATAGATCTCACTGTGAAAAGGCTTAAATGACTTTTTTAATTAAGTTTGATGATTGCGTTCAAACAAAATGTCCTAGAACAAAATTTTCAAATGTAACTACTAGATTGTGATACAATACACTATTGGGTGAAGTTTGGTTGACTTCTGCGCAGCGGTTTGGGAGTTATCATCAAAATTACATTTCTCGGCCATATCGCATAGATCTCACTGTGAAAAGGCTTAAATGGCTTTTTTGACCTAGGTTTGAGGATTGCGCTCAAATCAAATGTCCTAGAACCAAATTTCCACATGTAACTACTAGATTGTCATACAATACACTAATGGGTGAAGTTTGGTTGACTTCTGCGCAGCGGTTTGGGAGTTAACATCAAAATTACATTTCTCGGCCATATCGCATAGATCTCACTGTGAAAAGGCTTAAATGGCTTTTTTGACCTATGTTTGAGGACTGCGCTCAAATCAAATGTCCTAGAACCAAATTTCCACATGTAACTTCTAGATTGTGATACAATACACTATTGGGTGAAGTTTGGTTGACTTCTGCGCAGCGGTTTGGGAGTTAACATCAAAATTACATTTCTCGGCCATATCGCATAGATCTCACTGTGAAAAGGCTTAAATGGCTTTTTTGACCTAAGTTTGAGGATTGCGCTCAAATCAAATGTCCTAGAACCAAATTTCTACATGTAACTACTAGATTGTGATACAATACACTAATGGGTGAAGTTTGGTTGACTTCTGCGCAGCGGTTTGGGAGTTAACATCAAAATTACATTTCTCGGCCATATCGCATAGATCTCACTGTGAAAAGGCTTAAATGACTTTTTTAATTAAGTTTGATGATTGCGCTCAAACAAAATGTCCTAGAACAAAATTTTCAAATGTAACTACTAGATTGTGATACAATACACTATTGGGTGAAGTTTGGTTGACTTCTGCGCAGCGGTTTGGGAGTTAACATCAAAATTACATTTCTCGGCCATATCGCATAGATCTCACTGTGAAAAGGCTTAAATGGCTTTTTTGACCTAAGTTTGAGGATTGCGCTCAAATCAAATGTCCTAGAACCAAATTTCCACATGTAACTACTAGATTGTCATACAATACACTAATGGGTGAAGTTTGGTTTACTTCTGCGCAGCGGTTTGGGAGTTAACATCAAAATTACATTTCTCGGCCATATCGCATAGATCTCACTGTGAAAAGGCTTAAATGGCTTTTTTGACCTAAGTTTGAGGATTGCGCTCAAATCAAATGTCCTAGAACCAAATTTCCACATGTAACTACTAGATTGTGATACAATACACTATTGGGTGAAGTTTGGTTGACTTCTGCGCAGCGGTTTGGGAGTTAACATCAAAATTACATTTCTCGGCCATATCGCATAGATCTCACTGTGAAAAGGCTTAAATGGCTTTTTTGACCTAAGTTTGAGGATTGCGCTCAAATCAAATGTCCTAGAACCAAATTTCCACATGTAACTACTAGATTGTGATACAATACACTAATGGGTGAAGTTTGGTTTACTTCTGCGCAGCGGTTTGGGAGTTAACATCAAAATTACATTTCTCGGCCATATCGCATAGATCTCACTGTGAAAAGGCTTAAATGGCTTTTTTGACCTAAGTTTGAGGATTGCGCTCAAATCAAATGTCCTAGAACCAAATTTCCACATGTAACTACTAGATTGTGATACAATACACTAATGGGTGAAGTTTGGTTTACTTCTGCGCAGCGGTTTGGGAGTTAACATCAAAATTACATTTTTCGGCCATATCGCATAGATCTCACTGTGAAAAGGCTTAAATGGCTTTTTTGACCTAAGTTTGAGGATTGCGCTCAAATCAAATGTCCTAGAACCAAATTTCTACATGTAACTACTAGATTGTGATACAATACACTAATGGGTGAAGTTTGGTTGACTTCTGCGCAGCGGTTTGGGAGTTAACATCAAAATTACATTTCTCGGCCATATCGCATAGATCTCACTGTGAAAAGGCTTAAATGACTTTTTTAATTAAGTTTGATGATTTCGCTCAAACAAAATGTCCTAGAACAAAATTTTCCAATGTAACTACTAGATTGTGATACAATACACTATTGGGTGAAGTTTGGTTGACTTCTGCGCAGCGGTTTGGGAGTTAACATCAAAATTACATTTCTCGGCCATATCGCATAGATCTGACTGTGAAAAGGCTTAAATGGCTTTTTTGACCTAAGTTTGAGGATTGCGCTCAAATCAAATGTCCTAGAACCAAATTTCCACATGTAACTACTAGATTGTGATACAATACACTATTGGGTGAAGTTTGGTTGACTTCTGCGCAGCGGTTTGGGAGTTAACATCAAAATTACATTTCTCGGCCATATCGCATAGATCTCACTGTGAAAAGGCTTAAATGGCTTTTTTGACCTAAGTTTGAGGATTGCGCTCAAATCAAATGTCCTAGAACCAAATTTCCACATGTAACTACTAGATTGTGATACAATACACTATTGGGTGAAGTTTGGTTGACTTCTGCGCAGCGGTTTGGGAGTTAACATCAAAATTACATTTCTTGGCCATATCGCATAGATCTCACTGTGAAAAGGCTTAAATGGCTTTTTTGACCTAAGTTTGAGGATTGCGCTCAAATCAAATGTCCTAGAACCAAATTTCCACATGTAACTACTAGATTGTGATACAATACACTAATGGGTGAAGTTTGGTTTACTTCTGCGCAGTGGTTTGGGAGTTAACATCAAAATTACATTTCTCGGCCATATCGCATAGATCTCACTGTGAAAAGGCTTAAATGGCTTTTTTGACCTAAGTTTGAGGATTGCGCTCAAATCAAATGTCCTAGAACCAAATTTCTACATGTAACTACTAGATTGTGATACAATACACTAATGGGTGAAGTTTGGTTGACTTCTGCGCAGCGGTTTGGGAGTTAACATCAAAATTACATTTCTCGGCCATATCGCATAGATCTCACTGTGAAAAGGCTTAAATGACTTTTTTAATTAAGTTTGATGATTGCGCTCAAACAAAATGTCCTAGAATAAAATTTTCCAATGTAACTACTAGATTGTGATACAATACACTATTGGGTGAAGTTTGGTTGACTTCTGCGCAGCGGTTTGGGAGTTAACATCAAAATTACATTTCTCGGCCATATCGCATAGATCTCACTGTGAAAAGGCTTAAATGGCTTTTTTGACCTAAGTTTGAGGATTGCGCTCAAATCAAATGTCCTAGAACCAAATTTCCACATGTAACTACTAGATTGTCATACAATACACTAATGGGTGAAGTTTGGTTTACTTCTGCGCAGCGGTTTGGGAGTTAACATCAAAATTACATTTCTCGGCCATATCGCATAGATCTCACTGTGAAAAGGCTTAAATGGCTTTTTTGACCTAAGTTTGAGGATTGCGCTCAAATCAAATGTCCTAGAACCAAATTTCCACATGTAACTACTAGATTGTGATGCAATACACTATTGGGTGAAGTTTGGTTGACTTCTGCGCAGCGGTTTGGGAGTTAACATCAAAATTACATTTCTCGGCCATATCGCATAGATCTCACTGTGAAAAGGCTTAAATGGCTTTTTTGACCTAAGTTTGAGGATTGCGCTCAAATCAAATGTCCTAGAACCAAATTTCCACATGTAACTACTAGATTGTGATACAATACACTAATGGGTGAAGTTTGGTTTACTTCTGCGCAGCGGTTTGGGAGTTAACATCAAAATTACATTTCTCGGCCATATCGCATAGATCTCACTGTGAAAAGGCTTAAATGGCTTTTTTTTACCTAAGTTTGAGGATTGCGCTCAAATCAAATGTCCTAGAACCAAATTTCTACATGTAACTACTAGATTGTGATACAATACACTAATGGGTGAAGTTTGGTTGACTTCTGCGGAGCGGTTTGGGAGTTAACATCAAAATTACATTTCTCGGCCATATCGCATAGATCTCACTGTGAAAAGGCTTAAATGACTTTTTTAATTAAGTTTGATGATTGCGCTCAAACAAAATGTCCTAGAACAAAATTTTCCAATGTAACTACTAGATTGTGATACAATACACTATTGGGTGAAGTTTGGTTTGCTTCTGCGCAGCGGTTTGGGAGTTAACATCAAAATTACATTTCTCGGCCATATCGCATAGATCTCACTGTGAAAAGGCTTAAATGGCTTTTTTGACCTAAGTTTGAGGATTGCGCTCAAATCAAATGTCCTAGAACCAAATTTCCACATGTAACTACTAGATTGTGATACAATACACTAATGGGTGAAGTTTGGTTGACTTCTGCGCAGCGGTTTGGTAGTGAACATCAAAATTACATTTCTCGGCCATATCGCATAGGTCTCACTGTGAAAAGGCTTAAATGACTTTTTTTAATTAAGTTTGAACATTGTGCTCAAACCAAATGTCCTAGAACGACATTTTCAAATGTAACTACTAGATTGTGATACAATACACTAATGGGTGAAGTTTGGTTTACTTCTGCGCAGCGGTTTGGGAGTTGACATCAAAATTACATTTCTCGGCCATATCGCATAGATCTCACTGTGAAAAGGCTTAAATGGCTTTTTTTAATTAAGTTTGAAGATTGCGCTCAAACCAAATGTACTAGAATTAAATTTCCAAATGTAACTACTAGATTGTGATAAAATACACTATTGGGTGAAGTTTGGTTGACTTCTGCGCAGCGGTTTGGGAGTTAACATCAAAATTACATTTCTCGGCCATATCGCATAGATCTCACTGTGAAAAGGCTTAAATGACTTTTATAATTAAGTTTGATGATTGCGTTCAAACAAAATGTCCTAGAACAAAATTTTCAAATGTAACTACTAGATTGTGATACAATACACTATTGGGTGAAGTTTGGTTGACTTCTGCGCAGCGGTTTGGGAGTTAACATCAAAATTACATTTCTCGGCCATATCGCATAGATCTCACTGTGAAAAGGCTTAAATGGCTTTTTTGACCTAAGTTTGAGGATTGCGCTCAAATCAAATGTCCTAGAACCAAATTTCCACATGTAACTACTAGATTGTCATACAATACACTAATGGGTGAAGTTTGGTTTACTTCTGCGCAGCGGTTTGGGAGTTAACATCAAAATTACATTTCTCGACCATATCGCATAGATCTCACTGTGAAAATGCTTAAATGGCTTTTTTGACCTAAGTTTGAGGATTCCGCTCAAATCAAATGTCCTAGAACCAAATTTCTACATGTAACTACTAGATTGTGATACAATACACTAATGGGTGAAGTTTGGTTGACTTCTGCGCAGCGGTTTGGGAGTTAACATCAAAATTACATTTCTCGGCCATATCGCATAGATCTCACTGTGAAAAGGCTTTAATGACTTTTTTAATTAAGTTTGATGATTGCGCTCAAACAAAATGTCCTAGAACAAAATTTTCAAATGTAACTACTAGATTGTGATACAATACACTATTGGGTGAAGTTTGGTTGACTTCTGCGCAGCGGTTTGGGAGTTAACATCAAAATTACATTTCTCGGCCATATCGCATAGATCTCACTGTGAAAAGGCTTAAATGGCTTTTTTGACCTAAGTTTGAGGATTGCGCTCAAATCAAATGTCCTAGAACCAAATTTCCACATGTAACTACTAGATTGTGATACAATACACTATTGGGTGAAGTTTGGTTGACTTCTGCGCAGCGGTTTGGGAGTTAACATCAAAATTACATTTCTCGGCCATATCGCATAGATCTCACTGTGAAAAGGCTTAAATGGCTTTTTTGACCTATGTTTGAGGATTGCGCTCAAATCAAATGTCCTAGAACCAAATTTCCACATGTAACTACTAGATTGTGATACAATACACTAATGGGTGAAGTTTGGTTTACTTCTGCGCAGCGGTTTGGGAGTTAACATCAAAATTACATTTCTCGGCCATATCGCATAGATCTCACTGTGAAAAGGCTTAAATGGCTTTTTTGACCTAAGTTTGAGGATTGCGCTCAAATCAAATGTCCTAGAACCAAATTTCTACATGTAACTACTAGATTGTGATACAATACACTAATGGGTGAAGTTTGGTTGACTTCTGCGCAGCGGTTTGGGAGTTAACATCAAAATTACATTTCTCGGCCATATCGCATAGATCTCACTGTGAAAAGGCTTAAATGACTTTTTTAATTAAGTTTGATGATTGCGCTCAAACAAAATGTCCTAGAATAAAATTTTCCAATGTAACTACTAGATTGTGATACAATACACTATTGGGTGAAGTTTGGTTGACTTCTGCGCAGCGGTTTGGGAGTTAACATCAAAATTACATTTCTCGGCCATATCGCATAGATCTCACTGTGAAAAGGCTTAAATGGCTTTTTTGACCTAAGTTTGAGGATTGCGCTCAAATCAAATGTCCTAGAACCAAATTTCCACATGTAACTACTAGATTGTCATACAATACACTAATGGGTGAAGTTTGGTTTACTTCTGCGCAGCGGTTTGGGAGTTAACATCAAAATTACATTTCTCGGCCATATCGCATAGATCTCACTGTGAAAAGGCTTAAATGGCTTTTTTGACCTAAGTTTGAGGATTGCGCTCAAATCAAATGTCCTAGAACCAAATTTCCACATGTAACTACTAGATTGTGATGCAATACACTATTGGGTGAAGTTTGGTTGACTTCTGCGCAGCGGTTTGGGAGTTAACATCAAAATTACATTTCTCGGCCATATCGCATAGATCTCACTGTGAAAAGGCTTAAATGGCTTTTTTGACCTAAGTTTGAGGATTGCGCTCAAATCAAATGTCCTAGAACCAAATTTCCACATGTAACTACTAGATTGTGATACAATACACTAATGGGTGAAGTTTGGTTTACTTCTGCGCAGCGGTTTGGGAGTTAACATCAAAATTACATTTCTCGGCCATATCGCATAGATCTCACTGTGAAAAGGCTTAAATGGCTTTTTTTTACCTAAGTTTGAGGATTGCGCTCAAATCAAATGTCCTAGAACCAAATTTCTACATGTAACTACTAGATTGTGATACAATACACTAATGGGTGAAGTTTGGTTGACTTCTGCGGAGCGGTTTGGGAGTTAACATCAAAATTACATTTCTCGGCCATATCGCATAGATCTCACTGTGAAAAGGCTTAAATGACTTTTTTAATTAAGTTTGATGATTGCGCTCAAACAAAATGTCCTAGAACAAAATTTTCCAATGTAACTACTAGATTGTGATACAATACACTATTGGGTGAAGTTTGGTTTGCTTCTGCGCAGCGGTTTGGGAGTTAACATCAAAATTACATTTCTCGGCCATATCGCATAGATCTCACTGTGAAAAGGCTTAAATGGCTTTTTTGACCTAAGTTTGAGGATTGCGCTCAAATCAAATGTCCTAGAACCAAATTTCCACATGTAACTACTAGATTGTGATACAATACACTAATGGGTGAAGTTTGGTTGACTTCTGCGCAGCGGTTTGGTAGTGAACATCAAAATTACATTTCTCGGCCATATCGCATAGGTCTCACTGTGAAAAGGCTTAAATGACTTTTTTTAATTAAGTTTGAACATTGTGCTCAAACCAAATGTCCTAGAACGACATTTTCAAATGTAACTACTAGATTGTGATACAATACACTAATGGGTGAAGTTTGGTTTACTTCTGCGCAGCGGTTTGGGAGTTGACATCAAAATTACATTTCTCGGCCATATCGCATAGATCTCACTGTGAAAAGGCTTAAATGGCTTTTTTTAATTAAGTTTGAAGATTGCGCTCAAACCAAATGTACTAGAATTAAATTTCCAAATGTAACTACTAGATTGTGATAAAATACACTATTGGGTGAAGTTTGGTTGACTTCTGCGCAGCGGTTTGGGAGTTAACATCAAAATTACATTTCTCGGCCATATCGCATAGATCTCACTGTGAAAAGGCTTAAATGACTTTTATAATTAAGTTTGATGATTGCGTTCAAACAAAATGTCCTAGAACAAAATTTTCAAATGTAACTACTAGATTGTGATACAATACACTATTGGGTGAAGTTTGGTTGACTTCTGCGCAGCGGTTTGGGAGTTAACATCAAAATTACATTTCTCGGCCATATCGCATAGATCTCACTGTGAAAAGGCTTAAATGGCTTTTTTGACCTAAGTTTGAGGATTGCGCTCAAATCAAATGTCCTAGAACCAAATTTCCACATGTAACTACTAGATTGTCATACAATACACTAATGGGTGAAGTTTGGTTTACTTCTGCGCAGCGGTTTGGGAGTTAACATCAAAATTACATTTCTCGACCATATCGCATAGATCTCACTGTGAAAATGCTTAAATGGCTTTTTTGACCTAAGTTTGAGGATTCCGCTCAAATCAAATGTCCTAGAACCAAATTTCTACATGTAACTACTAGATTGTGATACAATACACTAATGGGTGAAGTTTGGTTGACTTCTGCGCAGCGGTTTGGGAGTTAACATCAAAATTACATTTCTCGGCCATATCGCATAGATCTCACTGTGAAAAGGCTTTAATGACTTTTTTAATTAAGTTTGATGATTGCGCTCAAACAAAATGTCCTAGAACAAAATTTTCAAATGTAACTACTAGATTGTGATACAATACACTATTGGGTGAAGTTTGGTTGACTTCTGCGCAGCGGTTTGGGAGTTAACATCAAAATTACATTTCTCGGCCATATCGCATAGATCTCACTGTGAAAAGGCTTAAATGGCTTTTTTGACCTAAGTTTGAGGATTGCGCTCAAATCAAATGTCCTAGAACCAAATTTCCACATGTAACTACTAGATTGTGATACAATACACTATTGGGTGAAGTTTGGTTGACTTCTGCGCAGCGGTTTGGGAGTTAACATCAAAATTACATTTCTCGGCCATATCGCATAGATCTCACTGTGAAAAGGCTTAAATGGCTTTTTTGACCTATGTTTGAGGATTGCGCTCAAATCAAATGTCCTAGAACCAAATTTCCACATGTAACTACTAGATTGTGATACAATACACTAATGGGTGAAGTTTGGTTTACTTCTGCGCAGCGGTTTGGGAGTTAACATCAAAATTACATTTCTCGGCCATATCGCATAGATCTCACTGTGAAAAGGCTTAAATGGCTTTTTTTAATTAAGTTTGAAGATTGCGCTCAAACCAAATGTCCTAGAACTAAATTTCCAAATGTAACTACTAGATTGTGATAAAATACACTATTGGGTGAAGTTTGGTTGACTTCTGCGCAGCGGTTTGGGAGTTAACATCAAAATTACATTTCTCGGCCATATCGCATAGATCTCACTGTGAAAAGGCTTAAATGACTTTTTTAATTAAGTTTGATGATTGCGTTCAAACAAAATGTCCTAGAACAAAATTTTCAAATGTAACTACTAGATTGTGATACAATACACTATTGGGTGAAGTTTGGTTGACTTCTGCGCAGCGGTTTGGGAGTTAACATCAAAATTACATTTCTCGGCCATATCGCATAGATCTCACTGTGAAAAGGCTTAAATGGCTTTTTTGACCTAAGTTTGAGGATTGCGCTCAAATCAAATGTCCTAGAACCAAATTTCCACATGTAACTACTAGATTGTGATACAATACACTAATGGGTGAAGTTTGGTTGACTTCTGCGCAGCGGTTTGGGAGTTAACATCAAAATTACATTTCTCGGCCATATCACTGTGAAAAGGCTTAAATGGCTTTTTTGACCTAAGTTTGAGGATTGCGCTCAAATCAAATGTCCTAGAACCAAATTTCTACATGTAACTACTAGATTGTGATACAATACACTAATGGGTGACGTTTGGTTGACTTCTGCGCAGCGGTTTGGGAGTTAACATCAAAATTACATTTCTCGGCCATATCGCATAGATCTCACTGTGAAAAGGCTTAAATGACTTTTTTAATTAAGTTTGATGATTGCGCTCAAACAAAATGTCCTAGAACAAAATTTTCAAATGTAACTACTAGATTGTGATACAATACACTATTGGGTGAAGTTTGGTTGACTTCTGCGCAGCGGTTTGGGAGTTAACATCAAAATTACATTTCTCGGCCATATCGCATAGATCTCACTGTGAAAAGGCTTAAATGGCTTTTTTGACCTAAGTTTGAGGATTGCGCTCAAATCAAATGTCCTAGAACCAAATTTCCACATGTAAGTACTAGATTGTGATACAATACACTATTGGGTGAAGTTTGGTTGACTTCTGCGCAGCGGTTTGGGAGTTAACATCAAAATTACATTTCTCGGCCATATCGCATAGATCTCACTGTGAAAAGGCTTAAATGGCTTTTTTGACCTATGTTTGAGGATTGCGCTCAAATCAAATGTCCTAGAACCAAATTTCCACATGTAACTACTAGGTTGTGATACAATACACTAATGGGTAAAGTTTGGTTTACTTCTGCGCAGCGGTTTGGGAGTTAACATCAAAATTACATTTCTCGGCCATATCGCATAGATCTCACTGTGAAAAGGCTTAAATGGCTTTTTTTAATTAAGTTTGAAGATTGCGCTCAAACCAAATGTCCTAGAACTAAATTTCCAAATGTAACTACTAGATTGTGATAAAATACACTATTGGGTGAAGTTTGGTTGACTTCTGCGCAGCGGTTTGGGAGTTAACATCAAAATTACATTTCTCGGCCATATCGCATAGATCTCACTGTGAAAAGGCTTAAATGACTTTTTTAATTAAGTTTGATGATTGCGTTCAAACAAAATGTCCTAGAACAAAATTTTCAAATGTAACTACTAGATTGTGATACAATACACTATTGGGTGAAGTTTGGTTGACTTCTGCGCAGCGGTTTGGGAGTTAACATCAAAATTACATTTCTCGGCCATATCGCATAGATCTCACTGTGAAAAGGCTTAAATGGCTTTTTTGACCTAAGTTTGAGGATTGCGCTCAAATCAAATGTCCTAGAACCAAATTTCCACATGTGACTACTAGATTGTCATACAATACACTAATGGGTGAAGTTTGGTTTACTTCTGCGCAGCGGTTTGGGAGTTAACATCAAAATTACATTTCTCGGCCATATCGCATAGATCTCACTGTGAAAAGGCTTAAATGGCTTTTTTGACCTAAGTTTGAGGATTGCGCTCAAATCAAATGTCCTAGAACCAAATTTCCACATGTAACTACTAGATTGTGATACAATACACTATTGGGTGAAGTTTGGTTGACTTCTGCGCAGCGGTTTGGGAGTGAACATCAAAATTACATTTCTCGGCCATATCGCATAGATCTCACTGTGAAAAGGCTTAAATGGCTTTTTTGACCTAAGTTTGAGGATTGCGCTCAAATCAAATGTCCTAGAACCAAATTTCCACATGTAACTACTAGATTGTGATACAATACACTAATAGGTGAAGTTTGGTTGACTTCTGCGCAGCGGTTTGGGAGTGAACATCAAAATAACTTTTCTCGGCCATATCGCATAGATCTCACTGTGAAAAGGCTTAAATGGCTTTTTTGACCTAAGTTTGAGGATTGCGCTCAAACCAAATGTCCTAGAACTAAATTTCCAAATGTAACTACTAGATTGTGATACAATACACTATTGGGTGAAGTTTGGTTGACTTCTGCGCAGCGGTTTGGGAGTTAACATCAAAATTACATTTCTCGGCCATATCGCATAGATCTCACTGTGAAAAGGCTTAAATGACTTTTTTAATTAAGTTTGATGATTGCGCTCAAACAAAATGTCCTAGAACAAAATTTTCAAATGTAACTACTAGATTGTGATACAATACACTATTGGGTGAAGTTTGGTTGACTTCTGCGCAGCGGTTTGGGAGTTAACATCAAAATTACATTTCTCGGCCATATCGCATAGATCTCACTGTGAAAAGGCTTAAATGGCTTTTTTGACCTAAGTTTGAGGATTGCGCTCAAATCAAATGTCCTAGAACCAAATTTCCACATGTAACTACTAGATTGTGATACAATACACTAATGGGTGAAGTTTGGTTTACTTCTGCGCAGCGGTTTGGGAGTTAACATCAAAATTACATTTCTCGGCCATATCGCATAGATCTCACTGTGAAAAGGCTTAAATGACTTTTTTAATTAAGTTTGATGATTGCGCTCAAACAAAATGTCCTAGAACAAAATTTTCAAATGTAACTACTAGATTGTGATACAATACACTATTGGGTGAAGTTTGGTTGACTTCTGCGCAGCGGTTTGGGAGTTAACATCAAAATTACATTTCTCGGCCATATCGCATAGATCTCACTGTGAAAAGGCTTAAATGGCTTTTTTGACCTAAGTTTGAGGATTGCGCTCAAATCAAATGTCCTAGAACCAAATTTCCACATGTAACTACTAGATTGTGATACAATACACTATTGGGTGAAGTTTGGTTGACTTCTGCGCAGCGGTTTGGGAGTTAACATCAAAATTACATTTCTCGGCCATATCGCATAGATCTCACTGTGAAAAGGCTTAAATGGCTTTTTTGACCTATGTTTGAGGATTGCGCTCAAATCAAATGTCCTAGAACCAAATTTCCACATGTAACTACTAGATTGTGATACAATACACTAATGGGTGAAGTTTGGTTTACTTCTGCGCAGCGGTTTGGGAGTTAACATCAAAATTACATTTCTCGGCCATATCGCATAGATCTCACTGTGAAAAGGCTTAAATGTCTTTTTTTAATTAAGTTTGAAGATTGCGCTCAAACCAAATGTCCTAGAACTAAATTTCCAAATGTAACTACTAGATTGTGATAAAATACACTATTGGGTGAAGTTTGGTTGACTTCTGCACAGCGGTTTGGGAGTTAACATCAAAATTACATTTCTCGGCCATATCGCATAGATCTCACTGTGAAAAGGCTGAAATGACTTTTTTAATTAAGTTTGATGATTGCGTTCAAACCAAATGTACTAGAATTAAATTTCCAAATGTAACTACTAGATTGTGATAAAATACACTATTGGGTGAAGTTTGGTTGACTTCTGCGCAGCGGTTTGGGAGTTAACATCAAAATTACATTTCTCGGCCATATCGCATAGATCTCACTGTGAAAAGGCTTAAATGACTTTTATAATTAAGTTTGATGATTGCGTTCAAACAAAATGTCCTAGAACAAAATTTTCAAATGTAACTACTAGATTGTGATACAATACACTATTGGGTGAAGTTTGGTTGACTTCTGCGCAGCGGTTTGGGAGTTAACATCAAAATTACATTTCTCGGCCATATCGCATAGATCTCACTGTGAAAAGGCTTAAATGGCTTTTTTGACCTAAGTTTGAGGATTGCGCTCAAATCAAATGTCCTAGAACCAAATTTCCACATGTAACTACTAGATTGTCATACAATACACTAATGGGTGAAGTTTGGTTTACTTCTGCGCAGCGGTTTGGGAGTTAACATCAAAATTACATTTCTCGACCATATCGCATAGATCTCACTGTGAAAAGGCTTAAATGGCTTTTTTGACCTAAGTTTGAGGATTCCGCTCAAATCAAATGTCCTAGAACCAAATTTCTACATGTAACTACTAGATTGTGATACAATACACTAATGGGTGAAGTTTGGTTGACTTCTGCGCAGCGGTTTGGGAGTTAACATCAAAATTACATTTCTCGGCCATATCGCATAGATCTCACTGTGAAAAGGCTTAAATGACTTTTTTAATTAAGTTTGATGATTGCGCTCAAACAAAATGTCCTAGAACAAAATTTTCAAATGTAACTACTAGATTGTGATACAATACACTATTGGGTGAAGTTTGGTTGACTTCTGCGCAGCGGTTTGGGAGTTAACATCAAAATTACATTTCTCGGCCATATCGCATAGATCTCACTGTGAAAAGGCTTAAATGGCTTTTTTGACCTACGTTTGAGGATTGCGCTCAAATCAAATGTCCTAGAACCAAATTTCCACATGTAACTACTAGATTGTGATACAATACACTAATGGGTGAAGTTTGGTTGACTTCTGCGCAGCGGTTTGGGAGTTAACATCAAAATTACATTTCTCGGCCATATCGCATAGATCTCACTGTGAAAAGGCTTAAATGGCTTTTTTGACCTAAGTTTGAGGATTGCGCTCAAATCAAATGTCCTAGAACCAAATTTCCACATGTGACTACTAGATTGTCATACAATACACTAATGGGTGAAGTTTGGTTGACTTCTGCGCAGCGGTTTGGGAGTTAACATCAAAATTACATTTCTCGGCCATATCGCATAGATCTCACTGTGAAAAGGCTTAAATGACTTTTTTAATTAAGTTTGATGATTGCGCTCAAACAAAATGTCCTAGAACAAAATTTTCAAATGTAACTACTAGATTGTGATACAATACACTATTGGGTGAAGTTTGGTTGACTTCTGCGCAGCGGTTTGGGAGTTAACATCAAAATTACATTTCTCGGCCATATCGCATAGATCTCACTGTGAAAAGGCTTAAATGGCTTTTTTGACCTATGTTTGAGGATTGCGCTCAAATCAAATGTCCTAGAACCAAATTTCCACATGTAACTACTAGATTGTGATACAATACACTAATGGGTGAAGTTTGGTTTACTTCTGCGCAGCGGTTTGGGAGTTAACATCAAAATTACATTTCTCGGCCATATCGCATAGATCTCACTGTGAAAAGGCTTAAATGTCTTTTTTTAATTAAGTTTGAAGATTGCGCTCAAACCAAATGTCCTAGAACTAAATTTCCAAATGTAACTACTAGATTGTGATAAAATACACTATTGGGTGAAGTTTAGTTGACTTCTGCACAGCGGTTTGGGAGTTAACATCAAAATTACATTTCTCGGCCATATCGCATAGATCTCACTGTGAAAAGGCTGAAATGACTTTTTTAATTAAGTTTGATGATTGCGTTCAAACAAAATGTCCTAGAACAAAATATTCAAATGTAACTACTAGATTGTGATACAATACACTATTGGGTGAAGTTTGGTTGACTTCTGCGCAGCGGTTTGGGAGTTAACATCAAAATTACATTTCTCGGCCATATCGCATAGATCTCACTGTGAAAAGGCTTAAATGGCTTTTTTGACCTAAGTTTGAGGATTGCGCTCAAATCAAATGTCCTAGAACCAAATTTCCACATGTAACTACTAGATTGTGATACAATACACTAATGGGTGAAGTTTGGTTTACTTCTGCGCAGCGGTTTGGGAGTTAACATCAAAATTACATTTCTCGGCCATATCGCATAGATTTCACTGTGAAAAGGCTTAAATGGCTTTTTTGACCTAAGTTTGAGGATTGCGCTCAAATCAAATGTCCTAGAACCAAATTTCCACATGTAACTACTAGATTGTGATACAATACACTAATGGGTGAAGTTTGGTTTACTTCTGCGCAGCGGTTTGGGAGTTAACATCAAAATTACATTTCTCGGCCATATCGCATAGATCTCACTGTGAAAAGGCTTAAATGGCTTTTTTTAATTAAGTTTGAAGATTGCGCTCAAACCAAATGTCCTAGAACTAAATTTCCAAATGTAACTACTAGATTGTGATAAAATACACTATTGGGTGAAGTTTGGTTGACTTCTGCGCAGCGGTTTGGGAGTTAACATCAAAATTACATTTCTCGGCCATATCGCATAGATCTCACTGTGAAAAGGCTTAAATGACTTTTTTAATAAAGTTTGATGATTGCGTTCAAACAAAATGTCCTAGAACAAAATTTTTAAATGTAACTACTAGATTGTGATACAATACACTATTGGGTGAAGTTTGGTTAACTTCTGCGCAGCGGTTTGGGAGTTAACATCAAAATTACATTTCTCGGCCATATCGCATAGATCTCACTGTGAAAAGGCTTAAATGGCTTTTTTGACCTAAGTTTGAGGATTGCGCTCAAATCAAATGTCCTAGAACCAAATTTCCACATGTAACTACTAGATTGTCATACAATACACTAATGGGTGAAGTTTGGTTTACTTCTGCGCAGCGGTTTGGGAGTTAACATCAAAATTACATTTCTCGGCCATATCGCATAGATCTCACTGTGAAAAGGCTTAAATGGCTTTTTTGACCTAAGTTTGAGGATTGCGCTCAAATCAAATGTCCTAGAACCAAATTTCCACATGTAACTACTAGATTGTGATACAATACACTATTGGGTGAAGTTTGGTTGACTTCTGCGCAGCGGTTTGGGAGTTAACATCAAAATTACATTTCTCGGCCATATCGCATAGATCTCACTGTGAAAAGGCTTAAATGGCTTTTTTGACCTAAGTTTGAGGATTGCGCTCAAATCAAATGTCCTAGAACTAAATTTCCAAATGTAACTACTAGATTGTGATACAATACACTATTGGGTGAAGTTTGGTTGACTTCTGCGCAGCGGTTTGGGAGTGAACATCAAAATTACATTTCTCGGCCATATCGCATAGATCTCACTGTGAAAAGGCTTAAATGGCTTTTTTGACCTAAGTTTGAGGATTGCGCTCAAACCAAATGTCCTAGAACTAAATTTCCAAATGTAACTACTAGATTGTGATACAATACACTATTGGGTGAAGTTTGGTTGACTTCTGCGCAGCGGTTTGGGAGTTAACATCAAAATTACATTTCTCGGCCATATCGCATAGATCTCACTGTGAAAAGGCTTAAATGACTTTTTTAATTAAGTTTGATGATTGCGCTCAAACAAAATGTCCTAGAACAAAATTTTCAAATGTAACTACTAGATTGTGATACAATACACTATTGGGTGAAGTTTGGTTGACTTCTGCGCAGCGGTTTGGGAGTTAACATCAAAATTACATTTCTCGGCCATATCGCATAGATCTCACTGTGAAAAGGCTTAAATGGCTTTTTTGACCTAAGTTTGAGGATTGCGCTCAAATCAAATGTCCTAGAACCAAATTTCCACATGTGACTACTAGATTGTCATACAATACACTATTGGGTGAAGTTTGGTTGACTTCTGCGCAGCGGTTTGGGAGTTAACATCAAAATTACATTTCTCGGCCATATCGCATAGATCTCACTGTGAAAAGGCTTAAATGGCTTTTTTGACCTATGTTTGAGGATTGCGCTCAAATCAAATGTCCTAGAACCAAATTTCCACATGTAACTACTAGATTGTGATACAATACACTAATGGGTGAAGTTTGGTTTACTTCTGCGCAGCGGTTTGGGAGTTAACATCAAAATTACATTTCTCGGCCATATCGCATAGATCTCACTGTGAAAAGGCTTAAATGTCTTTTTTTAATTAAGTTTGAAGATTGCGCTCAAACCAAATGTCCTAGAACTAAATTTCCAAATGTAACTACTAGATTGTGATAAAATACACTATTGGGTGAAGTTTGGTTGACTTCTGCACAGCGGTTTGGGAGTTAACATCAAAATTACATTTCTCGGCCATATCGCATAGATCTCACTGTGAAAAGGCTGAAATGACTTTTTTAATTAAGTTTGATGATTGCGTTCAAACAAAATGTCCTAGAACAAAATTTTCAAATGTAACTACTAGATTGTGATACAATACACTATTGGGTGAAGTTTGGTTGACTTCTGCGCAGCGGTTTGGGAGTTAACATCAAAATTACATTTCTCGGCCATATCGCATAGATCTCACTGTGAAAAGGCTTAAATGGCTTTTTTGACCTAAGTTTGAGGATTGCGCTCAAATCAAATGTCCTAGAACCAAATTTCCACATGTAACTACTAGATTGTGATACAATACACTAATGGGTGAAGTTTGGTTTACTTCTGCGCAGCGGTTTGGGAGTTAACATCAAAATTACATTTCTCGGCCATATCGCATAGATCTCACTGTGAAAAGGCTTAAATGGCTTTTTTGACCTAAGTTTGAGGATTGCGCTCAAATCAAATGTCCTAGAACCAAATTTCCACATGTAACTACTAGATTGTGATACAATACACTAATGGGTGAAGTTTGGTTTACTTCTGCGCAGCGGTTTGGGAGTTAACATCAAAATTACATTTCTCGGCCATATCGCATAGATCTCACTGTGAAAAGGCTTAAATGGCTTTTTTTAATTAAGTTTGAAGATTGCGCTCAAACCAAATGTCCTAGAACTAAATTTCCAAATGTAACTACTAGATTGTGATAAAATACACTATTGGGTGAAGTTTGGTTGACTTCTGCGCAGCGGTTTGGGAGTTAACATCAAAATTACATTTCTCGGCCATATCGCATAGATCTCACTGTGAAAAGGCTTAAATGACTTTTTTAATTAAGTTTGATGATTGCGTTCAAACAAAATGTCCTAGAACAAAATTTTTTAAATGTAACTACTAGATTGTGATACAATACACTATTGGGTGAAGTTTGGTTGACTTCTGCGCAGCGGTTTGGGAGTTAACATCAAAATTACATTTCTCGGCCATATCGCATAGATCTCACTGTGAAAAGGCTTAAATGGCTTTTTTGACCTAAGTTTGAGGATTGCGCTCAAATCAAATGTCCTAGAACCAAATTTCCACATGTAACTACTAGATTGTCATACAATACACTAATGGGTGAAGTTTGGTTTACTTCTGCGCAGCGGTTTGGGAGTTAACATCAAAATTACATTTCTCGGCCATATCGCATAGATCTCACTGTGAAAAGGCTTAAATGACTTTTTTGACCTAAGTTTGAGGATTGCGCTCAAATCAAATGTCCTAGAACCAAATTTCCACATGTAACTACTAGATTGTGATACAATACACTATTGGGTGAAGTTTGGTTGACTTCTGCGCAGCGGTTTGGGAGTTAACATCAAAATTACATTTCTCGGCCATATCGCATAGATCTCACTGTGAAAAGGCTTAAATGGCTTTTTTGACCTAAGTTTGAGGATTGCGCTCAAACCAAATGTCCTAGAACTAAATTTCCAAATGTAACTACTAGATTGTGATACAATACACTATTGGGTGAAGTTTGGTTGACTTCTGCGCAGCGGTTTGGGAGTTAACATCAAAATTACATTTCTCGGCCATATCGCATAGATCTCACTGTGAAAAGGCTTAAATGACTTTTTTAATTAAGTTTGATGATTGCGCTCAAACAAAATGTCCTAGAACAAAATTTTCAAATGTAACTACTAGATTGTGATACAATACACTATTGGGTGAAGTTTGGTTGACTTCTGCGCAGCGGTTTGGGAGTTAACATCAAAATTACATTTCTCGGCCATATCGCATAGATCTCACTGTGAAAAGGCTTAAATGACTTTTTTAATTAAGTTTGATGATTGCGTTCAAACAAAATGTCCTAGAACAAAATTTTCAAATGTAACTACTAGATTGTGATACAATACACTATTGGGTGAAGTTTGGTTGACTTCTGCGCAGCGGTTTGGGAGTTAACATCAAAATTACATTTCTCGGCCATATCGCATAGATCTCACTGTGAAAAGGCTTAAATGGCTTTTTTGACCTAAGTTTGAGGATTGCGCTCAAATCAAATGTCCTAGAACCAAATTTCCACATGTGACTACTAGATTGTCATACAATACACTAATGGGTGAAGTTTGGTTTACTTCTGCGCAGCGGTTTGGGAGTTAACATCAAAATTACATTTCTCGGCCATATCGCATAGATCTCACTGTGAAAAGGCTTAAATGGCTTTTTTGACCTAAGTTTGAGGATTGCGCTCAAATCAAATGTCCTAGAACCAAATTTCCACATGTAACTACTAGATTGTGATACAATACACTATTGGGTGAAGTTTGGTTGACTTCTGCGCAGCGGTTTGGGAGTTAACATCAAAATTACATTTCTCGGCCATATCGCATAGATCTCACTGTGAAAAGGCTTAAATGGCTTTTTTGACCTAAGTTTGAGGATTGCGCTCAAATCAAATGTCCTAGAACCAAATTTCCACATGTAACTACTAGATTGTGATACAATACACTAATAGGTGAAGTTTGGTTGACTTCTGCGCAGCGGTTTGGGAGTGAACATCAAAATTACATTTCTCGGCCATATCGCATAGATCTCACTGTGAAAAGGCTTAAATGGCTTTTTTGACCTAAGTTTGAGGATTGCGCTCAAACCAAATGTCCTAGAACTAAATTTCCAAATGTAACTACTAGATTGTGATAAAATACACTATTGGGTGAAGTTTGGTTGACTTCTGCGCAGCGGTTTGGGAGTTAACATCAAAATTACATTTCTCGGCCATATCGCATAGATCTCACTGTGAAAAGGCTTAAATGACTTTTTTAATTAAGTTTGATGATTGCGCTCAAACAAAATGTCCTAGAACAAAATTTTCAAATGTAACTACTAGATTGTGATACAATACACTATTGGGTGAAGTTTGGTTGACTTCTGCGCAGCGGTTTGGGAGTTAACATCAAAATTACATTTCTCGGCCATATCGCATAGATCTCACTGTGAAAAGGCTTAAATGACTTTTTTAATTAAGTTTGATGATTGCGTTCAAACAAAATGTCCTAGAACAAAATTTTCAAATGTAACTACTAGATTGTGATACAATACACTATTGGGTGAAGTTTGGTTGACTTCTGCGCAGCGGTTTGGGAGTTAACATCAAAATTACATTTCTCGGCCATATCGCATAGATCTCACTGTGAAAAGGCTTAAATGGCTTTTTTGACCTAAGTTTGAGGATTGCGCTCAAATCAAATGTCCTAGAACCAAATTTCCACATGTGACTACTAGATTGTCATACAATACACTAATGGGTGAAGTTTGGTTTACTTCTGCGCAGCGGTTTGGGAGTTAACATCAAAATTACATTTCTCGGCCATATCGCATAGATCTCACTGTGAAAAGGCTTAAATGGCTTTTTTGACCTAAGTTTGAGGATTGCGCTCAAATCAAATGTCCTAGAACAAAATTTCCACATGTAACTACTAGATTGTGATACAATACACTAATGGGTGAAGTTTGGTTTACTTCTGCGCAGCGGTTTGGGAGTTAACATCAAAATTACATTTCTCGGCCATATCGCATAGATCTCACTGTGAAAAGGCTTAAATGGCTTTTTTGACCTAAGTTTGAGGATTGCGCTCAAATCAAATGTCCTAGAACCAAATTTCCACATGTAACTACTAGATTGTGATACAATACACTATTGGGTGAAGTTTGGTTGACTTCTGCGCAGCGGTTTGGGAGTTAACATCAAAATTACATTTCTCGGCCATATCGCATAGATCTCACTGTGAAAAGGCTTAAATGGCTTTTTTGACCTAAGTTTGAGGATTGCGCTCAAATCAAATGTCCTAGAACTAAATTTCCAAATGTAACTACTAGATTGTGATACAATACACTATTGGGTGAAGTTTGGTTGACTTCTGCGCAGCGGTTTGGGAGTGAACATCAAAATTACATTTCTCGGCCATATCGCATAGATCTCACTGTGAAAAGGCTTAAATGGCTTTTTTGACCTAAGTTTGAGGATTGCGCTCAAACCAAATGTCCTAGAACTAAATTTCCAAATGTAACTACTAGATTGTGATACAATACACTATTGGGTGAAGTTTGGTTGACTTCTGCGCAGCGGTTTGGGAGTTAACATCAAAATTACATTTCTCGGCCATATCGCATAGATCTCACTGTGAAAAGGCTTAAATGACTTTTTTAATTAAGTTTGATGATTGCACTCAAACAAAATGTCCTAGAACAAAATTTTCAAATGTAACTACTAGATTGTGATACAATACACTATTGGGTGAAGTTTGGTTGACTTCTGCGCAGCGGTTTGGGAGTTAACATCAAAATTACATTTCTCGGCCATATCGCATAGATCTCACTGTGAAAAGGCTTAAATGACTTTTTTAATTAAGTTTGATGATTGCGTTCAAACAAAATGTCCTAGAACAAAATTTTCAAATGTAACTACTAGATTGTGATACAATACACTATTGGGTGAAGTTTGGTTGACTTCTGCGCAGCGGTTTGGGAGTTAACATCAAAATTACATTTCTCGGCCATATCGCATAGATCTCACTGTGAAAAGGCTTAAATGGCTTTTTTGACCTAAGTTTGAGGATTGCGCTCAAATCAAATGTCCTAGAACCAAATTTCCACATGTGACTACTAGATTGTCATACAATACACTAATGGGTGAAGTTTGGTTTACTTCTGCGCAGCGGTTTGGGAGTTAACATCAAAATTACATTTCTCGGCCATATCGCATAGATCTCACTGTGAAAAGGCTTAAATGGCTTTTTTGACCTAAGTTTGAGGATTGCGCTCAAATCAAATGTCCTAGAACCAAATTTCCACATGTAACTACTAGATTGTGATACAATACACTATTGGGTGAAGTTTGGTTGACTTCTGCGCAGCGGTTTGGGAGTTAACATCAAAATTACATTTCTCGGCCATATCGCATAGATCTCACTGTGAAAAGGCTTAAATGGCTTTTTTGACCTAAGTTTGAGGATTGCGCTCAAATCAAATGTCCTAGAACCAAATTTCCACATGTAACTACTAGATTGTGATACAATACACTAATAGGTGAAGTTTGGTTGACTTCTGCGCAGCGGTTTGGGAGTGAACATCAAAATTACATTTCTCGGCCATATCGCATAGATCTCACTGTGAAAAGGCTTAAATGGCTTTTTTGACCTAAGTTTGAGGATTGCGCTCAAACCAAATGTCCTAGAACTAAATTTCCAAATGTAACTACTAGATTGTGATACAATACACTATTGGGTGAAGTTTGGTTGACTTCTGCGCAGCGGTTTGGGAGTTAACATCAAAATTACATTTCTCGGCCATATCGCATAGATCTCACTGTGAAAAGGCTTAAATGACTTTTTTAATTAAGTTTGATGATTGCGCTCAAACAAAATGTCCTAGAACAAAATTATCAAATGTAACTACTAGATTGTGATACAATACACTATTGGGTGAAGTTTGGTTGACTTCTGCGCAGCGGTTTGGGAGTTAACATCAAAATTACATTTCTCGGCCATATCGCATAGATCTCACTGTGAAAAGGCTTAAATGGCTTTTTTGACCTAAGTTTGAGGATTGCGCTCAAATCAAATGTCCTAGAACCAAATTTCCACATGTAACTACTAGATTGTGATACAATACACTAATGGGTGAAGTTTGGTTTACTTCTGCGCAGCGGTTTGGGAGTTAACATCAAAATTACATTTCTCGGCCATATCGCATAGATCTCACTGTGAAAAGGCTTAAATGGCTTTTTTGACCTAAGTTTGAGGATTGCGCTCAAATCAAATGTCCTAGAACCAAATTTCTACATGTAACTACTAGATTGTGATACAATACACTAATGGGTGAAGTTTGGTTGACTTCTGCGCAGCGGTTTGGGAGTTAACATCAAAATTACATTTCTCGGCCATATCGCATAGATCTCACTGTGAAAAGGCTTAAATGACTTTTTTAATTAAGTTTGATGATTGCGCTCAAACAAAATGTCCTAGAACAAAATTTTCCAATGTAACTACTAGATTGTGATACAATACACTATTGGGTGAAGTTTGGTTGACTTCTGCGCAGCGGTTTGGGAGTTAACATCAAAATTACATTTCTCGGCCATATCGCATAGATCTCATTGTGAAAAGGCTTAAATGGCTTTTTTGACCTAAGTTTTAGGATTGCGCTCAAATCAAATGTCCTAGAACCAAATTTCCACATGTAACTACTAGATTGTGATACAATACACTAATGGGTGAAGTTTGGTTTACTTCTGCGCAGCGGTTTGGGAGTTAACATCAAAATTACATTTCTCGGCCATATCGCATAGATCTCACTGTGAAAAGGCTTAAATGGCTTTTTTGACCTAAGTTTGAGGATTGCGCTCAAACAAAATGTCCTAGAACAAAATTTTCAAATGTAACTACTAGATTGTGATACAATACACTAATGGGTGAAGTTTGGTTGACTTCTGCGCAGCGGTTTGGGAGTTAACATCAAAATTACATTTCTCGGCCATATCGCATAGATCTCACTGTGAAAAGGCTTAAATGACTTTTTTAATTAAGTTTGATGATTGCGCTCAAACAAAATGTCCTAGAACAAAATTTTCAAATGTAACTACTAGATTGTGATACAATACACTATTGGGTGAAGTTTGGTTGACTTCTGCGCAGCGGTTTGGGAGTTAACATCAAAATTACAATTCTCGGCCATATCGCATAGATCTCACTGTGAAAAGGCTTAAATGACTTTTTTAATTAAGTTTGATGATTGCGTTCAAACAAAATGTCCTAGAACAAAATTTTCAAATGTAACTACTAGATTGTGATACAATACACTATTGGGTGTAGTTTGGTTGACTTCTGCGCAGCGGTTTGGGAGTTAACATCAAAATTACATTTCTCGGCCATATCGCATAGATCTCACTGTGAAAAGGCTTAAATGGCTTTTTTGACCTAAGTTTGAGGATTGCGCTCAAATCAAATGTCCTAGAACCAAATTTCCACATGTGACTACTAGATTGTCATACAATACACTAATGGGTGAAGTTTGGTTTACTTCTGCGCAGCGGTTTGGGAGTTAACATCAAAATTACATTTCTCGGCCATATCGCATAGATCTCACTGTGAAAAGGCTTAAATGGCTTTTTTGACCTAAGTTTGAGGATTGCGCTCAAATCAAATGTCCTAGAACCAAATTTCCACATGTAACTACTAGATTGTGATACAATACACTATTGGGTGAAGTTTGGTTGACTTCTGCGCAGCGGTTTGGGAGTTAACATCAAAATTACATTTCTCGGCCATATCGCATAGATCTCACTGTGAAAAGGCTTAAATGGCTTTTTTGACCTAAGTTTGAGGATTGCGCTCAAATCAAATGTCCTAGAACCAAATTTCCACATGTAACTACTAGATTGTGATACAATACACTAATAGGTGAAGTTTGGTTGACTTCTGCGCAGCGGTTTGGGAGTGAACATCAAAATTACATTTCTCGGCCATATCGCATAGATCTCACTGTGAAAAGGCTTAAATGGCTTTTTTGACCTAAGTTTGAGGATTGCGCTCAAACCAAATGTCCTAGAACTAAATTTCCAAATGTAACTACTAGATTGTGATACAATACACTATTGGGTGAAGTTTGGTTGACTTCTGCGCAGCGGTTTGGGAGTTAACATCAAAATTACATTTCTCGGCCATATCGCATAGATCTCACTGTGAAAAGGCTTAAATGACTTTTTTAATTAAGTTTGATGATTGCGCTCAAACAAAATGTCCTAGAACAAAATTTTCAAATGTAACTACTAGATTGTGATACAATACACTATTGGTTGAAGTTTGGTTGACTTCTGCGCAGCGGTTTGGGAGTTAACATCAAAATTACATTTCTCGGCCATATCGCATAGATCTCACTGTGAAAAGGCTTAAATGGCTTTTTTGACCTAAGTTTGAGGATTGCGCTCAAATCAAATGTCCTAGAACCAAATTTCCACATGTAACTACTAGATTGTGATACAATACACTAATGGGTGAAGTTTGGTTTACTTCTGCGCAGCGGTTTGGGAGTTAACATCAAAATTACATTTCTCGGCCATATCGCATAGATCTCACTGTGAAAAGGCTTAAATGACTTTTTTTAATTAAGTTTGAACATTGTGCTCAAACCAAATGTCCTAGAACGACATTTTCAAATGTAACTACTAGATTGTGATACAATACACTATTGGGTGAAGTTTGGTTGACTTCTGCGCAGCGGTTTGGGAGTTAACATCAAAATTACATTTCTCGGCCATATCGCATAGATCTCACTGTGAAAAGGCTTAAATGACTTTTTTAATTAAGTTTGATGATTGCGCTCAAACAAAATGTCCTAGAACAAAATTTTCAAATGTAACTACTAGATTGTGATACAATACACTATTGGGTGAAGTTTGGTTGACTTCTGCGCAGCGGTTTGGGAGTTAACATCAAAATTACAATTCTCGGCCATATCGCATAGATCTCACTGTGAAAAGGCTTAAATGACTTTTTTAATTAAGTTTGATGATTGCGTTCAAACAAAATGTCCTAGAACAAAATTTTCAAATATAACTACTAGATTGTGATACAATACACTATTGGGTGTAGTTTGGTTGACTTCTGCGCAGCGGTTTGGGAGTTAACATCAAAATTACATTTCTCGGCCATATCGCATAGATCTCACTGTGAAAAGGCTTAAATGGCTTTTTTGACCTAAGTTTGAGGATTGCGCTCAAATCAAATGTCCTAGAACCAAATTTCCACATGTGACTACTAGATTGTCATACAATACACTAATGGGTGAAGTTTGGTTTACTTCTGCGCAGCGGTTTGGGAGTTAACATCAAAATTACATTTCTCGGCCATATCGCATAGATCTCACTGTGAAAAGGCTTAAATGGCTTTTTTGACCTAAGTTTGAGGATTGCGCTCAAATCAAATGTCCTAGAACCAAATTTCCACATGTAACTACTAGATTGTGATACAATACACTATTGGGTGAAGTTTGGTTGACTTCTGCGCAGCGGTTTGGGAGTTAACATCAAAATTACATTTCTCGGCCATATCGCATAGATCTCACTGTGAAAAGGCTTAAATGGCTTTTTTGACCTAAGTTTGAGGATTGCGCTCAAATCAAATGTCCTAGAACCAAATTTCCACATGTAACTACTAGATTGTGATACAATACACTAATAGGTGAAGTTTGGTTGACTTCTGCGCAGCGGTTTGGGAGTGAACATCAAAATTACATTTCTCGGCCATATCGCATAGATCTCACTGTGAAAAGGCTTAAATGGCTTTTTTGACCTAAGTTTGAGGATTGCGCTCAAACCAAATGTCCTAGAACTAAATTTCCAAATGTAACTACTAGATTGTGATACAATACACTATTGGGTGAAGTTTGGTTGACTTCTGCGCAGCGGTTTGGGAGTTAACATCAAAATTACATTTCTCGGCCATATCGCATAGATCTCACTGTGAAAAGGCTTAAATGACTTTTTTAATTAAGTTTGATGATTGCGCTCAAACAAAATGTCCTAGAACAAAATTTTCAAATGTAACTACTAGATTGTGATACAATACACTATTGGTTGAAGTTTGGTTGACTTCTGCGCAGCGGTTTGGGAGTTAACATCAAAATTACATTTCTCGGCCATATCGCATAGATCTCACTGTGAAAAGGCTTAAATGGCTTTTTTGACCTAAGTTTGAGGATTGCGCTCAAATCAAATGTCCTAGAACCAAATTTCCACATGTAACTACTAGATTGTGATACAATACACTAATGGGTGAAGTTTGGTTTACTTCTGCGCAGCGGTTTGGGAGTTAACATCAAAATTACATTTCTCGGCCATATCGCATAGATCTCACTGTGAAAAGGCTTAAATGGCTTTTTTGACCTAAGTTTGAGGATTGCGCTCAAATCAAATGTCCTAGAACCAAATTTCTACATGTAACTACTAGATTGTGATACAATACACTAATGGGTGAAGTTTGGTTGACTTCTGCGCAGCGGTTTGGGAGTTAACATCAAAATTACATTTCTCGGCCATATCGCATAGATCTCACTGTGAAAAGGCTTAAATGACTTTTTTAATTAAGTTTGATGATTGCGCTCAAACAAAATGTCCTAGAACAAAATTTTCCAATGTAACTACTAGATTGTGATACAATACACTATTGGGTGAAGTTTGGTTGACTTCTGCGCAGCGGTTTGGGAGTTAACATCAAAATTACATTTCTCGGCCATATCGCATAGATCTCACTGTGAAAAGGCTTAAATGGCTTTTTTGACCTAAGTTTTAGGATTGCGCTCAAATCAAATGTCCTAGAACCAAATTTCCACATGTAACTACTAGATTGTGATACAATACACTAATGGGTGAAGTTTGGTTTACTTCTGCGCAGCGGTTTGGGAGTTAACATCAAAATTACATTTCTCGGCCATATCGCATAGATCTCACTGTGAAAAGGCTTAAATGGCTTTTTTGACCTAAGTTTGAGGATTGCGCTCAAATCAAATGTCCTAGAACCAAATTTCCACATGTGACTACTAGATTGTCATACAATACACTAATGGGTGAAGTTTGGTTTACTTCTGCGCAGCGGTTTGGGAGTTAACATCAAAATTACATTTCTCGGCCATATCGCATAGATCTCACTGTGAAAAGGCTTAAATGGCTTTTTTGACCTAAGTTTGAGGATTGCGCTCAAATCAAATGTCCTAGAACCAAATTTCCACATGTAACTACTAGATTGTGATACAATACACTATTGGGTGAAGTTTGGTTGACTTCTGCGCAGCGGTTTGGGAGTTAACATCAAAATTACATTTCTCGGCCATATCGCATAGATCTCACTGTGAAAAGGCTTAAATGGCTTTTTTGACCTAAGTTTGAGGATTGCGCTCAAATCAAATGTCCTAGAACCAAATGTCCACATGTAACTACTAGATTGTGATACAATACACTAATAGGTGAAGTTTGGTTGACTTCTGCGCAGCGGTTTGGGAGTGAACATCAAAATTACATTTCTCGGCCATATCGCATAGATCTCACTGTGAAAAGGCTTAAATGGCTTTTTTGACCTAAGTTTGAGGATTGCGCTCAAACCAAATGTCCTAGAACTAAATTTCCAAATGTAACTACTAGATTGTGATACAATACACTATTGGGTGAAGTTTGGTTGACTTCTGCGCAGCGGTTTGGGAGTTAACATCAAAATTACATTTCTCGGCCATATCGCATAGATCTCACTGTGAAAAGGCTTAAATGACTTTTTTAATTAAGTTTGATGATTGCGCTCAAACAAAATGTCCTAGAACAAAATTTTCAAATGTAACTACTAGATTGTGATACAATACACTATTGGTTGAAGTTTGGTTGACTTCTGCGCAGCGGTTTGGGAGTTAACATCAAAATTACATTTCTCGGCCATATCGCATAGATCTCACTGTGAAAAGGCTTAAATGACTTTTTTAATTAAGTTTGATGATTGCGCTCAAACAAAATGTCCTAGAACAAAATTATCAAATGTAACTACTAGATTGTGATACAATACACTATTGGGTGAAGTTTGGTTGACTTCTGCGCAGCGGTTTGGGAGTTAACATCAAAATTACATTTCTCGGCCATATCGCATAGATCTCACTGTGAAAAGGCTTAAATGGCTTTTTTGACCTAAGTTTGAGGATTGCGCTCAAATCAAATGTCCTAGAACCAAATTTCCACATGTAACTACTAGATTGTGATACAATACACTAATGGGTGAAGTTTGGTTTACTTCTGCGCAGCGGTTTGGGAGTTAACATCAAAATTACATTTCTCGGCCATATCGCATAGATCTCACTGTGAAAAGGCTTAAATGGCTTTTTTGACCTAAGTTTGAGGATTGCGCTCAAATCAAATGTCCTAGAACCAAATTTCTACATGTAACTACTAGATTGTGATACAATACACTAATGGGTGAAGTTTGGTTGACTTCTGCGCAGCGGTTTGGGAGTTAACATCAAAATTACATTTCTCGGCCATATCGCATAGATCTCACTGTGAAAAGGCTTAAATGACTTTTTTAATTAAGTTTGATGATTGCGCTCAAACAAAATGTCCTAGAACAAAATTTTCCAATGTAACTACTAGATTGTGATACAATACACTATTGGGTGAAGTTTGGTTGACTTCTGCGCAGCGGTTTGGGAGTTAACATCAAAATTACATTTCTCGGCCATATCGCATAGATCTCATTGTGAAAAGGCTTAAATGGCTTTTTTGACCTAAGTTTTAGGATTGCGCTCAAATCAAATGTCCTAGAACCAAATTTCCACATGTAACTACTAGATTGTGATACAATACACTAATGGGTGAAGTTTGGTTTACTTCTGCGCAGCGGTTTGGGAGTTAACATCAAAATTACATTTCTCGGCCATATCGCATAGATCTCACTGTGAAAAGGCTTAAATGGCTTTTTTGACCTAAGTTTGAGGATTGCGCTCAAACAAAATGTCCTAGAACAAAATTTTCAAATGTAACTACTAGATTGTGATACAATACACTAATGGGTGAAGTTTGGTTGACTTCTGCGCAGCGGTTTGGGAGTTAACATCAAAATTACATTTCTCGGCCATATCGCATAGATCTCACTGTGAAAAGGCTTAAATGACTTTTTTAATTAAGTTTGATGATTGCGCTCAAACAAAATGTCCTAGAACAAAATTTTCAAATGTAACTACTAGATTGTGATACAATACACTATTGGGTGAAGTTTGGTTGACTTCTGCGCAGCGGTTTGGGAGTTAACATCAAAATTACAATTCTCGGCCATATCGCATAGATCTCACTGTGAAAAGGCTTAAATGACTTTTTTAATTAAGTTTGATGATTGCGTTCAAACAAAATGTCCTAGAACAAAATTTTCAAATGTAACTACTAGATTGTGATACAATACACTATTGGGT
Organism: Corythoichthys intestinalis; assembly: GCF_030265065.1. Taxonomy (NCBI): domain Eukaryota; kingdom Metazoa; phylum Chordata; class Actinopteri; order Syngnathiformes; family Syngnathidae; genus Corythoichthys; species Corythoichthys intestinalis. Next base: position 2,629,638 of record NC_080405.1, on the reverse strand, counting down.
GTAGTTTGGTTGACTTCTGCGCAGCGGTTTGGGAGTTAACATCAAAATTACATTTCTCGGCCATATCGCATAGATCTCACTGTGAAAAGGCTTAAATGGCTTTTTTGACCTAAGTTTGAGGATTGCGCTCAAATCAAATGTCCTAGAACCAAATTTCCACATGTGACTACTAGATTGTCATACAATACACTAATGGGTGAAGTTTGGTTTACTTCTGCGCAGCGGTTTGGGAGTTAACATCAAAATTACATTTCTCGGCCATATCGCATAGATCTCACTGTGAAAAGGCTTAAATGGCTTTTTTGACCTAAGTTTGAGGATTGCGCTCAAATCAAATGTCCTAGAACCAAATTTCCACATGTAACTACTAGATTGTGATACAATACACTATTGGGTGAAGTTTGGTTGACTTCTGCGCAGCGGTTTGGGAGTTAACATCAAAATTACATTTCTCGGCCATATCGCATAGATCTCACTGTGAAAAGGCTTAAATGGCTTTTTTGACCTAAGTTTGAGGATTGCGCTCAAATCAAATGTCCTAGAACCAAATTTCCACATGTAACTACTAGATTGTGATACAATACACTAATAGGTGAAGTTTGGTTGACTTCTGCGCAGCGGTTTGGGAGTGAACATCAAAATTACATTTCTCGGCCATATCGCATAGATCTCACTGTGAAAAGGCTTAAATGGCTTTTTTGACCTAAGTTTGAGGATTGCGCTCAAACCAAATGTCCTAGAACTAAATTTCCAAATGTAACTACTAGATTGTGATACAATACACTATTGGGTGAAGTTTGGTTGACTTCTGCGCAGCGGTTTGGGAGTTAACATCAAAATTACATTTCTCGGCCATATCGCATAGATCTCACTGTGAAAAGGCTTAAATGGCTTTTTTGACCTAAGTTTGAGGATTGCGCTCAAATCAAATGTCCTAGAACCAAATGTCCACATGTAACTACTAGATTGTGATACAATACACTAATAGGTGAAGTTTGGTTGACTTCTGCGCAGCGGTTTGGGAGTGAACATCAAAATTACATTTCTCGGCCATATCGCATAGATCTCACTGTGAAAAGGCTTAAATGGCTTTTTTGACCTAAGTTTGAGGATTGCGCTCAAACCAAATGTCCTAGAACTAAATTTCCAAATGTAACTACTAGATTGTGATACAATACACTATTGGGTGAAGTTTGGTTGACTTCTGCGCAGCGGTTTGGGAGTTAACATCAAAATTACATTTCTCGGCCATATCGCATAGATCTCACTGTGAAAAGGCTTAAATGACTTTTTTAATTAAGTTTGATGATTGCGCTCAAACAAAATGTCCTAGAACAAAATTTTCAAATGTAACTACTAGATTGTGATACAATACACTATTGGTTGAAGTTTGGTTGACTTCTGCGCAGCGGTTTGGGAGTTAACATCAAAATTACATTTCTCGGCCATATCGCATAGATCTCACTGTGAAAAGGCTTAAATGACTTTTTTAATTAAGTTTGATGATTGCGCTCAAACAAAATGTCCTAGAACAAAATTATCAAATGTAACTACTAGATTGTGATACAATACACTATTGGGTGAAGTTTGGTTGACTTCTGCGCAGCGGTTTGGGAGTTAACATCAAAATTACATTTCTCGGCCATATCGCATAGATCTCACTGTGAAAAGGCTTAAATGGCTTTTTTGACCTAAGTTTGAGGATTGCGCTCAAATCAAATGTCCTAGAACCAAATTTCCACATGTAACTACTAGATTGTGATACAATACACTAATGGGTGAAGTTTGGTTTACTTCTGCGCAGCGGTTTGGGAGTTAACATCAAAATTACATTTCTCGGCCATATCGCATAGATCTCACTGTGAAAAGGCTTAAATGGCTTTTTTGACCTAAGTTTGAGGATTGCGCTCAAATCAAATGTCCTAGAACCAAATTTCTACATGTAACTACTAGATTGTGATACAATACACTAATGGGTGAAGTTTGGTTGACTTCTGCGCAGCGGTTTGGGAGTTAACATCAAAATTACATTTCTCGGCCATATCGCATAGATCTCACTGTGAAAAGGCTTAAATGACTTTTTTAATTAAGTTTGATGATTGCGCTCAAACAAAATGTCCTAGAACAAAATTTTCCAATGTAACTACTAGATTGTGATACAATACACTATTGGGTGAAGTTTGGTTGACTTCTGCGCAGCGGTTTGGGAGTTAACATCAAAATTACATTTCTCGGCCATATCGCATAGATCTCATTGTGAAAAGGCTTAAATGGCTTTTTTGACCTAAGTTTTAGGATTGCGCTCAAATCAAATGTCCTAGAACCAAATTTCCACATGTAACTACTAGATTGTGATACAATACACTAATGGGTGAAGTTTGGTTTACTTCTGCGCAGCGGTTTGGGAGTTAACATCAAAATTACATTTCTCGGCCATATCGCATAGATCTCACTGTGAAAAGGCTTAAATGGCTTTTTTGACCTAAGTTTGAGGATTGCGCTCAAACAAAATGTCCTAGAACAAAATTTTCAAATGTAACTACTAGATTGTGATACAATACACTAATGGGTGAAGTTTGGTTGACTTCTGCGCAGCGGTTTGGGAGTTAACATCAAAATTACATTTCTCGGCCATATCGCATAGATCTCACTGTGAAAAGGCTTAAATGACTTTTTTAATTAAGTTTGATGATTGCGCTCAAACAAAATGTCCTAGAACAAAATTTTCAAATGTAACTACTAGATTGTGATACAATACACTATTGGGTGAAGTTTGGTTGACTTCTGCGCAGCGGTTTGGGAGTTAACATCAAAATTACAATTCTCGGCCATATCGCATAGATCTCACTGTGAAAAGGCTTAAATGACTTTTTTAATTAAGTTTGATGATTGCGTTCAAACAAAATGTCCTAGAACAAAATTTTCAAATGTAACTACTAGATTGTGATACAATACACTATTGGGTGTAGTTTGGTTGACTTCTGCGCAGCGGTTTGGGAGTTAACATCAAAATTACATTTCTCGGCCATATCGCATAGATCTCACTGTGAAAAGGCTTAAATGGCTTTTTTGACCTAAGTTTGAGGATTGCGCTCAAATCAAATGTCCTAGAACCAAATTTCCACATGTGACTACTAGATTGTCATACAATACACTAATGGGTGAAGTTTGGTTTACTTCTGCGCAGCGGTTTGGGAGTTAACATCAAAATTACATTTCTCGGCCATATCGCATAGATCTCACTGTGAAAAGGCTTAAATGGCTTTTTTGACCTAAGTTTGAGGATTGCGCTCAAATCAAATGTCCTAGAACCAAATTTCCACATGTAACTACTAGATTGTGATACAATACACTATTGGGTGAAGTTTGGTTGACTTCTGCGCAGCGGTTTGGGAGTTAACATCAAAATTACATTTCTCGGCCATATCGCATAGATCTCACTGTGAAAAGGCTTAAATGGCTTTTTTGACCTAAGTTTGAGGATTGCGCTCAAATCAAATGTCCTAGAACCAAATTTCCACATGTAACTACTAGATTGTGATACAATACACTAATAGGTGAAGTTTGGTTGACTTCTGCGCAGCGGTTTGGGAGTGAACATCAAAATTACATTTCTCGGCCATATCGCATAGATCTCACTGTGAAAAGGCTTAAATGGCTTTTTTGACCTAAGTTTGAGGATTGCGCTCAAACCAAATGTCCTAGAACTAAATTTCCAAATGTAACTACTAGATTGTGATACAATACACTATTGGGTGAAGTTTGGTTGACTTCTGCGCAGCGGTTTGGGAGTTAACATCAAAATTACATTTCTCGGCCATATCGCATAGATCTCACTGTGAAAAGGCTTAAATGACTTTTTTAATTAAGTTTGATGATTGCGCTCAAACAAAATGTCCTAGAACAAAATTTTCAAATGTAACTACTAGATTGTGATACAATACACTATTGGTTGAAGTTTGGTTGACTTCTGCGCAGCGGTTTGGGAGTTAACATCAAAATTACATTTCTCGGCCATATCGCATAGATCTCACTGTGAAAAGGCTTAAATGGCTTTTTTGACCTAAGTTTGAGGATTGCGCTCAAATCAAATGTCCTAGAACCAAATTTCCACATGTAACTACTAGATTGTGATACAATACACTAATGGGTGAAGTTTGGTTTACTTCTGCGCAGCGGTTTGGGAGTTAACATCAAAATTACATTTCTCGGCCATATCGCATAGATCTCACTGTGAAAAGGCTTAAATGACTTTTTTTAATTAAGTTTGAACATTGTGCTCAAACCAAATGTCCTAGAACGACATTTTCAAATGTAACTACTAGATTGTGATACAATACACTATTGGGTGAAGTTTGGTTGACTTCTGCGCAGCGGTTTGGGAGTTAACATCAAAATTACATTTCTCGGCCATATCGCATAGATCTCACTGTGAAAAGGCTTAAATGACTTTTTTAATTAAGTTTGATGATTGCGCTCAAACAAAATGTCCTAGAACAAAATTTTCAAATGTAACTACTAGATTGTGATACAATACACTATTGGGTGAAGTTTGGTTGACTTCTGCGCAGCGGTTTGGGAGTTAACATCAAAATTACAATTCTCGGCCATATCGCATAGATCTCACTGTGAAAAGGCTTAAATGACTTTTTTAATTAAGTTTGATGATTGCGTTCAAACAAAATGTCCTAGAACAAAATTTTCAAATATAACTACTAGATTGTGATACAATACACTATTGGGTGTAGTTTGGTTGACTTCTGCGCAGCGGTTTGGGAGTTAACATCAAAATTACATTTCTCGGCCATATCGCATAGATCTCACTGTGAAAAGGCTTAAATGGCTTTTTTGACCTAAGTTTGAGGATTGCGCTCAAATCAAATGTCCTAGAACCAAATTTCCACATGTGACTACTAGATTGTCATACAATACACTAATGGGTGAAGTTTGGTTTACTTCTGCGCAGCGGTTTGGGAGTTAACATCAAAATTACATTTCTCGGCCATATCGCATAGATCTCACTGTGAAAAGGCTTAAATGGCTTTTTTGACCTAAGTTTGAGGATTGCGCTCAAATCAAATGTCCTAGAACCAAATTTCCACATGTAACTACTAGATTGTGATACAATACACTATTGGGTGAAGTTTGGTTGACTTCTGCGCAGCGGTTTGGGAGTTAACATCAAAATTACATTTCTCGGCCATATCGCATAGATCTCACTGTGAAAAGGCTTAAATGGCTTTTTTGACCTAAGTTTGAGGATTGCGCTCAAATCAAATGTCCTAGAACCAAATTTCCACATGTAACTACTAGATTGTGATACAATACACTAATAGGTGAAGTTTGGTTGACTTCTGCGCAGCGGTTTGGGAGTGAACATCAAAATTACATTTCTCGGCCATATCGCATAGATCTCACTGTGAAAAGGCTTAAATGGCTTTTTTGACCTAAGTTTGAGGATTGCGCTCAAACCAAATGTCCTAGAACTAAATTTCCAAATGTAACTACTAGATTGTGATACAATACACTATTGGGTGAAGTTTGGTTGACTTCTGCGCAGCGGTTTGGGAGTTAACATCAAAATTACATTTCTCGGCCATATCGCATAGATCTCACTGTGAAAAGGCTTAAATGACTTTTTTAATTAAGTTTGATGATTGCGCTCAAACAAAATGTCCTAGAACAAAATTTTCAAATGTAACTACTAGATTGTGATACAATACACTATTGGTTGAAGTTTGGTTGACTTCTGCGCAGCGGTTTGGGAGTTAACATCAAAATTACATTTCTCGGCCATATCGCATAGATCTCACTGTGAAAAGGCTTAAATGGCTTTTTTGACCTAAGTTTGAGGATTGCGCTCAAATCAAATGTCCTAGAACCAAATTTCCACATGTAACTACTAGATTGTGATACAATACACTAATGGGTGAAGTTTGGTTTACTTCTGCGCAGCGGTTTGGGAGTTAACATCAAAATTACATTTCTCGGCCATATCGCATAGATCTCACTGTGAAAAGGCTTAAATGGCTTTTTTGACCTAAGTTTGAGGATTGCGCTCAAATCAAATGTCCTAGAACCAAATTTCTACATGTAACTACTAGATTGTGATACAATACACTAATGGGTGAAGTTTGGTTGACTTCTGCGCAGCGGTTTGGGAGTTAACATCAAAATTACATTTCTCGGCCATATCGCATAGATCTCACTGTGAAAAGGCTTAAATGACTTTTTTAATTAAGTTTGATGATTGCGCTCAAACAAAATGTCCTAGAACAAAATTTTCCAATGTAACTACTAGATTGTGATACAATACACTATTGGGTGAAGTTTGGTTGACTTCTGCGCAGCGGTTTGGGAGTTAACATCAAAATTACATTTCTCGGCCATATCGCATAGATCTCACTGTGAAAAGGCTTAAATGGCTTTTTTGACCTAAGTTTTAGGATTGCGCTCAAATCAAATGTCCTAGAACCAAATTTCCACATGTAACTACTAGATTGTGATACAATACACTAATGGGTGAAGTTTGGTTTACTTCTGCGCAGCGGTTTGGGAGTTAACATCAAAATTACATTTCTCGGCCATATCGCATAGATCTCACTGTGAAAAGGCTTAAATGGCTTTTTTGACCTAAGTTTGAGGATTGCGCTCAAATCAAATGTCCTAGAACCAAATTTCCACATGTGACTACTAGATTGTCATACAATACACTAATGGGTGAAGTTTGGTTTACTTCTGCGCAGCGGTTTGGGAGTTAACATCAAAATTACATTTCTCGGCCATATCGCATAGATCTCACTGTGAAAAGGCTTAAATGGCTTTTTTGACCTAAGTTTGAGGATTGCGCTCAAATCAAATGTCCTAGAACCAAATTTCCACATGTAACTACTAGATTGTGATACAATACACTATTGGGTGAAGTTTGGTTGACTTCTGCGCAGCGGTTTGGGAGTTAACATCAAAATTACATTTCTCGGCCATATCGCATAGATCTCACTGTGAAAAGGCTTAAATGGCTTTTTTGACCTAAGTTTGAGGATTGCGCTCAAATCAAATGTCCTAGAACCAAATGTCCACATGTAACTACTAGATTGTGATACAATACACTAATAGGTGAAGTTTGGTTGACTTCTGCGCAGCGGTTTGGGAGTGAACATCAAAATTACATTTCTCGGCCATATCGCATAGATCTCACTGTGAAAAGGCTTAAATGGCTTTTTTGACCTAAGTTTGAGGATTGCGCTCAAACCAAATGTCCTAGAACTAAATTTCCAAATGTAACTACTAGATTGTGATACAATACACTATTGGGTGAAGTTTGGTTGACTTCTGCGCAGCGGTTTGGGAGTTAACATCAAAATTACATTTCTCGGCCATATCGCATAGATCTCACTGTGAAAAGGCTTAAATGACTTTTTTAATTAAGTTTGATGATTGCGCTCAAACAAAATGTCCTAGAACAAAATTTTCAAATGTAACTACTAGATTGTGATACAATACACTATTGGTTGAAGTTTGGTTGACTTCTGCGCAGCGGTTTGGGAGTTAACATCAAAATTACATTTCTCGGCCATATCGCATAGATCTCACTGTGAAAAGGCTTAAATGACTTTTTTAATTAAGTTTGATGATTGCGCTCAAACAAAATGTCCTAGAACAAAATTTTCAAATGTAACTACTAGATTGTGATACAATACACTATTGGTTGAAGTTTGGTTGACTTCTGCGCAGCGGTTTGGGAGTTAACATCAAAATTACATTTCTCGGCCATATCGCATAGATCTCACTGTGAAAAGGCTTAAATGGCTTTTTTGACCTAAGTTTGAGGATTGCGCTCAAATCAAATGTCCTAGAACCAAATTTCCACATGTAACTACTAGATTGTGATACAATACACTAATGGGTGAAGTTTGGTTTACTTCTGCGCAGCGGTTTGGGAGTTAACATCAAAATTACATTTCTCGGCCATATCGCATAGATCTCACTGTGAAAAGGCTTAAATGGCTTTTTTGACCTAAGTTTGAGGATTGCGCTCAAATCAAATGTCCTAGAACCAAATTTCTACATGTAACTACTAGATTGTGATACAATACACTAATGGGTGAAGTTTGGTTGACTTCTGCGCAGCGGTTTGGGAGTTAACATCAAAATTACATTTCTCGGCCATATCGCATAGATCTCACTGTGAAAAGGCTTAAATGACTTTTTTAATTAAGTTTGATGATTGCGCTCAAACAAAATGTCCTAGAACAAAATTTTCCAATGTAACTACTAGATTGTGATACAATACACTATTGGGTGAAGTTTGGTTGACTTCTGCGCAGCGGTTTGGGAGTTAACATCAAAATTACATTTCTCGGCCATATCGCATAGATCTCACTGTGAAAAGGCTTAAATGGCTTTTTTGACCTAAGTTTTAGGATTGCGCTCAAATCAAATGTCCTAGAACCAAATTTCCACATGTAACTACTAGATTGTGATACAATACACTAATGGGTGAAGTTTGGTTTACTTCTGCGCAGCGGTTTGGGAGTTAACATCAAAATTACATTTCTCGGCCATATCGCATAGATCTCACTGTGAAAAGGCTTAAATGGCTTTTTTGACCTAAGTTTGAGGATTGCGCTCAAATCAAATGTCCTAGAACCAAATTTCCACATGTGACTACTAGATTGTCATACAATACACTAATGGGTGAAGTTTGGTTTACTTCTGCGCAGCGGTTTGGGAGTTAACATCAAAATTACATTTCTCGGCCATATCGCATAGATCTCACTGTGAAAAGGCTTAAATGGCTTTTTTGACCTAAGTTTGAGGATTGCGCTCAAATCAAATGTCCTAGAACCAAATTTCCACATGTAACTACTAGATTGTGATACAATACACTATTGGGTGAAGTTTGGTTGACTTCTGCGCAGCGGTTTGGGAGTTAACATCAAAATTACATTTCTCGGCCATATCGCATAGATCTCACTGTGAAAAGGCTTAAATGGCTTTTTTGACCTAAGTTTGAGGATTGCGCTCAAATCAAATGTCCTAGAACCAAATGTCCACATGTAACTACTAGATTGTGATACAATACACTAATAGGTGAAGTTTGGTTGACTTCTGCGCAGCGGTTTGGGAGTGAACATCAAAATTACATTTCTCGGCCATATCGCATAGATCTCACTGTGAAAAGGCTTAAATGGCTTTTTTGACCTAAGTTTGAGGATTGCGCTCAAACCAAATGTCCTAGAACTAAATTTCCAAATGTAACTACTAGATTGTGATACAATACACTATTGGGTGAAGTTTGGTTGACTTCTGCGCAGCGGTTTGGGAGTTAACATCAAAATTACATTTCTCGGCCATATCGCATAGATCTCACTGTGAAAAGGCTTAAATGACTTTTTTAATTAAGTTTGATGATTGCGCTCAAACAAAATGTCCTAGAACAAAATTTTCAAATGTAACTACTAGATTGTGATACAATACACTATTGGTTGAAGTTTGGTTGACTTCTGCGCAGCGGTTTGGGAGTTAACATCAAAATTACATTTCTCGGCCATATCGCATAGATCTCACTGTGAAAAGGCTTAAATGGCTTTTTTGACCTAAGTTTGAGGATTGCGCTCAAATCAAATGTCCTAGAACCAAATTTCTACATGTAACTACTAGATTGTGATACAATACACTAATGGGTGAAGTTTGGTTGACTTCTGCGCAGCGGTTTGGGAGTTAACATCAAAATTACATTTCTCGGCCATATCGCATAGATCTCACTGTGAAAAGGCTTAAATGACTTTTTTAATTAAGTTTGATGATTGCGCTCAAACAAAATGTCCTAGAACAAAATTTTCCAATGTAACTACTAGATTGTGATACAATACACTATTGGGTGAAGTTTGGTTGACTTCTGCGCAGCGGTTTGGGAGTTAACATCAAAATTACATTTCTCGGCCATATCGCATAGATCTCACTGTGAAAAGGCTTAAATGGCTTTTTTGACCTAAGTTTTAGGATTGCGCTCAAATCAAATGTCCTAGAACCAAATTTCCACATGTAACTACTAGATTGTGATACAATACACTAATGGGTGAAGTTTGGTTTACTTCTGCGCAGCAGTTTGGGAGTTAACATCAAAATTACATTTCTCGGCCATATCGCATAGATCTCACTGTTAAAAGGCTTAAATGGCTTTTTTGACCTAAGTTTGAGGATTGCGCTCAAACAAAATGTCCTAGAACAAAATTTTCAAATGTAACTACTAGATTGTGATACAATACACTAATGGGTGAAATTTGGTTGACTTCTAAGCAGCGGTTTGGGAGTTAACATCAAAATTACATTTCTCGGCCATATCGCATAGATCTCACTGTGAAAAGGCTTAAATGACTTTTTTAATTAAGTTTGATGATTGCGCTCAAACAAAATGTCCTAGAACAAAATTTTCAAATGTAACTACTAGATTGTGATACAATACACTATTGGGTGAAGTTTGGTTGACTTCTGCGCAGCGGTTTGGGAGTTAACATCAAAATTACATTTCTCGGCCATATCGCATAGATCTCACTGTGAAAAGGCTTAAATGACTTTTTTAATTAAGTTTGATGATTGCGTTCAAACAAAATGTCCTAGAACAAAATTTTCAAATGTAACTACTAGATTGTGATACAATACACTATTGGGTGAAGTTTGGTTGACTTCTGCGCAGCGATTTGGGAGTTAACATCAAAATTACATTTCTCGGCCATATCGCATAGATCTCACTGTGAAAAGGCTTAAATGGCTTTTTTGATCTAAGTTTGAGGATTGCGCTCAAATCAAATGTCCTAGAACCAAATTTCCACATGTGACTACTAGATTGTCATACAATACACTAATGGGTGAAGTTTGGTTTACTTCTGCGCAGCGGTTTGGGAGTTAACATCAAAATTACATTTCTCGGCCATATCGCATAGATCTCACTGTGAAAAGGCTTAAATGGCTTTTTTGACCTAAGTTTGAGGATTGCGCTCAAATCAAATGTCCTAGAACCAAATTTCCACATGTAACTACTAGATTGTGATACAATACACTATTGGGTGAAGTTTGGTTGACTTCTGCGCAGCGGTTTGGGAGTTAACATCAAAATTACATTTCTCGGCCATATCGCATAGATCTCACTGTGAAAAGGCTTAAATGGCTTTTTTGACCTAAGTTTGAGGATTGCGCTCAAATCAAATGTCCTAGAACCAAATTTCCACATGTAACTACTAGATTGTGATACAATACACTAATAGGTGAAGTTTGGTTGACTTCTGCGCAGCGGTTTGGGAGTTAACATCAAAATTACATTTCTCGGCCATATCGCATAGATCTCACTGTGAAAAGGCTTAAATGGCTTTTTTGACCTAAGTTTGAGGATTGCGCTTAAACCAAATGTCCTAGAACTAAATTTCCAAATGTAACTACTAGATTGTGATACAATACACTATTGGGTGAAGTTTGGTTGACTTCTGCGCAGCGGTTTGGGAGTTAACATCAAAATTACATTTCTCGGCCATATCGCATAGATCTCACTGTGAAAAGGCTTAAATGACTTTTTTAATTAAGTTTGATGATTGCGCTCAAACAAAATGTCCTAGAACAAAATTTTCAAATGTAACTACTAGATTGTGATACAATACACTATTGGGTGAAGTTTGGTTGACTTCTGCGCAGCGGTTTGGGAGTTAACATCAAAATTACATTTCTCGGCCATATCGCATAGATCTCACTGTGAAAAGGCTTAAATGGCTTTTTTGACCTAAGTTTGAGGATTGCGCTCAAATCAAATGTCCTAGAACCAAATTTCCACATGTAACTACTAGATTGTCATACAATACACTAATGGGTGAAGTTTGGTTTACTTCTGCGCAGCGGTTTGGGAGTTAACATCAAAATTACATTTCTCGGCCATATCGCATAGATCTCACTGTGAAAAGGCTTAAATGGCTTTTTTGACCTAAGTTTGAGGATTGCGCTCAAATCAAATGTCCTAGAACCAAATTTCTACATGTAACTACTAGATTGTGATACAATACACTAATGGGTGAAGTTTGGTTGACTTCTGCGCAGCGGTTTGGGAGTTAACATCAAAATTACATTTCTCGGCCATATCGCATAGATCTCACTGTGAAAAGGCTTAAATGACTTTTTTAATTAAGTTTGATGATTGCGCTCAAACAAAATGTCCTAGAACAAAATTTTCCAATGTAACTACTAGATTGTGATACAATACACTATTGGGTGAAGTTTGGTTGACTTCTGCGCAGCGGTTTGGGAGTTAACATCAAAATTACATTTCTTGGCCATATCGCATAGATCTCACTGTGAAAAGGCTTAAATGGCTTTTTTGACCTAAGTTTGAGGATTGCGCTCAAATCAAATGTCCTAGAACCAAATTTCCACATGTAACTACTAGATTGTGATACAATACACTAATAGGTGAAGTTTGGTTGACTTCTGCGCAGCGGTTTGGGAGTGAACATCAAAATTACATTTCTCGGCCATATCGCATAGATCTCACTGTGAAAAGGCTTAAATGGCTTTTTTGACCTAAGTTTGAGGATTGCGCTCAAACCAAATGTCCTAGAACTAAATTTCCAAATGTAACTACTAGATTGTGATACAATACACTATTGGGTGAAGTTTGGTTGACTTCTGCGCAGCGGTTTTGGAGTTAACATCAAAATTACATTTCTCGGCCATATCGCATAGATCTCACTGTGAAAAGGCTTAAATGACTTTTTTAATTAAGTTTGATGATTGCGCTCAAACAAAATGTCCTAGAACAAAATTTTCAAATGTAACTACTAGATTGTGATACAATACACTATTGGTTGAAGTTTGGTTGACTTCTGCGCAGCGGTTTGGGAGTTAACATCAAAATTACATTTCTCGGCCATATCGCATAGATCTCACTGTGAAAAGGCTTAAATGGCTTTTTTGACCTAAGTTTGAGGATTGCGCTCAAATCAAATGTCCTAGAACCAAATTTCCACATGTAACTACTAGATTGTGATACAATACACTAATGGGTGAAGTTTGGTTTACTTCTGCGCAGCGGTTTGGGAGTTAACATCAAAATTACATTTCTCGGCCATATCGCATAGATCTCACTGTGAAAAGGCTTAAATGGCTTTTTTGACCTAAGTTTGAGGATTGCGCTCAAATCAAATGTCCTAGAACCAAATTTCTACATGTAACTACTAGATTGTGATACAATACACTAATGGGTGAAGTTTGGTTGACTTCTGCGCAGCGGTTTGGGAGTTAACATCAAAATTACATTTCTCGGCCATATCGCATAGATCTCACTGTGAAAAGGCTTAAATGACTTTTTTAATTAAGTTTGATGATTGCGCTCAAACAAAATGTCCTAGAACAAAATTTTCCAATGTAACTACTAGATTGTGATACAATACACTATTGGGTGAAGTTTGGTTGACTTCTGCGCAGCGGTTTGGGAGTTAACATCAAAATTACATTTCTCGGCCATATCGCATAGATCTCACTGTGAAAAGGCTTAAATGGCTTTTTTGACCTAAGTTTTAGGATTGCGCTCAAATCAAATGTCCTAGAACCAAATTTCCACATGTAACTACTAGATTGTGATACAATACACTAATGGGTGAAGTTTGGTTTACTTCTGCGCAGCGGTTTGGGAGTTAACATCAAAATTACATTTCTCGGCCATATCGCATAGATCTCACTGTTAAAAGGCTTAAATGGCTTTTTTGACCTAAGTTTGAGGATTGCGCTCAAACAAAATGTCCTAGAACAAAATTTTCAAATGTAACTACTAGATTGTGATACAATACACTAATGGGTGAAATTTGGTTGACTTCTAAGCAGCGGTTTGGGAGTTAACATCAAAATTACATTTCTCGGCCATATCGCATAGATCTCACTGTGAAAAGGCTTAAATGACTTTTTTAATTAAGTTTGATGATTGCGCTCAAACAAAATGTCCTAGAACAAAATTTTCAAATGTAACTACTAGATTGTGATACAATACACTATTGGGTGAAGTTTGGTTGACTTCTGCGCAGCGGTTTGGGAGTTAACATCAAAATTACATTTCTCGGCCATATCGCATAGATCTCACTGTGAAAAGGCTTAAATGACTTTTTTAATTAAGTTTGATGATTGCGTTCAAACAAAATGTCCTAGAACAAAATTTTCAAATGTAACTACTAGATTGTGATACAATACACTATTGGGTGAAGTTTGGTTGACTTCTGCGCAGCGGTTTGGGAGTTAACATCAAAATTACATTTCTCGGCCATATCGCATAGATCTCACTGTGAAAAGGCTTAAATGGCTTTTTTGACCTAAGTTTGAGGATTGCGCTCAAATCAAATGTCCTAGAACCAAATTTCCACATGTGACTACTAGATTGTCATACAATACACTAATGGGTGAAGTTTGGTTTACTTCTGCGCAGCGGTTTGGGAGTTAACATCAAAATTACATTTCTCGGCCATATCGCATAGATCTCACTGTGAAAAGGCTTAAATGGCTTTTTTGACCTAAGTTTGAGGATTGCGCTCAAATCAAATGTCCTAGAACCAAATTTCCACATGTAACTACTAGATTGTGATACAATACACTATTGGGTGAAGTTTGGTTGACTTCTGCGCAGCGGTTTGGGAGTTAACATCAAAATTACATTTCTCGGCCATATCGCATAGATCTCACTGTGAAAAGGCTTAAATGGCTTTTTTGACCTAAGTTTGAGGATTGCGCTCAAATCAAATGTCCTAGAACCAAATTTCCACATGTAACTACTAGATTGTGATACAATACACTAATAGGTGAAGTTTGGTTGACTTCTGCGCAGCGGTTTGGGAGTGAACATCAAAATTACATTTCTCGGCCATATCGCATAGATCTCACTGTGAAAAGGCTTAAATGGCTTTTTTGACCTAAGTTTGAGGATTGCGCTTAAACCAAATGTCCTAGAACTAAATTTCCAAATGTAACTACTAGATTGTGATACAATACACTATTGGGTGAAGTTTGGTTGACTTCTGCGCAGCGGTTTGGGAGTTAACATCAAAATTACATTTCTCGGCCATATCGCATAGATCTCACTGTGAAAAGGCTTAAATGACTTTTTTAATTAAGTTTGATGATTGCGCTCAAACAAAATGTCCTAGAACAAAATTTTCAAATGTAACTACTAGATTGTGATACAATACACTATTGGGTGAAGTTTGGTTGACTTCTGCGCAGCGGTTTGGGAGTTAACATCAAAATTACATTTCTCTTCCATATCGCATAGATCTCACTGTGAAAAGGCTTAAATGGCTTTTGTGACCTAAGTTTGAGGATTGCGCTCAAATCAAATGTCCTAGAACCAAATTTCCACATGTAACTACTAGATTGTCATACAATACACTAATGGGTGAAGTTTGGTTGACTTCTGCGCAGCGGTTTGGGAGTTAACATCAAAATTACATTTCTCGGCCATATCGCATAGATCTCACTGTGAAAAGGCTTAAATGACTTTTTTAATTAAGTTTGATGATTGCGCTCAAACAAAATGTCCTAGAACAAAATTTTCAAATGTAACTACTAGATTGTGATACAATACACTATTGGTTGAAGTTTGGTTGACTTCTGCGCAGCGGTTTGGGAGTTAACATCAAAATTACATTTCTCGGCCATATCGCATAGATCTCACTGTGAAAAGGCTTAAATGGCTTTTTTGACCTAAGTTTGAGGATTGCGCTCAAATCAAATGTCCTAGAACCAAATTTCTACATGTAACTACTAGATTGTGATACAATACACTAATGGGTGAAGTTTGGTTGACTTCTGCGCAGCGGTTTGGGAGTTAACATCAAAATTACATTTCTCGGCCATATCGCATAGATCTCACTGTGAAAAGGCTTAAATGACTTTTTTAATTAAGTTTGATGATTGCGCTCAAACAAAATGTCCTAGAACAAAATTTTCCAATGTAACTACTAGATTGTGATACAATACACTATTGGGTGAAGTTTGGTTGACTTCTGCGCAGCGGTTTGGGAGTTAACATCAAAATTACATTTCTCGGCCATATCGCATAGATCTCACTGTGAAAAGGCTTAAATGGCTTTTTTGACCTAAGTTTTAGGATTGCGCTCAAATCAAATGTCCTAGAACCAAATTTCCACATGTAACTACTAGATTGTGATACAATACACTAATGGGTGAAGTTTGGTTTACTTCTGCGCAGCGGTTTGGGAGTTAACATCAAAATTACATTTCTCGGCCATATCGCATAGATCTCACTGTGAAAAGGCTTAAATGGCTTTTTTGACCTAAGTTTGAGGATTGCGCTCAAACAAAATGTCCTAGAACAAAATTTTCAAATGTAACTACTAGATTGTGATACAATACACTAATGGGTGAAGTTTGGTTGACCTCTGCGCAGCGGTTTGGGAGTTAACATCAAAATTACATTTCTCGGCCATATCGCATAGATCTCACTGTGAAAAGGCTTAAATGACTTTTTTAATTAAGTTTGATGATTGCGCTCAAACAAAATGTCCTAGAACAAAATTTTCAAATGTAACTACTAGATTGTGATACAATACACTATTGGGTGAAGTTTGGTTGACTTCTGCGCAGCGGTTTGGGAGTTAACATCAAAATTACATTTCTCGGCCATATCGCATAGATGTCACTGTGAAAAGGCTTAAATTGCTTTTTTGACCTAAGTTTGAGGATTGCGCTCAAATCAAATGTCCTAGAACCAAATTTCCACATGTAACTACTAGATTGTGATACAATACACTATTGGGTGAAGTTTGGTTGACTTCTGCGCAGCGGTTTGGGAGTTAACATCAAAATTACATTTCTCGGCCATATCGCATAGATCTCACTGTGAAAAGGCTTAAATGGCTTTTTTGACCTATGTTTGAGGATTGCGCTCAAATCAAATGTCCTAGAACCAAATTTCCACATGTAACTACTAGATTGTGATACAATACACTAATGGGTGAAGTTTGGTTTACTTCTGCGCAGCGGTTTGGGAGTTAACATCAAAATTACATTTCTCGGCCATATCGCATAGATCTCACTGTGAAAAGGCTTAAATGTCTTTTTTTAATTAAGTTTGAAGATTGCTCTCAAACCAAATGTCCTAGAACTAAATTTCCAAATGTAACTACTAGATTGTGATAAAATACACTATTGGGTGAAGTTTGGTTGACTTCTGCGCAGCGGTTTGGGAGTTAACATCAAAATTACATTTCTCGGCCATATCGCATAGATCTCACTGTGAAAAGGCTTAAATGACTTTTTTAATTAACTTTGATGATTGCGTTCAAACAAAATGTCCTAGAACAAAATTTTGAAATGTAACTACTAGATTGTGATACAATACACTATTGGGTGAAGTTTGGTTGACTTCTGCGCAGCGGTTTGGGAGTTAACATCAAAATTACATTTCTCGGCCATATCGCATAGATCTCACTGTGAAAAGGCTTAAATGGCTTTTTTGACCTAAGTTTGAGGATTGCGCTCAAATCAAATGTCCTAGAACCAAATTTCCACATGTAACTACTAGATTGTGATACAATACACTAATGGGTGAAGTTTGGTTTACTTCTAAGCAGCGGTTTGGGAATTAACATCAAAATTACATTTCTCGGCCATATCGCATAGATCTCACTGTGAAAAGGCTTAAATGGCTTTTTTGACCTAAGTTTGAGGATTGCGCTCAAATCAAATGTCCTAGAACCAAATTTCCACATGTAACTACTAGATTGTGATACAATACACTAATGGGTGAAGTTTGGTTTACTTCTGCGCAGCGGTTTGGGAGTTAACATCAAAATTACATTTCTCGGCCATATCGCATAGATCTCACTGTGAAAAGGCTTAAATGGCTTTTTTTAATTAAGTTTGAAGATTGCGCTCAAACCAAATGTCCTAGAACTAAATTTCCAAATGTAACTACTAGATTGTGATAAAATACACTATTGGGTGAAGTTTGGTTGACTTCTGCGCAGCGGTTTGGGAGTTAACATCAAAATTACATTTCTCGGCCATATCGCATAGATCTCACTGTGAAAAGGCTTAAATGGCTTTTTTGACCTAAGTTTGAGGATTGCGCTCAAATCAAATGTCCTAGAACCAAATTTCCACATGTAACTACTAGATTGTGATACAATACACTATTGGGTGAAGTTTGGTTGACTTCTGCGCAGCGGTTTGGGAGTTAACATCAAAATTACATTTCTCGGCCATATCGCATAGATCTCACTGTGAAAAGGCTTAAATGGCTTTTTTGACCTAAGTTTGAGGATTGCGCTCAAATCAAATGTCCTAGAACTAAATTTCCAAATGTAACTACTAGATTGTGATACAATACACTATTGGGTGAAGTTTGGTTGACTTCTGCGCAGCGGTTTGGGAGTTAACATCAAAATTACATTTCTCGGCCATGTCGCATAGATCTCACTGTGAAAAGGCTTAAATGGCTTTTTTGACCTAAGTCTGAGGATTGCGCTCAAATCAAATGTCCTAGAACCAAATTTCTACATGTAACTACTAGATTGTGATACAATACACTAATAGGTGAAGTTTGGTTGACTTCTGCGTAGCGGTTTGGGAGTTAACATCAAAATTACATTTCTCGGCCATATCGCATAGATCTCACTGTGAAAAGGCTTAAATGGCTTTTTTGACCTAAGTTTGAGGATTGCGCTCAAATCAAATGTCCTAGAACCAAATTTCTACATGTAACTACTAGATTGTGATACAATACACTAATGGGTGAAGTTTGGTTGACTTCTGCGCAGCGGTTTGGGAGTTAACATCAAAATTACATTTCTCGGCCATATCGCATAGATCTCACTGTGAAAAGGCTTAAATGACTTTTTTAATTAAGTTTGATGATTGCGCTCAAACAAAATGTCCTCGAACAAAATTTTCAAATGTAACTACTAGATTGTGATACAATACACTATTGGGTGAAGTTTGGTTGACTTCTGCGCAGCGGTTTGGGAGTTAACATCAAAATTACATTTCTCGGCCATATCGCATAGATCTCACTGTGAAAAGGCTTAAATGACTTTTTTAATTAAGTTTGATGATTGCGCTCAAACAAAATGTCCTAGAACAAAATTTTCCAATGTAACTACTAGATTGTGATACAATACACTATTGGGTGAAGTTTGGTTGACTTCTGCGCAGCGGTTTGGGAGTTAACATCAAAATTACATTTCTCGGCCATATCGCATAGATCTCACTGTGAAAAGGCTTAAATGGCTTTTTTGACCTAAGTTTGAGGATTGCGCTCAAATCAAATGTCCTAGAACCAAATTTCCACATGTAACTACTAGATTGTGATACAATACACTAATAGGTGAAGTTTGGTTGACTTCTGCGCAGCGGTTTGGGAGTGAACATCAAAATTACATTTCTCGGCCATATCGCATAGATCTCACTGTGAAAAGGCTTAAATGGCTTTTTTGACCTAAGTTTGAGGATTGCGCTCAAACCAAATGTCCTAGAACTAAATTTCCAAATGTAACTACTAGATTGTGATACAATACACTATTGGGTGAAGTTTGGTTGACTTCTGCGCAGCGGTTTTGGAGTTAACATCAAAATTACATTTCTCGGCCATATCGCATAGATCTCACTGTGAAAAGGCTTAAATGACTTTTTTAATTAAGTTTGATGATTGCGCTCAAACAAAATGTCCTAGAACAAAATTTTCAAATGTAACTACTAGATTGTGATACAATACACTATTGGTTGAAGTTTGGTTGACTTCTGCGCAGCGGTTTGGGAGTTAACATCAAAATTACATTTCTCGGCCATATCGCATAGATCTCACTGTGAAAAGGCTTAAATGGCTTTTTTGACCTAAGTTTGAGGATTGCGCTCAAATCAAATGTCCTAGAACCAAATTTCCACATGTAACTACTAGATTGTGATACAATACACTAATGGGTGAAGTTTGGTTTACTTCTGCGCAGCGGTTTGGGAGTTAACATCAAAATTACATTTCTCGGCCATATCGCATAGATCTCACTGTGAAAAGGCTTAAATGGCTTTTTTGACCTAAGTTTGAGGATTGCGCTCAAATCAAATGTCCTAGAACCAAATTTCTACATGTAACTACTAGATTGTGATACAATACACTAATGGGTGAAGTTTGGTTGACTTCTGCGCAGCGGTTTGGGAGTTAACATCAAAATTACATTTCTCGGCCATATCGCATAGATCTCACTGTGAAAAGGCTTAAATGACTTTTTTAATTAAGTTTGATGATTGCGCTCAAACAAAATGTCCTAGAACAAAATTTTCCAATGTAACTACTAGATTGTGATACAATACACTATTGGGTGAAGTTTGGTTGACTTCTGCGCAGCGGTTTGGGAGTTAACATCAAAATTACATTTCTCGGCCATATCGCATAGATCTCACTGTGAAAAGGCTTAAATGGCTTTTTTGACCTAAGTTTTAGGATTGCGCTCAAATCAAATGTCCTAGAACCAAATTTCCACATGTAACTACTAGATTGTGATACAATACACTAATGGGTGAAGTTTGGTTTACTTCTGCGCAGCGGTTTGGGAGTTAACATCAAAATTACATTTCTCGGCCATATCGCATAGATCTCACTGTTAAAAGGCTTAAATGGCTTTTTTGACCTAAGTTTGAGGATTGCGCTCAAACAAAATGTCCTAGAACAAAATTTTCAAATGTAACTACTAGATTGTGATACAATACACTAATGGGTGAAATTTGGTTGACTTCTAAGCAGCGGTTTGGGAGTTAACATCAAAATTACATTTCTCGGCCATATCGCATAGATCTCACTGTGAAAAGGCTTAAATGACTTTTTTAATTAAGTTTGATGATTGCGCTCAAACAAAATGTCCTAGAACAAAATTTTCAAATGTAACTACTAGATTGTGATACAATACACTATTGGGTGAAGTTTGGTTGACTTCTGCGCAGCGGTTTGGGAGTTAACATCAAAATTACATTTCTCGGCCATATCGCATAGATCTCACTGTGAAAAGGCTTAAATGACTTTTTTAATTAAGTTTGATGATTGCGTTCAAACAAAATGTCCTAGAACAAAATTTTCAAATGTAACTACTAGATTGTGATACAATACACTATTGGGTGAAGTTTGGTTGACTTCTGCGCAGCGGTTTGGGAGTTAACATCAAAATTACATTTCTCGGCCATATCGCATAGATCTCACTGTGAAAAGGCTTAAATGGCTTTTTTGACCTAAGTTTGAGGATTGCGCTCAAATCAAATGTCCTAGAACCAAATTTCCACATGTGACTACTAGATTGTCATACAATACACTAATGGGTGAAGTTTGGTTTACTTCTGCGCAGCGGTTTGGGAGTTAACATCAAAATTACATTTCTCGGCCATATCGCATAGATCTCACTGTGAAAAGGCTTAAATGGCTTTTTTGACCTAAGTTTGAGGATTGCGCTCAAATCAAATGTCCTAGAACCAAATTTCCACATGTAACTACTAGATTGTGATACAATACACTATTGGGTGAAGTTTGGTTGACTTCTGCGCAGCGGTTTGGGAGTTAACATCAAAATTACATTTCTCGGCCATATCGCATAGATCTCACTGTGAAAAGGCTTAAATGGCTTTTTTGACCTAAGTTTGAGGATTGCGCTCAAATCAAATGTCCTAGAACCAAATTTCCACATGTAACTACTAGATTGTGATACAATACACTAATAGGTGAAGTTTGGTTGACTTCTGCGCAGCGGTTTGGGAGTGAACATCAAAATTACATTTCTCGGCCATATCGCATAGATCTCACTGTGAAAAGGCTTAAATGGCTTTTTTGACCTAAGTTTGAGGATTGCGCTTAAACCAAATGTCCTAGAACTAAATTTCCAAATGTAACTACTAGATTGTGATACAATACACTATTGGGTGAAGTTTGGTTGACTTCTGCGCAGCGGTTTGGGAGTTAACATCAAAATTACATTTCTCGGCCATATCGCATAGATCTCACTGTGAAAAGGCTTAAATGACTTTTTTAATTAAGTTTGATGATTGCGCTCAAACAAAATGTCCTAGAACAAAATTTTCAAATGTAACTACTAGATTGTGATACAATACACTATTGGGTGAAGTTTGGTTGACTTCTGCGCAGCGGTTTGGGAGTTAACATCAAAATTACATTTCTCGGCCATATCGCATAGATCTCACTGTGAAAAGGCTTAAATGGCTTTTGTGACCTAAGTTTGAGGATTGCGCTCAAATCAAATGTCCTAGAACCAAATTTCCACATGTAACTACTAGATTGTCATACAATACACTAATGGGTGAAGTTTGGTTGACTTCTGCGCAGCGGTTTGGGAGTTAACATCAAAATTACATTTCTCGGCCATATCGCATAGATCTCACTGTGAAAAGGCTTAAATGACTTTTTTAATTAAGTTTGATGATTGCGCTCAAACAAAATGTCCTAGAACAAAATTTTCAAATGTAACTACTAGATTGTGATACAATACACTATTGGTTGAAGTTTGGTTGACTTCTGCGCAGCGGTTTGGGAGTTAACATCAAAATTACATTTCTCGGCCATATCGCATAGATCTCACTGTGAAAAGGCTTAAATGGCTTTTTTGACCTAAGTTTGAGGATTGCGCTCAAATCAAATGTCCTAGAACCAAATTTCTACATGTAACTACTAGATTGTGATACAATACACTAATGGGTGAAGTTTGGTTGACTTCTGCGCAGCGGTTTGGGAGTTAACATCAAAATTACATTTCTCGGCCATATCGCATAGATCTCACTGTGAAAAGGCTTAAATGACTTTTTTAATTAAGTTTGATGATTGCGCTCAAACAAAATGTCCTAGAACAAAATTTTCCAATGTAACTACTAGATTGTGATACAATACACTATTGGGTGAAGTTTGGTTGACTTCTGCGCAGCGGTTTGGGAGTTAACATCAAAATTACATTTCTCGGCCATATCGCATAGATCTCACTGTGAAAAGGCTTAAATGGCTTTTTTGACCTAAGTTTTAGGATTGCGCTCAAATCAAATGTCCTAGAACCAAATTTCCACATGTAACTACTAGATTGTGATACAATACACTAATGGGTGAAGTTTGGTTTACTTCTGCGCAGCGGTTTGGGAGTTAACATCAAAATTACATTTCTCGGCCATATCGCATAGATCTCACTGTGAAAAGGCTTAAATGGCTTTTTTGACCTAAGTTTGAGGATTGCGCTCAAACAAAATGTCCTAGAACAAAATTTTCAAATGTAACTACTAGATTGTGATACAATACACTAATGGGTGAAGTTTGGTTGACCTCTGCGCAGCGGTTTGGGAGTTAACATCAAAATTACATTTCTCGGCCATATCGCATAGATCTCACTGTGAAAAGGCTTAAATGACTTTTTTAATTAAGTTTGATGATTGCGCTCAAACAAAATGTCCTAGAACAAAATTTTCAAATGTAACTACTAGATTGTGATACAATACACTATTGGGTGAAGTTTGGTTGACTTCTGCGCAGCGGTTTGGGAGTTAACATCAAAATTACATTTCTCGGCCATATCGCATAGATCTCACTGTGAAAAGGCTTAAATGGCTTTTTTGACCTAAGTTTGAGGATTGCGCTCAAATCAAATGTCCTAGAACCAAATTTCCACATGTAACTACTAGATTGTGATACAATACACTATTGGGTGAAGTTTGGTTGACTTCTGCGCAGCGGTTTGGGAGTTAACATCAAAATTACATTTCTCGGCCATATCGCATAGATCTCACTGTGAAAAGGCTTAAATGGCTTTTTTGACCTATGTTTGAGGATTGCGCTCAAATCAAATGTCCTAGAACCAAATTTCCACATGTAACTACTAGATTGTGATACAATACACTAATGGGTGAAGTTTGGTTTACTTCTGCGCAGCGGTTTGGGAGTTAACATCAAAATTACATTTCTCGGCCATATCGCATAGATCTCACTGTGAAAAGGCTTAAATGTCTTTTTTTAATTAAGTTTGAAGATTGCTCTCAAACCAAATGTCCTAGAACTAAATTTCCAAATGTAACTACTAGATTGTGATAAAATACACTATTGGGTGAAGTTTGGTTGACTTCTGCGCAGCGGTTTGGGAGTTAACATCAAAATTACATTTCTCGGCCATATCGCATAGATCTCACTGTGAAAAGGCTTAAATGACTTTTTTAATTAAGTTTGATGATTGCGTTCAAACAAAATGTCCTAGAACAAAATTTTGAAATGTAACTACTAGATTGTGATACAATACACTATTGGGTGAAGTTTGGTTGACTTCTGCGCAGCGGTTTGGGAGTTAACATCAAAATTACATTTCTCGGCCATATCGCATAGATCTCACTGTGAAAAGGCTTAAATGGCTTTTTTGACCTAAGTTTGAGGATTGCGCTCAAATCAAATGTCCTAGAACCAAATTTCCACATGTAACTACTAGATTGTGATACAATACACTAATGGGTGAAGTTTGGTTTACTTCTAAGCAGCGGTTTGGGAATTAACATCAAAATTACATTTCTCGGCCATATCGCATAGATCTCACTGTGAAAAGGCTTAAATGGCTTTTTTGACCTAAGTTTGAGGATTGCGCTCAAATCAAATGTCCTAGAACCAAATTTCCACATGTAACTACTAGATTGTGATACAATACACTAATGGGTGAAGTTTGGTTTACTTCTGCGCAGCGGTTTGGGAGTTAACATCAAAATTACATTTCTCGGCCATATCGCATAGATCTCACTGTGAAAAGGCTTAAATGGCTTTTTTTAATTAAGTTTGAAGATTGCGCTCAAACCAAATGTCCTAGAACTAAATTTCCAAATGTAACTACTAGATTGTGATAAAATACACTATTGGGTGAAGTTTGGTTGACTTCTGCGCAGCGGTTTGGGAGTTAACATCAAAATTACATTTCTCGGCCATATCGCATAGATCTCACTGTGAAAAGGCTTAAATGGCTTTTTTGACCTAAGTTTGAGGATTGCGCTCAAATCAAATGTCCTAGAACCAAATTTCCACATGTAACTACTAGATTGTGATACAATACACTAATAGGTGAAGTTTGGTTGACTTCTGCGTAGCGGTTTGGGAGTTAACATCAAAATTACATTTCTCGGCCATATCGCATAGATCTCACTGTGAAAAGGCTTAAATGGCTTTTTTGACCTAAGTTTGAGGATTGCGCTCAAATCAAATGTCCTAGAACCAAATTTCTACATGTAACTACTAGATTGTGATACAATACACTAATGGGTGAAGTTTGGTTGACTTCTGCGCAGCGGTTTGGGAGTTAACATCAAAATTACATTTCTCGGCCATATCGCATAGATCTCACTGTGAAAAGGCTTAAATGACTTTTTTAATTAAGTTTGATGATTGCGCTCAAACAAAATGTCCTCGAACAAAATTTTCCAATGTAACTACTAGATTGTGATACAATACACTATTGGGTGAAGTTTGGTTTACTTCTGCGCAGCGGTTTGGGAGTTAACATCAAAATTACATTTCTCGGCCATATCGCATAGATCTCACTGTGAAAAGGCTTAAATGGCTTTTTTGACCTAAGTTTGAGGATTGCGCTCAAATCAAATGTCCTAGAACCGAATTTCCACATGTAACTACTAGATTGTGATACAATACACTAATGGGTGAAGTTTGGTTGACTTCTGCGCAGCGGTTTGGTAGTGAACATCAAAATTACATTTCTCGGCCATATCGCATAGATCTCACTGTGAAAAGGCTTAAATGACTTTTTTTAATTAAGTTTGAACATTGTGCTCAAACCAAATGTCCTAGAACGACATTTTCAAATGTAACTACTAGATTGTGATACAATACACTATTGGGTGAAGTTTGGTTGACTTCTGCGCAGCGGTTTGGGAGTTAACATCAAAATTACATTTCTCGGCCATATCGCATAGATCTCACTGTGAAAAGGCTTAAATGGCTTTTTTGACCTAAGTTTGAGGATTGCGCTCAAATCAAATGTCCTAGAACCAAATTTCCACATGTAACTACTAGATTGTCATACAATACACTAATGGGTGAAGTTTGGTTTACTTCTGCGCAGCGGTTTGGGAGTTAACATCAAAATTACATTTCTCGGCCATATCGCATAGATCTCACTGTGAAAAGGCTTAAATGGCTTTTTTGACCTAAGTTTGAGGATTGCGCTCAAATCAAATGTCCTAGAACCAAATTTCCACATGTAACTACTAGATTGTGATACAATACACTATTGGGTGAAGTTTGGTTGACTTCTGCGCAGCGGTTTGGGAGTTGACATCAAAATTACATTTCTCGGCCATATCGCATAGATCTCACTGTGAAAAGGCTTAAATGGCTTTTTTGACCTAAGTTTGAGGATTGCGCTCAAATCAAATGTCCTAGAACCAAATTTCCACATGTAACTACTAGATTGTGATACAATACACTAATGGGTGAAGTTTGGTTTACTTCTGCGCAGCGGTTTGGGAGTTAACATCAAAATTACATTTCTCGGCCATATCGCATAGATCTCACTGTGAAAAGGCTTAAATGGCTTTTTTGACCTAAGTTTGAGGATTGCGCTCAAATCAAATGTCCTAGAACCAAATTTCTACATGTAACTACTAGATTGTGATACAATACACTAATGGGTGAAGTTTGGTTGACTTCTGCGCAGCGGTTTGGGAGTTAACATCAAAATTACATTTCTCGGCCATATCGCATAGATCTCACTGTGAAAAGGCTTAAATGACTTTTTTAATTAAGTTTGATGATTGCGCTCAAACAAAATGTCCTAGAATAAAATTTTCCAATGTAACTACTAGATTGTGATACAATATACTATTGGGTGAAGTTTGGTTGACTTCTGCGCAGCGGTTTGGGAGTTAACATCAAAATTACATTTCTCGGCCATATCGCATAGATCTCACTGTGAAAAGGCTTAAATGGCTTTTTTGACCTAAGTTTGAGGATTGCGCTCAAATCAAATGTCCTAGAACCAAATTTCCACATGTAACTACTAGATTGTCATACAATACACTAATGGGTGAAGTTTGGTTTACTTCTGCGCAGCGGTTTGGGAGTTAACATCAAAATTACATTTCTCGGCCATATCGCATAGATCTCACTGTGAAAAGGCTTAAATGGCTTTTTTTACCTATGTTTGAGGATTGCGCTCAAATCAAATGTCCTAGAACCAAATTTCCACATGTAACTACTCGATTGTGATACAATACACTATTGGGTGAAGTTTGGTTGACTTCTGCGCAGCGGTTTGGGAGTTAACATCAAAATTACATTTCTCTGCCATATCGCATAGATCTCACTGTGAAAAGGCTTAAATGGCTTTTTTGACCTAAGTTTGAGGATTGCGCTCAAATCAAATGTCCTAGAACCAAATTTCCACATGTAACTACTAGATTGTGATACAATACACTAATGGGTGAAGTTTGGTTTACTTCTGCGCAGCGGTTTGGGAGTTAACATCAAAATTACATTTCTCGGCCATATCGCATAGATCTCACTGTGAAAAGGCTTAAATGGCTTTTTTGACCTAAGTTTGAGGATTGCGCTCAAATCAAATGTCCTAGAACCAAATTTCTACATGTAACTACTAGATTGTGATACAATACACTAATGGGTGAAGTTTGGTTGACTTCTGCGCAGCGGTTTGGGAGTTGACATCAAAATTACATTTCTCGGCCATATCGCATAGATCTCACTGTGAAAAGGCTTAAATGACTTTTTTAATTAAGTTTGATGATTGCGCTCAAACAAAATGTCCTAGAACAAAATTTTCCAATGTAACTACTAGATTGTGATACAATACACTATTGGGTGAAGTTTGGTTTACTTCTGCGCAGCGGTTTGGGAGTTAACATCAAAATTACATTTCTCGGCCATATCGCATAGATCTCACTGTGAAAAGGCTTAAATGGCTTTTTTGACCTAAGTTTGAGGATTGCGCTCAAATCAAATGTCCTAGAACCAAATTTCCACATGTAACTACTAGATTGTGATACAATACACTAATGGGTGAAGTTTGGTTGACTTCTGCGCAGCGGTTTGGTAGTGAACATCAAAATTACATTTCTCGGCCATATCGCATAGATCTCACTGTGAAAAGGCTTAAATGACTTTTTTTAATTAAGTTTGAACATTGTGCTCAAACCAAATGTCCTAGAACGACATTTTCAAATGTAACTACTAGATTGTGATACAATACACTATTGGGTGAAGTTTGGTTGACTTCTGCGCAGCGGTTTGGGAGTTAACATCAAATTTACATTTCTCGGCCATATCGCATAGATCTCACTGTGAAAAGGCTTAAATGACTTTTTTAATTAAGTTTGATGATTGCGCTCAAACAAAATGTCCTAGAACAAAATTTTCAAAAGTAACTACTAGATTGTGATACAATACACTATTGGGTGAAGTTTGGTTTACTTCTGCGCAGCGGTTTGGGAGTTAACATCAAAATTACATTTCTCGGCCATGTCGCATAGATCTCACTGTGAAAAGGCTTAAATGGCTTTTTTGACCTAAGTTTGAGGATTGCGCTCAAATCAAATGTCCTAGAACCAAATTTCTACATGTAACTACTAGATTGTGATACAATACACTAATAGGTGAAGTTTGGTTGACTTCTGCGCAGCGGTTTGGGAGTGAACATCAAAATTACATTTCTCGGCCATATCGCATAGATCTCACTGTGAAAAGGCTTAAATGACTTTTTTAATTAAGTTTGATGATTGCGCTCAAACAAAATGTCCTAGAACAAAATTTTCAAATGTAACTACTAGATTGTGATACAATACACTATTGGGTGAAGTTTTGTTGACTTCTGCGCAGCGGTTTGGGAGTTAACATCAAAATTACATTTCTCGGCCATATCGCATAGATCTCACTGTGAAAAGGCTTAAATGGCTTTTTTGACCTAAGTTTGAGGATTGCGCTCAAATCAAATGTCCTAGAACCAAATTTCCACATGTAACTACTAGATTGTGATACAATACACTATTGGGTGAAGTTTGGTTGACTTCTGCGCAGCGGTTTGGGAGTTAACATCAAAATTACATTTCTCGGCCATATCGCATAGATCTCACTGTGAAAAGGCTTAAATGGCTTTTTTGACCTATGTTTGAGGATTGCGCTCAAATCAAATGTCCTAGAACCAAATTTCCACATGTAACTACTAGATTGTGATACAATACACTAATGGGTGAAGTTTGGTTTACTTCTGCGCAGCGGTTTGGGAGTTAACATCAAAATTACATTTCTCGGCCATATCGCATAGATCTCACTGTGAAAAGGCTTAAATGGCTTTTTTTAATTAAGTTTGAAGATTGCGCTCAAACCAAATGTCCTAGAATTAAATTTCCAAATGTAACTACTAGATTGTGATAAAATACACTATTGGGTGAAGTTTGGTTGACTTCTGCGCAGCGGTTTGGGAGTTAACATCAAAATTACATTTCTCGGCCATATCGCATAGATCTCACTGTGAAAAGGCTTAAATGACTTTTTTAATTAAGTTTGATGATTGCGTTCAAACAAAATGTCCTAGAACAAAATTTTCAAATGTAACTACTAGATTGTGATACAATACACTATTGCGTGAAGTTTGGTTGACTTCTGCGCAGCGGTTTGGGAGTTAACATCAAAATTACATTTCTCGGCCATATCGCATAGATCTCACTGTGAAAAGGCTTAAATTGCTTTTTTGACCTAAGTTTGAGGATTGCGCTCAAATCAAATGTCCTAGAACCAAATTTCCACATGTAACTACTAGATTGTCATACAATACACTAATGGGTGAAGTTTGGTTTACTTCTGCGCAGCGGTTTGGGAGTTAACATCAAAATTACATTTCTCGGCCATATCGCATAGATCTCACTGTGAAAAGGCTTAAATGGCTTTTTTGACCTAAGTTTGAGGATTGCGCTCAAATCAAATGTCCTAGAACCAAATTTCCACATGTAACTACTAGATTGTGATACAATACACTATTGGGTGAAGTTTGGTTGACTTCTGCGTAGCGGTTTGGGAGTTAACATCAAAATTACATTTCTCGGCCATATCGCATAGATCTCACTGTGAAAAGGCTTAAATGGCTTTTTTGACCTAAGTTTGAGGATTGCGCTCAAATCAAATGTCCTAGAACCAAATTTCCACATGTAACTACTAGATTGTGATACAATACACTAATGGGTGAAGTTTGGTTTACTTCTGCGCAGCGGTTTGGGAGTTAACATCAAAATTACATTTCTCGG
This sequence comes from Corythoichthys intestinalis, assembly GCF_030265065.1. Lineage (NCBI taxonomy): Eukaryota > Metazoa > Chordata > Actinopteri > Syngnathiformes > Syngnathidae > Corythoichthys > Corythoichthys intestinalis. The sequence goes on along the minus strand of NC_080405.1, from coordinate 2,599,329 downwards.
CCATATCGCATAGATCTCACTGTGAAAAGGCTTAAATGGCTTTTTTGACCTAAGTTTGAGGATTGCGCTCAAATCAAATGTCCTAGAACCAAATTTCTACATGTAACTACTAGATTGTGATACAATACACTAATGGGTGAAGTTTGGTTGACTTCTGCGCAGCGGTTTGGGAGTTAACATCAAAATTACATTTCTCGGCCATATCGCATAGATCTCACTGTGAAAAGGCTTAAATGACTTTTTTAATTAAGTTTGATGATTGCGCTCAAACAAAATGTCCTAGAACAAAATTTTCAAATGTAACTACTAGATTGTGATACAATACACTATTGGGTGAAGTTTGGTTGACTTCTGCGCAGCGGTTTGGGAGTTAACATCAAAATTACATTTCTCGGCCATATCGCATAGATCTCACTGTGAAAAGGCTTAAATGGCTTTTTTGACCTAAGTTTGAGGATTGCGCTCAAATCAAATGTCCTAGAACCAAATTTCCACATGTAACTACTAGATTGTGATACAATACACTATTGGGTGAAGTTTGGTTGACTTCTGCGCAGCGGTTTGGGAGTTAACATCAAAATTACATTTCTCGGCCATATCGCATAGATCTCACTGTGAAAAGGCTTAAATGGCTTTTTTGACCTATGTTTGAGGATTGCGCTCAAATCAAATGTCCTAGAACCAAATTTCCACATGTAACTACTAGATTGTGATACAATACACTAATGGGTGAAGTTTGGTTTACTTCTGCGCAGCGGTTTGGGAGTTAACATCAAAATTACATTTCTCGGCCATATCGCATAGATCTCACTGTGAAAAGGCTTAAATGGCTTTTTTTAATTAAGTTTGAAGATTGCGCTCAAACCAAATGTCCTAGAACAAAATTTCCAAATGTAACTACTAGATTGTGATAAAATACACTATTGGGTGAAGTTTGGTTGACTTCTGCGCAGCGGTTTGGGAGTTAACATCAAAATTACATTTCTCGGCCATATCGCATAGATCTCACTGTGAAAAGGCTTAAATGACTTTTTTAATTAAGTTTGATGATTGCGCTCAAACAAAATGTCCTAGAACAAAATTTTCAAATGTAACTACTAGATTGTGATACAATACACTATTGGGTGAAGTTTGGTTGACTTCTGCGCAGCGGTTTGGGAGTTAACATCAAAATTACATTTCTCGGCCATATCGCATAGATCTCACTGTGAAAAGGCTTAAATGGCTTTTTTGACCTAAGTTTGAGGATTGCGCTCAAATCAAATGTCCTAGAACCAAATTTCCACATGTAACTACTAGATTGTGATACAATACACTATTGGGTGAAGTTTGGTTGACTTCTGCGCAGCGGTTTGGGAGTTAACATCAAAATTACATTTCTCGGCCATATCGCATAGATCTCACTGTGAAAAGGCTTAAATGGCTTTTTTGACCTATGTTTGAGGATTGCGCTCAAATCAAATGTCCTAGAACCAAATTTCCACATGTAACTACTAGATTGTGATACAATACACTAATGGGTGAAGTTTGGTTTACTTCTGCGCAGCGGTTTGGGAGTTAACATCAAAATTACATTTCTCGGCCATATCGCATAGATCTCACTGTGAAAAGGCTTAAATGTCTTTTTTTAATTAAGTTTGAAGATTGCTCTCAAACCAAATGTCCTAGAACTAAATTTCCAAATGTAACTACTAGATTGTGATAAAATACACTATTGGGTGAAGTTTGGTTGACTTCTGCGCAGCGGTTTGGGAGTTAACATCAAAATTACATTTCTCGGCCATATCGCATAGATCTCACTGTGAAAAGGCTTAAATGACTTTTTTAATTAAGTTTGATGATTGCGTTCAAACAAAATGTCCTAGAACAAAATTTTGAAATGTAACTACTAGATTGTGATACAATACACTATTGGGTGAAGTTTGGTTGACTTCTGCGCAGCGGTTTGGGAGTTAACATCAAAATTACATTTCTCGGCCATATCGCATAGATCTCACTGTGAAAAGGCTTAAATGGCTTTTTTGACCTAAGTTTGAGGATTGCGCTCAAATCAAATGTCCTAGAACCAAATTTCCACATGTAACTACTAGATTGTGATACAATACACTAATGGGTGAAGTTTGGTTTACTTCTAAGCAGCGGTTTGGGAATTAACATCAAAATTACATTTCTCGGCCATATCGCATAGATCTCACTGTGAAAAGGCTTAAATGGCTTTTTTGACCTAAGTTTGAGGATTGCGCTCAAATCAAATGTCCTAGAACCAAATTTCCACATGTAACTACTAGATTGTGATACAATACACTAATGGGTGAAGTTTGGTTTACTTCTGCGCAGCGGTTTGGGAGTTAACATCAAAATTACATTTCTCGGCCATATCGCATAGATCTCACTGTGAAAAGGCTTAAATGGCTTTTTTTAATTAAGTTTGAAGATTGCGCTCAAACCAAATGTCCTAGAACTAAATTTCCAAATGTAACTACTAGATTGTGATAAAATACACTATTGGGTGAAGTTTGGTTGACTTCTGCGCAGCGGTTTGGGAGTTAACATCAAAATTACATTTCTCGGCCATATCGCATAGATCTCACTGTGAAAAGGCTTAAATGGCTTTTTTGACCTAAGTTTGAGGATTGCGCTCAAATCAAATGTCCTAGAACCAAATTTCCACATGTAACTACTAGATTGTGATACAATACACTATTGGGTGAAGTTTGGTTGACTTCTGCGCAGCGGTTTGGGAGTTAACATCAAAATTACATTTCTCGGCCATATCGCATAGATCTCACTGTGAAAAGGCTTAAATGGCTTTTTTGACCTAAGTTTGAGGATTGCGCTCAAATCAAATGTCCTAGAACTAAATTTCCAAATGTAACTACTAGATTGTGATACAATACACTATTGGGTGAAGTTTGGTTGACTTCTGCGCAGCGGTTTGGGAGTTAACATCAAAATTACATTTCTCGGCCATGTCGCATAGATCTCACTGTGAAAAGGCTTAAATGGCTTTTTTGACCTAAGTCTGAGGATTGCGCTCAAATCAAATGTCCTAGAACCAAATTTCTACATGTAACTACTAGATTGTGATACAATACACTAATAGGTGAAGTTTGGTTGACTTCTGCGTAGCGGTTTGGGAGTTAACATCAAAATTACAATTCTCGGCCATATCGCATAGATCTCACTGTGAAAAGGCTTAAATGGCTTTTTTGACCTAAGTTTGAGGATTGCGCTCAAATCAAATGTCCTAGAACAAAATTTCTACATGTAACTACTAGATTGTGATACAATACACTAATGGGTGAAGTTTGGTTGACTTCTGCGCAGCGGTTTGGGAGTTAACATCAAAATTACATTTCTCGGCCATATCGCATAGATCTCACTGTGAAAAGGCTTAAATGACTTTTTTAATTAAGTTTGATGATTGCGCTCAAACAAAATGTCCTCGAACAAAATTTTCCAATGTAACTACTAGATTGTGATACAATACACTATTGGGTGAAGTTTGGTTTACTTCTGCGCAGCGGTTTGGGAGTTAACATCAAAATTACATTTCTCGGCCATATCGCATAGATCTCACTGTGAAAAGGCTTAAATGGCTTTTTTGACCTAAGTTTGAGGATTGCGCTCAAATCAAATGTCCTAGAACCGAATTTCCACATGTAACTACTAGATTGTGATACAATACACTAATGGGTGAAGTTTGGTTGACTTCTGCGCAGCGGTTTGGTAGTGAACATCAAAATTACATTTCTCGGCCATATCGCATAGATCTCACTGTGAAAAGGCTTAAATGACTTTTTTTAATTAAGTTTGAACATTGTGCTCAAACCAAATGTCCTAGAACGACATTTTCAAATGTAACTACTAGATTGTGATACAATACACTATTGGGTGAAGTTTGGTTGACTTCTGCGCAGCGGTTTGGGAGTTAACATCAAAATTACATTTCTCGGCCATATCGCATAGATCTCACTGTGAAAAGGCTTAAATGGCTTTTTTGACCTAAGTTTGAGGATTGCGCTCAAATCAAATGTCCTAGAACCAAATTTCCACATGTAACTACTAGATTGTCATACAATACACTAATGGGTGAAGTTTGGTTTACTTCTGCGCAGCGGTTTGGGAGTTAACATCAAAATTACATTTCTCGGCCATATCGCATAGATCTCACTGTGAAAAGGCTTAAATGGCTTTTTTGACCTAAGTTTGAGGATTGCGCTCAAATCAAATGTCCTAGAACCAAATTTCCACATGTAACTACTAGATTGTGATACAATACACTATTGGGTGAAGTTTGGTTGACTTCTGCGCAGCGGTTTGGGAGTTGACATCAAAATTACATTTCTCGGCCATATCGCATAGATCTCACTGTGAAAAGGCTTAAATGGCTTTTTTGACCTAAGTTTGAGGATTGCACTCAAATCAAATGTCCTAGAACCAAATTTCCACATGTAACTACTAGATTGTGATACAATACACTAATGGGTGAAGTTTGGTTTACTTCTGCGCAGCGGTTTGGGAGTTAACATCAAAATTACATTTCTCGGCCATATCGCATAGATCTCACTGTGAAAAGGCTTAAATGGCTTTTTTGACCTAAGTTTGAGGATTGCGCTCAAATCAAATGTCCTAGAACCAAATTTCTACATGTAACTACTAGATTGTGATACAATACACTAATGGGTGAAGTTTGGTTGACTTCTGCGCAGCGGTTTGGGAGTTAACATCAAAATTACATTTCTCGGCCATATCGCATAGATCTCACTGTGAAAAGGCTTAAATGACTTTTTTAATTAAGTTTGATGATTGCGCTCAAACAAAATGTCCTAGAATAAAATTTTCCAATGTAACTACTAGATTGTGATACAATATACTATTGGGTGAAGTTTGGTTGACTTCTGCGCAGCGGTTTGGGAGTTAACATCAAAATTACATTTCTCGGCCATATCGCATAGATCTCACTGTGAAAAGGCTTAAATGGCTTTTTTGACCTAAGTTTGAGGATTGCGCTCAAATCAAATGTCCTAGAACCAAATTTCCACATGTAACTACTAGATTGTCATACAATACACTAATGGGTGAAGTTTGGTTTACTTCTGCGCAGCGGTTTGGGAGTTAACATCAAAATTACATTTCTCGGCCATATCGCATAGATCTCACTGTGAAAAGGCTTAAATGGCTTTTTTTACCTATGTTTGAGGATTGCGCTCAAATCAAATGTCCTAGAACCAAATTTCCACATGTAACTACTCGATTGTGATACAATACACTATTGGGTGAAGTTTGGTTGACTTCTGCGCAGCGGTTTGGGAGTTAACATCAAAATTACATTTCTCGGCCATATCGCATAGATCTCACTGTGAAAAGGCTTAAATGGCTTTTTTGACCTAAGTTTGAGGATTGCGCTCAAATCAAATGTCCTAGAACAAAATTTCCACATGTAACTACTAGATTGTGATACAATACACTAATGGGTGAAGTTTGGTTTACTTCTGCGCAGCGGTTTGGGAGTTAACATCAAAATTACATTTCTCGGCCATATCGCATAGATCTCACTGTGAAAAGGCTTAAATGGCTTTTTTGACCTAAGTTTGAGGATTGCGCTCAAATCAAATGTCCTAGAACCAAATTTCTACATGTAACTACTAGATTGTGATACAATACACTAATGGGTGAAGTTTGGTTGACTTCTGCGCAGCGGTTTGGGAGTTGACATCAAAATTACATTTCTCGGCCATATCGCATAGATCTCACTGTGAAAAGGCTTAAATGACTTTTTTAATTAAGTTTGATGATTGCGCTCAAACAAAATGTCCTAGAACAAAATTTTCCAATGTAACTACTAGATTGTGATACAATACACTATTGGGTGAAGTTTGGTTTACTTCTGCGCAGCGGTTTGGGAGTTAACATCAAAATTACATTTCTCGGCCATATCGCATAGATCTCACTGTGAAAAGGCTTAAATGGCTTTTTTGACCTAAGTTTGAGGATTGCGCTCAAATCAAATGTCCTAGAACCAAATTTCCACATGTAACTACTAGATTGTGATACAATACACTAATGGGTGAAGTTTGGTTGACTTCTGCGCAGCGGTTTGGTAGTGAACATCAAAATTACATTTCTCGGCCATATCGCATAGATCTCACTGTGAAAAGGCTTAAATGACTTTTTTTAATTAAGTTTGAACATTGTGCTCAAACCAAATGTCCTAGAACGACATTTTCAAATGTAACTACTAGATTGTGATACAATACACTATTGGGTGAAGTTTGGTTGACTTCTGCGCAGCGGTTTGGGAGTTAACATCAAATTTACATTTCTCGGCCATATCGCATAGATCTCACTGTGAAAAGGCTTAAATGACTTTTTTAATTAAGTTTGATGATTGCGCTCAAACAAAATGTCCTAGAACAAAATTTTCAAAAGTAACTACTAGATTGTGATACAATACACTATTGGGTGAAGTTTGGTTTACTTCTGCGCAGCGGTTTGGGAGTTAACATCAAAATTACATTTCTCGGCCATGTCGCATAGATCTCACTGTGAAAAGGCTTAAATGGCTTTTTTGACCTAAGTTTGAGGATTGCGCTCAAATCAAATGTCCTAGAACCAAATTTCTACATGTAACTACTAGATTGTGATACAATACACTAATAGGTGAAGTTTGGTTGACTTCTGCGCAGCGGTTTGGGAGTGAACATCAAAATTACATTTCTCGGCCATATCGCATAGATCTCACTGTGAAAAGGCTTAAATGACTTTTTTAATTAAGTTTGATGATTGCGCTCAAACAAAATGTCCTAGAACAAAATTTTCAAATGTAACTACTAGATTGTGATACAATACACTATTGGGTGAAGTTTTGTTGACTTCTGCGCAGCGGTTTGGGAGTTAACATCAAAATTACATTTCTCGGCCATATCGCATAGATCTCACTGTGAAAAGGCTTAAATGGCTTTTTTGACCTAAGTTTGAGGATTGCGCTCAAATCAAATGTCCTAGAACCAAATTTCCACATGTAACTACTAGATTGTGATACAATACACTATTGGGTGAAGTTTGGTTGACTTCTGCGCAGCGGTTTGGGAGTTAACATCAAAATTACATTTCTCGGCCATATCGCATAGATCTCACTGTGAAAAGGCTTAAATGACTTTTTTAATTAAGTTTGATGATTGCGCTCAAACAAAATGTCCTAGAACAAAATTTTCAAAAGTAACTACTAGATTGTGATACAATACACTATTGGGTGAAGTTTGGTTTACTTCTGCGCAGCGGTTTGGGAGTTAACATCAAAATTACATTTCTCGGCCATGTCGCATAGATCTCACTGTGAAAAGGCTTAAATGGCTTTTTTGACCTAAGTTTGAGGATTGCGCTCAAATCAAATGTCCTAGAACCAAATTTCTACATGTAACTACTAGATTGTGATACAATACACTAATAGGTGAAGTTTGGTTGACTTCTGCGCAGCGGTTTGGGAGTGAACATCAAAATTACATTTCTCGGCCATATCGCATAGATCTCACTGTGAAAAGGCTTAAATGACTTTTTTAATTAAGTTTGATGATTGCGCTCAAACAAAATGTCCTAGAACAAAATTTTCAAATGTAACTACTAGATTGTGATACAATACACTATTGGGTGAAGTTTTGTTGACTTCTGCGCAGCGGTTTGGGAGTTAACATCAAAATTACATTTCTCGGCCATATCGCATAGATCTCACTGTGAAAAGGCTTAAATGGCTTTTTTGACCTAAGTTTGAGGATTGCGCTCAAATCAAATGTCCTAGAACCAAATTTCCACATGTAACTACTAGATTGTGATACAATACACTATTGGGTGAAGTTTGGTTGACTTCTGCGCAGCGGTTTGGGAGTTAACATCAAAATTACATTTCTCGGCCATATCGCATAGATCTCACTGTGAAAAGGCTTAAATGGCTTTTTTGACCTATGTTTGAGGATTGCGCTCAAATCAAATGTCCTAGAACCAAATTTCCACATGTAACTACTAGATTGTGATACAATACACTAATGGGTGAAGTTTGGTTTACTTCTGCGCAGCGGTTTGGGAGTTAACATCAAAATTACATTTCTCGGCCATATCGCATAGATCTCACTGTGAAAAGGCTTAAATGGCTTTTTTTAATTAAGTTTGAAGATTGCGCTCAAACCAAATGTCCTAGAATTAAATTTCCAAATGTAACTACTAGATTGTGATAAAATACACTATTGGGTGAAGTTTGGTTGACTTCTGCGCAGCGGTTTGGGAGTTAACATCAAAATTACATTTCTCGGCCATATCGCATAGATCTCACTGTGAAAAGGCTTAAATGACTTTTTTAATTAAGTTTGATGATTGCGTTCAAACAAAATGTCCTAGAACAAAATTTTCAAATGTAACTACTAGATTGTGATACAATACACTATTGCGTGAAGTTTGGTTGACTTCTGCGCAGCGGTTTGGGAGTTAACATCAAAATTACATTTCTCGGCCATATCGCATAGATCTCACTGTGAAAAGGCTTAAATTGCTTTTTTGACCTAAGTTTGAGGATTGCGCTCAAATCAAATGTCCTAGAACCAAATTTCCACATGTAACTACTAGATTGTCATACAATACACTAATGGGTGAAGTTTGGTTTACTTCTGCGCAGCGGTTTGGGAGTTAACATCAAAATTACATTTCTCGGCCATATCGCATAGATCTCACTGTGAAAAGGCTTAAATGGCTTTTTTGACCTAAGTTTGAGGATTGCGCTCAAATCAAATGTCCTAGAACCAAATTTCCACATGTAACTACTAGATTGTGATACAATACACTATTGGGTGAAGTTTGGTTGACTTCTGCGTAGCGGTTTGGGAGTTAACATCAAAATTACATTTCTCGGCCATATCGCATAGATCTCACTGTGAAAAGGCTTAAATGGCTTTTTTGACCTAAGTTTGAGGATTGCGCTCAAATCAAATGTCCTAGAACCAAATTTCCACATGTAACTACTAGATTGTGATACAATACACTAATGGGTGAAGTTTGGTTTACTTCTGCGCAGCGGTTTGGGAGTTAACATCAAAATTACATTTCTCGGCCATATCGCATAGATCTCACTGTGAAAAGGCTTAAATGGCTTTTTTGACCTAAGTTTGAGGATTGCGCTCAAATCAAATGTCCTAGAACCAAATTTCTACATGTAACTACTAGATTGTGATACAATACACTAATGGGTGAAGTTTGGTTGACTTCTGCGCAGCGGTTTGGGAGTTAACATCAAAATTACATTTCTCGGCCATATCGCATAGATCTCACTGTGAAAAGGCTTAAATGACTTTTTTAATTAAGTTTGATGATTGCGCTCAAACAAAATGTCCTAGAACAAAATTTTCAAATGTAACTACTAGATTGTGATACAATACACTATTGGGTGAAGTTTGGTTGACTTCTGCGCAGCGGTTTGGGAGTTAACATCAAAATTACATTTCTCGGCCATATCGCATAGATCTCACTGTGAAAAGGCTTAAATGGCTTTTTTGACCTAAGTTTGAGGATTGCGCTCAAATCAAATGTCCTAGAACCAAATTTCCACATGTAACTACTAGATTGTGATACAATACACTATTGGGTGAAGTTTGGTTGACTTCTGCGCAGCGGTTTGGGAGTTAACATCAAAATTACATTTCTCGGCCATATCGCATAGATCTCACTGTGAAAAGGCTTAAATGGCTTTTTTGACCTATGTTTGAGGATTGCGCTCAAATCAAATGTCCTAGAACCAAATTTCCACATGTAACTACTAGATTGTGATACAATACACTAATGGGTGAAGTTTGGTTTACTTCTGCGCAGCGGTTTGGGAGTTAACATCAAAATTACATTTCTCGGCCATATCGCATAGATCTCACTGTGAAAAGGCTTAAATGGCTTTTTTTAATTAAGTTTGAAGATTGCGCTCAAACCAAATGTCCTAGAACTAAATTTCCAAATGTAACTACTAGATTGTGATAAAATACACTATTGGGTGAAGTTTGGTTGACTTCTGCGCAGCGGTTTGGGAGTTAACATCAAAATTACATTTCTCGGCCATATCGCATAGATCTCACTGTGAAAAGGCTTAAATGACTTTTTTAATTAAGTTTGATGATTGCGTTCAAACAAAATGTCCTAGAACAAAATTTTCAAATGTAACTACTAGATTGTGATACAATACACTATTGGGTGAAGTTTGGTTGACTTCTGCGCAGCGGTTTGGGAGTTAACATCAAAATTACATTTCTCGGCCATATCGCATAGATCTCACTGTGAAAAGGCTTAAATGGCTTTTTTGACCTAGGTTTGAGGATTGCGCTCAAATCAAATGTCCTAGAACCAAATTTCCACATGTAACTACTAGATTGTCATACAATACACTAATGGGTGAAGTTTGGTTTACTTCTGCGCAGCGGTTTGGGAGTTAACATCAAAATTACATTTCTCGGCCATATCGCATAGATCTCACTGTGAAAAGGCTTAAATGGCTTTTTTGACCTATGTTTGAGGATTGCGCTCAAATCAAATGTCCTAGAACCAAATTTCCACATGTAACTTCTAGATTGTGATACAATACACTATTGGGTGAAGTTTGGTTGACTTCTGCGCAGCGGTTTGGGAGTTAACATCAAAATTACATTTCTCGGCCATATCGCATAGATCTCACTGTGAAAAGGCTTAAATGGCTTTTTTGACCTAAGTTTGAGGATTGCGCTCAAATCAAATGTCCTAGAACCAAATTTCTACATGTAACTACTAGATTGTGATACAATACACTAATGGGTGAAGTTTGGTTGACTTCTGCGCAGCGGTTTGGGAGTTAACATCAAAATTACATTTCTCGGCCATATCGCATAGATCTCACTGTGAAAAGGCTTAAATGACTTTTTTAATTAAGTTTGATGATTGCGCTCAAACAAAATGTCCTAGAACAAAATTTTCAAAAGTAACTACTAGATTGTGATACAATACACTATTGGGTGAAGTTTGGTTGACTTCTGCGCAGCGGTTTGGGAGTTAACATCAAAATTACATTTCTCGGCCATATCGCATAGATCTCACTGTGAAAAGGCTTAAATGGCTTTTTTGACCTAAGTTTGAGGATTGCGCTCAAATCAAATGTCCTAGAACCAAATTTCCACATGTAACTACTAGATTGTCATACAATACACTAATGGGTGAAGTTTGGTTGACTTCTGCGCAGCGGTTTGGGAGTTAACATCAAAATTACATTTCTCGGCCATATCGCATAGATCTCACTGTGAAAAGGCTTAAATGACTTTTTTAATTAAGTTTGATGATTGCGCTCAAACAAAATGTCCTAGAACAAAATTTTCAAATGTAACTACTAGATTGTGATACAATACACTATTGGGTGAAGTTTGGTTGACTTCTGCGCAGCGGTTTGGGAGTTAACATCAAAATTACATTTCTCGGCCATATCGCATAGATCTCACTGTGAAAAGGCTTAAATGGCTTTTTTGACCTAAGTTTGAGGATTGCGCTCAAATCAAATGTCCTAGAACCAAATTTCCACATGTAACTACTAGATTGTCATACAATACACTAATGGGTGAAGTTTGGTTTACTTCTGCGCAGCGGTTTGGGAGTTAACATCAAAATTACATTTCTCGGCCATATCGCATAGATCTCACTGTGAAAAGGCTTAAATGGCTTTTTTGACCTAAGTTTGAGGATTGCGCTCAAATCAAATGTCCTAGAACCAAATTTCCACATGTAACTACTAGATTGTGATACAATACACTATTGGGTGAAGTTTGGTTGACTTCTGCGCAGCGGTTTGGGAGTTAACATCAAAATTACATTTCTCGGCCATATCGCATAGATCTCACTGTGAAAAGGCTTAAATGGCTTTTTTGACCTAAGTTTGAGGATTGCGCTCAAATCAAATGTCCTAGAACCAAATTTCCACATGTAACTACTAGATTGTGATACAATACACTAATGGGTGAAGTTTGGTTTACTTCTGCGCAGCGGTTTGGGAGTTAACATCAAAATTACATTTCTCGGCCATATCGCATAGATCTCACTGTGAAAAGGCTTAAATGGCTTTTTTGACCTAAGTTTGAGGATTGCGCTCAAATCAAATGTCCTAGAACCAAATTTCTACATGTAACTACTAGATTGTGATACAATACACTAATGGGTGAAGTTTGGTTGACTTCTGCGCAGCGGTTTGGGAGTTAACATCAAAATTACATTTCTCGGCCATATCGCATAGATCTCACTGTGAAAAGGCTTAAATGACTTTTTTAATTAAGTTTGATGATTGCGCTCAAACAAAATGTCCTAGAACAAAATTTTCCAATGTAACTACTAGATTGTGATACAATACACTATTGGGTGAAGTTTGGTTTACTTCTGCACAGCGGTTTGGGAGTTAACATCAAAATTACATTTCTCGGCCATATCGCATAGATCTCACTGTGAAAAGGCTTAAATGGCTTTTTTGACCTAGGTTTGAGGATTGCGCTCAAATCAAATGTCCTAGAACCAAATTTCCACATGTAACTACTAGATTGTGATACAATACACTAATGGGTGAAGTTTGGTTGACTTCTGCGCAGCGGTTTGGTAGTGAACATCAAAATTACATTTCTCGGCCATATCGCATAGATCTCACTGTGAAAAGGCTTAAATGACTTTTTTTAATTAAGTTTGAACATTGTGCTCAAACCAAATGTCCTAGAACGACATTTTCAAATGTAACTACTAGATTGTGATACAATACACTATTGGGTGAAGTTTGGTTGACTTCTGCGCAGCGGTTTGGGAGTTAACATCAAAATTACATTTCTCGGCCATATCGCATAGATCTCACTGTGAAAAGGCTTAAATGGCTTTTTTGACCTAAGTTTGAGGATTGCGCTCAAATCAAATGTCCTAGAACCAAATTTCCACATGTAACTACTAGATTGTGATACAATACACTAATGGGTGAAGTTTGGTTGACTTCTGCGCAGCGGTTTGGGAGTTAACATCAAAATTACATTTCTCGGCCATATCGCATAGATCTCACTGTGAAAAGGCTTAAATGACTTTTTTAATTAAGTTTGATGATTGCGCTCAAACAAAATGTCCTAGAATAAAATTTTCCAATGTAACTACTAGATTGTGATACAATACACTATTGGGTGAAGTTTGGTTGACTTCTGCACAGCGGTTTGGGAGTTAACATCAAAATTACATTTCTCGGCCATATCGCATAGATCTCACTGTGAAAAGGCTTAAATGGCTTTTTTGACCTAAGTTTGAGGATTGCGCTCAAATCAAATGTCCTAGAACCAAATTTCCACATGTAACTACTAGATTGTGATACAATACACTATTGGGTGAAGTTTGGTTGACTTCTGCGCAGCGGTTTGGGAGTTAACATCAAAATTACATTTCTCGGCCATATCGCATAGATCTCACTGTGAAAAGGCTTAAATGGCTTTTTTGACCTAAGTTTGAGGATTGCGCTCAAATCAAATGTCCTAGAACCAAATTTCCACATGTAACTACTAGATTGTGATACAATACACTAATGGGTGAAGTTTGGTTTACTTCTGCGCAGCGGTTTGGGAGTTAACATCAAAATTACATTTCTCGGCCATATCGCATAGATCTCACTGTGAAAAGGCTTAAATGGCTTTTTTGACCTAAGTTTGAGGATTGCGCTCAAATCAAATGTCCTAGAACCAAATTTCTACATGTAACTACTAGATTGTGATACAATACACTAATGGGTGAAGTTTGGTTGACTTCTGCGCAGCGGTTTGGGAGTTAACATCAAAATTACATTTCTCGGCCATATCGCATAGATCTCACTGTGAAAAGGCTTAAATGACTTTTTTAATTAAGTTTGATGATTGCGCTCAAACAAAATGTCCTAGAACAAAATTTTCCAATGTAACTACTAGATTGTGATACAATACACTATTGGGTGAAGTTTGGTTTACTTCTGCGCAGCGGTTTGGGAGTTAACATCAAAATTACATTTCTCGGCCATATCGCATAGATCTCACTGTGAAAAGGCTTAAATGGCTTTTTTGACCTAAGTTTGAGGATTGCGCTCAAATCAAATGTCCTAGAACCAAATTTCCACATGTAACTACTAGATTGTGATACAATACACTAATGGGTGAAGTTTGGTTGACTTCTGCGCAGCGGTTTGGTAGTGAACATCAAAATTACATTTCTCGGCCATATCGCATAGATCTCACTGTGAAAAGGCTTAAATGACTTTTTTGATTAAGTTTGATGATTGCGCTCAAACAAAATGTCCTAGAATAAAATTTTCCAATGTAACTACTAGATTGTGATACAATACACTATTGGGTGAAGTTTGGTTGACTTCTGCACAGCGGTTTGGGAGTTAACATCAAAATTACATTTCTCGGCCATATCGCATAGATCTCACTGTGAAAAGGCTTAAATGGCTTTTTTGACCTAAGTTTGAGGATTGCGCTCAAATCAAATGTCCTAGAACCAAATTTCCACATGTAACTACTAGATTGTGATACAATACACTATTGGGTGAAGTTTGGTTGACTTCTGCGCAGCGGTTTGGGAGTTAACATCAAAATTACATTTCTCGGCCATATCGCATAGATCTCACTGTGAAAAGGCTTAAATGGCTTTTTTGACCTAAGTTTGAGGATTGCGCTCAAATCAAATGTCCTAGAACCAAATTTCCACATGTAACTACTAGATTGTGATACAATACACTAATGGGTGAAGTTTGGTTTACTTCTGCGCAGCGGTTTGGGAGTTAACATCAAAATTACATTTCTCGGCCATATCGCATAGATCTCACTGTGAAAAGGCTTAAATGGCTTTTTTGACCTAAGTTTGAGGATTGCGCTCAAATCAAATGTCCTAGAACCAAATTTCTACATGTAACTACTAGATTGTGATACAATACACTAATGGGTGAAGTTTGGTTGACTTCTGCGCAGCGGTTTGGGAGTTAACATCAAAATTACATTTCTCGGCCATATCGCATAGATCTCACTGTGAAAATGCTTAAATGACTTTTTTAATTAAGTTTGATGATTGCGCTCAAACAAAATGTCCTAGAACAAAATTTTCCAATGTAACTACTAGATTGTGATACAATACACTATTGGGTGAAGTTTGGTTTACTTCTGCGCAGCGGTTTGGGAGTTAACATCAAAATTACATTTCTCGGCCATATCGCATAGATCTCACTGTGAAAAGGCTTAAATGGCTTTTTTGACCTAAGTTTGAGGATTGCGCTCAAATCAAATGTCCTAGAACCAAATTTCCACATGTAACTACTAGATTGTGATACAATACACTAATGGGTGAAGTTTGGTTGACTTCTGCGCAGCGGTTTGGTAGTGAACATCAAAATTACATTTCTCGGCCATATCGCATAGATCTCACTGTGAAAAGGCTTAAATGACTTTTTTTAATTAAGTTTGAACATTGTGCTCAAACCAAATGTCCTAGAACGACATTTTCAAATGTAACTACTAGATTGTGATACAATACACTATTGGGTGAAGTTTGGTTGACTTCTGCGCAGCGGTTTGGGAGTTAACATCAAATTTACATTTCTCGGCCATATCGCATAGATCTCACTGTGAAAAGGCTTAAATGACTTTTTTAATTAAGTTTGATGATTGCGCTCAAACAAAATGTCCTAGAACAAAATTTTCAAAAGTAACTACTAGATTGTGATACTATACACTATTGGGTGAAGTTTGGTTTACTTCTGCGCAGCGGTTTGGGAGTTAACATCAAAATTACATTTCTCGGCCATGTCGCATAGATCTCACTGTGAAAAGGCTTAAATGGCTTTTTTGACCTAAGTTTGAGGATTGCGCTCAAATCAAATGTCCTAGAACCAAATTTCTACATGTAACTACTAGATTGTGATACAATACACTAATAGGTGAAATTTGGTTGACTTCTGCGCAGCGGTTTGGGAGGGAACATCAAAATTACATTTCTCGGCCATATCGCATAGATCTCACTGTGAAAAGGCTTAAATGACTTTTTTAATTAAGTTTGATGATTGCGCTCAAACAAAATGTCCTAAAACAAAATTTTCAAATGTAACTACTAGATTGTGATACAATACACTATTGGGTGAAGTTTGGTTGACTTCTGCGCAGCGGTTTGGGAGTTAACATCAAAATTACATTTCTCGGCCATATCGCATAGATCTCACTGTGAAAAGGCTTAAATGGCTTTTTTGACCTAAGTTTGAGGATTGCGCTCAAATCAAATGTCCTAGAACCAAATTTCCACATGTAACTACTAGATTGTGATACAATACACTATTGGGTGAAGTTTGGTTGACTTCTGCGCAGCGGTTTGGGAGTTAACATCAAAATTACATTTCTCGGCCATATCGCATAGATCTCACTGTGAAAAGGCTTAAATGGCTTTTTTGACCTATGTTTGAGGATTGCGCTCAAATCAAATGTCCTAGAACCAAATTTCCACATGTAACTACTAGAATGTGATATAATACACTAATGGGTGAAGTTTGGTTTACTTCTGCGCAGCGGTTTGGGAGTTAACATCAAAATTACATTTCTCGGCCATATCGCATAGATCTCACTGTGAAAAGGCTTAAATGGCTTTTTTTAATTAAGTTTGAAGATTGCGCTCAAACCAAATGTCCTAGAATTAAATTTCCAAATGTAACTACTAGATTGTGATAAAATACACTATTGGGTGAAGTTTGGTTGACTTCTGCGCAGCGGTTTGGGAGTTAACATCAAAATTACATTTCTCGGCCATATCGCATAGATCTCACTGTGAAAAGGCTTAAATGACTTTTTTAATTAAGTTTGATGATTGCGCTCAAACAAAATGTCCTAGAATAAAATTTTCCAATGTAACTACTAGATTGTGATACAATACACTATTGGGTGAAGTTTGGGTGACTTCTGCGCAGCGGTTTGGGAGTTAACATCAAAATTACATTTCTCGGCCATATCGCATAGATCTCACTGTGAAAAGGCTTAAAAGGCTTTTTTGACCTAAGTTTGAGGATTGCGCTCAAATCAAATGTCCTAGAACCAAATTTCCACATGTAACTACTAGATTGTCATACAATACACTAATGGGTGAAGTTTGGTTTACTTCTGCGCAGCGGTTTGGGAGTTAACATCAAAATTACATTTCTCGGCCATATCGCATAGATCTCACTGTGAAAAGGCTTAAATGGCTTTTTTGACCTAAGTTTGAGGATTGCGCTCAAATCAAATGTCCTAGAACCAAATTTCCACATGTAACTACTAGATTGTGATACAATACACTATTGGGTGAAGTTTGGTTGACTTCTGCGCAGCGGTTTGGGAGTTAACATCAAAATTACATTTCTCGGCCATATCGCATAGATCTCACTGTGAAAAGGCTTAAATGGCTTTTTTGACCTAAGTTTGAGGATTGCGCTCAAATCAAATGTCCTAGAACCAAATTTCCACATGTAACTACTAGATTGTGATACAATACACTAATGGGTGAAGTTTGGTTTACTTCTGCGCAGCGGTTTGGGAGTTAACATCAAAATTACATTTCTCGGCCATATCGCATAGATCTCACTGTGAAAAGGCTTAAATGGCTTTTTTGACCTAAGTTTGAGGATTGCGCTCAAATCAAATGTCCTAGAACCAAATTTCTACATGTAACTACTAGATTGTGATACAATACACTAATGGGTGAAGTTTGGTTGACTTCTGCGCAGCGGTTTGGGAGTTAACATCAAAATTACATTTCTCGGCCATATCGCATAGATCTCACTGTGAAAAGGCTTAAATGACTTTTTTAATTAAGTTTGATGATTGCGCTCAAACAAAATGTCCTAGAACAAAATTTTCAAATGTAACTACTAGATTGTGATACAATACACTATTGGGTGAAGTTTGGTTGACTTCTGCGCAGCGGTTTGGGAGTTAACATCAAAATTACATTTCTCGGCCATATCGCATAGATCTCACTGTGAAAAGGCTTAAATGGCTTTTTTGACCTAAGTTTGAGGATTGCGCTCAAATCAAATGTCCTAGAACCAAATTTCCACATGTAACTACTAGATTGTGATACAATACACTATTGGGTGAAGTTTGGTTGACTTCTGCGCAGCGGTTTGGGAGTTAACATCAAAATTACATTTCTCGGCCATATCGCATAGATCTCACTGTGAAAAGGCTTAAATGGCTTTTTTGACCTATGTTTGAGGATTGCGCTCAAATCAAATGTCCTAGAACCAAATTTCTACATGTAACTACTAGATTGTGATACAATACACTAATGGGTGAAGTTTGGTTTACTTCTGCGCAGCGGTTTGGGAGTTAACATCAAAATTACATTTCTCGGCCATATCGCATAGATCTCACTGTGAAAAGGCTTAAATGACTTTTTTAATTAAGTTTGATGATTGCGCTCAAACAAAATGTCCTAGAACAAAATTTTCAAAAGTAACTACTAGATTGTGATACAATACACTATTGGGTGAAGTTTGGTTGACTTCTGCGCAGCGGTTTGGGAGTTAACATCAAAATTACATTTCTCGGCCATATCGCATAGATCTCACTGTGAAAAGGCTTAAATGACTTTTTTAATTAAGTTTGAACATTGTGCTCAAACCAAATGTCCTAGAACGACATTTTCAAATGTAACTACTAGATTGTGATACAATACACTATTGGGTGAAGTTTGGTTGACTTCTGCGCAGCGGTTTGGGAGTTAACATCAAATTTACATTTCTCGGCCATATCGCATAGATCTCACTGTGAAAAGGCTTAAATGACTTTTTTAATTAAGTTTGATGATTGCGCTCAAACAAAATGTCCTAGAACAAAATTTTCAAAAGTAACTACTAGATTGTGATACAATACACTATTGGGTGAAGTTTGGTTTACTTCTGCGCAGCGGTTTGGGAGTTAACATCAAAATTACATTTCTCGGCCATGTCGCATAGATCTCACTATGAAAAGGCTTAAATGGCTTTTTTGACCTATGTTTGAGGATTGCGCTCAAATCAAATGTCCTAGAACCAAATTTCCACATGTAACTACTAGATTGTGATACAATACACTAATGGGTGAAGTTTGGTTTACTTCTGCGCAGCGGTTTGGGAGTTAACATCAAAATTACATTTCTCGGCCATATCGCATAGATCTCACTGTGAAAAGGCTTAAATGGCTTTTTTGACCTAAGTTTGATGATTGCGCTCAAACAAAATGTCCTAGAATAAAATTTTCCAATGTAACTACTAGATTGTGATACAATACACTATTGGGTGAAGTTTGGTTGACTTCTGCGCAGCGGTTTGGGAGTTAACATCAAAATTACATTTCTCGGCCATATCGCATAGATCTCACTGTGAAAAGGCTTAAATGGCTTTTTTGACCTAAGTTTGAGGATTGCGCTCAAATCAAATGTCCTAGAACCAAATTTCCACATGTAACTACTAGATTGTCATACAATACACTAATGGGTGAAGTTTGGTTTACTTCTGCGCAGCGGTTTGGGAGTTAACATCAAAATTACATTTCTCGGCCATATCGCATAGATCTCACTGTGAAAAGGCTTAAATGGCTTTTTTGACCTAAGTTTGAGGATTGCGCTCAAATCAAATGTCCTAGAACCAAATTTCCACATGTAACTACTAGATTGTGATACAATACACTATTGGGTGAAGTTTGGTTGACTTCTGCGCAGCGGTTTGGGAGTTAACATCAAAATTACATTTCTCGGCCATATCGCATAGATCTCACTGTGAAAAGGCTTAAATGGCTTTTTTGACCTAAGTTTGAGGATTGCGCTCAAATCAAATGTCCTAGAACCAAATTTCCACATGTAACTACTAGATTGTGATACAATACACTAATGGGTGAAGTTTGGTTTACTTCTGCGCAGCGGTTTGGGAGTTAACATCAAAATTACATTTCTCGGCCATATCGCATAGATCTCACTGTGAAAAGGCTTAAATGGCTTTTTTGACCTAAGTTTGAGGATTGCGCTCAAATCAAATGTCCTAGAACCAAATTTCTACATGTAACTACTAGATTGTGATACAATACACTAATGGGTGAAGTTTGGTTGACTTCTGCGCAGCGGTTTGGGAGTTAACATCAAAATTACATTTCTCGGCCATATCGCATAGATCTCACTGTGAAAAGGCTTAAATGACTTTTTTAATTAAGTTTGATGATTGCGCTCAAACAAAATGTCCTAGAACAAAATTTTCCAATGTAACTACTAGATTGTGATACAATACACTATTGGGTGAAGTTTGGTTTACTTCTGCGCAGCGGTTTGGGAGTTAACATCAAAATTACATTTCTCGGCCATATCGCATAGATCTCACTGTGAAAAGGCTTAAATGGCTTTTTTGACCTAAGTTTGAGGATTGCGCTCAAATCAAATGTCCTAGAACCAAATTTCCACATGTAACTACTAGATTGTGATACAATACACTAATGGGTGAAGTTTGGTTGACTTCTGCGCAGCGGTTTGGTAGTGAACATCAAAATTACATTTCTCGGCCATATCGCATAGATCTCACTGTGAAAAGGCTTAAATGACTTTTTTTAATTAAGTTTGAACATTGTGCTCAAACCAAATGTCCTAGAACGACATTTTCAAATGTAACTACTAGATTGTGATACAATACACTATTGGGTGAAGTTTGGTTGACTTCTGCGCAGCGGTTTGGGAGTTAACATCAAAATTACATTTCTCGGCTATATCGCATAGATCTCACTGTGAAAAGGCTTAAATGGCTTTTTTGACCTAAGTTTGAGGATTGCACTCAAATCAAATGTCCTAGAACGAAATTTTCAAATGTAACTACTAGAATGTGATACAATACACTATTGGGTGAAGTTTGGTTGACTTCTGCGCAGCGGTTTGGGAGTTAACATCAAAATTACATTTCTCGGCCATATCGCATAGATCTCACTGTGAAAAGGCTTAAATGGCTTTTTTGACCTAAGTTTGAGGATTGCGCTCAAATCAAATGTCCTAGAACCAAATTTCCACATGTAACTACTAGATTGTGATACAATACACTAATGGGTGAAGTTTGGTTTACTTCTGCGCAGCGGTTTGGGAGTTAACATCAAAATTACATTTCTCGGCCATATCGCATAGATCTCACTGTGAAAAGGCTTAAATGACTTTTTTAATTAAGTTTAATGATTGCGCTCAAACAAATGTCCTAGAACGAAATTTTCAAATGTAACTACTAGAATGTGATACAATACACTATTGGGTGAAGTTTGGTTGACTTCTGCGCAGCGGTTTGGGAGTTAACATCAAAATTACATTTCTCGGCCATATCGCATAGATCTCACTGTGAAAAGGCTTAAATGGCTTTTTTGACCTAAGTTTGAGGATTGCGCTCAAATCAAATGTCCTAGAACCAAATTTCCACATGTAACTACTAGATTGTGATACAATACACTAATGGTTGAAGTTTGGTTGACTTCTGCGCAGCGGTTTGGGAGTGAACATCAAAATTACATTTCTCGGCCATATCGCATAGATCTCACTGTGAAAAGGCTTAAATGACTTTTTTTAATTAAGTTTGAAGATTGCGCTCAAATCAAATGTCCTAGAACTAAATTTCCAAATGTAACTACTAGATTGTGATAAAATACACTATTGGGTGAAGTTTGGTGGACTTCTGCGCAGCGGTTTGGGAGTTAACATCAAAATTACATTTCTCGGCCATATCGCATAGATCTCACTGTGAAAAGGCTTAAATGGCTTTTTTGACCTAAGTTTGAGGATTGCGCTCAAATCAAATGTCCTATAACCAAATTTCTACATGTAACTACTAGATTGTGATACAATACACTAATGGGTGAAGTTTGGTTGACTTCTGCGCAGCGGTTTGGGAGTTAACATCAAAATTACATTTCTCGGCCATATCGCATAGATCTCACTGTGAAAAGGCTTAAATGACTTTTTTAATTAAGTTTGATGATTGCGTTCAAACAAAATGTCCTAGAAAAAAATTTTCAAATGTAACTACTAGATTGTGATACAATACACTATTGGGTGAAGTTTGGTTGACTTCTGCGCAGCGGTTTGGGAGTTAACATCAAAATTACATTTCTCGGCCATATCGCATAGATCTCACTGTGAAAAGGCTTAAATGGCTTTTTTGACCTAAGTTTGAGGATTGCGCTCAAACCAAATGTCCTAGAACCAAATTTCCACATGTAACTACTAGAATGTGATACAATACACTATTGGGTGAAGTTTGGTTGACTTCTGCGCAGCGGTTTGGGAGTTAACATCAAAATTACATTTCTCGGCCATATCGCATAGTTCTCACTGTGAAAAGGCTTAAATGGCTTTTTTGACCTAAGTTTGAGGATTGCGCTCAAATCAAATGTCCTAGAACAAAATTTCCACATGTAACTACTAGATTGTGATACAATACACTAATGGGTGAAGTTTGGTTGACTTCTGCGCAGCGGTTTGGGAGTTAACATCAAAATTACATTTCTCGGCCATATCGCATAGATCTCACTGTGAAAAGGCTTAAATGGCTTTTTTGACCTAAGTTTGAGGATTGCGCTCAAATCAAATGTCCTAGAACCAAATTTCCACATGTAACTACTAGATTGTGATACAATACACTAATGGTTGAAGTTTGGTTGACTTCTGCGCAGCGGTTTGGGAGTGAACATCAAAATTACATTTCTCGGCCATATCGCATAGATCTCACTGTGAAAAGGCTTAAATGACTTTTTTTAATTAAGTTTGAAGATTGCGCTCAAATCAAATGTCCTAGAACTAAATTTCCAAATGTAACTACTAGATTGTGATAAAATACACTATTGGGTGAAGTTTGGTTGACTTCTGCGCAGCGGTTTGGGAGTTAACATCAAAATTACATTTCTCGGCCATATCGCATAGATCTCACTGTGAAAAGGCTTAAATGGCTTTTTTGACCTAAGTTTGAGGATTGCGCTCAAATCAAATGTCCTATAACCAAATTTCCACATGTAACTACTAGATTGTGATACAATACACTAATGGGTGAAGTTTGGTTGACTTCTGCGCAGCGGTTTGGGAGTTAACATCAAAATTACATTTCTCGGCCATATCGCATAGATCTCACTGTGAAAAGGCTTAAATGACTTTTTTAATTAAGTTTGATGATTGCGTTCAAACAAAATGTCCTAGAAAAAAATTTTCAAATGTAACTACTAGATTGTGATACAATACACTATTGGGTGAAGTTTGGTTGACTTCTGCGCAGCGGTTTGGGAATTTACATCAAAATTACATTTCTCGGCCATATCGCATAGATCTCACTGTGAAAAGGCTTAAATGACTTTTTTAATTAAGTTTAATGATTGCGCTCAAACCAAATGTCCTAGAACGAAATTTTCAAATGTAACTACTAGAATGTGATACAATACACTATTGGGTGAAGTTTAGTTGACTTCTGCGCAGCGGTTTGGGAGTTAACATCAAAATTACATTTCTCGGCCATATCGCATAGATCTCACTGTGAAAAGGCTTAAATGGCTTTTTTGACCTAAGTTTAATGATTGCGCTCAAACCAAATGTCCTAGAACAAAATTTTCAAATGTAACTACTAGAATGTGATACAATACACTATTGGGTGAAGTTTGGTTGACTTCTGCGCAGCGGTTTGGGAGTTAACATCAAAATTACATTTCTCGGCCATATCGCATAGATCTCACTGTGAAAAGGCTTAAATGGCTTTTTTGACCTAAGTTTGAGGATTGCGCTCAAATCAAATGTCCTAGAACCAAATTTCCACATGTAACTACTAGATTGTGATACAATACACTAATGGGTGAAGTTTAGTTGACTTCTGCGCAGCGGTTTGGGAGTTAACATCAAAATTACATTTCTCGGCCATATCGCATAGATCTCACTGTGAAAAGGCTTAAATGACTTTTTTAATTAAGTTTGATGATTGCGTTCAAACAAAATGTCCTAGAACAAAATTTTCAAATGTAACTACTAGATTGTGATACAATACACTATTGGGTGAAGTTTGGTTGACTTCTGCGCAGCGGTTTGGGAGTTAACATCAAAATTACATTTCTCGGCCATATCGCATAGATCTCACTGTGAAAAGGCTTAAATGGCTTTTTTGACCTAAGTTTGAGGATTGCGCTCAAATCAAATGTCCTAGAACCAAATTTCCACATGTAACTACTAGATTGTGATACAATACACTAATGGGTGAAGTTTGGTTTACTTCTGCGCAGCGGTTTGGGAGTTAACATCAAAATTACATTTCTCGGCCATATCGCATAGATCTCACTGTGAAAAGGCTTAAATGGTTTTTTGACCTAAGTTTAATAATTGCGCTCAAACCAAATGTCCTAGAACGAAATTTTCAAATGTAACTACTAGAATGTGATACAATACACTATTGGGTGAAGTTTGGTTGACTTCTGCGCAGCGGTTTAAGAGTTAACATCAAAATTACATTTCTCGGCCTTATCGCATAGATCTCACTGTGAAAAGGCTTAAATGGCTTTTTTGACCTAAGTTTGAGGATTGCGCTCAAATCAAATGTGCTAGAACCAAATTTCCACATGTAATTACTAGATTGTGATACAATACACTAATGGGTGAAGTTTGGTTGACTTCTGCGCAGCGGTTTGGGAGTTAACATCAAAATTACATTTCTCGGCCATATCGCATAGATCTCACTGTGAAAAGGCTTAAATGACTTTTTTAATTAAGTTTAATGATTGCGCTCAAACCAAATGTCCTAGAACGAAATTTTCAAATGTAACTACTAGAATGTGATACAATACACTATTGGGTGAAGTTTGGTTGACTTCTGCGCAGCGGTTTGGGAGTTAACATCAAAATTACATTTCTCGGCCATATCGCATAGATCTCACTGTGAAAAGGCTTAAATGGCTTTTTTGACCTAAGTTTGAGGATTGCGCTCAAATCAAATGTCCTAGAACCAAATTTCCACATGTAACTACTAGATTGTGATACAATACACTAATGGTTGAAGTTTGGTTGACTTCTGCGCAGCGGTTTGGGAGTGAACATCAAAATTACATTTCTCGGCCATATCGCATAGATCTCACTGTGAAAAGGCTTAAATGACTTTTTTTAATTAAGTTTGAAGATTGCGCTCAAATCAAATGTCCTAGAACTAAATTTCCAAATGTAACTACTAGATTGTGATAAAATACACTATTGGGTGAAGTTTGGTTGACTTCTACGCAGCGGTTTGGGAGTTAACATCAAAATTACATTTCTCGGCCATATCGCATAGATCTCACTGTGAAAAGGCTTAAATGGCTTTTTTGACCTAAGTTTGAGGATTGCGCTCAAATCAAATGTCCTATAACCAAATTTCCACATGTAACTACTAGATTGTGATACAATACACTAATGGGTGAAGTTTGGTTGACTTCTGCGCAGCGGTTTGGGAGTTAACATCAAAATTACATTTCTCGGCCATATCGCATAGATCTCACTGTGAAAAGGCTTAAATGACTTTTTTAATTAAGTTTGATGATTGCGTTCAAACAAAATGTCCTAGAAAAAAATTTTCAAATGTAACTACTAGACTGTGATACAATACACTATTGGGTGAAGTTTGGTTGACTTCTGCGCAGCGGTTTGGGAGTTAACATCAAAATTACATTTCTCGGCCATATCGCATAGATCTCACTGTGAAAAGGCTTAAATGGCTTTTTTGACCTAAGTTTGAGGATTGCGCTCAAATCAAATGTCCTAGAACGAAATTTTCAAATGTAACTACTAGAATGTGATACAATACACTATTGGGTGAAGTTTAGTTGACTTCTGCGCAGCGGTTTGGGAGTTAACATCAAAATTACATTTCTCGGCCATATCGCATAGATCTCACTGTGAAAAGGCTTAAATGGCTTTTTTGACCTAAGTTTAATGATTGCGCTCAAACCAAATGTCCTAGAACAAAATTTTCAAATGTAACTACTAGAATGTGATACAATACACTATTGGGTGAAGTTTGGTTGACTTCTGCGCAGCGGTTTGGGAGTTAACATCAAAATTACATTTCTCGGCCATATCGCATAGATCTCACTGTGAAAAGGCTTAAATGGCTTTTTTGACCTAAGTTTGAGGATTGCGCTCAAATCAAATGTCCTAGAACCAAATTTCCACATGTAACTACTAGATTGTGATACAATACACTAATGGTTGAAGTTTGGTTGACTTCTGCGCAGCGGTTTGGAAGTGAACATCAAAATTACATTTCTCGGCCATATCGCATAGATCTCACTGTGAAAAGGCTTAAATAACTTTTTTTAATTAAGTTTGAAGATTGCGCTCAAATCAAATGTCCTAGAACTAAATTTCCAAATGTAACTACTAGATTGTGATAAAATACACTATTGGGTGTAGTTTGGTTGACTTCTGCGCAGCGGTTTGGGAGTTAACATCAAAATTACATTTCTCGGCCATATCGCATAGATCTCACTGTGAAAAGGCTTAAATGGCTTTTTTGACCTAAGTTTGAGGATTGCGCTCAAATCAAATGTCCTATAACCAAATTTCCACATGTAACTACTAGATTGTGATACAATACACTAATGGGTGAAGTTTGGTTGACTTCTGCGCAGCGGTTTGGGAGTTAACATCAAAATTACATTTCTCGGCCATATCGCATAGATCTCACTGTGAAAAGGCTTAAATGACTTTTTTAATTAAGTTTGATGATTGCGTTCAAACAAAATGTCCTAGAAAAAAATTTTCAAATGTAACTACTAGATTGTGATACAATACACTATTGGGTGAAGTTTGGTTGACTTCTGCGCAGCGGTTTGGGAGTTAACATCAAAATTACATTTCTCGGCCATATCGCATAGATCTCACTGTGAAAAGGCTTAAATGGCTTTTTTGACCTAAGTTTGAGGATTGCGCTCAAATCAAATGTCCTAGAACCAAATTTCCACATGTAACTACTAGATTGTGATACAATACACTAATGGGTGAAGTTTAGTTGACTTCTGCGCAGCGGTTTGGGAGTTAACATCAAAATTACATTTCTCGGCCATATCGCATAGATCTCACTGTGAAAAGGCTTAAATGACTTTTTTAATTAAGTTTGATGATTGCGTTCAAACAAAATGTCCTAGAAAAAAATTTTCAAATGTAACTACTAGATTGTGATACAATACACTATTGGGTGAAGTTTGGTTGACTTCTGCGCAGCGGTTTGGGAGTTAACATCAAAATTACATTTCCCGGCCATATCGCATAGATCTCACTGTGAAAAGGCTTAAATGGCTTTTTTGACCTAAGTTTGAGGATTGCGCTCAAATCAAATGTCCTAGAACGAAATTTTCAAATGTAACTACTAGAATGTGATACAATACACTATTGGGTGAAGTTTAGTTGACTTCTGCGCAGCGGTTTGGGAGTTAACATCAAAATTACATTTCTCGGCCATATCGCATAGATCTTACTGTGAAAAGGCTTAAATGGCTTTTTTGACCTAAGTTTAATGATTGCGCTCAAACCAAATGTCCTAGAACAAAATTTTCAAATGTAACTACTAGAATGTGATACAATACACTATTGGGTGAAGTTTGGTTGACTTCTGCGCAGCGGTTTGGGAGTTAACATCAAAATTACATTTCTCGGCCATATCGCATAGATCTCACTGTGAAAAGGCTTAAATGGCTTTTTTGACCTAAGTTTGAGGATTGCGCTCAAATCAAATGTCCTAGAACCAAATTTCCACATGTAACTACTAGATTGTGATACAATACACTAATGGGTGAAGTTTAGTTGACTTCTGCGCAGCGGTTTGGGAGTTAACATCAAAATTACATTTCTCGGCCATATCGCATAGATCTCACTGTGAAAAGGCTTAAATGACTTTTTTAATTAAGTTTGATGATTGCGTTCAAACAAAATGTCCTAGAACAAAATTTTCAAATGTAACTACTAGATTGTGATACAATACACTATTGGGTGAAGTTTGGTTGACTTCTGCGCAGCGGTTTGGGAGTTAACATCAAAATTACATTTCTCGGCCATATCGCATAGATCTCACTGTGAAAAGGCTTAAATGGCTTTTTTGACCTAAGTTTGAGGATTGCGCTCAAATCAAATGTCCTAGAACCAAATTTCCACATGTAACTACTAGATTGTGATACAATACACTAATGGGTGAAGTTTGGTTTACTTCTGCGCAGCGGTTTGGGAGTTAACATCAAAATTACATTTCTCGGCCATATCGCATAGATCTCACTGTGAAAAGGCTTAAATGGCTTTTTTGACCTAAGTTTAATAATTGCGCTCAAACCAAATGTCCTAGAACGAAATTTTCAAATGTAACTACTAGATTGTGATAAAATACACTATTGGGTGTAGTTTGGTTGACTTCTGCGCAGCGGTTTGGGAGTTAACATCAAAATTACATTTCTCGGCCATATCGCATAGATCTCACTGTGAAAAGGCTTAAATGGCTTTTTTGACCTAAGTTTGAGGATTGCGCTCAAATCAAATGTCCTATAACCAAATTTCCACATGTAACTACTAGATTGTGATACAATACACTAATGGGTGAAGTTTGGTTGACTTCTGCGCAGCGGTTTGGGAGTTAACATCAAAATTACATTTCTCGGCCATATCGCATAGATCTCACTGTGAAAAGGCTTAAATGACTTTTTTAATTAAGTTTGATGATTGCGTTCAAACAAAATGTCCTAGAAAAAATTTTTCAAATGTAACTACTAGATTGTGATACAATACACTATTGGGTGAAGTTTGGTTGACTTCTGCGCAGCGGTTTGGGAGTTAACATCAAAATTACATTTCTCGGCCATATCGCATAGATCTCACTGTGAAAAGGCTTAAATGGCTTTTTTGACCTAAGTTTGAGGATTGCGCTCAAATCAAATGTCCTAGAACCAAATTTCCACATGTAACTACTAGATTGTGATACAATACACTAATGGGTGAAGTTTAGTTGACTTCTGCGCAGCGGTTTGGGAGTTAACATCAAAATTACATTTCTCGGCCATATCGCATAGATCTCACTGTGAAAAGGCTTAAATGACTTTTTTAATTAAGTTTGATGATTGCGTTCAAACAAAATGTCCTAGAAAAAAATTTTCAAATGTAACTACTAGATTGTGATACAATACACTATTGGGTGAAGTTTGGTTGACTTCTGCGCAGCGGTTTGGGAGTTAACATCAAAATTACATTTCTCGGCCATATCGCATAGATCTCACTGTGAAAAGGCTTAAATGGCTTTTTTGACCTAAGTTTGAGGATTGCGCTCAAATCAAATGTCCTAGAACCAAATTTCCACATGTAACTACTAGATTGTGATACAATACACTAATGGGTGAAGTTTAGTTGACTTCTGCGCAGCGGTTTGGGAGTTAACATCAAAATTACATTTCTCGGCCATATCGCATAGATCTCACTGTGAAAAGGCTTAAATGACTTTTTTAATTAAGTTTGATGATTGCGTTCAAACAAAATGTCCTAGAACAAAATTTTCAAATGTAACTACTAGATTGTGATACAATACACTATTGGGTGAAGTTTGGTTGACTTCTGCGCAGCGGTTTGGGAGTTAACATCAAAATTACATTTCTCGGCCATATCGCATAGATCTCACTGTGAAAAGGCTTAAATGGCTTTTTTGACCTAAGTTTGAGGATTGCGCTCAAATCAAATGTCCTAGAACCAAATTTCCACATGTAATTACTAGATTGTGATACAATACACTAATGGGTGAAGTTTGGTTGACTTCTGCGCAGCGGTTTGGGAGTTAACATCAAAATTACATTTCTCGGCCATATCGCATAGATCTCACTGTGAAAAGGCTTAAATGACTTTTTTAATTAAGTTTGATGATTGCGTTCAAACAAAATGTCCTAGAAAAAAATTTTCAAATGTAACTACTAGATTGTGATACAATACACTATTGGGTGAAGTTTGGTTGACTTCTGCGAAGCGGTTTGGGAGTTAACATCAAAATTACATTTCTCGGCCATATCGCATAGATCTCACTGTGAAAAAACTTAGATGGCTTTTTTGACCTAAGTTTGAGGATTGCGCTCAAACCAAATGTCCTATAACCAAATTTCCACATGTAACTACTAGAATGTGATACAATACACTATTGGGTGAAGTTTGGTTGACTTCTGCGCAGCGGTTTGGGAGTTAACATCAAAATTACATTTCTCGGCCATATCGCATAGATCTCACTGTGAAAAGGCTTAAATGGCTTTTTTGACCTAAGTTTGAGGATTGCGCTCAAATCAAATGTCCTAGAACCAAATTTCCACATGTAATTACTAGATTGTGATACAATACACTAATGGGTGAAGTTTGGTTGACTTCTGCGCAGCGGTTTGGGAGTTAACATCAAAATTACATTTCTCGGCCATATCGCATAGATCTCACTGTGAAAAGGCTTAAATGACTTTTTTGACCTAAGTTTGAGGATTGCGCTCAAATCAAATGTCCTAGAACCAAATTTCCACATGTAACTACTAGATTGTGATACAATACACTAATGGTTGAAGTTTGGTTGACTTCTGCGCAGCGGTTTGGGAGTGAACATCAAAATTACATTTCTCGGCCATATCGCATAGATCTCACTGTGAAAAGGCTTAAATGACTTTTTTTAATTAAGTTTGAAGATTGCGCTCAAATCAAATGTCCTAGAACTAAATTTCCAAATGTAACTACTATATTGTGATAAAATACACTATTGGGTGAAGTTTGGTTGACTTCTGCGCAGCGGTTTGGGAGTTAACATCAAAATTACATTTCTCGGCCATATCGCATAGATCTCACTGTGAAAAGGCTTAAATGGCTTTTTTGACCTAAGTTTGAGGATTGCGCTCAAATCAAATGTCCTATAACCAAATTTCCACATGTAACTACTAGATTGTGATACAATACACTAATAGGTGAAGTTTGGTTGACTTCTGCGCAGCGGTTTGGGAGTTAACATCAAAATTACATTTCTCGGCCATATCGCATAGATCTCACTGTGAAAAGGCTTAAATGGCTTTTTTGACCTAAGTTTGAGGATTGCGCTCAAATCAAATGTCCTAGAACCAAATTTCCACATGTAACTACTAGATTGTGATACAATACACTATTGGGTGAAGTTTGGTTTACTTCTGCGCAGCGGTTTGGGAGTTAACATCAAAATTACATTTCTCGGCCATCTCGCATAGATCTCACTATGAAAAGGCTTAAATGGCTTTTTTGACCTAAGTTTAATAATTGCGCTCAAACCAAATGTCCTAGAACGAAATTTTCAAATGTAACTACTAGAATGTGATACAATACACTATTGGGTGAAGTTTGGTTGACTTCTGCGCAGCGGTTTGGGAGTTAACATCAAAATTACATTTCTCGGCCATATCGCATAGATCTCACTGTGAAAAGGCTTAAATGGCTTTTTTGACCTAAGTTTGAGGATTGCGCTCAAATCAAATGTCCTAGAACCAAATTTCCACATGTAACTACTAGATTGTGATACAATACACTAATGGGTGAAGTTTAGTTGACTTCTGCGCAGCGGTTTGGGAGTTAACATCAAAATTACATTTCTCGGCCATATCGCATAGATCTCACTGTGAAAAGGCTTAAATGACTTTTTTAATTAAGTTTGATGATTGCGTTCAAACAAAATGTCCTAGAACAAAATTTTTTAATGTAACTACTAGATTGTGATACAATACACTATTGGGTGAAGTTTGGTTGACTTCTGCGCAGCGGTTTGGGAGTTAACATCAAAATTACATTTCTCGGCCATATCGCATAGATCTCACTGTGAAAAGGCTTAAATGGCTTTTTTGACCTAAGTTTGAGGATTGCGCTCAAATCAAATGTCCTATAACCAAATTTCCACATGTAACTACTAGATTGTGATACAATACACTAATGGGTGAAGTTTGGTTGACTTCTGCGCAGCGGTTTGGGAGTTAACATCAAAATTACATTTCTCGGCCATATCGCATAGATCTCACTGTGAAAAGGCTTAAATGACTTTTTTAATTAAGTTTGATGATTGCGTTCAAACAAAATGTCCTAGAAAAAAAGTTTTCAAATGTAACTACTAGATTGTGATACAATACACTATTGGGTGAAGTTTGGTTGACTTCTGCGCAGCGGTTTGGGAGTTAACATCAAAATTACATTTCTCGGCCATATCGCATAGATCTCACTGTGAAAAGGCTTAAATGGCTTTTTTGACCTAAGTTTGAGGATTGCGCTCAAACCAAATGTCCTAGAACCAAATTTCCACATGTAACTACTAGAATGTGATACAATACACTATTGGGTGAAGTTTGGTTGACTTCTGCGCAGCGGTTTGGGAGTTAACATCAAAATTACATTTCTCGGCCATATCGCATAGTTCTCACTGTGAAAAGGCTTAAATGGCTTTTTTGACCTAAGTTTGAGGATTGCGCTCAAATCAAATGTCCTAGAACAAAATTTCCACATGTAACTACTAGATTGTGATACAATACACTAATGGGTGAAGTTTGGTTGACTTCTGCGCAGCGGTTTGGGAGTTAACATCAAAATTACATTTCTCGGCCATATCGCATAGATCTCACTGTGAAAAGGCTTAAATGGCTTTTTTGACCTAAGTTTGAGGATTGCGCTCAAATCAAATGTCCTAGAACCAAATTTCCACATGTAACTACTAGATTGTGATACAATACACTAATGGTTGAAGTTTGGTTGACTTCTGCGCAGCGGTTTGGGAGTGAACATCAAAATTACATTTCTCGGCCATATCGCATAGATCTCACTGTGAAAAGGCTTAAATGACTTTTTTTAATTAAGTTTGAAGATTGCGCTCAAATCAAATGTCCTAGAACTAAATTTCCAAATGTAACTACTAGATTGTGATAAAATACACTATTGGGTGAAGTTTGGTTGACTTCTGCGCAGCGGTTTGGGAGTTAAC
The DNA here is from genome assembly GCF_030265065.1 of Corythoichthys intestinalis. NCBI lineage: Eukaryota > Metazoa > Chordata > Actinopteri > Syngnathiformes > Syngnathidae > Corythoichthys > Corythoichthys intestinalis. The sequence goes on along the minus strand of NC_080405.1, from coordinate 2,566,328 downwards.
ATCAAAATTACATTTCTCGGCCATATCGCATATATCTCAATGTGAAAAGGCTTAAATGGCTTTTTTGACCTAAGTTTGAGGATTGCGCTCAAATCAAATGTCCTATAACCAAATTTCCACATGTAACTACTAGATTGTGATACAATACACTAATGGGTGAAGTTTGGTTGACTTCTGCGCAGCGGTTTGGGAGTTAACATCAAAATTACATTTCTCGGCCATATCGCATAGATCTCACTGTGAAAAGGCTTAAATGACTTTTTTAATTAAGTTTGATGATTGCGTTCAAACAAAATGTCCTAGAAAAAAATTTTCAAATGTAACTACTAGATTGTGATACAATACACTATTGGGTGAAGTTTGGTTGACTTCTGCGCAGCGGTTTGGGAGTTTACATCAAAATTACATTTCTCGGCCATATCGCATAGATCTCACTGTGAAAAGGCTTAAATGACTTTTTTAATTAAGTTTAATGATTGCGCTCAAACCAAATGTCCTAGAACGAAATTTTCAAATGTAACTACTAGAATGTGATACAATACACTATTGGGTGAAGTTTAGTTGACTTCTGCGCAGCGGTTTGGGAGTTAACATCAAAATTACATTTCTCGGCCATATCGCATAGATCTCACTGTGAAAAGGCTTAAATGGCTTTTTTGACCTAAGTTTAATGATTGCGCTCAAACCAAATGTCCTAGAACAAAATTTTCAAATGTAACTACTAGAATGTGATACAATACACTATTGGGTGAAGTTTGGTTGACTTCTGCGCAGCGGTTTGGGAGTTAACATCAAAATTACATTTCTCGGCCATATCGCATAGATCTCACTGTGAAAAGGCTTAAATGGCTTTTTTGACCTAAGTTTGAGGATTGCGCTCAAATCAAATGTCCTAGAACCAAATTTCCACATGTAACTACTAGATTGTGATACAATACACTAATGGGTGAAGTTTGGTTTACTTCTGCGCAGCGGTTTGGGAGTTAACATCAAAATTACATTTCTCGGCCATATCGCATAGATCTCACTGTGAAAAGGCTTAAATGGTTTTTTGACCTAAGTTTAATAATTGCGCTCAAACCAAATGTCCTAGAACGAAATTTTCAAATGTAACTACTAGAATGTGATACAATACACTATTGGGTGAAGTTTGGTTGACTTCTGCGCAGCGGTTTAAGAGTTAACATCAAAATTACATTTCTCGGCCTTATCGCATAGATCTCACTGTGAAAAGGCTTAAATGGCTTTTTTGACCTAAGTTTGAGGATTGCGCTCAAATCAAATGTGCTAGAACCAAATTTCCACATGTAATTACTAGATTGTGATACAATACACTAATGGGTGAAGTTTGGTTGACTTCTGCGCAGCGGTTTGGGAGTTAACATCAAAATTACATTTCTCGGCCATATCGCATAGATCTCACTGTGAAAAGGCTTAAATGACTTTTTTAATTAAGTTTAATGATTGCGCTCAAACCAAATGTCCTAGAACGAAATTTTCAAATGTAACTACTAGAATGTGATACAATACACTATTGGGTGAAGTTTGGTTGACTTCTGCGCAGCGGTTTGGGAGTTAACATCAAAATTACATTTCTCGGCCATATCGCATAGATCTCACTGTGAAAAGGCTTAAATGGCTTTTTTGACCTAAGTTTGAGGATTGCGCTCAAATCAAATGTCCTAGAACCAAATTTCCACATGTAACTACTAGATTGTGATACAATACACTAATGGTTGAAGTTTGGTTGACTTCTGCGCAGCGGTTTGGGAGTGAACATCAAAATTACATTTCTCGGCCATATCGCATAGATCTCACTGTGAAAAGGCTTAAATGACTTTTTTTAATTAAGTTTGAAGATTGCGCTCAAATCAAATGTCCTAGAACTAAATTTCCAAATGTAACTACTAGATTGTGATAAAATACACTATTGGGTGAAGTTTGGTTGACTTCTACGCAGCGGTTTGGGAGTTAACATCAAAATTACATTTCTCGGCCATATCGCATAGATCTCACTGTGAAAAGGCTTAAATGGCTTTTTTGACCTAAGTTTGAGGATTGCGCTCAAATCAAATGTCCTATAACCAAATTTCCACATGTAACTACTAGATTGTGATACAATACACTAATGGGTGAAGTTTGGTTGACTTCTGCGCAGCGGTTTGGGAGTTAACATCAAAATTACATTTCTCGGCCATATCGCATAGATCTCACTGTGAAAAGGCTTAAATGACTTTTTTAATTAAGTTTGATGATTGCGTTCAAACAAAATGTCCTAGAAAAAAATTTTCAAATGTAACTACTAGACTGTGATACAATACACTATTGGGTGAAGTTTGGTTGACTTCTGCGCAGCGGTTTGGGAGTTAACATCAAAATTACATTTCTCGGCCATATCGCATAGATCTCACTGTGAAAAGGCTTAAATGGCTTTTTTGACCTAAGTTTGAGGATTGCGCTCAAATCAAATGTCCTAGAACGAAATTTTCAAATGTAACTACTAGAATGTGATACAATACACTATTGGGTGAAGTTTAGTTGACTTCTGCGCAGCGGTTTGGGAGTTAACATCAAAATTACATTTCTCGGCCATATCGCATAGATCTCACTGTGAAAAGGCTTAAATGGCTTTTTTGACCTAAGTTTAATGATTGCGCTCAAACCAAATGTCCTAGAACAAAATTTTCAAATGTAACTACTAGAATGTGATACAATACACTATTGGGTGAAGTTTGGTTGACTTCTGCGCAGCGGTTTGGGAGTTAACATCAAAATTACATTTCTCGGCCATATCGCATAGATCTCACTGTGAAAAGGCTTAAATGGCTTTTTTGACCTAAGTTTGAGGATTGCGCTCAAATCAAATGTCCTAGAACCAAATTTCCACATGTAACTACTAGATTGTGATACAATACACTAATGGTTGAAGTTTGGTTGACTTCTGCGCAGCGGTTTGGAAGTGAACATCAAAATTACATTTCTCGGCCATATCGCATTTATCTCACTGTGAAAAGGCTTAAATGACTTTTTTTAATTAAGTTTGAAGATTGCGCTCAAATCAAATGTCCTAGAACTAAATTTCCAAATGTAACTACTAGATTGTGATAAAATACACTATTGGGTGTAGTTTGGTTGACTTCTGCGCAGCGGTTTGGGAGTTAACATCAAAATTACATTTCTCGGCCATATCGCATAGATCTCACTGTGAAAAGGCTTAAATGGCTTTTTTGACCTAAGTTTGAGGATTGCGCTCAAATCAAATGTCCTATAACCAAATTTCCACATGTAACTACTAGATTGTGATACAATACACTAATGGGTGAAATTTGGTTGACTTCTGCGCAGCGGTTTGGGAGTTAACATCAAAATTACATTTCTCGGCCATATCGCATAGATCTCACTGTGAAAAGGCTTAAATGACTTTTTTAATTAAGTTTGATGATTGCGTTCAAACAAAATGTCCTAGAAAAAAATTTTCAAATGTAACTACTAGATTGTGATACAATACACTATTGGGTGAAGTTTGGTTGACTTCTGCGCAGCGGTTTGGGAGTTAACATCAAAATTACATTTCTCGGCCATATCGCATAGATCTCACTGTGAAAAGGCTTAAATGGCTTTTTTGACCTAAGTTTGAGGATTGCGCTCAAATCAAATGTCCTAGAACCAAATTTCCACATGTAACTACTAGATTGTGATACAATACACTAATGGGTGAAGTTTAGTTGACTTCTGCGCAGCGGTTTGGGAGTTAACATCAAAATTACATTTCTCGGCCATATCGCATAGATCTCACTGTGAAAAGGCTTAAATGACTTTTTTAATTAAGTTTGATGATTGCGTTCAAACAAAATGTCCTAGAAAAAAATTTTCAAATGTAACTACTAGATTGTGATACAATACACTATTGGGTGAAGTTTGGTTGACTTCTGCGCAGCGGTTTGGGAGTTAACATCAAAATTACATTTCCCGGCCATATCGCATAGATCTCACTGTGAAAAGGCTTAAATGGCTTTTTTGACTTAAGTTTGAGGATTGCGCTCAAATCAAATGTCCTAGAACGAAATTTTCAAATGTAACTACTAGAATGTGATACAATACACTATTGGGTGAAGTTTAGTTGACTTCTGCGCAGCGGTTTGGGAGTTAACATCAAAATTACATTTCTCGGCCATATCGCATAGATCTCACTGTGAAAAGGCTTAAATGGCTTTTTTGACCTAAGTTTAATGATTGCGCTCAAACCAAATGTCCTAGAACAAAATTTTCAAATGTAACTACTAGAATGTGATACAATACACTATTGGGTGAAGTTTGGTTGACTTCTGCGCAGCGGTTTGGGAGTTAACATCAAAATTACATTTCTCGGCCATATCGCATAGATCTCACTGTGAAAAGGCTTAAATGGCTTTTTTGACCTAAGTTTGAGGATTGCGCTCAAATCAAATGTCCTAGAACCAAATTTCCACATGTAACTACTAGATTGTGATACAATACACTAATGGGTGAAGTTTAGTTGACTTCTGCGCAGCGGTTTGGGAGTTAACATCAAAATTACATTTCTCGGCCATATCGCATAGATCTCACTGTGAAAAGGCTTAAATGACTTTTTTAATTAAGTTTGATGATTGCGTTCAAACAAAATGTCCTAGAACAAAATTTTCAAATGTAACTACTAGATTGTGATACAATACACTATTGGGTGAAGTTTGGTTGACTTCTGCGCAGCGGTTTGGGAGTTAACATCAAAATTACATTTCTCGGCCATATCGCATAGATCTCACTGTGAAAAGGCTTAAATGGCTTTTTTGACCTAAGTTTGAGGATTGCGCTCAAATCAAATGTCCTAGAACCAAATTTCCACATGTAACTACTAGATTGTGATACAATACACTAATGGGTGAAGTTTGGTTTACTTCTGCGCAGCGGTTTGGGAGTTAACATCAAAATTACATTTCTCGGCCATATCGCATAGATCTCACTGTGAAAAGGCTTAAATGGCTTTTTTGACCCAAGTTTAATAATTGCGCTCAAACCAAATGTCCTAGAACGAAATTTTCAAATGTAACTACTAGAATGTGATACAATACACTATTGGGTGAAGTTTGGTTGACTTCTGCGCAGCGGTTTGGGAGTTAACATCAAAATTACATTTCTCGGCCTTATCGCATAGATCTCACTGTGAAAAGGCTTAAATGGCTTTTTTGACCTAAGTTTGAGGATTGCGCTCAAATCAAATGTCCTAGAACCAAATTTCCACATGTAATTACTAGATTGTGATACAATACACTAATGGGTGAAGTTTGGTTGACTTCTGCGCAGCGGTTTGGGAGTTAACATCAAAATTACATTTCTCGGCCATATCGCATAGATCTCACTGTGAAAAGGCTTAAATGGCTTTTTTGACCTAAGTTTGAGGATTGCGCTCAAATCAAATGTCCTATAACCAAATTTCCACATGTAACTACTAGATTGTGATACAATACACTAATGGGTGAAGTTTGGTTGACTTCTGCGCAGCGGTTTGGGAGTTAACATCAAAATTACATTTCTCGGCCATATCGCATAGATCTCACTGTGAAAAGGCTTAAATGACTTTTTTAATTAAGTTTGATGATTGCGTTCAAACAAAATGTCCTAGAAAAAAATTTTCAAATGTAACTACTAGATTGTGATACAATACACTATTGGGTGAAGTTTGGTTGACTTCTGCGAAGCGGTTTGGGAGTTAACATCAAAATTACATTTCTCGGCCATATCGCATAGATCTCACTGTGAAAAGGCTTAGATGGCTTTTTTGACCTAAGTTTGAGGATTGCGCTCAAACCAAATGTCCTATAACCAAATTTCCACATGTAACTACTAGAATGTGATACAATACACTATTGGGTGAAGTTTGGTTGACTTCTGCGCAGCGGTTTGGGAGTTAACATCAAAATTACATTTCTCGGCCATATCGCATAGATCTCACTGTGAAAAGGCTTAAATGGCTTTTTTGACCTAAGTTTGAGGATTGCGCTCAAATCAAATGTCCTAGAACCAAATTTCCACATGTAATTACTAGATTGTGATACAATACACTAATGGGTGAAGTTTGGTTGACTTCTGCGCAGCGGTTTGGGAGTTAACATCAAAATTACATTTCTCGGCCATATCGCATAGATCTCACTGTGAAAAGGCTTAAATGACTTTTTTGACCTAAGTTTGAGGATTGCGCTCAAATCAAATGTCCTAGAACCAAATTTCCACATGTAACTACTAGATTGTGATACAATACACTAATGGTTGAAGTTTGGTTGACTTCTGCGCAGCGGTTTGGGAGTGAACATCAAAATTACATTTCTCGGCCATATCGCATTGATCTCACTGTGAAAAGGCTTAAATGACTTTTTTTAATTAAGTTTGAAGATTGCGCTCAAATCAAATGTCCTAGAACTAAATTTCCAAATGTAACTACTAGATTGTGATAAAATACACTATTGGGTGAAGTTTGGTTGACTTCTGCGCAGCGGTTTGGGAGTTAACATCAAAATTACATTTCTCGGCCATATCGCATAGATCTCAATGTGAAAAGGCTTAAATGGCTTTTTTGACCTAAGTTTGAGGATTGCGCTCAAATCAAATGTCCTATAACCAAATTTCCACATGTAACTACTAGATTGTGATACAATACACTAATGGGTGAAGTTTGGTTGACTTCTGCGCAGCGGTTTGGGAGTTAACATCAAAATTACATTTCTCGGCCATATCGCATAGATCTCACTGTGAAAAGGCTTAAATGACTTTTTTAATTAAGTTTGATGATTGCGTTCAAACAAAATGTCCTAGAAAAAAATTTTCAAATGTAACTACTAGATTGTGATACAATACACTATTGGGTGAAGTTTGGTTGACTTCTGCGCAGCGGTTTGGGAGTTTACATCAAAATTACATTTCTCGGCCATATCGCATAGATCTCACTGTGAAAAGGCTTAAATGACTTTTTTAATTAAGTTTAATGATTGCGCTCAAACCAAATGTCCTAGAACGAAATTTTCAAATGTAACTACTAGAATGTGATACAATACACTATTGGGTGAAGTTTAGTTGACTTCTGCGCAGCGGTTTGGGAGTTAACATCAAAATTACATTTCTCGGCCATATCGCATAGATCTCACTGTGAAAAGGCTTAAATGGCTTTTTTGACCTAAGTTTAATGATTGCGCTCAAACCAAATGTCCTAGAACAAAATTTTCAAATGTAACTACTAGAATGTGATACAATACACTATTGGGTGAAGTTTGGTTGACTTCTGCGCAGCGGTTTGGGAGTTAACATCAAAATTACATTTCTCGGCCATATCGCATAGATCTCACTGTGAAAAGGCTTAAATGGCTTTTTTGACCTAAGTTTGAGGATTGCGCTCAAATCAAATGTCCTAGAACCAAATTTCCACATGTAACTACTAGATTGTGATACAATACACTAATGGGTGAAGTTTAGTTGACTTCTGCGCAGCGGTTTGGGAGTTAACATCAAAATTACATTTCTCGGCCATATCGCATAGATCTCACTGTGAAAAGGCTTAAATGACTTTTTTAATTAAGTTTGATGATTGCGTTCAAACAAAATGTCCTAGAACAAAATTTTCAAATGTAACTACTAGATTGTGATACAATACACTATTGGGTGAAGTTTGGTTGACTTCTGCGCAGCGGTTTGGGAGTTAACATCAAAATTACATTTCTCGGCCATATCGCATAGATCTCACTGTGAAAAGGCTTAAATGGCTTTTTTGACCTAAGTTTGAGGATTGCGCTCAAATCAAATGTCCTAGAACCAAATTTCCACATGTAATTACTAGATTGTGATACAATACACTAATGGGTGAAGTTTGGTTGACTTCTGCGCAGCGGTTTGGGAGTTAACATCAAAATTACATTTCTCGGCCATATCGCATAGATCTCACTGTGAAAAGGCTTAAATGACTTTTTTAATTAAGTTTGATGATTGCGTTCAAACAAAATGTCCTAGAAAAAAATTTTCAAATGTAACTACTAGATTGTGATACAATACACTATTGGGTGAAGTTTGGTTGACTTCTGCGAAGCGGTTTGGGAGTTAACATCAAAATTACATTTCTCGGCCATATCGCATAGATCTCACTGTGAAAAAACTTAGATGGCTTTTTTGACCTAAGTTTGAGGATTGCGCTCAAACCAAATGTCCTATAACCAAATTTCCACATGTAATTACTAGATCGTGATACAATACACTAATGGGTGAAGTTTGGTTGACTTCTGCGCAGCGGTTTGGGAGTTAACATCAAAATTACATTTCTCGGCCATATCGCATAGATCTCACTGTGAAAAGGCTTAAATGACTTTTTTGACCTAAGTTTGAGGATTGCGCTCAAATCAAATGTCCTAGAACCAAATTTCCACATGTAACTACTAGATTGTGATACAATACACTAATGGTTGAAGTTTGGTTGACTTCTGCGCAGCGGTTTGGGAGTGAACATCAAAATTACATTTCTCGGCCATATCGCATAGATCTCACTGTGAAAAGGCTTAAATGACTTTTTTTAATTAAGTTTGAAGATTGCGCTCAAATCAAATGTCCTAGAACTAAATTTCCAAATGTAACTACTATATTGTGATAAAATACACTATTGGGTGAAGTTTGGTTGACTTCTGCGCAGCGGTTTGGGAGTTAACATCAAAATTACATTTCTCGGCCATATCGCATAGATCTCACTGTGAAAAGGCTTAAATGGCTTTTTTGACCTAAGTTTGAGGATTGCGCTCAAATCAAATGTCCTATAACCAAATTTCCACATGTAACTACTAGATTGTGATACAATACACTAATAGGTGAAGTTTGGTTGACTTCTGCGCAGCGGTTTGGGAGTTAACATCAAAATTACATTTCTCGGCCATATCGCATAGATCTCACTGTGAAAAGGCTTAAATGGCTTTTTTGACCTAAGTTTGAGGATTGCGCTCAAATCAAATGTCCTAGAACCAAATTTCCACATGTAACTACTAGATTGTGATACAATACACTATTGGGTGAAGTTTGGTTTACTTCTGCGCAGCGGTTTGGGAGTTAACATCAAAATTACATTTCTCGGCCATCTCGCATAGATCTCACTATGAAAAGGCTTAAATGGCTTTTTTGACCTAAGTTTAATAATTGCGCTCAAACCAAATGTCCTAGAACGAAATTTTCAAATGTAACTACTAGAATGTGATACAATACACTATTGGGTGAAGTTTGGTTGACTTCTGCGCAGCGGTTTGGGAGTTAACATCAAAATTACATTTCTCGGCCATATCGCATAGATCTCACTGTGAAAAGGCTTAAATGGCTTTTTTGACCTAAGTTTGAGGATTGCGCTCAAATCAAATGTCCTAGAACCAAATTTCCACATGTAACTACTAGATTGTGATACAATACACTAATGGGTGAAGTTTAGTTGACTTCTGCGCAGCGGTTTGGGAGTTAACATCAAAATTACATTTCTCGGCCATATCGCATAGATCTCACTGTGAAAAGGCTTAAATGACTTTTTTAATTAAGTTTGATGATTGCGTTCAAACAAAATGTCCTAGAACAAAATTTTTTAATGTAACTACTAGATTGTGATACAATACACTATTGGGTGAAGTTTGGTTGACTTCTGCGCAGCGGTTTGGGAGTTAACATCAAAATTACATTTCTCGGCCATATCGCATAGATCTCACTGTGAAAAGGCTTAAATGGCTTTTTTGACCTAAGTTTGAGGATTGCGCTCAAATCAAATGTCCTATAACCAAATTTCCACATGTAACTACTAGATTGTGATACAATACACTAATGGGTGAAGTTTGGTTGACTTCTGCGCAGCGGTTTGGGAGTTAACATCAAAATTACATTTCTCGGCCATATCGCATAGATCTCACTGTGAAAAGGCTTAAATGACTTTTTTAATTAAGTTTGATGATTGCGTTCAAACAAAATGTCCTAGAAAAAAAGTTTTCAAATGTAACTACTAGATTGTGATACAATACACTATTGGGTGAAGTTTGGTTGACTTCTGCGCAGCGGTTTGGGAGTTAACATCAAAATTACATTTCTCGGCCATATCGCATAGATCTCACTGTGAAAAGGCTTAAATGGCTTTTTTGACCTAAGTTTGAGGATTGCGCTCAAACCAAATGTCCTAGAACCAAATTTCCACATGTAACTACTAGAATGTGATACAATACACTATTGGGTGAAGTTTGGTTGACTTCTGCGCAGCGGTTTGGGAGTTAACATCAAAATTACATTTCTCGGCCATATCGCATAGTTCTCACTGTGAAAAGGCTTAAATGGCTTTTTTGACCTAAGTTTGAGGATTGCGCTCAAATCAAATGTCCTAGAACAAAATTTCCACATGTAACTACTAGATTGTGATACAATACACTAATGGGTGAAGTTTGGTTGACTTCTGCGCAGCGGTTTGGGAGTTAACATCAAAATTACATTTCTCGGCCATATCGCATAGATCTCACTGTGAAAAGGCTTAAATGACTTTTTTTAATTAAGTTTGAAGATTGCGCTCAAATCAAATGTCCTAGAACTAAATTTCCAAATGTAACTACTAGATTGTGATAAAATACACTATTGGGTGAAGTTTGGTTGACTTCTGCGCAGCGGTTTGGGAGTTAACATCAAAATTACATTTCTCGGCCATATCGCATATATCTCAATGTGAAAAGGCTTAAATGGCTTTTTTGACCTAAGTTTGAGGATTGCGCTCAAATCAAATGTCCTATAACCAAATTTCCACATGTAACTACTAGATTGTGATACAATACACTAATGGGTGAAGTTTGGTTGACTTCTGCGCAGCGGTTTGGGAGTTAACATCAAAATTACATTTCTCGGCCATATCGCATAGATCTCACTGTGAAAAGGCTTGAATGACTTTTTTAATTAAGTTTGATGATTGCGTTCAAACAAAATGTCCTAGAAAAAAATTTTCAAATGTAACTACTAGATTGTGATACAATACACTATTGGGTGAAGTTTGGTTGACTTCTGCGCAGCGGTTTGGGAGTTTACATCAAAATTACATTTCTCGGCCATATCGCATAGATCTCACTGTGAAAAGGCTTAAATGACTTTTTTAATTAAGTTTAATGATTGCGCTCAAACCAAATGTCCTAGAACGAAATTTTCAAATGTAACTACTAGAATGTGATACAATACACTATTGGGTGAAGTTTAGTTGACTTCTGCGCAGCGGTTTGGGAGTTAACATCAAAATTACATTTCTCGGCCATATCGCATAGATCTCACTGTGAAAAGGCTTAAATGGCTTTTTTGACCTAAGTTTAATGATTGCGCTCAAACCAAATGTCCTAGAACAAAATTTTCAAATGTAACTACTAGAATGTGATACAATACACTATTGGGTGAAGTTTGGTTGACTTCTGCGCAGCGGTTTGGGAGTTAACATCAAAATTACATTTCTCGGCCATATCGCATAGATCTCACTGTGAAAAGGCTTAAATGGCTTTTTTGACCTAAGTTTGAGGATTGCGCTCAAATCAAATGTCCTAGAACCAAATTTCCACATGTAACTACTAGATTGTGATACAATACACTAATGGGTGAAGTTTGGTTTACTTCTGCGCAGCGGTTTGGGAGTTAACATCAAAATTACATTTCTCGGCCATATCGCATAGATCTCACTGTGAAAAGGCTTAAATGGTTTTTTGACCTAAGTTTAATAATTGCGCTCAAACCAAATGTCCTAGAACGAAATTTTCAAATGTAACTACTAGAATGTGATACAATACACTATTGGGTGAAGTTTGGTTGACTTCTGCGCAGCGGTTTAAGAGTTAACATCAAAATTACATTTCTCGGCCTTATCGCATAGATCTCACTGTGAAAAGGCTTAAATGGCTTTTTTGACCTAAGTTTGAGGATTGCGCTCAAATCAAATGTGCTAGAACCAAATTTCCACATGTAATTACTAGATTGTGATACAATACACTAATGGGTGAAGTTTGGTTGACTTCTGCGCAGCGGTTTGGGAGTTAACATCAAAATTACATTTCTCGGCCATATCGCATAGATCTCACTGTGAAAAGGCTTAAATGACTTTTTTAATTAAGTTTAATGATTGCGCTCAAACCAAATGTCCTAGAACGAAATTTTCAAATGTAACTACTAGAATGTGATACAATACACTATTGGGTGAAGTTTGGTTGACTTCTGCGCAGCGGTTTGGGAGTTAACATCAAAATTACATTTCTCGGCCATATCGCATAGATCTCACTGTGAAAAGGCTTAAATGGCTTTTTTGACCTAAGTTTGAGGATTGCGCTCAAATCAAATGTCCTAGAACCAAATTTCCACATGTAACTACTAGATTGTGATACAATACACTAATGGTTGAAGTTTGGTTGACTTCTGCGCAGCGGTTTGGGAGTGAACATCAAAATTACATTTCTCGGCCATATCGCATAGATCTCACTGTGAAAAGGCTTAAATGACTTTTTTTAATTAAGTTTGAAGATTGCGCTCAAATCAAATGTCCTAGAACTAAATTTCCAAATGTAACTACTAGATTGTGATAAAATACACTATTGGGTGAAGTTTGGTTGACTTCTACGCAGCGGTTTGGGAGTTAACATCAAAATTACATTTCTCGGCCATATCGCATAGATCTCACTGTGAAAAGGCTTAAATGGCTTTTTTGACCTAAGTTTGAGGATTGCGCTCAAATCAAATGTCCTATAACCAAATTTCCACATGTAACTACTAGATTGTGATACAATACACTAATGGGTGAAGTTTGGTTGACTTCTGCGCAGCGGTTTGGGAGTTAACATCAAAATTACATTTCTCGGCCATATCGCATAGATCTCACTGTGAAAAGGCTTAAATGACTTTTTTAATTAAGTTTGATGATTGCGTTCAAACAAAATGTCCTAGAAAAAAATTTTCAAATGTAACTACTAGACTGTGATACAATACACTATTGGGTGAAGTTTGGTTGACTTCTGCGCAGCGGTTTGGGAGTTAACATCAAAATTACATTTCTCGGCCATATCGCATAGATCTCACTGTGAAAAGGCTTAAATGGCTTTTTTGACCTAAGTTTGAGGATTGCGCTCAAATCAAATGTCCTAGAACGAAATTTTCAAATGTAACTACTAGAATGTGATACAATACACTATTGGGTGAAGTTTAGTTGACTTCTGCGCAGCGGTTTGGGAGTTAACATCAAAATTACATTTCTCGGCCATATCGCATAGATCTCACTGTGAAAAGGCTTAAATGGCTTTTTTGACCTAAGTTTAATGATTGCGCTCAAACCAAATGTCCTAGAACAAAATTTTCAAATGTAACTACTAGAATGTGATACAATACACTATTGGGTGAAGTTTGGTTGACTTCTGCGCAGCGGTTTGGGAGTTAACATCAAAATTACATTTCTCGGCCATATCGCATAGATCTCACTGTGAAAAGGCTTAAATGGCTTTTTTGACCTAAGTTTGAGGATTGCGCTCAAATCAAATGTCCTAGAACCAAATTTCCACATGTAACTACTAGATTGTGATACAATACACTAATGGGTGAAGTTTAGTTGACTTCTGCGCAGCGGTTTGGGAGTTAACATCAAAATTACATTTCTCGGCCATATCGCATAGATCTCACTGTGAAAAGGCTTAAATGACTTTTTTAATTAAGTTTGATGATTGCGTTCAAACAAAATGTCCTAGAACAAAATTTTCAAATGTAACTACTAGATTGTGATACAATACACTATTGGGTGAAGTTTGGTTGACTTCTGCGCAGCGGTTTGGGAGTTAACATCAAAATTACATTTCTCGGCCATATCGCATAGATCTCACTGTGAAAAGGCTTAAATGGCTTTTTTGACCTAAGTTTGAGGATTGCGCTCAAATCAAATGTCCTAGAACCAAATTTCCACATGTAACTACTAGATTGTGATACAATACACTAATGGGTGAAGTTTGGTTTACTTCTGCGCAGCGGTTTGGGAGTTAACATCAAAATTACATTTCTCGGCCATATCGCATAGATCTCACTGTGAAAAGGCTTAAATGGCTTTTTTGACCCAAGTTTAATAATTGCGCTCAAACCAAATGTCCTAGAACGAAATTTTCAAATGTAACTACTAGAATGTGATACAATACACTATTGGGTGAAGTTTGGTTGACTTCTGCGCAGCGGTTTGGGAGTTAACATCAAAATTACATTTCTCGGCCTTATCGCATAGATCTCACTGTGAAAAGGCTTAAATGGCTTTTTTGACCTAAGTTTGAGGATTGCGCTCAAATCAAATGTCCTAGAACCAAATTTCCACATGTAATTACTAGATTGTGATACAATACACTAATGGGTGAAGTTTGGTTGACTTCTGCGCAGCGGTTTGGGAGTTAACATCAAAATTACATTTCTCGGCCATATCGCATAGATCTCACTGTGAAAAGGCTTAAATGGCTTTTTTGACCTAAGTTTGAGGATTGCGCTCAAATCAAATGTCCTATAACCAAATTTCCACATGTAACTACTAGATTGTGATACAATACACTAATGGGTGAAGTTTGGTTGACTTCTGCGCAGCGGTTTGGGAGTTAACATCAAAATTACATTTCTCGGCCATATCGCATAGATCTCACTGTGAAAAGGCTTAAATGACTTTTTTAATTAAGTTTGATGATTGCGTTCAAACAAAATGTCCTAGAAAAAAATTTTCAAATGTAACTACTAGATTGTGATACAATACACTATTGGGTGAAGTTTGGTTGACTTCTGCGAAGCGGTTTGGGAGTTAACATCAAAATTACATTTCTCGGCCATATCGCATAGATCTCACTGTGAAAAGGCTTAGATGGCTTTTTTGACCTAAGTTTGAGGATTGCGCTCAAACCAAATGTCCTATAACCAAATTTCCACATGTAACTACTAGAATGTGATACAATACACTATTGGGTGAAGTTTGGTTGACTTCTGCGCAGCGGTTTGGGAGTTAACATCAAAATTACATTTCTCGGCCATATCGCATAGATCTCACTGTGAAAAGGCTTAAATGGCTTTTTTGACCTAAGTTTGAGGATTGCGCTCAAATCAAATGTCCTAGAACCAAATTTCCACATGTAATTACTAGATTGTGATACAATACACTAATGGGTGAAGTTTGGTTGACTTCTGCGCAGCGGTTTGGGAGTTAACATCAAAATTACATTTCTCGGCCATATCGCATAGATCTCACTGTGAAAAGGCTTAAATGACTTTTTTGACCTAAGTTTGAGGATTGCGCTCAAATCAAATGTCCTAGAACCAAATTTCCACATGTAACTACTAGATTGTGATACAATACACTAATGGTTGAAGTTTGGTTGACTTCTGCGCAGCGGTTTGGGAGTGAACATCAAAATTACATTTCTCGGCCATATCGCATTGATCTCACTGTGAAAAGGCTTAAATGACTTTTTTTAATTAAGTTTGAAGATTGCGCTCAAATCAAATGTCCTAGAACTAAATTTCCAAATGTAACTACTAGATTGTGATAAAATACACTATTGGGTGAAGTTTGGTTGACTTCTGCGCAGCGGTTTGGGAGTTAACATCAAAATTACATTTCTCGGCCATATCGCATAGATCTCAATGTGAAAAGGCTTAAATGGCTTTTTTGACCTAAGTTTGAGGATTGCGCTCAAATCAAATGTCCTATAACCAAATTTCCACATGTAACTACTAGATTGTGATACAATACACTAATGGGTGAAGTTTGGTTGACTTCTGCGCAGCGGTTTGGGAGTTAACATCAAAATTACATTTCTCGGCCATATCGCATAGATCTCACTGTGAAAAGGCTTAAATGACTTTTTTAATTAAGTTTGATGATTGCGTTCAAACAAAATGTCCTAGAAAAAAATTTTCAAATGTAACTACTAGATTGTGATACAATACACTATTGGGTGAAGTTTGGTTGACTTCTGCGCAGCGGTTTGGGAGTTTACATCAAAATTACATTTCTCGGCCATATCGCATAGATCTCACTGTGAAAAGGCTTAAATGACTTTTTTAATTAAGTTTAATGATTGCGCTCAAACCAAATGTCCTAGAACGAAATTTTCAAATGTAACTACTAGAATGTGATACAATACACTATTGGGTGAAGTTTAGTTGACTTCTGCGCAGCGGTTTGGGAGTTAACATCAAAATTACATTTCTCGGCCATATCGCATAGATCTCACTGTGAAAAGGCTTAAATGGCTTTTTTGACCTAAGTTTAATGATTGCGCTCAAACCAAATGTCCTAGAACAAAATTTTCAAATGTAACTACTAGAATGTGATACAATACACTATTGGGTGAAGTTTGGTTGACTTCTGCGCAGCGGTTTGGGAGTTAACATCAAAATTACATTTCTCGGCCATATCGCATAGATCTCACTGTGAAAAGGCTTAAATGGCTTTTTTGACCTAAGTTTGAGGATTGCGCTCAAATCAAATGTCCTAGAACCAAATTTCCACATGTAACTACTAGATTGTGATACAATACACTAATGGGTGAAGTTTAGTTGACTTCTGCGCAGCGGTTTGGGAGTTAACATCAAAATTACATTTCTCGGCCATATCGCATAGATCTCACTGTGAAAAGGCTTAAATGACTTTTTTAATTAAGTTTGATGATTGCGTTCAAACAAAATGTCCTAGAACAAAATTTTCAAATGTAACTACTAGATTGTGATACAATACACTATTGGGTGAAGTTTGGTTGACTTCTGCGCAGCGGTTTGGGAGTTAACATCAAAATTACATTTCTCGGCCATATCGCATAGATCTCACTGTGAAAAGGCTTAAATGGCTTTTTTGACCTAAGTTTGAGGATTGCGCTCAAATCAAATGTCCTAGAACCAAATTTCCACATGTAATTACTAGATTGTGATACAATACACTAATGGGTGAAGTTTGGTTGACTTCTGCGCAGCGGTTTGGGAGTTAACATCAAAATTACATTTCTCGGCCATATCGCATAGATCTCACTGTGAAAAGGCTTAAATGACTTTTTTAATTAAGTTTGATGATTGCGTTCAAACAAAATGTCCTAGAAAAAAATTTTCAAATGTAACTACTAGATTGTGATACAATACACTATTGGGTGAAGTTTGGTTGACTTCTGCGAAGCGGTTTGGGAGTTAACATCAAAATTACATTTCTCGGCCATATCGCATAGATCTCACTGTGAAAAAACTTAGATGGCTTTTTTGACCTAAGTTTGAGGATTGCGCTCAAACCAAATGTCCTATAACCAAATTTCCACATGTAATTACTAGATTGTGATACAATACACTAATGGGTGAAGTTTGGTTGACTTCTGCGCAGCGGTTTGGGAGTTAACATCAAAATTACATTTCTCGGCCATATCGCATAGATCTCACTGTGAAAAGGCTTAAATGACTTTTTTGACCTAAGTTTGAGGATTGCGCTCAAATCAAATGTCCTAGAACCAAATTTCCACATGTAACTACTAGATTGTGATACAATACACTAATGGTTGAAGTTTGGTTGACTTCTGCGCAGCGGTTTGGGAGTGAACATCAAAATTACATTTCTCGGCCATATCGCATAGATCTCACTGTGAAAAGGCTTAAATGACTTTTTTTAATTAAGTTTGAAGATTGCGCTCAAATCAAATGTCCTAGAACTAAATTTCCAAATGTAACTACTATATTGTGATAAAATACACTATTGGGTGAAGTTTGGTTGACTTCTGCGCAGCGGTTTGGGAGTTAACATCAAAATTACATTTCTCGGCCATATCGCATAGATCTCACTGTGAAAAGGCTTAAATGGCTTTTTTGACCTAAGTTTGAGGATTGCGCTCAAATCAAATGTCCTATAACCAAATTTCCACATGTAACTACTAGATTGTGATACAATACACTAATAGGTGAAGTTTGGTTGACTTCTGCGCAGCGGTTTGGGAGTTAACATCAAAATTACATTTCTCGGCCATATCGCATAGATCTCACTGTGAAAAGGCTTAAATGGCTTTTTTGACCTAAGTTTGAGGATTGCGCTCAAATCAAATGTCCTAGAACCAAATTTCCACATGTAACTACTAGATTGTGATACAATACACTATTGGGTGAAGTTTGGTTTACTTCTGCGCAGCGGTTTGGGAGTTAACATCAAAATTACATTTCTCGGCCATCTCGCATAGATCTCACTATGAAAAGGCTTAAATGGCTTTTTTGACCTAAGTTTAATAATTGCGCTCAAACCAAATGTCCTAGAACGAAATTTTCAAATGTAACTACTAGAATGTGATACAATACACTATTGGGTGAAGTTTGGTTGACTTCTGCGCAGCGGTTTGGGAGTTAACATCAAAATTACATTTCTCGGCCATATCGCATAGATCTCACTGTGAAAAGGCTTAAATGGCTTTTTTGACCTAAGTTTGAGGATTGCGCTCAAATCAAATGTCCTAGAACCAAATTTCCACATGTAACTACTAGATTGTGATAAAATACACTATTGGGTGAAGTTTGGTTGACTTCTGCGCAGCGGTTTGGGAGTTAACATCAAAATTACATTTCTCGGCCATATCGCATAGATCTCAATGTGAAAAGGCTTAAATGGCTTTTTTGACCTAAGTTTGAGGATTGCGCTCAAATCAAATGTCCTATAACCAAATTTCCACATGTAACTACTAGATTGTGATACAATACACTAATGGGTGAAGTTTGGTTGACTTCTGCGCAGCGGTTTGGGAGTTAACATCAAAATTACATTTCTCGGCCATATCGCATAGATCTCACTGTGAAAAGGCTTAAATGACTTTTTTAATTAAGTTTGATAATTGCGTTCAAACAAAATGTCCTAGAAAAAAATTTTCAAATGTAACTACTAGATTGTGATACAATACACTATTGGGTGAAGTTTGGTTGACTTCTGCGCAGCGGTTTGGGAGTTTACATCAAAATTACATTTCTCGGCCATATCGCATAGATCTCACTGTGAAAAGGCTTAAATGACTTTTTTAATTAAGTTTAATGATTGCGCTCAAACCAAATGTCCTAGAACGAAATTTTCAAATGTAACTACTAGAATGTGATACAATACACTATTGGGTGAAGTTTAGTTGACTTCTGCGCAGCGGTTTGGGAGTTAACATCAAAATTACATTTCTCGGCCATATCGCATAGATCTCACTGTGAAAAGGCTTAAATGGCTTTTTTGACCTAAGTTTAATGATTGCGCTCAAACCAAATGTCCTAGAACAAAATTTTCAAATGTAACTACTAGAATGTGATACAATACACTATTGGGTGAAGTTTGGTTGACTTCTGCGCAGCGGTTTGGGAGTTAACATCAAAATTACATTTCTCGGCCATATCGCATAGATCTCACTGTGAAAAGGCTTAAATGG
The DNA here is from genome assembly GCF_030265065.1 of Corythoichthys intestinalis. Taxonomy (NCBI): domain Eukaryota; kingdom Metazoa; phylum Chordata; class Actinopteri; order Syngnathiformes; family Syngnathidae; genus Corythoichthys; species Corythoichthys intestinalis. The sequence goes on along the minus strand of NC_080405.1, from coordinate 2,546,892 downwards.
CTTTTTTGACCTAAGTTTGAGGATTGCGCTCAAATCAAATGTCCTAGAACCAAATTTCCACATGTAACTACTAGATTGTGATACAATACACTAATGGGTGAAGTTTAGTTGACTTCTGCGCAGCGGTTTGGGAGTTAACATCAAAATTACATTTCTCGGCCATATCGCATAGATCTCACTGTGAAAAGGCTTAAATGACTTTTTTAATTAAGTTTGATGATTGCGTTCAAACAAAATGTCCTAGAACAAAATTTTCAAATGTAACTACTAGATTGTGATACAATACACTATTGGGTGAAGTTTGGTTGACTTCTGCGCAGCGGTTTGGGAGTTAACATCAAAATTACATTTCTCGGCCATATCGCATAGATCTCACTGTGAAAAAGCTTAAATGGCTTTTTTGACCTAAGTTTGAGGATTGCGCTCAAATCAAATGTCCTAGAACCAAATTTCCACATGTAACTACTAGATTGTGATACAATACACTAATGGGTGAAGTTTGGTTTACTTCTGCGCAGCGGTTTGGGAGTTAACATCAAAATTACATTTCTCGGCCATATCGCATAGATCTCACTGTGAAAAGGCTTAAATGGTTTTTTGACCTAAGTTTAATAATTGCGCTCAAACCAAATGTCCTAGAACGAAATTTTCAAATGTAACTACTAGAATGTGATACAATACACTATTGGGTGAAGTTTGGTTGACTTCTGCGCAGCGGTTTAAGAGTTAACATCAAAATTACATTTCTCGGCCTTATCGCATAGATCTCACTGTGAAAAGGCTTAAATGGCTTTTTTGACCTAAGTTTGAGGATTGCGCTCAAATCAAATGTGCTAGAACCAAATTTCCACATGTAATTACTAGATTGTGATACAATACACTAATAGGTGAAGTTTGGTTGACTTCTGCGCAGCGGTTTGGGAGTTAACATCAAAATTACATTTCTCGGCCATATCGCATAGATCTCACTGTGAAAAGGCTTAAATGACTTTTTTAATTAAGTTTAATGATTGCGCTCAAACCAAATGTCCTAGAACGAAATTTTCAAATGTAACTACTAGAATGTGATACAATACACTATTGGGTGAAGTTTGGTTGACTTCTGCGCAGCGGTTTGGGAGTTAACATCAAAATTACATTTCTCGGCCATATCGCATAGATCTCACTGTGAAAAGGCTTAAATGGCTTTTTTGACCTAAGTTTGAGGATTGCGCTCAAATCAAATGTCCTAGAACCAAATTTCCACATGTAACTACTAGATTGTGATACAATACACTAATGGTTGAAGTTTGGTTGACTTCTGCGCAGCGGTTTGGGAGTGAACATCAAAATTACATTTCTCGGCCATATCGCATAGATCTCACTGTGAAAAGGCTTAAATGACTTTTTTTAATTAAGTTTGAAGATTGCGCTCAAATCAAATGTCCTAGAACTAAATTTCCAAATGTAACTACTAGATTGTGATAAAATACACTATTGGGTGAAGTTTGGTTGACTTCTACGCAGCGGTTTGGGAGTTAACATCAAAATTACATTTCTCGGCCATATCGCATAGATCTCACTGTGAAAAGGCTTAAATGACTTTTTTTAATTAAGTTTGAAGATTGCGCTCAAATCAAATGTCCTAGAACTAAATTTCCAAATGTAACTACTATATTGTGATAAAATACACTATTGGGTGAAGTTTGGTTGACTTCTGCGCAGCGGTTTGGGAGTTAACATCAAAATTACATTTCTCGGCCATATCGCATAGATCTCACTGTGAAAAGGCTTAAATGGCTTTTTTGACCTAAGTTTGAGGATTGCGCTCAAATCAAATGTCCTATAACCAAATTTCCACATGTAACTACTAGATTGTGATACAATACACTAATAGGTGAAGTTTGGTTGACTTCTGCGCAGCGGTTTGGGAGTTAACATCAAAATTACATTTCTCGGCCATATCGCATAGATCTCACTGTGAAAAGGCTTAAATGGCTTTTTTGACCTAAGTTTGAGGATTGCGCTCAAATCAAATGTCCTAGAACCAAATTTCCACATGTAACTACTAGATTGTGATACAATACACTATTGGGTGAAGTTTGGTTTACTTCTGCGCAGCGGTTTGGGAGTTAACATCAAAATTACATTTCTCGGCCATCTCGCATAGATCTCACTATGAAAAGGCTTAAATGGCTTTTTTGACCTAAGTTTAATAATTGCGCTCAAACCAAATGTCCTAGAACGAAATTTTCAAATGTAACTACTAGAATGTGATACAATACACTATTGGGTGAAGTTTGGTTGACTTCTGCGCAGCGGTTTGGGAGTTAACATCAAAATTACATTTCTCGGCCATATCGCATAGATCTCACTGTGAAAAGGCTTAAATGGCTTTTTTGACCTAAGTTTGAGGATTGCGCTCAAATCAAATGTCCTAGAACCAAATTTCCACATGTAACTACTAGATTGTGATAAAATACACTATTGGGTGAAGTTTGGTTGACTTCTGCGCAGCGGTTTGGGAGTTAACATCAAAATTACATTTCTCGGCCATATCGCATAGATCTCAATGTGAAAAGGCTTAAATGGCTTTTTTGACCTAAGTTTGAGGATTGCGCTCAAATCAAATGTCCTATAACCAAATTTCCACATGTAACTACTAGATTGTGATACAATACACTAATGGGTGAAGTTTGGTTGACTTCTGCGCAGCGGTTTGGGAGTTAACATCAAAATTACATTTCTCGGCCATATCGCATAGATCTCACTGTGAAAAGGCTTAAATGACTTTTTTAATTAAGTTTGATAATTGCGTTCAAACAAAATGTCCTAGAAAAAAATTTTCAAATGTAACTACTAGATTGTGATACAATACACTATTGGGTGAAGTTTGGTTGACTTCTGCGCAGCGGTTTGGGAGTTTACATCAAAATTACATTTCTCGGCCATATCGCATAGATCTCACTGTGAAAAGGCTTAAATGACTTTTTTAATTAAGTTTAATGATTGCGCTCAAACCAAATGTCCTAGAACGAAATTTTCAAATGTAACTACTAGAATGTGATACAATACACTATTGGGTGAAGTTTAGTTGACTTCTGCGCAGCGGTTTGGGAGTTAACATCAAAATTACATTTCTCGGCCATATCGCATAGATCTCACTGTGAAAAGGCTTAAATGGCTTTTTTGACCTAAGTTTAATGATTGCGCTCAAACCAAATGTCCTAGAACAAAATTTTCAAATGTAACTACTAGAATGTGATACAATACACTATTGGGTGAAGTTTGGTTGACTTCTGCGCAGCGGTTTGGGAGTTAACATCAAAATTACATTTCTCGGCCATATCGCATAGATCTCACTGTGAAAAGGCTTAAATGGCTTTTTTGACCTAAGTTTGAGGATTGCGCTCAAATCAAATGTCCTAGAACCAAATTTCCACATGTAACTACTAGATTGTGATACAATACACTAATGGGTGAAGTTTAGTTGACTTCTGCGCAGCGGTTTGGGAGTTAACATCAAAATTACATTTCTCGGCCATATCGCATAGATCTCACTGTGAAAAGGCTTAAATGACTTTTTTAATTAAGTTTGATGATTGCGTTCAAACAAAATGTCCTAGAACAAAATTTTCAAATGTAACTACTAGATTGTGATACAATACACTATTGGGTGAAGTTTGGTTGACTTCTGCGCAGCGGTTTGGGAGTTAACATCAAAATTACATTTCTCGGCCATATCGCATAGATCTCACTGTGAAAAAGCTTAAATGGCTTTTTTGACCTAAGTTTGAGGATTGCGCTCAAATCAAATGTCCTAGAACCAAATTTCCACATGTAACTACTAGATTGTGATACAATACACTAATGGGTGAAGTTTGGTTTACTTCTGCGCAGCGGTTTGGGAGTTAACATCAAAATTACATTTCTCGGCCATATCGCATAGATCTCACTGTGAAAAGGCTTAAATGGTTTTTTGACCTAAGTTTAATAATTGCGCTCAAACCAAATGTCCTAGAACGAAATTTTCAAATGTAACTACTAGAATGTGATACAATACACTATTGGGTGAAGTTTGGTTGACTTCTGCGCAGCGGTTTAAGAGTTAACATCAAAATTACATTTCTCGGCCTTATCGCATAGATCTCACTGTGAAAAGGCTTAAATGGCTTTTTTGACCTAAGTTTGAGGATTGCGCTCAAATCAAATGTGCTAGAACCAAATTTCCACATGTAATTACTAGATTGTGATACAATACACTAATAGGTGAAGTTTGGTTGACTTCTGCGCAGCGGTTTGGGAGTTAACATCAAAATTACATTTCTCGGCCATATCGCATAGATCTCACTGTGAAAAGGCTTAAATGACTTTTTTAATTAAGTTTAATGATTGCGCTCAAACCAAATGTCCTAGAACGAAATTTTCAAATGTAACTACTAGAATGTGATACAATACACTATTGGGTGAAGTTTGGTTGACTTCTGCGCAGCGGTTTGGGAGTTAACATCAAAATTACATTTCTCGGCCATATCGCATAGATCTCACTGTGAAAAGGCTTAAATGGCTTTTTTGACCTAAGTTTGAGGATTGCGCTCAAATCAAATGTCCTAGAACCAAATTTCCACATGTAACTACTAGATTGTGATACAATACACTAATGGTTGAAGTTTGGTTGACTTCTGCGCAGCGGTTTGGGAGTGAACATCAAAATTACATTTCTCGGCCATATCGCATAGATCTCACTGTGAAAAGGCTTAAATGACTTTTTTTAATTAAGTTTGAAGATTGCGCTCAAATCAAATGTCCTAGAACTAAATTTCCAAATGTAACTACTAGATTGTGATAAAATACACTATTGGGTGAAGTTTGGTTGACTTCTACGCAGCGGTTTGGGAGTTAACATCAAAATTACATTTCTCGGCCATATCGCATAGATCTCACTGTGAAAAGGCTTAAATGGCTTTTTTGACCTAAGTTTGAGGATTGCGCTCAAATCAAATGTCCTATAACCAAATTTCCACATGTAACTACTAGATTGTGATACAATACACTAATGGGTGAAGTTTGGTTGACTTCTGCGCAGCGGTTTGGGAGTTAACATCAAAATTACATTTCTCGGCCATATCGCATAGATCTCACTGTGAAAAGGCTTAAATGACTTTTTTAATTAAGTTTGATGATTGCGTTCAAACAAAATGTCCTAGAAAAAAATTTTCAAATGTAACTACTAGACTGTGATACAATACACTATTGGGTGAAGTTTGGTTGACTTCTGCGCAGCGGTTTGGGAGTTAACATCAAAATTACATTTCTCGGCCATATCGCATAGATCTCACTGTGAAAAGGCTTAAATGGCTTTTTTGACCTAAGTTTGAGGATTGCGCTCAAATCAAATGTCCTAGAACGAAATTTTCAAATGTAACTACTAGAATGTGATACAATACACTATTGGGTGAAGTTTAGTTGACTTCTGCGCAGCGGTTTGGGAGTTAACATCAAAATTACATTTCTCGGCCATATCGCATAGATCTCACTGTGAAAAGGCTTAAATGGCTTTTTTGACCTAAGTTTAATGATTGCGCTCAAACCAAATGTCCTTGAACAAAATTTTCAAATGTAACTACTAGAATGTGATACAATACACTATTGGGTGAAGTTTGGTTGACTTCTGCGCAGCGGTTTGGGAGTTAACATCAAAATTACATTTCTCGGCCATATCGCATAGATCTCACTGTGAAAAGGCTTAAATGGCTTTTTTGACCTAAGTTTGAGGATTGCGCTCAAATCAAATGTCCTAGAACCAAATTTCCACATGTAACTACTAGATTGTGATACAATACACTAATGGTTGAAGTTTGGTTGACTTCTGCGCAGCGGTTTGGAAGTGAACATCAAAATTACATTTCTCGGCCATATCGCATAGATCTCACTGTGAAAAGGCTTAAATGACTTTTTTTAATTAAGTTTGAAGATTGCGCTCAAATCAAATGTCCTAGAACTAAATTTCCAAATGTAACTACTAGATTGTGATAAAATACACTATTGGGTGTAGTTTGGTTGACTTCTGCGCAGCGGTTTGGGAGTTAACATCAAAATTACATTTCTCGGCCATATCGCATAGATCTCACTGTGAAAAGGCTTAAATGGCTTTTTTGACCTAAGTTTGAGGATTGCGCTCAAATCAAATGTCCTATAACCAAATTTCCACATGTAACTACTAGATTGTGATACAATACACTAATGGGTGAAGTTTGGTTGACTTCTGCGCAGCGGTTTGGGAGTTAACATCAAAATTACATTTCTCGGCCATATCGCATAGATCTCACTGTGAAAAGGCTTAAATGACTTTTTTAATTAAGTTTGATGATTGCGTTCAAACAAAATGTCCTAGAAAAAAATTTTCAAATGTAACTACTAGATTGTGATACAATACACTATTGGGTGAAGTTTGGTTGACTTCTGCGCAGCGGTTTGGGAGTTAACATCAAAATTACATTTCTCGGCCATATCGCATAGATCTCACTGTGAAAAGGCTTAAATGGCTTTTTTGACCTAAGTTTGAGGATTGCGCTCAAATCAAATGTCCTAGAACCAAATTTCCACATGTAACTACTAGATTGTGATACAATACACTAATGGGTGAAGTTTAGTTGACTTCTGCGCAGCGGTTTGGGAGTTAACATCAAAATTACATTTCTCGGCCATTTCGCATAGATCTCACTGTGAAAAGGCTTAAATGACTTTTTTAATTAAGTTTGATGATTGCGTTCAAACAAAATGTCCTAGAAAAAAATTTTCAAATGTAACTACTAGATTGTGATACAATACACTATTGGGTGAAGTTTGGTTGACTTCTGCGCAGCGGTTTGGGAGTTAACATCAAAATTACATTTCCCGGCCATATCGCATAGATCTCACTGTGAAAAGGCTTAAATGGCTTTTTTGACTTAAGTTTGAGGATTGCGCTCAAATCAAATGTCCTAGAACGAAATTTTCAAATGTAACTACTAGAATGTGATACAATACACTATTGGGTGAAGTTTAGTTGACTTCTGCGCAGCGGTTTGGGAGTTAACATCAAAATTACATTTCTCGGCCATATCGCATAGATCTCACTGTGAAAAGGCTTAAATGGCTTTTTTGACCTAAGTTTAATGATTGCGCTCAAACCAAATGTCCTAGAACAAAATTTTCAAATGTAACTACTAGAATGTGATACAATACACTATTGGGTGAAGTTTGGTTGACTTCTGCGCAGCGGTTTGGGAGTTAACATCAAAATTACATTTCTCGGCCATATCGCATAGATCTCACTGTGAAAAGGCTTAAATGGCTTTTTTGACCTAAGTTTGAGGATTGCGCTCAAATCAAATGTCCTAGAACCAAATTTCCACATGTAACTACTAGATTGTGATACAATACACTAATGGGTGAAGTTTAGTTGACTTCTGCGCAGCGGTTTGGGAGTTAACATCAAAATTACATTTCTCGGCCATATCGCATAGATCTCACTGTGAAAAGGCTTAAATGACTTTTTTAATTAAGTTTGATGATTGCGTTCAAACAAAATGTCCTAGAACAAAATTTTCAAATGTAACTACTAGATTGTGATACAATACACTATTGGGTGAAGTTTGGTTGACTTCTGCGCAGCGGTTTGGGAGTTAACATCAAAATTACATTTCTCGGCCATATCGCATAGATCTCACTGTGAAAAGGCTTAAATGGCTTTTTTGACCTAAGTTTGAGGATTGCGCTCAAATCAAATGTCCTAGAACCAAATTTCCACATGTAACTACTAGATTGTGATACAATACACTAATGGGTGAAGTTTGGTTTACTTCTGCGCAGCGGTTTGGGAGTTAACATCAAAATTACATTTCTCGGCCATATCGCATAGATCTCACTGTGAAAAGGCTTAAATGGCTTTTTTGACCTAAGTTTAATAATTGCGCTCAAACCAAATGTCCTAGAACGAAATTTTCAAATGTAACTACTAGAATGTGATACAATACACTATTGGGTGAAGTTTGGTTGACTTCTGCGCAGCGGTTTGGGAGTTAACATCAAAATTACATTTCTCGGCCATATCGCATAGATCTCACTGTGAAAAGGCTTAAATGACTTTTTTAATTAAGTTTGATGATTGCGCTCAAACCAAATGTCCTAGAACGAAATTTTCAAATGTAACTACTAGAATGTGATACAATACACTATTGGGTGAAGTTTGGTTGACTTCTGCGCAGCGGTTTGGGAGTTAACATCAAAATTACATTTCTCGGCCATATCGCATAGATCTCACTGTGAAAAGGCTTAAATGGCTTTTTTGACCTAAGTTTGAGGATTGCGCTCAAATCAAATGTCTTAGAACCAAAATTCCACATGTAACTACTAGATTGTGATACAATACACTAATGGGTGAAGTTTGGTTGACTTCTGCGCAGCGGTTTGGGAGTTAACATCAAAATTACATTTCTCGGCCATATCGCATAGATCTCACTGTGAAAAGGCTTAAATGACTTTTTTAATTAAGTTTGATGATTGCGTTCAAACAAAATGTCCTAGAACAAAATTTTCAAATGTAACTACTAGATTGTGATACAATACACTATTGGGTGAAGTTTGGTTGACTTCTGCGCAGCGGTTTGGGAGTTAACATCAAAATTACATTTCTCGGCCATATCGCATAGATCTCACTGTGAAAAGGCTTAAATGACTTTTTTAATTAAGTTTGATGATTGCGTTCAAACAAAATGTCCTAGAACAAAATTTTCAAATGTAACTACTAAATTGTGATACAATACACTATTGGGTGAAGTTTGGTTGACTTCTGCGCAGCGGTTTGGGAGTTAACATCAAAATTACATTTCTCGGCCATATCGCATAGATCTCACTGTGAAAAGGCTTAAATGGCTTTTTTGACCTAAGTTTGAGGATTGCGCTCAAATCAAATGTCCTAGAACCAAATTTCCACATGTAACTACTAGATTGTGATACAATACACTAATGGGTGAAGTTTGGTTTACTTCTGCGCAGCGGTTTGGGAGTTAACATCAAAATTACATTTCTCGGCCATATCGCATAGATCTCACTGTGAAAAGGCTTAAATGGCTTTTTTGACCTAAGTTTAATAATTGCGCTCAAACCAAATGTCCTAGAACGAAATTTTCAAATGTAACTACTAGATTGTGATACAATACACTATTGGGTGAAGTTTGGTTGACTTCTGCGCAGCGGTTTGGGAGTTAACATCAAAATTACATTTCTCGGCCATATCGCATAGATCTCACTGTGAAAAGGCTTAAATGGCTTTTTTGACCTAAGTTTAATGATTGCGCTCAAACCAAATGTCCTAGAACGAAATTTTCAAATGTAACTACTAGAATGTGATACAATACACTATTGGGTGAAGTTTGGTTGACTTCTGCGCAGCGGTTTGGGAGTTAACATCAAAATTACATTTCTCGGCCATATCGCATAGATCTCACTGTGAAAAGGCTTAAATGGCTTTTTTGACCTAAGTTTGAGGATTGCGCTTAAATCAAATGTCCTATAACCAAATTTCCACATGTAACTACTAGATTGTGATACAATACACTAATGGGTGAAGTTTGGTTGACTTCTGCGCAGCGGTTTGGGAGTTAACATCAAAATTACATTTCTCGGCCATATCGCATAGATCTCACTGTGAAAAGGCTTAAATGACTTTTTTAATTAAGTTTGATGATTGCGCTCAAACCAAATGTCCTAGAACGAAATTTTCAAATGTAACTACTAGAATGTGATACAATACACTATTGGGTGAAGTTTGGTTGACTTCTGCGCAGCGGTTTGGGAGTTAACATCAAAATTACATTTCTCGGCCATATCGCATAGATCTCACTGTGAAAAGGCTTAAATGGCTTTTTTGACCTAAGTTTGAGGATTGCGCTCAAATCAAATGTCTTAGAACCAAAATTCCACATGTAACTACTAGATTGTGATACAATACACTAATGGGTGAAGTTTGGTTGACTTCTGCGCAGCGGTTTGGGAGTTAACATCAAAATTACATTTCTCGGCCATATCGCATAGATCTCACTGTGAAAAGGCTTAAATGACTTTTTTAATTAAGTTTGATGATTGCGTTCAAACAAAATGTCCTAGAACAAAATTTTCAAATGTAACTACTAGATTGTGATACAATACACTATTGGGTGAAGTTTGGTTGACTTCTGCGCAGCGGTTTGGGAGTTAACATCAAAATTACATTTCTCGGCCATATCGCATAGATCTCACTGTGAAAAGGCTTAAATGACTTTTTTAATTAAGTTTGATGATTGCGTTCAAACAAAATGTCCTAAAACAAAATTTTCAAATGTAACTACTAGATTGTGATACAATACACTATTGGGTGAAGTTTGGTTGACTTCTGCGCAGCGGTTTGGGAGTTAACATCAAAATTACATTTCTCGGCCATATCGCATAGATCTCACTGTGAAAAGGCTTAAATGGCTTTTTTGACCTAAGTTTAATGATTGCGTTCAAACAAAATGTCCTAGAACAAAATTTTCAAATGTAACTACTAAATTGTGATACAATACACTATTGGGTGAAGTTTGGTTGACTTCTGCGCAGCGGTTTGGGAGTTAACATCAAAATTACATTTCTCGGCCATATCGCATAGATCTCACTGTGAAAAGGCTTAAATGGCTTTTTTGACCTAAGTTTAATGATTGCGTTCAAACAAAATGTCCTAGAACAAAATTTTCAAATGTAAATACTAAATTGTGATACAATACACTATTGGGTGAAGTTTGGTTGACTTCTGCGCAGCGGTTTGGGAGTTAACATCAAAATTACATTTCTCGGCCATATCGCATAGATCTCACTGTGAAAAGGCTTAAATGGCTTTTTTGACCTAAGTTTAATGATTGCGTTCAAACAAAATGTCCTAGAACAAAATTTTCAAATGTAACTACTAAATTGTGATACAATACACTATTGGGTGAAGTTTGGTTGACTTCTGCGCAGCGGTTTGGGAGTTAACATCAAAATTACATTTCTCGGCCATATCGCATAGATCTCACTGTGAAAAGGCTTAAATGGCTTTTTTGACCTAAGTTTGAGGATTGCGCTCAAATCAAATGTCCTAGAACCAAATTTCCACATGTAACTACTAGATTGTGATACAATACACTAATGGGTGAAGTTTGGTTTACTTCTGCGCAGCGGTTTGGGAGTTAACATCAAAATTACATTTCTCGGCCATATCGCATAGATCTCACTGTGAAAAGGCTTAAATGGCTTTTTTGACCTAAGTTTAATAATTGCGCTCAAACAGAATGTCCTAGAACGAAATTTTCAAATGTAACTACTAGATTGTGATACAATACACTATTGGGTGAAGTTTGGTTGACTTCTGCGCAGCGGTTTGGGAGTTAACATCAAAATTACATTTCTCGGCCATATCGCATAGATCTCACTGTGAAAAGGCTTAAATGGCTTTTTTGACCTAAGTTTAATGATTGCGCTCAAACCAAATGTCCTAGAACGAAATTTTCAAATGTAACTACTAGAATGTGATACAATACACTATTGGGTGAAGTTTGGTTGACTTCTGCGCAGCGGTTTGGGAGTTAACATCAAAATTACATTTCTCGGCCATATCGCATAGATCTCACTGTGAAAAGGCTTAAATGGCTTTTTTGACCTAAGTTTGAGGATTGCGCTTAAATCAAATGTCCTATAACCAAATTTCCACATGTAACTACTAGATTGTGATACAATACACTAATGGGTGAAGTTTGGTTGACTTCTGCGCAGCGGTTTGGGAGTTAACATCAAAATTACATTTCTCGGCCATATCGCATAGATCTCACTGTGAAATGGCTTAAATGACTTTTTTAATTAAGTTTGATGATTGCGCTCAAACCAAATGTCCTAGAACGAAATTTTCAAATGTAACTACTAGAATGTGATACAATACACTATTGGGTGAAGTTTGGTTGACTTCTGCGCAGCGGTTTGGGAGTTAACATCAAAATTACATTTCTCGGCCATATCGCATAGATCTCACTGTGAAAAGGCTTAAATGGCTTTTTTGACCTAAGTTTGAGGATTGCGCTCAAATCAAATGTCTTAGAACCAAAATTCCACATGTAACTACTAGATTGTGATACAATACACTAATGGGTGAAGTTTGGTTGACTTCTGCGCAGCGGTTTGGGAGTTAACATCAAAATTACATTTCTCGGCCATATCGCATAGATCTCACTGTGAAAAGGCTTAAATGACTTTTTTAATTAAGTTTGATGATTGCGTTCAAACAAAATGTCCTAGAACAAAATTTTCAAATGTAACTACTAGATTGTGATACAATACACTATTGGGTGAAGTTTGGTTGACTTCTGCGCAGCGGTTTGGGAGTTAACATCAAAATTACATTTCTCGGCCATATCGCATAGATCTCACTGTGAAAAGGCTTAAATGACTTTTTTAATTAAGTTTGATGATTGCGTTCAAACAAAATGTCCTAAAACAAAATTTTCAAATGTAACTACTAGATTGTGATACAATACACTATTGGGTGAAGTTTGGTTGACTTCTGCGCAGCGGTTTGGGAGTTAACATCAAAATTACATTTCTCGGCCATATCGCATAGATCTCACTGTGAAAAGGCTTAAATGGCTTTTTTGACCTAAGTTTAATGATTGCGCTCAAACCAAATGTCCTAGAACGAAATTTTCAAATGTAACTACTAGAATGTGATACAATACACTATTGGTTGAAGTTTGGTTGACTTCTGCGCAGCGGTTTGGGAGTTAACATCAAAATTACATTTCTCGGCCATATCGCATAGATCTCACTGTGAAAAGGCTTAAATGGCTTTTTTGACCTAAGTTTGAGGATTGCGCTTAAATCAAATGTCCTATAACCAAATTTCCACATGTAACTACTAGATTGTGATACAATACACTAATGGGTGAAGTTTGGTTGACTTCTGCGCAGCGGTTTGGGAGTTAACATCAAAATTACATTTCTCGGCCATATCGCATAGATCTCACTGTGAAAAGGCTTAAATGACTTTTTTAATTAAGTTTGATGATTGCGCTCAAACAAAATTTCCTAGAACAAAATTTTCAAATGTAACTACTAGATTGTGATACAATACACTATTGGGTGAAGTTTGGTTGACTTCTGCGCAGCGGTTTGGGAGTTAACATCAAAATTACATTTCTCGGCCATATCGCATAGATCTCACTGTGAAAAGGCTTAAATGGCTTTTTTGACCTAAGTTTAATGATTGCGCTCAAACCAAATGTCCTAGAACGAAATTTTCAAATGTAACTACTAGAATGTGATACAATACACTATTGGGTGAAGTTTGGTTGACTTCCGCGCAGCGGTTTGGGAGTTAACATCAAAATTACATTTCTCGGCCATATCGCATAGATCTCACTGTGAAAAGGCTTAAATGACTTTTTTAATTAAGTTTGATGAGTGCGTTCAAACAAAATGTCCTAAAACAAAATTTTCAAATGTAACTACTAGATTGTGATACAATACACTATTGGGTGAAGTTTGGTTGACTTCTGCGCAGCGGTTTGGGAGTTAACATCAAAATTACATTTCTCGGCCATATCGCATAGATCTCACTGTGAAAAGGCTTAAATGGCTTTTTTAACCTAAGTTTGAGGATTGCGCTCAAATCAAATGTCCTAGAACCAAATTTCCACATGTAACTACTAGATTGAGATACAATACACTAATGGGTGAAGTTTGGTTTACTTCTGCGCAGCGGTTTGGGAGTTAACATCAAAATTACATTTCTCGGCCATATCGCATAGATCTCACTGTGAAAAGGCTTAAATGGCTTTTTTGACCTAAGTTTGAGGATTGCGCTCAAATCAAATGTCCTAGAACCAAATTTCCACATGTAATTACTAGATTGTGATACAATACACTAATGGGTGAAGTTTGGTTGACTTCTGCGCAGCGGTTTGGGAGTTAACATCAAAATTACATTTCTCGGCCATATCGCATAGATCTCACTGTGAAAAGGCTTAAATGACTTTTTTAATTAAGTTTAATGATTGCGCTCAAACCAAATGTCCTAGAACGAAATTTTCAAATGTAACTACTAGAATGTGATACAATACACTATTGGGTGAAGTTTGGTTGACTTCTGCGCAGCGGTTTGGGAGTTAACATCAAAATTACATTTCTCGGCCATATCGCATAGATCTCACTGTGAAAAGGCTTAAATGGCTTTTTTGACCTAAGTTTGAGGATTGCGCTCAAATCAAATGTCTTAGAACCAAAATTCCACATGTAACTACTAGATTGTGATACAATACACTAATGGGTGAAGTTTGGTTGACTTCTGCGCAGCGGTTTGGGAGTTAACATCAAAATTACATTTCTCGGCCATATCGCATAGATCTCACTGTGAAAAGGCTTAAATGACTTTTTTAATTAAGTTTGATGATTGCGTTCAAACAAAATGTCCTAGAACAAAATTTTCAAATGTAACTACTAGATTGTGATACAATACACTATTGGGTGAAGTTTGGTTGACTTCTGCGCAGCGGTTTGGGAGTTAACATCAAAATTACATTTCTCGGCCATATCGCATAGATCTCACTGTGAAAAGGCTTAAATGACTTTTTTAATTAAGTTTGATGATTGCGTTCAAACAAAATGTCCTAAAACAAAATTTTCAAATGTAACTACTAGATTGTGATACAATACACTATTGGGTGAAGTTTGGTTGACTTCTGCGCAGCGGTTTGGGAGTTAACATCAAAATTACATTTCTCGGCCATATCGCATAGATCTCACTGTGAAAAGGCTTAAATGGCTTTTTTGACCTAAGTTTGAGGATTGCGCTCAAATCAAATGTCCTAGAACCAAATTTCCACATGTAATTACTAGATTGTGATACAATACACTAATGGGTGAAGTTTGGTTGACTTTTGCGCAGCGGTTTGGGAGTTAACATCAAAATTACATTTCTCGGCCATATCGCATAGATCTCACTGTGAAAAGGCTTAAATGACTTTTTTAATTAAGTTTAATGATTGCGCTCAAACCAAATGTCCTAGAACGAAATTTTCAAATGTAACTACTAGAATGTGATACAATACACTATTGGGTGAAGTTTGGTTGACTTCTGCGCAGCGGTTTGGGAGTTAACATCAAAATTACATTTCTCGGCCATATCGCATAGATCTCACTGTGAAAAGGCTTAAATGGCTTTTTTGACCTAAGTTTGAGGATTGCGCTCAAATCAAATGTCTTAGAACCAAAATTCCACATGTAACTACTAGATTGTGATACAATACACTAATGGGTGAAGTTTGGTTGACTTCTGCGCAGCGGTTTGGGAGTTAACATCAAAATTACATTTCTCGGCCATATCGCATAGATCTCACTGTGAAAAGGCTTAAATGACTTTTTTAATTAAGTTTGATGATTGCGTTCAAACAAAATGTCCTAGAACAAAATTTTCAAATGTAACTACTAGATTGTGATACAATACACTATTGGGTGAAGTTTGGTTGACTTCTGCGCAGCGGTTTGGGAGTTAACATCAAAATTACATTTCTCGGCCATATCGCATAGATCTCACTGTGAAAAGGCTTAAATGGCTTTTTTGACCTAAGTTTGAGGATTGCGCTCAAATCAAATGTCCTAGAACCAAATTTCCACATGTAACTACTAGATTGTGATACAATACATTAATGGGTGAAGTTTGGTTTACTTCTGCGCAGCGGTTTGGGAGTTAACATCAAAATTACATTTCTCGGCCATATCGCATAGATCTCACTGTGAAAAGGCTTAAATGGCTTTTTTGACCTAAGTTTGAGGATTGCGCTCAAATCAAATGTCCTAGAACCAAATTTCCACATGTAATTACTAGATTGTGATACAATACACTAATGGGTGAAGTTTGGTTGACTTCTGCGCAGCGGTTTGGGAGTTAACATCAAAATTACATTTCTCGGCCATATCGCATAGATCTCACTGTGAAAAGGCTTAAATGACTTTTTTAATTAAGTTTAATGATTGCGCTCAAACCAAATGTCCTAGAACGAAATTTTCAAATGTAACTACTAGAATGTTATACAATACACTATTGGGTGAAGTTTGGTTGACTTCTGCGCAGCGGTTTGGGAGTTAACATCAAAATTACATTTCTCGGCCATATCGCATAGATCTCACTGTGAAAAGGCTTAAATGGCTTTTTTGACCTAAGTTTGAGGATTGCGCTCAAATCAAATGTCCTAGAACCAAATTTCCACATGTAACTACTAGATTGTGATACAATACACTAATGGGTGAAGTTTAGTTGACTTCTGCGCAGCGGTTTGGGAGTTAACATCAAAATTACATTTCTCGGCCATATCGCATAGATCTCACTGTGAAAAGGCTTAAATAAATTTTTTAATTAAGTTTGATGATTGCGTTCAAACAAAATGTCCTAGAACAAAATTTTTTAATGTAACTACTAGATTGTGATACAATACACTATTGGGTGAAGTTTGGTTGACTTCTGCGCAGCGGTTTGGGAGTTAACATCAAAATTACATTTCTCGGCCATATCGCATAGATCTCACTGTGAAAAGGCTTAAATGGCTTTTTTGACCTAAGTTTAATGATTGCGCTCAAACCAAATGTCCTAGAACGAAATTTTCAAATGTAACTACTAGAATGTGATACAATACACTATTGGGTGAAGTTTGGTTGACTTCCGCGCAGCGGTTTGGGAGTTAACATCAAAATTACATTTCTCGGCCATATCGCATAGATCTCACTGTGAAAAGGCTTAAATGACTTTTTTAATTAAGTTTGATGATTGCGTTCAAACAAAATGTCCTAAAACAAAATTTTCAAATGTAACTACTAGATTGTGATACAATACACTATTGGGTGAAGTTTGGTTGACTTCTGCGCAGCGGTTTGGGAGTTAACATCAAAATTACATTTCTCGGCCATATCGCATAGATCTCACTGTGAAAAGGCTTAAATGGCTTTTTTGACCTAAGTTTAATGATTGCGCTCAAATCAAATGTCTTAGAACCAAAATTCCACATGTAACTACTAGATTGTGATACAATACACTAATGGGTGAAGTTTGGTTGACTTCTGCGCAGCGGTTTGGGAGTTAACATCAAAATTACATTTCTCGGCCATATCGCATAGATCTCACTGTGAAAAGGCTTAAATGACTTTTTTAATTAAGTTTGATGATTGCGCTCAAACAAAATTTCCTAGAACAAAATTTTCAAATGTAACTACTAGATTGTGATACAATACACTATTGGGTGAATTTTGGTTGACTTCTGCGCAGCGGTTTGGGAGTTAACATCAAAATTACATTTCTCGGCCATATCGCATA
This sequence comes from Corythoichthys intestinalis, assembly GCF_030265065.1. Lineage (NCBI taxonomy): Eukaryota > Metazoa > Chordata > Actinopteri > Syngnathiformes > Syngnathidae > Corythoichthys > Corythoichthys intestinalis. The sequence continues at coordinate 2,529,527 of NC_080405.1, read as the reverse complement.
GATCTCACTGTGAAAAGGCTTAAATGGCTTTTTTGACCTAAGTTTAATGATTGCGCTCAAACCAAATGTCCTAGAACGAAATTTTCAAATGTAACTACTAGAATGTGATACAATACACTATTGGGTGAAGTTTGGTTGACTTCCGCGCAGCGGTTTGGGAGTTAACATCAAAATTACATTTCTCGGCCATATCGCATAGATCTCACTGTGAAAAGGCTTAAATGACTTTTTTAATTAAGTTTGATGATTGCGTTCAAACAAAATGTCCTAAAACAAAATTTTCAAATGTAACTACTAGATTGTGATACAATACACTATTGGGTGAAGTTTGGTTGACTTCTGCGCAGCGGTTTGGGAGTTAACATCAAAATTACATTTCTCGGCCATATCGCATAGATCTCACTGTGAAAAGGCTTAAATGGCTTTTTTAACCTAAGTTTGAGGATTGCGCTCAAATCAAATGTCCTAGAACCAAATTTCCACATGTAATTACTAGATTGTGATACAATACACTAATGGGTGAAGTTTGGTTGACTTCTGCGCAGCGGTTTGGGAGTTAACATCAAAATTACATTTCTCGGCCATATCGCATAGATCTCACTGTGAAAAGGCTTAAATGACTTTTTTAATTAAGTTTAATGATTGCGCTCAAACCAAATGTCCTAGAACGAAATTTTCAAATGTAACTACTAGAATGTGATACAATACACTATTGGGTGAAGTTTGGTTGACTTCTGCGCAGCGGTTTGGGAGTTAACATCAAAATTACATTTCTCGGCCATATCGCATAGATCTCACTGTGAAAAGGCTTAAATGGCTTTTTTGACCTAAGTTTGAGGATTGCGCTCAAATCAAATGTCTTAGAACCAAAATTCCACATGTAACTACTAGATTGTGATACAATACACTAATGGGTGAAGTTTGGTTGACTTCTGCGCAGCGGTTTGGGAGTTAACATCAAAATTACATTTCTCGGCCATATCGCATAGATCTCACTGTGAAAAGGCTTAAATGACTTTTTTAATTAAGTTTGATGATTGCGTTCAAACAAAATGTCCTAAAACAAAATTTTCAAATGTAACTACTAGATTGTGATACAATACACTATTGGGTGAAGTTTGGTTGACTTCTGCGCAGCGGTTTGGGAGTTAACATCAAAATTACATTTCTCGGCCATATCGCATAGATCTCACTGTGAAAAGGCTTAAATGGCTTTTTTGACCTAAGTTTGAGGATTGCGCTCAAATCAAATGTCCTAGAACCAAATTTCCACATGTAATTACTAGATTGTGATACAATACACTAATGGGTGAAGTTTGGTTGACTTCTGCGCAGCGGTTTGGGAGTTAACATCAAAATTACATTTCTCGGCCATATCGCATAGATCTCACTGTGAAAAGGCTTAAATGACTTTTTTAATTAAGTTTAATGATTGCGCTCAAACCAAATGTCCTAGAACGAAATTTTCAAATGTAACTACTAGAATGTGATACAATACACTATTGGGTGAAGTTTGGTTGACTTCTGCGCAGCGGTTTGGGAGTTAACATCAAAATTACATTTCTCGGCCATATCGCATAGATCTCACTGTGAAAAGGCTTAAATGGCTTTTTTGACCTAAGTTTGAGGATTGCGCTCAAATCAAATGTCCTAGAACCAAATTTCCACATGTAATTACTAGATTGTGATACAATACACTAATGGGTGAAGTTTGGTTGACTTCTGCGCAGCGGTTTGGGAGTTAACATCAAAATTACATTTCTCGGCCATATCGCATAGATCTCACTGTGAAAAGGCTTAAATGACTTTTTTAATTAAGTTTAATGATTGCGCTCAAACCAAATGTCCTAGAACGAAATTTTCAAATGTAACTACTAGAATGTGATACAATACACTATTGGGTGAAGTTTGGTTGACTTCTGCGCAGCGGTTTGGGAGTTAACATCAAAATTACATTTCTCGGCCATATCGCATAGATCTCACTGTGAAAAGGCTTAAATGGCTTTTTTGACCTAAGTTTGAGGATTGCGCTCAAATCAAATGTCTTAGAACCAAAATTCCACATGTAACTACTAGATTGTGATACAATACACTATTGGGTGAAGTTTGGTTGACTTCTGCGCAGCGGTTTGGGAGTTAACATCAAAATTACATTTCTCGGCCATATCGCATAGATCTCACTGTGAAAAGGCTTAAATGACTTTTTTAATTAAGTTTAATGATTGCGCTCAAACAAAATGTCCTAAAACAAAATTTTCAAATGTAACTACTAGATTGTGATACAATACACTATTGGGTGAAGTTTGGTTGACTTCTGCGCAGCGGTTTGGGAGTTAACATCAAAATTACATTTCTCGGCCATATCGCATAGATCTCACTGTGAAAAGGCTTAAATGGCTTTTTTGACCTAAGTTTGAGGATTGCGCTCAAATCAAATGTCCTAGAACCAAATTTCCACATGTAATTACTAGATTGTGATACAATACACTAATGGGTGAAGTTTGGTTGACTTCTGCGCAGCGGTTTGGGAGTTAACATCAAAATTACATTTCTCGGCCATATCGCATAGATCTCACTGTGAAAAGGCTTAAATGACTTTTTTAATTAAGTTTAATGATTGCGCTCAAACCAAATGTCCTAGAACGAAATTTTCAAATGTAACTACTAGAATGTGATACAATACACTATTGGGTGAAGTTTGGTTGACTTCTGCGCAGCGGTTTGGGAGTTAACATCAAAATTACATTTCTCGGCCATAACGCATAGATCTCACTGTGAAAAGGCTTAAATGGCTTTTTTGACCTAAGTTTGAGGATTGCGCTCAAATCAAATGTCTTAGAACCAAAATTCCACATGTAACTACTAGATTGTGATACAATACACTAATGGGTGAAGTTTGGTTGACTTCTGCGCAGCGGTTTGGGAGTTAACATCAAAATTACATTTCTCGGCCATATCGCATAGATCTCACTGTGAAAAGGCTTAAATGGCTTTTTTGACCTAAGTTTAATGATTGCGCTCAAACCAAATGTCCTAGAACGAAATTTTCAAATGTAACTACTAGAATGTGATACAATACACTATTGGGTGAAGTTTGGTTGACTTCTGCGCAGCGGTTTGGGAGTTAACATCAAAATTACATTTCTCGGCCATATCGCATAGATCTCACTGTGAAAAGGCTTAAATGGCTTTTTTGACCTAAGTTTGAGGATTGCGCTCAAATCAAATGTCCTAGAACCAAATTTCCACATGTAACTACTAGATTGTGATACAATACACTAATGGGTGAAGTTTGGTTGACTTCTGCGCAGCGGTTTGGGAGTTAACATCAAAATTACATTTCTCGGACATATCGCATAGATCTCACTGTGAAAAGGCTTAAATGACTTTTTTAATTAAGTTTGATGATTGCGTTCAAACAAAATGTCCTAGAACAAAATTTTCAAATGTAACTACTAGATTGTGATACAATACACTATTGGGTGAAGTTTGGTTGACTTCTGCGCAGCGGTTTGGGAGTTAACATCAAAATTACATTTCTCGGCCATATCGCATAGATCTCACTGTGAAAAGGCTTAAATGGCTTTTTTGACCTAAGTTTGAGGATTGCGCTCAAATCAAATGTCCTAGAACCAAATTTCCACATGTAACTACTAGATTGTGATACAATACACTAATGGGTGAAGTTTGGTTTACTTCTGCGCAGCGGTTTGGGAGTTAACATCAAAATTACATTTCTCGGCCATATCGCATAGATCTCACTGTGAAAAGGCTTAAATGGCTTTTTTGACCTAAGTTTAATGATTGCGCTCAAACCAAATGTCCTAGAACGAAATTTTCAAATGTAACTACTAGAATGTGATACAATACACTATTGGGTGAAGTTTGGTTGACTTCTGCGCAGCGGTTTGGGAGTTAACATCAAAATTACATTTCTCGGCCATATCGCATAGATCTCACTGTGAAAAGGCTTAAATGGCTTTTTTGACCTAAGTTTGAGGATTGCGCTCAAACAAAATGTCCTAGAACAAAATTTTCAAATGTAACTACTAGACTGTGATACAATACACTATTGGGTGAAGTTTGGTTGACTTCTGCGCAGCGGTTTGGGAGTTAACATCAAAATTACATTTCTCGGCCATATCGCATAGATCTCACTGTGAAAAGGCTTAAATGACTTTTTTAATTAAGTTTGATGATTGCGTTCAAACAAAATGTCCTAGAACAACATTTTCAAATGTAACTACTAGATTGTGATACAATACACTATTGGGTGAAGTTTGGTTGACTTCTGCGCAGCGGTTTGGGAGTTAACATCAAAATTACATTTCTCGGCCATATCGCATAGATCTCACTGTGAAAAGGCTTAAATGACTTTTTTAATTAAGTTTGATGATTGCGTTCAAACAAAATGTCCTAAAACAAAATTTTCAAATGTAACTACTAGATTGTGATACAATACACTATTGGGTGAAGTTTGGTTGACTTCTGCGCAGCGGTTTGGGAGTTAACATCAAAATTACATTTCTCGGCCATATCGCATAGATCTCACTGTGAAAAGGCTTAAATGGCTTTTTTGACCAAAGTTTGAGGATTGTTCTCAAATCAAATGTCCTAGAACCAAATTTCCACATGTAACTACTAGATTGTGATACAATACACTAATGGGTGAAGTTTGGTTTACTTCTGCGCAGCGGTTTGGGAGTTAACATCAAAATTACATTTCTCGGCCATATCGCATAGATCTCACTGTGAAAAGGCTTAAATGGCTTTTTTGACCTAAGTTTGAGGATTGCGCTCAAATCAAATGTCCTAGAACCAAATTTCCACATGTAATTACTAGATTGTGATACAATACACTAATGGGTGAAGTTTGGTTGACTTCTGCGCAGCGGTTTGGGAGTTAACATCAAAATTACATTTCTCGGCTATATCGCATAGATCTCACTGTGAAAAGGCTTAAATGACTTTTTTAATTAAGTTTAATGATTGCGCTCAAACCAAATGTCCTAGAACGAAATTTTCAAATGTAACTACTAGAATGTGATACAATACACTATTGGGTGAAGTTTGGTTGACTTCTGCGCAGCGGTTTGGGAGTTAACATCAAAATTACATTTCTCGGCCATATCGCATAGATCTCACTGTGAAAAGGCTTAAATAGCTTTTTTGACCTAAGTTTAATAATTGCGCTCAAACCAAATGTCCTAGAACGAAATTTTCAAATGTAACTACTAGAATGTGATACAATACACTATTGGGTGAAGTTTGGTTGACTTCTGCGCAGCGGTTTGGGAGTTAACATCAAAATTACATTTCTCGGCCATATCGCATAGATCTCACTGTGAAAAGGCTTAAATGGCTTTTTTGACCTAAGTTTGAGGATTGCGCTCAAATCAAATGTCCTAGAACCAAATTTCTACATGTAACTACTAGATTGTGATACAATACACTATTGGGTGAAATTTGGTTGACTTCTGCGCAGCGGTTTGGGAGTTAACATCAAAATTACATTTCTCGGCCATATCGCATAGATCTCACTGTGAAAAGGCTTAAATGGCTTTTTTGATCTAAGTTTGAGGATTGCGCTCAAATCAAATGTCCTAGAACCAAATTTCCACATGTAACTACTAGATTGTGATACAATACACTAATGGGTGAAGTTTGGTTGACTTCTGCGCAGCGGTTTGGGAGTTAACATCAAAATTACATTTCTCGGCCATATCGCATAGATCTCACTGTGAAAAGGCTTAAATGACTTTTTTAATTAAGTTTGATGATTGCGCTCAAACAAAATTTCCTAGAACAAAATTTTCAAATGTAACTACTAGATTGTGATACAATACACTATTGGGTGAAGTTTGGTTGACTTCTGCGCAGCGGTTTGGGAGTTAACATCAAAATTACATTTCTCGGCCATATCGCATAGATCTCACTGTGAAAAGGCTTAAATGGCTTTTTTGACCTAAGTTTAATGATTGCGCTCAAACCAATTGTCCTAGAACGAAATTTTCAAATGTAACTACTAGAATGTGATACAATACACTATTGGGTGAAGTTTGGTTGACTTCCGCGCAGCGGTTTGGGAGTTAACATCAAAATTACATTTCTCGGCCATATCGCATAGATCTCACTGTGAAAAGGCTTAAATGGCTTTTTTAATTAAGTTTGATGATTGCGTTCAAACAAAATATCCTAAAACAAAATTTTCAAATGTAACTACTAGATTGTGATACAATACACTATTGGGTGAAGTTTGGTTGACTTCTGCGCAGCGGTTTGGGAGTTAACATCAAAATTACATTTCTCGGCCATATCGCATAGATCTCACTGTGAAAAGGCTTAAATGGCTTTTTTAACCTAAGTTTGAGGATTGCGCTCAAATCAAATGTCCTAGAACCAAATTTCCACATGTAACTACTAGATTGAGATACAATACACTAATGGGTGAAGTTTGGTTTACTTCTGCGCAGCGGTTTGGGAGTTAACATCAAAATTACATTTCTCGGCCATATCGCATAGATCTCACTGTGAAAAGGCTTAAATGGCTTTTTTGACCTAAGTTTGAGGATTGCGCTCAAATCAAATGTCCTAGAACCAAATTTCCACATGTAATTACTAGATTGTGATACAATACACTAATGGGTGAAGTTTGGTTGACTTCTGCGCAGCGGTTTGGGAGTTAACATCAAAATTACATTTCTCGGCCATATCGCATAGATCTCACTGTGAAAAGGCTTAAATGACTTTTTTAATTAAGTTTAATGATTGCGCTCAAACCAAATGTCCTAGAACGAAATTTTCAAATGTAACTACTAGAATGTGATACAATACACTATTGGGTGAAGTTTGGTTGACTTCTGCGCAGCGGTTTGGGAGTTAACATCAAAATTACATTTCTCGGCCATATCGCATAGATCTCACTGTGAAAAGGCTTAAATGGCTTTTTTGACCTAAGTTTGAGGATTGCGCTCAAATCAAATGTCTTAGAACCAAAATTCCACATGTAACTACTAGATTGTGATACAATACACTAATGGGTGAAGTTTGGTTGACTTCTGCGCAGCGGTTTGGGAGTTAACATCAAAATTACATTTCTCGGCCATATCGCATAGATCTCACTGTGAAAAGGCTTAAATGACTTTTTTAATTAAGTTTGATGATTGCGTTCAAACAAAATGTCCTAGAACAAAATTTTCAAATGTAACTACTAGATTGTGATACAATACACTATTGGGTGAAGTTTGGTTGACTTCTGCGCAGCGGTTTGGGAGTTAACATCAAAATTACATTTCTCGGCCATATCGCATAGATCTCACTGTGAAAAGGCTTAAATGACTTTTTTAATTAAGTTTGATGATTGCGTTCAAACAAAATGTCCTAAAACAAAATTTTCAAATGTAACTACTAGATTGTGATACAATACACTATTGGGTGAAGTTTGGTTGACTTCTGCGCAGCGGTTTGGGAGTTAACATCAAAATTACATTTCTCGGCCATATCGCATAGATCTCACTGTGAAAAGGCTTAAATGGCTTTTTTGACCTAAGTTTGAGGATTGCGCTCAAATCAAATGTCCTAGAACCAAATTTCCACATGTAATTACTAGATTGTGATACAATACACTAATGGGTGAAGTTTGGTTGACTTCTGCGCAGCGGTTTGGGAGTTAACATCAAAATTACATTTCTCGGCCATATCGCATAGATCTCACTGTGAAAAGGCTTAAATGACTTTTTTAATTAAGTTTAATGATTGCGCTCAAACCAAATGTCCTAGAACGAAATTTTCAAATGTAACTACTAGAATGTGATACAATACACTATTGGGTGAAGTTTGGTTGACTTCTGCGCAGCGGTTTGGGAGTTAACATCAAAATTACATTTCTCGGCCATATCGCATAGATCTCACTGTGAAAAGGCTTAAATGGCTTTTTTGACCTAAGTTTGAGGATTGCGCTCAAATCAAATGTCTTAGAACCAAAATTCCACATGTAACTACTAGATTGTGATACAATACACTAATGGGTGAAGTTTGGTTAACTTCTGCGCAGCGGTTTGGGAGTTAACATCAAAATTACATTTCTCGGCCATATCGCATAGATCTCACTGTGAAAAGGCTTAAATGACTTTTTTAATTAAGTTTGATGATTGCGTTCAAACAAAATGTCCTAGAACAAAATTTTCAAATGTAACTACTAGATTGTGATACAATACACTATTGGGTGAAGTTTGGTTGACTTCTGCGCAGCGGTTTGGGAGTTAACATCAAAATTACATTTCTCGGCCATATCGCATAGATCTCACTGTGAAAAGGCTTAAATGGCTTTTTTGACCTAAGTTTGAGGATTGCGCTCAAATCAAATGTCCTAGAACCAAATTTCCACATGTAACTACTAGATTGTGATACAATACACTAATGGGTGAAGTTTGGTTTACTTCTGCGCAGCGGTTTGGGAGTTAACATCAAAATTACATTTCTCGGCCATATCGCATAGATCTCACTGTGAAAAGGCTTAAATGGCTTTTTTGACCTAAGTTTGAGGATTGCGCTCAAATCAAATGTCCTAGAACCAAATTTCCACATGTAATTACTAGATTGTGATACAATACACTAATGGGTGAAGTTTGGTTGACTTCTGCGCAGCGGTTTGGGAGTTAACATCAAAATTACATTTCTCGGCCATATCGCATAGATCTCACTGTGAAAAGGCTTAAATAACTTTTTTAATTAAGTTTAATGATTGCGCTCAAACCAAATGTCCTAGAACGAAATTTTCAAATGTAACTACTAGAATGCGATACATTACACTATTGGGTGAAGTTTGGTTGACTTCTGCGCAGCGGTTTGGGAGTTAACATCAAAATTACATTTCTCGGCCATATCGCATAGATCTCACTGTGAAAAGGCTTAAATGGCTTTTTTGACCTAAGTTTGAGGATTGCGCTCAAATCAAATGTCTTAGAACCAAAATTCCACATGTAACTACTAGATTGTGATACAATACACTAATGGGTGAAGTTTGGTTGACTTCTGCGCAGCGGTTTGGGAGTTAACATCAAAATTACATTTCTCGGCCATATCGCATAGATCTCACTGTGAAAAGGCTTAAATGACTTTTTTAATTAAGTTTGATGATTGCGTTCAAACAAAATGTCCTAGAACAAAATTTTCAAATGTAACTACTAGATTGTGATACAATACACTATTGGGTGAAGTTTGGTTGACTTCTGCGCAGCGGTTTGGGAGTTAACATCAAAATTACATTTCTCGGCCATATCGCATAGATCTCACTGTGAAAAGGCTTAAATGGCTTTTTTGACCTAAGTTTGAGGATTGCGCTCAAATCAAATGTCCTAGAACCAAATTTCCACATGTAACTACTAGATTGTGATACAATACACTAATGGGTGAAGTTTGGTTTACTTCTGCGCAGCGGTTTGGGAGTTAACATCAAAATTACATTTCTCGGCCATATCGCATAGATCTCACTGTGAAAAGGCTTAAATGGCTTTTTTGACCTAAGTTTAATGATTGCGCTCAAACCAAATGTCCTAGAACGAAATTTTCAAATGTAACTACTAGAATGTGATACAATACACTATTGGGTGAAGTTTGGTTGACTTCTGCGCAGCGGTTTGGGAGTTAACATCAAAATTACATTTCTCGGCCATATCGCATAGATCTCACTGTGAAAAGGCTTAAATGGCTTTTTTGACCTAAGTTTGAGGATTGCGCTCAAACAAAATGTCCTAGAACAAAATTTTCAAATGTAACTACTAGACTGTGATACAATACACTATTGGGTGAAGTTTGGTTGACTTCTGCGCAGCGGTTTGGGAGTTAACATCAAAATTACATTTCTCGGCCATATCGCATAGATCTCACTGTGAAAAGGCTTAAATGACTTTTTTAATTAAGTTTGATGATTGCGTTCAAACAAAATGTCCTAGAACAAAATTTTCAAATGTAACTACTAGATTGTGATACAATACACTATTGGGTGAAGTTTGGTTGACTTCTGCGCAGCGGTTTGGGAGTTAACATCAAAATTACATTTCTCGGCCATATCGCAAAGATCTCACTGTGAAAAGGCTTAAATGACTTTTTTAATTAAGTTTGAGGATTGCGCTCAAATCAAATGTCCTAGAACCAAATTTCCACATGTAACTACTAGATTGTGATACAATACACTAATGGGTGAAGTTTGGTTGACTTCTGCGCAGCGGTTTGGGAGTTAACATCAAAATTACATTTCTCGGCCATATCGCATAGATCTCACTGTGAAAAGGCTTAAATGGCTTTTTTGACCTAAGTTTGAGGATTGCGCTCAAATCAAATGTCCTAGAACCAAATTTCCACATGTAATTACTAGATTGTGATACAATACACTAATGGGTGAAGTTTGGTTGACTTCTGCGCAGCGGTTTGGGAGTTAACATCAAAATTACATTTCTCGGCCATATCGCATAGATCTCACTGTGAAAAGGCTTAAATGACTTTTTTAATTAAGTTTAATGATTGCGCTCAAACCAAATGTCCTAGAACGAAATTTTCAAATGTAACTACTAGAATGTGATACAATACACTATTGGGTGAAGTTTGGTTGACTTCTGCGCAGCGGTTTGGGAGTTAACATCAAAATTACATTTCTCGGCCATATCGCATAGATCTCACTGTGAAAAGGCTTAAATGGCTTTTTTGACCTAAGTTTAATAATTGCGCTCAAACCAAATGTCCTAGAACGAAATTTTCAAATGTAACTACTAGAATGTGATACAATACACTATTGGGTGAAGTTTGGTTGACTTCTGCGCAGCGGTTTGGGAGTTAACATCAAAATTACATTTCTCGGCCATATCGCATAGATCTCACTGTGAAAAGGCTTAAATGGCTTTTTTGACCTAAGTTTGAGGATTGCGCTCAAATCAAATGTCCTAGAACCAAATTTCTACATGTAACTACTAGATTGTGATACAATACACTATTGGTTGAAATTTGGTTGACTTCTGCGCAGCGGTTTGGGAGTTAACATCAAAATTACATTTCTCGGCCATATCGCATAGATCTCACTGTGAAAAGGCTTAAATGGCTTTTTTGATCTAAGTTTGAGGATTGCGCTCAAATCAAATGTCCTAGAACCAAATTTCCACATGTAACTACTAGATTGTGATACAATACACTAATGGGTGAAGTTTGGTTGACTTCTGCGCAGCGGTTTGGGAGTTAACATCAAAATTACATTTCTCGGCCATATCGCATAGATCTCACTGTGAAAAGGCTTAAATGACTTTTTTAATTAAGTTTGATGATTGCGCTCAAACAAAATTTCCTAGAACAAAATTTTCAAATGTAACTACTAGATTGTGATACAATACACTATTGGGTGAAGTTTGGTTGACTTCTGCGCAGCGGTTTGGGAGTTAACATCAAAATTACATTTCTCGGCCATATCGCATAGATCTCACTGTGAAAAGGCTTAAATGGCTTTTTTGACCTAAGTTTAATGATTGCGCTCAAACCAAATGTCCTAGAACGAAATTTTCAAATGTAACTACTAGAATGTGATACAATACACTATTGGGTGAAGTTTGGTTGACTTCCGCGCAGCGGTTTGGGAGTTAACATCAAAATTACATTTCTCGGCCATATCGCATAGATCTCACTGTGAAAAGGCTTAAATGACTTTTTTAATTAAGTTTGATGATTGCGTTCAAACAAAATGTCCTAAAACAAAATTTTCAAATGTAACTACTAGATTGTGATACAATACATTATTGGGTGAAGTTTGGTTGACTTCTGCGCAGCGGTTTGGGAGTTAACATCAAAATTACATTTCTCGGCCATATCGCATAGATCTCACTGTGAAAAGGCTTAAATGGCTTTTTTGACCTAAGTTTGAGGATTGCGCTCAAATCAAATGTCCTAGAACCAAATTTCCACATGTAATTACTAGATTGTGATACAATACACTAATGGGTGAAGTTTGGTTGACTTCTGCGCAGCGGTTTGGGAGTTAACATCAAAATTACATTTCTCGGCCATATCGCATAGATCTCACTGTGAAAAGGCTTAAATGACTTTTTTAATTAAGTTTAATGATTGCGCTCAAACCAAATGTCCTAGAACGAAATTTTCAAATGTAACTACTAGAATGTGATACAATACACTATTGGGTGAAGTTTGGTTGACTTCTGCGCAGCGGTTTGGGAGTTAACATCAAAATTACATTTCTCGGCCATATCGCATAGATCTCACTGTGAAAAGGCTTAAATGGCTTTTTTGACCTAAGTTTGAGGATTGCGCTCAAATCAAATGTCTTAGAACCAAAATTCCACATGTAACTACTAGATTGTGATACAATACACTAATGGGTGAAGTTTGGTTGACTTCTGCGCAGCGGTTTGGGAGTTAACATCAAAATTACATTTCTCGGCCATATCGCATAGATCTCACTGTGAAAAGGCTTAAATGACTTTTTTAATTAAGTTTGATGATTGCGTTCAAACAAAATGTCCTAGAACAAAATTTTCAAATGTAACTACTAGATTGTGATACAATACACTATTGGGTGAAGTTTGGTTGACTTCTGCGCAGCGGTTTGGGAGTTAACATCAAAATTACATTTCTCGGCCATATCGCATAGATCTCACTGTGAAAAGGCTTAAATGACTTTTTTAATTAAGTTTGATGATTGCGTTCAAACAAAATGTCCTAAAACAAAATTTTCAAATGTAACTACTAGATTGTGATACAATACACTATTGGGTGAAGTTTGGTTGACTTCTGCGCAGCGGTTTGGGAGTTAACATCAAAATTACATTTCTCGGCCATATCGCATAGATCTCACTGTGAAAAGGCTTAAATGGCTTTTTTGACCTAAGTTTGAGGATTGCGCTCAAATCAAATGTCCTAGAACCAAATTTCCACATGTAATTACTAGATTGTGATACAATACACTAATGGGTGAAGTTTGGTTGACTTCTGCGCAGCGGTTTGGGAGTTAACATCAAAATTACATTTCTCGGCCATATCGCATAGATCTCACTGTGAAAAGGCTTAAATGACTTTTTTAATTAAGTTTAATGATTGCGCTCAAACCAAATGTCCTAGAACGAAATTTTCAAATGTAACTACTAGAATGTGATACAATACACTATTGGGTGAAGTTTAGTTGACTTCTGCGCAGCGGTTTGGGAGTTAACATCAAAATTACATTTCTCGGCCATATCGCATAGATCTCATTGTGAAAAGGCTTAAATGGCTTTTTTGACCTAAGTTTAATGATTGCGCTCAAACCAAATGTCCTAGAACGAAATTTTCAAATGTAACTACTAGAATGTGATACAATACACTATTGGGTGAAGTTTGGTTGACTTCTGCGCAGCGGTTTGGGAGTTAACATCAAAATTACATTTCTCGGCCATATCGCATAGATCTCACTGTGAAAAGGCTTAAATGGCTTTTTTGACCTAAGTTTGAGGATTTCGCTCAAATCAAATGTCTTAGAACCAAATTTCCACATGTAACTACTAGATTGTGATACAATACACTAATGGGTGAAGTTTGGTTGACTTCTGCGCAGCGGTTTGGGAGTTAACATCAAAATTACATTTCTCGGCCATATCGCATAGATCTCACTGTGAAAAGGCTTAAATGACTTTTTTAAATAAGTTTGATGATTGCGTTCAAACAAAATGTCCTAGAACAAAATTTTCAAATGTAACTACTAGATTGTGATACAATACACTATTGGGTGAAGTTTGGTTGACTTCTGCGCAGCGGTTTGGGAGTTAACATCAAAATTACATTTCTCGGCCATATCGCATAGATCTCACTGTGAAAAGGCTTAAATGACTTTTTTAATTAAGTTTGATGATTGCGTTCAAACAAAATGTCCTAGAACAAAATTTTCAAATGTAACTACTAGATTGTGATACAATACACTATTGGGTGAAGTTTGGTTGACTTCTGCGCAGCGGTTTGGGAGTTAACATCAAAATTACATTTCTCGGCCATATCGCATAGATCTCACTGTGAAAAGGCTTAAATGGCTTTTTTGACCTAAGTTTGAGGATTGCGCTCAAATCAAATGTCCTAGAACCAAATTTCCACATGTAACTACTAGATTGTGATAGAATACACTAATGGGTGAAGTTTGGTTTACTCCTGCGCAGCGGTTTGGGAGTTAACATCAAAATTACATTTCTCGGCCATATCGCATAGATCTCACTGTGAAAAGGCTTAAATGGCTTTTTTGACCTAAGTTTAATGATTGCGCTCAAACCAAATGTCCTAGAACGAAATTTTCAAATGTAACTACTAGAATGTGATACAATACACTATTGGGTGAAGTTTGGTTGACTTCTGCGCAGCGGTTTGGGAGTTAACATCAAAATTACATTTCTCGGCCATATCGCATAGATCTCACTGTGAAAAGGCTTAAATGGCTTTTTTGACCTAAGTTTGAGGATTGCGCTCAAACAAAATGTCCTAGAACAAAATTTTCAAATGTAACTACTAGATTGTGATACAATACACTATTGGGTGAAGTTTGGTTGACTTCTGCGCAGCGGTTTGGGAGTTAACATCAAAATTACATTTCTCGGCCATATCGCATAGATCTCACTGTGAAAAGGCTTAAATGGCTTTTTTGACCTAAGTTTGAGGATTGCGCTCAAACAAAATGTCCTAGAACAAAATTTTTAAATGTAATTACTAGATTGTGATACAATACACTAATGGGTGAAGTTTGGTTGACTTCTGCGCAGCGGTTTGGGAGTTAACATCAAAATTACATTTCTCGGCCATATCGCATAGATCTCACTGTGAAAAGGCTTAAATGACTTTTTTAATTAAGTTTAATGATTGCGCTCAAACCAAATGTCCTAGAACGAAATTTTCAAATGTAACTACTAGAATGTGATACAATACACTATTGGGTGAAGTTGAGTTGACTTCTGCGCAGCGGTTTGGGAGTTAACATCAAAATTACATTTCTCGGCCATATCGCATAGATCTCATTGTGAAAAGGCTTAAATGGCTTTTTTGACCTAAGTTTAATGATTGCGCTCAAACCAAATGTCCTAGAACGAAATTTTCAAATGTAACTACTAGAATGTGATACAATACACTATTGGGTAAAGTTTGGTTGACTTCTGCGCAGCGGTTTGGGAGTTAACATCAAAATTACATTTCTCGGCCATATCGCATAGATCTCACTGTGAAAAGGCTTAAATGGCTTTTTTGACCTAAGTTTGAGGATTTCGCTCAAATCAAATGTCTTAGAACCAAATTTCCACATGTAACTACTAGATTGTGATACAATACACTAATGGGTGAAGTTTGGTTGACTTCTGCGCAGCGGTTTGGGAGTTAACATCAAAATTACATTTCTCGGCCATATCGCATAGATCTCACTGTGAAAAGGCTTAAATGACTTTTTTAAATAAGTTTGATGATTGCGTTCAAACAAAATGTCCTAGAACAAAATTTTCAAATGTAACTACTAGATTGTGATACAATACACTATTGGGTGAAGTTTGGTTGACTTCTGCGCAGCGGTTTGGGAGTTAACATCAAAATTACATTTCTCGGCCATATCGCATAGATCTCACTGTGAAAAGGCTTAAATGACTTTTTTAATTAAGTTTGATGATTGCGTTCAAACAAAATGTCCTAGAACAAAATTTTCAAATGTAACTACTAGATTGTGATACAATACACTATTGGGTGAAGTTTGGTTGACTTCTGCGCAGCGGTTTGGGAGTTAACATCAAAATTACATTTCTCGGCCATATCGCATAGATCTCACTGTGAAAAGGCTTAAATGGCTTTTTTGACCTAAGTTTGAGGATTGCGCTCAAATCAAATGTCCTAGAACCAAATTTCCACATGTAACTACTAGATTGTGATAGAATACACTAATGGGTGAAGTTTGGTTTACTCCTGCGCAGCGGTTTGGGAGTTAACATCAAAATTACATTTCTCGGCCATATCGCATAGATCTCACTGTGAAAAGGCTTAAATGGCTTTTTTGACCTAAGTTTAATGATTGCGCTCAAACAAAATGTCCTAGAACGAAATTTTCAAATGTAACTACTAGAATGTGATACAATACACTATTGGGTGAAGTTTGGTTGACTTCTGCGCAGCGGTTTGGGAGTTAACATCAAAATTACATTTCTCGGCCATATCGCATAGATCTCACTGTGAAAAGGCTTAAATGGCTTTTTTGACCTAAGTTTGAGGATTGCGCTCAAACAAAATGTCCTAGAACAAAATTTTCAAATGTAACTACTAGATTGTGATACAATACACTATTGGGTGAAGTTTGGTTGACTTCTGCGCAGCGGTTTGGGAGTTAACATCAAAATTACATTTCTCGGCCATATCGCATAGATCTCACTGTGAAAAGGCTTAAATGGCTTTTTTGACCTAAGTTTGAGGATTGCGCTCAAATCAAATGTCCTAGAACCAAATTTTCACATGTAACTACTAGATTGTGATAAAATACACTAATGGGTGAAGTTTGGTTGACTTCTGCGCAGCGGTTTGGGAGTTAACATCAAAATTACATTTCTCGGCCATATCGCATAGATCTCACTGTGAAAAGGCTTAAATGGCTTTTTTGACCTAAGTTTGAGGATTGCGCTCAAACAAAATGTCCTAGAACAAAATTTTTAAATGTAACTACTAGATTGTGATACAATACACTATTGGGTGAAGTTTGGTTGACTTCTGCGCAGCGGTTTGGGAGTTAACATCAAAATTACATTTCTCGGCCATATCGCATAGATCTCACTGTGAAAAGGCTTAAATGACTTTTTTAATTAAGTTTGATGATTGCGTTCAAACAAAATGTCCTAGAACAAAATTTTCAAATGTAACTACTAGATTGTGATACAATACACTATTGGGTGAAGTTTGGTTGACTTCTGCGCAGCGGTTTGGGAGTTAACATCAAAATTACATTTCTCGGCCATATCGCATAGATCTCACTGTGAAAAGGCTTAAATGACTTTTTTAATTAAGTTTGATGATTGCGTTCAAACAAAATGTCCTAAAACAAAATTTTCAAATGTAACTACTAGATTGTGATACAATACACTATTGGGTGAAGTTTGGTTGACTTCTGCGCAGCGGTTTGGGAGTTAACATCAAAATTACATTTCTCGGCCATATCGCATAGATCTCACTGTGAAAAGGCTTAAATGGCTTTTTTGACCTAAGTTTGAGGATTGCGCTCAAATCAAATGTCCTAGAACCAAATTTCCACATGTAATTACTAGATTGTGATACAATACACTAATGGGTGAAGTTTGGTTGACTTCTGCGCAGCGGTTTGGGAGTTAACATCAAAATTACATTTCTCGGCCATATCGCATAGATCTCACTGTGAAAAGGCTTAAATGACTTTTTTAATTAAGTTTAATGATTGCGCTCAAACCAAATGTCCTAGAACGAAATTTTCAAATGTAACTACTAGAATGTGATACAATACACTATTGGGTGAAGTTTAGTTGACTTCTGCGCAGCGGTTTGGGAGTTAACATCAAAATTACATTTCTCGGCCATATCGCATAGATCTCATTGTGAAAAGGCTTAAATGGCTTTTTTGACCTAAGTTTAATGATTGCGCTCAAACCAAATGTCCTAGAACGAAATTTTCAAATGTAACTACTAGAATGTGATACAATACACTATTGGGTGAAGTTTGGTTGACTTCTGCGCAGCGGTTTGGGAGTTAACATCAAAATTACATTTCTCGGCCATATCGCATAGATCTCACTGTGAAAAGGTTTAAATGGCTTTTTTGACCTAAGTTTGAGGATTTCGCTCAAATCAAATGTCTTAGAACCAAATTTCCACATGTAACTACTAGATTGTGATACAATACACTAATGGGTGAAGTTTGGTTGACTTCTGCGCAGCGGTTTGGGAGTTAACATCAAAATTACATTTCTCGGCCATATCGCATAGATCTCACTGTGAAAAGGCTTAAATGACTTTTTTAAATAAGTTTGATGATTGCGTTCAAACAAAATGTCCTAGAACAAAATTTTCAAATGTAACTACTAGATTGTGATACAATACACTATTGGGTGAAGTTTGGTTGACTTCTGCGCAGCGGTTTGGGAGTTAACATCAAAATTACATTTCTCGGCCATATCGCATAGATCTCACTGTGAAAAGGCTTAAATGACTTTTTTAATTAAGTTTGATGATTGCGTTCAAACAAAATGTCCTAGAACAAAATTTTCAAATGTAACTACTAGATTGTGATACAATACACTATTGGGTGAAGTTTGGTTGACTTCTGCGCAGCGGTTTGGGAGTTAACATCAAAATTACATTTCTCGGCCATATCGCATAGATCTCACTGTGAAAAGGCTTAAATGGCTTTTTTGACCTAAGTTTGAGGATTGCGCTCAAATCAAATGTCCTAGAACCAAATTTCCACATGTAACTACTAGATTGTGATAGAATACACTAATGGGTGAAGTTTGGTTTACTCCTGCGCAGCGGTTTGGGAGTTAACATCAAAATTACATTTCTCGGCCATATCGCATAGATCTCACTGTGAAAAGGCTTAAATGGCTTTTTTGACCTAAGTTTAATGATTGCGCTCAAACCAAATGTCCTAGAACGAAATTTTCAAATGTAACTACTAGAATGTGATACAATACACTATTGGGTGAAGTTTGGTTGACTTCTGCGCAGCGGTTTGGGAGTTAACATCAAAATTACATTTCTCGGCCATATCGCATAGATCTCACTGTGAAAAGGCTTAAATGGCTTTTTTGACCTAAGTTTGAGGATTGCGCTCAAACAAAATGTCCTAGAACAAAATTTTCAAATGTAACTACTAGATTGTGATACAATACACTATTGGGTGAAGTTTGGTTGACTTCTGCGCAGCGGTTTGGGAGTTAACATCAAAATTACATTTCTCGGCCATATCGCATAGATCTCACTGTGAAAAGGCTTAAATGACTTTTTTAATTAAGTTTGATGATTGTGTTCAAACAAAATGTCCTAGAACAAAATTTTCAAATGTAACTACTAGATTGTGATACAATACACTATTGGGTGAAGTTTGGTTGACTTCTGCGCAGCGGTTTGGGAGTTAACATCAAAATTACATTTCTCGGCCATATCGCATAGATCTCACTGTGAAAAGGCTTAAATGGCTTTTTTGACCTAAGTTTGAGGATTGCGCTCAAATCAAATGTCCTTGAACCAAATTTCCACATGTAACTACTAGATTGTGATACAATACACTAATGGGTGAAGTTTGGTTTACTTCTGCGCAGCGGTTTGGGAGTTAACATCAAAATTACATTTCTCGGCCATATCGCATAGATCTCACTGTGAAAAGGCTTAAATGACTTTTTTAATTAAGTTTGATGATTGTGTTCAAACAAAATGTCCTAGAACAAAATTTTCAAATGTAACTACTAGATTGTGATACAATACACTATTGGGTGAAGTTTGGTTGACTTCTGCGCAGCGGTTTGGGAGTTAACATCAAAATTACATTTCTCGGCCATATCGCATAGATCTCACTGTGAAAAGGCTTAAATGGCTTTTTTGACCTAAGTTTGAGGATTGCGCTCAAATCAAATGTCCTTGAACCAAATTTCCACATGTAACTACTAGATTGTGATACAATACACTAATGGGTGAAGTTTGGTTTACTTCTGCGCAGCGGTTTGGGAGTTAACATCAAAATTACATTTCTCGGCCATATCGCATAGATCTCACTGTGAAAAGGCTTAAATGGCTTTTTTGACCTAAGTTTAATAATTGCGCTCAAACCAAATGTCCTAGAACAAAATTTTCAAATGTAACTACTAGAATGTGATACAATACACTATTGGGTGAAGTTTGGTTGACTTCTGCGCAGCGGTTTGGGAGTTAACATCAAAATTACATTTCTCGGCCATATCGCATAGATCTCACTGTGAAAAGGCTTAAATGGCTTTTTTGACCTAAGTTTGAGGATTGCGCTCAAATCAAATGTCCTAGAACCAAATTTTCACATGTAACTACTAGATTGTGATAAAATACACTAATGGGTGAAGTTTGGTTGACTTCTGCGCAGCGGTTTGGGAGTTAACATCAAAATTACATTTCTCGGCCATATCGCATAGATCTCACTGTGAAAAGGCTTAAATGACTTTTTTAATTAAGTTTGATGATTGCGCTCAAACAAAATTTCCTAGAACAAAATTTTCAAATGTAACTACTAGATTGTGATACAATACACTATTGGGTGAAGTTTGGTTGACTTCTGCGCAGCGGTTTGGGAGTTAACATCAAAATTACATTTCTCGGCCATATCGCATAGATCTCACTGTGAAAAGGCTTAAATGGCTTTTTTGACCTAAGTTTAATGATTGCGCTCAAACCAAATGTCCTAGAACGAAATTTTCAAATGTAACTACTAGAATGTGATACAATACACTATTGGGTGAAGTTTGGTTGACTTCTGCGCAGCGGTTTGGGAGTTAACATCAAAATTACATTTCTCGGCCATATCGCATAGATCTCACTGTGAAAAGGCTTATATGGCTTTTTTGACCTAAGTTTAATAATTGCGCTCAAACCAAATGTCCTAAAACTAAATTTCCAAATGTAACTACTAGATTGTGATAAAATACACTATTGGGTGAAGTTTGGTTGACTTCTGCGCAGCGGTTTGGGAGTTAACATCAAAATTACATTTCTCGGCCATATCGCATAGATCTCACTGTGAAAAGGCTTAAATGACTTTTTTAATTAAGTTTGATGATTGCGCTCAAACAAAATTTCCTAGAACAAAATTTTCAAATGTAACTACTAGATTGTGATACAATACACTATTGGGTGAAGTTTGGTTGACTTCTGCGCAGCGGTTTGGGAGTTAACATCAAAATTACATTTCTCGGCCATATCGCATAGATCTCACTGTGAAAAGGCTTAAATGGCTTTTTTGACCTAAGTTTGAGGATTGCGCTCAAATCAAATGTCCTAGAACCAAATTTCCACATGAAACTACTAGATTGTGATACAATACACTAATGGGTGAAGTTTGGTTTACTTCTGCGCAGCGGTTTGGGAGTTAACATCAAAATTACATTTCTCGGCCATATCGCATAGATCTCACTGTGAAAAGGCTTAAATGGCTTTTTTGACCTAAGTTTAATAATTGCGCTCAAACCAAATGTCCTAGAACGAAATTTTCCAATGTAACTACTAGAATGTGATACAATACACTAATGGGTGAAGTTTGGTTGACTTCTGCGCAGCGGTTTGGGAGTTAACATCAAAATTACATTTCTCGGCCATATCGCATAGATCTCACTGTGAAAAGGCTTAAATGACTTTTTTAATTAAGTTTGATGATTGCGCTCAAACAAAATTTCCTAGAACAAAATTTTCAAATGTAACTACTAGATTGTGATACAATACACTATTGGGTGAAGTTTGGTTGACTTCTGCGCAGCGGTTTGGGAGTTAACATCAAAATTACATTTCTCGGCCATATCGCATAGATCTCACTGTGAAAAGGCTTAAATGACTTTTTTAATTAAGTTTGATGATTGTGTTCAAACAAAATGTCCTAGAACAAAAATTTCAAATGTAACTACTAGATTGTGATACAATACACTATTGGGTGAAGTTTGGTTGACTTCTGCGCAGCGGTTTGGGAGTTAACATCAAAATTACATTTCTCGGCCATATCGCATAGATCTCACTGTGAAAAGGCTTAAATGACTTTTTTAATTAAGTTTAATGATTGCGCTCAAACCAAATGTCCTAGAACGAAATTTTCAAATGTAACTACTAGAATGTGATACAATACACTATTGGGTGAAGTTTAGTTGACTTCTGCGCAGCGGTTTGGGAGTTAACATCAAAATTACATTTCTCGGCCATATCGCATAGATCTCACTGTGAAAAGGCTTAAATGGCTTTTTTGACCTAAGTTTGAGGATTGCGCTCAAATCAAATGTTCTAGAACCAAATTTCCACATGTAACTACTAGATTGTGATACAATACACTAATGGGTGAAGTTTGGTTTACTTCTGCGCAGCGGTTTGGGAGTTAACATCAAAATTACATTTCTCGGCCATATCGCATAGATCTCACTGTGAAAAGGCTTAAATGGCTTTTTTGACCTAAGTTTAATAATTGCGCTCAAACCAAATGTCCTAAAACTAAATTTCCAAATGTAACTACTAGATTGTGATAAAATACACTATTGGGTGAAGTTTGGTTGACTTCTGCGCAGCGGTTTGGGAGTTAACATCAAAATTACATTTCTCGGCCATATCGCATAGATCTCACTGTGAAAAGGCTTAAATGGCTTTTTTGACCTAAGTTTGAGGATTGCGCTCAAATCAAATGGCCTAGAACCAAATTTCCACATGTAACTACTAGATTGTGATACAATACACTAATGGGTGAAGTTTGGTTGACTTCTGCGCAGCGGTTTGGGAGTTAACATCAAAATTACATTTCTCGGCCATATCGCATAGATCTCACTGTGAAAAGGCTTAAATGACTTTTTTAATTAAGTTTGATGATTGCGCTCAAACAAAATTTCCTAGAACAAAATTTTCAAATGTAACTACTAGATTGTGATACAATACACTATTGGGTGAAGTTTGGTTGACTTCTGCGCAGCGGTTTGGGAGTTAACATCAAAATTACATTTCTCGGCCATATCGCATAGATCTCACTGTGAAAAGGCTTAAATGACTTTTTTAATTAAGTTTGATGATTGTGTTCAAACAAAATGTCCTAGAACAAAATTTTCAAATGTAACTACTAGATTGTGATACAATACACTATTGGGTGAAGTTTGGTTGACTTCTGCGCAGCGGTTTGGGAGTTAACATCAAAATTACATTTCTCGGCCATATCGCATAGATCTCACTGTGAAAAGGCTTAAATGGCTTTTTTGACCTAAGTTTGAGGATTGCGCTCAAATCAAATGTCCTTGAACCAAATTTCCACATGTAACTACTAGATTGTGATACAATACACTAATGGGTGAAGTTTGGTTTACTTCTGCGCAGCGGTTTGGGAGTTAACATCAAAATTACATTTCTCGGCCATATCGCATAGATCTCACTGTGAAAAGGCTTAAATGGCTTTTTTGACCTAAGTTTAATAATTGCGCTCAAACCAAATGTCCTAGAACAAAATTTTCAAATGTAACTACTAGATTGTGATACAATACACTAATGGGTGAAGTTTGGTTGACTTCTGCGCAGCGGTTTGGGAGTTAACATCAAAATTACATTTCTCGGCCATATCGCATAGATCTCACTGTGAAAAGGCTTAAATGACTTTTTTAATTAAGTTTAATGATTGCGCTCAAACCAAATGTCCTAGAACGAAATTTTCAAATGTAACTACTAGAATGTGATACAATACACTATTGGGTGAAGTTTGGTTGACTTCTGCGCAGCGGTTTGGGAGTTAACATCAAAATTACATTTCTCGGCCATATCGCATAGATCTCACTGTGAAAAGGCTTAAATGGCTTTTTTGACCTAAGTTTGAGGATTGCGCTCAAACAAAATGTCCTAGAACAAAATTTTTAAATGTAACTACTAGATTGTGATACAATACACTATTGGGTGAAGTTTGGTTGACTTCTGCGCAGCGGTTTGGGAGTTAACATCAAAATTACATTTCTCGGCCATATCGCATAGATCTCACTGTGAAAAGGCTTAAATGACTTTTTTAATTAAGTTTGATGATTGCGTTCAAACAAAATGTCCTAGAACAAAATTTTCAAATGTAACTACTAGATTGTGATACAATACACTATTGGGTGAAGTTTGGTTGACTTCTGCGCAGCGGTTTGGGAGTTAACATCAAAATTACATTTCTCGGCCATATCGCATAGATCTCACTGTGAAAAGGCTTAAATGACTTTTTTAATTAAGTTTGATGATTGCGTTCAAACAAAATGTCCTAGAACAAAATTTTCAAATGTAACTACTAGATTGTGATACAATACACTATTGGGTGAAGTTTGGTTGATTTCTGCGCAGCGGTTTGGGAGTTAACATCAAAATTACATTTCTCGGCCATATCGCATAGATCTCACTGTGAAAAGGCTTAAATGGCTTTTTTGACCTAAGTTTGAGGATTGCGCTCAAATCAAATGTCCTAGAACCAAATTTCCACATGTAACTACTAGATTTTGATAGAATACACTAATGGGTGAAGTTTGGTTTACTCCTGCGCAGCGGTTTGGGAGTTAACATCAAAATTACATTTCTCGGCCATATCGCATAGATCTCACTGTGAAAAGGCTTAAATGGCTTTTTTGACCTAAGTTTAATGATTGCGCTCAAACCAAATGTCCTAGAACGAAATTTTCAAATGTAACTACTAGAATGTGATACAATACACTATTGGGTGAAGTTTGGTTGACTTCTGCGCAGCGGTTTGGGAGTTAACATCAAAATTACATTTCTCGGCCATATCGCATAGATCTCACTGTGAAAAGGCTTAAATGGCTTTTTTGACCTAAGTTTGAGGATTGCGCTCAAACAAAATGTCCTAGAACAAAATTTTTAAATGTAACTACTAGATTGTGATACAATACACTATTGGGTGAAGTTTGGTTGACTTCTGCGCAGCGGTTTGGGAGTTAACATCAAAATTACATTTCTCGGCCATATCGCATAGATCTCACTGTGAAAAGGCTTATATGGCTTTTTTGACCTAAGTTTAATAATTGCGCTCAAACCAAATGTCCTAAAACTAAATTTCCAAATGTAACTACTAGATTGTGATAAAATACACTATTGGGTGAAGTTTGGTTGACTTCTGCGCAGCGGTTTGGGAGTTAACATCAAAATTACATTTCTCGGCCATATCGCATAGATCTCACTGTGAAAAGGCTTAAATGACTTTTTTAATTAAGTTTGATGATTGCGCTCAAACAAAATTTCCTAGAACAAAATTTTCAAATGTAACTACTAGATTGTGATACAATACACTATTGGGTGAAGTTTGGTTGACTTCTGCGCAGCGGTTTGGGAGTTAACATCAAAATTACATTTCTCGGCCATATCGCATAGATCTCACTGTGAAAAGGCTTAAATGGCTTTTTTGACCTAAGTTTGAGGATTGCGCTCAAATCAAATGTCCTAGAACCAAATTTCCACATGAAACTACTAGATTGTGATACAATACACTAATGGGTGAAGTTTGGTTTACTTCTGCGCAGCGGTTTGGGAGTTAACATCAAAATTACATTTCTCGGCCATATCGCATAGATCTCACTGTGAAAAGGCTTAAATGGCTTTTTTGACCTAAGTTTAATAATTGCGCTCAAACCAAATGTCCTAGAACGAAATTTTCCAATGTAACTACTAGAATGTGATACAATACACTAATGGGTGAAGTTTGGTTGACTTCTGCGCAGCGGTTTGGGAGTTAACATCAAAATTACATTTCTCGGCCATATCGCATAGATCTCACTGTGAAAAGGCTTAAATGACTTTTTTAATTAAGTTTGATGATTGCGCTCAAACAAAATTTCCTAGAACAAAATTTTCAAATGTAACTACTAGATTGTGATACAATACACTATTGGGTGAAGTTTGGTTGACTTCTGCGCAGCGGTTTGGGAGTTAACATCAAAATTACATTTCTCGGCCATATCGCATAGATCTCACTGTGAAAAGGCTTAAATGACTTTTTTAATTAAGTTTGATGATTGTGTTCAAACAAAATGTCCTAGAACAAAAATTTCAAATGTAACTACTAGATTGTGATACAATACACTATTGGGTGAAGTTTGGTTGACTTCTGCGCAGCGGTTTGGGAGTTAACATCAAAATTACATTTCTCGGCCATATCGCATAGATCTCACTGTGAAAAGGCTTAAATGACTTTTTTAATTAAGTTTAATGATTGCGCTCAAACCAAATGTCCTAGAACGAAATTTTCAAATGTAACTACTAGAATGTGATACAATACACTATTGGGTGAAGTTTAGTTGACTTCTGCGCAGCGGTTTGGGAGTTAACATCAAAATTACATTTCTCGGCCATATCGCATAGATCTCACTGTGAAAAGGCTTAAATGGCTTTTTTGACCTAAGTTTGAGGATTGCGCTCAAATCAAATGTTCTAGAACCAAATTTCCACATGTAACTACTAGATTGTGATACAATACACTAATGGGTGAAGTTTGGTTTACTTCTGCGCAGCGGTTTGGGAGTTAACATCAAAATTACATTTCTCGGCCATATCGCATAGATCTCACTGTGAAAAGGCTTAAATGGCTTTTTTGACCTAAGTTTAATAATTGCGCTCAAACCAAATGTCCTAAAACTAAATTTCCAAATGTAACTACTAGATTGTGATAAAATACACTATTGGGTGAAGTTTGGTTGACTTCTGCGCAGCGGTTTGGGAGTTAACATCAAAATTACATTTCTCGGCCATATCGCATAGATCTCACTGTGAAAAGGCTTAAATGGCTTTTTTGACCTAAGTTTGAGGATTGCGCTCAAATCAAATGTCCTAGAACCAAATTTTCACATGTAACTACTAGATTGTGATACAATACACTATTGGGTGAAGTTTGGTTGACTTCTGCGCAGCGGTTTGGGAGTTAACATCAAAATTACATTTCTCGGCCATATCGCATAGATGTCACTGTGAAAAGGCTTAAATGACTTTTTTAATTAAGTTTGATGATTGCGCTCAAACAAAATTTCCTAGAACAAAATTTTCAAATGTAACTACTAGATTGTGATACAATACACTATTGGGTGAAGTTTGGTTGACTTCTGCGCAGCGGTTTGGGAGTTAACATCAAAATTACATTTCTCGGCCATATCGCATAGATCTCACTGTGAAAAGGCTTAAATGGCTTTTTTGACCTAAGTTTAATGATTGCGCTCAAACCAAATGTCCTAGAACGAAATTTTCAAATGTAACTACTAGAATGTGATACAATACACTATTGGGTGAAGTTTGGTTGACTTCTGCGCAGCGGTTTGGGAGTTAACATCAAAATTACATTTCTCGGCCATATCGCATAGATCTCACTGTGAAAAGGCTTAAATGACTTTTTTAATTAAGTTTGATGATTGCGCTCAAACAAAATTTCCTAGAACAAAATTTTCAAATGTAACTACTAGATTGTGATACAATACACTATTGGGTGAAGTTTGGTTGACTTCTGCGCAGCGGTTTGGGAGTTAACATCAAAATTACATTTCTCGGCCATATCGCATAGATCTCACTGTGAAAAGGCTTAAATGGCTTTTTTGACCTAAGTTTGAGGATTGCGCTCAAATCAAATGTCCTAGAACCAAATTTCCACATGAAACTACTAGATTGTGATACAATACACTAATGGGTGAAGTTTGGTTTACTTCTGCGCAGCGGTTTGGGAGTTAACATCAAAATTACATTTCTCGGCCATATCGCATAGATCTCACTGTGAAAAGGCTTAAATGGCTTTTTTGACCTAAGTTTAATGATTGCGCTCAAACCAAATGTCCTAGAACGAAATTTTCAAATGTAACTACTAGAATGTGATACAATACACTATTGGGTGAAGTTTAGTTGACTTCTGCGCAGCGGTTTGGGAGTTAACATCAAAATTACATTTCTCGGCCATATAGCATAGATCTCACTGTGAAAAGGCTTAAATGGCTTTTTTGACCTAAGTTTGAGGATTGCGCTCAAATCAAATGTCCTTGAACCAAATTTCCACATGTAACTACTAGATTGTGATACAATACACTAATGGGTGAAGTTTGGTTTACTTCTGCGCAGCGGTTTGGGAGTTAACATCAAAATTACATTTCTCGGCCATATCGCATAGATCTCACTGTGAAAAGGCTTAAATGGCTTTTTTGACCTAAGTTTAATAATTGCGCTCAAACCAAATGTCCTAGAACAAAATTTTCCAATGTAACTACTAGAATGTGATACAATACACTAATGGGTGAAGTTTGGTTGACTTCTGCGCAGCGGTTTGGGAGTTAACATCAAAATTACATTTCTCGGCCATATCGCATAGATCTCACTGTGAAAAGGCTTAAATGACTTTTTTAATTAAGTTTGATGATTGCGCTCAAACAAAATTCCCTAGAACAAAATTTTCAAATGTAACTACTAGATTGTGATACAATACACTATTGGGTGAAGTTTGGTTGACTTCTGCGCAGCGGTTTGGGAGTTAACATCAAAATTACATTTCTCGGCCATATCGCATAGATCTCACTGTGAAAAGGCTTAAATGACTTTTTTAATTAAGTTTGATGATTGTGTTCAAACAAAATGTCCTAGAACAAAAATTTCAAATGTAACTACTAGATTGTGATACAATATACTATTGGGTGAAGTTTGGTTGACTTCTGCGCAGCGGTTTGGGAGTTAACATCAAAATTACATTTCTCGGCCATATCGCATAGATCTCACTGTGAAAAGGCTTAAATGACTTTTTTAATTAAGTTTAATGATTGCGCTCAAACCAAATGTCCTAGAACGAAATTTTCAAATGTAACTACTAGAATGTGATACAATACACTATTGGGTGAAGTTTAGTTGACTTCTGCGCAGCGGTTTGGGAGTTAACATCAAAATTACATTTCTCGGCCATATCGCATAGATCTCACTGTGAAAAGGCTTAAATGGCTTTTTTGACCTAAGTTTGAGGATTGCGCTCAAATCAAATGTTCTAGAACCAAATTTCCACATGTAACTACTAGATTGTGATACAATACACTAATGGGTGAAGTTTGGTTTACTTCTGCGCAGCGGTTTGGGAGTTAACATCAAAATTACATTTCTCGGCCATATCGCATAGATCTCACTGTGAAAAGGCTTAAATGGCTTTTTTGACCTAAGTTTAATAATTGCGCTCAAACCAAATGTCCTAAAACTAAATTTCCAAATGTAACTACTAGATTGTGATAAAATACACTATTGGGTGAAGTTTGGTTGACTTCTGCGCAGCGGTTTGGGAGTTAACATCAAAATTACATTTCTCGGCCATATCGCATAGATCTCACTGTGAAAAGGCTTAAATGGCTTTTTTGACCTAAGTTTGAGGATTGCGCTCAAATCAAATGGCCTAGAACCAAATTTCCACATGTAACTACTAGATTGTGATACAATACACTAATGGGTGAAGTTTGGTTGACTTCTGCGCAGCGGTTTGGGAGTTAACATCAAAATTACATTTCTCGGCCATATCGCATAGATCTCACTGTGAAAAGGCTTAAATGACTTTTTTAATTAAGTTTGATGATTGCGCTCAAACAAAATTTCCTAGAACAAAATTTTCAAATGTAACTACTAGATTGTGATACAATACACTATTGGGTGAAGTTTGGTTGACTTCTGCGCAGCGGTTTGGGAGTTAACATCAAAATTACATTTCTCGGCCATATCGCATAGATCTCACTGTGAAAAGGCTTAAATGACTTTTTTAATTAAGTTTGATGATTGTGTTCAAACAAAATGTCCTAGAACAAAATTTTCAAATGTAACTACTAGATTGTGATACAATACACTATTGGGTGAAGTTTGGTTGACTTCTGCGCAGCGGTTTGGGAGTTAACATCAAAATTACATTTCTCGGCCATATCGCATAGATCTCACTGTGAAAAGGCTTAAATGGCTTTTTTGACCTAAGTTTGAGGATTGCGCTCAAATCAAATGTCCTAGAACCAAATTTCCACATGAAACTACTAGATTGTGATACAATACACTAATGGGTGAAGTTTGGTTTACTTCTGCGCAGCGGTTTGGGAGTTAACATCAAAATTACATTTCTCGGCCATATCGCATAGATCTCACTGTGAAAAGGCTTAAATGGCTTTTTTGACCTAAGTTTAATGATTGCGCTCAAACCAAATGTCCTAGAACGAAATTTTCAAATGTAACTACTAGAATATGATACAATACACTATTGGGTGAAGTTTGGTTGACTTCTGCGCAGCGGTTTGGGAGTTAACATCAAAATTACATTTCTCGGCCATATCGCATAGATCTCACTGTGAAAAGGCTTAAATGACTTTTTTAATTAAGTTTGATGATTGCGCTCAAACAAAATTTCCTAGAACAAAATTTTCAAATGTAACTACTAGATTGTGATACAATACACTATTGGGTGAAGTTTGGTTGACTTCTGCGCAGCGGTTTGGGAGTTAACATCAAAATTACATTTCTCGGCCATATCGCATAGATCTCACTGTGAAAAGGCTTAAATGGCTTTTTTGACCTAAGTTTGAGGATTGCGCTCAAATCAAATGTCCTAGAACCAAATTTCCACATGAAACTACTAGATTGTGATACAATACACTAATGGGTGAAGTTTGGTTTACTTCTGCGCAGCGGTTTGGGAGTTAACATCAAAATTACATTTCTCGGCCATATCGCATAGATCTCACTGTGAAAAGGCTTAAATGGCTTTTTTGACCTAAGTTTAATGATTGCGCTCAAACCAAATGTCCTAGAACGAAATTTTCAAATGTAACTACTAGAATGTGATACAATACACTATTGGGTGAAGTTTAGTTGACTTCTGCGCAGCGGTTTGGGAGTTAACATCAAAATTACATTTCTCGGCCATATAGCATAGATCTCACTGTGAAAAGGCTTAAATGGCTTTTTTGACCTAAGTTTGAGGATTGCGCTCAAATCAAATGTCCTTGAACCAAATTTCCACATGTAACTACTAGATTGTGATACAATACACTAATGGGTGAAGTTTAGTTGACTTCTGCGCAGCGGTTTGGGAGTTAACATCAAAATTACATTTCTCGGCCATATCGCATAGATCTCACTGTGAAAAGGCTTAAATGGCTTTTTTGACCTAAGTTTGAGGATTGCGCTCAAATCAAATGGCCTAGAACCAAATTTCCACATGTAACTACTAGATTGTGATACAATACACTAATGGGTGAAGTTTGGTTGACTTCTGCGCAGCGGTTTGGGAGTTAACATCAAAATTACATTTCTCGGCCATATCGCATAGATCTCACTGTGAAAAGGCTTAAATGACTTTTTTAATTAAGTTTGATGATTGCGCTCAAACAAAATTTCCTAGAACAAAATTTTCAAATGTAACTACTAGATTGTGATACAATACACTATTGGGTGAAGTTTGGTTGACTTCTGCGCAGCGGTTTGGGAGTTAACATCAAAATTACATTTCTCGGCCATATCGCATAGATCTCACTGTGAAAAGGCTTAAATGACTTTTTTAATTAAGTTTGATGATTGTGTTCAAACAAAATGTCCTAGAACAAAATTTTCAAATGTAACTACTAGATTGTGATACAATACACTATTGGGTGAAGTTTGGTTGACTTCTGCGCAGCGGTTTGGGAGTTAACATCAAAATTACATTTCTCGGCCATATCGCATAGATCTCACTGTGAAAAGGCTTAAATGGCTTTTTTGACCTAAGTTTGAGGATTGCGCTCAAATCAAATGTCCTAGAACCAAATTTCCACATGAAACTACTAGATTGTGATACAATACACTAATGGGTGAAGTTTGGTTTACTTCTGCGCAGCGGTTTGGGAGTTAACATCAAAATTACATTTCTCGGCCATATCGCATAGATCTCACTGTGAAAAGGCTTAAATGGCTTTTTTGACCTAAGTTTAATGATTGCGCTCAAACCAAATGTCCTAGAACGAAATTTTCAAATGTAACTACTAGAATATGATACAATACACTATTGGGTGAAGTTTGGTTGACTTCTGCGCAGCGGTTTGGGAGTTAACATCAAAATTACATTTCTCGGCCATATCGCATAGATCTCACTGTGAAAAGGCTTAAATGACTTTTTTAATTAAGTTTGATGATTGCGCTCAAACAAAATTTCCTAGAACAAAATTTTCAAATGTAACTACTAGATTGTGATACAATACACTATTGGGTGAAGTTTGGTTGACTTCTGCGCAGCGGTTTGGGAGTTAACATCAAAATTACATTTCTCGGCCATATCGCATAGATCTCACTGTGAAAAGGCTTAAATGGCTTTTTTGACCTAAGTTTGAGGATTGCGCTCAAATCAAATGTCCTAGAACCAAATTTCCACATGAAACTACTAGATTGTGATACAATACACTAATGGGTGAAGTTTGGTTTACTTCTGCGCAGCGGTTTGGGAGTTAACATCAAAATTACATTTCTCGGCCATATCGCATAGATCTCACTGTGAAAAGGCTTAAATGGCTTTTTTGACCTAAGTTTAATGATTGCGCTCAAACCAAATGTCCTAGAACGAAATTTTCAAATGTAACTACTAGAATGTGATACAATACACTATTGGGTGAAGTTTAGTTGACTTCTGCGCAGCGGTTTGGGAGTTAACATCAAAATTACATTTCTCGGCCATATAGCATAGATCTCACTGTGAAAAGGCTTAAATGGCTTTTTTGACCTAAGTTTGAGGATTGCGCTCAAATCAAATGTCCTTGAACCAAATTTCCACATGTAACTACTAGATTGTGATACAATACACTAATGGGTGAAGTTTGGTTTACTTCTGCGCAGCGGTTTGGGAGTTAACATCAAAATTACATTTCTCGGCCATATCGCATAGATCTCACTGTGAAAAGGCTTAAATGGCTTTTTTGACCTAAGTTTAATAATTGCGCTCAAACCAAATGTCCTAGAACAAAATTTTCCAATGTAACTACTAGAATGTGATACAATACACTAATGGGTGAAGTTTGGTTGACTTCTGCGCAGCGGTTTGGGAGTTAACATCAAAATTACATTTCTCGGCCATATCGCATAGATCTCACTGTGAAAAGGCTTAAATGACTTTTTTAATTAAGTTTGATGATTGCGCTCAAACAAAATTTCCTAGAACAAAATTTTCAAATGTAACTACTAGATTGTGATACAATACACTATTGGGTGAAGTTTGGTTGACTTCTGCGCAGCGGTTTGGGAGTTAACATCAAAATTACATTTCTCGGCCATATCGCATAGATCTCACTGTGAAAAGGCTTAAATGACTTTTTTAATTAAGTTTGATGATTGTGTTCAAACAAAATGTCCTAGAACAAAAATTTCAAATGTAACTACTAGATTGTGATACAATATACTATTGGGTGAAGTTTGGTTGACTTCTGCGCAGCGGTTTGGGAGTTAACATCAAAATTACATTTCTCGGCCATATCGCATAGATCTCACTGTGAAAAGGCTTAAATGACTTTTTTAATTAAGTTTAATGATTGCGCTCAAACCAAATGTCCTAGAACGAAATTTTCAAATGTAACTACTAGAATGTGATACAATACACTATTGGGTGAAGTTTAGTTGACTTCTGCGCAGCGGTTTGGGAGTTAACATCAAAATTACATTTCTCGGCCATATCGCATAGATCTCACTGTGAAAAGGCTTAAATGGCTTTTTTGACCTAAGTTTGAGGATTGCGCTCAAATCAAATGTTCTAGAACCAAATTTCCACATGTAACTACTAGATTGTGATACAATACACTAATGGGTGAAGTTTGGTTTACTTCTGCGCAGCGGTTTGGGAGTTAACATCAAAATTACATTTCTCGGCCATATCGCATAGATCTCACTGTGAAAAGGCTTAAATGGCTTTTTTGACCTAAGTTTAATAATTGCGCTCAAACCAAATGTCCTAAAACTAAATTTCCAAATGTAACTACTAGATTGTGATAAAATACACTATTGGGTGAAGTTTGGTTGACTTCTGCGCAGCGGTTTGGGAGTTAACATCAAAATTACATTTCTCGGCCATATCGCATAGATCTCACTGTGAAAAGGCTTAAATGGCTTTTTTGACCTAAGTTTGAGGATTGCGCTCAAATCAAATGGCCTAGAACCAAATTTCCACATGTAACTACTAGATTGTGATACAATACACTAATGGGTGAAGTTTGGTTGACTTCTGCGCAGCGGTTTGGGAGTTAACATCAAAATTACATTTCTCGGCCATATCGCATAGATCTCACTGTGAAAAGGCTTAAATGACTTTTTTAATTAAGTTTGATGATTGCGCTCAAACAAAATTTCCTAGAACAAAATTTTCAAATGTAACTACTAGATTGTGATACAATACACTATTGGGTGAAGTTTGGTTGACTTCTGCGCAGCGGTTTGGGAGTTAACATCAAAATTACATTTCTCGGCCATATCGCATAGATCTCACTGTGAAAAGGCTTAAATGACTTTTTTAATTAAGTTTGATGATTGTGTTCAAACAAAATGTCCTAGAACAAAATTTTCAAATGTAACTACTAGATTGTGATACAATACACTATTGGGTGAAGTTTGGTTGACTTCTGCGCAGCGGTTTGGGAGTTAACATCAAAATTACATTTCTCGGCCATATCGCATAGATCTCACTGTGAAAAGGCTTAAATGGCTTTTTTGACCTAAGTTTAATGATTGCGCTCAAACCAAATGTCCTAGAACGAAATTTTCAAATGTAACTACTAGAATGTGATACAATACACTATTGGGTGAAGTTTGGTTGACTTCTGCGCAGCGGTTTGGGAGTTAACATCAAAATTACATTTCTCGGCCATATCGCATAGATCTCACTGTGAAAAGGCTTAAATGGCTTTTTTGACCTAAGTTTGAGGATTGCGCTCAAATCAAATGTCCTTGAACCAAATTTCCACATGTAACTACTAGATTGTGATACAATACACTACTGGGTGAAGTTTGGTTTACTTCTGCGCAGCGATTTGGATGTTAACATCAAAATTACATTTCTCGGCCATATCGCATAGATCTCACTGTGAAAAGGCTTAAATGGCTTTTTTGACCTAAGTTTAATAATTGCGCTCAAACCAAATGTCCTAGAACAAAATTTTCAAATGTAACTACTAGAATGTGATACAATACACTAATGGGTGAAGTTTGGTTGACTTCTGCGCAGCGGTTTGGGAGTTAACATCAAAATTACATTTCTCGGCCATATCGCATAGATCTCACTGTGAAAAGGCTTAAATGACTTTTTTAATTAAGTTTGATGATTGCGCTCAAACAAAATTTCCTAGAACAAAATTTTCAAATGTAACTACTAGATTGTGATACAATACACTATTGGGTGAAGTTTGGTTGACTTCTGCGCAGCGGTTTGGGAGTTAACATCAAAATTACATTTCTCGGCCATATCGCATAGATCTCACTGTGAAAAGGCTTAAATGACTTTTTTAATTAAGTTTGATGATTGTGTTCAAACAAAATGTCCTAGAACAAAAATTTCAAATGTAACTACTAGATTGTGATACAATACACTATTGGGTGAAGTTTGGTTGACTTCTGCGCAGCGGTTTGGGAGTTAACATCAAAATTACATTTCTCGGCCATATCGCATAGATCTCACTGTGAAAAGGCTTAAATGACTTTTTTAATTAAGTTTAATGATTGCGCTCAAACCAAATGTCCTAGAACGAAATTTTCAAATGTAACTACTAGAATGTGATACAATACACTATTGGGTGAAGTTTAGTTGACTTCTGCGCAGCGGTTTGGGAGTTAACATCAAAATTACATTTCTCGGCCATATCGCATAGATCTCACTGTGAAAAGGCTTAAATGGCTTTTTTGACCTAAGTTTGAGGATTGCGCTCAAATCAAATGTTCTAGAACCAAATTTCCACATGTAACTACTAGATTGTGATACAATACACTAATGGGTGAAGTTTGGTTTACTTCTGCGCAGCGGTTTGGGAGTTAACATCAAAATTACATTTCTCGGCCATATCGCATAGATCTCACTGTGAAAAGGCTTAAATGGCTTTTTTGACCTAAGTTTAATAATTGCGCTCAAACCAAATGTCCTTGAACCAAATTTCCAAATGTAACTACTAGATTGTGATAAAATACACTATTGGGTGAAGTTTGGTTGACTTCTGCGCAGCGGTTTGGGAGTTAACATCAAAATTACATTTCTCGGCCATATCGCATAGATCTCACTGTGAAAAGGCTTAAATGGCTTTTTTGACCTAAGTTTGAGGATTGCGCTCAAATCAAATGGCCTAGAACCAAATTTCCACATGTAACTACTAGATTGTGATACAATACACTAATGGGTGAAGTTTGGTTGACTTCTGCGCAGCGGTTTGGGAGTTAACATCAAAATTACATTTCTCGGCCATATCGCATAGATCTCACTGTGAAAAGGCTTAAATGACTTTTTTAATTAAGTTTGATGATTGCGCTCAAACAAAATTTCCTAGAACAAAATTTTCAAATGTAACTACTAGATTGTGATACAATACACTATTGGGTGAAGTTTGGTTGACTTCTGCGCAGCGGTTTGGGAGTTAACATCAAAATTACATTTCTCGGCCATATCGCATAGATCTCACTGTGAAAAGGCTTAAATGACTTTTTTAATTAAGTTTGATGATTGTGTTCAAACAAAATGTCCTAGAACAAAAATTTCAAATGTAACTACTAGATTGTGATACAATACACTATTGGGTGAAGTTTGGTTGACTTCTGCGCAGCGGTTTGGGAGTTAACATCAAAATTACATTTCTCGGCCATATCGCATAGATCTCACTGTGAAAAGGCTTAAATGACTTTTTTAATTAAGTTTAATGATTGCGCTCAAACCAAATGTCCTAGAACGAAATTTTCAAATGTAACTACTAGAATGTGATACAATACACTATTGGGTGAAGTTTAGTTGACTTCTGCGCAGCGGTTTGGGAGTTAACATCAAAATTACATTTCTCGGCCATATCGCATAGATCTCACTGTGAAAAGGCTTAAATGGCTTTTTTGACCTAAGTTTGAGGATTGCGCTCAAATCAAATGTTCTAGAACCAAATTTCCACATGTAACTACTAGATTGTGATACAATACACTAATGGGTGAAGTTTGGTTTACTTCTGCGCAGCGGTTTGGGAGTTAACATCAAAATTACATTTCTCGGCCATATCGCATAGATCTCACTGTGAAAAGGCTTAAATGGCTTTTTTGACCTAAGTTTAATAATTGCGCTCAAACCAAATGTCCTAAAACTAAATTTCCAAATGTAACTACTAGATTGTGATAAAATACACTATTGGGTGAAGTTTGGTTGACTTCTGCGCAGCGGTTTGGGAGTTAACATCAAAATTACATTTCTCGGCCATATCGCATAGATCTCACTGTGAAAAGGCTTAAATGGCTTTTTTGACCTAAGTTTGAGGATTGCGCTCAAATCAAATGGCCTAGAACCAAATTTCCACATGTAACTACTAGATTGTGATACAATACACTAATGGGTGAAGTTTGGTTGACTTCTGCGCAGCGGTTTGGGAGTTAACATCAAAATTACATTACTCGGCCATATCGCATAGATCTCACTGTGAAAAGGCTTAAATGACTTTTTTAATTAAGTTTGATGATTGCGTTCAAACAAAATGTCCTAGAACAAAATTTTCAAATGTAACTACTAGATTGTGATACAATACACTATTGGGTGAAGTTTGGTTGACTTCTGCGCAGCGGTTTGGGAGTTAACATCAAAATTACATTTCTCGGCCATATCGCATAGATCTCACTGTGAAAAGGCTTAAATGGCTTTTTTGACCTAAGTTTGAGGATTGCGCTCAAATCAAATGTCCTTGAACCAAATTTCCACATGTAACTACTAGATTGTGATACAATACACTAATGGGTGAAGTTTGGTTTACTTCTGCGCAGCGGTTTGGGAGTTAACATCAAAATTACATTTCTCGGCCATATCGCATAGATCTCACTGTGAAAAGGCTTAAATGGCTTTTTTGACCTAAGTTTAATAATTGCGCTCAAACCAAATGTCCTAGAACAAAATTTTCAAATGTAACTACTAGAATGTGATACAATACACTATTGGGTGAAGTTTGGTTGACTTCTGCGCAGCGGTTTGGGAGTTAACATCAAAATTACATTTCTCGGCCATATCGCATAGATCTCACTGTGAAAAGGCTTAAATGGCTTTTTTGACCTAAGTTTGAGGATTGCGCTCAAATCAAATGTCCTAGAACCAAATTTTCACATGTAACTACTAGATTGTGATAAAATACACTAATGGGTGAAGTTTGGTTGACTTCTGCGCAGCGGTTTGGGAGTTAACATCAAAATTACATTTCTCGGCCATATCGCATAGATCTCACTGTGAAAAGGCTTAAATGACTTTTTTAATTAAGTTTGATGATTGCGCTCAAACAAAATTTCCTAGAACAAAATTTTCAAATGTAACTACTAGATTGTGATACAATACACTATTGGGTGAAGTTTGGTTGACTTCTGCGCAGCGGTTTGGGAGTTAACATCAAAATTACATTTCTCGGCCATATCGCATAGATCTCACTGTGAAAAGGCTTAAATGGCTTTTTTGACCTAAGTTTAATGATTGCGCTCAAACCAAATGTCCTAGAACGAAATTTTCAAATGTAACTACTAGAATGTGATACAATACACTATTGGGTGAAGTTTGGTTGACTTCTGCGCAGCGGTTTGGGAGTTAACATCAAAATTACATTTCTCGGCCATATCGCATAGATCTCACTGTGAAAAGGCTTATATGGCTTTTTTGACCTAAGTTTAATAATTGCGCTCAAACCAAATGTCCTAAAACTAAATTTCCAAATGTAACTACTAGATTGTGATAAAATACACTATTGGGTGAAGTTTGGTTGACTTCTGCGCAGCGGTTTGGGAGTTAACATCAAAATTACATTTCTCGGCCATATCGCATAGATCTCACTGTGAAAAGGCTTAAATGGCTTTTTTGACCTAAGTTTGAGGATTGCGCTCAAATCAAATGTCCTAGAACCAAATTTCCACATGTAACTACTAGATTGTGATACAATACACTAATGGGTGAAGTTTGGTTGACTTCTGCGCAGCGGTTTGGGAGTTAACATCAAAATTACATTTCTCGGCCATATCGCATAGATCTCACTGTGAAAAGGCTTAAATGACTTTTTTAATTAAGTTTGATGATTGCGCTCAAACAAAATGTCCTAGAACAAAATTTTCAAATGTAACTACTAGATTGTGATACAATACACTATTGGGTGAAGTTTGGTTGACTTCTGCGCAGCGGTTTGGGAGTTAACATCAAAATTACATTTCTCGGACATATCGCATAGATCTCACTGTGAAAAGGCTTAAATGACTTTTTTAATTAAGTTTGATGATTGCGTTCAAACAAAATGTCCTAGAACAAAATTTTCAAATGTAACTACTAGATTGTGATACAATACACTATTGGGTGAAGTTTGGTTGACTTCTGCGCAGCGGTTTGGGAGTTAACATCAAAATTACATTTCTCGGCCATATCGCATAGATCTCACTGTGAAAAGGCTTAAATGGCTTTTTTGACCTAAGTTTGAGGATTGCGCTCAAATCAAATGTCCTAGAACCAAATTTCCACATGTAACTACTAGATTGTGATACAATACACTAATTAATGGGTGAAGTTTGGTTTACTTCTGCGCAGCGGTTTGGGAGTTAACATCAAAATTACATTTCTCGGCCATATCGCATAGATCTCACTGTGAAAAGGCTTAAATGGCTTTTTTGACCTAAGTTTAATAATTGCGCTCAAACCAAATGTCCTAAAACTAAATTTCCAAATGTAACTACTAGATTGTGATAAAATACACTATTGGGTGAAGTTTGGTTGACTTCTGCGAAGCGGTTTGGGAGTTAACATCAAAATTACATTTCTCGGCCATATCGCATAGATCTCACTGTGAAAAGGCTTAAATGGCTTTTTTGACCTAAGTTTGAGGATTGCGCTCAAATCAAATGTCCTAGAACCAAATTTCCACATGTAACTACTAGATTGTGATACAATACACTATTGGGTGAAGTTTGGTTGACTTCTGCGCAGCGGTTTGGGAGTTAACATCAAAATTACATTTCTCGGCCATATCGCATAGATCTCACTGTGAAAAGGCTTAAATGACTTTTTTAATTAAGTTTGATGATTGTGTTCAAACAAAATGTCCTAGAACAAAAATTTCAAATGTAACTACTAGATTGTGATACAATACACTATTGGGTGAAGTTTGGTTGACTTCTGCGCAGCGGTTTGGGAGTTAACATCAAAATTACATTTCTCGGCCATATCGCATAGATCTCACTGTGAAAAGGCTTAAATGACTTTTTTAATTAAGTTTAATGATTGCGCTCAAACCAAATGTCCTAGAACGAAATTTTCAAATGTAACTACTAGAATGTGATACAATACACTATTGGGTGAAGTTTAGTTGACTTCTGCGCAGCGGTTTGGGAGTTAACATCAAAATTACATTTCTCGGCCATATCGCATAGATCTCACTGTGAAAAGGCTTAAATGGCTTTTTTGACCTAAGTTTGAGGATTGCGCTCAAATCAAATGTCCTTGAACCAAATTTCCACATGTAACTACTAGATTGTGATACAATACACTAATGGGTGAAGTTTGGTTTACTTCTGCGCAGCGGTTTGGGAGTTAACATCAAAATTACATTTCTCGGCCATATCGCATAGATCTCACTGTGAAAAGGCTTAAATGGCTTTTTTGACCTAAGTTTAATAATTGCGCTCAAACCAAATGTCCTAGAACAAAATTTTCAAATGTAACTACTAGAATGTGATACAATACACTAATGGGTGAAGTTTGGTTGACTTCTGCGCAGCGGTTTGGGAGTTAACATCAAAATTACATTTCTCGGCCATATCGCATAGATCTCACTGTGAAAAGGCTTAAATGACTTTTTTAATTAAGTTTGATGATTGCGCTCAAACAAAATTTCCTAGAACAAAATTTTCAAATGTAACTACTAGATTGTGATACAATACACTATTGGGTGAAGTTTGGTTGACTTCTGCGCAGCGGTTTGGGAGTTAACATCAAAATTACATTTCTCGGCCATATCGCATAGATCTCACTGTGAAAAGGCTTAAATGACTTTTTTAATTAAGTTTGATGATTGTGTTCAAACAAAATGTCCTAGAACAAAAATTTCAAATGTAACTACTAGATTGTGATACAATACACTATTGGGTGAAGTTTGGTTGACTTCTGCGCAGCGGTTTGGGAGTTAACATCAAAATTACATTTCTCGGACATATCGCATAGATCTCACTGTGAAAAGGCTTAAATGACTTTTTTAATTAAGTTTAATGATTGCGCTCAAACCAAATGTCCTAGAACGAAATTTTCAAATGTAACTACTAGAATGTGATACAATACACTATTGGGTGAAGTTTAGTTGACTTCTGCGCAGCGGTTTGGGAGTTAACATCAAAATTACATTTCTCGGCCATATCGCATAGATCTCACTGTGAAAAGGCTTAAATGGCTTTTTTGACCTAAGTTTGAGGATTGCGCTCAAATCAAATGTCCTAGAACCAAATTTCCACATGAAACTACTAGATTGTGATACAATACACTAATGGGTGAAGTTTGGTTTACTTCTGCGCAGCGGTTTGGGAGTTAACATCAAAATTACATTTCTCGGCCATATCGCATAGATCTCACTGTGAAAAGGCTTAAATGACTTTTTTAATTAAAGCTGTAGTTGGAACTAATTTCTTCACATGCCAAATAGGGTCACAAGTAAAGTAATTAAACATTGTCCAACAAATAAAGCATGAAAAAATAATTTATATGTTGTATATTTGACAAAATAGTCGCGTTTCCGAAGTTCGAGCCTGAAAGGGGACGAACCCGGAAGTAATACGTCACACCGGGAACGCGATGGCACCTCCATACATACGGCCGCCATACAAAGCCCTTCAAACAATGATCCAAACAGCGATAGATCAAGCGCAAGGGAGGAGA
This sequence comes from Corythoichthys intestinalis, assembly GCF_030265065.1. Lineage (NCBI taxonomy): Eukaryota > Metazoa > Chordata > Actinopteri > Syngnathiformes > Syngnathidae > Corythoichthys > Corythoichthys intestinalis. Next base: position 2,487,718 of record NC_080405.1, on the reverse strand, counting down.
TCCAAGTTTTTGAAGAGTTGGAGGAAGAAGAGGAGATTGGAATTTTATGTTATTAGCCAGACGCCAGTCAGGATGCCAACAATGTGCCTAGACTTCCTGACATGGAATGGATACAAGACCCATCGAGATTACAACATTGGTAAGATATAGGCTGTTATTATTTTCATGATTTGAAGATGCAGGCATTTGCACATAATTTTATGGTTTTGTCTATCTGATGACATTGTTAAAAAAAAAAAAATCAGACTTCATGTTCATTTTGGCAGATCCGGCAGCTCTCGTGCATATTAAATAATAAAACAAAAACGTTGGGGGGGCGGGGGAGGAGATGAATCGTTGTTATATCTTGACCGAGTGACCCACACGACACCTTTATTGGCTTTTACAACTTTACTCAACGTCTTGCCAAGTGACTCTGAACAATACCGTTTTTCTCTTAGTGAAGGAGTAAGGCACAAACAATAACACATCTAAATGACATGCGTACACTCTACTGGTCAATTCCCGTATTACAACTAAATAATATCCACTATATCACAGTCGCCGATGACTTTCTCCACTTTTTTGAGGCATCATTAAGAAAACAAAGTGGCGTCTAATGGCGTGAGGAAATGTAGTTTTTTCACACAAGCGAACAGATTACAAAGCACCAATTCAGTGTTGTCCCGAGACTACATTTCCCATGATTCACTGCGTGGCCTGCGCGCTCGCTGATTCGCTGCCAGACATTAAAAGCAACACTTGTCACCTGTCAGCGGCTCTCGCAAAGCGGCGAAACACAAACTAGAAGGCTATCTGCAACATGACCGTGAATTATCGCGACGCCGACCCGCTTATGTGCACATCCACACCCCTTTCCCGATTGATAGTGGATTAACCCTTTCGGACAAGATCGTAGATGACGCACAATTTAAACACGCTTAACCTAGCGAACGCAACAACAACTATGATCGGGGATAGCCTCGGCTAACGTCGCTAGCTTATACTGTTCATTCTACAACAGTTGGCAGCCTCTGCTTTGACAAAGTCATCAGTCATCTATCCAAAAATCACACTTACTTTTTGGCAAATCCTTGATCATAAGCAGACCGGTTAAGGAAGCAGGCATCTTCGAAGTGTTTGCAGCAGAGAACACTACTCGATGATGGCATGAAATTCATTCGCTTCGTGCGAACGAAAGATGTCCATTTACGTGCCCTGCTATCCTTTGGCCACTCATACAACTTTTCGTTTGAGTGAGAACAAAACATGGCCACACACCGCGGTGGCATCTTACCGAGAAACAATGCAACAAACAATACTGTTCTATGGCGGACTTCCCTCGCACTTCCCGGTGTGACGTAATTTCCGAAGATTTCCGAAGATTGCCGAAGAAAAGCATTTTCGTTGTCAAGGGCGTTGCTATGGGTTAAACAAAGAATCTGGAAGGGTTGCGTAAAAAAAAATAATGAAAATATGCTTATAATTGTTTAGCCATTGATATTATTCAAAAACATGGTTGGCCAACCTTACTTCAAAGTTCCCCTTTAAGTTTGATGATTGCGCTCAAACAAAATTTCCTAGAACAAAATTTTCAAATGTAACTACTAGATTGTGATACAATACACTATTGGGTGAAGTTTGGTTGACTTCTGCGCAGCGGTTTGGGAGTTAACATCAAAATTACATTTCTCGGCCATATCGCATAGATCTCACTGTGAAAAGGCTTAAATGGCTTTTTTGACCTAAGTTTAATGATTGCGCTCAAACCAAATGTCCTAGAACGAAATTTTCAAATGTAACTACTAGAATGTGATACAATACACTATTGGGTGAAGTTTGGTTGACTTCTGCGCAGCGGTTTGGGAGTTAACATCAAAATTACATTTCTCGGCCATATCGCATAGATCTCACTGTGAAAAGGCTTATATGGCTTTTTTGACCTAAGTTTAATAATTGCGCTCAAACCAAATGTCCTAAAACTAAATTTCCAAATGTAACTACTAGATTGTGATAAAATACACTATTGGGTGAAGTTTGGTTGACTTCTGCGCAGCGGTTTGGGAGTTAACATCAAAATTACATTTCTCGGCCATATCGCATAGATCTCACTGTGAAAAGGCTTAAATGACTTTTTTAATTAAGTTTGATGATTGCGCTCAAACAAAATGTCCTAGAACAAAATTTTCAAATGTAACTACTAGATTGTGATACAATACACTATTGGGTGAAGTTTGGTTGACTTCTGCGCAGCGGTTTGGGAGTTAACATCAAAATTACATTTCTCGGCCATATCGCATAGATCTCACTGTGAAAAGGCTTAAATGACTTTTTTAATTAAGTTTAATGATTGCGCTCAAACCAAATGTCCTAGAACGAAATTTTCAAATGTAACTACTAGAATGTGATACAATACACTATTGGGTGAAGTTTAGTTGACTTCTGCGCAGCGGTTTGGGAGTTAACATCAAAATTACATTTCTCGGCCATATCGCATAGATCTCACTGTGAAAAGGCTTAAATGGCTTTTTTGACCTAAGTTTGAGGATTGCGCTCAAATCAAATGTCCTTGAACCAAATTTCCACATGTAACTACTAGATTGTGATACAATACACTAATGGGTGAAGTTTGGTTTACTTCTGCGCAGCGGTTTGGGAGTTAACATCAAAATTACATTTCTCGGCCATATCGCATAGATCTCACTGTGAAAAGGCTTAAATGGCTTTTTTGACCTAAGTTTAATAATTGCGCTCAAACCAAATGTCCTAGAACAAAATTTTCAAATGTAACTACTAGAATGTGATACAATACACTAATGGGTGAAGTTTGGTTGACTTCTACGCAGCGGTTTGGGAGTTAACATCAAAATTACATTTCTCGGCCATATCGCATAGATCTCACTGTGAAAAGGCTTAAATGACTTTTTTAATTAAGTTTGATGATTGCGCTCAAACAAAATTTCCTAGAACAAAATTTTCAAATGTAACTACTAGATTGTGATACAATACACTATTGGGTGAAGTTTGGTTGACTTCTGCGCAGCGGTTTGGGAGTTAACATCAAAATTACATTTCTCGGCCATATCGCATAGATCTCACTGTGAAAAGGCTTAAATGACTTTTTTAATTAAGTTTGATGATTGTGTTCAAACAAAATGTCCTAGAACAAAAATTTCAAATGTAACTACTAGATTGTGATACAATACACTATTGGGTGAAGTTTGGTTGACTTCTGCGCAGCGGTTTGGGAGTTAACATCAAAATTACATTTCTCGGACATATCGCATAGATCTCACTGTGAAAAGGCTTAAATGACTTTTTTAAATAAGTTTAATGATTGCGCTCAAACCAAATGTCCTAGAACGAAATTTTCAAATGTAACTACTAGAATGTGATACAATACACTATTGGGTGAAGTTTAGTTGACTTCTGCGCAGCGGTTTGGGAGTTAACATCAAAATTACATTTCTCGGCCATATCGCATAGATCTCACTGTGAAAAGGCTTAAATGGCTTTTTTGACCTAAGTTTGAGGATTGCGCTCAAATCAAATGTCCTAGAACCAAATTTCCACATGAAACTACTAGATTGTGATACAATACACTAATGGGTGAAGTTTGGTTTACTTCTGCGCAGCGGTTTGGGAGTTAACATCAAAATTACATTTCTCGGCCATATCGCATAGATCTCACTGTGAAAAGGCTTAAATGACTTTTTTAATTAAGTTTGATGATTGCGCTCAAACAAAATTTCCTAGAACAAAATTTTCAAATGTAACTACTAGATTGTGATACAATACACTATTGGGTGAAGTTTGGTTGACTTCTGCGCAGCGGTTTGGGAGTTAACATCAAAATTACATTTCTCGGCCATATCGCATAGATCTCACTGTGAAAAGGCTTAAATGGCTTTTTTGACCTAAGTTTAATGATTGCGCTCAAACCAAATGTCCTAGAACGAAATTTTCAAATGTAACTACTAGAATGTGATACAATACACTATTGGGTGAAGTTTGGTTGACTTCTGCGCAGCGGTTTGGGAGTTAACATCAAAATTACATTTCTCGGCCATATCGCATAGATCTCACTGTGAAAAGGCTTATATGGCTTTTTTGACCTAAGTTTAATAATTGCGCTCAAACCAAATGTCCTAAAACTAAATTTCCAAATGTAACTACTAGATTGTGATAAAATACACTATTGGGTGAAGTTTGGTTGACTTCTGCGCAGCGGTTTGGGAGTTAACATCAAAATTACATTTCTCGGCCATATCGCATAGATCTCACTGTGAAAAGGCTTAAATGACTTTTTTAATTAAGTTTGATGATTGCGCTCAAACAAAATTTCCTAGAACAAAATTTTCAAATGTAACTACTAGATTGTGATACAATACACTATTGGGTGAAGTTTGGTTGACTTCTGCGCAGCGGTTTGGGAGTTAACATCAAAATTACATTTCTCGGCCATATCGCATAGATCTCACTGTGAAAAGGCTTAAATGACTTTTTTAATTAAGTTTGATGATTGTGTTCAAACAAAATGTCCTAGAACAAAATTTTCAAATGTAACTACTAGATTGTGATACAATACACTATTGGGTGAAGTTTGGTTGACTTCTGCACAGCGGTTTGGGAGTTAACATCAAAATTACATTTCTCGGCCATATCGCATAGATCTCACTGTGAAAAGGCTTAAATGACTTTTTTAATTAAGTTTAATGATTGCGCTCAAACCAAATGTCCTAGAACGAAATTTTCAAATGTAACTACTAGAATGTGATACAATACACTATTGGGTGAAGTTTAGTTGACTTCTGCGCAGCGGTTTGGGAGTTAACATCAAAATTACATTTCTCGGCCATATCGCATAGATCTCACTGTGAAAAGGCTTAAATGGCTTTTTTGACCTAAGTTTGAGGATTGCGCTCAAATCAAATGTCCTTGAACCAAATTTCCACATGTAACTACTAGATTGTGATACAATACACTAATGGGTGAAGTTTGGTTTACTTCTGCGCAGCGGTTTGGGAGTTAACATCAAAATTACATTTCTCGGCCATATCGCATAGATCTCACTGTGAAAAGGCTTAAATGGCTTTTTTGACCTAAGTTTAATAATTGCGCTCAAACCAAATGTCCTAGAACAAAATTTTCAAATGTAACTACTAGAATGTGATACAATACACTAATGGGTGAAGTTTGGTTGACTTCTGCGCAGCGGTTTGGGAGTTAACATCAAAATTACATTTCTCGGCCATATCGCATAGATCTCACTGTGAAAAGGCTTAAATGAATTTTTTTATTAAGTTTGATGATTGCGCTCAAACAAAATTTCCTAGAACAAAATTTTCAAATGTAACTACTAGATTGTGATACAATACACTATTGGGTGAAGTTTGGTTGACTTCTGCGCAGCGGTTTGGGAGTTAACATCAAAATTACATTTCTCGGCCATATCGCATAGATCTCACTGTGAAAAGGCTTAAATGACTTTTTTAATTAAGTTTGATGATTGTGTTCAAACAAAATGTCCTAGAACAAAAATTTCAAATGTAACTACTAGATTGTGATACAATACACTATTGGGTGAAGTTTGGTTGACTTCTGCGCAGCGGTTTGGGAGTTAACATCAAAATTACATTTCTCGGCCATATCGCATAGATCTCACTGTGAAAAGGCTTAAATGACTTTTTTAATTAAGTTTAATGATTGCGCTCAAACCAAATGTCCTAGAACGAAATTTTCAAATGTAACTACTAGAATGTGATACAATACACTATTGGGTGAAGTTTAGTTGACTTCTGCGCAGCGGTTTGGGAGTTAACATCAAAATTACATTTCTCGGCCATATCGCATAGATCTCACTGTGAAAAGGCTTAAATGGCTTTTTTGACCTAAGTTTGAGGATTGCGCTCAAATCAAATGTCCTTGAACCAAATTTCCACATGTAACTACTAGATTGTGATACAATACACTAATGGGTGAAGTTTGGTTTACTTCTGCGCAGCGGTTTGGGAGTTAACATCAAAATTACATTTCTCGGCCATATCGCATAGATCTCACTGTGAAAAGGCTTAAATGGCTTTTTTGACCTAAGTTTAATAATTGCGCTCAAACCAAATGTCCTAGAACAAAATTTTCAAATGTAACTACTAGAATGTGATACAATACACTAATGGGTGAAGTTTGGTTGACTTCTGCGCAGCGGTTTGGGAGTTAACATCAAAATTACATTTCTCGGCCATATCGCATAGATCTCACTGTGAAAAGGCTTAAATGACTTTTTTAATTAAGTTTGATGATTGCGCTCAAACAAAATTTCCTAGAACAAAATTTTCAAATGTAACTACTAGATTGTGATACAATACACTATTGGGTGAAGTTTGGTTGACTTCTGCGCAGCGGTTTGGGAGTTAACATCAAAATTACATTTCTCGGCCATATCGCATAGATCTCACTGTGAAAAGGCTGAAATGACTTTTTTAATTAAGTTTGATGATTGTGTTCAAACAAAATGTCCTAGAACAAAAATTTCAAATGTAACTACTAGAATGTGATACAATACACTATTGGGTGAAGTTTAGTTGACTTCTGCGCAGCGGTTTGGGAGTTAACATCAAAATTACATTTCTCGGCCATATCGCATAGATTTCACTGTGAAAAGGCTTAAATGGCTTTTTTGACCTAAGTTTGAGGATTGCGCTCAAATCAAATGTCCTTGAACCAAATTTCCACATGTAACTACTAGATTGTGATACAATACACTAATGGGTGAAGTTTGGTTTACTTCTGCGCAGCGGTTTGGGAGTTAACATCAAAATTACATTTCTCGGCCATATCGCATAGATCTCACTGTGAAAAGGCTTAAATGGCTTTTTTGACCTAAGTTTAATAATTGCGCTCAAACCAAATGTCCTAGAACAAAATTTTCAAATGTAACTACTAGAATGTGATACAATACACTATTGGGTGAAGTTTGGTTGACTTCTGCGCAGCGGTTTGGGAGTTAACATCAAAATTACATTTCTCGGCCATATCGCATAGATCTCACTGTGAAAAGGCTTAAATGGCTTTTTTGACCTAAGTTTGAGGATTGCGCTCAAATCAAATGTCCTAGAACCAAATTTCCACATGTAACTACTAGATTGTGATACAATACACTAATGGGTGAAGTTTGGTTGACTTCTGCGCAGCGGTTTGGGAGTTAACATCAAAATTACATTTCTCGGCCATATCGCATAGATCTCACTGTGAAAAGGCTTAAATGACTTTTTTAATTAAGTTTGATGATTGCGCTCAAACAAAATGTCCTAGAACAAAATTTTCAAATGTAACTACTAGATTGTGATACAATACACTATTGGGTGAAGTTTGGTTGACTTCTGCGCAGCGGTTTGGGAGTTAACATCAAAATTACATTTCTCGGACATATCGCATAGATCTCACTGTGAAAAGGCTTAAATGACTTTTTTAATTAAGTTTGATGATTGCGTTCAAACAAAATGTCCTAGAACAAAATTTTCAAATGTAACTACTAGATTGTGATACAATACACTATTGGGTGAAGTTTGGTTGACTTCTGCGCAGCGGTTTGGGAGTTAACATCAAAATTACATTTCTCGGCCATATCGCATAGATCTCACTGTGAAAAGGCTTAAATGGCTTTTTTGACCTAAGTTTGAGGATTGCGCTCAAATCAAATGTCCTAGAACCAAATTTCCACATGTAACTACTAGATTGTGATACAATACACTAATTAATGGGTGAAGTTTGGTTTACTTCTGCGCAGCGGTTTGGGAGTTAACATCAAAATTACATTTCTCGGCCATATCGCATAGATCTCACTGTGAAAAGGCTTAAATGGCTTTTTTGACCTAAGTTTAATAATTGCGCTCAAACCAAATGTCCTAAAACTAAATTTCCAAATGTAACTACTAGATTGTGATAAAATACACTATTGGGTGAAGTTTGGTTGACTTCTGCGAAGCGGTTTGGGAGTTAACATCAAAATTACATTTCTCGGCCATATCGCATAGATCTCACTGTGAAAAGGCTTAAATGGCTTTTTTGACCTAAGTTTGAGGATTGCGCTCAAATCAAATGTCCTAGAACCAAATTTCCACATGTAACTACTAGATTGTGATACAATACACTATTGGGTGAAGTTTGGTTGACTTCTGCGCAGCGGTTTGGGAGTTAACATCAAAATTACATTTCTCGGCCATATCGCATAGATCTCACTGTGAAAAGGCTTAAATGACTTTTTTAATTAAGTTTGATGATTGTGTTCAAACAAAATGTCCTAGAACAAAAATTTCAAATGTAACTACTAGATTGTGATACAATACACTATTGGGTGAAGTTTGGTTGACTTCTGCGCAGCGGTTTGGGAGTTAACATCAAAATTACATTTCTCGGCCATATCGCATAGATCTCACTGTGAAAAGGCTTAAATGACTTTTTTAATTAAGTTTAATGATTGCGCTCAAACCAAATGTCCTAGAACGAAATTTTCAAATGTAACTACTAGAATGTGATACAATACACTATTGGGTGAAGTTTAGTTGACTTCTGCGCAGCGGTTTGGGAGTTAACATCAAAATTACATTTCTCGGCCATATCGCATAGATCTCACTGTGAAAAGGCTTAAATGGCTTTTTTGACCTAAGTTTGAGGATTGCGCTCAAATCAAATGTCCTTGAACCAAATTTCCACATGTAACTACTAGATTGTGATACAATACACTAATGGGTGAAGTTTGGTTTACTTCTGCGCAGCGGTTTGGGAGTTAACATCAAAATTACATTTCTCGGCCATATCGCATAGATCTCACTGTGAAAAGGCTTAAATGGCTTTTTTGACCTAAGTTTAATAATTGCGCTCAAACCAAATGTCCTAGAACAAAATTTTCAAATGTAACTACTAGAATGTGATACAATACACTAATGGGTGAAGTTTGGTTGACTTCTGCGCAGCGGTTTGGGAGTTAACATCAAAATTACATTTCTCGGCCATATCGCATAGATCTCACTGTGAAAAGGCTTAAATGACTTTTTTAATTAAGTTTGATGATTGCGCTCAAACAAAATTTCCTAGAACAAAATTTTCAAATGTAACTACTAGATTGTGATACAATACACTATTGGGTGAAGTTTGGTTGACTTCTGCGCAGCGGTTTGGGAGTTAACATCAAAATTACATTTCTCGGCCATATCGCATAGATCTCACTGTGAAAAGGCTTAAATGACTTTTTTAATTAAGTTTGATGATTGTGTTCAAACAAAATGTCCTAGAACAAAAATTTCAAATGTAACTACTAGATTGTGATACAATACACTATTGGGTGAAGTTTGGTTGACTTCTGCGCAGCGGTTTGGGAGTTAACATCAAAATTACATTTCTCGGACATATCGCATAGATCTCACTGTGAAAAGGCTTAAATGACTTTTTTAATTAAGTTTAATGATTGCGCTCAAACCAAATGTCCTAGAACGAAATTTTCAAATGTAACTACTAGAATGTGATACAATACACTATTGGGTGAAGTTTAGTTGACTTCTGCCCAGCGGTTTGGGAGTTAACATCAAAATTACATTTCTCGGCCATATCGCATAGATCTCACTGTGAAAAGGCTTAAATGGCTTTTTTGACCTAAGTTTGAGGATTGCGCTCAAATCAAATGTCCTTGAACCAAATTTCCACATGTAACTACTAGATTGTGATACAATTCACTAATGGGTGAAGTTTGGTTTACTTCTGCGCAGCGGTTTGGGAGTTAACATCAAAATTACATTTCTCGGCCATATCGCATAGATCTCACTGTGAAAAGGCTTAAATGGCTTTTTTGACCTAAGTTTAATAATTGCGCTCAAACCAAATGTCCTAGAACAAAATTTTCAAATGTAACTACTAGAATGTGATACAATACACTAATGGGTGAAGTTTGGTTGACTTCTGCGCAGCGGTTTGGGAGTTAACATCAAAATTACATTTCTCGGCCATATCGCATAGATCTCACTGTGAAAAGGCTTAAATGACTTTTTTAATTAAGTTTGATGATTGCGCTCAAATAAAATTTGTTAGAACAAAATTTTCAAATGTAACTACTAGAATGTGATACAATACACTATTGGGTGAAGTTTAGTTGACTTCTGCGCAGCGGTTTGGGAGTTAACATCAAAATTACATTTCTCGGCCATATCGCATAGATCTCACTGTGAAAAGGCTTAAATGGCTTTTTTGACCTAAGTTTGAGGATTGCGCTCAAATCAAATGTCCTTGAACCAAATTTCCACATGTAACTACTAGATTGTGATACAATACACTAATGGGTGAAGTTTGGTTTACTTCTGCGCAGCGGTTTGGGAGTTAACATCAAAATTACATTTCTCGGCCATATCGTATAGATCTCACTGTGAAAAGGCTTAAATGGCTTTTTTGACCTAAGTTTAATAATTGCGCTCAAACCAAATGTCCTAGAACAAAATTTTCAAATGTAACTACTAGAATGTGATACAATACACTATTGGGTGAAGTTTGGTTGACTTCTGCGCAGCGGTTTGGGAGTTAACATCAAAATTACATTTCTCGGCCATATCGCATAGATCTCACTGTGAAAAGGCTTAAATGGCTTTTTTGACCTAAGTTTGAGGATTGCGCTCAAATCAAATGTCCTAGAACCAAATTTCCACATGTAACTACTAGATTGTGATACAATACACTAATGGGTGAAGTTTGGTTGACTTCTGCGCAGCGGTTTGGGAGTTAACATCAAAATTACATTTCTCGGCCATATCGCATAGATCTCACTGTGAAAAGGCTTAAATGACTTTTTTAATTAAGTTTGATGATTGCGCTCAAACAAAATTTCCTAGAACAAAATTTTCAAATGTAACTACTAGATTGTGATACAATACACTATTGGGTGAAGTTTGGTTGACTTTTGCGCAGCGGTTTGGGAGTTAACATCAAAATTACATTTCTCGGCCATATCGCATAGATCTCACTGTGAAAAGGCTTAAATGGCTTTTTTGACCTAAGTTTAATAATTGCGCTCAAACCAAATGTCCTAGAACAAAATTTTCAAATGTAACTACTAGATTGTGATACAATACACTATTGGGTGAAGTTTGGTTGACTTCTGCGCAGCGGATTGGGAGTTAACATCAAAATTACACTTCTCGGCCATATCGCATAGATCTCACTGTGAAAAGGCTTAAATGGCTTTTTTGACCTAAGTTTGAGGATTGCGCTCAAATCAAATGTCCTAGAACCAAATTTCCACATGTAACTACTAGATTGTGATACAATACACTAATGGGTGAAGTTTGGTTTACTTCTGCGCAGCGGTTTGGGAGTTAACATCAAAATTACATTTCTCGGCCATATCGCATAAATCTCACTGTGAAAAGGCTTAAATGGCTTTTTTGACCTAAGTTTAATAATTGCGCTCAAACCAAATGTCCTAAAACTAAATTTCCAAATGTAACTACTAGATTGTGATAAAATACACTATTGGGTGAAGTTTGGTTGACTTCTGCGCAGCGGTTTGGGAGTTAACATCAAAATTACATTTCTCGGCCATATCGCATAGATCTCACTGTGAAAAGGCTTAAATGGCTTTTTTGACCTAAGTTTGAGGATTGCGCTCAAATCAAATGTCCTAGAACCAAATTTCCACATGTAACTACTAGATTGTGATACAATACACTAATGGGTGAAGTTTGGTTTACTTCTGCGCAGCGGTTTGGGAGTTAACATCAAAATTACATTTCTCGGCCATATCGCATAGATCTCACTGTGAAAAGGCTTAAATGGCTTTTTTGACCTAAGTTTAATAATTGCGCTCAAACCAAATGTCCTAAAACTAAATTTCCAAATGTAACTACTAGATTGTGATAAAATACACTATTAGGTGAAGTTTGGTTGACTTCTGCGCAGCGGTTTGGGAGTTAACATTAAAATTACATTTCTCGGCCATATCGCATAGATCTCACTGTGAAAAGGCTTAAATGGCTTTTTTGACCTAAGTTTGAGGATTGCGCTCAAATCAAATGTCCTAGAACCAAATTTCCACATGTAACTACTAGATTGTGATACAATACACTAATGGGTGAAGTTTGGTTGACTTCTGCGCAGCGGTTTGGGAGTTAACATCAAAATTACATTTCTCGGCCATATCGCATAGATCTCACTGTGAAAAGGCTTAAATGACTTTTTTAATTAAGTTTGATGATTGCGCTCAAACAAAATGTCCTAGAACAAAATTTTCAAATGTAACTACTAGATTGTGATACAATACACTATTGGGTGAAGTTTGGTTGACTTCTGCGCAGCGGTTTGGGAGTTAACATCAAAATTACATTTCTCGGCCATATCGCATAGATCTCACTGTGAAAAGGCTTAAATGACTTTTTTAATTAAGTTTGATGATTGCGTTCAAACAAAATGTCCTAGAACAAAATTTTCAAATGTAACTACTAGATTGTGATACAATACACTATTGGGTGAAGTTTGGTTGACTTCTGCGCAGCGGTTTGGGAGTTAACATCAAAATTACATTTCTCGGCCATATCGCATAGATCTCACTGTGAAAAGGCTTAAATGGCTTTTTTGACCTAAGTTTGAGGATTGCGCTCAAATCAAATGTCCTAGAACCAAATTTCCACATGTAACTACTAGATTGTGATACAATACACTAATGGGTGAAGTTTGGTTTACTTCTGCGCAGCGGTTTGGGAGTTAACATCAAAATTACATTTCTCGGCCATATCGCATAAATCTCACTGTGAAAAGGCTTAAATGGCTTTTTTGACCTAAGTTTAATAATTGCGCTCAAACCAAATGTCCTAAAACTAAATTTCCAAATGTAACTACTAGATTGTGATAAAATACACTATTGGGTGAAGTTTGGTTGACTTCTGCGCAGCGGTTTGGGAGTTAACATCAAAATTACATTTCTCGGCCATATCGCATAGATCTCACTGTGAAAAGGCTTAAATGGCTTTTTTGACCTAAGTTTGAGGATTGCGCTCAAATCAAATGTCCTAGAACCAAATTTCCACATGTAACTACTAGATTGTGATACAATACACTAATGGGTGAAGTTTGGTTGACTTCTGCGCAGCGGTTTGGGAGTTAACATCAAAAATACATTTCTCGGCCATATCGCATAGATCTCACTGTGAAAAGGCTTAAATGACTTTTTTAATTAAGTTTGATGATTGCGCTCAAACAAAATTTCCTAGAACAAAATTTTCAAATGTAACTACTAGATTGTGATACAATACACTATTGGGTGAAGTTTGGTTGACTTCTGCGCAGCGGTTTGGGAGTTAACATCAAAATTACATTTCTCGGCCATATCGCATAGATCTCACTGTGAAAAGGCTTAAATGACTTTTTTAATTAAGTTTGATGATTGTGTTCAAACAAAATGTCCTAGAACAAAATTTTCAAATGTAACTACTAGATTGTGATACAATACACTATTGGGTGAAGTTTGGTTGACTTCTGCGCAGCGGTTTGGGAGTTAACATCAAAATTACATTTCTCGGCCATATCGCATAGATCTCACTGTGAAAAGGCTTGAATGACTTTTTTAATTAAGTTTGATGATTGCGCTCAAACAAAATGTCCTAGAACAAAATTTTCAAATGTAACTACTAGATTGTGATACAATACACTATTGGGTGAAGTTTGGTTGACTTCTGCGCAGCGGTTTGGGAGTTAACATCAAAATTACATTTCTCGGCCATATCGCATAGATCTCACTGTGAAAAGGCTTAAATGACTTTTTAAATTAAGTTTGATGATTGCGTTCAAACAAAATGTCCTAGAACAAAATTTTCAAATGTAACTACTAGATTGTGATACAATACACTATTGGGTGAAGTTTGGTTGACTTCTGCGCAGCGGTTTGGGAGTTAACATCAAAATTACATTTCTCGGCCATATCGCATAGATCTCACTGTGAAAAGGCTTAAATGGCTTTTTTGACCTAAGTTTGAGGATTGCGCTCAAATCAAATGTCCTAGAACCAAATTTCCACATGTAACTACTAGATTGTGATACAATACACTAATGGGTGAAGTTTGGTTTACTTCTGCGCAGCGGTTTGGGAGTTAACATCAAAATTACATTTCTCGGCCATATCGCATAGATCTCACTGTGAAAAGGCTTAAATGGCTTTTTTGACCTAAGTTTAATAAATGCGCTCAAACCAAATGTCCTAAAACTAAATTTCCAAATGTAACTACTAGATTGTGATAAAATACACTATTGGGTGAAGTTTGGTTGACTTCTGCGCAGCGGTTTGGGAGTTAACATCAAAATTACATTTCTCGGCCATATCGCATAGATCTCACTGTGAAAAATACAATACACTATGGGTGAAGTTTGGTTGACTTCTGCGCAGCGGTTTGGGAGTTAACATCAAAATTACATTTCTCGGCCATATCGCATAGATCTCACTGTGAAAAGGCTTAAATGACTTTTTTAATTAAGTTTGATGATTGCGCTCAAACAAAATTTCCTAGAACAAAATTTTCAAATGTAACTACTAGATTGTGATACAATACACTATTGGGTGAAGTTTGGTTGACTTCTGCGCAGCGGTTTGGGAGTTAACATCAAAATTACATTTCTCGGCCATATCGCATAGATCTCACTGTGAAAAGGCTTAAATGACTTTTTTAATTAAGTTTGATGATTGTGTTCAAACAAAATGTCCTAGAACAAAATTTTCAAATGTAACTACTAGATTGTGATACAATACACTATTGGGTGAAGTTTGGTTGACTTCTGCGCAGCGGTTTGGGAGTTAACATCAAAATTACATTTCTCGGCCATATCGCATAGATCTCACTGTGAAAAGGCTTAAATGACTTTTTTAATTAAGTTTGATGATTGCGCTCAAACAAAATGTCCTAGAACAAAATTTTCAAATGTATCTACTAGATTGTGATACAATACACTATTGGGTGAAGTTTGGTTGACTTCTGCGCAGCGGTTTGGGAGTTAACATCAAAATTACATTTCTCGGCCATATCGCATAGATCTCACTGTGAAAAATACAATACACTAATGGGTGAAGTTTGGTTGACTTCTGCGCAGCGGTTTGGGAGTTAACATCAAAATTACATTTCTCGGCCATATCGCATAGATCTCACTGTGAAAAGGCTTAAATGACTTTTTTAATTAAGTTTGATGATTGCGCTCAAACAAAATTTCCTAGAACAAAATTTTCAAATGTAACTACTAGATTGTGATACAATACACTATTGGGTGAAGTTTGGTTGACTTCTGCGCAGCGGTTTGGGAGTTAACATCAAAATTACATTTCTCGGCCATATCGAATAGATCTCACTGTGAAAAGGCTTAAATGACTTTTTTAATTAAGTTTGATGATTGTGTTCAAACAAAATGTCCTAGAACAAAATTTTCAAATGTAACTACTAGATTGTGATACAATACACTATTGGGTGAAGTTTGGTTGACTTCTGCGCAGCGGTTTGGGAGTTAACATCAAAATTACATTTCTCGGCCATATCGCATAGATCTCACTGTGAAAAGGCTTAAATGACTTTTTTAATTAAGTTTGATGATTGCGCTCAAACAAAATGTCCTAGAACAAAATTTTCAAATGTATCTACTAGATTGTGATACAATACACTATTGGGTGAAGTTTGGTTGACTTCTGCGCAGCGGTTTGGGAGTTAACATCAAAATTACATTTCTCGGCCATATCGCATAGATCTCACTGTGAAAAGGCTTAAATGGCTTTTTTGACCTAAGTTTGAGGATTGCGCTCAAATCAAATGTCCTATAACCAAATTTCCACATGTAACTACTAGATTGTGATACAATACACTATTGGGTGAAGTTTGGTTGACTTCTGCGCAGCGGTTTGGGAGTTAACATCAAAATTACATTTCTCGGCCATATCGCATAGATCTCACTGTGAAAAGGCTTAAATGGCTTTTTTGACCTAAGTTTGAGGATTGCGCTCAAATCAAATGTCCTAGAACCAAATTTCCACATGTACCTACTAGATTGTGATACAATACACTAATGGGTGAAGTTTGGTTGACTTCTGCGCAGCGGTTTGGGAGTTAACATCAAAATTACATTTCTCGGCCATATCGCATAGATCTCACTGTGAAAAGGCTTAAATGACTTTTTTAATTAAGTTTGATGATTGCGCTCAAACAAAATGTCCTAGAACAAAATTTTCAAATGTAACTACTAGATTGTGATACAATACACTATTGGGTGAAGTTTGGTTGACTTCTGCGCAGCGGTTTGGGAGTTAACATCAAAATTACATTTCTCGGCCATATCGCATAGATCTCACTGTGAAAAGGCTTAAATGACTTTTTTAATTAAGTTTGATGATTGCGTTCAAACAAAATGTCCTAGAACAAAATTTTCAAATGTAACTACTAGATTGTGATACAATACACTATTGGGTGAAGTTTGGTTGACTTCTGCGCAGCGGTTTGGGAGTTAACATCAAAATTACATATCTCTGCCATATCGCATAGATCTCACTGTGAAAAGGCTTAAATGGCTTTTTTGACCTAAGTTTGAGGATTGCGCTCAAATCAAATGTCCTAGAACCAAATTTCCACATGTAACTACTAGATTGTGATACAATACACTAATGGGTGAAGTTTGGTTTACTTCTGCGCAGCGGTTTGGGAGTTAACATCAAAATTACATTTCTCGGCCATATCGCATAGATCTCACTGTGAAAAGGCTTAAATGGCTTTTTTGACCTAAGTTTAATAATTGCGCTCAAACCAAATGTCCTAAAACTAAATTTTCACATG
This sequence comes from Corythoichthys intestinalis, assembly GCF_030265065.1. Lineage (NCBI taxonomy): Eukaryota > Metazoa > Chordata > Actinopteri > Syngnathiformes > Syngnathidae > Corythoichthys > Corythoichthys intestinalis. The sequence goes on along the minus strand of NC_080405.1, from coordinate 2,470,910 downwards.
TAACTACTAGATTGTGATACAATACACTAATGGGTGAAGTTTGGTTGACTTCTGCGCAGCGGTTTGGGAGTTAACATCAAAATTACATTTCTCGGCCATATCGCATAGATCTCACTGTGAAAAGGCTTAAATGACTTTTTTAATTAAGTTTGATGATTGTGTTCAAACAAAATGTCCTAGAACAAAATTTTCAAATGTAACTACTAGATTGTGATACAATACACTATTGGGTGAAGTTTGGTTGACTTCTGCGCAGCGGTTTGGGAGTTAACATCAAAATTACATTTCTCGGCCATATCGCATAGATCTCACTGTGAAAAGGCTTGAATGACTTTTTTAATTAAGTTTGATGATTGCGCTCAAACAAAATGTCCTAGAACAAAATTTTCAAATGTAACTACTAGATTGTGATACAATACACTATTGGGTGAAGTTTGGTTTACTTCTGCGCAGCGGTTTGGGAGTTAACATCAAAATTACATTTCTCGGCCATATCGCATAGATCTCACTGTGAAAAGGCTTAAATGACTTTTTTAATTAAGTTTGATGATTGCGTTCAAACAAAATGTCCTAGAACAAAATTTTCAAATGTAACTACTAGATTGTGATACAATACACTATTGGGTGAAGTTTGGTTGACTTCTGCGCAGCGGTTTGGGAGTTAACATCAAAATTACATTTCTCGGCCATATCGCATAGATCTCACTGTGAAAAGGCTTAAATGGCTTTTTTGACCTAAGTTTGAGGATTGCGCTCAAATCAAATGTCCTAGAACCAAATTTCCACATGTAACTACTAGATTGTGATACAATACACTAATGGGTGAAGTTTGGTTTACTTCTGCGCAGCGGTTTGGGAGTTAACATCAAAATTACATTTCTCGGCCATATCGCATAGATCTCACTGTGAAAAGGCTTAAATGGCTTTTTTGACCTAAGTTTAATAATTGCGCTCAAACCAAATGTCCTAAAACTAAATTTCCAAATGTAACTACTAGATTGTGATAAAATACACTATTGGGTGAAGTTTGGTTGACTTCTGCGCAGCGGTTTGGGAGTTAACATCAAAATTACATTTCTCGGCCATATCGCATAGATCTCACTGTGAAAAATACAATACACTATTGGGTGAAGTTTGGTTGACTTCTGCGCAGCGGTTTGGGAGTTAACATCAAAATTACATTTCTCGGCCATATCGCATAGATCTCACTGTGAAAAGGCTTAAATGACTTTTTTAATTAAGTTTGATGATTGTGTTCAAACAAAATGTCCTAGAACAAAATTTTCAAATGTAACTACTAGATTGTGATACAATACACTATTGGGTGAAGTTTGGTTGACTTCTGCGCAGCGGTTTGGGAGTTAACATCAAAATTACATTTCTCGGCCATATCGCATAGATCTCACTGTGAAAAGGCTTAAATGACTTTTTTAATTAAGTTTGATGATTGTGTTCAAACAAAATGTCCTAGAACAAAATTTTCAAATGTAACTACTAGATTGTGATACAATACACTATTGGGTGAAGTTTGGTTGACTTCTGCGCAGCGGTTTGGGAGTTAACATCAAAATTACATTTCTCGGCCATATCGCATAGATCTCACTGTGAAAAGGCTTAAATGACTTTTTTAATTAAGTTTAATGATTGCGCTCAAACCAAATGTCCTAGAACGAAATTTCCACATGTAACTACTAGAATGTGATACAATACACTAATGGGTGAAGTTTGGTTTACTTCTGCGCAGCGGTTTGGGAGTTAACATCAAAATTACATTTCTCGGCAATATCGCATAGATCTCACTGTGAAAAGGCTTAAATGGCTTTTTTGACCTAAGTTTAATAATTGCGCTCAAACCAAATGTCCTAGAACAAAATTTTCAAATGTAACTACTAGAATGTGATACAATACACTAATGGGTGAAGTTTGGTTGACTTCTGCGCAGCGGTTTGGGAGTTAACATCAAAATTACATTTCTCGGCCATATCGCATAGATCTCACTGTGAAAAGGCTTAAATGGCTTTTTTGACCTAAGTTTAATAATTGCGCTCAAACCAAATGTCCTAAAACTAAATTTCCAAATGTAACTACTAGATTGTGATAAAATACACTATTGGGTGAAGTTTGGTTGACTTCTGCGCAGCGGTTTGGGAGTTAACATCAAAATTACATTTCTCGGCCATATCGCATAGATCTCACTGTGAAAAGGCTTAAATGGCTTTTTTGACCTAAGTTTGAGGATTGCGCTCAAATCAAATGTCCTAGAACCTAATTTCCACATGTAACTACTAGATTGTGATACAATACACTAATGGGTGAAGTTTGGTTGACTTCTGCGCAGCGGTTTGGGAGTTAACATCAAAATTACATTTCTCGGCCATATCGCATAGATCTCACTGTGAAAAGGCTTAAATGACTTTTTTAATTAAGTTTGATGATTGCGCTCAAACAAAATTTCCTAGAACAAAATTTTCAAATGTAACTACTAGATTGTGATAAAATACACTATTGGGTGAAGTTTGGTTGACTTCTGCGCAGCGGTTTGGGAGTTAACATCAAAATTACATTTCTCGGCCATATCGCATAGATCTCACTGTGAAAAGGCTTAAATGACTTTTTTAATTAAGTTTGATGATTGCGCTCAAACAAAATGTCCTAGAACAAAATTTTCAAATGTAACTACTAGATTGTGATACAATACACTATTGGGTGAAGTTTGGTTGACTTCTGCGCAGCGGTTTGGGAGTTAACATCAAAATTACATTTCTCGGCCATATCGCATAGATCTCACTGTGAAAAGGCTTAAATGGCTTTTTTGACCTAAGTTTGAGGATTGCGCTCAAATCAAATGTCCTAAAACCAAATTTCCACATGTAACTACTAGATTGTGATACAATACACTAATGGGTGAAGTTTGGTTTATTTCTGCGCAGCGGTTTGGGAGTTAACATCAAAATTACATTTCTCGGCCATATCGCATAGATCTCACTGTGAAAAGGCTTAAATGGCTTTTTTGACCTAAGTTTGAGGATTGCGCTCAAATCAAATGTCCTATAACCAAATTTCCACATGTAACTACTAGATTGTGATACAATACACTATTGGGTGAAGTTTGGTTGACTTCTGCGCAGCGGTTTGGGAGTTAACATCAAAATTACATTTCTCGGCCATATCGCATAGATCTCACTGTGAAAAGGCTTAAATGGCTTTTTTGACCTAAGTTTGAGGATTGCGCTCAAATCAAATGTCCTAGAACCAAATTTCCACATGTACCTACTAGATTGTGATACAATACACTAATGGGTGAAGTTTGGTTGACTTCTGCGCAGCGGTTTGGGAGTTAACATCAAAATTACATTTCTCGGCCATATCGCTTAGATCTCACTGTGAAAAGGCTTAAATGACTTTTTTAATTAAGTTTGATGATTGCGCTCAAACAAAATGTCCTAGAACAAAATTTTCAAATGTAACTACTAGATTGTGATACAATACACTATTGGGTGAAGTTTGGTTGACTTCTGCGCAGCGGTTTGGGAGTTAACATCAAAATTACATTTCTCGGCCATATCGCATAGATCTCACTGTGAAAAGGCTTAAATGACTTTTTTAATTAAGTTTGATGATTGCGTTCAAACAAAATGTCCTAGAACAAAATTTTCAAATGTAACTACTAGATTGTGATACAATACACTATTGGGTGAAGTTTGGTTGACTTCTGCGCAGCGGTTTGGGAGTTAACATCAAAATTACATATCTCGGCCATATCGCATAGATCTCACTGTGAAAAGGCTTAAATGGCTTTTTTGACCTAAGTTTGAGGATTGCGCTCAAATCAAATGTCCTAGAACCAAATTTCCACATGTAACTACTAGATTGTGATACAATACACTAATGGGTGAAGTTTGGTTTACTTCTGCGCAGCGGTTTGGGAGTTAACATCAAAATTACATTTCTCGGCCATATCGCATAGATCTCACTGTGAAAAGGCTTAAATGACTTTTTTAATTAAGTTTGATGATTGTGTTCAAACAAAATGTCCTAGAACAAAATTTTCAAAAGTAACTACTAGATTGTGATACAATACACTATTGGGTGAAGTTTGGTTGACTTCTGCGCAGCGGTTTGGGAGTTAACATCAAAATTACATTTCTCGGCCATATCGCATAGATCTCACTGTGAAAAGGCTTAAATGGCTTTTTTGACCTAAGTTTGAGGATTGCGCTCAAATCAAATGTCCTAGAACCAAATTTCCACATGTAACTACTAGATTGTGATACAATACACTAATGGGTGAAGTTTGGTTGACTTCTGCGCAGCGGTTTGGGAGTTAACATCAAAATTACATTTCTCGGCCATATCGCATAGATCTCACTGTGAAAAGGCTTAAATGACTTTTTTAATTAAGTTTGATGATTGCGCTCAAACAAAATTTCCTAGAACAAAATTTTCAAATGTAACTACTAGATTGTGATACAATACACTATTGGGTGAAGTTTGGTTGACTTCTGCGCAGCGGTTTGGGAGTTAACATCAAAATTACATTTCTCGGCCATATCGCATAGATCTCACTGTGAAAAGGCTTAAATGGCTTTTTTGACCTAAGTTTAATGATTGCGCTCAAACCAAATGTCCTAGAACGAAATTTTCAAATGTAACTACTAGAATGTGATACAATACACTATTGGGTGAAGTTTGGTTGACTTCTGCGCAGCGGTTTGGGAGTTAACATCAAAATTACATTTCTCGGCCATATCGCATAGATCTCACTGTGAAAAGGCTTAAATGGCTTTTTTGACCTAAGTTTGAGGATTGCGCTCAAATCAAATGTCCTAGAACCAAATTTCCACATGTAACTACTAGATTGTGATACAATACACTAATGGGTGAAGTTTGGTTTACTTCTGCGCAGCGGTTTGGTAGTTAACATCAAAATTACATTTCTCGGCCATATCGCATAGATCTCACTGTGAAAAGGCTTAAATGGCTTTTTTGACCTAAGTTTGAGGATTGCGCTCAAATCAAATGTCCTAGAACCAAATTTCCACATGTAATTACTAGATTGTGATACAATACACTAATGGGTGAAGTTTGGTTGACTTCTGCGCAGCGGTTTGGGAGTTAACATCAAAATTACATTTCTCGGCCATATCGCATAGATCTCACTGTGAAAAGGCTTAAATGACTTTTTTAATTAAGTTTGATGATTGCGCTCAAACAAAATGTCCTAGAACAAAATTTTCAAATGTATCTACTAGATTGTGATACAATACACTATTGGGTGAAGTTTGGTTGACTTCTGCGCAGCGGTTTGGGAGTTAACATCAAAATTACATTTCTCGGCCATATCGCATAGATCTCACTGTGAAAAGGCTTGAATGACTTTTTTAATTAAGTTTGATGATTGCGCTCAAACAAAATGTCCTAGAACAAAATTTTCAAATGTAACTACTAGATTGTGATACAATACACTATTGGGTGAAGTTTGGTTTACTTCTGCGCAGCGGTTTGGGAGTTAACATCAAAATTACATTTCTCGGCCATATCGCATAGATCTCACTGTGAAAAGGCTTAAATGACTTTTTTAATTAAGTTTGATGATTGCGTTCAAACAAAATGTCCTAGAACAAAATTTTCAAATGTAACTACTAGATTGTGATACAATACACTATTGGGTGAAGTTTGGTTGACTTCTGCGCAGCGGTTTGGGAGTTAACATCAAAATTACATTTCTCGGCCATATCGCATAGATCTCACTGTGAAAAGGCTTAAATGGCTTTTTTGACCTAAGTTTGAGGATTGCGCTCAAATCAAATGTCCTAGAACCAAATTTCCACATGTAACTACTAGATTGTGATACAATACACTAATGGGTGAAGTTTGGTTTACTTCTGCGCAGCGGTTTGGGAGTTAACA